>NC_041726.1:6776163-8041163 GCF_900700375.1 Denticeps clupeoides | reverse complement strand
CGGCACCCTGTGCCCCCCCCCCTTCAACTGCCCCACCAAATCGTCCTCTTCTCCATTCCTCCAGGAGAAAGAGGGATGGGAGCAAGGGCACGGTGGGCGGAGGGGAGGAAGGTAAATAAGTGCCGCTGACGGCCGGCGGAGTGACGGGACACACCTGAGCTCTGCCACATGATTAATGTCGCTGCGGTGATGCACTGGTGTTAAGTACCCAGAGTTCCTGCCGCAATTTATGGCTCCTGCCGCACAGCCCCCCGCCTCCGCCTTTTTTTCCTGCGGTCTTCCCCAGCTGTTCGGCACCTGGATTCAGGCCCAGGAGGAAGACGCACTCGATCTGTCTCTCAAAGGGGACCGGGAGGGGGGGCTGAGAAGGAGGACGAGGAGGGAGGGGGCAGGGCTGCTCTGCAGGTGCGCTTCTCTCAAGGTGAGGTGTGGGATTTTCACTGCAAAACAGGGCTGAGGGGGGGCCCCAAACCTCTATCTAAATGAGCAGATTCATTTCGTATCTTAAGTACACGCTTTCCCACCGGCTCCGATGGCAGAGATGTATATCACGCTGACAAATCGCATTTCATGCTATCAAATGTCCCGGCCTGTGCAGGGGCGATTAAAAAAAAAAAAAATCCAAAGTCTCAGAGGTGCACATAATCCATTTTGTGTTACGCTTAGATTTGTAGAAATGATAAAAGTCAGCCCCTGCTGCACAACTGGCGAGTACATTCTTTAATGAAGGCTGCTATTTCAGCATGCCTTAACCTTCACCGTTTCCCTCACGATGGAAGGAAATAAGAACAAAAGGAACACGGAACCTCATTTAGGATGATCTGTAGTGACTGGTCCAAAAACGGGAGTGTCTATGTGACATGGTGGCCCACACCCCCCACAGGCCTCTGAATTCATGACGTCAACCCCCCTGAAGCCACTAGGCATCTCCTGGGGCCAATCTAAACACTGCCATTTGTCATGCTCTGATTAGGAATGTGCTGAGGAAACCTCGTCCCCCAACCTGCATGTTTCCGTTTGGCTGAACCAATTGGTGAGGTTTGGGCGCCATGCCCATTCTCAGGTGTGTCCCATAATAAAGGGTGTCACGATGTAAACGTATTCTCTTAAGATGGGCTTCCCAGGAGACATTTGTACATTTGCCAGAGAATTTCTTCTTGGGATTTAGAATCCGTAATGAAATTCTTTGACCTATGACTAATGAGGCCAGTAATTGTCATGGCAGCGGGACAGTGCAGCAGGAAGAGAAATAACAGGACAGATGTGCATAACTTTCACAGGACGGGGTTTACTTATAACAAATCACAGTACACAGAACAGGGTACAAAACCATACAAACTATGACCCAAGGCAAACTAGACACGACGAGGCTGTTGTACATGGAAATTCAGGTGCACTTGATAAGGGAATTCAGACGACACCATGAAACCTTCTGAACCTCCCACCCCAGAGAACCGGCTCGGTAATAATTATATGTACAAGTACAAAATGAGAAGAAACACCATTCATTAGTTTAATATTTACTAATATTGACAGCGATGTCTCATGCTCCTCAAAAGCCTCATGATGTTGTTCTGAGGCAATGCATTCCACGCAGTTCTGCCAGGTCACATTGAGGTGGGGTACGATCATTCAGTCTCTGCTTCAACTGGTCCTAGATATGCTCTAAGGGGTACAGGTCAGGGGACATTGCTGGCCATACCATATGAACTTCATCCGAACTTCCTGAAGTCGAGCTGTGACAATTCTGCCCTGATGTGTTGGAGCATTATCATCCATGAACAGAAAGTAGGGGGTGTGCTGGCAGAATTGGGGGATGATGATGTGTTCTATGATGTCTCTGAGGTAAGAACGTGCAGTGACTGTGAGAGACTTAGTAGATGTTACATACATTTTGTGTTTTCCATGTAATATATATATGTATGTATGTATATATATATATATATATATATATATATATATATATAGAGAGAGAGAGAGAGAGAGAGAGAGAGAATATCCACATATATCATAAAGAAATTGGATGTGTGTGTGTGTGTGTGTGTGTGTGTATGTATGTATATATATATATATATGATTTTTTTGCAACCTTCTTTCCGTACCATATGCAATATTCATTGTCTCCATGACAATGCTACATGATGCATACATTCATATGCAGGGCAGTGTTTTGTAACCTTGAGAACAACAGCTGGCCAGAGGGGGGGGTTGGAATACATCACGAAGACACCGCTGGCCACAGGGACAATTTCCAGATTCATTACTACTGCAAGAGCTACATTTTCATGTCTTGATAATTCCTTGTTCCTGATGATTTTTTTAAAGACTTTATGAATTTCTCCGGTCTTTCCTGCCACCCATTCCCGACCAAGCTGTTCTTCTGTATTATTCAGATGTGTGAGGAATTGGACACATTTGACATGATGCATTTGCCTGTTTAATTATATAAATGCTGAATAAATATTTACAGATGGTCTCGCTTTCTCTCAGAAGCAGTGATTTATACACGCTGGTGACGTGGGGAGAGCGCGTCTGCCGCACTGCCTGGGCCTGCTTGTGGCGGGATTCACAGATTGGATATGGCTGATCTCCATTGAATGCAAACTCTGCTGAAGGTGGAGCCCCATCACGCCGATGATGGAACAGCCTTCATGAGTGACATTTATCGAACGGGAGCTGGAGTGAAGGGTGATATTTATTACCGTGCCGGTTCTCCCCCCTCTTGGGTAAAAAACTGCGAATGGAGAGAGAGTCCTGGCATTTTATTTCAGGTGCGATTTTCTTTTTTTTTTTGACTGGATGGAACAGAGCGTTTTTGCTCTTTCTCACCAAATGGAGAATAAAATGATTTAATCTTCCACCCAGAACCCCTATAAATGTTCTGTATTTACAAGCAGGGGCATTTCAAGGTGCCATCGAGGCATTCTTTAGGTCTTGCTATTTGAGGGCTTTGTGGAGATTTTATAACGGCTGTAGTAATACTACAGCACCGAGAACATTATTTCTAAAGGAGAGGAACATCTGCCTATCATGTGTCAACAATGTTATAATGTTATTGCAATGTTATAATGCATTTTTTTTCTCTCGTTGTTGATTCGCTGAAAACCAGCTGTGTGTGAAAACCTGAGAAGGGCTCGGAACCATGTGGCCAAATGGGAAGGTTTTAAATTCAAGTTCAACTCCAAATTCCACTCCATTCCATTAGTCCATTGTAGACCAAACATTAACCATAGATGATTGACCGTATTGAAACAATTTGACTCGTGACAACAAAGGTGGCTAATTAGTGTGCATGCATATATGTATATAAATCAGGAAGGTATGATGACTCAAATTGAGAATCTCACTCCAGGCAACTGACCTTAACTGTCCAGAAGCACCTGGCTCCAAAAAAATCCAAAGTCGCCCTTTAACTCTGTCAGACAGTTGCTAATTCTGAAGTGTTTAAAAATTCAAACTGGCCTCCGGCTGAACACGTGCCGAATATCAATTCGGCACTCCTACAGTCAAACCGCCGGTGTCTTAACACCGCCTCACAGTGTAGCAGGTACGCTGGCGCCGCTCCGATATCTGGTGCAACACACCCCGGCTCATTTCACTGCCGAGCCGAACGCTGCCAAGAGCTTAACTAGGCTCTCCTCGCGTGCTGCGGCCTCTCCCGAGCATCCTGCATTAAGTCCCGCATTAAATGGACACAACAGTAGCCGCGGCGACTCAGGCCGGGTGCTCCAATTAGCCTGGCAGAGATCCAGGACAGAAGGCCGCGCCGCCGCCCCATCACCAGTCATTTCTGCTGCTTGCTATTCAAATGTTTTTTTTCCCTCAAAGTACAAGTACATGTACCTGCAAGAGAATTCTTTCAGGAGGTAAAAAGTGGGTAAGGAAGAAGACCCGAAATCAGAAGGTTGACGGTTCGAATCCCGAACCGCCAAGGTGCCATTGAGGTGCCACTGAAAGTGATTGAAGTGAAGTGATTGTCACTTGTGATACACAGCAGCACAGCACACGGTGCACACAGTGAAATTTGTCCTCTGCATTGAACCCATCACCCTGAGTGAGCAGTGGGCAGCCATGAAAGGTGCCCGGGGAGCAGTGTGTGGGGACAGTGCTTTGCTCAGTGGCACCTCAGTGGCGGATCGGGATTCGAACCGGCAACCTTCTGATTACAGGGCCGCTTCCTTAACCGCTAGGCCACCTCTGCCCCATCAGTATGATTGTCAATATGAAACACTGCAGCTCAGCACATGGTGACACCATGAAACCCATCCCCTTAGTGAGCAGTGGGCAGCCATGAAAGGCGCCCGGGGAGCAGTGTGTGGGGACGGTGCTTTGCTCAGTGGCACCTCAGTGGCGGATTGGGATTCGAACCGGCAACCTTCTGATTACGGGGCCGCTTCCTTAACCGCTAGGCCACCTCTGCCCCATCAGTATGATTGTCAATATGAAACACTGCAGCTCAGCACATGGTGACACCATGAAACCCATCCCCTTAGAGAGCAGTGGGCAGCCATGAAAGGTGCCCGGGGAGCTGTGTGTGGGGATGGTACTTTGCTCAGTGGCATCTCAGTGGCATCTTGGCAGTTCGGGATTTGAATCCACAACCTTCCGATTACGGGTCTGCTTCCTTACCCTCTAGGCCACTGCTGCCCCAGTTGGCGTACTGTCTCATGACCTGTTCAAATTTTCACCAAACAAAAACATTCCCCTTTGCAGAGAGCATGCTGCTTCAGGATGGACACATCTGGAGGACAGAGAGCAGGAGCGAGGACGTTCTCCCGCCCTGCTGTAAGGGACAGATGTTTGACCACTGAAGCCAGGATGCCACTGGGCGCAGCGTGGTCCAGAAAAGCCTTTGGTCCAGATGCTGCTACCTGGGAGCATGCTCAGACCTCTGGCCAAGTGACCTACAAGAGATCACGGGTCCCAGAACAGATTACATGATTATTGTGATATCTGTGTTAAAGTGAAGAAAAAAGAAACATGTACATAAAGTAATCAGTAGCGAGGCGGGGTCTTGGTCAGGCCTCAAAAACACAAGCTGCCAAATAAAAATTGCCCTCAAACGTGAAGCATAGTGAGGTAAGGAAATGTTAAATTAGCTGTTCTGCATGCATGCTGGTAATGTAGCACAGCTTGGTTGACAGCTTGGATGCTAGTTTACCACCTTTATTCGCCTTCAGGCCCTGCATTAAGAACACCAAGGTTTTTAGAAAACCCATCTCTAAAATGTTTTGACCCCCCCCCTCCACACCTGCAAGAGGCGCTGTAACTCCCCACTCTCCTTGTTTGGCGTCTAGTTCCCGTCTGCGACTTAAAGGCATTGTTGTTCTCCAGCCTCGTCTTTTCATTAGAAATGTGCAGCGTATAGTGGATTTCCTGTAGCTGCTGCAGCACGACCACAAACATCCGGCATTGTTGTATGTAGGACTCATTTGGGGTCATAGGTCAGGTTGGAGGTGAGACTAATACAGTGTTTTCACCAAAAAAAAGATGCGTAGCCATTCACACGAATATGTGGAAAAGAAAAATTCACTCTGGAACCCATTTTAGAAAATGACCATTCTGGGACCTCTGAAACATGGTTTTCACGTGGACGCAAGGCCGATTGGATAAAAATCTTTCGATTTTAAAGAAGTCGTTCTCATGGATGATTAGTTGGTTTAATGCAAAGATTTTGAAATCTCCTATTGATCCATTATCAATTAAATTTTGTAAATTTGTTGATTGTAGGAGGGGAGCTCAAGGTTGTGCCCACAAGTCCCAGAACAGTTAGAGAGGTAAGACCGTATGCACTAATATGATATTATTTAATATTATAACATTTATCATTTAATGACTAAACGAATACAGAAGAAGTCAGAATTTAGATGACAAAAGTGCAAATTATGGGGGGGGGGGGGGGGGGGGGGGGGTTGTAATGAAAGCTTCTGTCATGACAGGGGATTTATTTTAATATATTGCTCAGCATGAGTCTCTGTTACGAGCATTGTAAGTCATGTAAAGCTGTCTGACAGTTCAAATCCCTCTGCGCTTGCGACTGGTGCACCGAGCTCCTTGGAATTAAAAATTCAAAAATGCGCCCGGAAAAAAACAATGGGAGATTTTCTCGGCGAGAACACAAAAGACGCTCCGTCGCAGCCCTTCAAACAGACAATAAAACAAAACGTGCTATTTGGGCTTCACAAAGGATTTGCGGTGCTTGGTTTTGATGTACCTGCCACAGTTTTTGTAATTTTTTTTAAAGAAAATAAATAAAGGGGGGGGGGGGGCCAAAAAAAATAAAAAGTTTATATTACAAAAGTTGCATTAAAATAACAACAACAAAGAATCACACCCACACTAGACACCTAGCCATCCCTGCAGACATTACAGGCGGCGTGGAAACTTTCGAAGAGCAAACAAGCAAGATTAAAGCCGGCTTGGGCTTTGAAGTTCGCACGTCTGCGCCGCCGTCTCTTCCTTTAACAACGTGGATGCGAGGAGGGAATGACCCAAAACTGCCAATGCATGCCTCGCTCCCCCCTCCTTCGCATGATCACGCTGCTATCCGGACCCCAGAAGCCCCCCCAAAAGCCCTTCTCCCCCGTAATGATGTTGCCCCTGTTTTGTATTAAGAGCTGTGCACGTTTCGCGGCCTTTTTCTTTTTGTCACCGGGCCGCGGGTCGGCCTCCTGCGAATGTGCGGCAGATAAGGATCTTCATTTTTCCGATTTTTAACATTTCAGCCCTCATCATCATCAACCAGGACTTCTTTCTTTCTTTCTTTCTTTCTTTCTTCCTTTTATCATTTACTTCCGCTCTCTCCAGCAAAACACTGGTTGGATTTTATATATATTCGTTTTGTGCGTGTGATGGTATTTCCGTGCTTTGAATGCTTCAACATGTTCTGGTTCAAAGCCATTTGGATTCTTGTCACTGTCCCTCTTCTCCTTTTTGATACCTTGTGTTTTTTTCCTCTCTGGCTGAGCCGCCGAGCGGAGGAACACACTGCCATCTGGCGGCGCCGCCCGAATCGACCGGCGCCTTGGTGCCCTGCCAGCAGCTTGATCACAGATCCTTCACTGGGAGTGAGATGTGAGACAATAGATTTCCCTGATTGGAGAGCGTCCCTCCTCCTCCTCGCTGCGTGGTATTGAGTACCCTGTTTTTCTCCCAAGCCTTTAATACACCAATCAATGGCACTCATTTCAATGGCTCTGCTCTGCCAGGAAGCGGAGAGCCTTCTCAGCGTCGTTACGAGTCAAATCAGGTCGCTGGAGAGGGTGAGGGCTGCAGATGAAGAGGGTTTTGTGGGTGTTTTTTTAGTTTTGGTTTTTCCTGAGAGTTGAAGTGAACCTGCTAATTTGTTTAGAGCAAAAAAATTCCACTAAACCTTTATTTGTAGGTCTGAATACGCAAGTGTGATGGGATAAAAACAACTGTACTGGGTGTGTAATTCATAGAGGTGGCATAGAGCTACAGTGAATAGATTAGACATGAACTTGAATGGGGTGATTATAAATTGAGGTGAAGCCGTCTGATCATGTTCACCCTGTCTCAGAATTATCTAGATTGGCCTTTGTTTCATTTGCCAAGAACACAAACAAAGAACATTAATTATCCCACACCATAGAAAGGATGCAAATGATATATAATGTGAATATTATATGATTTATGATATATGCATTGTTGTGCAATACAAACCAGTAAAAAGAACATAATTTATCTGAGCTGCAAGCATTTCTACTAATGAGCAACTCCCCCTCATGTCCAGCATTGATGATATATTAATTTTCCTAAAATGTTCCTTCTTTTCTTGAAACGTGAGCTGCAATACAATATTGTTCTCCATCTGTAGACTTTTGCTTGTAGGACAACATCTCTACATATCAACCCTTTCACATTTTTATCAGTACTAAACGTGAGTTTTACACTTTTATATAGTTGCCCAGTACATAAATCACAGAAGTCTTTTTCAGATTTTCCTCTGACTCTGTACATCAAACAGCTCTTTGGTCTACAGAACGGTGGTGGTTTTCTTTATTTACTGCATGCACTTAATGAAAGTTAATGAGCAGGCTTGGTTATATTGACACTACTGTGCTTTATTAAACCTTTCAAAAAAAGTACATCTACTGTAGCAGTTGATGGATAAATAAATTCTGGATCGTGAACTGATTATGGATCTCATTGGCCAGAATCATAAAATATAAATCCCAAAACACCGATATTTCACTTTGCAGGTAATTAATAGAGGTTGAAGGTTTGAAGATGGACCACAATCACGATGAAGAAGAACCAAAGGAGAAAATATCATCAAAGCACATGTGAAGCAACAGATTATTGCAGGGTTGCATCACTGGTCATCAAATGTATGGTCGCACACAATTTACAATTGAGGCAGTGCTTGATTTTGCCGTAGATTTAAACCCAAAATAGAGCTCTCTCTTTATTAATGAACTTTGCTACGTGCATTAAATATTTAAATTCTATTATTAGCAATGGAGCCAGGTTTCTGGCGTAGAAGAGCATTTGATCCTGGACTCACAACGACTCCTTCTCATTTTATTAATACGGCATATGGAGGGGGGGGGGTCGATTATTCATATCTGATTTAATCTTCTGAAAGCAGAAGCCGATGGCATTTACCGGCTGCACTTTAAAAGCACGCGGCGCGCCCTCTTACGGACTCGAACAAAGGAGCTGCGCGTCTTCCCAATACATCAACGGAAATTAAAATCTGGTCCCCAGCTATTTTCCCATTCCTTGCCTCTCCCTGCTTAAGGTGGCGGCGAGAAATTTTCCACCACGGGCGATAGGTCCCCTCTAAATAATTATATCAGAAGCGGCACGCTGATTAACATGCAGCAGGAATTCAGTGGCCCTTCGCATCGCCTACGGAGCACGTGTCCCTCGTCTCAGACTGGGGACCGGTGCCTGTTTGAGTGACACGGGGTTGGAGAAACGGGGCGGGGGGCTTTGTATTAACAAAGTGGTCTGAATTGTGGAGAGGCTTCCACAGCGGGGCCGACACCAGACACGGCCTGGGGCTCCAACACGGCTGTAAGGCCCCAACATCTGGTCCCCTCCACCCCACCACATAGCCCGTAGCTCCCGTGACCTGCCCGTAACTCGCCAGTCAGCAGATCCGGTGGCCTTCGCACCGTCCCCAGGCAAAATGAAACGAAAGGGGTGGATGGGGGGTCTGTCATTCATTCCTGAGGTTTTTTTCTGGCACATACAACGGGCAGAGGAGGGTACACATTTAAGGGAGAGCCAACACTAAATACACTTTAAACTCCAAAATCCTCCATGAAGAAACTGTTTCAGGCCCCTTTTTATGCTGACAGGGGCAGATTAGCCACCAGACCGTGGGTGGAGCCAGAAATCAGACACACACCTAAAAAGGAAAGGACAAACACACCGAATGCCAAACAGAGATTCCCCCTTTACTACGTAACACCTTGTCCGAGTTTGCATGCTCTCCTTGTGTTCCTGTGGGGTTTCCTCCAGGTTCTCCAGTTTCCTCCCGCTGTCCAAAGGCATGTACACTAGGTGGAAAGTGAACTTGAAGTGACTGTCACTGTGAAACACTGCAGCAAAGCGCACAGTGACAAAAAGGTGTCATCAGCAGCCATGAAAGGCGCCCAGGGACCAGTGTGTGGGGACGATGCTTTGAACATTGGCGGGATTTGGCTGCCCACTGCTCACTGATGGGTTAAATGCAGAGGACAAATTTCACTGTGTGCTGTGCTGCTGTGTATCACATGTGACAATCACTTCACTTTAATAACAATCAACACAAAAGAGTTTAGTTTTTTTTTTACGTCGGCCCTTGGTTTAATTTTGATTCTAAATCCAGCGGCGAAGGGTTAACTAAGGTTTAATTGCCCTGCTTGACGGAACATAAATATCGGCTGCGCTGGACGGGCCTGATGGTTTTTACTGTGCTGTGGGTGTCTTTAGTGGGATTAATGGAGTCTAAATGAATATGGGCCTCGTGGCTCTTGCTGCTGGACATCATCTTGGTCATCATTACTTTCCTAAGGGCACTTTCCTCATGCCCCCTCCCCTCCTCGTTCCGAAAATTGACTGAAACAAAATGTCACAATTATGCCCCGTAGCTCAAGCTTTAATTATTCATCAATTAGCGCTTTTTTTTTTTCCCTCAACTGATTTTTCACTCAGTTTGCAAAGATGTATGGTTCCCCTGCTGTTAACCAGTCCAAAGTCATTAGTTTCTGGGTTTGCAATTAAACCTGATGCATAATTCATCAGGCCCAACTCTGCAGACAGAGCTCGGAGCTCCAGAGGCCCGGATGGGAAATTAATTCAGAGAAATTAAGTTTTCGCCCAGGTTGGAACAGATGCCATTGGCCTGGGCCGGAGATGGAAAGTGAATGCGCGCCGGTATGATCGATTCAAACGAGGAGGCATCGCAGCGGCACCACACAGCGCCGGCAAACGTATAGTGAACCAACATGAAGCTCCGCCAGGAATGTTCCAGCGGCTTCACAGAGAGCAGGGGAAACGTCTTAAACCTCTGAAGCCACACTGAGATAGGAGCATGTGGGGATTTTTCTGCATTGTTCTGCATACAGAAACACACACACCTCCTAGTTGCTGACACTGGTTCCCGTGGACTACTAGTGTTTAATGTGTGGAGGAAAACAGAAGGACCTCCCACACCAAATTTGTCACTATTCTTTAGTCTGATTTAGTGGTCTGATACTGCCACCTCATGGATAACCATCAAATGTACTCTGTACCATAAAGTTCATCAAATGTACTTTACAAGAAATACTAAATATGTTTCTTGCATTGGATTCTTTAAAATGGCTCCATCTCAGTCTCCATAACCACCACAGAGTGGGTGCAATCAAACCTTTGACTGGTAGTGTATATAGATACAGATACAGGGAAAATGTTGTGTGTATAAATGTGTCCGCCCATGAATTCATTGGAATTTATTGAGTTTGTGTTTATAATATTAATGTATAGAACACATTAACACTTATTAACCATAATTTAAAAAACCTATCCACAAACAAGATTATTCTGTGAAATATTCTTTTTGTCGCCATCCGCTGGTCATCGACGAGACGACTTGTCATGCACTTATCATAACTTAATTAGAAGTAAAAAACACACACATATTTTTGTTAAGATTTATCTTTAATAAATACTATGAGTTTCAGATATCCAGACAGAGGATGTGTCCTCAGATTCCAGGTACACATATTTAGATACAAATAGCAGCCATGTAATATTGTAAGATATTGAATCTGTGTGAACACCTATCCAAAAAAATACACCTATATGTTGTCCCTGTGATCCCGCCACATACTACTAGCAATAATATAATAGTATTATTCCATTTACGCCATTTATCAGATGCCCTTATAATCAGAAGTTACAGGGACAGTCCCCCTGGAGACACTCAGGGTAAAGTGTCTTGCTCAGGGACACCATGGCAGTAAGTGGGGTTCAAACCTGGAACTTCTGGTTCACAGGTGCGTGTGTTACCTACTACGGTACTACCACCCCCATATTAATAATAAGACGAGTCCGGGGAATATCCGTCCTGTTTGTCTCAGAATGGATCCCAGCCTGTCTTCAGATACTGTTAATCTCCAGGACTGTGGACTAACAATGGACTCAACTGGACACGGTGGAAAGTAAGTTATGCTGCACCTCAAATAAACTGATTACACTGCCAGACATGCAGAGGGGGGTAAATGCATTCATATATGGGCTTAAAACATTCTCAAAGGTTGTCATCTTACGGGGATAATAAGATGTATAATAAGCATGTACGATTACACAACATATGTAAATATGTTATGATTACTTTTGCTTTGGGGATAATTGTGTGTGTGTGTGTGTGTGTGTGTGTGTGTTACATTTTTGCCCAATGTGCATTTACAGGAGTACATCTTCGGTTTAACAGGAACCTCCCCTCCACCCTTTCTGCATTGAACTTGCAGGAGTTTAAGGCAAGTTGCTAGTTGAATGACTCGCAGCATCCCTTTCTTTCCCTAATATCCCACAGGACCTCGGGTGAACGCTCTTGTTTTTCATTAACAGGTATTGTGTTATGCATTTGTTTCAATGTATGTAGTATGGAATATTTTATCTTTAATACTTAAACTCTCAGACTTAATACAAACTCACAGACTTTAATATTTACTCAGACTTGCAGGACAGAAGCATACATATTTTTAAGACACCTGTTGTGCCACTGCACTGTGGCCATATTGGGTTCCACATGTGGGAATGTGAACGACACCAACCATATTGGCAGAGCACGGAGAAAATCTGGTTCTCTTTTCATGAGAAATGCGCAGCGTAGGGACGATTTCTGGTAGTTTCTGCAGTGCTATCCGCCATTGTTGTACGTATGACGCGTTTGGGGTTATAGGTCAGGTTGGGCTAATAAGTCGATTTTTTTCAACAAAAAATAAAAAACCTTTACCATCCACACGGAGATGCAGAGAGAGACATTCACTCTGGAACCCAGTTTAGGAAATAACCGTGTGGACACAAGGCCAGATTGGATAGGAAGTTTCCCATTTTGGAGAGGAGGAGTACATGGGGTCCTTCACAAGGTAAACTACATGCTGACAAAAAAACCCCACTTTGACTGGTGCGACGAGAATTTATGAACGTGTGCGGGCTAAGGTTTTAGTCCGTGTAGGGTGCGCCCACTTACACCAGTGCATAAAAATGCTGCTCGTCTCCAGAACACATTTTGACTGGATACAGACAGGCTGGGACACGTACGAAACAAATCGGCAAGTCCACTTGGGTCACATGCAGCGCATTAAACGTGATTACCGAGAGCTTTACACAGAGGCCGGTGTTGCACTGGTCAATACCTCTCTGTGTTAAACGAATTAGTCTACAATACAATAATACAATGCAGCATATTGTTAGTTTTGGGCAAAAAGGAGTTTAACAAAATTCAGTTTGCCACATTATATCTAAAGAAATACCGAGTTCTATAGTCACTGGACATTCCGTCAGTTCCTTTATTGTGAGCCAATCCATCGATATTTCATTCCCAGGATTCCTGACTGGGTCAGGATACTTTTAACTGGACGCTTCAGCCCTCTTCTTCGTTCGCCGCTTCCTTCAAGGTCTCCACAGAGTTGTAGTGTTCTCCCAGCCCGTACGCGTGCCTCATGTAACTATGAGTTCAAGAAGAAAAGTTCTTGTGTCAGACGATTTTATTTATTTTATTTATTTTTTTTAGATTCACTGTAAAACCGTGAAACCGAGCCATGAAAAAAAAAATCTTTCTTTAAATCTTCGATTTTCCAGTGCAACTCACATGAGAACGATTGCGGGTGCTTCATACTCCTCTCCAATCACGATGGAGGGTGAATCGGCCTGAATGACCTCTATCGGGATACGCAGTACCTGGGTCAGGGCACGAAGCTGAGATGCAGGCAGATGCGTGAATATCTCTCATGTTTATGTTACCGCTGCTTTAAATAAAGAGATAATCATCATGTCACACGAAACGTACCTCTAACTGCCCGCCCCATGCTGCCGTGCCCGCAACGTCGCTGCAGTACTTCTCAAACTCGTCTAAAAGTTTTTTAAAAATAAACAAATATTCATGATTACCAAAGCAGAAATCTTATCGCACGTCAACAAGGCGTGGACCATACACCAGTTAATCAAATTTATTCATGCCAATCAAATAGGAATACGTTGGTTAGTCGGGTTGGTTTTTGCGGGTTAAGCGAATGTGAAACTACGATTGGTTGTCGCCCCTGTGCTCCCTGCACAGTAGACAGTCCCACCTCGATTTTAATTCATTTGAATTAATTGCAGTGATAAGAGAGTTAATTTGACCGCCATAGTGTTTTTAAGGAGAGCTCACCGGCTGTATACAGGTCGCCGGTCTGCGGGTTGGTCAGGAAGGGCAGGAAGTCGTCGGCACGGGACCTCATGTGCTCTCCGGTGCGCCTGCGGAGCTCCTCGATGCCCACGCCGAGGCCTCGCTCCGCCAGCTGGTCCTCCACGGCGCGGTACATGCAGTGGCCGTCGGAGGAGACCTCGCGGACCTGCAGCTGCCTCCCGGCCAGCTTGCTCGCCAGCTTCAGGCCCTCCTGGTGCCGAGAGCCCATGAGGTTCTCCACCTCGGCCTCCGCGATACGAGTTTCCCTCTCTTTCTCCAGCACCGCTTTCTTGTCCTGTGGGTTTGACAAAAACACAAAATGAAATTAGCTAAAGACACGATCGCTTTTACAATAATCCCAACACGGTGCATTACCCGTCTTTTCTGAGCTTTGGAGGTACGAGATTGCTTGCCATCTTTCGGCTCGTCGTCCAATCCTAGTGTCTCTACTCCATTGTCAAGATCTTCAACCTGACCAAAAAAAAAAAAAAAACACCTGAATAAGGTTCGGCGCAGGATTGTGATAGGTGGTTGCTGGTGGTGGAACGCAGAGGTCCAGATGGAGCAGAAGTCCAGCAGTCACTCTGTATTCAAGCATCGGCGACTTGAATTTGATTCTAGTAATGAGAATAGAACCAGGTTTGGGATGCAACAGAGCACAAAAATAAAGCAGCCGTCACCAAGGCAGTATTCAGAAAAATGACAGCTAATATCTGCTGTAATATTAAACACTGAATAGCTGTCATGCATTTAAATTTGATACAAATGTAGATAGAAAAATTCTGCTCATGTTGCATTTTAATACATGCTTAATGATGATAATGATTACCTATGATAATATGCCTGTGGGCAACTGTAGTGAAGTGAAGGTCACTTGTGATACACAGCAGCACAGCACACAGTGCACACGGTAAAATTTGTCCTCTGTGTTTAACCCATCACCCTGAGTGAGCAGTGGGCAGCCATGACAGGTGCCCGGGGAGCAGTGTGTGGGGACGGTGCTTTGCTCAGTGGCACCTCAGTGATACCTTGGCGGATCGGGATTCGAACTGGCAACCTTCTGATTACGGGGCCGGTTCCTTAACTGCTAGGCCACCACTGCCCCAGTAGTGCATTAGCCAGGTCGTTCCGTATTTTTGGGGTACGTTGGCAACCATATTGGACAATAATACATAAATGATAAGTTGATGCTCATGTGCAAAACAAATTGACAGATGCACCAGCCAGAAGGAGAGAAAAGAAAGAAAACTAAGCTAATAATGACAACACAGCTGCTTAACACTGCGTTTTATACAGCACTGTGAAAGAGTTTTGTTCAGTACTGAAGCTAATTAAATGTTTTCCATCTTCCCAACAGTAATTGTGAAATAGATCAGGAAGGAAGTGTCTAAAAGTGTAAACCACACAAATAATAGTGATTTAGTATTGGTGATAAAAGTGAAAGTGTTAATAATGTCGATGTTGATACTGGACGAACTGGGTTGTATTGCAGCTCAGAGTCTCTTTCTCTACAAACATCTGTGGTGGTGGATAAGTGGATAAGGAAGCGGCCCCGTAATCGGAAGGTTAGATCTGTGCCGTTTGTATTAGAAATGTGCACGTTGATCCATGACGTCAGGATTCGTGCCGAACTCGTCACCTTCTCCGCGCTGGGAAGCCGCGCCACCTCCTCTTCGTGCTTCTGGCTCAGCTCTGCCTCCAGCCTGGCCACGTCCTCGGTCAGCTGCTTCCTCCGCTTCTTGTCGTTCTTGGGCACGGCGTTCTTCATGCTCTGTATTCTGGCTGAGCAGGTACGTTCACGTTACGTGACGTCACCAAAAACGGTGTAAGCAACAATGACGTCCGCAGTTTCTGAGACAGCGTTACCTTGCAAGTCTTTCTTTTCTTTGCGATGCTGTTTTGCCAGGAGATCTTCAGCTGTTTCGGCTTCCTCCATAGTTTTTGAATAATAAGAAAACAAACCAAAAATTAATTATTGGACAATGTAAAAGACACCGGCCATGAACCTAAACCCCGCGCAGACGTTTAAACTAATGAGTGCATTTTTTATCACTTAATACTACATCGTGCACAGGTCTCCACAACCGCAGCACAGAACGCGTGTGACTGGGCCGGACTTCCGGGTATGGCGACGTAGGCGAAACGTGCGGTTTCATTGGTCAAAGCAAGAAAGGATTTAATTGGTCGGCTGACCATGGTGCAAACTCGCTCTGATTGGTCGATGTCACATTTTGGCCAGTAAAACGTAAACACTCGTCTTTCGATCGGAAACAAATTTGCCAAACTAAACAAAGTTTCTGAAGTTTCTTTATTATATTTAAAAAATAATATATTTAAATAAATAAATTATTTCACACATATATATATTTATGAAACTAAAAAAGCGACGGGGAATAAGTCGCTACTGAAGACGATTGAATTCTCAGAGTAGCCCTTGATTGATTCAGAGCACTGACAAGATTACCCAGTTCAAAGAGGAGGATTCGCAGCTTTAGATATGAGACAGGATCCCCTACTTTGTCATCTTAATTTTCACGTTTTATTTGAACTTAATCAGGTTGAAAAATTAACTATGTGGAATAAGAATCCACAATTCAACCATAATAGTATGTTATTCTTATATGAAAATGGTCATTTCAGACACTGTATTGTCGTATATGAACATATAAATGTTTAAAATATTTTTTTTATTTAGGCATGTGCACGTTTGTGCATCAGATATTTATGAACTACTTTTAAAACTATTTTGGTATAGGTGGGAATATAATATGTGCACATGCTGAAATGCGTACAACAAAATTGCATGCGAGAGAATGGTGGAAAACTACAGTGATGGCCGGGAGTGGGCGGGGCAGAGCGGCGGGGATCCCTCCCCCTTCACGCCGGTGGCTCCGCCTACAAAGAACTGCCCCCCTCTCCGGAGTGCGGAGCAGCACCGACACCCCGGGCGCCGCTGCCCCTATCCCGAGGAGCGGACACAGGAGGACAGTCGTCGTTTCCCCCCCGAGCTCGTCTGCCGGCTGGACCCCCGACCGCCATGGCTTCCGACGGCGTGGACGAGCGCTCCCCGCTGCTGTCTGCACCGAACTCCGGGAACGTCACACCCACGGCCCCGTACCTGCAGGACCCGAGCCCCAGAGGTAAATAACGCGGGGTGCTGAATCATTTCTGGGCGTAGCGCGGTGCGTGGGTCGTGACGGTCAAGGGCACCGGGCCAGGATGGAACCCGACCAGGATTAGGCCCCGGACCCCGGTCCCCGGTCTGCACGGATGCAACGCGGGGGCCGCAGAAGCGACGAGAACGTCGACAGCCGGTTCCGTCTGTAGCCAGAGCAGAAAGAAGCCCCGGGGGCGGGGAGGGGGCGCCGCGTTGTCCGGCGCCGGGACGCCGCCGACGGTTGGGGGGTCGACAGATCCGCCGGATCCGCTGCATGTTTCGGTGCGAACAACATCAGAATCCCCCCGACAAGGCCCAGATTTGCGGCAGTAGCCTGGCCTGGACAACATATCGATAAAATTGTTGTAATTATCGCGATTATGGACATTTCCTGCTGATAAAACACTTGATCTCTTGCATGACAGTTATCATGCAATATAGTTCCAGTTGCAGATTCTGTAACTGTTAGCAAAGTAAAAAAAAAAAAAACACGTGTCATACATAAAAAAAATGTAAATAATTTTTCCAGTAAATGCATCCCAGCTTTATTATATTGCGTCATAGTGCATGTTAAGTCTACGACTATATTATATTATTTTACATCCCATGATGGAATATTATCCTGTAAAGCAAGTCAAAGAAAACGATCAAGATTGCATACAAGCACAAAACTTATATAAATGATCTCATGAAATTTGCAATTCAGATTTTTTTTGGGGGGGGGGCGCCAGCCTGTGCAACAGCAAAGAAAAGCACAGAGATTGCGGTTACCGTATGTAATTTCAAAAACGATTTGTAGACCATGAGACATTCATGGGTTTTAACGACTTAATTTGACTTTCAACCAAGGGTAGTTACAGCCAATTAGCGGATAAGAGGCTGGTGGGGCTGATGGAAAGGTTCTTCACCAGAATATCAGAATGTCACTGCTGCGGCATCACGCTTGCGATAGAAAGTAGAAAGTTCCGGAACTGCTCCTTGCTGGTTTGCCCACTTCTCCCTCCCTGTAAATCCTGATGCCGTCAATCGAGCCGAGTAGCGGGAAGGCGGCAGTCTGAAGGCCTTTCATCTCGCGCTCTTCACCAGGGGCGGCGGGGTGTCAACAGAAACCGAACGCCGTGTTGGCTCGGTATCAGTCACGTGACCACCTTTTAAGGGCCCTAACTGCTTCCAGGACCTTCAGTAAGCCTCACTGTCATCAGACGCACGAACGCGAGCAATCGCCTCTCCCAGTTTGCCACTTGGCTTTCTAAACTGGCCTAACACATCCCATTCCTTTCCAGATCCCAAGTCTGGACCCACTGCAGGTCCAGAAAGTAAAAAATCCGGACCAGGATTTTGTCACAGCCAACGATTAGCACTCAACCTTTCCGGACCTCCGATCCTGTAGGGCTTTGTTACTTGAATGGTATTTGCAATTATAAATGATGTTAGAAGACCTCCTTGGTCTTCTGTTGACCACAGTTTATAGGTCCAGCTTCCCCACTGAAGTATTTTGAAGAGCAAGTGCCAAGTTGCAAACCCGTCAAGGCATCATTAGCTCTGCTGTTAAAACGACAGGAGAGTATTGTGATCATAATCGGCCATCTATTCGTATCTGATGGTTGCGGTTTGACCTACGAAGTGGATAGACAGGCAATGGAGGGAAAGTCAGAGTCTGAAACCCGAAACTGGGGGAGCGGTACGGGACAGTGCGAGTCTGAATTCTGGGCATTCTTCTTGGTCATGGGGTCACCTCAGTAACGTAGGGTGGTGGATTATTGTTTGGCGTGAAGAGTCACATGGTCTTAAAAAGCTCATTGCTCCTGAGCGGTCATGTGGCGGTACAGTCAGCCGTCCCGGACGGAGCTTTACACAAACAGAGGCCTTTTTCAAGCCCTGTGAGGGGCGGAGCTGCGGATCAGCTCCGTAGAACCACAGACATTACACACATGCCCAGATGCACACTTCATGGCACACTTTGTAAAACCGTTTGCAAATCAAACACAACCAAAGATGGAGGAAAATAATAGTTTAATAATGTGATTGGGCAAAAAAAAGGGGAATGTTTTTTTGGGGCAAATTTTGTTGTCCAGTTAAAACATTTGAAATGTTTTGGAGTGAAAGTGAAGTGATTGTCATTGTGATACACAGCAGCACAGCACACGGTGCACACAGTGAAATTCATCCTCTGCATTTAACCCATCACCCTGAGTGAACAGTGGGCAGCCATGACAGGCGCCCGGGGAGCAGTGTGTGGGGACGGTGGTTTGCTCAGTGGCACCTTGGCGGATCGGGATTCTGATTACGGGGCCCCTTCCTTAACCAGTAGGCCACCACTGCCCACATTGCATGTGCTGTTGTGAATAAAATATGGATTTAGGAGATTTGTTGGTAAGGCCTCCCACTAAAGCCACTTCCATCTGCACAGCCGAGCTGCCCCCTCCGTACACGGCCATCGCCAGCCCGGACGCCGGGGGCGTGCCCGTCATCAACTGCCGCGTCTGCCAGTCCCTCATCAACCTCGATGGCAAGCTCCATCAGCACGTGGTGAAGTGCACTGTCTGCAATGAGGCCACGGTAAGAAGCTCATGGTAACGTTCACTTTATCCACATCTTTGCATCTCGGTCTTTGACCTGCCATTCGAGGCCTAAATTGTACCAAAAGAACTCGCTTGGAGCCATGTAGGAAGTCAATTGTTCTACAATTAATTAGGTACAGGCCAAAGGTCTGGACACACCTTCACTTTAAGTCTGTTTTCTTTATTTTCATGACCATTTACGTTGGTAGATTCTCACCGAAGGCATCAAAACTATGAATGAACACATGTGGAGTTATGTACTTAACACATTGAATGAGAAGGTGTGTCCAAACTTTTGGGCTGTACCTTAGATAGATGCCTTTATTGTCACTATACAAGTACATTGAGATAACAATTGTAGCGAACCAGCATAATCACATTTAAGATAAATAAAATAAAATAAAAAAAAAAACATACTTTACATTATGTTTTCAAAAACGTCAGTGAGATGAGAGTTAAGGCCTCGTCCACCTGGATGTCTGAACTGGGCGTTCTTCTGAAATTCCGTGCGATGTGGCGCCATGTTGGCTCTGGGATGGCACTGTGGGGGGAAAAAACCTCCTTGGTCTTCATTCCTGTTGCCTTTTGGTTAACGCAGCCCATCAAGAACCCACCGACTGGGAAGAAGTACGTGAGATGCCCCTGCAACTGCTTGCTCATCTGCAAAGACACGTCTCGGAAAATAGGATGTCCCAGGCCGAACTGGTAAGTTTTCTCTTAGGTTGGTCTCTTGTCACGCAAAGGTGATTCTTTCTTCAGGTTATGACAGGTTATTACAACTTTAGCATATTGATAAGTCTTTAGCAATGGCATGATGATTGCAGGAAACTGACGAGTCAACAAATTCATCAGTGGTCACCATGGCACTAAAGAACATCATGCATCCTGCGTACGCTGTGACATCATCACCCGTCTCCTTTCCTCCAGCAGACGCATCATCAACCTGAGCCCAGTGATGGTGATCCCGGAGGAGCAGCCGGCACAGCCAGCGCTGCCCATTCAGCCGGAGGGCATGCGCGTCGTGTGCGGTCACTGCGGCAACACCTTCCTGGTACGTAGCCACGGCGACCCGTCTCACCGCTCCGGGTCCTCGGGTATCACGTGTTCTCAAGAGGTGCCTGTTATGCCCCTGGCGTCTAGGGCAGTGACGACGCCCCCGTGTCCCAGCCTACTTCTGGCCTGGTTATCGATGCCTCCTCCTCTACCACCAAGGTCTTTCCCCTCCGGTCACTGACCCCGTTTAACCCCTCAGATCACCGCAACCTGCAATCAGAAAACACCGACCTGCCCCGCGAAGGCCGCGAGTCGGCGCCTTAGCCTTCTACAGTGTTCACTTCACTAATTTCATAATCCATAAACGTTCAATCACCTGTCGTAACGCTTGCCGATAGTTTATTGGAACGTCGTGGAACGTCCGAATTTTAATTTGTAAAGATAAACCTTCAACCTTTCTGCCCCAGCCAAATACTGTATTTGGAATCCTTTTTTGGGGTAATATTACAATAATATCAGATATTAGCCATAATCATATATATCTTGTATGAAGGTTTAACTTTTGATATAAATTAAAATTTGCTAAACGTTACATTTTTCTGATGATTTTTTTCTGATTATGATCATGTACCGCTATAATGATAACTGTGTGGCATTTCTATAATGCCATTTCTGTTCATTTAAGTGATTTTTGCTAATTTGTCTACTTGCTGAATGAAGGCTCCATTGTTTAATTTAGTACAGTGTGTGTGTGTGTGTGTGTGGCAATATTGTATTGTATGTTGTGTGTATATATAATTGTATACGTGTCTTGGCAGCAGTAACAGTGTGTTTTTTTTTGTCATTTTTTTCCCCTTCACAGTGGATGGAGCTCCGTTTTAATACACTGGCCAAGTGTCCACACTGTAAAAAAATGTAAGTGCCCAGCGATAAAGCATGTTGCATTATGGGAGCGTGGCAGGACGCTGCAGTACGGAGGATGGTGTAAAAGAAAGTGGAAATCGTAGGAAAGGGGGGTGAAGAAGCATTAGGGAATTAGGGAAGCTTAAGGCAACTGGCTTCAGAAGGAATGTTTCCCCAATCCGGTCACATGGGGGTCGTATGACTGCTTGCAGCGAGTTTTAGAAGGGGGCTGTCATGTGACCCCAGTAAAGCACTCACCTGAGCACTCACCTGATCTAACACATCACACTTTTTGACGAGTGGCTATGCCCCATCACCACTCACAACTTCTGACATTTCAGAGGTTTTAACCGAGCTGTCCTTTACTCTGCCCCTCTTCCTAGATCCTCGGTCGGCAGCGCTCTCCCCCGGAGGCGCTGCTGTGCCTACATCACTTTCGGGATGATCTGCATTTTCATTGGAGTCGGACTCACTGTAAGTACCAGATTACACAACACCAGAACAGGTCAGAGTGTCGAATCTTTGTTGATTATCATAAAAGAAATGCCCGGAACTGTGGTGGGTTTTCATCTGAGGTGGCGTGTTTTGTAATTGGTGGAATTGTTTTTTTTTTTTCAAGATAAAACCATTAAGTTATATATAACTTATATATTATATATAGTTTTTATTTCTATTAATATTGCATTCTATAATATAAAAGTTTATTTATTTATAAAGCATTATTTATGCACTTAACGTTCTGTATAAATCTTTCAATAAACTTCCATCTTGTGTATAGAAGGGTAATGAAATATGAGAAAATATAACATTTTATCAAAAACTTTGTATGAATATGTGCCTGGTTAAAGCTGGAACTATTATTCTGTCATCCACTAGGTGGCGCAATGTAGTCAATTTGAGGGGGGGGGTCACTATACCAACAGAACGTTTTCTGTTATGCTTCACTTTTAATTACGTATTTCAGTATGCCTCGTCGTCACCTTTTCCTTATTTAGTACAGTCTGAGCTTCAGCATTTGGTAGGGAAAGAAATTCTGACCGTCTCTTGGTGATGAATGTTGATACTGCCTATGTTCTTCTCGATGTTCTTCTGACCAACCCAGCAGTATCATGTTCACTGTGTAGGTATTTCTTGCAAGGTCGTGTGTTCGAATCCCAGCTCAGACCTTTCGTGTGTGTGTGTGTGTGTTTATATGCTCTCCCCATGTTGGCGCAGGATTTCTTTTTACATTCGTCTTTGCTCCTGCAGGTGGGCACGCAGGACTTTGCCAATCGCTATCACGCGACCTACGTGTCCTGGGCCTTCGCGTATCTCCTGGGCCTCATCTCCCTGATCAGGGCCTGCTACTGGGGCGCCATTAAAGTCAGCTACCCGGAGAACACCTTCGCGTAGGGCGGGGCCGCGCGGGATCATCGCCCACTTTAGTCTCTTCCGTTTTCCCATGTACGCAGGTTTACAGTCAGTTGGTCACGTTCGGAGTGAAGGAACCTCGCCATCCAGGCCAGATTTTGCTGTAAACACTTAGGCGTTTTTAAATTGTTCTCATGTGGTCGATTGCTTGTTGATTTATTTTTTTTTAATCCTGATTTTAATTTTAAAAATATTAACGTGTCTAAATGGAGATTGATTTCAGTTAAATGAAAGCGAAGATGCTTTGTAATGTTCTTGCTGGATTTGGGCCTTCCTGGACCAATATGACCCCTGCTGAATGGACATTGTGGACAGTTTAAGTTCTACATTTTGTTACCTTACTACTTAGACCAAAAGAGGTTCCCTTTTTTATGATCAAATTGCCCATTGCACTACAATTTTATGCAAATAATCTGTTCCGTTGCTGCTAGATCACATCACACAGGTGTGAACAAGATGAGATCTTTTATTGTGTTGGGAAGACAAGCCTGGTATAATTTTTTTTTTTTTTTTTCAACATGAGATTATAACCTTTGTGCCAACGTTCGAATTTTAGTTAATTTTTTATTGCCGGTGAATTTTTATTGCCGTTGGTCTACTGATTTGAGCCCACTGTGAGCAGCCACTTCCACTCCTCCCCACGTTTCGCCTTCACCTTGGTCAGTATTGAGATGTGGCTAGCGGGAAATCGTCTTCACGTTATTATTTATTTAGATTTACGACATGAAGTTTAAAGTTGGTCGGTAAAACATCAGTTTTATTTCTGCGCCTGCCTGCTCTCTCTGTCTCTCTTTCTCTCTCTGTGTAGAAAAGTCCCTCTTCCCGCTTCTTGCCTGTTTATCGAACTTGGATCCTCCTAGTGCCGCCGTAGTTCCACGTTCTGCTGAGGAATAACACAAATGGGCACAAACAACATGTTCTACTCCGGTGTTCTGAATGTGACGATCGAGCAGGCGTTTGTACATACCGCACATGGAACCTGTAGCTTCACTTGCGATATGGCTTGGGTCTTTTTAAGAACGATGATAATTTATCAATAAAATGACAAAACATGGCTTTTTTGGGGGGTGTGCTGTGTCATTTACACATAAACTAACTATCTAATTCGTATTTTATTTATGGACGACTGACATAAACATGCAAAAAAAAAAAAAAAAAAAAACAAGTACCACTACGTGTTAACAAATCAGTGTGTTGTACGGAACTGGAGATCCCGTATTTTCTCCACGTATTTTCGAAACTGGCCAATATGCCCTACAAATTGGGTTTTGAACTAATTCCAAAAGATCGATTTACAAGAGTTCCAAGACGCTCTGCTGAACCTGTTTCTGTGTGTGTGGCGCGTCCACGGGAAAAGACAAACTTCCATTAGAACAGACTGACAAGTGGCAACGGAGTAGCATATTTATTTTTGACCAGATGTCAACATTTAAATACATTTACGGTAGGAACAGAAGAGGCCGAGGGGGCCTTGTGCCAGCCACCTTACAAATACTGCTACATCGGGACGTCAGACACAAAACACTCACACTGTACTCGCGAGTCACGATCTAGCACTCCTCGGGTGACGTGTCTACAAAGTGATGGGAGTGACAGCGCAGGTCGGTGGCGTCGCCGTTGCCTTGGAGGACATCTGGGGGTTGGGCACTATTCCTACAGAGCTAACGACGAGGGGACGTGGAAGTCCAAGATATATTCACCATGAGTTCACGGTTAATGCGGACACGGGTGTGTTCTCCTCCTGGCCGGCTCTGCGAACGGGCCGCCGTCTCGTCACTCATCTTCAGTTGTTGTTCAGGACCCACCATGATGCTGTTTCCAGATTCAGATACACACGCACACGGTCAGTTCTACAACGTTCAGGCATTTTATATCCAATTCATGTAGACATCTTACCTGGCACCAGCATTGTGGTGATGATCTCAGGGGTCTCCAGAAAGTCCACATTGCCCCTCTGAAAGGTCTTACTGTAGTTGGTCTGAAGGTGACTAGAGAGTCAAAATAAAAAGTGGCCATTTAAATTTCTGGAAATTTCCGGGGTGACTATGGGCAATTCCTTCTCGTCTCACATTTTCAGAGTTTCTCGCTCATGGCATTGTACTTGTCCATTTTTATCCACACAGGCTGCTCAGATACTTCTTCAATCTCTGCTCATCTCGTGTTGCTGCCCCCACATAAGATCTTCAAACGCAAAAGAAAAATCTTCCTGTTCAGAAAATGTTTGGACAAAAGGAGCTCTAATGTGCCCTTTCTATATTTAATAAAAAAAGAAAGAAAAACTCTGAGCTGAGCTGCTGGTGACATCTATAGATGAGGTCAGAGTGAACAGAATGAGGGACTTCAATGATGTAAGTTGCTCTGTGAGTGTCTGCTAAATGCTGTAAATATAAACGTGAATACCTGGACTTTTTTTTTTTTTTTTTTTTTTTTTTTACGGCGCCTAGCAACGCCTAGAACTACTCTACTGTCTTCTGGACATTCAGAGATGAAGCCGGATAGATAAACTAGAAAACGACTGAGAGATCGTCTGCAGAAGATAAGATAAGATAAGCCTTTATTAGTCCCACAAGTGGGAAATTGCATTTGTCATGGCAGAAAGTGGATAGAAACGAAGGTAAGAGCAGTAAAAATGTATTTATCCACAGATAGAACTTTTATGACTATTTTACTAATTTACTAAAATGCATTACTAATCAGATGTCTCACTGAGACCTGCGGGCCTTCATTTTTGTGTCAAATCAGAATGTTCAAACGAACGCGCCTGATAATCTGCATGTTGGTGCTGGTAGTGGCCGTGGTCACATTTGTGACATCCAACTGACACCTGTGGACATGGGGTATGTAGGGAATGGAAAGAAATGGAGGCAAAAAGGAGGAGTCCACAGTGAGGAAGTAGGGCGTATGAGGGCCATAATCTGAAGGTTGCCGGTTTGAATCCCGAGCCGCCAAGCTGCCGATGAGGTCCCCTTGATCCCTTGATCGAAGCACCTTCCCCACATACAGGACACATTTCGTTGTGCCGTTTCCTGTGTGGATGGTAGTAGCCTAGTGGGTAACACACTTGCTTATGAAGTGTCTCCCTGTAACTACTGATTGTAAGTCGCTCTGGATAAGGGTGTCTGGTAAATGGCGTAAATGTGCTGTGCTTCACAACCACTTCACTTTCAATCGTGTCTTCTGGGTGTCAGAAATAATTACACACCCACAAAAAGGTCTTGGGCGGGTTGTTAGTTCCTTGTTTAATTTCGGTAAATGCTGAAAATGAAGCTCAAGTTTGACATATGTTCAATAGGTTCCTGGATGTCGAATGTAGGAACACTTACTTCTTCCACATGTTGCTGTGTTCCCAGAACTCGTACAGCATGAAGCGAGATTCATTTGAAAGCCTCTGAACCGTAATGCTGTGGAAAGAAAGAATGAAAGTAATGACTAATGATTCGGTGGAAATTCATCGGGAGGAAATATTTTCTGCCTTCCCGTCGAGCGCGCTGTGAATCTTGTGTGAACAGTGCGTGTGAACAGTGCGCTATTTCTGGGGCCGATGACAAAAAAAAAATCCTAATGTCACGCCATCCTGCGGGCGACCGTGTGCACTCAGAGCGTTCTGTGCCTACAGCACGTCACTAAAGGCAGAATAGAATAGAGGACCTGCTCTAATGCGACCGCTCTTTTTACACAGAGATTAAGCCCCCGTAAATCAGCCGAAAGGAGGGTGTGGAGGGGCATGGCGGGCATTTTCCTTGCATCTCAGTCAGGAGTGTCCGAGGCAGAGGTGCCAGATCCTAAATGTTGAACTATGGTCTGATGGCGATGCTGCGTATTCTTGCTCCGGCCATGCACATCTGCATTTAAACCACACGTCACAGTTTACTTTGTGTGTCACCACGTGTTCGGCAAGGCAACTGAAGCACTGCATTATGGGATCAGTAGTTTGTGTGTTATCACCGTCATATCACTGGGCCATTTTAATAGATCTATATTAAATGATTGTGAGTTTGATGTGTTACATCGTGCATTGATTGGCTGTAAAGCCAAGCCAAGTATGTCTGTGCAGCCAGATTAAAAACAGATTTGTACCTGGTTGTGAAATGACTTGAAGCAGTAAAATAACCGTACATTATGGGATTTGTTGAATTATTGATCATACAGAGGGTAAAATTATAATACAAATAAGATAATTATCATACGTCTGGCAACGCTGGCCCGAGGGCAAGCGGAGGTCACAACACGGCGTGACCTCTCCGGCTTACATCACTGACCACGCCCAGAGACAACAATGAGCTGCATCATGGGAAATCATAAGACTCTTTTATTTTAATTGTGAGAATTAATTGTTGTCTCTACCATTAATCTATTCGCCATCGCCAGTGGTTACAACAAATAGAATACTATATTTTGGTTGGTTGGTTGTACCAAAGTAATTTTTACTATTATCTTGAATCTATACGCAACACTAAAGACACATTAAAAGCGAAAATGACATTGTAATGAAGAAGATGCAGTTTTTTGGACTCACTGAAGGCAGCCCGTCTGGGCGCTGGCACAGTCGATGTACTGCCTGAGAGCCAGACGGAATTCTTCCAGTTCCTCCTCCAGAATGGTCAGCTGCCTCTGCACGATCAGGATGTGCTGATAAAGTGATAAAGTGAAGTGATTGTCACTTGTGAAACACTGCAGCACAGCACACGTTGACACAATGTGTGTGGGGACGGTGCTTTGCTTGGTGGATCGGGATTCAAACCAGCAACCTTCTGATTACGTGGCCGCTTCCTTAACCGCTAGGCCACCACTGACCCTCAAAAAACGTTAGACGGCACCCAGGGTTCAAACCTCTGGCCCGTGGACCGTCCCCACGCACTGCTCCCTGGGTGGCTGTCAAGGCTGGCCACTGCTCACCAAGGGTGATGTGTTAAAAGCAGAGGACACGTTTCGTTGTGTCAACGTGTGCTGTGCTGCAGTGTTTCACAATGACAATCACTTCACTTTCTTTTTCATTCATAAATGAAAATTGACTTGTAGAGAAGGACATTATGTGACAGGTAGACCAGCAGTGAAGCAACAAGAAATGAAGGCCTTGTGCCCGTGGTGAGCTCTGACCTCTCCCGGGATTTCGCCATGTTGTCATTCCCCATAAGAGCCCACTGTGAGACGGGTCCTTCTAGCCCCGCCTCCCTCGGTTACATTATGTAACCACAGCCTTGCATCAGCAAGCTCACACCAACCGTAAACGAGCATGATGATTATTAATCATCATCAAAAGCCCTCTTCCCCCCAACCTGTTACACCTGATACAGGCCCCGCCCACCAGCTCCAGGTGCGGCTAAGTTATTGATTATTACCTCATAAACAAATATGGATTATTCATAACATGCTATCAGTTGAGGGCTACCTTTTCAGTTTGGGATTTTCCATACATTGTTTGCCACCCATCCAAAATATATATTTGTATTGTTAATTACTGCATTTAAGGTGTAAGGAATGTTACATATCAGCCTCATCCAGTAGTACAGAGGCTCTCGCGCTGCCTGGTGTGACTGAAAGAACCCCCGATGGATGCTGAGATTAGACATTTTCTCTGTTTTCTATTTCTCCTGGTTGTATGTGTGATGATGGTGCTGTGTATGTTCAGATACACAGTTCATGTTCTTGATGCACTGGTTGTGAATTGTGATGATGATTAATTGTTGACATTTTAACAGAAGGAAGGTGAGAAAAGTGCGTGCATGTGTGTATGTAGGTATAGGTACGCAGGTGTGTGTGTGTGTGTGTGTGTGTGTGTGTGTGTGTGTGTGTGAGAGAGAGAGACGGTGTTTAAATACAGACATTGAATGTACATTGTGTATAAAAAACGTAGCCTCAACAGTGGTTACTTCTTCACCTATCCTCACCCTTATTTCTTACCCACACACATACATTTTACTCATAAAATATACAAACACACACACACACACACATATTTATACTACGGTTGCTGTAAATTGATGCATAGGTGTCACGTCAATGCTTGCCGGTGGGTGTTTCTGTTGTGCAGGGTGCACAGGAGTGGCAATCAATCATTCTTTGTCGCTCCAGACAACATAGACCCTTAAATAACCCCAACCGACTGGCCAACGTGTTTGGTGACACATGACGTCACCACTGTAAAAGTGACACTGTTGACGTTACCCTTGTCTTTGCACTTGTCCCAAATCTTAATGACTATTAATAATAACATCTGTACTGCATATTGGCTGATATAAAGATGAATATACATCAGATGAGATTTCAGTGATCACATGGTTAAGGATTTATTACAATTGTTTCCACAACTCAGTCAGTTCAGGTGTGGTAAATTCTGTAAGAATACTCTTTTACCAAAAGTAAGACTATTCTAAAAAGTGCCATATAAATACCGACAGATTAAACAGATACCTATTTTTATAATTGTGTTGCATCTCAACCATGTATATACATCCAATACACACTATTCACACAACACAGGGTGCATCTGCCATGCATTTTAACTTTAAAGTAAAAAGCTCCTCATTTGCGATCACTTGCAATGGTTTTAAGTAATGCCACTGCAGCTATGGAGTATGCATAGGTGTTTGTGAGAGGATCCCATACAAAATGGATATACTGTAAGTCTAAAGATTCTTAACTGAAGAGAAGAGTTTTTTTTTATCATGCTGGTAAGTGTGAAAGGCAGAGCGGGAGATGACATTAAGGCTGATAAAAAGAACAACTCTGGAAGAAGTCTCCAGCCCAGCACGGTTTCCTAGACAACAGGCAGCTGCTAGTTGGCTGGTACTGACTTCCAGCGATCGCACAGCACAGAGAGAAGTAAGTGTAAATTGGTTACTGATTTGGTGGCGCCATCCAAGACCTCCTCTTCCATCGGCTCCAGGCGAAGCTCCTGAGAAACGGAACATCACGTCCTTTATTACATCCTCCTATACACTTAAATACACCGACAGGCTTTAACATTAATAACATGGATTATCAAGTCATATTTCAGGGAGGGAACAGTTAGTGCTTGACAAGGACCACATTGTAATGCTGAACAATTGTTCTCAGTAGTGGGTGTGGTCAAGTATGTGACATCAACTGGCACAGCCTGTGTACAAGGGGTGTTAGGAGTGTAGAGAACGGAGGGAAATGGAGAAGAAAGGGAGGAGATGGACGCTGCGCTATACCTGGGTGTGTATAGACAGGAGGGGTATCAAATTGTCCAGAATGAGAAAGTAGTGTGGGCGAGAGGCTCCTCCCCTTTCAAACTTGGTTCTAAAACAGGACTAATGCTAAAATCTCAGAATTTCTTCAATTCATTTATTTAGGTTCATTTTTTTTTTAAAGCACCTTTCCAGGTTGCACATGAGAACCACTCACAAACAAGAACAAGAGCGGCGGGTCTGGGAATACCTTCTTCTCCAGGCGGTCGATGAGCTTCTGAAGCCTGTTGATCTGGATCGCCCACTGGTTGTCCTCCTCATACAGACCTGATGGGAGAGAGCGGACAGTGCTGGGGACCTGGGCTGCTGACCCCGTGAAATGGAATAAACTCGGATGGAACGGTAAAGTCGGCACCGCGTTTGCCTGCAGAGTGGCCGAAGTTCACAGCTCTCCATTACATTCACGAAATGGCGTTGGTATAAATGCCAACATTGTATGACAGGTGGATGAGTAATTTTACACCAAGGCGCATGTTGGACTTTTATAGCTTCATAAAGCACCTCGGTACGAAGCCCTGACATTCAACACATGAAATAGAGCCTCTGCTTTTTGAGAGGGTGCTCCAGGTCTGTCAGCCTGTCGGTTACAACGGCGACAGCACAACAATCCCCCCGACTCTTCAAGCCCCCTGCCTCCTCTTGTGGGTGCAGATGACTGCCCTTTCCTCTGCCGGGCTAAGAATAAACACCTGAATTGACGATGCTGAGCAGCGGGCTGTTGGGAGACAGGCTGTTATTCCTTTGAAGTCTTCGATTGGAGCGTCTTCCTGACCACTGAATCGACAGCGCCTCCGGCTTCACGGGCCCTTGTCTATGAGTGACACAGACACACACGGCGAGATTTTACAAATAGTCGACCCCCACCCCTCCTATACACATTCTCACACACAAAAAAAACAATACTAAAAACAGAAATATGTACGTAAAATGTGTACAATATGCATGTACGTACGTACACGTGCATTACGTTTGTATGTAATATGTATGTATGTACGTAATATGTACGTATGTACGTAATTTTAAGTACGTATATATGTAATATGTACGTAAATGCACAATTCCATTCCATTCCGTATTACAGGTCATGTTATCCCCTCACTTTAGTTTAATATTGAATTTCATGCTGTTGCATTTTCAAAATTATTGTGAAAAAATATTGTAAACAAATGTTTATACATGCTATATTTATATTGTTTATATTGTTTTATATTGACGATTATGATTACGATTACCTACAATGATCATGGCTGATAGTCTGGTGATTACCTATAGTATTACCTTAGATAAATTTGGAAAAACCATGTCTTCATTCATTTCGAATTACACATCTAACACAATTATAGACAAACTCCACTATAAAAATATATTTTGTACAGATATATGATTATTTAAACATCAGGTGATAAGGAAGGTTGTTCTCTTAAATGTAAATCAAATAACATGTATTTGTCCAATGTCCATTTGCCACATTTAAATATGCCTATGCATTTTTGTCTATGCAAATAATGTGCAAAATAAACTAAAGTCTTCTCATCTCCACGGCAACCATACCTCAACCCACCACCACACTCTCACACACATACCATATGCCAGATTACTATCACCTAATTCTATTTTGAGGGAGAGACACAACTTGTGTTCAGCCAAAATGACACCATCCAATTACTGCTCATTAAGCCGGTATAAATAGAGGTGTCTTTTTCCATGAAGAATTGAAAACGATATTTTTAACTGGAGTTGTGGAGCAAGTAGAACCTTTGATTAGCGAGGAACCTCATGCAGCATCTACCCCGACGCTTCCAATTAAAAGCTGAAAGGGAGCGGCGGAGCTCGGAGCTTCATCTGCATAATAAAGCGGTACTCGCAGACAGATCTGGTCCCAGGGTTAGGCATCCTGTTCTCGCTGGTCTGGCGCGGGCTCATGTGTAGGTGTGCATTAGGAATGTCGAAACAAATGCAGCTATTTGTATGTGTTTTTTTTTTTTTTTTTTGGTAACGTCTCATCGTTGGCAAAGCAAGTGCAAATTAGCGAAGCTGACGATGTATCAGGGCAGGTAATTACACCTCAACACCCAGATGCCGGCGTGACCCCGGGGTCACGATTGCAAGAAGCGAGTGTGGCACCCTGGGAAATGACACCGTGAGTGGTTTCATTATTGCCACGCTCTCTGTGGAAATTGCGGAGGCAGGACACCGGGCCGCTGGGAATGCAAATCTGGAGTATTGAGCGCAAAGGATGCTTAATTGATTCCAGCTCACGTCCGACTGTTTCCTCGAGTGAAAAGCAGAAGGAAATTATTAAACACACACACACACACACACACACACACACACATTGATTTATGCTCACTTTGTTCAGGAAGATTAGACTCCATGCCAAGTGACAGTGTTATAAACCACGTAAACGTTTTGCAAATGTTTACCGTTCAACACTGTAGTAACACTGAAGTAATTAACGACTCCGATCACATTCAGAACTGGTTTTGGATGAAAGAGACTTCCCCTATATGGCTCCTCGCACCATCCCTTGAAGAGCAGTGTTGTTAGGACACGTCTGAAACATCTCAGTCTCCAGGAGACGAGCTCCAGAGGCATGGCCATTACACGGCGCACAGATCTGAACGCCAAGAGCGAAATTAGCTTCTGGTTCTTGCCTAGTTCACTTTCGTTCTAGACCTGGATAACTAGAATGAGAACACTATTTTAAGACCAAGGTTGTACATCTGACGTTAACTCTAGGGACCAAGATACACAAAGAAAAGTCTAAGAAGAAGGTAAGAGGAATTTCTAAAACCTCACATTTTAAAAATTAAGATAAATATGAGGGCAAAATTTGACAGATTATGTATATTTTTAACTAGTGATCACAATTAAATCAAAATTCCAGTTTTCACGGAATACTTTAATCTAAAATAGATTCTGAGAAAGACCAAATTGTAACTAGTAGCCGATTAGCTGTCTGCTCTGTTATCATTTTGGCCGTAGCTAGCAGCTAGCGGCTAGCGGCTAACCATAAACGTGGGAGCAGAAAACATTGCCCGTCCTACCCATCTGTTCATTAAATAACACAATTATTTGTGTTTTAAAAATCATATGTTTGCTACAGTATACTGCAGACAGTCTTCTAATATTTTTTTTGCACTGTATAAAGGCACGTTCAAATATTTGCCATACCCTAGTTATGTGTTGTCTTGTGCCATTGTTTGTATTGTATAATCCTTATTATAGTATTGTTTAAAGTGTTTGGAAATATCGTTATTAAAATCACTCTTATGGAGAAAAATATGCCTCTTGTCATAAAAAAAAAAATGAGGCCATTATTATTGAGTGTGAAATTAAAGCAGTTTAAAATCGAAACTGTCCCTGAATAAATGTTGTCAGTCTACGGTCTAAATGTAGTTTCTGTTAAATTTTCCTCCTCTCTGGGGATTTCTGTTTCATCCTCGCACTCCTCACAGAGTCTGCAGTGCCGATCAGACAGAATAGGCAATGGGCAGCACTACTGCAGTCCATTCCCACCGTTCCACACTACACCATGTGTTCATGAAAATATCATTTCATTTCGGCTGTAAATATCACTATAGGCTTAATGCATTCATCACTCGCCGCCTTCCAACACGGGACGTCAATCTCAGACACACAACAGATCTTCCTGCTGTATGACAATACGTGTCAAAACTGGAAGTAAGGCTATCTGAATTATACTAATATTGGACCGTAATTAAGCAGACGGGGGATTCTAGGCATTTTGAAATGAGCGGACAGCCACAAGCCAGAAGCCACTGTAAAGGCCGAAGCTGGAGATGGAAGCAGCCTAGAAAGTGCCAACTGACGCATAGCTTTTTATTTTAGACTTTTTGGTTGACTTTCAAATCATGAGGAAATTTCTGATCATGCAAAGCATAAGTGCAAAATATAGAAAAGCTGTTACCATGATTCACAGATCTTCTTGCTTAAATGGGTGATTGGTAGACTTTTGTTATGGAAAACATGAACGTTTATTAGAATTGTAATTGCTGTAATTGCTGCACGTGCAATTACACCCAATTTCATACATTTAAGAATGAACACATACAGAGACATAAAAGACACGTTGAGTGAGGCTCTGAATTCTACATTTGCATGGCTATTCTGAGCATCCCAGTTGCGTAATCAGGTATTACTGGGACCCGTTCTAGGTGCACAAATGTGCCCAATGTGTTATTAAGCATAACACATAATTTGACTGAGAGGTTGAAAGTGTGTAATTACACAGAATTACAAAGAATACACACAGACTATAATCAAAATCATCTATGATTCATTCAGGCTTTATCTGTGAATTTTAAAAAACATGTTTCAGATTCTATAAACAGGCATACTAGATTTGAAAAGTGACCATGATTTTTTTTATTTTTTTTCGCATCTGTGCTCGTATGCATGCTAGCATGAAGAGCTACATCAGGATTCAGATGCTGTACTGTTTGTCCTAGACAGGCTGTAATTTCATGTTTATTGGGTTAAAAGAAGTTACATCACATCGACATCACGCCTGGTCTCAGCTGCGCTTCCTGCACCCTACAGACCAAAACCCACGCAGTCATGCAGGTGCTTTAACAAAAGCCAAAAATAAGATGCTTCTCAGGGTGCAGCTCTGACAGAAAGCCCCTCCACACTCCTTTCCTATGAGTCACGGACCCCAGTGATGAATGCAAAGTGCAGAAAGTCTTTTTTGCATCAGCGGTGTGGGTGGGCGTGTCTGCCATGCAGGGAGCACAGGAGCGGAAACCAATCACTGTTTCTCACCTGTTACCTCAGCTTGGCCGTACTAGCATGCGCTGAATTAACATGCTTGATTTGACATCCGTAATATTGATATAAAATGAGGTCTAGTCGGTTTAGTCCAAAAAATTTTTGTTTTTTTTTCTATTACAAGTATGTATATTTCTGCTTGAGTGAAGGATGTGTGGATATTTGTCATAAGTCAAGATGGAGGAGTGGACAAGTGTATGGACTTGCCTCTCCTGACGGGTCTGCTCGGCTGTGGTCTCCATGGCACACTCCAGGGAGCTCTGAAGGGACTGCAGCTGGCTGGTGGTCTCCTTCAGCAGGAAGCGTGTCACAAATTGCTCCAGATGCGTGGACTCCTGGTACTCCTGTTAACCCAGCATGGTTCATACTCCATAATTACATCCGTTTTGACCTGATGTCCTCTAATCAGCAGGTCTTCTGCTCATCAGTGCACAATTTCTGCTTCAGCAACAGTAGTGTGGATGCAAATATTCTGTCAATGTACACACTGCCATTCAAAAGTCTGGATGCACCTATTCTGTGGCGGTTATGAGACGAGCCTTTTTGATGGAGCCTTTTTGAAAAATCCAATGCAAGAAACATATTTAGTATTTGTTGTATCAGGAGAAAGTGAAGTACATTTCATGAATCAGATTTTTTCTCTTTTCATGGCTGCTTTGTTCACTATTGTCATCATCAAAAGCCGCTTGACAAGAGAATTAATAAGAAAATGTTCAGTATAAACCTTCAGGACTGTTTGAAACCATCTCCGTTGTCCAACTTAAGATGGTGGAGAGAGGACGTGTGAAATGCTGCCCTCACAGCAAAGCTTTTTTGTTTATTTCATAATCTCACATGAATGTAAAAAATGCAAGGCATTTTTAGGGGGCATCCTTTTGTGTGTATAATTACTTAGTCGTAGTAATTAGTAAGTGTTTGTTTGAAATTGTCCATGATAACTCAATTTTAACGACCTTCCATAGAACATAAATTGTATTCTGCCAGGTGACTGATGGACACTAAAGCTAAATTGAAGGGAATTGCTGGAGGCAAAACCACGAAACTGGATATGATTACACATTACTGAGCTGAAAAAATTCAAATCATGCATTTTTTTCCCATAACATGAGCCTCTTTCAGAAGTGTGTGTCAATTCAAGACCACACAACCAGAATCAGAATTGAACAATGAGGTTTTTAAAGTTTCACATTTCACTGCAGCACAATGAATAGACATTTAGCAGGCGTGTGGGGACGGTGATTTGCTCAGTTCCACCTCGAGATTCAAACCAGCAACCTTTCTGCTTAGGGGTCTGTTTACTTACCCGCTAGGCCACCACCATAATGGTAGCATTGACCTTGACATGGATCAACTATATTACATTTTACACTTTACACTACAACAATGAAAAATAATTAATTTGTAAATGACACTAACTGTTTGAAATCAACTTAATAACCATAAACCAGTTTTAAAATAACAAGACTTTGAAATGAGTGGCATCCATGTATATAAAGGCAAAATGTAGAAACATTTTGCATGTGCATGTCTAGCACTATTGCATGTCATGGATTATTGGGCATATTAAAATGACAGAATTGTAGACGGTAGCTGGAAAGAGCTGAATAGGCCCATTATCGGAAGCAATTAGTCTTTGAGTGCCAACAGAAGGCAAGTCTGTCAAATTTAAAGCTTCACTGATGATATTTTCAATGCAGCGGAAAACAGTAAATAGACATGGCCAGATTCAGAGTTACGAGATTCCAGTCTGGAGCATTTCACAATCCGGATTTTGGATCATATTTTAAAAGATTTGACCGTTAAGTCCAGTCCGTTTTTCTTCCCTCATCACTAACTAGAGAACTACGTTTATGAATTTAGAACTGAAAATATACTGTGACTTTATTCAGATATAGAATAGGTGATGAAATGTTAGTCTTCTTGTTAGTGAGCGTGAATCCGTCAGCCATGAGACGACCCCGAGCAGGCTGCCAGACGCCAGTGACGGGAAGGTGACCTTTAAGGACGGAGGTGTGAGTCACAGCGTGGCACAAATGGCCGTAAACAACACGCCCTTTAATAAGCCGCTCACATCAGCTTTGTCCCTTAGCCTCATGCTGCCTTCTTGAGCAGCTACATACAAAAGAGCCATTTTGGGCCAGTTCAATCGGGGGGAAAAAAGAACCTTTTAACCTCGCCCTCGCCCAAGAAACGCAAGCTGCTTTCCCACCAGAAATGTTTACTTTCTAAATGCAAAACCCCATAACCCTGTTGGGAGAGTTGCAATCTGGCACCTGGTTTCCAGGCCCTGTTTCCAGTTTCTCGCAGGAAACAGTGGAAGTTCTTCAACTGTTCGTTTCTTCTGTGATCGCCCCGAAAGAAGCACTTTACAGATAGAAATCCAAGAAGCCAATTGGGACAGAAATGACAAAGACTGGGACACAGCTGGTATTCGAACCCGTGACCCCAAAGTGAAGGAAATCAGATGGAACATTTTTTTTTTTTTTTTGCATTTGGAATTCTCTCGGGCTTCTTAAAACTGCAGTGCTTGATGTTAGCCTGAGGGACGGCACACACTGCCGCATCTGGGTCTCCTGCAAATTCTGTGCCTACGTAAAAAAAAAAAAAAAAGAAAAATCCAGGCTTCCTTATGACTAATAGCAATCTCAAAAACATTAGCAAGTGCTCTTCAAAAAAGAAAGCAGGCGATGAGGGTGGAGGGGGGCTGGGGGCGTGCATAATTTTCTGTCAAGCCTTTATTTTTCCCCGTGTAGATAAATTATGACTCACCGCAGGGTCCCTGGTTGTTTTGCATTAAATGCGACATAAAAAAAGAGCTAAAACACACGTCTTCGCTCCACGCCTGTTTCCCTCCATCGATGTTTCTCTCTTCATAGAGGCACGTTCTGTGTTCTAGATATTGTGTTCTTCTATGTCTTCATCATGCTTGCTGTGTGTTTGCTTTTCTTGTGCTGCTGTTCGGGTCATAAACTTGTTGGATAAAAATTGGAAGTCGTTTCATGGATTTCGAGCGATATTAGGCTCTGGTGAAAAGAGCCACGCCCATTTTGGTGATAATTTCAGTGCCCGGTTCTTCGTGGGCAGGGTGTTATTCCTTGCAGACGTGGGCATGTGGAGGATTAAATTGGATATGGGCTCCTGCGTGGAGCATGAGAGGCGATGCGACAAGAAAATTAAAAAAACTCTTCCTCGCATTTGGTTCTCTGCCCGCAGAACGTTCCTTACCTATTCTCAAGTGTTGCTATTAGTGCAATGGAGTTAATTGCATCTGTTCGTTCACCTCAGTGAAATGTGACCGTGATTGTACAAAATAATTCTTTTTTAAGGTTCCGATGTTTTTACCTAAGGGGAAAAATAGAGGAACAGCACAATAATGCTGCACAGCTTCAATAATGCTTAATGAAAATATTCCTATGCTGCACAATCAACAAATCTATCTATAGCAGCAGAGTTTTCCTGATTTACATCCACAGGAAAACCTTGACAATGGTCCGTTTTGCCTGATTAAAGGCTGATATTAAATCCAAATGGGGCTGGACACCCACAATTCCACACTGTATAGCAAGCTCTGGTTTATAATCAAAAGGTTGTGAGTTGCCACGAAATTATTTTGAAGTAATTAGAAATGTAAATGCTGTCATGGAGTCATGCGTTGGTTTATTTCTCATGAAATATCTTTGGGGGGTTCTGACTGCAGGTTCCCGGAGGGATTTTTAAAAAGGATAGAGCAAAATAACTCATCGTTCTTGTGGTGGTGGCCTAACGATTAAGGAAGCGGATGCATTTAACCCTTCTCAGAATTGAGAAGGGTTAAATGCAGAGGACACATTTTGTTGTGCTGTGCATTGCTGTGTATGGCAAAATGTTGCTGAACCTCATGTTTTCTGATTAATGTGACCTGCTGCAGAGTCCAGGGAGTCTAATCCACAGTGATTTTTACCCCCGTGGGGTCTGCAGGATAAACGGAGAGCACAGACGGGTCCGCCGGCACGTGAATGATTGAGCGCTAATGACAGATTTCATGTCCCCTCGGGTTCCCGAGCCAGAGTCCTGTCACAGTCTGTAACTACTGGATTCCTGCTCACCTTCTTAGTCTTGTCCATGGCTTTCAGTATTGAGATGTTCAGGTCCTCCAAGGCAGCGAGAACGTTCTCGTACTCCCCGAGGTGCTGAGAGAAATACTCTACAAAAAATAAAACACAGATAAAACTTTTAACCATTAAATGTCAACAGGCATTAACTTGACTCTAACACTGTAAAGAACGATTATGTTCCTCACCGCATAGTTCATCAGTGTCCACGTTGCTGCAAAATAAACGACGTTGCATTATTTCAGACGCGACCACAAACCATTAGCAATTTTATTTAACAGCCCTAGTTCAAGTGATTGATTTTAATAAAATATCCAACCTTAAATCCAGTGCCCTAGGGCTGGAAAATATACTGAAGATAGATTGATTATCTGAATCCAGTATCAGCAGAACTGATTACATGATAAATAACTGTGATTATATATTATAACAACATATTATGGTGCTGGGTCGGTCTCTCCCTATTTTGTCTTCACATGAATATCAAATAATTAATATCAGGACACCTGAGCTGAAATGGTGCTTCTGGAAATAATATTGGAATTAAATGAAAAATGTTCCTCTCTCTCTCTCTCTCTCTCTCTCTCTCTATATATATATATATATATATATATATATATATATATATATATATATATATATATATATATATATATACACACATACATACACACACACACACACACACACACACATATATACATATATATATATATATGAGAGAGATAAGGGAGGAACTGAAAGTCATGACACTGAGTGTCATTGTTACTCTGGGCAGCGTATCAGTTGAATATCATACTGCAGGATTCTCTGAAGATGGTTTGGTTAATAGTTTTGGAGTATGTGACAGTCATAAGTTCTACCAACAATGGAGCCATGTCTGATACTGATGTGTAAACTGGTGAGAGTCTAAACTCTTGTAACAACACAGTCATTTATTCCTCTCTGCACAAATTCTGGACCGGGTCACATTGATCTGCTTCTGTTTTGGTTTGTTTGTCATTTTATGATGTAAAAGCCCTGCTTACACCTGCGGTCAAATTAGTGTACATGCCTTTGGACTGCAAGAGGAAACCGGAGAACCTGGAACCTGGAGGAAACCCGCGCCAACGCGAGGAGAGCATGTAAACTCCGCCCACACAGGGTCCGAGCCGGGACTCGAACTCACAACCTTGAAGGTGTGAGTCCCCCACCCTGCTTGTAACACCTTGTTCTTAGGCAATGTGTAAAATGCAGTGTGCACCCATGCCCAAACAACACACACACACACACACATCCAACCCCTATAAAACAGGGCATGGGTATCTGCGGAGGGCACTGCTGCCATGGAAATGAGAATGACTGGGAATCATTCAGCCAGATGACATGCAGTGCGTGCCGCTTATATAACGGCAACATGCAAGTATGCTCACACGCCTTTAAAAAAATATATAACACGCAGTAAATGGTTTTGTCCAAAAGTTGATGGACACTCACTCTGTGTTGTGGGTATCGATGGTGTGGAAGAGCTCCTTGAGTTCGTCTCCTGACAGGACTCCGTCTGAGAAGTAGGCCTTAAACTCGTCGAGGGACAACTTTCCGTCATCTGAAAGGAAGAGAGGGGCCGGTGAAAGAACGCGGCTCGTGCAACACAGAGATGAGCAGAAGTGGGATCTCTGGAAGTGAGACAGCTCCTGCATGTGCGGCTGTTCACAAGCAGGGACATGTGACAGTCGTGAAACCCCGGAGCGTTGTTGGTAAAAATTCTCACTTCCTGAGTGAATGAAAATCAAGCCAGAGCGGGAGAGAGACAGTCACCCGTTACCACAGTAACAGAGGGGACACCACCACATGCGAAGCACTTGAGACACTGTGACATTTGTTCAGCTCTCAACTAGGAAGGAGCTAAAACATCGTCCGCGGCGAGGGACGTGCGGCCGGTCCAGTGTTTCCATGACGACTGAGCAACAGCATGCGGGGAAAAAAGTAGCAGGCGAGCGTCTCACACAAACACACACCAGTCACCAGACATGCAGGTGTCAGGTGGCACAACTTCGAAAGAGGGGTGACCGGCACAGGCTTACCATTTTTATCTGCCCTCCTGAGTATCTGAAATGAGAAACAGACAGGAAATGGTCAGCATTGTTCGTTTCTACTCTGTCTGATGATGAGGACACGTCTCCGCCGTGAATTATTCATATCCAGCTCTGAAAAAAAAGAGACACGATCAAAGGGACATTGATGGTAGAAGTGCTGGCTTTGAACCCAGAGTCACCTTGCCTTGGAAATTGGCGCCATTGAAGAATCGGCATATAATTACCCCACAAGCAGCCGCGGGACACACTAAATAAACATGAGAAACCCACCCTTTGGTGCAGTAGATTAGTAAGTATGTATGTGACTTGTTTACTTAGTATTTAGCATGAAATTCCAAAAAATCAGAATGTGCAGTAGATGTCTTACTATGATTAAAAATATTGGTGAAAATGTTCTCCACCCGACCCTTCTGCTATGAAATACAGAAGATGCAATAAGTCTACATGATGTTTTTTTTTTAATGGATAACGTGTAAAATTAATGTGAAAAGAAACATAGAATCTGTCATCACGACTAACGACTAAAGGTCGCCGCTGTCACCTGACTTCGCTGGCAATGAACAAATATATTCACATTTTATAAAAAAAAAAATCATAATGCTGTTCCGTAAAAGGATTATTATTTAATGAGGCTGGAAACGTGGTGTGTTCGAATATTGTCGCAAATACCACAGTTTCATATCGTACTTCTAAGACAATAATGCGAACACTGTTCGTTTTGGCTCCAATTGTGGAGTTTTTCCATGTGTTTCATGCCTAGTTTTGAACTCACGTCCAGGAAGATGGACATCCCCTTCTTCAGCTCCATCGGAGTGCTGGCCTCGTCCGTGCAGTCCATGGTCCCCGGGACAGCTGCGTCTGCGGCGGCTCGTGTGCGTCTGGCCAGCGCGAGCGGCGTGTCTGGCGTCTCCGGGAGCGCGCGGCGCGCCACCGCGTCTTCGGACCTGAGGAGGCGTTTCTGGTTTTGGCTCGTAAACGTCTCTGTGACAGAGGAGTGTGGTGGACGTTGTCCGGGCATTAACAGAAATGTGACTTCAACATCATGCTAAATAAATCAGCAGGTTGTAAAACGACCGGAGAGCCCGGCCAAAAAAGGGCCAGCAAGTACAGACGAGATAGAAGCGCCCTCTACTGGTGGGACTTAGTAACTGCTAGAGAAGCTGCAGCTCAAGTTTCAAATTTACGGTCAAACACCTGAGCAGGATACGCTTAACACGTCATTACGATAAATATATATTTTTGGGGGCAGTGGTGGCCTAGCGGGTAAGAAAGTGGACCCGTAATAAGAAGGTTCCAATCACAAGCGGCAAAGTAGCTCACTGAGGGTGATGGGTTAAATGCAGTGGACACATTTCGTTGTGTCACCATGTGCTATACTTGCTGCGCTTAGTGGCTAAGAAAGTGGACTCAAAATCACCAATGTGCCACTGAGGTCCCCTTGATCAAGGCACCGTCCCCACACACTGCTCCCCGGGCGCCTGTCATGGCTGCCCACTGCTCACAAAGGGTGATGGTCAAAAGCAGAGGACACATTCCGTGGCGTCACCGTGTGCTGTGCTGCAGCGTCTCACAATGACAATCACTCCAATTTCAAGTTTTATGGCAGAATCTCCTTATTTTCATGAAACAATTACATGATGTGTGTAGAGCAAGAGACTCTGTTCTCCTGTTGTTCTTTGAGCTGCAATACAATGTTGTCCTCCATCTGTAGATGTCAGGATCCGGTCTGGAAGGGGCTGCTCCGGATCCAGGGTTCGATTCAACAATATTTTTATTGATTTTAAACAGGGATATAACAGGGTAAACATGTAATGTTTCAATATATTGTAAATTTTATAACCCCCTTATAAACCCTAAAGAACCCACCCCACCCCTCCCTGACTCCAAGCCAGCTTTACATGCATAAGAAAGGCTAGACATCAGACATTTAAAGAAAAAAAAAGAAAGACTATGGAGCTGGAAGTTTTTTTGGTCCTGCATGGCAAAAAAAAGCAAAAAGAGAACAAACAGACAAACAATTAAATAAGAAGGGAATCAAACTATAAATGTATATGAAAATAGCGGAGGAAGGGCCCCCACACCTGTTGAAATTTCAAGTCTGAGTAACGGATTGAGTAGTGAATCTTCTCCAGGGACAAACAGAACATAATATCTCTGAGCCACTGGGCGTGAGTGGGTGATGTGGAATCCTTCCACTTGAATAAAGAAGAACGTCTGGCCAGGAGTGGCGCAAAAGATAACAAACGCTGTTTAGTTGGAGTTAGACGCTTATCTTCCTCTTCAATGATACCAAAAAGAGCGATCAGAGGGTCTGGTTCAAGGTTGCATTTCAGTATCCAGACTTTTTCCAAATTCGGGCATGTCCAGTACGTATGCCTCTCCGCTTTTACATTTATCACAGCTAGGATCAATGTCTGGGTAGAAACGGGAGTTTGGAGAAATGAGCCCTGTGTACAACCTTAAACTGTAATAAAGAGTGGCGGGCACATAAGGAAGTTGAGTTGACAAGCTTAAGAATTCAGTTCCAAGTATCATCTGACAGTGACAAGTTTAAATCTTTCTCCCAAGCAGTTTTAATTTTACACAAAGGGGTGTAACTCGAACCCATCAATCCACCGTAATTAGTGGATATTAGGCCTTTACGCAGCAGGAACAAACAGAGGAGATTATCAGGATGTTTACAGCAGGAGCCTCAGGGAAATTTGGTATTAAAGAGCCAACGAGGTGTCTTACTTGCAGGTATCTGAAAAAGTGAGAATTGGGTAGGTTAGACCTTTCAGAAAGCTGTTCAAACGAAGCAAACCTATGGTCAACAAACAGATCTTTGCAAAGCTTGATTGTACCATTCCAACACTAAATCATGTAAAGAAGGTTGGAAGAGATGGTTAGAGACGATAGGACTGGACAGAGAGAAGCCCAGAGGACCGTTGTGCTTTCTGAACTGAGCCCATACTCTCAAGGTATGCCTTATGACTGAATTGTTGATTGATTTAATTGAGGAGATGGGTAGTGCAGATCCAAGGAGTGCAGAGACAGAGAGATTTTTTACAGACTTTATCTCCATTTCCACCCAGGCAGGTCGATTAGGTTGATTATGAAAATATGCCCAAAAAGATGACAGATCGAATGTTTGCTGCCCAGTAGTAAAAACAAAGGCAGAGCTAAGCAGCCGTCTCTTTTAGATCTTTGAAGTAAGGACTTATTCAATCGTGGATGTTTACCTTTCCAAAGGTAAGAAGATATAATTGAATCTAAAGCACCAAAGTAAGGAATAAAAACAGGTATAAAAAAAAAGGTTCAGCAACCTAATGAAATTTTATTTCATGGTGTTTATGTTTCCTTGTAATTGTGATACTGAAATAGGTAAACTGATTTTTCACTATGTTGAAAGGAAAATTGTTATTATTTAGCAGTTATTATTTAGCAGAAAGAGTTCACTTTTGTGCAAATTCCGCTTATATCCTGAAAAATAGCTAAATTTATTGAGCAATGACAGCACGGGTGGCAGGGAGGAGATTGGATTTGATATAAAAAAGTAGAAGGTCATCTGCATAAAGGGAGACTTTATGTTCTTCTCCCTGCCTCCAAATCTCAGATCCCTACAACTGCAGAATGCAATTGCTAGTGGCTCAATGGCCAGATTAAAGAGTAATGGGCTAAGAGGACACCCCTGACGACTTCCCCGCTGAAGGCCGAATAGTTGAGCCTGCTGAGCATTTGTCAGAACTGAGGCAATGGGGCTTAAATGGAATAATTTAACCCAAGTGATAAAACTTGGGCCGAAATAGAATTTTTCTAAAGCCCTAAATAAATACTCCCATTCCACACGATCAAAAGCTTTTTCAGCATCCAAAGACAGGACACGCTCAGACACGCTCATGGTGCGTACAGGATATCCATGAGGCGTCGAATGTTAAAGTAAGAATAGTGATTTTTGACAAAACCGGTCAAATCCTCAGATTTAATTGAGGGTAGAACATTCTGTAATCTACGAGCCAAGACTTTAGCAAGGATTTTTGGATCCGGGGTTCCGACCGGAGTTTTGTGTTTTTCCTGTGTTATTACGATTCCTGATTGTTTTCACCTGTGTCTGTGTCACCTGGAAAAAGAAAGACCTTGAATTAGTTTAGTGTTCACAGACCATGATCCAGAGGGCTTATATTGGGGACTTATGTTTGATCTACAGTTTGATCAACCACACACCATGAGGATGCACTCCACTCTTATGTCAAGAGCCATCCCAATCAGGAACTCTGGTGAAGTTCTGGTGAAAGTGAAGTGATTGTCATTGTGATACTCTACTGCACAGCACACGGTGACACAATGTGTCTTCTGCTTTTAACCATCACCCTTGGTGAGCAGTGGGCAGCCATGACAGGCGCCTGGGGAGCAGCGTGTGGGAGTGTTTGCTCAGTGGCACCTCAGTGGCACCTTGGTGGATCAAGATTCGTCCCGGCAACCTTCTGATTACACGGCCGCTTCCTTAACCGCTAGGCCACCACTGCCACTCTTGCTGGTGTCTCTGAAATAGTGCAATACCATGTATAATTTGAATAAGCAATTCAACAGTCAAGATCTTATTTACAGGAAAAACATCAATTTATACAAGACAAACTATATATGTGATGAGAAACCTACAATCCCAATACGAAAACAGCCCAAACCAGCTGAATGATCCCATGTTTTATTAATCCTGTTTCATGGTGATATTTTATTACATTCTCATGACTTAACATAACAAATTTGGTTTTATTTGGTTGTCTGCTCAAGACAAATGCAGAAGCAGCTCACAGAGTCTACAAACGAGGACCAACACAACCAAGTCTCTCATGGATGCAATTAGAGGGTGCCATCATGTCGCAGTGCATTTAAAAATATAAAATATAGAGAAAAATGCCATTTGTTTTTAAGGTTTAATTCAGAAAGGTAAAACTTCTCCACCTTCATGGCTGCTCGTAACACAACTGTCATCATCATAAGTTCTCATCAACAAGTTCTCAAGACAGGAATTCTTTCAGGACTGTAATTCATTGCTTTTTGGGATCAGCCAGACAGCTCTAGCTCGTCTTCAATCAGTACAAAGTGCAACTGCACATTTTCTCACTGGTACAAACAGGCGAGATCACACAATCCCGATCTTAACCTCACTACACTGGCTCATTGCCCGTTTGAAAATTCTTTTATTTGGTTTTAAATCACTGAATGGCTTGACTCCAGCCTATTTGGCAGACCTACACCATTCCTACACTCCACGCCGTTCTCTCAGGTCTTCGGAGACTATTGTCACATTAAAAGCACAGAGGCGACAGAGCCGTTGCAGTGGCCGCCCCAAGTCTATGGAATGACCTACCAATCAGTGTCAGGCAGGCTCCTTTCAGGCTGGCCTTTAACCCAGGGTGAGATGGTTCTTATACGGTTGGTCTTATGCAGTGTTTTATGTGGTTTCTTAGGCAGTAATTTCTTAACTAGTTTACTACGTTGCCTTAAATGTTTTGTCTTATTTTGACCCCTTGTTTAATTCAAATTGCTGCATGTTCTCTCTTATTTTATTCTGTTTTCTTTTTATTCTTCATTTTTAACGTTTTTTTTTTTTTTTCATGTGTGTCCTCTTCCTGGTAATTAAATGTTTTTAATTTTCAATTGTAATGTACAGCACTTTGGTCAGCTCCTTTGTTTTATAAATAAGTATGGTATGGTATGGTAAATGAAAGTGTTGGAAAGAATGTTGTTTTACTCTACAATGTAAAAAAAATTAGAGCCATAAATAAGCAAGAGTTCACTTTATTTCATCTCTGTGTGCATTAACATAAACTGGTCATATCAGATTTACTGTAAATACTATGTAGTGTTTGTATAAAAGACAAAAAAACAGACATATGCCAATCATGCCGTTTAAACATTTAGGGTCAAACATAATTACTATTTGGATAGAAAACAATTGTTTTGTCCAACATCAAACCGGTTATAAATCCAGACACTGTTCATGTTGTAAACGACTCTGGATGTTAATGATGGAATATCTGCATTCAGGTGCAGTGGTGGCCTACCGGGTAAGGAAATGGACCCATAATCAGAAGGTTGCTGGTTCGAGTCCTGAACCAGCAAGGTGCCACTGAGCAAAGTACCTTCCCCACACACTACACCCCGGGTGCATGTCATGGGTCATGGGTAAAAAGGAGAGGACACATTTCGTTGTGTCACCCTGATTTACAATGACAATCACTTCACTTTCATGTAGAGAGGAACTTTATCAGCATCAATTAGTCATGCATTGGAATTGAATGATGCAGCAGAATAGGCTTTTACAGTAAAACTGTGATTAATTGAGCAATACAACTGGCCAAATAGTTTCTGGCTCATAGGCATTGTGGTGCTGTCGCTAATTATTATTATTATAGTAATAAGTTCTATGGAGATCAAGGACATTTCCAAACGTTTGGTGAATTTCTTTCATTCATATTGTACTCGTGAACTTGCTAAAAACTGAAAGACTTTAGCGAAGCTCGATACATGGAAAAAAAAACTTATTTTAGATTTTTATTCGCTATGGCTTCGGACGATCACGTGGGCTCCGGGCGGTGTTCTCGCGAGAAGTGGGGGATCGCGTTGGCTCCCAGTGATCACGTGGACGGTGGACTTGGCATTGTGGGAAACAAACAGTGGCTTGTGCGCGACTGTCGCCGTCGGCTGGCGTCGTGGCGACAACTCGGTGACGCGCAGCCGGCCGCCTGCAGGCGCCGCGCTGGAGCCCCGGACGTCCGAGTCGCCGCGCTGAGCCATGGCGCCTTGGGCCCGCGGCGCAGGGACCCGTCGGACGCGCGTTGTTGGACCGGCGCGTCTTTGACCCTCATCAGCCGACGACGCGGACTCCGAGACGGCGAGCATGTGGAGCCCCGCGGCGGCGTCCGCGCAGCTCGTCCTGAAAGCCGCGAAGCACGCCGCGGGCAAGGGGCGCGTCCAGCTCAGCCGCTGGCTGCAGAGGACGGCGGCCGACGCCACGGACGGAGACCGGGCGGACGACAAGCCGGACGCCGCGCTGGAGGGCTCCGGCGAGCCCGGCGCCGCCTTCGCCGCGGACTTCAGGCACCCGTGCTGCGCCTCCACCTGTTGCTTCAAAAGTGCCGTGCTGGCGTGCGTCCTGACCGCGGTGTGCTTCTCGTCCGTGGCCCTGGTGCGCCAGCACCTCCGCGACCTCCTGCTCTGGGTGGAGAGCCTGGACAGCCTGGCCGGAGCCCTGCTCTTCGTGGTCGGCCTCATCGCCGTGTCCTTCCCCTGCGGCTGGGGCTACATCGTCCTGAACGTCGCCGCCGGCTACCTGTACGGCTTCGTGCTGGGCATGGGGCTGGTGATGGTCGGCGTCCTGATCGGGACCTTCGTCGCCCACGTGGTCTGCAAGCGGCTGCTGACGAGCTGGGTCGCCGGCAAGGTCGGCAGCAGCGAGCGGCTGAGCGCGATCATCCGCGTGGTGGAGGGGGCGAGCGGACTCAAAATTGTGGCCTTAGCGAGACTCACACCCATACCGTTCGGACTCCAGAACGCCGTGTTTTCGGTGAGTGGTTTATGATCTGTTTTAACGCCATCAAATCGATCGAATAATAAAAGATAAGTTGATCCTTAATTAGTCCCACAAGTGGGACATTTACATTAACATTAAAAACAATAATAGAGTTGACAAAATAATATAATAAAAAATACAAATAATACAATGCCTTGTATACCTATATGATATAAGTAGGTGTACATGTGTGTATATATATTCACATACATAAGAAAAACAACAACAATCTGTGTGGTCAGCTGTTGTAGAGCCTGACCGCGGTTGGAAGGAAAGATCTTCTGAATCTCCCACATGGTGGGTGCCCCGGCCTGCCGCTGAAGGAGCATGGGCTGGGAGATGTTGTCTAGTTCCACTCTCCTGTCGCTCACCACCTCCACTGGGTCCGGAGAGCATCCTAGAACAGAGCTGGGCTGCCGGATCAGCCTGTTCAGCCGCTTTCTGTCCCCAGAAGATGGCTGAGGCCACCGCACGGTCACACATATTGATTCACCTAAAGCGTCTATTGCCGATTTTTCTTGTTTTCATTAAAAGCAGTGATAGGATGTGTGTGGAGAAAGAGACTCTGAGCAGCAATACAACATTGTTCTTCATCTGTAGACTTTTGTTTGTAGGGGATCATTCATTAGTTTAGATTTCATTAGATTTTCTGCTATGTCCTTTAAACTTTTGCACAGTGCTCTATATCTTATCATGATGTAATAAACCTAGTACTTTGGCCACTTGTGTGGTTAAGTAAAAAGTACCAATGTCCAATCCTACTATAGCAATGTAGCAAGGTTGTGGAAGTCTTTTTTTTTTTCCATTTAACGGGTGATTTATAACATTTTGGGGGGAAATTTATAGCATGATTATACATCAACTCATTTAAATATATCTCGCTTCGTCTTTCCACCTTGGTTCTCAAACTGTGGTACATGGTCTCTGGGCGGGGGTCTCAGAAGTTGTGATTTGCTGTGTGTTGAGGGCGGTGTAGTTATTATTTTTAATATCCTCATTTACTGTGTGTTTTTGAATTTCAGTATCGTGACAACCGTACTATAAACTCAGTATTGGTACTATGCCTGGTACATGCTCCTATTTTACTACATAATACACGTGAACTTTTAAATAATTTTTTGAATGTATTAGCTGCTTAAAGAACAAATAAATAATATAAAAAATGACACATGGACTATTTAGACTAAAATCATACATTCTAAGTTATGCCAATAGCCTGCTGAGGTGAACGCGTGTAAATCAGACCAGGAGTCTTTGTTTAATTTGGATATCTGCCCTCCTGTTGTTTAATCGGTTTATGGTGATGTGCTTTTCATAACAGTTATGAGTCTTAAATATAGAGCTTTGGACTCCGCACCCTCTTATAAGTTTTTGTGCAAACATAGTACAGTTTGGCAAGTGGCAGAAGAATTAAGTGGAATTGTCTTGGCGCATGATTGATAATCTCTCTTGTACAGTTAGCTGTTTACACTGAGCCCAGTCGATGAATTCCCAATTTCATACACGTGTCAACAAACCGCCATGGAAGCGATAAGGTTATGTAAACCGATGTCAGAATAATCGATTCATTTCAGCCGTTGTTTGTCCAGCAGGAGCATTGTAATGCTGTAGCATTTAAACATTAGAGGCATTTTAGCATATCAATTTCATTTTATGTTTTATCCCAAACGTGCTCCAGAGAGCCTGAGCAAAGAGCAGATCTTAATAAATGGGTGTGTTTTACATGTATTGTTCTTCAGTCTGTCTGTGTGTGTGTGTGTGTGTGTGTGTTTTCTTCATTTGTTGCTTCACGTGTGTGTATATGCTGGCCTTCTCACATCGGTTTTAACGAGCTTTTACTGTAACTAAAACTGAATAGTGGTTCCTTTTGAGAAGCTTTGAGTCAAGGTGACCACGCAGGTCACCTCTGTTCCGTTGCGTATCGGTTTAGAGAATCATTGCAGGGTGTATTAGACCGGATTAAACCCTCAACGCCGTTCTGTCATTAACAGAGTGAAATATTCACCAGACTGAAACTTTCCGGGGCTATGAAGCTTCCAGTTTTTTTTTTTTATATACATATTTCAACAGATGTGAACAATGTGCGTTGCTCCCGTTGGTTAGTGGAGCGTTCCAGGGTTTCTCAGAGTCGGGTGAAGCGCTCCTGTGCACAGACTAAAGGTGACACTTCTAATGTAATATTAAGCATGCCAGTTATTTTGGAATGTCTCCAGAAACTGCAGAGCAAGCCAGATGCAATAATAATTGACTTTTTTTTTTTTTTTTTAATGCAAAATCTAGCTTTATTCCTTATCAAGTTAAAACACAAAAGTTTAAAGTTAGCCTGACCTCCTAGGTCTGCATGTCACAGGCCCTGGGTGGGGGGGTCACATGGCGTAATGTCTGAGGGCACAGCCGGTAATAGGATCGGAGTATTGGGTTTTATGCACTAGTTGTTCATTCTGCCAAATTGCTGTGGTTCCAAACTGAGAACATTTAAATTGCGTAGTACACCGGGGGTGAAGGAACGAGTGAACATTAGTGAAATAATGCATTAGAAATGTAATCCCTTTATCCCCTGGCACCTGAAGACGTGGGTTAATACGGACGGGCCATTTTCCCTGCCTGAACCAGCCCTTTGAATGCTGCCCCGAAGGCACAAGAAGCCCGATGAACATTGCTGACGTTGTACCTCTCTCCCGTTACACAAAGCCAGGGCTCGATTCGAAGATGCGCCCGCATTCTTATTGGGTCGTGTCTGCATTGTTGAGCGCCTGACCCCAAGTAAGCACTTTTCCGTAGCGGTGGATAGGTTTCCGTGAGCGCTGCGGTTTCTGACGAAACTGAAGGGTGTGCATTATGTGGGTAACCCTAAACGATGGCCATGCATGGCTTGCAAGAAAGTTAAAAACAATTCACGGCAGACGTTGGCACTGAGGCGCACGCTGTCACCCAGACTGAGTGCCATTACATTATTAATACACTTTAACACCCTGTACCCATATCTGTTGCGTCTTGCGTGTGAGTAAGCTAGTATGCATAATTCACAAAACCAGGTCGTGACCTGCAGCCCTAGAGGTCATTTTGTTCTTGTGCATTTCCACGTTGTTGCCTAGCTTGGTTTTTCCTAAATCTGTGGCCAGTCACCAACTTTGGTTTGGAACAGAGTGACCTGTAATGAGTTATTTCAAAACCACGAGTTAAAAAAGGAAAAGGTCTGCGAGTGCATTCCCTGGAAATGCTCAAGTGGGAAGCCAAGCAATGAAGGCACTGACCTCCATAATAAGACCCAGCATTTGCACGGTCGTCGATATTTTTGGCCGAGCGTAAAAACCACAAGATTTTCAGTCTATGGGAAAGCTGAGGTAATTCTAACTTGCAGTTTAAAGGGGGAGGGAGGGAGATTCCGCTCCTTGTCCAGGGTTCCTCCAGGGCACTATTTTTTAACTGGCATCACGCGCAAGCTCTACGTGCCAAACCTGGGACTTTACTTTATTTTGCAGACGCTTTTATCCAAAGCGACTTACAAGAGGAAGACACCAGCAATTCTCGTTCGATTTCTGTAGATTTTGAGCCCTGATAAGGCCTAACTTGTCAGCAAGTTATTCCACATGCAGGTACAGCATTGTCAGGAAATAGCTCTTCAAGATAAAGATAGCTACCCGTATGGTTGGTGTGTAGTTATTTCGGTCACCCAGGCCATGATCTTTGATGATGTTCTTATAAACAGAGTTTATTTATTTATCTGTGTATGTAGGTCTCGAGTTTGTCCTTGACCTTATATTAGCAAGCAGGCCCCACGCTTGGCACGCAGCTCTGCCCACTGTGCCAATTTGAAAATGGCCTTCTGTAGGGACTGAGTTCCGGTACACCAGTTTGGTCTTGCAGCCTTTCTACGACAAGAATCAGCCCCCATAGGGACCACTGTAGAACCATTTTTATTTTGTTAAGTTCTTGGCGTGGCTATATCTGTGGCCCACATCAGTAATTCTCAGCCCAGTCGGCGGTCCACAGCCCCCTGAGCCGGACTACATTAGTCGGCTGTTCCGGTTGATCTGAAGCAGGTAATGAGTGTTGGGTAGCCCTTATCTGACCCAGTTGTGCTGGGAGCTGAAATAAATAATTTGGCGGTCGCATACCCTTGCAAGAGGAACGAGGAAAAGGAGGAAGGCCGACTTTTGCATGCTTTGTTTATTCAAATTTGCATCCACATTTACTGCCTGCGCGCCAGAAACAGCTTTCGACACACAAAAGAACAAAAAAAAAAAAAAAGCCATGTAATGGTGTGATTTTGCCATTTGCCAATCCCCGAGGACCTTAATTATTACTGCTATACCGTGCTCTGATCATTATAACATTAGGTTGAATGGCAAAGCTGTCTTATGAGTTGTTGCAGTGTACAGTCATGTGTATCCAACGGTTCCATCTTTCTTCTCAGATCACAGACGTGTCTTTACCAAACTATCTGGTGGCTTCGTCCGTGGGGCTGTTGCCCACCCAGCTCCTCAACTCCTACCTGGGCACCACGCTACGCACCATGGAGGATGTCATCGCCGAGCAGAGCGTCAGCGGCTATGTAGTCTTCAGCCTGCAGGTGAGCACCATTCCGGGTCCATGCACAAAAGTTGTAGGTGAGGTGAATTTACATCATTTATAGAGTTGGTTGTTTTTGCTAGTTTACCAAATTGTAATCTGTGAGAATTCGTAGAGAGAAAACGTTTTTGAAAATGAATGTAATGTTCTTTCCTTTTTTTACGTTTGGGGTAAATGACTTTTACCCGAGAGAAGCACCTGCTCTTTCATGTTAAATAACAGTGCCACGCCTCTGTACACACCCTGTGCAAAGCGAGGCGGGAAAAAAAAAAAAACTGGAACGCGGATTCAGATGCCGAATATAGAGATGTGCTCCCAATGAGTCACGCCCCAAAGACTGAATAAGTCGGACGTGAAAAGATACGGCCGCTCCCGCCCAGTATGTGCGCGAGTTCAGAGAATGATGTCAGCTGTGTCAGTGAACAGTCCAAACCGACACGGTTTTATCAGTCGCCAAGGCTGAATGGCTCCTCCACCCCAAAACACAGCTAATCATTGGTCAGATCTTCAGGAACCGAGGAATTCTTTTCCTTCCTATTCAAACGTCGATCAAGTTAATTCGAGACTAGTTTCAGGCTAACGTTGTCCACCGTCCTTCTAGGTTTTAAGGCAATTTTCAATTGATGCAGGCCAACACTCAGACCCTTATGAAACACGGTGGCATCTTTTTCACGTATGTGGGATGTTTCTTCGTAATTGAAACACGTCAATCCCTGGAGGAATCAACAGCTCTCGTCTGTTTGCTCCCTTAATTCCGGGCGGTGATGTTCTTTAACAGTTCTCGAAAGTTCATTGTTACTTTATTGTCTTGTTGAATAAATCATGGGTCAAAACCACGTTATGAAATATGAAGTGGAACGAACAGTCTGCGGTCACATCTACGAGTGTCAAATTCATCAGTGACGCACAAGCAACAGTTTGGAGGAATAGAGTAGAGCAGATTTTATGTCGTGGACTTTTATTATTCAGTCTGATGTCTGGCACCGCGGTTGAGAATGAGATCGGGTCACACATTTCTAAAATTGTTGTTGTCTGACTGAAACACTGAAATCAAACCTTCTTTCTTTAATTTGATAATCCATGTTTAGGCGGATAAAAAAAAAAAAATTAAAATACTAACAAATAGATTTTAATGTTTGGTCAAGGTTGAGGATTTATCACTTTTAAATATAATATTTTCTTGTTGTCCTTCTCTAGATCATCATCAGTATAGGCCTGATGTTCTACGTGGTGCACCGCGCGCAGGTGGAGCTGAACGCTGCCATCGTGGCCTGTCAGATGGAGCTGAAGTCATCCTACATGAACGGCGGGCCAGCCAATCACGGCGGCCCCATGTACAAGAGGGCGTCGGCCAGCGGGGGGGTCAACGTGGTGTGAGCGGCACGTCCGCGTTCCCTGCGGCTTGAACGAGTTCTGTCCCGCCCCCCCGCCTCGACACTGCTGCCGGCGGTACGGCGAGGACGTTGCTCCGGTGACAGATGGTTGTCACAGCGACTGCGTAGATGGGTGGGGGTCCAGTGTGTGCGTAGTCAGGTAAACAGTCAGCGGGGGGCCGACTGATTATGATCATTGAAGGACTGTGGCTTTGCAGTATAATTTTACAGAATTTTTATATATTTTGAGGTACTTTTTTATTTATAAAGTGAATTAATGGGACGCTGAGCATGGGTCGATATGAAATGTTTAGAATGTAGAATTGCTATAGAAAGCATTACGCTGAGCGTTAATTACCTGTTCGCATCCTGAAGTACTTTTGCAGGGTTTTTTTTTTTTTTTTAGTATATGAGACTAGCTATAGACTGGGCCACATCCCAGATAAATAAGGGCATTAATTTTTGTGGTTTTGTTTCTATTTTGTTTTTTTTTATATAAAGAGAGGCGTAGACCGGCCGTCCAGCTGGGACCGGCACGGCTCTGCGCTTTTCACGGGCCAGGAACAGATGGGACAGGAAGTCCGACGTCCTGGCAGGGTTTTTTTTTTTTTTTTTTTTTTATGGTGTTTTGCCAGGAACCTCGCGCCGAGCGCGATGCAACGAAGGCTGGGGTGCGTTTAACAAAAACACTGGTTTTACTTAACGGTACATTACGTTCCAAGAATTAAAGTGTGCATGCTTGGGGTGGGAATGAAGATGAGCAGACTGCGTCCTAAAGTACTTATATTGTATGCTTCTGTGTGAATTTAGGGGGATACACTGGACATCAGGGGTCACATTTGTGACATCATCATGACTTCTGGGTGTCAGAAATAATTACATACATACAAAAAAAAAGGGCTGGCTGGGTAGTTTGTTCCTCCTCTCCAACATACAGATAACTAGCAGGCAGACACTTAGTGTTTCTATCAGTTTTCTAAAAATCCAGAAGACACAGACACAATTTTAGAATTTTTGAACATGTCCCATGTGCCACGTCTTATTTAGCACCTCTACATTCATTTACAGCATTTGGCAGATGCTCTTATACAGCACGATTTACCTGAGTGCTTTAAAATGTCCACCTGATCTGTAAATACACTTACCATAAATTTTATATATATATATATATATATATATATATATATATATATAAGTATACAAAATAGAGAGAGGCCTTTTTTAACCTTAAGTATTTCTTAAAAAGGAAGGTTTTCAGATTTCATTTCAAGATCGCGTCATAGGTTGACGTGTGTATTATTGGCTTCGCATGTTTGGTCTAATTCATACAGTCTTAATAGAGCAAGCTGTGGACTATTTTATTTTTTACAAAAGCAATTTAATGCCTTTTTTTAATTATTTGAACGAGTGAACATTTAGGCAAATTTTGCTCTCAAAACTAAATAGCCACATTGCAAATGTCATGCTAATTATTATAGGTGCATACATGCTGCAGTTTAGCATTACCTTCTAATTACCTAATCCTAATTACCTTGCTATTAGGATTTTGTGCATTAGATATAGATAATTCTATACTTTTTAAGCTCAGGGCAATACACATAATTTAGTTGCTCTCATGAACGAATGATGCGATTTTAAAATCCACAAACCAAAACTGAGGAGAAAAGAGAGAACCCCACGTCGTATTCATCTGTTGGTCTGCTTCCATGAGCACCAGGATCATTTGACATAAACCTCTGCTAAGCCTTGTGTGACATGCCTGGTGTCCAGATGTCTGTCATCTTAATCCTCTCGTGTTGTCTGGGGTGGGTGGGTGGAATTAATCACTTCATGGCCCGAAATCTGACCTTTGACATCCTGACCTCGGTGCCAAGACCGTTAATGGCGGGCAAGGGCTACTGGATTCATCTCCGTAGCCCGGTCACTTCTTTAAAAATGATCATTATTATGCCCCCTCTGGGAGGCTGTTCGGTGACTGAAGACCCTAGCGGTTGCTTTAGGTGGACCGGTGGCTTGTGTGATTGTTGAGTTCATTTCTTCCAGTTCGGCTGCCTAAAGCTATGCAAGCGTGATCACTATGATGTTAGAATCTGTCAGAACGGCAGTTTTGTACTGCTGGTGGTGGGTGGGTTTTTTTTCCCCCAGATCATTTCAGATTAATCAGATCCAATGTCTGTACCACATTCAGCAATATCAACATCTGAAAAGCGACAATCAGTTGACGTACGGGCGCCACACGGCGGAAGATCTGGAAGATCCACCGGACATTTCTGATCTCATCCAGACTCGCGAGCCATTGCTTTACGCACCGGTTGGGATTGGGTTCGAGCCCCTGGATTTAATGAAATTTATCACGCGGCATGAGTCACATTCTAGGCGTAAAGACACCCGAATCTTAACCGATTTCAGGCTGGGACGCTCGGCTTCCTTTAACCCTCGCAGACGTGTCTTCTGCTGTACCCACCAATTTGCTGCTACTTCGACTTCAGAAGGGTCTTAGTGAAACGCTGATAAGGGCTCTTCTTCTACGAATTGATATCAAACAAAACGCGTTATACGTAATCTTTTGGCTGCTGCCGTTAACGTGTTCCTTTTTAAGGCGGATGAGCCATGTTTATCTTTACGATCCGCCTGGATTCTTTTTTTTATTATTATTATTAATATTATTATTATTAAGTGCAATTCATACTCTCATCCTTTCCTTTTTCGGTAGATTTAGCAATAAATAAAAGCCAAATCAAACTTGACTACAGAAAGAGGGACTATATGGGAGGAAAAATCCGGAACAGAATCCGACATTCCAGGGCTCGTGTTTGCCTTCAACCATTGAATGCCTGGTGCCCACGCCGTCGACTGGCAAGCTTGGGTTCACAGACAAACCTGCTCATGCAAAAGAAAACCAATCAAAAAAATGAGAAAAAGGTGTGACAGGGCTGCTGAATCCATAAGGATGTTTTCATTAATATATATATATATATATATATATATATATATATATATATATATATATATATATATATATAAAAGGATGCATTTTGGGGTTTGTTCAGAGTCATAATTATGCAACACAGAGGCGATGTGAAATTTTGTAGGGCATCAGTTCCCTGGGCTGAACGTCAGGTTCTCAGTGGTTCTCGACATGATCAAGTGCATTACACAAACGCTCACACACACACACACACACACAGTATTTTGTATACAGAGAATTTTGCAGTGTGAGAAATGGATATTTATCGCTGTATCTTGCTTGTTGAGTGTTATTTATGGAATAAAGGCGGGGTTTAAAAATAAAACCTTGAAAAGGGTGTTGCGTGTGGTTGTGTTGGTTTTCTATATATATGACAGACATGGCTCCAGGCGGTGGAACATACGGCCTCACCGGACAAGTGACTGATCGGCAGGAATGCTCTCTGCTTACGTAAGGTTGGCACACCACTGCTGGCTGGCTGCTTTGAAGAACTTCACGTCTGCTGCAGTGCTCCGTGTGACCTTTCTTCTCATGGCAGCCACCCCCCAGCCCGGATTTTATTATTTCATTTCATGCAGACGCTTCAGTTGACCTCTGAGCTGACGCCGCATCTCCTCCCGGACGGAGGAGGAGGAGACGCAGTTCTGGCTCTCGCTGCTGGGCCTTTTGTCAGGGCGATTCGGGAGGCCGATGCTGATGTGCGTTGCAGCGATGATCAGACAGGATCTGAGAAACCAGTCCCATGACCTCTGTGTGTGTGTGTGTGTGTGTGTGTGTTACGAACGGTTCACCGCCGTTCTGTCAGGTCAGGAGCAGCTAAAATCTCAGGCATGTACAGAAAGTACAGAGCCGTTTCATACCTGCACTAATGCACCGAAAAAAATGGCTGCAGGTCATTTACATTCACAATTGATCATGCACCCTGTAAGGTATAGATTGATTGATTCACGATCGGGGTATTGATTATGAGTGATAAAAAATCCAGTATTTCAAATTGCGCGAGAAAAATTATTCAGAATACAGGAATTCTGGAAAGCAGCGTCACGAAACGAGTGGCGAGCGGTCAGAATGAAATAAACGGAAACAGAGAACCTGCATCACGTTTTTTTGCATGTTTTGTACACTGCTGTTAATGAACGGAAGTTCATAAGTTAAGAGGATGGCACTGTTGAAATGTAAACATCAAGCTGCCGCCTGCGCCGTCACGTCAGAGGTCACGAGGGGTCAGAGGCGGCCTTCTTCTCCACAACCGGGCCTCAGGAAGGCGCGCAGCAACGTCTCCCCCATGGTAACCCGACCTGGCGGTGCCATGTGGTCACTACACGTAATAACACTGACCAGAATATTACAATTAAGGCTGTTTATTCTTCTTTCATGATTAAGATTTTTTTCACCCCGCTCATCACATGCTGCCATCTTAAAACCAATCTGATATTAGATCTGCAATAGATTATAGTTATTGGTTACTTTGTACGTTTTAGTTATATAGTCATAATATTAATTATTAGTTATGGTTTCTATGCAATATTACTAAGTGGACAGAATGAAAGCGCCCGGCGAGCAGCGCGTGGAGACGGTACCTTGATCAAATCCCACAGAGGTCCAATTCCTTGTAGTGATGGCCTAGCGGTTAAGGATGTGGCCCAGTAATCAGAAGGTTCGAATCCCAATCCGCCAAGGTGCCACAGAGCAAAGCACCGTCCCCACACGCTGCTCCCCGGGCGCCTGTCATGGCTGCCCACTGCTCACCAAGGGTGATGGTTACATGCAGAGAACACATTTAGTTGTGTCACCGTGTGCAGTGCTGCAGCGTTTCACATTGACAATCACTTCACTTTCACTTTTTACTTGCAAGGTGACTAAATGCAGGTTTGTTTGTTTTTTTGCCAAATCCATATAGATAATTCCAATGAGAACCTAAACCATTGATACCAGGATACGGAAATTCACTTGAATTACACAGAGCAGCAAGAGGGTGAAAGTGTACTTCACCAATACACAAAAATATTAGATGGGATTCGAAAGAAGAAATGTGTTTATGTTACTTAATATTTTTATTACTTTCCATATTCATATCAAGTTATTTAAATTCAATGAGCAATAAAAAGCAATAAAACTTTAGTGCAAGTTCAAAAAAGAAACCACGTTGAGGAGGTTTCTTTTTCAGAGTTTAAGAGCATGTGGCAACATGGTAGAAATCACGACCGTCTTAACTTGGAGGTCATTCATAAGGTCGCATGCTTGGACCTTCACTTCCTTCTCAAGATGTCTGTGTAGTGAAGCCACAGTAGATGCCCCAGTGGTCACTGGTGTAACGTCCACAGTCCAGTTTCTCCTGACCCACCAGGGTCATGTGTTCAGGGAGCATTTTGGGCCCCACCTTCGCCGGTCGCAGGAAGATGCGGTCAAAGCGGCAGCGGCTGACGTACGAGACGCTCTTGTTGCTGTTGGCCCTTGTGTCCCAGGTGTACCTGCAGTGCTCTGGCTTCCCGAGGCTTTCCCAGATGTCACAGACACCGGCCGGCAGCCCTCCGACTCTGGCAACCTGGACAGCCACAAGGTGACAACATGACTAATTAGTTCAAGTTAAGCTTTATTGTCTCCTCAGCTACAGTAAATTCAAATTAAAATTTTATTTGTCACATACACAGTCATACATGGTATGATATGCAGTGAAATACTTTAGCGACTGCTATAGATGACAGTATCGCAAATATTGCAAACATAACAAAATATTACACTTTTATGTTTTTAATGTACAGGCCAAAATTTTGGACACACCTTCTCATTCAATGTGTTTTCTTTATTTTCATGACCATTTACATTGGTAGATTTTCACTGAAGGCATCAAAACTCCACGTGTTCATTCATAGTTATGTACTTAACAAAAAGTGGAGACCTGGTCTCCACAGTCACCGGACCTGAACCCAATCGAGATGGTTTGGGGTGAGCTGGACCGCAGAGTGAAGGCAAAGGGGCCAACAAGTGCTGAACACCTCTGGGAACTCCTTCAAGACTGTTGGAAAAGCATTTCAGGTGATGACCTCTTGAAGCTCATCGAGAGAATACCAAGAGTGTGCAAAGTGTGTTTTCAGTTATTTCACCTTTTTTTGTTAAGTACATAACTCCACATGTGTTCATTCATAGTTTTGATTCCTTCAGTGAGAATCTACCAACGTAAATGCTCATGAAAATAAAGAAAACACATTGAATGAGAAGGTGTGTCCAAACTTTTGGCCTCTACTGTACATGCATGTTAGACAGTATGTAGTAAACCGGGTTACATAAATGTTAATCTTTTTTGCACTTCAAGTAAAACAAAAGATGAAGACAACAAAACCAGACAGACAGGCCTACACCAGTGAAAGTTAAAAAATAAATAAATAAATAGTGCAAATACTGCTGTAATAGAAATATGTTCTGAACACAAGAGGTAGAGTGTGTTTGTCAGTTTGACGCTCGCAAATATGCGCTGAAGGCATCAACAGAGGTACTTACCTGCTTATGGCACAAATTGAACCTTGAACAGAAATGTTTACCATTCCAAGTGTGGCACAAGCAACAGCCAATCAAACCATTTATGCAATTTTACTGAATGCGTTGGCCCATCACTTGGTTTCGTTGCAAGTTACGTCCCAAGTGACAAACAACGACTGGTTGCAGCTAGGGGTGTTGAAATTAATCGTATAATCGATGCATCGTGATGCAGACGTGGATGATTCTGCATCGATGAAGTGCAGAACATATCATGATAATGTTGCTTGGTGTTTTTCTGCTGGCGGCATAGAAATTCTTGTTAAGAAGCAGTGTCGGTAGTGACTGACTGACTGACTAACTGAGCGGAGTACAGCGCTGCTCCGAATAGAAGTTTCATGCTGTACCGCATGGCAATCAAAGCAGGCTAGTGTTCTTTCTGTTCACTTCAAAACATTCCCGCGAAGCAGGAATGGAGGAAAAACATCATTATCGTTTACCCGGGAGTTTACAAAACCATGCATATTTTTTCTGGTGAAGCATGCAGATTAAAGGAGGCTGTCGGGAAGAGATATTCTCATGCCGCTGCTGGGGTTTCCATCACCCTCTCTTTTTATTATGCACCTCAGTTCCACCACGCCCAGGTAAATGTCGGTAACCGCTCGTATATGAGCCAGGGGAGTCAGACGCACCAAAGGTTACTGTTTTTATGTAATACAAAATGAAATAATAAAGGAACCACAGAAGCTGCATCGGGACCGGGACAGACCACTATCTCCGCCCACAGCATAGTGCTGTGTTGCATTTAAAGGGGAACTACCAGTACATACGACTGTAACAAGACGAGTGCGGACTGAATGGCGGCAGTTTTTCTGCTCGTTGTAGCAAATCAAAGAGACCATACAGGCATACGAGACCCTAACTCTTGTATTTGAAAACATCATGTGACAATGTGGAAAATGTATGGGACGCATTGATATCAAATATTGAGACCAGTGAAGGTGGTCTCAATAGTTGCAGCTCCTGTGCTCCTACGGCAAAGTAACATGTCAACACAAACACTAGCTAATAAATGTGAAATAAATGCACCTCCTCGTCCCTCAAATTTGTGTCGCCACCAAAAATGACCGCGGCGTTGTCCGGGACCTCCGAGATTTTCTTCAGCACCATCCTGAGTTGGTTCATCCGCTCCACTGATTGGTTCTTGCAACTTTCCAAGTGAGACGTCATCAGATAGATCTGCTGGCCTGCAAAATTCACCTGAAAGCACATAAAAATGGCATATGTTAAAATATGAATGATGAAAGCAATCAGCCACAACATTAAAACTATTGCGTGTAGGTCCTCCTCACACCACCTGCCCAGCTCAGACCCATGGAGGTAATCTGTGGAACCTGTTACCAAGACCGCAGAATTTATTCAAGGTTGGTTTACAAAGATCCATCTTCTTTTCACAGCTTTCTGGACTGAGTTCTGGGGAATTTAGAGTCGATGATGTTCCTCCAACCACCCTTTTTGCAGAGTGGTGGGGTGTATTATCCTGCTGAAAGATTGGACTGCAATCAGAGAACACCATTTACATGAAGGAGTGTACTTGGTCAACAACAATGGATGCAGAACCCAAGGTTTCCCAGCAGAACATAAAGCCTCCTGCTACCCTCCATGCCACCACATATGAACAATAAACACCACACTTCTCCCCGGGCGCCTTTCATGGCTGCCCACTGCTCATTAAGGGTGGTGGATAAATGCAGAGGGCACATTTCATTGTGACACTGTGTGCTGTGCTGCAATCACTTCACTTTTTAATATCCTGGCAAGGGTTTTAGTGTTATGGCTGAAAAACCAAGAACACCCACCTGAGCAACGAGGAGGTTTCTCATCATCTGGGTCATTGGATAAGCAACGATTTCACTCTTTATGAGCGTCACCCTTGACTTTTTCAGCATCAGGCCAGTGAAGTATCCTTCTTCATTCCCTGTAGGAAAAGCAGCACAACCACGCCTGGGTTACAGGGGTATCCAGGAAGCCTGGGAGAAGAAGCGGAGCAACAACGCCAGCGCCTCTCCCACCTTCAATAACGGTGTAGCTGACGGCCCGCTTCTTCAGGTACTGGACGTAACACGGAATAAGCTCCTGGAGGAAAACCACATCCGGGTTGTACCTAGGAAGTAGCAGGAGACAATCTTGGATGTAGTTTTAAAGTTTTAAAAAATAATAATAATTATGAGAAACAATTTACAGAGCCAAGTAGGAGCACAAGCCACGGGCACGTTCTGTAAGGCTCAAGGTGTCCAGGCCGTCCACGTTCCAGGAGATCAGGGACAACTTCTTGTCCTGATCCTGGTCCTCTTGAGCTTCCGCCTTGGAACTGCTGGAGCATGCAGGCTCCTCCTCAGTCAGATCTATACTGTTTGTATTCAAGGAGTTTTTAAAAAAAATGAATGAAAAGTAGCAAAAAAAAAAAAAAACTTTTGGTGTAGAACTTACCAAACAGTTTCACTGGTCTTTAATTTCTTGTTATTTGTCTCTGCATTGTCCATCTTTCCCGGTTCCTCTAACTTCCTCTTTAGGTCTTTGTCATCTTTCACTCGTAGTGAGTCTTCGTCATCAAACTCAGAGTCCATGTGTGCCTCGAAAAATGCATTCAGGGCTCTCTAAAGAAAATGAGAGAACGTTTCCTGAAAACAGTGAAGAATGTGGAGATGAGCAGCTAACGTTCCTTCTTTTCAAGCTGCTGGGAGAGCCGATCCTTCCACCCACAGCTTTTTAGGGCACACAGACAAGTCCCATGGGCTCCTGATCAGTTCCGTTTCTCCCCATCCTTTCTGCACACTTCCGCACACTTTGGAACAGTTGCCTAAACTAGTTCCTTTTTAACAAGAACTGAGCAACTTGCACAGATCAGGCAAGGACTTTGCTGCTGCTGACGATGACCGGAGGGTGGAACCTTCATCGTAACTGAAAAACGGGAATTATACAAAAAGTAAATCAATTCAAAATAGCCTTGATGAAGGGGTCGTTTTGTGGTCTTCCATATCTTTCTGCACCCTGCCCGGCCGAGAACATGCCAAGAAGTGCAGAGTAATCTACTATTTATGGAAACTGTTAACTTAAAATCCTGCCTTGCCACGTTTCTTATATTCACTGCAGATCTCGCAGCGATGACCCTACTGCACGATTGTCTGAAACAAAAAAAAAAAAAAAAAAAACAATGTCTACACATAAAAACCAATCAAGCTTCTATAATAATAATAATAATAATAATAATAAAAAAAAAACAATAAAAAAACTAAATGATTACAGAATGACAATACTGTCAAAATCTCCATATTCTCATATTCTGCAGCAAATGGGTTCTCAACCTTTTGCTAAATACGACCTCACGTTGCATACGTTTGCAGCCTCTGCAATCAGTCGTAAAAATTTATTTGGATGATAAGATTTTCTGCATTTTTCGTATCCGTAGCAAATATTTTGAGGGGTGTTTTTGCCACCAAATGAAGAATATGAAAAAGACTCAGTCAGGGTGCAAGGACCTTAAACTTTTAGGGCTTGCGAAACCAAACGAGTGCCGTTTTCTAAAGTCTGTGAGCGCAGCACACACAAATAAACCAAAGTGACACACTGCAGTTAAATTTCAAAATGTGGTGTTTATATATTTATAACATTTGAATACAGTTCAGCAACGTACATCACACGACCTGACGACCAAGAGAGCGGACAACTGACCATCACTTTATTTACCATCACCTCACGATTGAAAATGTGACACTGATTTCATATGACAGTTCAACAAACAAGTTAATAATATTAAAAAAAAATGTCACTTACATTTTGATGAAATAATGACTGTTTGGGTCTATTTTAGCTGCGAAAATAGATCCAATGAATCCAAACAAAGATCACAAATTTGTTTTCCTCCGATCCTGTAGCCTACTCGCGCCCCCCCCCCCGCGAGAGTGTCCCCCACCGGTTGATCCAGCACAACGTGTTAAATTCGAATGGATTTCAAATTGCCAATTATAACAATCATTTCTGATTTTATAACTGTTATTTCTAGTTTTATAACGGTTACTTGTAATTGTCATGTTGCCAGATCTCGCGAGAAAACACACACACACACACACACACACGAAAACAAGCCTAACGAATATAACGACATAAATATCACCTTAAAACATTTAAGTGTTTTGCTACGCAACCCAACCCCGTTAATGAGCAGCCTGGTTTGGCGTGGATGTTGTTAATGAGAAATAACAAGACAAGTTAACGACTAACTAATAAGAAAAGTAATTACCAATTGATTGTTGTTTTAGATAACGTGTAAAATGCTTTTCTGCTAAATAAACTAAGTCTTTGCAAGCGGCGGGGTGGTGTTTAGCGCGCACACACCTCCATGTCCCAGTCGTTTTCAGCCAGGTAGCACTGACCCACGGCGTCGTCCGAGCCCGTGATCACCGCGAACTCGTCGCAGAGGCCCAGCCTCGTGTCCTCCAACGCGGCCGAGCCTTCCGTGGCCATTCTCCCCGGGTCCGGGAGGGCCTGTGCAGCCGAGAGACGCGAGTAGGACGCCCGGCGCCGAGCTTCTGCGTCGCCGCCGTTCACTGGTGCGCCGCAGAAACCGCTCCGTGCAGCCGCGGTTGCCAGATCCGCTCATTTAAAGCGACGTTAACCGCCACTCTTCATAAACATACGTCTGCTTACAAATGTTCCAGGGATAGTGCTTGTGTGCATTTTCAAACACACACGATATTAGAGTTTATTGTGGTGGGGAAAAAACCGGGCCACCTGAGATCTGGCAACATGACAATTACAAGTAACCGTTACAAAACTAGAAATAAAAGCCAGAAATTTTTTGAAAAAATTGTTATAATTGGCTATTTGAAATCAATTCGAATAACATAACTTAACACGTTATGCTGGAGGATATATGACTTTTTTTGTACTCCGGAACGTTTAAGACCTAAGTCTCGGGGGCCGATTTGAGGGACGGAATCTATCAAGTTGCCGCTGTCAACATGGTGTCGTTATCGCTGAACGGGATAAAGCAAATCATGCGGACGATGGTGGACAGCCCGGGGTTTGATCGCGTGTTAAGTAAGGTGTGTTAGTGAGGAATTTTTATGGTGTATATATATATTTTTTTACAAGTTGCATTTGAAGAAGCGTCCAGTTCCAATGTCATCCTGCCCTCTGTGGCGAGGTAGCTAGAGAGCCCACTCAGGGCGGGTTTCTTTCAACGTTAGTGGAATGTTAGAAGTTTTGCCTGGTCCACATGTAGCTAACTCACCTTTTATGATCGTAAAACTACAGTTTAACTTAATCCAGCTAATCAAACTTCAAATCAGGATGAACCAATTGTAAAGTCTTCTTATGACTTCTGTCTTAAATTAACCTATGAGATCTTTTTTTTTTTTTTTTGCCTTTCTGCATTTTTAAAAATCAAAAACCTTAAAAATTTAAAAACCTTCTGGGCAAGGACCTGAAATAATCATCCCAGATCTTGCTTGTGGTGTTTTGAGGTACAGCTTCTGGCTGCGTGTTTCGCTGCAGGTGAACCTGGTGTCGGCCAGCCCTGGCAAGGTGGTCTGTGAGATGAAGGTGGAGGAGGAGCACACGAACCGTGGCGGGACCCTGCACGGGGGGCTGACGGCGACCCTGGTCGACGTCGTCTCCACCACTGCGCTCATGTACACCGAGCGGGCCGCGCCCGGAGTCAGTGTCGACATGAACATAACGTGAGTTCGAACACGCTCCCCGAGTACAACGGTCCAACGCGATCGTTCCCAGGACTTGCAGAACATTTGCTGTGCTGTGACAGGTACATGAATGCGGCCAGGATCGGAGAGGACGTGGTGATCACGGCGCAAGTTCTGAAGCAGGGCCGGACCTTGGCGTTCGCCACAGTGGACCTGACCAGCAAAGCTACTGGAAAACTTATAGCGCAGGGAAGACACACCAAGCATCTAGGTAGCTAGTCCCCTGGAGGGCTCATGTAATAAACACCACCGCGCTTGCAGAGTTTGTGCTGCTTCGAGATATGTTCAGCAGTGTGGTTTTTATTTCAATATTTCAAACAAAAGAAAAAAAAAAAAAAAACAATTTCTCCACTAGCTCCTTTCATTAGCATGTTTTATCTTAAGAACAAGAAGCTTTGTCTTCTTAACCAAGTGACTTACAGAGAACGTGTTTCATGTTTATAAGCACAAAAAAAAAAAATTAGTTCTTACAACTAACCCCCCTGAACCCCCTCACAGCGGTAAATAAGCATTAACATTAAGTCGCCCGTTTTATACCCACCACCAGAAACAGGATCTCAGTTCAGTAGCATAAATGTATAGTGCATCGTTTGCTCGTACGGTGACGAGCAGCCACCAAATCCAGCCACCAGAGCCACATCTTCAGAAGTCGCGTGCGCAGCGTTGCACGCAGCATTTGGACCCCCACCCAGTTCCTTCAGGGTCAAGCTCCAGATCGTACGCAGTCTTGTAATTACATGGCAAGCATGACAAAGTTTTACAGGTTGTAGGCAAGGAATGACACTTGAAATAAAAAGTCCAGCAAAATTAAACCAAAACCCAAGGCAGTAAAAGACTATGGAGACACGATGCCTACACCAAATGAGTCTTGACGAGTATTGTTTGCAGTGTTAATCTTGTGCATTTTCAGCAGCTACACCCAGGCTGTCACACACTGTCATTACACAGAGACATCTCTATTGTATTCTTTAACTGTTGCAAATTGACAGACAGATGACAATTGAACAATACTATGACTCAGACATGCGACCAGTCCAAAACAAGATCACAAAGTCACGAAGAACATTTTTTTTTTTCTTCCTTAGAAACAAAAACAAAAAAAAACAAACCTCAAGTGTTCCTTCAGTGACTGGTGTCGTTGACAGTGTGGCTCCAAAAGAACAACCACTCAAAATCAATGTTCTTGCAGGTTAAAAAAAAAAAAAAAAAAAAAAAAATGAATGATAGAATAAATTAAAACGAAAGGGTTAAGTTGGGACCAGGGGAATGTGGACCAAACCAAAGCTGGCTGTCGGCTTGATCGGGCAGAGGTGGGAAATGAATGGGATTCAGGATGAAAATTACTGGTTAAAAAAAAAATAAATAAAGAGAGGAGAGTTCCAAGCACAAGTTCAATTCTATTCAATAGAAAGATGTGTGGATGAGGTCAACTTGCTTTGGTGGCCATGGGGTTTGTGGGGGGCTGTGCCCTAGTCTGGCATATAGGGACGGAGGTGGTCCTCGATGTCTCCTACACCCCAGCAGGTCAGCTGGTCCTGTGGTAGGTAGAGACAGATGCTGCACAACTTGAAAACTGTGGCCTTGGTTTTTGGAGTCTGTCAGAAAACAGAAATAATTCAAGGTTCGAAATTATTTCAAAACAGTCAGGGTTCTTAAACATTTATCATATGACTAAGGAAAAAATGTCATATCAAAACACCAATTACTCTTCCTCAAAGTTTGAATGGGGTCAATTTAACGAGTTATGCTGTTGTAATTTACATGACATAAAAAGGGGACAAGCTGTGGAGGTGCTGGAATATGAAAGCAACGCACGCAACACTGTGTGATACTACTTATATGTTAATTTGGTATTTCAAAACTTTTCAAAGCCAATAAGATGGTGGTAGTTGTCTAGTGGGTAACACACTCGCCTACGAACCAGAAGACCCAGGTTCAAATCCCACTTACTACCATTGTGTCCCTGAGCAAGACACTTAACCTTAAGTTGCTCTAGGAAGTCTGTCCCAGTAACTTATGATAGCAAGTCTCTCTGGATAAGGGTGTCTGATAAATGCTGTAAATGTAGAAGATTCTCTTTTCAAATCCCATGACTTTTCTAGGTTTTAATGACCGTAGGATCACTGTACAGTGCTACGGCACTGGAATACTCTGGGGTAAAACTGGACACAGGAAATAAGAAGCTGTCAGACAGATGTTATACGTCTAATCTAAAAAGAAATGTTTTTGACTAAACCTATTAAAATGCAAATCAAACTAGGGTGTTCTGAAGTGGAGCCCAGCATATATTTTGCAAAATGCAACAATAATCTCCATAGTTCTATTCTTAGCCTCTAAAATAATTTAAACCCACATATTTGGGAGAATAATAATAATAAAAAAAAAAATTAAAAAAAAAGGTAAAACACAATCAGATCACGGGATAAAATGGTGATCTGTACAAAAGGAGCATTTCAGCAACAGCATCACAGCCTACCTGTAAGTGCTGTTTGTCCATGAAGAGAAACACAGACTGACTGGGGTTGTTCATAACCATTCCGGCCTTGTCCTTCCGGCCAATAGCATGCACGAACTGTTTCTCGTAGTCTCCATGATGAAACTCGAACTTTGCCTGTCATAATAAAAAAAAAAAAACAAACATTAAAAAAGGTTAAATGCTGTGTTAAATACTTACAGCAGCCAGAACTGAAAATGGGTTTTTGCTACGGATCATGGTACCTGAACAGGCCTGAAAGGTTCGTGGTCTGCCCCCTTCCATCTGGAGAACAGGAGACAAACTATCTTCTCAATGTCATTGCGGGGCCAAAGGATGAAATCCATGTCCTGGGTGCAACCTATGACATCCTATCAAGATAACAGGATTTCACAGTCAATGATCAGTCCGCTTGTATTTCTAGGCTGTGTCATTCAGACGCACGGATAAAGGCGGATCTTCACCTACCCTGCGCATTGACTGGTAGCGAGGGGCGTGCAACTGTACAATGTCTTTTTGCAGCAGTTCAATAGAACTCTCCAAGGAGTAGCTGGAATCCCGCACGCCTTTGAAGATGTTCTCTTCGTAGTTGTTGGTCATGACTGATAGCACATCAGTCACCTCAAAAAGTGCAGACTTCTTCTTCTGGTCAAAAAAAAAAAACAAAACAAGACACACACACACACAAGGCACAAATGTCACAGACTGAGCCATAAATTCAGATATGCAACACGATGGATGAACACAAATCGCACCTTTTCTTTGAACACGAAGGCAACGTATATCTTGAAGTCAAACTGGTCAGCCAGAGATTCCCTTTTCTTTCGAAGCTGAGCGCGCAGTCGGTTTCTCATTTGGTTCCTTCTTGAAGCAGAGTCCCCCATCGCTGTTCTTGTTCCAAGTATATATTTACGAGTCTAGAAAATCTAGGTTTGTTTCGCGACCGTGTAGAATTTTAAACCCCCGTCAAAAAACTGCGATAAGAGCCTACTTCTAAGGAAGTTAAGGAGCGGGGGAAAGTAAATAGCGGGGAATTTTACCACTAAGTCATTGTTTTGGAGGAAAAGGGGAAAGCGTGCAGGCCGCCGATCGACTTCGCAGCGACCACGGAGGCAAATTCACTTTCCATTTTACTGCTTTAGGAAATCATGTCGTTCAAATGGGTGGGGGGAGATCAACGACCAAAAAGGAAGGAAGGAAGCAAGAAAGAAAAAGCTAAACAAATGGGTTTCGGTCTTATTTTTATCGTTTGGAGAGAAAAAAAAAAAAAACTTGGGACAACGAAAAGTGTAAACTCGCTACTTTCGAAATCGACGCGGCTTGAGCATTTTCTTATTTTCGCTGCTGCTGTTGGTTTTAAAGAACAAAAAAAAAAAAAAAAAAGAGGAGTTATCGGTGCCTACGGTGACTTTCGTCCATGACTGTCGATAAACACGAAGCGTGTATTTTAAGTTCGCAAAGACGAGTTTTTAGGAGCGACGTTTCGTGTGACGGGAGAGCCAGGCGGCCGCGGCGAACGGACAGAAGTGCCATAGTACGCTGGCACGCAAGTGTCCTGACATCATTTTTTTTAAAATCTTTCTTTTTTTAATTTGTTTGTTTTGTTTTTTTTAAACTGGCCAAGCGTTTCCTAGTCGTGAGCCATGACCGTTCTGACGGCGGACCAGCCGGCTAACTCGTGCTAAGCTAGCCAGGCTACGCAGTCGTACGCGTCACCAACCGTTAGCTGGCTAACCGCGCATTTAACTACATTTTACTGCGACCTGCACCTTTTAGTTTTTATTTCTCTCCCCCTCCCTTCCTCGTTTTCTTCTGTTAATTCGCCGACGGACGTTTTACATCTTTCGGGCGGCTCGGGAGCGAAGTTTGCTGCGCTGACGCGGAGGTCCGAGCCGAGCTGGGCGAGCTAGCAGCTAGCTGGTGTCGCCCGTCGCCATTTCTGGAGGCTGCGAACTTCTCGTTTTTTATTTTCTAAACGCGCCGAGCTGCATCGCGTTTCGCGCCGGGGGGGTGTCGGCCGTCGGGCTCTGGAATAGCAGAGATCTTCCGGTGGCTGGTGTATTCGCTCGTCTTCGAGCCGCTTTTCTTCAGTCGTCACAGACCACCAGCCCAGCCAGCAGCCACGCCATGTCAAGATAAAGTGACAAACCAACTGCAGTCCTCCGTTCTTTCGGGAGACAGACGACGAAATTTGCTTCTCGGTGGACCCATGCTCGCTAGTAATTGAGTCTTTTGTTGTTTGTTCGTTTCCTCTCTCTCTCTTTTTGTAAAGGGCGAATCTCCGTCCTGCTCTCCTGTCTGACGCCCGCGGCCTCCGACCTCCGTCCTGCTGCGCGTAAATGGCAGCGTCGTCTCGCCGAGAAAGCGATCCAAAATGGCGGCGGCCACGTGACGCCCGGATGGACGCCGCGATTCGCCGCCGCGCTCAAGCGGACTCGGTAGCCGAACCAAAATTGGTATTTTGGTAGCCAGTGAAATGAAATGCGGAGGGCAGTGCATTAAAGTTGCATTATTCCGATTTATTCGAAAGTCAAACCGTGCTGACAGAGTTGCCAGATTGTAATTAAATTGATGAATGATGAATGGTTGAGCATGAGTAAGGGAGCGAGATAACGTTTGGATGCACGTTGCAACAAAGATAAATAGAATATAAGTTCAATTAAGATTCACAGGTAGTGGGTTAAAGTGCCGGTAAGATGATGATTGAGCAAAAAAAGGAACTGCGGTTATTGCACACGTGTCCAAAGATACATAGAATGAGGTATGACCGTTAGAATAAAAGTGCACGACAATTTTTGAACAGGGCATTAAATAATAATAAGAAGGCCGAGTGGATGTGTGCGTGTGTACAAGTCCAGGCCGTTTGTTTGTATGATCTTTCCGAGTCTGATCCATTGTTTTACTTGAAATGTGAGGTATTACTGTGGGGTCTTTTTTTGCTACGTGCATCTGCGATTGGTTGATTCCATTTTAAATAAAAAAAAAGTCATTTGGGATAATTTGTCTCAAAAGTGCTTTGTACTTTTACTTGAGTTGTCTTTGCTCACCAGTAGCAGTATTTGTCCTATTATGATTTTTTTCATAAGGTTGCCGTAATCAGAAGGTTGCCGGTTCGAATCCCGATCCGCCAAGGTGCCACTGAGCAAAGCACCGTCCCCACACACTGCTCCCCGGGCGCCTGTCATGGCTGCCCACTGCTCACTCAGGGTGATGGATTAAATGCAGAGGACAAATTTCACTGTGTGCACCGTGTGCTGTGCTGCTGTGTATCACATGTGACAATCACTTCACTTTCACTTCACTTATACTTCATCTGAAGTCTCTTTCCAAAATTCCGCCTTCAGAATTCAGAATTTCAGCCTCTTTGATTCAGTCCCGGGGTGAGATTTCCGCAGGTCAAACCGTTTCAGTGTCTGTAGCTTTAAATTCTAATGAGGAGGAGAGGGGCAGAAAGAGGAGGAGATAATATGCATAGTATTTAGTATTTAATAGTATTTATAATAATATAATAGTATTTATCTATATACTGTATCTATTCATATAAAGTCCATTAAATAAAAAGACGAGACAACGAGGCTCCAATTACAGTAAAAACAAGAAACATATAGGACACAGAGTTGGCATATTTAAATTGGGCAGGTACATGGAATAGGGCAGAACATATGTACACGGAGTAGGCAATCTATCTTCTTTAAGCTAGAAGCGGGATAACTATTTGTAAAAATAAATTCTTTAACATGGAATGATCTCCCGAGAATGAGGTTGTCAGTGAGGAACAGTGATGTGTAAAGTGCAGGGGGCAGGTAGTGAGTTCACCAGCCTGACGGCTATTTTGCATTGGTGGAAAGCAGTCAAAAGAGTCCATGTGACATGGGTGAAGGGTCAAGCAATATGCTTTAGTGCTTATCTAGTGTGCCTTGCCATTGTTTTGAACAGTTTTGTGTAATGTTGCCCCCCTACCTAGCAACCCTGTTTTTTTTACAGTCCCATGGTGACCGATGGTCTTATATCTGCACCCTTTACTCTCCTTGCACCACCATGCCCCTTTTTGTTTTTGTATGTAAATCCATAGGTTATGTTAACTAGATACGTGACATATGCATGTCATTGATATGTTTACGTATACTTCACCATCACCTGTGTTTTCTGGATTAACATGCATATATGTTATATCTTGCCTAAATCTGCTGTTTAAAAAAAAACTTGAAAACAACAAGGAATATATATAAGGTGTGTGTGTGTGTGTGTGTGTGTGTGTGTGTGTGTATATATATATATATAAACACACACAGAGACAGAAAATGTAAAAGAAAATGTGCAGGTTGTCTGATTCCTGTATTGTCTGATTAAGTATTTAACACTACTTAAAAACAATTGGGCAGGTGTACATTCTCTTTTACCAAATACATAAAACCTTAACAAACCTAATCATTCAAGGAAATGTGTCTGTAACTGGATTAAAATTTAAAAGAAAATGTTTTTTTTTTTATCCCAGTGAAGCAGTTTGCATAAATATATAAGATATATTACAAATATATAAAAGGTATCAACTACTTGTTTTTTGGGTGTTCTGGCACTTGCGCATAATGCCTCGGTATGATATTTCAATATCCTACCCCACCCACCCACACAAACATAAACTCCCAATGGTCTCCCAAACATAAACTCCCAATACTCATCCATGGTCTACCTTTATGTGCCATCCGACCTCTACAACTAATACAAAATGCAGCAGCACGACTGATCTTCAACCTTCCCAAATTCTCCCACACCGCCCCTCCGCTACGTCCCCTCCACTGTCTCCCAGTAGCTGCACGCATCAGGTTCAAAATACTGATGCTGGCCTACAAAGCCAAACATGGAGTAGCACCATCCTACCTCACAGCCCTTATTACACCTCGCACTGCACCTCGTATACTCCGAGCCTCCAGTACTGCTCGCCTGGTCCCTCCATCTCTGAAGGTACAAGGAAAACATTCATCTAGACTCTTCTCCGTCTTGGCCCCTCGGTGGGGGCATGAACTTCCCCTCGAGGTCAGAACAGCTCAGTCATTGAGTATTTTCAAACGGCAGCTCTAGACCTTCCTATTTAGAGAATATTTAGATTAACTTGTAACCTTCTTATTGTCTGACTTCTGTATAGAAACTACAACAGAGTGAATAAAAAGATTGTATTCATAGTTGGGGTCCTAGTGAACCAGAATTGATCACTTCATTGATGGTAACTTGAAAGCACGTTGTAAGTCGCTCTGGATAAGGGCGTCTGCCAAATGCCTTAAATGTAAATTACGGCTTCCAGTCATCCAAAAGGACTGACATAACCCAGTTAGGGTGACTTATTGGGGCAGTGGTGGCCTAGCGGTTAAGGAAGCGGCCCCATAATCATAAGGTTGCCGGTTCGAATCCCAATCCGTCAAGGTGCCACTGAGCAAGGTACCGTCCCCACACACTGCTGCTCCCCGGGCGCCTGTCATGGCTGCCCACTGCTCACCAAGGGTGATGGTTAAAAGCAGAGGACACATTTCATTGTGTGCACTGTGTGCTGTGCTGCTGTGTATCACAAGTGACCTTCACTTCACTTTTCTATACTTTACAATAGGTAAGATGACCCGTTTAAAAAGGCAGAAGTCTCCCATTGGTGAAAAAAAAATGTAATGGGCGGGACTGGCCGTCTGGCAGCCTGCAGTGAGAGGCTTCTCGAGCTTTCCATCGCAGAACCCCCCCGCCCATTAAAAGTTTCCCGCCCATAGCGTTGCGCCGCCTTCCTATAAATGACCCCCGAGGCGTCACTAGCAAACCACTTCCTTCTCAGTCGGAGTCTTCGCTGTCGGGCGGAAGGAACAAAGAATCGACGAAAATGGTGCGTGTCTCTCGGGCTCGGCTTTTTTTTTTTTTTTTGGTGATATTATGTGTTTCAGGTGTCGTGTATTATAGTTCTGTATCGCAGGCCATGAGATTGAACTGGTAAACCTGTTTTGCACTGCGAGTGGGAGTAGTGCCTGTTTAATGGGACGTTTTGTTTTACTTTTTATTTTTTTATTTTTGGTTTAATGGGTGGATATTTTGCACCCTGTCTTCAGAAGGCCAGCGACAAGTTAGTTTAAGTGGGTGGGGGCTGCCGCGCCCTTCCCGCTCGCCGCTGCGCGCCCTCTCCGTTTGACTGAGTCGTTTTTGTTTTAGTAATGAATCGAAGTTTAAAAAAAAAAAAAAAAAAACCGCGGGGCTACTGATGTCCTTAGCATTATTTTTTTTTTTACCAACTTTCTTACTAGGCCCTTCATGTGCGATTCTTCGCTACTACTTGCGCTATTCGTGTCACGTGTTAAGTATAGGATTCTTACCGTTATTATAACCTGGAAAATTCATGGACTTTGAAGAGAATTTTCCACGCCCCGAAAAGTTTTGCCATAAGTGGTCATTGAAATCTGACGCATGTGTATAACATGAAGTACGTAGGTCTCGTCAGAAACTTTTACAACTAGAACAGTTTCTTTACTAGTTGTACGTTAGTGAGCCACGTCACGTGGTTCTGCGTGCGATGCCTCCATAGTCCAGAGCCCAGTCACGTGACTTCTTTTAGAACTACAGAGGTCTGTGCCCGGACCTGATTGAGGCCATTTTACTCGGGCGAGCTCGAACTCTCGTTTCACTTCAACTTGTAATGGTTGTCAACTTTTGAACAAGTAGAACATTTTGTTTAGTAATTGAAACATGGAAATTCTTCTGTGAAACCGTAAGAATCCTGTGAAATAAGTTAACACATTATAATCACATGAACAATTAATTACTGACCCTCCTGATATGTTTTCATTTATTGTATATTCACTGTTTTACATTGGCTTTCAGCGCGAATGTATTTCCATGCATGTCGGCCAAGCCGGAACTCAGATGGGCAATGCATGCTGGGAGCTGTACTGCCTGGAGCATGGAATCCAGCCTGATGGTCAGATGCCCAGTGATAAGACCATAGGAGGTGGAGACGACTCCTTCAACACCTTCTTTAGCGAGACTGGTGCTGGTAAACACGTCCCACGTGCTGTCTTTGTGGACCTGGAGCCAACAGTCATTGGTAAGCTCTACTTCAGAAATTTTTAAACCCCCCCCCCCCCATTTTTAAATTCATTTCTCTTTATTTAATTGTTTTTGTTAATGATTTTTTTTTTATTTTATTTCTGCCCCTCCCCTTCAGATGAAGTTCGCACTGGTACCTACAGGCAACTTTTCCACCCAGAGCAGCTCATAACTGGGAAAGAGGATGCTGCAAACAATTATGCTCGTGGCCACTACACGATTGGCAAAGAAATCATTGATATGGTTCTTGACCGTGTCCGCAAGCTGGTATGTATTTTTATAAATTTGTCCATTTCATTATTCAAATTTTAATTATTTTTAAGTAGTTTTTTCTTTCCTGTTTTGTTTCTTAGGCTGACCAGTGTACTGGGCTCCAGGGCTTCCTGATCTTCCACAGTTTTGGTGGAGGAACTGGCTCTGGTTTCACCTCCTTGCTAATGGAGCGTCTCTCTGTTGACTATGGAAAGAAGTCCAAACTGGAGTTTGCGGTCTACCCAGCTCCTCAGGTGTCTACTGCTGTGGTTGAGCCTTACAACTCCATCCTGACCACCCACACCACCCTGGAGCACTCCGATTGTGCCTTCATGGTCGACAATGAAGCCATCTATGACATCTGTCGCAGAAACCTAGACATTGAGCGTCCCACCTACACCAACCTCAACCGGCTCATCGGCCAGATTGTGTCCTCCATCACCGCCTCCCTGCGCTTTGATGGTGCCCTGAATGTGGACCTGACTGAGTTTCAGACCAACCTGGTGCCGTACCCTCGCATCCACTTCCCCCTGGCCACTTACGCCCCTGTAATCTCTGCTGAGAAGGCCTACCATGAGCAGCTGTCAGTAGCTGACATCACCAATGCTTGCTTTGAGCCGGCCAATCAGATGGTGAAGTGTGACCCACGTCACGGTAAGTACATGGCCTGCTGCCTGCTGTACCGTGGCGACGTGGTGCCCAAAGATGTCAACTCTGCCATTGCCACCATCAAAACCAAGCGCACGATTCAGTTTGTGGATTGGTGTCCCACTGGCTTCAAGGTGGGCATCAACTACCAGCCTCCTACTGTGGTGCCTGGTGGAGACCTGGCCAAGGTGCAGAGAGCAGTGTGCATGCTGAGCAACACCACAGCCATTGCTGAAGCCTGGGCTCGACTGGACCACAAGTTTGACCTGATGTACGCCAAGAGGGCCTTTGTCCACTGGTATGTGGGAGAGGGTATGGAGGAGGGAGAGTTCTCTGAGGCTAGAGAAGACATGGCTGCCCTGGAGAAGGATTATGAAGAAGTGGGCACTGACAGTGTTGGAGAGGAAGATGAAGAAGGAGAGGAATATTGAGCGGTTTTCTTCAAGGCTGATCACTTAGTTCCCAAAGAAATCGACAGTTTGTGTTCAAGAGTTTTGTGTTGTGTGACTTCTTTTTTTTACTTCAATACATCTTAATGTTTAAAAATTGGCTTTTGTCTTTCATTATAAAGTGCTGCCTTTTCCTTCCCGATGCCTTTCTGTCCACAATGATTTTAATTCTGCAGCAAAGCAGTCGTGGTAACAGCTGTGACTACAATGCAACCTGAAACTGGTTTCTGGTTTAGCCTCTAAAAGGCTGCCTAACTTTGCATGTATTGCTGAAGAACTGTGTCTTTGAGCCTGAATGCACTGATCATGGAGGGTTGATTTGTCCACCCTGGCTGTCAACCATTCCAACGCAGTTCACCCCTTAGTCAACACTTCACCACAAAATGGGCCTGTAAGCCTGGACTGGCTGTGATTTACAGGTTGCTAAAGTCACGTTCCGTGTGGAGGTGGGAGGACTGTGTCCCTGCAGCGTTCTGTACAAGCTGGCAAGTAAAGATCTGGAGGCTGGGACTGTTCAGTTGAGACCTCGATTTATAGATGTTTGGGACTGGTCAGAACTGGCTGTCTGCTTATCAGTGTCCACCAGCAGGCCTGCGACTGACATAATCAAGGCGAGGAGTGAAGAGAGGGTGTTTATTTGGTCTGACACTTCGTGTTGCCGATGAATTATGTAAGGCAATGACCTGCTTTTATGAAGCACATTTTTATTTAATGATCACAGCAATCTAAAGCAACATAACACTGCCTGGTGTATTTTATAATACTCAGTCACGGGAATTTTGTCATTTCATTAGGGACCAAATAAACGATACATATGCACAATGATGCAGTTGCATCACTTCACAAACAATTTAAGTCGAGTACAAAATTATGTATTCAAATATATTTTATGTTTTTTGTAGATTTGTTCATTTGCATGAGGAATACAACAATACATTTATGACTGCAATGAATGACAGTGAAATTGAGGTAAAGAGTCTATATATCGTAAAGATAAGGGGGTAAGAAATCCACTCTGACTGGTGCTTCTTAATGACCCACAATCCTTCATTTCCAATAGAACTGAGCTGCTAAACATACTCTGGATTTATGAGAATGAATACTTAAATACTTGAGAGCATGACACACCATGGGTCATTTTTGGATTACAGTTACTAGAAGCTTACAGACCTGTGGGAGTGGCCACCTTTTCTCACCCACTCACTCCTCCAACAATCTCCTGAGGGAGATCTTCTCCCAGAATGCACCACCAGCATTCAAAAGTGACCAAAACATCAGCCAGAGAGCATAGGAACTGAGAAGTGGTCTGTGGTCACCACCTATAGGACCCCGCCTTTATCGTCTGTAAGTTCCACCTGTTGTCCATTCCATTTTTTGAGCAGTGTATAATTAGATGCAAAAAAGGAAGATATAAATGAACCTCATGACTCCCAAGATGTTGGTGATGCTATAAATACTGTCAGAATCCATCTGACACAGAGACAGAGAAGGAGGGACTCGCGGCGGAGCGATGAAGAAGAAAAAAGAATTATGGCAACAGATAATAGTCGATGCCACAGACAAAGACATAAATATATGTGAGGAATAAAATAAAAAGAAATGTATAAACTAGCTGGCCTTTTCAATTGTACACCCAACACACAACTACAAATATATAATGTAAACATATATGGTATTTCAAATCACTTTTGAAGAAAAACAGAAGTGTCCAAAATGTAACCGGTTTAGTTTTTGTCACCAAGACATTTCCTCCTTGAAAACAATAAGAATGTTCAAGTTAAAATACATAATACATTAGGTGTATCTTTTAAAGTGGCCAAACCGTGTAGCTACAGTGCATGATTGTGGGCAGGGGGCGCAGTACCTGCGGAGGTCCAGCAGAGGGCGGGTCGAGTTAGGAATTCCCCGGGCAGGACAGCTGAGGAAGTGGAACTGAGTGAGACTTCGAGTTTCCTGGGTCTGAACGTTCTTTACATAGAAACTCCGCACCAGGAAGTCATTGCACTAGATATGCTCAGACACCAGATTTCCCTCTAAACCAGAGATACAAGAAAAAATTAAAAGCATGGCATACTAGTTCCAATGCAGATGCACGTGTTATGCATTATGCATTATAAAGCAGGGCGAGCCAAGTCATATGCTTCCTAATTGATTTGCCAGATGCATGTCACATTGACAGTTATCAATTGCTCAAACCTCCAGTTACCTCATAGATGTGGTAGAGAGAAGAGCCTTCGTCAGGCCAGTAGCGATCACACTGCTTCTCAAAATGCAGCAGCACGACTGATCTTCAACCTTCCCAAATTCTCCCACACCGCCCCTCTGTTACGTTCCCTCCACCGGCTCCCAGTAGCTGCACGCATCAGATTCAAAATACTGATGCTGGCCTACAAAGCCAAACATGGAGTAGCACCATCCTACCTCACAGCCCTTATTACACCTCGCACTGCACCTCGTATACTCCGAGCCTCCAGTACTGCTCGCCTGGTCCCTCCATCTCTGAAGGTAAAAGGCAGACATTCATCTAGACTCTTCTCCGTCTTGGCCCCTCGGTGGTGGAATGAACCTCCCCGTCGAGGTCAGAACAGCTCAGTCACTGAGCACCTTCAAACGACAGCTCAAGACCTTCCTCTTTAGAGAATATTTAGATCAACTTTCTTATTGTCGAACTTGTGTACAGAATCTACAACAGAGTGAATAAAAAGATTGTATTCATAGTTGGGGTCCTAGTGAACCGGAATTGATCTCTTCATCGATGGTAACTTGAAAGCACGTTGTAAGTCGCTCTGGATAAGGGTGTCTGCCAAATGCCGTAAATGTAAATGTAATGTAATGTAAATGTTCTCTCCATCCTATAAAAGTGCCGTCATCATTACCCTAACTGTACAGCCATTCTCCCAAACAATCTACAAACACACACACACACACGTCAGCACACATTTTTATTAAATTCTTATTTACATACACTAGAGGCCATAGTTTTGGGCCAAATGCAAGAGTCAACAAACTAACCAATCATGTCCTTTATTACAGCATCAGAGATTTTCAGCATTTTTGAAAACAGAAAATGCAGGATGCTTGTATGTGTGTGTGTGTGTGTGTGTGTGTGTGTGTGTGTTCAAATGCGCACGCGCGCGTACTCCACGTGACCCGGGAGTACTTAAGCTTGTGGCGCGAGCGCGGCGTCGTCGTCGTACACGCAGTAGCCGCGGTTTGTTGTGGTGACGTGAGTGGCGGTAAGTTTTGGGGTTTTTGATCCCATTTTTTTTTAACGCTTTCACAGTTACAATGTGGCTTCTTAACCCGCGTTCAGGTCCGGTTCCGGTGCCTGTCAGCCTTATTGGGTTGTTTATGTGTCGTTTTTCGAGTGCTCGACTGGGTGTAGCGGTTAGCTATTTTGCTAGCTTTTTTTTCCCTTCTCATTTGAGAGAAAAGCCATGATGTTCTTTATTTATTTATTTTTCTCCAGCAGGATTTGAAGTGCAGAAGACATTCCGTAGTGATATCATGTTTTGTAGTTTATACCTTCTCTGGGCACGTCGTAGTAATTTTGATTTTTACTAGTTTTTTCCATTCACTGTTTGAGCCTTTCCAAAACCGCTTTTCTCTTAAAGTTCGCTTATTTATTATTGTAAATTTTCCCACCCTTTGCAGTGAATTCCTCCTGAAAAAATGAGCTCCATCACAAAGTTTAAGCAAGGAGAGAGAGGCTCTGAAAACATTAAGGTATGTAACCCTGTTACGAGGCCGCTTCTAACCTGATCAGATGTTTAGTAACACGTAACACTTTGCACCACGTCTCCTTGTGTCTCCGGTACAGTTTAACACTGCAATTATTTTCACCAGATTGTGCTCTAACCATCAGTCCCTGGTCTCGTAGACCATGTGACTGCAGTCAACTCTGTTAAATTCACCCCTGACCCTTGTCCTGTTGTACTGTGTGGACAAACATTAACAGTTAGTCCCACTTGTCCGTAACGAGCTCTTCTGCCACAGGTTCCCACGGTAATTGTGCTGTTAAAGAATGTCGTGGCAGCGTAACACGTGCAGGCCAATCACTTGCCGTGGGAAATCTGAGATCGGCTACTTTCCCACACGTTGACATTTTACTCCAGGTCCTGGCTCACAATGAGTGTGTAACTAAAGTGTAATGGGAGAATTAAAAGGGAGGGGTGGGAGAGGCAAAAGGTTTGAGCCATGTAGTCACTGTTTTTAAAATGGAGTATTAAGTAGTGCCCCCACTTGTGCGTCAGCAGAGCTTCTTTCAGGCCCCGAGCGCAGGCTCCGGAACTGTGAGAAGAACCCTGCAAGCCCTTCAGCCCTCAGTGGTCAACAAGAACCTCGGAAGATTAGTTGAGGTAATTCTGAAAATAAAATCTATGGATGTGTTCTGGAAAACGGAGCTGCAAATTTTTATTTATTTATTTACCCCCCCCAAGAGTGGCAAGTCTGTTCCTAAAAGGAAGCTGTGGAACGCCGAGCAGGTCAAGGGTTCCAAAAGACTGAAGGCCGAAGTGGCAGTCAAGCCACCGGGTGATAACCTCCCAGAAGGAGTCACACAAGAGGCTTATGAACTTATGGTCCAAGGTGTGTGTGGTCTCTCATTTTGAGTTAATTTTTATTATAATAATTATTTTTTTTTTTAATCTGCTGAAACGGTCATGCTTTCAGAACGGCCAGCAGATTCCTACTGGAAGGAGGTTGCTGAGGAGAGGAGGAAGGCTCTTGCGAGTGTGCTCCAGGAAAATGAGACTGTGAGTTTGACTCAAAAATAATGTGGAAGTGATTGTCATTGTGATCTATTAAACAAAATTACCCATGGTGAGCAGTGGACAGCCATGAAAGGCACCCGCGGTGCAGTGTGTGGGGATGGTACCTTGATCAAGGGGACCTCAGTGCCACCTTTGCAGTTCAGGATTGGAACCTACAACCTTCAGATTACAGGTTCATTTATTAGCCACTAGGCCACCACTGCCCTGGTTAGTTTTGCTACTTTAATTTTATAATATAGTACAGGCTTAAAGATGTAATAAAGCAATGACCTTACAGAAGGAACAGACTAAGAAAAATAACACTAGCCTCTTAATGTAGAAAGAAAGAGGTTTGAGGAAATATATTATGGGCTTTACATAATGATCAACTCCACAAACCTTCCTGCCACAGCTCGCATTGATGTGCCATCCTGGATGAGCTTCACTACCTGAGCCACTACCACTATAGTGAAAGCACCACCAGCATCCAAAAGTGACCAAAACTTCAACCAGAAAGCATAGGAACTGAGAAGATGTCTGTGGTCGCCGCCAGTAGAACTACGCATTTATTGGGGATTTCTTGCTAGTTGCCTGTAGTTTCCACCTGTTTCCTATTCAATTTGCACAACAGCCTGTGGAAGTCAATCGGTGCTCCTTCCTAAGTTGACCTTTTTTTTTTTTTTTTTTTTTTTTTAAAGCAGTGTGTGTGGCTAAGTTGTGGACTGTGTAGTCTAGGGGTGCATATTTGCAAGGATCTCATGATACACGTCACTGATTATCATGAGATGCTGGGATATTGTACATATTGCAATATTCTACTAAAAACGGAGCTGATTTGCAAGATGCTCTGTACAATCGATGTGGATCACATTCCTGTTAATTCAGCTGAAACAACATAACTCAGAAATAAAAATTGGACTCTTTATATTTGTCCCTGAATGGATACAATCACCATTTAAATATCATGATCTGTTGCTGTATTACAGCAGTTTTTTTTTTTTTTTTTTTTTTTTTTTTTTTTTTTTTTCCTTCCTCCTCCATTTCTCTTTCTCCCCTTGCTTACTTTTTTCTTGTGACCGTTGCAGTTGCACAAAGCCATTGAGGCGAAAGATGAGGAGATTGTCCAGCTGAAAAGTGAGAACGAGGAGCTGCAGGAGCTTGCTCAGCACATCCAGCACATGGCAGACATGATTGAGGTGAGCACATCTATAGAAGGCTTGTGCATTGTTTTAGCGAACTGAATTTTAATGGATTTAATATTTTTACTAAATTGAAATATTGCTATTACTTGCAGAGGTTAACTGGAAAGAGCCCGGATAGCTTGGATGACCTAAAGGCTTTTGCTTTCGACGATGAGGGAGTGGAACAATATACTGAAGAGAAGGAAGATGTAGAAAACTCTTACACTGAAGAATCTCATGAGGAAGCAGAAGAGCAACATTCCGATTCGCCATATGATTCCAGTGACTCTGAAGAAGACAGCCAGTCCATTAATGAGGCTCCATAAGGCTTTTTTTTTTGTGTGTAATAGCTAAACTGGTCAGTTTTGCTGCTTAAGTGTTTTTCAGTGGACTGGAGCCAGAAAGCTCCTCTTTCACCCAAATGCCATAAAATATATTTGAGCTTTGTTTAATGAAGCCAGCCAAGTGCAATTTGTGTTCAACAGACTTTTATTTAATTTGGAGAGTGTTTTTGCTTTAATCTCTTGTGAAGTTGTGATGCGCACAAAATAAACAGCCTTTTACCATATTTATTATTTTAAGAACTATGGTTTGAAACCTTCACTGACGTTACCCCCAAACTGAAATGTGGATCTGTTTAAGTATTATAGACCTTCAAAATATTTTGAACTTTGGCTGACTCCTGCTTGAAATCAAATCCTTTTATGTACACACTGCTCAAATATAGGCATCACTTCAGCACAGTCAAGTTACACTTGTAAGGATGTCATAGAGGCACATGGTACTGAGTCTTTGTTTTTTTTTTTTTTGTTTTTTTTTTTTGTTTTTTTTGTGGATGGGGGAAAAAAATTTGATTCACTTTCATTTTGAATGTGACTCCAAATATGGACCTCCATAAGCTGATCAATTTGGTGTCAGCACATCCAATTATGTAAAGAACAGTAATTTCATTTATTCAGATCTATATCATTTTAGTAGTTCATTTTTAATGAATATCTTTCATCAGTCTGCCAGTCTGATCAAGTGATGCAACACGTATAAGTGAGCGTACAGTTTAGTTTTAACATTTTATGTAGCTGTGGTTTTTATATATACATGTTTTACTGGGCTTGAATTTTACTGAATAATGCACATGGTTCCTCACAAACCCATTGCCTTGCATTAGTAACCTGATGCCTGACAAAATACACTCAGTACCATGCATGTACAATAATGCAAAAATAAACTTTATTGCCACTTTCATTAAACAAAAAAAATTAAATACTGTAAACCCAACAGTGGAAATTAGGATAACGATCGGTACAAGCTAATCAAGGTCTTCAAAGAAAAATACACCAGTGAGTTCATGTTAAAGAAAATATTGTCCTGATACCAGGTACAGAATAAACGGTAAATAAAATAAAATTGTAACACTGGCTACTTCATGTAGAAAGAAAGCAGTTCCCTTAAAACACCAGAGGTTTCCTGTAATGCAGCTCTAAACACTGAAATACTGTCAATCCGTAGTCATAGGCAACAAAGACAACATTGCATTTATTTCTAAGGAGGAGATGTTAAAGGCCTCATAATTTTTAGCTTGAACTTAAGACATTAACAAACCAAATGAAATATAATTTCACAGAAAAAAAACTATAGCTGTAAATACTTGTTTTTTCATTATTATTATGGCTTTTTAAACCATGTGCAGACCATGGTTTTCTAAACAAATGAAAAATTATTTTTCAGCTGTGCTTCTAAGGTATGTCTTGCCTGGTTATGGATAATTTTTTTTTTTTTACATGTGCTCTATTTTTCCCCCGATTGAGATGACATCCTTTGGTTTAGAATCTTTGAATAGCTATGTAATTTAAAAAAAAAAAAAAAAAAGGGGGGAAAATAAAACAATGAAGAAAATGGTTACCACACTCCATAATATTTCATTTAAAAGACAAGGTGGATTTCTTACCATGTGAGAAACTGGAATAAGCATGAAAATACTTTAAAAGCCTGATTTGCTTAGACAATTTATTTACATCATAAAAATACTTAAAGTTACCAAGAACACTATTGCAAACCAGAAGGGCGTTTATTTATAGATATATATTTATATATATAAAAAGACAAATCAATTATTGAGTAAAGTAAATACACAAACACATTTACAGGTCAAATATATAGTCTTTGCTTTAAAAAAAAAAAAAAAAAAAAAAAAAAAAAAAAATTAGAATATAATTAGCATTGTGTTCAATATGTATAAAATAAATAAAAAAACAAAAATAAACGTCACGGTTTGAAGGCCCTGACTCAGTAGCACAGTAGCAATAGGCACAGAAGCAAGACGGATCACAGTTCACAGTAAACTCTCCAGATCTTCCTGTCGATGGGGGAAAGTGCACCTGAAATCCCGCTTATGGCCTTATAGTACAAAAATTCCCAGTCCGTGGTCCCATTGGGTCACTGATCCCAGACCAGTGAAATCAGTGGAACCCCAACTCTCTGGCTAAGTAGCATTGCCCAGTTCCCTTTAAAATCCCTGAAACTCAGCGGCACATACTGGTGAGATAAAGTCCAGGGAAGGGAGGGGGCGGGGGAGGAATAAAAAAAAAAAAAAAAAAAAAAACAATTTCCACACTGCGTACAATGTGTTATATTATTATTATTATTACTGTTATTATTGTTATTATTTATACACTTATCCCCTGCAGTGCAATTTTTAACACGTAGACAACACATTCCAGAAAAGTTTAATTAACAGTTATTATAAAGGAGTACACTAATTATTATTAAGAGAAGGATAACTTAATGATATTAAAGAATGGAAAAAAGGACTGACTGTAATTGCACAGAGAAATCTGCGATGTTTCTGCAGATGGACATGGCTTCACAGTACCAGTACCAGTACTAGGCAGCAGCCGTGACACGAACCAGGGCTAAACCTGAAGCCCTTTCATGGTGTGTGTAATAGTGTGTGTGTGTGTGTGTGTGTGTGTGTGTGTGTGTTTTCACGGCTCATATCTCGGGACAGTGTAGGAACGCCCCGTTCTCAGAAGGCGGTGGTGACAGCGTTGCCCCTCCGTGTCCCCAGTCGGATGATCTCCTTGGGCATGGTGTCCAGCTGCTCATATGCCAGCCTTCCCTCCTCACCTGGGAAAAGAGGTAAAACGCACAGAATCAACATCAGTCACCTACCCATAAAATACCCCCTAAACCAAATAAAAGAAGATACTCATGAGGATATCATGAGATCCAGTCATCGTCAACATAAAAAGCACCATATTCATTTTACACCATATTCATATTATGTAGGTTCACTCATATACCTTTTTCTATATAATAGAATAAAATTGAACAAGTTACGGGAACCGTGAAAGCATGTTTGTGGCTGCCGTCGGCGCCTCACTCACCGAGGGTGAGCAGTGTTTCTATGGCAACGTTGCGGAGCTCCTCGTCCGCTGAGTCACAGAGCGAGACCACTGCTCCAGTACTCTCGACCGCCTGGGACAGACAGAACTGAATCATAATCTCATCATAATCATCGTTTGGCTACATGCCGGGTGGTAAAAGTTCCTCGTCACTGACCTGCAGACAGCTTAGAGCCATGCAGGCCGCCCTCTGAGTCTGTACTCCTGCCTCTGATAAGGCCTGGGTGTAGCAATCAATCGCCTGCATAACACACACACACACACACACACACACACACACACACACACACGCTTAGAAACATATATATGACCTAAGATTTAATAACGACACGACTGCATTGCTTCTTGCAGATAAGCGAGATTCTGACCTTCGTCCTGAAGTGAGCTAGAGACGCAGAGCCAGACAGGAAGGCCGACGCCGCCTTGCTCAGCTCGGGGTGGCCGGAGATCAGCAGGGCTGCCAGGGCCTTCAGGGTCTGGGTTCGGGGCCTCAGGCCGGCTGCGGATGCCTCCTCCAGCTCCAGCAGCGACCGCTCCACGTCGCAGGAGGCCAGGGTCTCCGCCAGCGTCACTGTGTAGCCAGAAAATGTTTTAAATATTTCATGTTCATTAAAAGTTCAAGTTGGGTTTCTCGTCCTTTCAGCTACATATACATAAAAAAAATCTGCAATTGCTGCTTTAGAAATGGTGTAATAGATGTAAACCTCAGAATTCTCCCCATTCTTTCTTTTAAAAAGGAAAAGTCATGCAAACCTCTACCAAATATTCCAAGTATAAATAACTTGTGGGCACGATCGCAAAAGAACAGACAGCGGGGTTCGCCCTGCCGCTCCGGGCTTCACGGACACGTCTTCACCTTCTGCGGCCGCTTGCAGCAGATGGTCCTCCATGTCGGTGACTCTGTGCTCAGCAGCGTAGCTGTGGAACTGGAAGACGGTGAGGACGTCCTGGGCCAGAGCTGCGGGGGACGGGCAGGGGGAGGAGGCCAGCTCACTCCGGTCCACCATCTCGCTCACCACGAGCCTAATCACTGGACACACACACACACGCAGTACTGCCAATCAGACGCTGCAGTCAAACAGTAGAAAGTAATTGAAGAAACGCATGCTGGGAAGCCCACCTGCGTCGGCGGTGCACGGGTGCTGCTCCCGCAGGGCGGGGCCGAAACTGTGCTGCATGTGCTTCAGCACGCGGTCCAGCGTGGTGTGGAAGAGGCCACCAGAGCCACTGCACTCTGACCACAGAGACATAAGGGCGGGTTTCTCCACCAGACCTGGCAACACTGCAACCACATGACCGACATAGGGTGGTGTCATTAAGACAAATATGGAAAGAAATCACATACATACATACATACATATATATATATATATATATATATATATATATATATATATATACACACACACACATGTAAATATATGTTGATAGATTTTTCATTTTAACCCCAAATTATCCCTAAGTTTCAGTTAAAAATCTGAAAGTGTTCTATAGTTCTACCTCCAGGATGCAATTTCAAATTCAAATTTTATTTGTCACATACATTTGAATTTGAAATTGCATCCTGCAGGTAGAACTATAGAACTCTTTCAGATTTTAATTGAAACTTAGGGATAATTTTGGGTTAAAATGAAAAATCTATCAACATATATTTACATGTGTGTGTATAATATATAGGGTGGTAGTAGCCTAGTGGGTAACACACTCGCCTATGAACCAGAAGTCTCAGGTTCAAATCCCACGTACTACCATTGTGTCCCTGAGCAAGACACTTAACGCTAAGTGTCTCCAGGGGGACTGTCCCTGTAACTACTGATTGTAAGTCGCTCTGGATAAGGGTGTCTGATAAATAATGTGGTGTATATGTGGTGTGAAAGTGTTTGCCCCCTCTCTTGATTTTACCCCACATTTAAATATTTCAGATAATCAAGAAATAATAAATAAATGTGTTTTTTAAATGAAGGATGTCATAATTAAGGGAGAAAAAAAATCCTACATGTCCAAACCACCCTATATGTGTGTGTTTAGGTACTGTATATCTGCGCTTCTTGCTTGTTTGATCTACTTATGTAAATCGGGAGGTCACCTTTGACCTAAGAATGCAGCACTGTGCTTTGCAGAATTCACAAACATCTGGACCTTTGACGATAGACTCACCATCAGCGGCAGAGGAGATGCTACCTAGTCTGTCTGTGCTGATCTCGCCCAGCTCCTCCAACAGTCGCGTCTGAGCCCACAGTTTGTGCAGATGAGCCCGGCGCTGCCAAGGGCTCCCCCCGCTGGACAGCAACTGTAAACGTGCACAGAGAAACCATTGATCGTAACGAGAACTGGCAGCCACCACCCATCCCAGGCTCTCTGGATTTTGACACGGCACCTGGACAAGGTGGTTGCAGTATTGCAAGTGGATGACGATGGCCACATCCAGGTTCTCGTTGCCAGTGGTGAGGGGCAGGGGGCTGCCCGCCACGCTGTTCCCAACCCCGGTGTCCTCGGTCAAGGCCTCACTCAGGTGGCCCCTGGCCTCTGGGTGCTGCCCTGGTCTGTGAACAGAGAGAGCAATACAGTCAGCAGAACTGATTCAGAAAAGAACAAGAATGAAGTGAAACAAGCGCAAAAATAAATAGATAAATAAATCAATAATTGGATCATGAAATGGGTTCAGCTGCACATGCCGCTGGGAAGGGGTCACACATCTTTAGGTGCTTAGTAAGATGTCTGACCATGTTCCATTGCGGAGAGTTATTTGCTAAATAAATAAATATTTGCCCCCAAATCCGCAAACAGGGAGAACGACTTGCTGACTTGTACAACTGATGTAGCTGCATTGAAAAACCAAGACAAACAGGTAGAGACAGACGGGGGAGAGAGAGCAGCCTAGATGGATGATTTTAGGCACACAGACACCACAAACGTACAACCTGAGGCGGCACTTTATTCTAGTTCAAAACTGTAGAAAACATCAACATCGATGCTTTAGTCCTGGACAGGTCTTAATAGCCCAGAATCCACCACACTCACCCAATCCTATCGGCCTCCATATCGATGAACACAGAGCGTGGCAGGGCGCCTCCGTCGTCCCCCGTGTCGTCATCATCAAAGTCGGAGGTGTTCAGGAAGTCGAAGCTCTCCAGGGCGCTCTCCACCGTGAGGCTGAGACTGGACGATCGGCTGCGGTGGGCGGGAACTCGGCACTGCGTGAGAGTTTTTGCTCACGTTACACCTCAGATCACAGCACATCAGAACACTGCCCATTCCCTTATTTTGCCTTATTTCGGCAGCACACCTTCAGCAGGTCCTCGAGACGCATCACTTCCTGTTCCAGATCCTGGAGCTCTCCGCATCTCTGCTCCAGGCCCTCCAGCTGGAGCAGCAGCGCCTGGATGGCCTTCTCCAGGCTGCTCTCCAGGAAGGCCCGGCTGCCCTCCCCGGCCCAGCTCAGCGCGCCCAATTCGGGCAGCATGTCGGACGAGGTCAGCCTCCTCACCAGCTGCCGGGTCAGGCTGCCCTCCTCGGTGTCCAGCTCCACGGGGGTCAGGCCCGAGGCCTCGTCAGCTGCGCCGTGCTCCAGGAACACCACGTCATCAGGCCTCATGGCTGGGAGCAGAGACTCTAAGGACAAAGCGCTCCTCAGGGACTCTGGCTGATTGCACTCGGAGTCCGGCTCGCTGACGTTCAGACTGCTGCTCTCCGCCTCAGCGTCCGCCCCGTCTTCCTCATCCGGCTGCTCCTCTTCCTCAGAGTTGTCGTCTGGGACCTGAGGTGCTGGGTCGGTTTCTGGGGGCGTGACCGTGATCTCTGGGTTGGATTGGCTAGGGGCGGGACTGGTGTCGGAGAACGTGAAGGACAGGCGCTTACACTCTGCGACGCCACACCCTCCGTTCTCAAACACATCGTCTGGCAGGGTGGACTGCAAATGTATTAAAGACACAATCATGGCTTAAAAATTCAACTCATCACACTGAGGATACAGCGATTCAAACCACATGCTGCCTCTATAACTAAAACTACTTTTCAGATGATGGAAGTAATATTTTGTAATAATCTGAGATACATAATTACGTGCCATGATCAGTCCCTCCAGTTTTTCGTGATTTTGCGATTGCGTCAAATCCCGCAAAATCAGCATTTTAGCGAATATTTGCAAAGCAGTTGCAAAGCATTTTTTCACAAAATTGACCCAAAACCCCTGCATTTAAAGTCACAACTGTTCTACCACACCTACTGGAGGCAGTGTTTCCCTTGCACGACAACACTGCTGTCACCTTTGCGCTGTTTTAATCAATAACAGTAAATCAGTGGGTGGTAGTAGCCTAGTGGGTAACACACTCGCCTATGAACCAGAAGACCCAGGTTCAAATCCCACTTAATACCATTGTGTCCCTGAGCAAGACACTTAACCCTAAGTTGCTCCAGGGGGAGACTGTCCCTGTAACTACTGATTGCAAGTCACTCTCGATAAGGGCGTCTCATAAATGCTGTAAATGTAAATCAGATTTAGGAGGAGGTGGGTTTGGGAGTGAGGTCGCAAGGAATGTGATTCACGTGATATGTGTATCTGCCTGTCAATTTTATTCTTCTCTAATTCATTTAGTGTCTTACTAGGCCTATGTAGACTTTGTATCGTGTTTACCAAGGAAAAAATTGGCAAATTCATGGCCAATTTTGAGAAAATCTGCAAAAAATCACCCAAAAAAGTGAAACCCTGGAGATCGTGCATAATCGTAAAAGAATATAGAACACATCACTGCTTTTACAATAAAATTACTAAAACAAATGAATTGTTTTCATGCAATAGTAAATATTACTTCCATGGGAAAGCAGGGTTGGACTGAAAATCAAGGGTCAAAGAGCAAGATGATGGGAAGAAATGACACCCACAGGCGCACACACACACTCAAAGAAACACACAGCAACCACACTCACATAGACCTCCAGGCTGGCTTTAGGACAGGCGCGCAGGGAGGACAGGTCGCCCAGGGAACGACTCCGCCTCAGTTTCTCCAGCAGCGCGTCTCTGAGCGTGTGCAAAAAAGACAGGCTCTGCGAGTCCCTCATACGGGGCTGCCACCACTGCAGCCAGCGCGCACACACACACACACACACAGCCAGGCGATGGGAAGAGGGATGACACCAGGGTGGCGGTAAGGTAACAGACGCACAATTTAACACACACAGGACACTTGTGTCTGGGTTAGATTTTGTAGGATACGGGTTAAAATTAATGGGTGAAAAAATGTACAGCACAGCTCCCCAGACAAATTTTTTTTTTAAATGAGTATTTTTAATTTACGGTTAATGCTGGCAAAAGGCAACTCACAAAGAATGATGCATCCTGGAAGGTGGGCGTCTCTGGTGTCCCCTGGCTGTAGATGGACACTCGCCTCTGCAGTGCAGAGCCTTTGCCGGTGCTGCCGGAACACAGCGCCAGCTCCTCCACATCGAACGGACTGCAGAGAAGGTCAAAATGACAATGACCACATCATCCAAACACTTCACATTACTCTAACTTGCACCCTGCCCGAGGTGTTATGTTAATAATAGTTTTGGTATTTGCATGGTGCAGGATGCGCAGGAAAAGCCCCTGAACGTTTATTTCCTTTTGTCACCAGCAGGTGGCAGCACCACTGCATAAAAAAACTTCCAACTGCGGGAGAAAAGCACTTACATCCAGGTCACTTCTAGGTTGAGTTTGATGGTGCCCAGGTCATTCACGTCCACAGCAACCACCTGCGGCATGGCGGTGAACAGGTCCTTGGTCTCGCATATCACGCTGCCCACCAGGACGTGGGTGGCCAGGCCCTTCAGCTCCGTTACCTGTGACGATGCGACGGAGGGTCATGAGTTTTCTCGATTCGTACAGTAGACAAAATAGAGTTGCTTTCTAATGCCCACCTTGATGGAAATGAGGTCAGCAATGAGTGGCATGAAGATCATCTCCTCCCCGTCCCAGCTCTGCCTGGAGTTGCCCTCGATCTTCCCCTTTAGCTTCCAGCGCTGGCGGCCGTAGCGCATGAAGATCTGGGAAACGAAGAGAACGGTCTATGTTTCTCACCAGCTCTGCACTTGGGATAATATTGTTGCAAGGAGAAACCTTATTCTCCAGGCAGTTTTAGATAAGACGGTCGAGGGAGACCACTCACCTCGTACTGATCTCCTGGACAGAGGCGAGCAAACCCAGCCAAACCTGAGAATAAGAGAAACCACACAGATGCACCACGCAGCAAATACTTCCCCAAAAATCCAGGAGAAGCCGGATCTGGCAACTGCACAGTCTGGCAACCCTGGAAGCGCCTAAACAGGATCTGTAGTGTTTCACCTTTCATTTTGATGTGGAACTCCCCCAAAAGGTTCTCCAGCTCCGCTTCGAAAGTGCTCATGTTCTGAAGGAGGACATTGACAAAAGTTCTCAACTAGGACTTTCTTTCCGGAAGCAACAAAACACAACGAACCACACAAATTTGCATGCAGTTTTAGCAGCAATCGCTTCTAAACGAGGCCTAAACTGACACGTTGATGCACACAAGCTGCGTTCCTTTTCAGTTTCTTTTTGAGTATAGTATGTGTATCTGGGGTGTATGTGTTTACCTCAGTGTACTCTTTGTAACGACGGTTAACCTCAGCCAGGCTCTCTTTGGTGCCCTTGGTGGAGGGAGATGCGGTGAAGGCCTGCTTCATCTTACTGGCCCCGTCCCTCAGACGTCTCTGGATGCAGAAAGCTTCGAAGAGCTCGTCCACCTGTGTACAACGCACACTTATGGTTAAATACGCAAACACTCACTCACATGATATCAATCAGAATCTCATGTATGATAATAATAATTTATGTCCAAAGACTACAATTCGGCAGTTGGTTTACATTTACATTTACAGCATTTATCAGACGCCCTTATCCAGAACGACTTATCCACCGATTAGCAGGGTCGTCAGGCTGATGAGCAGAAGAGGCTTTCAGTCTTTACCACAGTCTCCCCAAAAAGAGTGCACAGCTTTTACTACACTCACTAAGAGGATCAGGAAATATTGCAAAAAGTTAATGTCTGCTACAGACATCTCAGGACCATGCCCACTTCCAACCATGAAAATCTGGTCCAAAAGTAAGTATCGGAGCGCCGTCTTTGTTCTGCTGCTCCACTAAAAAAAAAAAAAAAGTCCTCCCTCATTTTGGCATCATGACAGTGCTGGTGAAATATCACAGAACTTACACCCAACCACCAGTGACTCTCATGTCCTGCGGAAGGGCCATCATAAACAATCATCACTAAAAAAAACATGCAAAAAGGTCCAAACCTTCAAGCAAATTGCTCTAGACATACGTTTGTGCCTTTCTGCTAAATAATGATGCACGTGATTGTAAATCCCCACCCATGTGTTTGGGGTGTTCGGGGCAGGGCTTCCGTGCTTCACGCTGTGAATGTGTGGTGTAGGTGGCTCGGTGCCAGGCTTTTTTTTTGGGTTTACACACACACACACACGCCGACTGGATTGTGGGTTGCGGTCGGCTGGTTATTTGAGGCCGGTTCGCTCTAATCCCCTCATCCACAGTCGGGCCTGCCTTCGCCTCTGTTCGAACCGGGCCGGCCAAGAACGGCGAAATCTCGACTCCACGCCCCTCTCCCTCGGGAATCAACACAGGGGTCAGGTGTGGCGGGCCAATGAGAGAATAAAAAGATTTCATGATAAAAACAGTGAGAGGGGGGCAGGGCGGGGCCGGCGTTCCAGGAAATAAACGAGTCAGCTGGCGGAGTGTTAGAGTAACGGAGCAGTAACACACTTCAGCAATATCCGTCGGGTTTGCACACACCCTGCGCTGAGGGAGAAGGAACAGCTGAGGCTGTCCAAACACACACACACACACACAATTATTTGTATAGCTTTATGAGGGACTAGGGTACTGCATTATAAATAAATCACTCCGACCAGAGAATCTTTTCCCACTTCAACCAATTTTGAGTTTTATCTGATTTTACATTACACACAGCACCATATCCAATTTGCGCACACACACGCACAACCATAAGAATTACACACACTTAATATATCCATATTTACATTGATATGTATTCACACACACCCAAAAGCCCTCCCCTTGAGAGCATTTCAGATCTTGAGGGGCGCGGCCCACACCCACGCGTGCACGGAGACAAGCAGCTGTGTTCAGACCAGTGCGGTGAGAGGGGGGGGGGGGGGGGGGGTAAAACCAGCTGGTGACGACCTCCTGGTGACAAGCAGATCCTTAAATTACAGTATCCAGTACAGCAGTGGGGCTGTGCACACACACAGATTTCACATAGGCCCACCTAATACCCCACCAAACTGGGGAACAAAGTCGGAGAATAATCCTTTTAAGTGTGTGTGTGTATGTATTTTAAAAGGATTTTTAACCCTACTTTACATGTGGGGCACAATTCTACACCAGAGGATCTGAGCAAACACACACACACACACACAGAGGAAAGATCAAAGAGGCCGCACACACACACACACACACACACACACACACATTCACACGTGGTAGTGAGCATGTACAGGTGAAGGAAAAGTGAAATAACACAATCCACATGCGCCTCTCGCTTCCAGAAGCTTCCGTATGGGGCTGTAGGGGCGGGGTTTAATTAGATGATGCATTGAGGTTCAAATAAGAAAAGAAAAGTGGGGTTTTAAGGGGGTTAAAAGTGTCACCCACCTTCCCTAATGCGTGACATGTGAGACTTGGATTAGGAGCTCCAGTCACAGGTGATGGGATGACAGATGCTGCAGGTGAGGAGCAGCCCAAGATGTGACTGCCGTGCTTTTTTTCGAAGCGTTTAAGACAACTGGTGACCAAGGGATGCGTCACCAACGTCAATCATACCTTTTTCAAACCACAATTCACAGCCCTGACAGGCACTTGTGCAACATGCCTGGTGGGCAGGCGACCTGACAGACGCAGAGATGGTGGGGAAGAAAAAAGGACTATTAATATCCCCTCAACATAGAGCCACCTCCTCCAGCGACACGCTTCAGAGGGACGAAATGAAAATTGACAGCCTCACTCGCAACACTTCCTGTTGTCCCTGCCCTACTTCCTGTTGAAGACGAGGGCACCCGTGCGGTCTCATTCAGAAAAATAAAACAGTCTGCACGCACATAAATGATGACGATATCGCAGAATTCCCTGATTCTTCTTTCAGAAACAACATCAGCGCCAGCATATAAACGGGGCTTGGTGAGCTGATATCAGGACGCGTGTGATCACTGCGCAAACACACATTATTGCCAACATTTCGCTTGGGCCACAGACCGCCTTAACTTCCTCTTTCAAGCAACCTTGGAACCTCTGCAAGAACCCAGAGGAATAAACTCGCCATATAATTACCCCCCTCGCCATTAACAAATGGACTAATTAATATCAAACCTGTATTTACACCTAGTGCTTGCTATTCCTACCGCCCGAGGTTTCCTCCATTTTTTTCCACAGCAAGGTCTGTTGCAGATTGTTCAGTTTGTGTTCCCAGCAATGCACAAATAAGCATTTAATTGCCGCACTATAATCTTAATCCAACGGAGCTGTTTGGATTTTATTATTTTGTAGATTTGTAGCAACTTGTCTTTTATGGAACACAAATGGCGGACCTTCTTGAATGGCGCCCACCAAGGCGGCAAAGGATCGTGGACGACACTCAACACATCAGCGGAGACCTCCTTCTTGGCTCAAGGCACAAGACAGAACACAATGTCCTGGTGGCTCTGTATATACACACACACACACACACACACACACACACTCATTAGCACCCTGCTCTGATGTTCTCTCTCAGGGTTTTGTCCGTCACTCTTGAGAATCGCTCTGACCCAGATTTAGTGGCCATCACAAACAACGCGTCAGAACGAGGGGAGAGATAAACACAAGGAACTGTCGAGATGCGCTCCGATCCCACCGCAGACAAAATACGGGACCCGCCGACCCCTCCTCAAACTACAGTCAGCAGGGAGCAACAAAAATAGAGGAGATGGGGGGCATGAGGTACAAACTGGAGGCTGAATGGGGCTGATGTCAAACAGTGACGGCTTCCGTCTTCACGTTTCCATGGAGACGTGCTGCTTTTTTGGCCGGGCATCCAGGGCAACGGCCAATCACAGCGCCGCTGGGAGCATCAGACACCCACTGAGTTGGTATCAGCAGGGGGCATGGGAACAGGGGCCTTGTCAGGAGCCATTACTACAAACAAAGCACCTGGCAGGTCAGACAACCCCACAACGGAGACATCGGTGGCCTCACATCAGTACTCAAAGCTCACCGGAGTGGCGTTCGTTACTGACGATGCAAGTTCAGTGTGATTTACATAGACAAATAGATAAAATGAGCCCTTCGCTTAACGTTGCACTTAATGCCAGTTCTAAAATAGTGCCCATAGAGAGGTAGTCTTTGAATTGCCTAGATACTGCACAGATGCCATAGCAACAGCACAGTGTTGCTATATATAGTGTTATTACATACATATGCAGATCTATCCTAGACAGAGTGATGATGCAAACAATGAGGGAGAGGGGAAAGTGCGGTGATCACGAAACACTAAATATGGCACATATAGCAGGTTGTCATGACAATCATTTACCTTGCTGATGTGAAACTCCAGACGCCTCATGCACCGCTCAATGGCCTTGATTTGCTGAGGGGAGAGGGAAGAATAAAATGATTGACGTGGCCATTATACAGGGTGATCCAGCAAGATATAACTTCTGGATCTGTGGCTCAGATGCGACTCTCAGAGCAGGGCAAACATCAGAGAGACTTGTCCCAACATGTTACTTCTGTCAGGCCTCCTCTCTCCTCAATTGCTGCCTCCACTCCTCACGCCAACTTTCACTAACCTTGTCCAAATCATACAGGACTCCCTGTAGGAAGGGGCAGCATAAAAAATATTTTATTAGCATAAAGCTATCTAACGTTAGAACATCAAATATTAATTCTAAGGTAATGAGCGGTCTCATAATGTCTCACCAGTCTAGAGTTCCTCTTCATGTCTTTCATGAGGGACGTGAGCTTGTCCAACTCAGACTGGTGCACCTCCAGGTACTCACTAAGAGTCGAGGGGGGTTAGAATCAAAGACACGTTCGGCTGTCACAACACCAACATCTAACACATGACCTACAGGTCTATACATGTGAGACTGTAAGAATGGATACCACACACATGATGGCAGGATGATGAAAGCGAAGAAATGGGGTTTTAAGTGTGTGTGTGTGTGTGTGTGTGTGTGTGTGTGCTTTTGTGTATGAAAAAAGGACATAAATTGTGGAAAGGAAAAGGTACAAAGAGGTATGGGAATTCATGTAAATGAAAAGATACAGAAAAAGGTATGTAAAAGCAAAAAAAAAGTATGGAAAGCAAAATGTACCAAAACACAGGGAACGGAAAGGAACACCAAGTGGGGACTCACTCCAGGCCTTGTTTGAAGGCGACGTACATCTCCTCGACTCTTTTGGGCTGGGGCTCACGAGAGGCGCTGCTGCTGCTGCTGGCAGACTTGTGTCCGGACAGATGGGTCCTCCGGGGTTTGGACTGGATCTTCTTCGGTATGGCCGAATTCCCCATGAAGGAGTTACACCTGGAGACACACATACCGAAATACGCATAAGACCACGAGCAATAAAAGAAGCCAAATCATTGGTGGCGAACTTCAGATCTGTCACTCAGGGATTCTTGGGCTTTCACAAACCTGAGGTCCCCTGACGGAACCTTTTCAGCTTCAAACCAGCCACGTGTATTATTAGAAGGTCAATGATCACCTGATTCTAAGTAAGCAGTAGTATGGCATGCGTTCGTGTGTCAGGTGGAGGTTGTGGGCCAACCATGACCAAACCATAGAGCATTCTCAACTCTAAATGCTGCTCTTGCTCATCCACAATGTCCTGAATCCTGAGGTCACGCCAGGATCACACAGTCTGTTGACCAAGTCATGCGTTTGATACCCTTCTCTCATGAAGTGCACACACTCTGCTAGGCTCAGGCACTTCTCTTTACACAACGGCCTTCAACAATTGTGCTCCGAAGTCCACACGCAATGGCTGTCATTATCGGCACACATTTAAGTTGGATTGCTTTGCTCCGGAATGCCTGAAATGTTATTTGCCAGCAGCAGAGCAAACACAGGCGTAGACGTTTTCAGTGCCCCGCAGGGACACATGTGCAGAGCAAAACTGACGTGGGCTCGGGGAGCTCCTGACAATTAGCAACATCGCTAATTTCAGCCTCCAGGCTAAAACTACTTTGTGTGTGCGGGCGAAAATTTGGCAGCCATGCGATAAACCGCGCGACCAGAGTAAAAGGCACACGTTGCGCATTTGAACCCATCTTTCAGAGCATGAGAATTTCAGATTTTTTTTTTTTATATGCTGCTATGAAACTAGGCCACCGTGTAGAATAAGCACGCACTGTCGCCTAGGGGTCACACTCGTCCTTTCGTTCTGCCATGCACGTGCACACACACACTCCCTTTGATGTCAATGAATCCAATTTTCAAGTATTATCCTAACAGAACACATCTCTCCCGTTCTGTTTGGCATGTTTTGGCTAAAATAACCCTTCATTAACCCTTCAGGAGGCCTTTATTTTTATGTATTCTCTCGCATGGCTCGTTTCAGTGCATGCGAGGTTGCGTCAGGGCGGCTGGACCGAGAGGAGAAGCCCTTACCGTGAGCGTCTCTCCTGCAGGGTGCTGAAGCCGGCAAACGACTGGCTGCGGATGATTCCATTGGGCCCTCCGGGCGAGTGCGTTCCAGCTGCCATGATGTCAGGGAAGCGGGAGGACACTCCTGCACAGAGACAGCGGGATTATGGGTACGGTGTTTAACGCGAATGCATTTTGCACTCTTCGGCTTCTGGAGAGTCAGGTGCAAAGCACTTCTTGTTGTTGACTTGTTTGTTGTAAGTAAAGTAGGTCAAGAAGGCACGAAGCTCACTCGCATACAAGGAGGCGCTTTCAAGAACCCAGCACAAGGCCAAGCTATTCATCCTCCTCCTGCTCATCCAGACAACATGGACACATCATGTTCAACCGCCCTCCTAGTAGAACCAGGCAATGTGACTCACTGCGGTGCTCGCGCAAAGGCTCGCTGGAAATAGACTGGAAAAGACAGTGGTCCCTGCACGGAACAAATTACAAGGCTTTCGAGCAAAGCGCGGCACACCAAGCGCCACCTGAGCCCACTTGAGCATCCTGACAAATCAAGGTCCCGCTCGCTGAAGTGTTTTAACAGTGGAAGCCAGAGAACTTGGAGTGGCGCCATAAAAACTGAGCAAGGGGGACCTCACCCGTGCACAAAGAGCACTTCAATTTCAACCCCCACCTCACCAAACAAACCAAAAAAAAAACCACACACACAACGTAGCGCCACATAGGCGCAACATTCTTAGCATAGCGGGCTAACCTGGGCCGAGCTGATATTTCGATCAGGTTGAAGAGGCAACCGAAAGTGCTCCTACACATCTACAAGTGTGAAATACTATTGGATAATTCTAAGGTGGAGTTTTAGGGTTGGTATGAAGTTGTATCTGGTGATGCTAACTTCAAAATTACTGACAAAGCAGCTAAATCGGAGTTAGCTCTGAGGGCGCACTCGCCGTTTCTTTCGGGCTTGTTTTGTATGGTTGTCTGAGGGGACAGAGGTCTGTCAGGCCCGGCGGCCCCCTGGCGACCCGAAACCTGGCCTGGGTCGGCGGGCGAGCTGATATTCAACTGTTACGCCACTCCTCCGAGAGCGGAGGACAAAGGGCGGCAAAGATTCGCAAGGAAAGACAAGATCTTGTTCTGATGTGGGAAGACAAAAGGCGCTCATATGACACACGGCGGCTATTTATAGTCAGCCGATCGGCATGCGACGCGTTGAAGTTGTTGTGCAGATGCGGACCGCTGATAGACACGGCTTCAGCACTGAAAAGATGTCCTTCCAATTTTTTTTACCTCGGACATTAAAACTATTTACCGAAATTGCTAATACCAGCTTGGTGTGTAATTGTATTTTGTGAAATTACTGACTGGCTAATTTCCCTAACAGCTCTAAAAATCCCAGAGAGTTTGTTTAAGAGCCTGCTTTAGTCGAAGATTAATCTGAAATCTGATGATTCGGTAAACTTGATCTAATCTGCTTCTCTGAATTTCACACTTTGTCATGAATGAGAGGGTAAGCCAGTTGTCATTAGTCTCAGTGGGTTTTTACAAGATCCCTTGTGAAATTGACCCCGCCACTGCATCATTAGTTAACGTCGGGTAAGATGCATAGTGGAGACAGACGGAGGCAGGGACCATCAGATGTTAGAATTTGTCGATTAGATGAAAAACGGTGCATTTACAAGCACTGCTGGGCAATTTCAGATCTTCTTTAACGGGAGGTGTGGCATTTCAGTCACACTGTGTTCTGTTTAGAGCTGTCATTTCACGATGTCACAACTGGGGTGGCCCGCAGAGTCACTTCTGGTCTGACACACACAAACACACACAGAGGAAATAACCCTAACACAGACAGGAAAATAAACAAGAACAGCTTCCATGGTAATTTGTATGCATAACAATGCAACAGTGATAAAAAATAATTGATCTGTCCAAAACTTTCACACACTGACCTTCCATTCAAGGAAACAGGCTCCTCAGCTCAGAAATAAACCCATTAGCTTTCAGGTTAGCCCTACGCTTCTCATCCAGGGCCCAGTAAGACCAGTGGGGTGCTCGGCGCACCCTTACCGAAGGGGTTCGCCACTGGCTGGGTTGAAGGCCGATGAGTTGGAGCATTAGTATTCCAGCCGGCACGGCCTGGCGGGCAGCTCTGTGAAATGTTAGCCCATCTGAGGGGGCTTGGTCAGGGGAAGAGGCTCATAACTTTGTCACTTCCAGAAGGGCAAGTGTGTAACAGGGGGTGCAGAGAAGGTGAGGGGTCTATCAAAACCCTGGCTATGAAAACCCTGGTGAAAACACACACACATGCAGCTTTCAAAGGCTTTTTCCAGAAACCAGTCGCCTGCTCTAACTAGGGTTTTCTCATCAGAATAAAATGCTCCACACAAAGCCGCAACCTCACCCACACACACACGCAAACAAACACAATTTACTCAGATAAAGACAGCGACTGCCTGCAGCATGTGTGAATGCCATTAACTTCAAGCCACTGTGTGTACATGTGCGAGTGTGTAATGCTGGTATAAATTACGTATCCCATAGCAACGGGGCATAAACACAAATTGTGTTGAAAAAAATAACACCGACATTAAGGTGGCCGACTGCTTCTGATGCCACTTCCTGCACCAAGACGGGGTACATTTAAATTTCAACGTCTACAGATGACCTCGCAACAAACCCGATAAACACCAATGACAGGGGAACACACACACATACACACACACACACACACACACAACAAAAACACAAACACTTACTTACTGCAGTTCCCACAGGACCAATCTCAAGAGCACTTTGTGTTTTTAAGAGATTCAGAGAAAAGCTACTTTAATGGTGTGGTAAACATCTTAAACACACACACACACACAGCTGAATGATAAGAGAGCACTCTGGAGAACGTCTCTGGAGAACTCCTGCCACAAAGAGACACTTGCTCTGCGCATTGCAGTTATAAAATGCGTCTCGTCTTGTCTGAGCTGGGAACGATGCACTCATTTCCTCTGAAGTGCCACAGTCTGAAATACAGAAACAGCACTGGCGGCTCAGATGTCTGTCTAGTGGATCAGGGCTTGATGAAGGAAATTTACCTGACCTGTGACCCCCCCCCCACATCATTATCAGGCAGGCATTAGCCTCAGACTGTGTCGGCCTTCTTGTAGCTTCACCAGATTAACACGAAATGTGAGATAGGGCTCGTAAACCAATGCACGACCACATGGCAAGAAGCAACCCACCAATGAGATTAAATCCACACTTTACACCCTGGATGACTGTCAAATACGATCTCGATGTGTCACTTCACTTCATTACATGTCTCTTCATTTACATTATGGACCTACCTGAGGCAAGATGTTGCCCAGGCAAGAGGACACGTTGAGGTACATTTACATTTATCAGACTCCCTTATCCAGATGGACCTTCAATCAGTAGTTACAGGGACAATCCCCCTGGAGACACTCAGGGTTGAGTGTCTTGCTCAGGGACACAATGGAATAAAGGGGGTTTGAACCTGGGACTTTGTGGTCTTCTGGTTGTGAGGCGAGAGTTTTACCCACTAGGCTACTACCACCCTACTGCCACATATCTAGACATGGGGGTCCAAGGAGAAAACATCTGGGGAACACAATCCTAGGGTTGCAGCTACAAAAAATAAAGATGAAACCACACTGAAGGCAACCTCTGACGGGCCACCAGGCCTCCAGGAGGACACGGGTGAGTGGACGGACCTAAGGAAAACTTGCCGGATCACCGGCTTGGGTAACACGGAACCAAGATGCAGACAAGGAACTCGGGAATGGTTGATCTATTAACCAGTTGCTTGGACTCTTACATGGGTCCAGCGGTCCTCGCACCGAGGATGCAAACGTGGCTTAGCTTTAGCATTAGCAATGAAAAATAGTCTAAAGCTAACATCCTCTATCAATCTCTAGATTTAGCGAGACCAGCCTTGGCTCCTCGGTCTGAGATCATCTCCATAATTAATGTTCCACACATCAGCAGATTTCCCCCAAAACCTCAGTCACTGGTATGCGGCGCCATGCCGCCATGTTCCAAACCGTAACCTAATAATAAGCGGGCGTCCTTCATGTGTGAATGCCAACAGGATGGCACCCTGAGCCTATAATCAGATCGGAGGCACTTCGGCGAGACTTGGCGACGTGGACGCAGGGGCACGGCACACCTGATGTGAAAAATGTCACCGGGTCACGGGTTCATCATAGCAGGCTCCTGAACTCAGACCAGGCCGTGACCGAATGAACAGACAGGAATGGCTCGCTTGATAAACAAAAAAACAAAAAAGCGGCGGAGCTGCAGCTCACGGCGTGACGCGGAGCGGAGTTGACGGGCATGTCTGGTGCCGGGGGTGCTGGGCATTATGCAAAGGCTAATATTTATAGAACGCACAGTCGAGCGGTGGGCGGGGGAGGGGACATTCCTGTATGTGCAGGGACACGACCGGGAGAGGGGGGACGCACGGATGGGCTCCATATGGGGCGGGATTGAAATAACGGCGCACTGCTGTCATGCGCGGCGGCTGCGGGGGTCAGATGGCTGAGAAACCATGTTGTGGAACTCGATCCGCCCTGGAAGCGTAGTCTGAGTACGCTGCTGCCTGGTTCTACGCTCAGGCTCATGCTGACATTTCACATTTGGCACTGTGGTCAAATGTAGGTCTGAACAGACAATCAGCATAATCTGACAATCGTGCTTCTACTGGCAACATCAAAGTTTCATTTCATTTCATTGGGCTTTATGAGTATTATGATTCAAATTAATTCTACAGTCTTCTATATATTCTACAGTCATGTGAAGCCCACAATGCAAAGTATCCCCATTATAGATTCATCTTTGAAAAATGACATCTAATGATATATTATTGATATCTACAGATCTCAAAATGATCTGCAAAAAAAAATGTAATAAAAAGGCAAATTAAAAAAAATATATATATATCGGAAATCTTTCCACATGGAAATAATTGATAACCTTAAAATTTCACATTAGGTGAGACCTATTTTATATATATATATATATATACACACACACACACACACACACACACTTTGTGAAAGTGAAAGACACAAACCGCGTCTGGCCCCATTAGTCTTGTTTTCCCCAAATCCTCAGCCACGCCGCTCCGTTTGATGCACGCTCCAAATTTACATACCGCCGAGATATGATGATGCAAATGTTTTTGTCGTGGGGTGGGGTTGGTGGTTACAATGCCCCCATTCACCCGACAGTGAACCAGGGCCGCAGCCACGTTACCGCCACCCCCTCCCTCCTTCAAGACAGGCGTCTGGGGGGTGACGGCATCCGCTTTGAAGCGCCGAATTGAAGGCTGTTAAATATTCAGAGGTGGGACCCTTTTTTGGCAGCGTGGCTGGGGAGCAGACAGGTACAGGAGGGTCAGATGAGGCATGCAGTTGGATTAGTCAGCCATCTGCACGCCAGGGGAACATCTGTCTGCCGGGGCAGGGCGGGGGGGGGGGCGGCTGGTATGGCTGCCAGAGCTTTTACACGGGCACCATGCGTTTGGACACGCCTGGCGGCGGATGGGTTGCCAGAATTCTTATCTCGAATAAGCATGGGCTGTCATCAAAACAAGATACGGAGCCGTGCAAATGAATTTCCACTGTTACAAGTCATGGATAGATTGCTAAATTAATGGAATTAAGGGACCATATCTGGCTTTGCCCTTCGAAAGAAAAGTAGTACCGTACTAGCATCTCTGTTTCAGTAGGGTTCGAAAATACACCGTCTGATATACATAACAAAGCAGCATTTTACTGTAAAGTACTCCTCCCTTCACACATCTGGGAGTTAATTGGTTTAAAACCGATTAAGTTGTCACTAAACAACGTGTCAGAAAATGAGCCCCCACTGACAACCTCACATTGGAATGGTTGGCGGATGCAACGTAAAGCTGCATGGAAAGCTTAAACGAAAAATAAATACAGAAACATCAGGCCTAGCAGTCTTATGATTGCATGAGGATAAAGCATCGTAATGCGTATAGGAACCAGGACAGTCCCTTTCTCACCACCGAATACAAATGGACTGTTAATCAAAGGGGATTATGGGACAGCGACCGCCCCCCCACAAAGATGAACTAAAAAACAAGGAGAATCAGACACAAAGACAGACGTCCATGACAGCATCTCTCCTCCATACCAGAAAAAGAAAGACAGAAAAGCGAGAGAAGAGAGAAGAGGAGAGCGCCTCGGGCCAGAACTCAAACACCTGCTACACCATCCTGTGTGAATTCAAAATCCAAAAAGCACATTACACGCACACACAGCTGGTATCATGCATTCTTCACCACATTCTCTGTAAACAAGATCAGAAAGCAGATACTCCAAATCACATGACACCCAATTTAGCCCGGCTAACTCAATATGAAAGGGCTGACACCACGCCCGGCTGCTGCGCTGCGATTTGCGAGGATCACATGACACGAAGAGGCCATCTCTGGGCCGCTCGAGGTTTTCCAGATGGAACAAACACTCTCCGGGACATTATTTTTTCGTTAAGACAATAACGCTATTTGGCACATGCTATGTAGGACATAAGGATTACCCTCGGGATAAATAAAGCTTTATCTTATCTTATCTTATCTTTTATGCATGGACTGTGGAAATGGAGAACCATACAGAACTGAGCCAGGTTCTACAGCTGTTTCATACCCAAGCACAGAATGGGTTCTGTGTTTTTCCCAGAATGCAAGCAAATCACCTGATCCACATGACCATCGGAGGTTTTTAGTCAAACAGTAAGCTAAATGTGTGTGTCCTTGTGGTTATATTTCTTTAAATGAAAATATAATCATTTTCATCTTCTTTTTAAGATGAAAATAGTTGAGAAAAAAAATATTTGAATAAATTTGCCTGATGAAAAGGTAAAATGTTGCATTGTGTGACTCTGGGAAAAAGTTCTGTGGTCATTCTAGAAAAAAAAAATTCTCTCTCTCTCTCTCTCTCTCTCTCTCTCTCTCTCTCTCTCTCTCTCTCTCTCTCTCTATATATATATATATATATATATATATATATGTGTGTGTGTGTGTGTGTGTGTGTGTGTGTGTGTGTGTGTGTGTGTGTGTGTCAAATATCTTTGCCGAATTATTATTTTTTTTAAATCACTCAAATTGTATGAAAGCCACTGGAATAGGGTGGTAGTAGCCTAGCGGGTAACGCACTCAGCGCGTCTGATAAATGCCATAAATGTAAAATGTAATGGTCAGGGTTAGCCCTTTTCTTAATGAAATTAAACCATATAAATGTCAGAATAAGAGAGGGGTAAACCAGAACGTGATACCAAAACTCTAATATGTGGGCGGCTGGGGGGGGAAGGGGTTGTCTTTCTTTCCTGGACAGAAGAGGTGGGAAGTGGGAAGACTCCCACCGCGGCCTGAAATCTGAAGCCACTCAGATCCCGGCCCCCCCGCCCCCCACGCCGAGACGCACGGCAGCCTCGGGGGCAGCGATGACAGGCGCAGGACGTGTCGGGACGGAGGAACGCGCTGCCAACAAATCACAGACAGGCTCCGTGGTCCGGGCCCTGACGCACAGGGGCTTCCGGTGACACCAGCCATTATTTGCCTCTGTGTGTTTAATTCATGGTGCGGACAATCGCGGACACACTCCTCCCTCCGATAGAATAGAATGTTCCCAACCTGCTAATATACCTATAAACGAGGCATAAATTACTGAACGGCCCGAGGGCGGGGGAATTATGAATTTGGCAGGGTTTAGTTCTAGTAAGTGGCCACTTCAACAACGTAGACCGGTGTGTAAAAGGTCACAAGGTCGTCTTACAGTGCGCTCGTTCATACACAAGCGGTCCAAAGCGGACCACCATGCAACGAGGCCGCAGTGAACTTGAAGAACAAAAAAAAAAAAAGAAAAACTGACGGGACAAGGGAACATGGGGGCCATGGGGGGGGTCCGTTGGCAGGGTCCACGTTGGCCCGCTTCTTTAGGCCTTGGCATCTATCGCCAGTCCTCGCCTGGTGCCGCCGGCATGAGACTCCCCGTCAGACGCTCGCCACAACTAAACTGGCCTGGCAAACGCACTTAACTGCATCAACTGTCGCGCCGACCTCGAGGGGAGCCGGCAGCTGCCGCACGTATTCGCCCTCCCCCACAGAACCGGTTCCGTATGGTTCTGCTCGCTCGAGGACACGGTTTCCACAGCAGTCAGGGGGTCTCAGGACCATTAAGTCTCTCTTTTATCTTTCCAAAAGAATTGGATTCACAACAATGGATCAGTGGACCACAGTCCCCGTCCCCCCCTGGTCACGCCGGTTCGGCCAGTTTAAAGGACCCCCATCATGACCCCCGAGAAGGTTTCTGTAGAACTTGACCCGACCAGCCACCAAGTACACCTGCAGCACCGAACCCCCAAACCCTGACCACACGCTCCGAGTCAACCACAAAATATGATGCCAGCCACGAAGCCCGTTATTAAGGAGAGGAATAAAAACATAAACTCGCGTACAGTGTCAAATATTCCAAATCAGATGTTTGTTTTGTCCTTATTAAAGAGCAGCCGGGCGTCGCTACTCACCGCCGTACAACTTCTTGACTTCGCGCCCTACGCGCCGCGTCCCATGCGTAGCGCGGCTATTCCCAAAGCACCGGGGACTCGCTGCTCTCGCTGGCGGCTGCGGGACGCGCTCGGCTCCGCGGCGATTCCATGTGTCCCCCGCCAGCCGAGCAGCGGGCAGGAGTGTGTGCTGGAGGGCGGGGCGTGTGGGGAGGGAGGCACGCCCACCGAACGGCGGCGACCAATGAGCGGCCGGATCAGTAACAGTGGGTGGGGAAAACGTTCCCGAACGTTTCTGCCGCATGGTCACTGGGTCATATGGAAGACCGGTACTACCAAAACATGCAGGTAAAATAAAACAAGGTAAAACCATCTATAGCAAAACCATCACGTATTTTTATAATTATGTTCTCATTTTAATTTGGCCTCATACCTCCGAGGTCCGACTGTGTGTAGGACACTTGGCTATGAACCACAAGACCACAACGTCCCAGGTTCAGACCCCACTTACTACCAATGTGTCCCTGAGCAAGACACTTAACCCTGAGTTTACTACTGTTTGGTGCAGGTTTCCTCCAGGTTCTCTGGTTTCCTCCCATCGTTCACTACTAGGTAAATTGACAACTTTGAATTTTCTATAGGTTTGAGTAAAAATGAACCCCACGAACCCCAAAGAGACGTGCCTCTGACAAATAATGTCTGCCTCTTTATCAAAATTGTTCAGCAATGTGGAAATGACATCTGGGTCCTGTAGGAAGTTGCTTGATCTACCTTCTATTGTATAATCAAGACTTCTGTCTTAAATTTCCCAATGACCTTCTTGTAGCAGCCAATAAAATGCTCTATGGCAAATTGCGCATTTTAACAATATTTACTCAGCTGTCATGTTTTACATGCATGCATGAGATGTGTCTTCTGTCACGAAAAGCTGAAACATATGTGTTGCCTGCAGTGGAAAAAACATAAAATGACACACCCACCCTCGGGTGCCCTGCGGTCCCGGTGCAGGTGAGGTGACCATAATCAAGTGACAAATGTGCTCTTCTACATGTCTGGTAAACTAAACTGAGCCACAATTAACAACTAAACTGATCTGAATTCACATGAAAGCAATGTTAAAGAGTTGCTATTGGAAGTAAAGAGATAAAGAGCTCGGTGTAAATGTAGGTTATGTCCAGTTTGGTTGCCTCATCTCAGATATAAGACGTGACATGATGCATGACAGTCACTGTTTTTGGTCCTAATATAATTCAGCTTGGAGATGCAGAATAAGGACTGAATTGACAAGTCAGCCATGCCCAGGTTCACAGACAGAAGCATATGAACAGAAGGCACAATGAAGGGACATTTCAGAAATTGCATGCAAACACATGCAAAAGGCTTGTTAACCTTGTTTTGCATGTAATTGAACAAGGTTTTTAACGGTTTATTTTAACAGATAATTTTAAAGGTTTATGTCGCTAATACACTGATGAAGTTTATCATAAACCAGATTCAACTATTCATCAAACAGAATTACGTACTGAAGCAAGTGGATATTGCAGCTATCTTGTTATCTGGACCCCGTCGGTGACCAGAACAGATTTGATCCATTTCCCTATTGCATCACCATCAACCAGCTTCCAAAGTCAATGCTGCTCTACGCTTTAGTTTGCATCACTCTACTACATATTGACTGCATCCAATTGATTAACATTTACATTTACGGCATTTATCAGAAACACATATCCACAGTGACTTACAATGAGTAGCTACAGGGACAGTCCCCCCAGAGACACTCAGGATTAAGTGCAGGGACACTCAGGGACACAATGTGCTAAGTGGGGCTTGAACCTGGGTCTTCTGATTCATAGGCGACAGTGTTACTCACTAGGTTACTGCCACGCTACTGAATTACTGAAATTACTGACAGAAATAATGTACAATATCAATAATCAATAATAACTTGACAGGTCTTTGATTGGTTTGGTTTTGCTGCGCACGTCCCTCCATAATTCCTGAGGCTGGGCCTATTTTACAGCTAGCACACACTGAAAAGAACCACAGTCATTGAGTTACAATAGGCCTGAATCTGAAATGCACAGTCATTTAGCTGATTTGCATATTCTCTTTTCCTGCAACAACTTCTGAGGCCTTAAGCATTCGATTTAGGCAGGGAGCCCAGCACCGGTCTCTCAGCAAGCCGGTCCTGCGTAACTCCAACTCCTCCGCACGTCCGCACAGACTCTCTAGCTGCTCTGCTCCTCACGTTGTAATTATTGCTGTCATCGGCGAGCCCCTGACACAAGCAGCCGCCACACCTAGACAGCGTGAATGCATTCTGGCACGGATCTTCAGGCCTTCAGTCCACATACAACTCAGCCTTTCAAACAGGAGAACCTACAATCAGTAGGATCGCATTTGAATCGAAACGTTCCATCTGTTCTTACATCTGAATTCTGGGGTGGCATGGAATTAACCACACCAACACTCCCACTCACTGCACCTGTGACCACTTCCACACTTGGTGAAGCTCACAGGGTCAAGGGGAAGGGCGGAGCCGGCGAAAAGATGATAGACAGTTGCCCTTGGTGATTATAGAACTCTGAGGTGGTCCTACTTGTGTATAGTGTGCAAAATGAAAGTTCACCCAGCCACAGGCGCGCGTGTTTTGACTGGCGGCTGGAAGGGCCAGATTACAGGCTGTCATGGCCCCTGGATCGCGGCCCCCGCTTTGGTCGTAATAACAGGCTGTGGCGCAGGTATCAGCCACCCCCTTACCCAGCTGCCTGTGGGCCACGAAAAAACCCATGGCCCTCGGAGGTGCTCAGCCTGGATTCGAGCTCTTGCGGCCCCGCCCATCCATTCCACCTGGCCGCGTGGTTTCACTTCAGCACATTAAAATCGTAAGGGTCCAATGTTCCCAAGCACGATGTTCTACGTTCTGATTGCTGCCATAGCATTGTGAGTTATTTTAATCATTTAATTTGTAAGGCCCCAACCAAGGATTGATAAGACCAGCCGTAGTTATCAACATTAAAACAGTTACTGTTTTATTTTATAAAAACAAAGGACCTAAACATTCAAATTTTTCTCAGATAACATCAAATGTTCTCAGATAACATCTAAAATGCATCTTGAATTTCATTTTAATTGATCTGGGTATTAATGAAATCTGAGACATGAGTCGTCTGTCAGCATGAAGCGCCAGAAACGGATGCCTGTCACCATTCTCTGGCATTCTTTCTGTTCCTCTTCACATGGAACGTGGAAAAGGACAAAAAGAAAGAAAAAAACAAACGCACAATGATCCTCGTGTTTCAGGGAGCCAAGCGAGATACGGCGGCAATAAAGTAGGTCAGCGGGGAGAACGACTGTCATGTGGCTCTGAGTCTAAATCTCTGCGTAACGCGCCTCGGGTGAATGCGAGTCGGCGAGTCCCACTAACCCACACACACATGACAGCTTCATTCATTTCTTTATTTATTTCATAGCCCAGCTGGCCGCTGGTGGGGGTGTGAAGGGCAGCTGGAATCTTCGGTTTCTCCAGGTGTGCAACCTCTATTCACATGAAATTTTACTCTGATAACACTAGCTAGCACACACTCACAATGACAGTTACCAATTACAAAATAGCAGGGCTCCCAATTGAAAAAAAGTAAACCAATTAATCGCACGTCACATTTGATTAATCACGATTAATCTAGGTTAATTCTTAACCGTAAAGTTGCTATAATGCACATTTAAAACTATTACAGAGATGTGTGGGAAAGCGGCTCAGGCCACAATGCTACGCTCACATACACACGCTGAAGGCATCAACAGAGGCTCCTCCCATTTGCTTCCAACAGGCTGTCACCATGCACCACTGCATTGTGGGTTCATCACTTTGCATTGCTTGTTGGCAGAGATTTAAAAAAAAAAAAGCTCATATAAAAAAAAAAAAAAAAAACCCATACAGTGCAATTTTTAAAAAGACATTTTACAATTTAATTAACAATTAATCGCGATGTGTACACAATATGTACCTGTGACTGCACAGTAAGCAAAAAGTGGCTGTTTCTTACGTGTTAATTAAAATGAATTGCGGCAATTAACACGTTAATATTGGCAGACAGAACCAGTTAATGATGTGTCAGAAACTGAAAGGAAAACGCAGGTTTGGGTCCACATGGTCCTTGTGATGGAACCGCTTTTTCTGTGGCATATGTAAATGGTGTATACACTGGACAATGGCCAATATGAGTGAGAAGCCCCATCATCATCACAACAGCAATGACAGAAGATCTTTCAGGAAAGATGCCAGCGGTTTAAATGCCCTCATCAGCTCCCTAACCATTGTCATTTGAAGATTGTCTCGGACCATCTGAGATGGTGGTTGCCAGTTCTACCAGCTACAGAGGTGCAATTGTTCGTTTCTGTTGACAAAACCCTCACAGTCGCAGTTGTGCCGCTGTTTTTAGTGCTCCGTGTGTGTTCAGTGAATCTATTGTTTCCTGAAAAGCCCTCCAGAGTGCACGACCCCGGACCAGTTGGCTGTCTGCAGATAAAACTGGTCGGGCGAAGGGGGTCGCCTTTTTATGGCAATCTACACTCAGCTTCCCCTGCTCAAACAGTATGGTCTTAACCACTATAAGAGAACCTCCTGCGGAGCCATAACGGCTTGTAGATTAATCACCATCCCCTGCGTCCCTCTCCTGCCCTGGTCATAAATCATTACAGTTATGTTGAAACAAAACGCCGGCCCTGCGGACGCTGCCAGAGCCCCCCCGGAGGATACTGTTTCCTGGGGGCCAGAGCGGCAGGCATGTCTAGACGAGGAGAATCGGGATAAATGGATTTCTGAAACCCAAGCCAGGCGTTTCGCGTCTTTCTGCGTTCGCTGACTAAAGGCGCGCTGGCGTACAGCCCCCTCACCCACCAGGGAGCGTGTTGGTCGCGAAGCACGCGGCCTCCGAGCGGGCCGGGACGGCGGTCGCTGTGATGCTGACCTTTCCCTCCTCCTCTGAGGTCAGTGTGCATGGAGCATTGTGTGGAGATCACAGCGACGGTAAAGAATGACACTGTTGGCCGCCGCCATTTTGGCTCAGTTCTCACATCAAACGGCAGGCCTCTCTCCTAAATGCAAATCCCAGCATTCATCAGTAGTAAAAACGATTTAATTGCAGTTTAATGGTCTGATCAGGCAGAGAAAGAGACTATGGGCATGTTGCAAAAGTCTTTACTTGGTACATTTGCCACTGTGATTATGCGCCACCAATTAACCCCAAAATAGACTGCATCAATGCTAACATTTCCAGATTAGCATTCACTTAGCATTCAGCTTCATTCCCAGGAGCTAGTCTTTTGAAATGCTCTAAACATTTTTTTTTACTTATTTTAAGAGAATAAGCATTGTTCAACAATTACGTTCACTAATCTGGCTTTCAGTTTATGCAATGGACTCGCTGCAGGGTTTGTCATTTAAGATGCAACATGAGAATCTTTTAAACATGACCGTTTTAACATTTAACATTGATATGCCTCCTTGCCTGTCTTAACTCATAATTATAATATTATATAATAGCAAATATTATATAATAGGAAAACTAAAGGACAAAAGTACTTGGCTGTAATGACGGTACTGAGATCTTTGCCACCTTTGTTCAATGTTTGCTGTGAAGCTTTTGAAGCTAATTGGGGTTACAAACGCATCAAAAAGCTGGTCGTCGTTGCTTAATGGACCAATAACTTTTACACCAAAACAAAAGCGAGTTAGACTGGGGTGAATTGTAAGACATGAATGAATCAAAACTGGTTTTGAAATATTGTAGTTCTGTTGCAGCTTGCAAAGTGTGTTTTGACAGCAGAATTCGGCCGTCACCAGATGAGGATCGTGTTGCCGTCAGACAGCCCAAGGCTACACGTTGGTGTTAAAAAAATGCTGTTTTTCTTTTTTTTTAGCTTAATTGTGCCTTGGGATGATGAGCTTGGATCCAGTTCTCCTGCCTCCTTCTTTCAAAGTTTATTAGGCCATGGCGACTGAGCTCGCTTTTCGTCCCATATATGTCAGAACCCCGTTGGTGGGCGTCCGTGGAGTCAGCAAGACCTTCATTTCCTGGAGGTTGCGTGCTAAAGGGAGCCCTGAATATCTCATAAGTCAAAGGCCTCCTTAATATGGATTTTTGTCACAAATAAAGCCAGTGTTGCTTATTCTTTATTTATTTAGTGCTGGATTTTGACGGAATTGGGTTAAAAACTTTTCAGGTAAAGTTTCCTTTTGACCCGTAACTACAGGGTTACAGCCTGCAGGGCTGCTCTGGTGCCGGAGGTATTTATTCTGTGGGATAGCAGGAGGTGCAGAAGTGATCCACAGACACCCTGGAGGGTCTCCTGTTCCATTCCTGAACCCTGGCAATTAAATGCATTGACAGGGCAGGCATGCCATTGCTCCCCTGCATTCTGATTGGTTATGTCCCGTAACCATCATTTAGGTCACCAATCTCAAGAAGAAAACAGGAAAAATACATAGTTTTAAAAAATGGAATCATTAAGCGGCAGTGGGAGACCACCGCGACCAGTTTCCATAGTAATGTGTGCTCGGGTGGCCATGGTAACGCGTGGGTGCGTGGACGTGTCAACGTTCTGCAGGCTGTAGCAGGAGCGCCATAGTCCAGACCCACGCCGGAACCCCCAGGAGGACCAAGTCCTGCACTCCGGGCCAATTTTCCCCCTTTCCCTCTTACTACAAAGTATCGGGGGCAGATGGAGAAAAACTGGGCCGGGTCATACGGAGCAGGGAACATGAGGGGAAGTGGGGAAAGGGCTCTTACAGAAAACAGGACGAGCAGAAGTTGGAAAGAAAATTGCAACACGTTATGTTTTTAGATGTGAGAAGACCAATGGGGCAAAGTGTCACAATCATCCCATCTTCCTCTGTTTTATGGTAATGAGACACTCCCACATTTCACTGTTCTGCAATAGAACCGCGGGCGCACAGAGGTACTAATGCAGGTTCATTAAGAATATAGAGATCAAAACCCTCTGGAATCGATTATTATTTTTTTTTTGCACATTTCTCATTAATGGTGAAATAATTACATGAATTTGTGGAAAAAGAAAAAATACCAACATGCAACCAGAAGGTAGCAAATCTATAGCAAATAAGTGTTAACATATAAGGAGTTTGACCTTTGAACCTACACATCTTTTGCAACTGTCTAGTATGTCCTAAATGTAAATGTATTGAATCATGCATCATTTGAAAGTTGCATAATCTTAAGCGATGCACTGGTTATACAAGAACACCCACTCAGGACCTGAGGTCCTATGATGCTCAGAGTCGACTATCGATGAAAAGAAAATAATTTCTTGATTGAATGCATTTTTTAAAAAAAAACGGAGTGACTGAACATCAGCTGTGCAATTGAGCCCTGGAATTGGTGGAGCATTAGAAATTAAGACATTATTCAAAAAGGTGAAGCTTCAACATACTTTTCAGTAGATAGGTATTTCTGTTTTGGGGCACTCTTTTTGTAGGTTTTATTCCAAGAATTTCAGATACTGGACTTCAGACATTTTATGAGCTGCCACCCAGCAAAAAAAAATTCCTCTCTACCTTTTTCAAAATTTCTCGATAATCAAATTACTGTGTCAATTAGAAAAAATCTGACAATTGAGCTGTCAGAATACATGAGGCGGTGGATTCAGATTCTAGTCGCCGTTGCCTCATTGTGATCCAGTATCAAAAAACTCTGTCGCACCCCTAATTTGTGCAGAATTCGGGGTTCAGTTCCCCACCTGGCACTTGTCTGTCTCCACCCACTCCCCCCACATGACCCCAGACCACCCTACCGTCACAGAACACGTCCTCGGCTTCATTTAGGTCATCTTCGCTGATGTCGGACAAGGTCAGCCCCCCTCTCTCCATGTTTCTCTCCCTCTCTCTCTCCTTTCCCCCCACGTCCGGGTTCAGGCGCCGCGTACGAGTGAGTGAGCGAGCGAGTCGACTGTGCAAATTGAATCAGTGCTGAATCGGCCGCTTCAGCCCCCCCGGGCGACGCCCGGCTCACTGGCAGCTCGAGCCTGAGCGGAGAGAGATATGGACTCCTGCTCACTGCACAAGGGCGAGTGTGGGTGTTTCCTCTGTGTGTGTGTGTGTGTGTGTGTGTGTGTATCGTCCACCTCTAGCTGGTTCTGGTTTCATCAACAGGCATGGTTTCGTAATCTCCTCTCTGAGTGCTGGCCGGTGTGTGTGAGTTTGAGAGCACTCCGCAGTGTGTGTGTGTGTGTGTGTGTGCGTGTGTGTGTGTGTGAGATGAGGCAATGCAGGGAAGAATGATCTGCGAAGCGCCTGCTGACTAACGGGCATAATTAGCTTTTCGTTTTAGGGACAGCAGGGCCTGGACGAGATGTGTGAGTCTCCCATTCCCATCCGCACCCCTCAAGTTCGGCGTTACTGTACTTCCGGCTACTGTTCCATGAGAGGGAACCTTGAAACTTGGGGCAGTGGTGGCCTAGCGGTTAAAGAAGCGGCCCCGTAATCAGAAGGTTGCCAGTTCGAATGCCAAGGTGCCACTGAGCAAAGCACCGTCCCCACACACTGCTCCCCGGGCACAAATTTCACTGTGTGCACCGTGTGCTGTGCTGCTGTGTATCACATGTGACAATCATTTCCCTTTAACTGTAACTTTATGTTTTCTTCATTGATGAAAATGATGCGGCCCGCCATAAGAAATGAGTGTCACTGATTGGTCAATGAGAATATAAATCATATAGTATGAGCATGACCTCAACTCAATACCTACAGGTGATTTTGTAGCACCAGGTCACCCATCGAAACCCTGAAATTAATGCACTCATCATCTGCATGTTGGTATGGGCAGTGGCCGTGGTCACCGACATACCCAGGAGGGGGTTCAAAATTGCCCAGAATGAGAATGTAGGGTGTGTGAGAGCTGTCAATCATGCGTTTTATTTTGTTCAGAAAAACATAATTAAAGGTCACCCTCTGGGAAATAATTTCACACTGACGTCTTGTTTCTGTCTGTTCATTTCTAAAAATCCAGGAGACATTTCTGTCTCCAATGATGTGACATTTCTGAACATGCCCTTTTTGTAATTTCGAGAACCTCTTCTTCTCCTCTGAAGCACCTTACACCTATACTGAAAAAAACATCTGTTCCACATGACTCATTTCATTTAGTCCTAATTCCTTCGCATTATTTCTAACCAAGTTAGCTCAGCTTGATTTCAATGTCATTTGGCATTAAATCCATGTAAATTCTTACGTGATCAAATCATTTTCTTTTAACTGTGATGCGTCTTGTTGGAAACATTAAAATATTAAATTAAATCCATGTGATTCATTTGAGTTCATTTAGAAAGGGGACCTTCCCTTTCTTTCAGTGTACATTCAAACATAAATGCAGAGTGCGGTGCAGGAGAATTTTCACTCAAATCTGCTTCACGCCCAAGTTCTATTTTAAAAACAGGTCTCCTGGCAACATCATGTTAATACCTCGCCAAAAAAAAAAAAAAGAAAAATGCGGCAAAATGTTTCAGTTGCATTTAATGCACTCCAAGGAAACAAAACATTCAGCGATTTCAGCTGATGACACCCGAGCCCTGGGTTTAAAGGTCAACCGAAGACCTGCAGGTCAACTGCACGCCTCCGTTCTCGTACAACGGGGCGTCGCGCTCAGACTCGTGCACGGACTCACGTCTCGGAAAAACGTGACTCTGTCCGTGGAGACGGGCCGAAATAGCAGCCACGCCACTGCACTTCAGCTTTCCCTGCTCGTCAAAGCCCCCCGGAACAGACCCGACGACAAACTCATTAAAGACAGGGCCAGTGCAGACAGTCGGAGGCAAATAAGAGCAATTAGCAGCTCCGACGCTTCCTTAAACACATGCTCCAAATACGGTGACAGAAATAGAAGGACCAAAAGCGGAAATGTGTCTGGAGTTGGTGGAGATGGAGATGAGGCTTCTGGACGTTTCTTCCAGTCGAACGGAAGTGGATATGGGATTTATTAGTAAAATTAACAAATCTTATAATATTAAACATGAAAAAACTTTTTTTTAATGTAAATGCTATATTGATTTCACATGAAATCTTGCTGTGTTTCATGATAATGGCTGATAGCTCATGGATATCAGAAATCGGCCAACCACATGGGCAGTGGTGGCCTAGCGGTAAGAAGGTTGCTGGTTCGAATCCCGATCCACCAAGGTGCCACTGAGGTGCCACTGAGCAAAGCACCGTCCCCAAACACTGCTCCCTGGGTGCCTGTCATGGCTGCCCACTGCTCACCAAGGGTGATGGGTTAAATGCAGAGAATGCAAATTTCACCGTGTGCTGTGCTGCTGTGTATGTGACAAACACTTTACTTTACATCCAAATTAATACAAAAAAGAATGACCATATTCTTATGTTGTTTTTTTTTTTTAGATGGACTGTTAAAATAAAAATCTCGTATGGCTGGTTGATCCCATGGGTAGGACATGTACAGTCACAGGTCAGCACTTGTCAGTGAAGGGAAACTGTGCAAACAGCATTTCGTCAAAATTAAGAGTGGAAGAAGTGGGGAAACGGTCGCCACCCACCTGTCTGGGGGAAACGGGAGGTGGCTTCCCTGAATGGTCTCTTGAATAATGAAGGAGCCTAAGGAAACAGGAGCCCTGCAGCAGCCATGCCACAGTGGCTACGCCTCCAACAGGGGATCCGCTCGAAAAGCGCTGACACTTGTACACTCGTACACTCGTACACTGCTTTGTAAAAAAAAAAAAAAAAATGCAACTATATTTATATGAGCAACTGGTCTCCTCCACTGTCCCACACCACTTCACAAGTGTGCAGACTACTGTTGTCACTCAGCCAGGCAGCCACGCTTTGCAACGTGCAGGCCGAATCAAATAAACTAGGTTTTTGTAAGGAACACCTACTGAAGGCAGAATTATTCACTACACTTTCTTTACTTGGATAACATTGTTCTGTTAATATCCAACTGGAATAAATGTGCATCTCTCAGATCAGGGAAAATTAACTATTTAGTTCTCAGGGAGTTTAATTCCAACCCACTTTCGGTCAGCAACGCTCATCAACACACTCCGCTACGAACCAGAGAACCCAGGTTCAAACCCCACTTACTACCATTGTGTCCCTGAGCAAGACCCTGTGTGTCTCCCTCCTATCTGGAAAATGCCACAAGTGTAAATTATCCCAAATAAGATTCAGTTGGACTATGCTGCCAGTCAAAGTTTTACACACGCATGTTCCACGGAGGTTCTGTAGATTATTATGAAGGCTTTTATGAAGAATGTAATACAGGAACACAATTTTCTTCTTCTTCTTCTTCTTTTTTTACCTCTGTCAGTGCTCTGCACACTATGATCACCACCATGAGCAGCTTCATGAGATGAGCATTTACACGAGTGAAGGAAAAGCAGCAACAGGTTGTCAACATATTTCTTCCAGGACGGTTGGAAGTCCCTCCACACTTTCTAACTGAGAGATAGTCTGGCTTATTTGCTTTGCTTGATGCTTTCCTACTAGATGGCATCACATATTATCTCAAGGTATTCAGTGACACTCAGTAGCAGTGGTGGCCTAGCGGTTAAGGAAGCAGCCCCGTAATCAGAAGGTTGCCGGTTCGAATCCGGACCTGCCGAGGTGCCACTGAGCAAAGCACCGTCCCCACACACTGCTCCCCGGGTGCCTGTCATGGCTGCCCACTGCTCGCCGTGTGCTGTGCTGGTGTGTATTACATGTGACAATCACTTCACTTTACTTACACTAAGACCTTTTACTACCATCAGGGGTGCTAGACCAAAAAAAATATGTTTTTTTTTTTTTTTTTACAGTCTTGGACTTTTTACAGGCTTGGACTAAAAATCATGAGAAAAAAAGACAGGTAAAACCTTGACGAAAGCATCAGCGCTGTGCTCAGGTGTAACAATGAGCCAATGGAGCTCAAGCCATCATTCGTCAGTGTGACTTGATGTGCGGAGAAGCAGCTATCCCCTCCTGGCTCACGCTCACCACCATTTTTACAACAATCATCACTGGACCTTTTGTGTGCAGTGGACAAGTCAGACAATGGAGCTCTTTGCTGTGTTGTGAGCAGGGAAAAGAACATAGATGATTAATAAAACAGACTCGTCTCAATGGGACTTTTCAACGTCCTACGCTCGGCGCTCGCCTTCCAACAATGCAGATCAGTGTATTGTCACCGAATATCGTCCACAGCCATGTCTTAATGGACGCCTACTAACGTTTATTACAGATGTGTGCTGGTGATTTCTCTCTTCCCTGGAGATTTTCTCTGTACTGTAAGACACAAGCCTCTCCAAGACCTGAAATGCTGAAAAGTTACCGTTTCTCTGAAGACAATTCCATCCTTTCATCTTAGCAATGGGTATTTTTGGTGGTTTCGTTTTTGCGCCCACCATTGACAGATAAACCTCCGATGCCTGATGGGTAAAAATGGGCACGGTAATGAGCAGCCGTATAGTGCAATGTGTGTTCTCAGGGCCATACAATAAGAAATAATTATGGAGTGGTGCTGGGTTGTCATAGCGACAATAATGCGGGCATTGTGGGTGCTGGTTGGGGTCTGGCAGCTTTGTGTGGTGTGGTAAAGGATTCGCCATGGTGAACTCACACACACACGCGCGCACACACACACATTTCACATCAGTTCTCTGGGACAAATCTGCTCAAGGGCCACCACTGCAGCCTATGGGGACCCTTGAAGGGAGACTTGTTCATTTGGCTGGCAGTAGGCACATCGCCACACTCAGAAATCATGGATTACTCTGGACAAACACATGCTTATCTTATAGAAGGTTTACATAAACACAGATTTGGAAACCTTTGGGCTTCCTGATCCCACTATAGGACGTTTGCAGAGTTGGGGCAGACCAAATGATGGTTTCATTAGAGGTTTTTGGAATCTATAATGCTTGGTTTATCTGAACCCCCAAGGTTATGTGTTCAAATCCCAGCTCGGTCCTTGAGTGGGCGGAGTGTACATGCTCTCCCCGTGGTGAAGTGGGTTTTCTCCGGGTTCTCCGGTTTCCTCCTGCCATCCACAGCCATGCACTCGAGGTGGACTGGCAGCTCTGAATAGTCCACAGCGTGTGAGCGAATGGTGTGTGAAACTTTTAGTGAGACTGTTTATTCTGTTTGTGCTGTCACCACGCCCGTGTTTCACATCCACTTCTGCTTTCAGCTTTTCACACCTCTCGGAAGACCTCCGTTTACATCACGTTTCTTCCTTTTGCTTTAAATTGAGTAACAGGCAATTAAAATGTTTGTAGAACAATGGTGCTTGTTGTGTGAGATAAAATGGCAGCATATTTCCATCCATCCATGTATGAACGTTCCAAGAGTCTCAGCCTGACTCAGCAGAACTTTGTGGAGTATATTTAAACCGGCCTCTTATTCATTACGGGCCGACACCCCTCGGCAGATTTACTGCCTGCAGTGGTTACAGAAACAGGGCAGGCGGGGTCAGGGCTGCGGTTATGGCAATTTCCTTTCCCACGCGAGCAGGTGACCGGAGAAATAAGGGGAAGGAAAAGGGAGCGAATGACATGAGGGTGGAGCTTGTTTCCCGGAACCATGCGGGCAGCTGAACGGAACGTGAGGAGGTGTGGCAACAGGGTGAAGTGCACAGGAAAAAAAAAAAGGGCATTACCCCGGCGTTGCATTGAGACATTGGCGTGAGGGGCGGGGCATGTGCCACATGCATGGGTTGGGTCAAGTCACAACTTGAAGTCTGTCTTCACAATTCACAGAAATAACCAGACAGAAACAAGAAGTGGCTGCTTGCTGCTTATCTGTATGTTGGAGAGCCACCAGCCCTTTACTTGGCGTGTGATTATTTCTGGCACCCCGAAAAATTCTGCCTTTATAAACAAAGTTTAAAAGGGGAGGAGCCTGTAGGCATGATTGACAGGTCTCACACACCCCACTTACTCATTCTGGACGACTGAACCCCCTACTGCTAATACGTCACGCGCCCAGGTGTAGCTGTCACGTGATTTCGCTCACGTGACCGGGAGTGCCGGGGAAATGGCATGACGCAACTCCAACAAAAGGACAAAATGGCTGCCTCCCATTGCTCAGTCATTGAATGTTTTTCAGTATCGAAGCTCTACTCACCATGACCCTAAAGTCCTGCCTTCCCTGCCTTGTTAGGGAGTGTCAAGATCCGTGGATGTTGCAGCTTCGGCTGACCCCACGCTCTTGCTTCGTTAGTGTGACAGAATGACTGAGCCTCTGTCCCGAAAACGATGTGAGACAGGACAGTGAGCACCTGTACGTCTTACTTTAGGGTCGAGGTGAGTAGAGATGAGGAGCCCTTGGCAACTCTCTTACAGTCAAATTATTGTTGAGATAGTTAGTGTCCATGAATTTACTCACAACGGAGGGTCCTGGAAAGACTGACCAAGATAATCTGAACCTGTTCTGCTCAGGCAGGCACAAACAATAAGAAAACGAAGTCCGGTTTCGCAAGAAAACCTGAGCAGAATCTGATCTGAGCAGAATCTGAGCAGAATTTGGTTGAAGGTTCTGGGAAACCCTTCACCGACAGCCTCCGGTTTTCCTCAAGGAGGTTCTTCCAGGCTTCAGAAAGTTCTCACACGCTGTTCCAGAATCCGGACAAGGAGCGACTTCCCCAGCCCCGTGGCCAGCGGGGGGTCTTACCCTGAACTCTTTCAGGCCTGCCAGGCTGGCATTTCACCCAGAGGAGTGTTGAAAAAGCCTCCAACGCCCCCCCCACCATGTTCCATTGAGGACCAGCGAGCACCCGTGGGAGGAAGTGACTCCTCACGTTGCGTTGCATCATGTTTCGGGAGCTTAGTGTCAGCGTTCTGCTCGTAATGGGCTTTTAGAGCCGGTGAGGGATGACCATAGACATGCAGACAATGGCGGCTTGATCCACTTTAGGCCCCAAAGAGGTGATGCAGAGCTTTTCAGCGCCGCCAAAACAAAGCGGCAAATGACCCGCTCTGCAGCGCTCAACGCTCCCCGGTGCCGATATCCACTCCTCCCCTTACCACTTTCGTCTTCTCTCGGCTCGTCGTCCTGTAATTTTCCCGAAGGAGAGGGATTATTTCTGAGGAGCACCAGCTGACTCACGATGGCTGGGATGCGTTTGACTGCACTCTAAAGACGAGATTAAGCCTCCTTCAAAGTACTTGGAAAACCTTTTATCCTCCAGAAGTGTGCAAAATGTGAGCACACCCGTATCCTAACAATCCCATTATTACAAAAAGTACACTGTTGTCAAATAATACGGTGGCTTTATGGCCTTCCGAAAATGCCCGTCATGCCATGCGCTTCTGCAGGAAATCTGGTGACAGCCTGTGCGTGCTCTGTATCTTGGTCCCATGTAGCTACTGCATGATGGGGGGGGGGGTGTTATGGGGTCCACGCCGAGGTCGAGCCATGACATCATTTCAGGGGCCGAATGGCTCAGAATGGCGGGGGACAGAAACCGGAGGTGGCGAGAAGAAGCGAGATAAACGGCAGAGGATCAGAGCCACTGCGGGCCCTGATAGCGAGAGTGATGCGCGTCTTTTTCTGATTTCTGCATTAGCTGCTGTGCGGGTGTCATGCGTGTTGCCGTGGTGTGGCCAGATGTCCATCACAGGTCAGGCGACAGCAGTAACACAAACACATCGGTGATAAACATGTTTCGTTAGTTCGTTTGCACCTTTAAAACAATACTGCATGGCTGTATTTATCACCAGTTATGACATATTCTCATTAGGAACGTTCTCTACGTGCAACCAAGTGACTTGTTGGGTGATCAGCTCCTTCCAAAAAGGATATGAATGAATTCTTTAAAGGTTTCAGTTAATAAACCACATGACATAACACTGAACACTCAGAAGCTGTTGGTGCCAAAAGGGCACTTGTGACTAATTTAGAAATATTAAAATGTAAAAAAAAAAAAAAAGGATTTCTTACTTTTGCTTAGTTTAGTTTTTTTGTTTTGTTTTGTTTTTTTTAGCAAAAAAAATATTAATGAGGTCCCTTAAATATTTTTGCAATAACTTTAATTTCCAGTTTTGAATTTTTTACACTAGTTGGTCTCAGTTAAAAAAAAGACACTGCTGACTTCGTACTTTAAGCTGCAGATGTTCTGCAGAGGTCAGACGGGGGTCAATCTACTTTGTCATTTTGGGGAATCTTTCGCTCTGGGGCTTATATGAGCCAAAAAAGGCTTCACCTCTCCCTCATGCAAAACAGGGTGTTCAGCCCTACAGCCGACAAGGTTTTCCAAGGCATGATTACACAGACAGAAATTCAGGTCACGCAACCTGCTCCCTCGTTTTAGACGATTCGAACCCCTCCTGTCAATATGACACACAGCCAGGTGTAGCACAGCGTCCATCTCCTCCCTATCTCCTCCCAATCATTGCAAGGTGGCCTGGTAGCTCCTTTTTCCCTCTGATAATAATGACAAAATGAGTTCATCCCACATCAAGTGACAAAACGTATGGATTATGACAACGTGTGGATACTTGCGATATGTACAATACTGGTCACATGGCGTCCTCCTTCGCAGCTGTATTTTCATTTTTTTCTGAAATGAAGTGATGAAATATCTAGACAACAAATACATAAAGGTAATTTAGTGGCTTTGTTAGTTTTTGAGTGGGCTCGTTGTCGAGAACCTTCAACGCTCCACACCAGCCTGACCTTTACAGCATCCTGTCTGTGAAGCGGTGGACAGAACAAGGCAGAGCGTGTTTCTGCTTTCCTGGTCGTGCTGCCCTCGCGTTTTTGCTTTTAATTTCTGTCACACGAATCTGTTAAGGCCTTTGGCTTATGACAACTTGTTTGTCTCTTCAGATCTTAATATATTTAAGCACTAAAGCAACAGAGGACATAAGGTTTCAGAAGGTGCTAATAACCTGTGCAAAGCTTTGAAGCCCCCTAATGGTCTTTAGAGGTAGCAGCGCTTGAGCTGAACTTCATTAGATGCCTGAACTTACAGAGCCACTTTAAAACGTGAACAGTTACGGGCTACAGACCATCTGCCACAGTGGACACTTCATCAAGTGTCTCTATTAAAGTGGCCGGTGGGTGCATCTGAGGGTACCTGAGGACCCTGCACCGATATGAGCATTAAGGAGCTGTCGGCTGATGGCCTGCAGACATTTTCTGAGAATAGAGAACCAATGGCGAGGAGGCGGGTTATTTTTGGATGAAATGCTACGGTCGGTACATTAAATAGTTTGAGCCAGAAAACCTTTTTGAAGAATTAGAAGCAGCAGCATTCTGTCACTGGATGACTGCAGGGCCGCGTGACGGTTCCTGACACCTTCAGTGGGGGGCCAGCGCTGCAGCTTATCACTAACTGCTCATCGTTCAAAGGCTAATCAACCCTGTTCAAACAAAGTCAAGCCCCAGGCCGACCCCGGAGCAAATCGGTGCCGAGCACATCCTGCAGACCAGGCTAATCAAAGTCAGCGGCCAGAGAGGAAGCACCCCGACACCACCACTGCCGCAGGGTTTCAAAGCACACGGCGGCTGGCTCTCCGGGAAGTGATCAATATTCCCGCCTTATCTCGGCACGACCTGAGGAGCGGCTTAAAATGGAAAAGAAAACTGGCATCAAAGAAGATACGACGATGTCTGAATGTCCAAAAAGGAGTTAACAGTGGGTGGGGTTTTAACCCTTTAATGTTACCATATTTGAAACTTTCGAACAATAAATGAAACGACTGAATCTGCAATGCACTAATATGTGGTGGTAGCAAAAATGACTAAATTCATATTTATTGAGTGAATCTTGTGTTGAAACAAAACTGGCTCAAGTTGATGCGTCTGTACTTCTTGCACCAGCCAGGATGGTGCATGCTGCGGAAATCAGCATATGTCCAGAATCAGTCGTCTGGGATTTTTTCACAAATACCCTAACAATAATCGACAATAAACTATTTTATGCCCTCAACGGTATCTCTGGGCATGATCCCATTCCATTAAGCAGGTGTGGGCATTGGGCCGTGAATATGTGTGCAATAGGTTCATGCACAATTCTGTTATTATTGTTTTGCTAATGTAATAATCAGTGAATGGTACTTTTGTTCATTTGTTTCAGTTCTAAAACATGTATCATTTGCAAGCAGTTTGGTTCAACCAGTTCTATTCAGAATGCGTGTGTTATGAACAAAAAAACGGGGCAGGACAGAAACCTTCAGCCTGATCGAGCTGTTTCCGATTATTATGATGATTATGGTCAAGTGGCCAATTATGAGTACAGCGCTGGTGTGGAATTCTGATCCAAATGAAATGATAGCTTACGATTACATTTGTTTTGTTCGGCCTTATAGCATATCATGTGTTCCAGCACGAGCCACAGGAAGTTGGAAGAGCTCGAAATGAGTCTCCGGGGAGCTGCTGCACTGCCTTCCTCCTCTCGGCCGCCTCGGATTCGGATGGATCAAGCGCGGGTGGAGTCTACTAGAGACAGCGGAGATCCAGTCACCGCTGAGATGAAAGCGGGGCTTTGAAATTAAATAAGCCCCCATGAGCCCGTGGCCCTTTTTTGTGCTCCCCTCCACCCTCTCTCCCGCTCTTGCCGAAGCGCTGTGGGGTGTTTCTAGGAATTAGTTCTAATGCAGGAGGGCTGGAATTCAATTCGGGAGAGATTATCTATTTAGCGCGACGTCATCGGCAGCCGCAGACACAAAGGGCCGCTTGCTCCTCGACAGCTGCGCAGCAGGACGACGCCATTGTTCCTCCACTGTACATTCCCTCCAGCGCACATCTGCCGCAGAGTTTTTGCCCGCTTTACCATTTGTTCACGTGCACGACAGACGGGTGGGCCCAATTTCCCAGCACCGGGCTTCATTAAGGAATGTGTGTGTGCGAAGAACCAATAGAAGATCTGAGCTAGCGGGCGATGCTCCAAAAGTCACGATGCGCACCCCGCGCCTCAAGGAGTGGCTACTTAAAACAGGAGAGTGGCTATTAACAGGCAGCAGTCACCATGACGACCCCTGCCTAACCTGCGTGAAGGTTATCGTGGAGCAGCGCAGACAAGCCATGCTTAACACAAACCTTCCCTGAACCAGCAGATTGCAGATGTTCTGTTTTTTTTCAGGCATTGAGTGCTCCAGAGCAGCTCAATGCCTGCTGGGTAATTTTGCTTATCGTCTTCCGGTGAAGTGAAGCTCATGTATAACAGACGCAGCGCCCTCAAAACGGAATGTTTTCATTCTGGGAACAAGGGTCACCAGATCTTCCCGCATTCAAATACACACCTGGTACTCAAGAAATGTGCAGGATGAGGGCTGAAGACTCCTGGCCTAGAATCTTACACAAGGCAGGGACCTTCAGGACGATCGGAACGCAACCCTCCTCTACTTTAATGAGTTGGGCTGCACGGAAGCTCACGATCAATCCATCCAGCTTGAAGATTGGGAGGAAGCTGGAACCGGTCTCGAAACATCCAGGACACCAATCCAGAGCTCTAAAGCTACAACATCAGCTTCCTGTTATGTAAATTGCTTTGTTTTAAACAATGAATTGGACTAGTTGTGAAAGCTCATGGTGTCTGTGGTTTTAATCGAAGGAGTCAAAAGGATTTGCAGGACCACTTAACTTGAGGTTTTCCTGTCTCTTCTTAATTGGAAACCTTCTCCTACCACATTGCACATGTCTTTCACTTTGCAACGCACAGTTAACATTTATTAACTCCTCTTTTTTTAAATCGTTATTTATATTAAACCCTTGACTCGGCATTTGCATGTGGACATCGAAGGAAGAATTTCATTGTACAGCGAAATGTCATTTCTTCTGCGCATATGACAATAAACGCTTTGAAGCCTCGGCTCCGTGAACATGTGGGGTGTGCGGGTTGAGGAAAAGCTCATGGCATGTAGTTCACCAGGTATGAACTTGGTCGCCTAGGGGGGTTAAACGCTGTTTTAATGATCAGACTGGTTGGCTGCCGCCACCACCTGCATTCACGTCCTGCTCCTCGGCCTCTTTGGAGGTGGCCCTCCAGGGCCACAATGATGACATTGGATCAGAGGGACGAGTGTGTTTGCAGCAGCAGCTTCGAAAGAGGTTGTGTTGGGACCACACACACATTAATTAGCACCCCAATTGCTGTCAACCGGCAATCGAGTGACGAGCTGGAGACAAATCATACTTAAACCACCCCTGCTTAAATCACATCTTCTTGACCAGATGTGCATCATATGAGGTCTGAGTATTAATCATCGTGGAGGGACGCTCCATCATCAGGGGATTTTGGGCCCTAATGACATTATGCCCCAAAGTTTTTGAGGGACACTGAAATAATTGTCAAGAGCTTCAGCCCTATTTGTTTGTGACCCGATTACAAACCTCGACCTCTGGAGCTGCTCGGGAAATCGTCACACAATAAGTCTGTCCTTGGCACAAATAAGGTTGGACAAAAGAAAATGAATAAAAACCATTGAAAGAATTAAAATGTATTTTCTCTGGGCTGTCTTTTAAAGTCGTCCCTGCTATTATCTCTCTTCTCAGTTTTGCAACACATGCCAAATAACACCAGTTAGAACATAATAGACAGTAATGGTAGTGAAAAACAGGGAGCCTTTTAAGGATATACAGCACAGTACATAACTCCACATGTGTTCATTCATAGTTTTGATGCCTTCAGTGAGAATCTACCAACGTAAATGGTCATAAAAATTAAGAAAACACATTGAATGAGAAGGTGCCTGTACTGTATGTATTAAATAAGGCTCTTAAATAAGGCCTACCAAACTGCGACAGGGGTACAGATTTGCTTTTCACTCTCTTTCTGATTGGCAGATCGTATTAGAGTTCAGAGAAATCTAATTAACAGTAATTCAAAAGACACAAGGGCAGCAAAAAAAAAAAAAAAAAAAACCTGAGCGTACTTTAGGAGTGTCAGCAGTTTTAAACTCGCCAGCCAGTGAATCGTTATTTGTCCAAATTATGTTACCTATAAAATACCTTTCCTGGCAATATGCAGCAGCATCGTTTTATTTGATTACCACCAATTTTTTTTAAAGCCCACCAGGAAATAAAGATGGGGAACGGCAGGAAATCTCATCACATAACAGACGTTCCACTGCGTGGCTGATCCCAGATCAGCAAGATTTGTAAGTCACTCTGGATAAGGGCGTCTGATAAATGCCATAAATGTAAATGTAAGATTTCAGCACTCTGACCACAACTCCCAGTTCATTTGACTGTGAAGCACCGACCTTGTTCCTTGATTTCGTCACCACCGGTGACAGACGGGAGAATTCAGGGGTCGCTAGGTGACGCTCGGCCAATAAGCAGCATCGCTGGCTGTAAGCCAATAGCTGGGCCTCGTGAGACAGCATGTGATTAGCATCTGATTGCAGCCCTCTGTTTTTGTATTGAAGTATTACATCGACACCCACACACACACACACACACACACACACGGCTCAGACTCACTGCTGAAGTCCTGCCTGCGGGCCCGCGGCCTCCACGGCCGACTCCGCATCCAGTGAAGACGTCGGGATAGTTCCATGGTCGGGACAGTTTAACAGGCACCAGCGCTACCCAGAAGACACGAACTCGGCCCCCAGCACCACGGTCATGACAGGGCCGATGGGCCCAGGCTCTTCCCCCTGGTTGCTCTTGGGGTCTCCGACCGCCTGTTCTGCTGAGGCTCGCCTTGGTCAGACTCGGTCTGCTCGGTTTTCCTGGTCTCAGCTCGATATATTATACATGAGTCAGGGGAACCATACTCCCCAAGTCCAGCGCTGACACACATACCCTGCACAAGGCAGAGCTCCTATCAGCAGCCAGTTCTCTCTCTCTCTCAAACACACACACACACACACTGCTGAAACATGACTCCTGCCTCTCTGAGCAGGAGGGACTCGGACAGTGTCCAGGGAATACACACACCATCAAAATAACTGAACAAAACACAAAATAAAGACAAGAAAATAAGAGTTCCTTTATAAGAACTCAACTTTACTTTCCTAACTCAGTTCTATTAAAGACGTTTTCAACTGTAAAAATTCGGTGGATCACATTACATCACATTACACATCAACTGCATCACATTACAGCCAGACAGGTGACACCAAACAGCATCCCCCACAAACACACACGCACACACACACTTGTTTTGATACCAGGTATTCCAAATTCTATAGCTCATCAATAAGACTGCAGTTTAGCTGAGGCTATTACACAAGCAAGTCCATATAGATGGAGAGTTAACGTAATTCCCAGGAACGACTTATGATTATGATTAAAAAAAAACATTTTTAAAACCAGGATTGGACAAGACAAGATGTCAGAAGCATGATTTTTATTTAAAATCGTACACCCCAGATAAATATACATAAGGAAGAACCTATGGAAATAATGTGCAACAGTGGCCTCTAGTGGTCAATGATATGTAATGATTGAACCGAAACACATTTTTACTTTACTGTAAAATGTTGTACATACTTTCCAAAAACGATACCCACACTGACAAGTCCACAAAGGCACATAGAAGAAGAAGAACCCGAAGAACACTAACGGCATGGGTGAGAAGAACCCTCCCAAACATGACCATACTAAGCCTAACACAACCTAAGTGCGAGGGTGGCCTTTCCCTACATTAACCTCTTCAAGTTCCAACTGCAAAACCGCAGGAATGGCTTTTGGTAGAAAACATGTAAGGTAAACGTCCACTTGCGTCCAGAAGTGAAAGGTAAAGCATGACATGGTGTAACATAAGTCTATATATCTTTGTTGGACTCATAGCTGTGGAAAGTAACAATCAGGAATCAGGAATGCCTTCATGCCTGCATGAATTAAAATTATATATATATATATATTTTTGGAGGTCACTGTAAAGCGATGATGTCTGGATGGTCAGTCTGGACGTAAGGCAGAACAGACATCTTGAGAAGGCACTTTGGACACAGTGCAGCCTTCATGTGCCAGTCAGGAACCCATCAGCACAGTTCAATCAGTGATCTTTGGCAAAATGGAAAGTAATATTCCTCAAAAGAGGTTATGGAAACAAATATCAGCTTAGTTTTCAGCTACTGCCAACTAATAAAAATTAAAAACAACAGTACTGGAACAAAGCAATGTTGGTCTACAGATTAGGACAGACAGGAATCCAGGGTGACATAAATGGCTTTCAACATAAAAAAAAAAAAAAAAAATAGGTCCTGGGATTAAATGCATAAATAAAACGATTGCAGGTAATAAATCCCACCCATGAAGGAAAAATTATAATTAGTTTAAAACCCCGAACCATAGGGTTAAAAGCGCTGCCAGCATCCGATCCTCATCTGATGTTCCTTCAAGTATCGAGTGGGATCAACTCAATGGTGCTAAAGCTTCAGGGAAAAAAAAAATTTCTCCAGTCCGCCCATTAAATCCATAGCAGTATTTCTGCTCAGCATTTGGCCTTTTCAACAGCAGGGGGCAACAAAAAGCAGTGAAATGCCCGTCACATCCACCGGTCCGAGGCAGGGAAAATAGCTTTTCTTGTCAGCGAACGTCCCTGAATCAGGCTCGTTTCAGTCGAGTTTGTCGTCAGGAAGGTTGTCCAGGTCCAGATCCGGATCGGCTACACAGCACATGCACAACTTCTGCGTGTTCAGAGAGATTTTATCTGAGGAGATAAAAGAGGAAAGAAGAGGAAATCTTCATTTTATCCAGCATTACGAAACATCTCCCAATTATCTGACACAACGTTGGTTTCGATTTCTTTTATGCTCATAAACATGGGCGGGGGGAACAGTGGACACACCCAGCGTCTCCCCCAGGAAGGCGGGTCTAGAGCTCGGGGGCAGGTGCACGCAGAAGAAGTAGACGGGGATTCCCGACGCGGCCACGGCGATGCCCACCAGGGAGTTGAGCGTGTCGCTGTAGAGGGGAACCACCACCAGGAACACTGTGCACAGGCAGTATACCACCGGGAAGAAAAGACTCAACTACAACACACACACACACACACACACACACAAACACACAAACGACATGGAAGTCAGTCCCTTCACTGGAAATAGTTGGCAAGGTTTGAACATTACGGCTTAAAAATCACCTTAACTGGGCGTGGCAGGTCCGGTTTCTTGACACGCAGGTATATCTGGCTGCCGATGGAGAGGCCGATGAACAGCCAGTAGTTAAAGCTGAAGTAGTTGATTAGCTGGAACACGTCGTCCACGAACAGGAACATGAGGGACATCACGCCCTGCAGAATGAGGCGGAGAGCGGCATTTCGTACAGCAAGCTGACGCAAAAAAAAAGGCTGATGTGCGTAAACGTTCTGAAGACGCTCATCAGGGCCACTCACGTTAAAGAGCAGCGCTGGGATCGGAGTGTAGCGCTTCACGTGGATCATGCAAAGGAAGTTGGGTAGATGGCCCTCCCGTGAACCCACAAAGAACAATCTAGAGCGGTGGGAGAAGAAAAAAATTAAAATCACAATACATAGATAATTAAACAGGAGGTTTGGGCACGTCTACATCGATTTTACACCAACTGACCGTGACACCGCAATGATGGACGAGTTGAGGCCTCCGTAGCAGGAGATCGCCACAGAGATGGGAATCAACCAGCGAGCCCAGCCTAGAATCTGATCTGCAAAAGTCTACACACACACACACACACACACACACACACACACACACACACACACACACACACACAAACATAGTGTCAATATATTGGAACCTCAGCATCTAATTTAACCCTGACGTTGTTTTAACTTTGTCCAGCTTTTATAAATTAGAAGACAGTTCGCCGTTGTGAAATAAAAGGGTGCATTCAAGCAAAGACAATTCTAACAGAATAAAACCGCAACCGTAACAAAGTTACAGTAATTACTCCTGCTGGTTAATATGAGGAGCCTGTTCGCTGAAACCAGTCCCTCCCAATTTCCTCGAAGATGTTGTTTTGCGGAGCAGCAATGCGATCAGGCTGTCCAGCGGGCGAGCGGGGCGCCTTCCGCGGGGCTTAACGTTGTTGAGCGTCCCCTCAGGACGCTTAACCAGATCAGAGGGGTCAGATAAACTCGGGGACGGCAGACGTTGCCCATTACCAGCATAGTTACGTTGGTGGAGCGCAGCGCATGAAGCAAGAGGGACACGAGCGAGGCATATCTGGCCAAAACGGGCACAAATTTGCACCAGTCTTTGTCTTGGGTTCGTATCTGGATGAAAACTCCTCTTGTGTCACTAACGTATATTACACACAAATATGCTGATTGTGATTTATTTATGTGAAATCTTTTATAAAAATGCACCGGTTGCAGGACTCACCACAGCCACGGCCTCACTGTTCAGCACGGCATCCATGTCCATGACTGCGTAATACGCCACGTTGGTCAGGATGTAGATCACAGTCACTAAGGGCATGGAAATGGCTATGGACAGCGGCAGGTTCCTGTCAGGTTTAAGAAAGGAAACTGGAAATAAGGCATAAAATTCATATTTTGAATTTGATATGAACTGAACCATAGATGGTAGACGGTATATATTGCGGTACATAATTTGATAAGAAGATTTTAATGTGACTGTTTTTGAAAGGGTAACATGTGTCCATAGCAAAGGTACTGCAGCAGTAACTTGAATAATAAATGTTTTACAGATACATAAACATATAGCATAACCGTATACCATATAAAATGATATCTTGACAGTTCTACTGAAAGTGGACTTCCTGTCACACCCATAAGGCCAGTGAAATACCAGGTATGATGTGAGTGGTTATATAAACTTGTCGGATTTTCCGTATTTAGCTGTAGAGTTTCAGTTTAAATACTGTCAGAAAATATTTTATCATGCGTTCTGCAATTTTATTTTGTGATTTTAAAACAGTCTCGGACCGCTCCTGGTCATTTCCATGCGCATGCTGTCAGTACCCAATCGGTATCGCTTGCCTGATCGGTTCCGCTACTGCGTAATAGCCACCATGTTACGGCCTAAACCTAACCCTGCTGCTATATCGAACCGTAACCGCTGCGCATGCGCGCATTCACGGAACCGATCAGGCAAGTGGTTCGGATTGGGCGAGAGACATGCGGGAGTGTGCAGCGACTGGCGGATTCATTTTATTTGTTGGGTCTGCAGGATTTCCTATAAACTGGAATTTAGGACTTTAAGGACCCGCAGAAACCCTGCTGTGCTCTCGAACCAAAATGAATTTCTCGCAGGTGATGCGACATTATACTTGGCCTATCAAAGTCAAATATCAATCAAAATCTCTCCCGCTGGCCAAATTTATGTTGCCTACCTTATATAATAATCGTAATAAGGGGAACATTTTTGATTTGATATAATGATTTGAAGCTTTTTGGTGTAACACTGCTCCCTATGTGAAGAAGTGAAAATTGCCATAATCCCCTGACATGATAAATAATCTCACAAAGGGAAATTGACATTAATAAGTGTTCTCCTCGCCTGTCTATGGTCCTGCAGTGGCTAGAAAGGGTGACGTGTATAAAGAGTGCTTCTGTTTCGTTCAGATGGCTGGATCTGGAATCTCTTATGTAGTCATAAGGGGATTTATTTATTTCTGGGAAACCACAGACACGACTTCCTCTTTGCGCCAAACTGTGTCTACGGTATCTATTTGGGTTTTTTTTTACATGCAAAAAAACCTGTGTTAATACATTAGAAACTGTTCATTCTTGTAACCTCTATTGTGCCATGCATCGGTATGTCCAATTAACATCAGATGAGAATTAATGGAGTCAGACTAACAAGGTCAACACAATTCTCAGATGTCTCCTACCGTCTTCTGATCGTATTTGATAGGACATGGCATTCAAAACAACCAACCACAATAATAAGGGAAATGCATACAGCGTAGTACCTCTCAGGGTCCTTGATCTCCTCTGTGATGAAGTTAAGGGTGTCCCAGCCCGAGTAGGAATACAGCGCTGAGTACAGTGCAAGCGCTGCGTCCCCAGCATTCAGCTTGGACCTAGCGAAAGACTCATCAAAGTTCTCCGTCTTTCCTGCAACGGAGCGAAAAAGGGAAAATAAATAAATAAAAACCGCGCTGAAGCGCCCACACAGCCACCCCTGCCTGCGGCGAAAAACACTTCAGTCGTCTTTACTGTAAACACACGGGGTGAAACACCGTGGACACGGTGGTAGGCCACCGATTTTAAAGATTACTCTGGTGGAAATGGGCCGTGTCTGCGTCAATAATGGTCCATGCTGGCAACTACTTGAGACGTCAGGTCGACGACACGCTTGGAGTGGCTTCAGTGATTCAGGTCTCTGGCACTGGACTGACCTTTCACCATTCCATAGCATTTTTAATATTCATAACCTTGTTTTAGGCATCTAAAAGCAGAGTGATTTCTTGGGACTCTGAAAGTGAAGTGATACACAGCAGCACAGCACTCGGTGACACAACGAAATGTGTCCTCTGCATTTAACCCATCACCCTTAGTGAGCAGTGGGCAGCCATGAAGGTGCCCGTGGAGCAGTGTGTGGGGAGGGTGCTTTGCATAGTGGCACCGTGGCGGTTTGGGAGACCTTCTGATTACGGGTTCGTTTCTTTAACCCGCTAGACCACCACTGCCCCACTTGGCTAGCCTGGCCTGTTAGCCTTCCACCACGGTAATGGGTTTTTTCTCCAAAGTATGTGTGGATTCCGTTCCTTACTTGGCTGTGGACATCAGTGAGGGTGATACAATTATTCAAGAACGTTACAGCTCTAACTGGACCGTAAACTGGCAAATTTACCGCGCAAAAATCCACTTTCAAACGCCATGCAGTTCATTATGCGCTGCCAAATCACTTGGAGACAGTTGTGAAATAGGAGCTACAGGCACCTCACCTCACCCGTCCTCTCCAGCTCGGCGTACTGTTGTCATGCTGGCTGACAAGCACGCCGTTTTGTTGCGGGAGGAGGAACGGGCGGGTCAGACCAGGCGTCTGCTAAAACAGAGCTGTGTGCTGGGTGTTAAGTGTGGTCTAAAAAGCCCCCCCCCCCCCCCCATAAAAACGTGTGTTTATCGTAAAACCATGGGTTAAAATGCAGGTCAATTATGGCCCATATGGCCCTGTATCTTTCCTCCGCCCTGTATATGATGCTCTGCTAGCATCAGTGTGCGAGAGAAATCGAGTACGTTTACTCTGCACCGCTCAACACAACGAATCGGTTACGAAATTTGTCGCCAACACTTTTAGTAATCGATTTTCAACGATTTAATCTATTCGTTGCTGCAGCCCTAATTAAAAACACCTAATTTTGCGTTCCATGCAATTGCACGATCTGACATAGCGATTAGATTTACCCTGCAGCCACACTTGGGACCCTATGCACGTGCAAACGAGGAGTGCTCAAGGTGGTAAAGTTCAGCCAATCAGCTGGGTTTATTGCGGGTTAAGCGTGAATGGGTCGTGAGCGAGGAACAGGTGGTTACCATTCCTGGGCAGTGTTCATTTTTTTTACGAGTTTAACACGTTTGACAGCCCAAGTAATTTTTGTCATGTCTGTTGGAGACCATAAGGTCTCAAAAGCACCTTTCTCTTGAATATTTTTTCAAATATGCATTACAGCGAGCTTTAGTCTTAAGAAATGACACCAAAGAATTCATTGCAAAATTACAGTACAGATTCAGACATGTGGGCTGAATGGAGTGGACATTCTCCATTAAACCGTCGATACCTTTAGCTCATACAGTAACCAGTAAGTGCCGTGATTTTTTTATCATGACTTCATTTGCAACGTTATCGGATTTTCCTTGTTTAACTCATGTGGAATAATTCCAACCATTAGTGCAATGCTACACAACATGAAGACGGTCTTTTTTTGGTGCCATTTAGAAATTTGTTCACTCAAGCTTTCCTTTACCGTACGGCTGTTGTGAGCAAGTGAACCTCCCCCTGTGGAGATGGAGAAACTTAACATACCTTGTGCCAGCACCACCAGGCCGGCAATGATGATGACGATCAGCGCCAGCACTTTGGCGAAGGTAGAGACGACCTGCAGGATGGCGCCCCACTTGACCTTCATGCAGTTCACGTAGGTTAGGAGCACTACGAGTGAGAGAAGCGAGAATTTGTTTTAAAAAAATCCACGTCACAGAAGGTGCTTCTGAACTAATTGGAGCTAAACAGAAGCAATAGAAAAGGACATGAGAGCACACGTTCAGAAAACACACACCAGACCGCAGGATTATTTTTATTGCTTGTTCCTATTTAATTGAACACTAGTAAGAAGCCATGAATCATGATAGACGCAAGCCCGGGAGATACCTGTGTGTGTGTGTGTGTGTGTGTGTGTGTGTGTGTGTGTGTGTGTGTGTGTGTATACACTCTGTAATTCACTCCAGAATGCAGCTGGATCAAATTCCCCTCAGGGACGGAGGGGGGGGGGGGAGAAAAGGGAACTTGCCGTACGAGCCGCGCCGCGCCGCCTCTGGACAAAAACAAAGGACTAAGCATGCTGGGATTGCGTGGCGGCTGAAACCAGGTTAAGGCGCTGGGGCCGGGCTCTGGTTGGCAGGTGTGAACAACGAGGCCAGGCTTTTGGGATCAGGCTGGGGAACCTTTAATAAGAGCGTTGTAGAGGCGGGAAAGTCCGCAGATCACCGGGACTAGTGCCGGGGCGGGGAGGAACACCTTAACACGCATCCCTGGATTTAGAAACCCGCTCCGAAGCACATTCCAGTAAAAGCTGGGATGCCGTGTGATCCACCAGGTTCTTTAGCCCATTAGACTTGTTAGGTCCGTCCCAACCTGTCCATATGACAACCAAGTAAAAAAAAAAAATAAAATAAAAAATAGAGAGAAATGTCTCAAAAAGAATAATATGTGCTAAAACGCTTTTTTTGGTAGTATGTCATTCGTTCTTAGTGGAACAAGTAGTCCTGCCAAGCAAAGAGTAGCACAAGAAGTAGGTCTGTTGGTTCTGGGCATTTCAGGTTTTTTTTTTTTTTTTAAACTCTGGATCCAAAACCATTTCACCCTGAAGGCGTTTAGAAATTAGTCTGTGGCTCTATTGTTTTTTTTTTTTTTTAACCTCAGTTTATTTAAACCACAGAGATGTTCGAGGTGTTCTCTACCTTCTCTACTAATTCACAAGCGCCAACCCAACCGTAACAACGGCGTGTCGGCACAGCATGTGCCGGGCATCGACCAGGGTACGGCAGGCCGTCCTCTCGCCGCTCGGCTGCTGGCGCGCCTTCGGAACGTCAAACGCGAGGCAATTTGGGGTCTTAAGGGCGCGGCAGGGGTTTCTGCCGCTGTAATTTCAGCCCGATGTATGAAATAGAAAAACAAAAACAGAACGGGGTCACACCCTGCACAATCCAAAATAAGGGCGGGTGTGACAAAAAAAACAAAACAAAACGTAAAAGCGGTATTTCCGGGGCCAGTGGTATTTACGGTTTTGTCAAAAATGCGCTAAAAATCTAGGTCTGTCACTAGAGGGCAAGGTCAAAAACATTTTATTATTTTTTTATTTTTTTTAAATGAAGTTATGTGTGAAATTGTTATTGTGTTTGGTTAGTAGGTCGATGCAAATACTTTTACTCTGATTTATTGGGGACTGCGGGACATGGAGTGGCTGGTGGACTTACTAACGATGATGGCGGCGATAAGTCGCACAGCAGCATACGGCACGGAGCAGGTGGGGTAGAAGGGCTGGACCAGGTAGTGGGAGAAGGTGATGGCGATGACCGCCTGGCCCGCCGGCTCCACGATCATCAGCGACGTCCACAGGCGGATGAAGGCGGGGACGCCGCCGAAGGCCTCGAGGATGTAGGCGTAGCTGGCGCCTGACTTGCGGATGGTGGTGCCCAGCTCGGCGTAGCACAGGGCGCCGAAGACGGAGAAGACGCCACCCACGGCCCAGACCACCAGCGACAGGCCGTAGGAGCCGGTGTGCCGGAGCACGCCCACGGGCGACACGAAGATGCCCGAGCCGATCATGTTGCCCACGATGAGGCAGACGCCGTGGAGCAGCGAGATCTCCTTCTTCAGACGCACGCCCTGATCCGAGGACGAGTCCGTCCCCGTCCCCATCTCCAAATACTGGATCAGGAGCTCACTAGATCCGGTGCAGGGACGCAATCACAGGTGCCACGGCCGAACCGCTACACAGTCCAGAAATCGGATCCGGCCATACGCTCGTGTCTGAAATCTGTAATCAGACAAACAACAATTGCACAAATTGGAACATGGATTTACGCAACTGAGCTTAACCCACAAATGGGAAAACTGCACGCACAGTGCTGAAGTCCCAACCAATGAGGGTTCAGGAGCTCGCTGGTGCCGTCACGCTCGGGGGAAAAATACCTCACCTGTAGCCTTTATCGGGTGCAAATACCAACGAGTACAGTGACCTGATGCCCTTTAAAACACACACACACACACACACACACACACACACACACACACACACACACACAGAGCTCAAGGGCAACATTTACATTTTCCAAACGAAACGGCAACTTTCCACTCCTGCTGCCACGGCATCACTATTCTAACTGTCTGTTTCGTGGTTAAAGGGGAAAATAATAATGTGTTAGACGTGAGCTAAACTATGCAAGCAAACGAGTGCCAGATGTGCAAAATAACACGCCAAAACGTCACATGTACGCCATTTACCAGACGCCCTTGTCCAGCGCGACTTGCGATCAGTAGTGACAGGGACGGTCCCCCCCAGAGACACAAAGGGTTACAATGGCAGCAAGTGGGGTTCGAACCTGGGACTTCCGGTTCATGGGCGGGTGTGTCACCCACTAGGCCACTACCATCCATTAAAACCAGTTTTCAGATGAAAATACAGGAAACAAAGAGCAGGGCCGGGTCAGAGGGCGCAGACGTTATCTGGGGTCACCAGCTGCCACCACGTCGCGATCACAGATGTGGCTGTTGCAGTTAAAAAGTGACGCCCTCGAAGATTCCCACGACGCGTCACGACTGGGGGGGGGCAATGAACTGGGACGTTTAAAGAAAGTCGCCCTTCAAAAAAAAAACCCGCCACGACCTCGGCTTCGTATTCGACTCGACGCGGACATTTCCGCGACACTCGCTGAAAAGGCGACAGCGACATGGAACATGCGGCTGGATGATGAAAGCGGGGGAGGGAAGGTTGCCAGGCACGACACTTTCACGTCTTAAAACAAACAAACAAACAAAAAAAAACACGACTCGCACGACCTCGGCCGTGGCTTTTGTGTGTCAGTGGGTCAGTGGGAATTGAAGTTCGGAAAAAAACAAAAAGGTAAAACGTGAAGCGCGGCGCGTCGTGGCAAAACGACCCGACCCGCTGGGAAACGACCCGACGTGGCAACAGGAAATATTCAGCCCGCCAGAAAATATGTGTATATTTCAAAAATTAAGCATTTTGACTCGTTTACGACCGCAGCGTCGATTTTTGACGGGCTTCCGTGTTGCGCTTGCGGCACAGCGCAAATTCTTCGAAAGTTCGTGAAGTTCGGCCGAGTCGACTTGCACGGAATCAGGAATCCGACGCTTGACCGGCAGGAATGAAAACAGACCAGGGGAAGGCGGGAGGGGGGTTAATTCGCCTCTAAACTATTCCCCTCCGGCGATCCACACGCGGAATAAGGGCACACGTGGAAGGCGCCATGCTCAGCATCCTCCTCAGCTTCCCTGGCAGATACAACTCGTCCCTCGCCCGAGCACCCCGCGTCCCCCGAGGAGGAGGGAGAGAAATCCGCCGAACGCAGGCGGCGGCGAGGGTCTTACCGGGAGTCTTCGGCGGCAGCAGCACCGCGCTGCGAAAAGACGGACGCAGTCCAGACGCCTCTTGTCCGATTCGCCGAGTGAATCGACTCGGCCAAAGATTCGAACGAACGGTTCCCGTGGAGCCAAATCCGGGACTGAAAGTTCATTCGTTTGCTTCCGCCAGAGCAGTACATCGATTTTGTTGTTGTTGGTGTTGTTGTTGAAGCTTTACCTGGAAAAGGCCGAGGACTTATTATCCGCTTAATATCAGCAACTTGCACACATATGCACTGAATATTAACTGAAAATAGTTTTCATCATTTGTTGGACTTCATATTGCTCATTGTGCTGTGAGATTTTCTCTAACCTTTGGTCACGGTGTCACTTGTTTGCAATCCCGCTCGGTGTTCTGACCTCTGCCCCATTTCTGGAAATTGCACGTTTTCTATAGAGTTGTGAGATGTGAGGGGCAGTGGTGGCCTAGCGGTTAGGAAGCGGCCCCGTAATCAGAAGGTTGCCGGTTCAAATCCCGATCCGCCAAGGTGATACTGATGTGCCACTGAACAAAGCACCGTCCCCCCACATTGCTCCCTGGGCGCCTGTCATGGCTGCCCACTGCTCACTCAGGGTGATGGGTTAAATGCAGAGGACAAATTTCACTGTGTGCACCCTGTGCTGTGCTGCTGTGTATCACATGTGACAATCACTTCACTTTAGATTGGAAGCGGACCCGTAATATGAAGGTTCCACAGTGGTGACACTGAGCAAAGCACCGTGCCCACACGCTGCTCCCCGGGCGCCTGTCATGGCTGCCCACTCCTCACCAAGGGTTAAAAGCCGAGGACACATTTCGTTGTGTCACCGTGTGCTGTGCTGCAGCGTCTCACAATGCCAACGTTGTTTTTCACTAACACTGAGAACTGATTTCTTACATTCAACATTCAGTATGATAGGACTTTTCACGCCCAAATTGGTGCTGCGTGCACAGAGAATACAGTTTACACATAGAGAAATGTAAATATGTTCTGTGTAATATGCAAAACACAAAAAGTTTGTTGAAGTAGGACAAGACTCTTCACGCCATATGCTATTATATGCCTTATGCTCGTTTGGATACGGAACCTTGCAAAAGTCTTAGCAAGACAAACCAGAGTGCAAGAAATTTTAACATAATACCCCCCACCACAATGTCAAATGTTGATCAAATATTGATTTACCCAAAACGTTCATTGTGAATTTCCTTCTTTTCATGAAATAACGACATGATGTGTGTAGAAAAATACTCTGAGCAGCAATACAATACAATACTTTTGTTCTCCATCTTTTGCTTTTTGCATTCATTATTTTACAGAGTTGGGAGAGACCGACACCCTGTTCTTTCTTCTGATCCACTTCTAATCCAGTGCTGACCAGAGAAGGATGGGTTCCCCTTTCCGGGCCTTTGTTCCTCTCAAAGTCTCTTCCTCTTTCAGGAAGTTTTTCTTTAGTGAAGTGATTGTCACATGTGATACACACCAGCAAAGCACACAGTGCACACAGTGAAATTTGTTCTCTGCATTTAACCCATCACCCAGTGAGCAGTGGGCAGCCATGACAAGCACCCGGAGAGCAGTGCGTGGGGACGGTGCTTTGCTCAGTGGCACCTCAGTGGCACCTTGGCGGATCGGGATTCGAACCGGCAACCTTCTGATTACGGGGCCGCTTCCTTAACTGCTTGGCCAGCTCGCTGGTTCTAACGTGAGTTGCTTTGGGCAACTTTGGGTCACTTTTACTTTATAATCTGTACCATTTGTGTGTTTTACACTTTTTGATGTTGGCGAAATGCAAAAAACTTTGGTTGGTTTGCTGCATGTGTACTACAGGTCGGATTTTTCAGTGTACAATGTCGCCCCCTAGTGGCAGGAAGGCAGAAATCCTTTTCTGCAGGGAGAGAGGTCAGCTTGACGGATCCTGAGGATGTCAAAATGGGTCCGATACTTCATGTGGTTTCAGGGCAGCTGCTGAGGGCAGTTCTTCTACATTCATTGTGTTTTTTTTTTTTTTTGTCACCAGAATTTTTATGACGCTTGCGTGAAAGTCTGTTTTTTTGTTTTGTTTTAATTTCCATTTTAATGACCTTCATCCAGATATTATAAAGTCTTTTGAAAGAAGTAAGCAGCATGGCGCTCATTTCCCATGTGCCACATGAGACTGGGACTCCTCCTTTAACGACGTTGGCACCAGACGTGTTAATTATTTATGAAGGGCGCGTTCTTTTGATCACCGAATGGCGCTCCACGCCGTGGTCTTCATAATGGGGGAGCCTCGCGTCTCCGGCCAAGCAACACGCCGATGATGAATGACGTCTCGTCCCATTAGCAGCCCCCCTTCCGCGCCGAAGACCAGGCTGCATGTCGTGCAAATTGCATAATTCACCTCCATCTTTCCAGGAAACGGCGCTGCCGTCGAGCCTCGTTATCGATTCTATTCAATTTGCCCGAGACAACCGTCGACCAGGAGGAACTCGTGACCTACAAAGTCAACCTGTCCTCATCTGGTCTGGCGTGGAGGAACCACGGTTCCTTTGTTCCAGACGCGAAAGGGCAGAAGAGTCCACTGGATTATGAATAATTTGTCTTTATTTCTGTCATATTGTTTCGTTCTACGCGACCAGTAGGTGGCCGGCACCTTGGAATCGGGGGTACACGAGGTGGTTTAATAGCGTCTCGGGAGCACCGGGAATGCGGGGCCACCGGCGGACGGAGGCGCGCGCGCGCGGGCGCGCGCGTCGGGGGGAGCGCGCGAGCCAATCCGCGCGCCCGCGTCCCCACGGCGCGCGCAGGGTTCTGCTGACTCAGTGGCTTAAAGCAGCCCCGCCTTCCGCCGCCTGCGACCAGAACTGCGGCGCAGCTGACACCGACACCGGCAAGGCTCTCCTCCACCCGTCACCGCACCAACCGGCTCCAGACATGGCGAAAACCGCGGTCGGTAAGGCGCGCCGGCATGCCGGAGGATGCTGGGGGGGGGGGGGGGGGGGGGGGGGGGGGGGGGCGAGGCGACACCCTTGACACAAAAGGGACGCGGGCGCAATTAAAAAAAAAAAAATTTTTTTGGGGAGGGGTCCAAAAAAAAAAATTATTAGAATTATGAAACAAATGTCCAGTGCGCAATAACGCGCGCGCCTTCTTTATTATAGCCGCTCGGCTGCTTGGATGCCGATAATAAAAACGATGTGTTTTTTTATTTATTTATCTTTCGTTTGCATTGGGCCGCGATCGGCGCTTATCTGCACGACATCGACACGAAACGACCAGCATCCCTCTTTGATACGCGTTCATCTGTCTACAACACACACACACACACACACACACACACGCACGCACGCACACGTATGATTACGGTTGCGCGTGTGTTTGTCGGTGTTAGCAGGGCCGTCGGGGGCTGGTGACGGAGGGACCCCACCCAACATCTCGGTCTGCGCACCGGCGGCTCCATCAGAACAATGCCGGGTGTGGGGTGGGGGGGGGGGGGGGGGGGGTTAACGATGGACCCGCGTGTGCGGCGAGATTCACCGTGACGACGATTCCCCGTTATTTTGTGCAGCGTGTGGATGCATCGTGCATTAAAATCTCTTCTGTTTGTTCATTAAAAAAAAAAAAAAAAAACATTATATTTGGCTGGTTTTAAGTTCGGCTGCAGTTTATCTTCAGAATTGTAATTAAAAAACGAACAAATGGCAGTGCTACAAAAACGGAATTTTAATACATTTCTTCATTTTATTAATGACGTGACATCTTGTTTGTCTAGAACAAGTGACATATCGAATATTTATAAAATAATTTTTATTATAAAAACATCACAATATTTGTATTACTTTCCCAGTGAATGTAGAACCCGTGTCTTGTCGTGCCACTGTTCTCTTGTAGAGTTCTTGCAGAGTTGTAGGTGATCAGGCCTGGCGGGACTGAATGGTAACGAGTGTCACCCAGTGGGTGCAGACTGGGTGCTGCGAAGAAGACGCTGGTGGTGTTTATGCCCCCCCCCCCTTCAATAAAATCCATCCTTTATTCTCAGTCATCTGCTCTGAGGGGTTCTGGGCAGAGGGGCAGAATGTGTCTTCAGTGCAGGGGCGTGGCGGCCCAGGGTGGGTGCCCATCTGGAAAACCGATGCGGAAAACAAAAGCACCGCGAGATGCAGGCCTGGTGTTGGCCACCTTTGGCCCCCTCCCCCAGCCCGGTGCCGGTGGGCCACGCCTTTTTCGGGTTGATGCTCCGTGGCCGTCATGTTTAGGCAGGGCCACTGGCTCTGTGGTGTGGACGGATGCCGGGTGGAGCGAGGGCAGAGGAAGAGCGGGGTCATTATTGATCCTCCTGGGGCGGGTGGACGGACGCTTTGTCACTGGGAGCTACACAAAGCGGCCACACCTGCCTGCGATGCGGAGAAGATTTAGGAAAATAACAATAATCATTTTTGCCCGTCCTTGATTTATCTGCTGAACTCTTGTTTTGCACCAGACTTAATTAACCGCCTTCTGACGGGGTTATCAAGGGGCCCAGACCTCATTTTTCATCTTGTGTTTATTAATCAGAATATTATCAAAGGCACAGCCTGATGTTCCTCTTCATTTCTATTTTCATTTTGTTTTGTATAACCAGCCAGTTGGCCTGAATTTTTTTTTGCTTCACTGAATTGCCAATTCTGCTCATCTTCCTCTGGATGGACACACAAAAAAAAGATTTGGTCGCCAAAAAGTCTTCCAAAGCTTTTACCCCCCCCCTTCTTTTTTTTTCCAGCAGAAGTGGTTTGGTCTGATAATTATAAATTAGCCTCTTCCTGCCTGGAGGGGTATTTCTCCCCCCCCGGTGGCAGCATCTCTCCACCTTCCCCTCTTTCATCTCACCGCCGCTCATCTCTCCATCATCTTCAGTTTTGGGGGGAGTGTTAATAAGTGCGCGCGAGGGGTGGAGGGAGAGGGTTTATTAGGTTTCGTGCAGCGTGGGTGAGGCAAAACGGATCCAGAGGAGCCTGACGGCCCCGTGGCTTTGATGAGACAAAAAAATATATAGTGTTCATTTGGAGGCCCTGTCTTGAGGCCGAGGTTTTCCCACCAGGAACCAGGGCGCTTTAATGACCCCGCCAGAGATCGTTCCAAGCCCGGCGCGCTGTCATCAGCTTATAAAACTTCCAGAAAAATCTCCCACCGAAGCTCGTGGCCTTGCGAGGAAAATGGATGTTGGCTTGAAGGGCTGGAAGCTCCCGTCTCGGAGGTCAGCGACGGTGCTCGTCTGCGGCGTAAATAAATAATGGCGGTGGGGCGTGCTGCATAATGAAGGAGGGCTGGCGAGTACTGCGGGGATGGGCACGTGTTTTAGGAAATCAGGGCACACAGGGACACTGCAGCGCCAACGACGCCACAAAAAGACGTATGGTCTCTCAGTGCGGTTCTCTTACATTGGCATCTGGTGGTTGTTGTTTTCAGCAAAAATGCACTGAACATTCATCTCGCTTGGCACCTTAAAATCACTTAAGGTGCAAAAGGAAGTGTGTGTGTGTGTGTGTGTGTGTGTGTGTGGGGGGGTCATGATTAAAAATTATATCCAGCTAATATAACCCAAGATTTAATCACAATATTCCAATTAATACAATTATTATCTTGCATTAATAAAGTGTTGATTTTCTTTATTCATTTTATCTGCCAGCAAAATAATAGCACGTTTAATGGTCTGGTAATGTTACCAACCCCCCCTGCTGAATGCTTGGTATGACACAACCCCTCTTTTTTGAGGGGGTCCGGATAGTTCTTATTTCTTTTAGGTGAATAAACATTCATCATGTAGGGGCTGCACGCCTGATCACACTGGCGTGCAGCCCCTGTTTTTTTATGGCATTTATGGCATTTCATTGTAAAAAAATGATGCCATGGTGAGAGAGAATTCACCGTTTTTTTTAATAATTCCCCCCCATCCTTTGTTTTTGACTAAGCGTACAAAGAGAAGATGAAGGAGCTCTCCCTCGTCTCCCTCATCTGCTCCTGCTTTTATCCTGAGGCCAAGAACAATCTGATGGGCGAGTTTGAAGGTAAGGCTTGTTCTGCAGCCCCAATTGCTGAACGTGAGGCTCCGTCTCTGACTGGGTTCTCTAACTCGGCCGGCCTCAAAGACATGGAGGTGAAGCCCATCAACAAGCGGGCCTCGGGACAGGCCTTCGAGGTAATCCTGAAGTCGCCGTCGCCCACGGCTGACGTGAACTACAGCATCGGCTCGCCCCCCAAGAAACGGGACGTCTCCCTGGAGGACATCCAGAAGAAGCTGGAGGCGGCGGAGGATCGGAGGAGGGTGAGTGGAGTCATTCCTATTTTTAACCAGTTCTGGTCATTTATACAAAATATATATTCTGAAAGAAATTGCTAGCAATATTATATTAAACTAGAAACCAAAAAATTCCAGGTGAAATTCTGATGGGCCTGTCGCTGAAGGAGCAGGTGGTCATAAAAAAAATGGCTGGTTTGTGATTGTGTTGTTGGACAGTGTTGGTAATGATTAGGGAGGTGGTTGCTGGGGTTCATTCAAGTTCAATGGAGCAAATGCAAATGCCATGCCAGGATGCCAGAACAACAGAAAAAAACAAGCGTGGGTTCAAATCAACCCCATTTACTCATTCAGGGTGTGTATCTGACCCACCATGCAAAATGTGCTGGGTTTTGATTGAATCCTGTGCAAGCAGGACACAAGACCATAATGAGAGCAAAAGAGGGATGGAAAAAAAGAGGGATGCCAGAAAAGTGGGGGAAAAAAAGGACAGGTGGTCCAAAACGACAGTATGAACACACCCAGAGGCGAGATACAAATTTTTGTGCATTTTGGTCAAAGTGTCTGCGAGCAGCGGGTGTTTTTAAAAGGATAAAATAAGCATTAAGTGCATTCCTATGGGGATTTGACCCGGTCCGAGCGATAATAGCTCAGCCACGCCCACTCCAATCACTCATAGAACACCTCACACAATAGAGTAATACATTTTTATACATAGCTTGCTGGTGTGCGTGCTCCGGTATTCATCTTTGTATGTTTAACCTAAAAAGTAGAATTTTGGAAAAAAAAAATCAGAATTTTTGGGGGGATTTTCTGTAGATCCCACCAAGCAAAGCCGTATGTCACATTGTGCAGAAATGAAAGACGGGTAAATGCGCTCAACCGATTCAGCACAACGTTATTTCACACTTTTCCAGATTTGGTCCCGGTTTATGGGCGACCTCTAGTGTCATATTGTCCGTTGGCCTGCCTGCTCCGTTCTTTCTGTGCTTTTCAAGGGCTTAGTGAAAGTGAAGTGATTGTCATTGTGATACACAGCACAACACACGTTGACACAACGAAATGTGTCCTCACCCTTGGTGAGCAGTGGGCAGCCATGACAGGCGGGACTGTGGGGACTTTGCTCAGTGGCACCTCAGTCGCACTTGGCGGCTCGGGACTCGAACCGGCAACCTTTACATCATGGGACCGCTAGGCCACCACTGGCCGCAACCACTGGCACTTGGCTTGGTAGCCTTGAATTCAAGATGTAATTTTTTGGCTTTTTTCATGGTATTCCCGGCAAATAAGTGGTCTGTCATACCAACAGGCCCCATTAAAGCATAATGAACTGCCACCATCTTAGCGCCCCCTAGTGTAATTGCAAGCAGATCTTGCACTGGGGCGTGTTCACTAATGTCACAGTCATGCTGGTAGTGGGCGTGGTCACGTTGGTGATGCCCACTGACATCCTCTGTGTACAAGGGATATTAGGAGTGTAGAGAACGGAGGAGAAAGGGAGGAGATAGGCGTGTTGACTGGAGGGGGTTTAAGTCACCCAGAACGAGGAAGTAGGTAGTGCGACAGCTGTCAGTCGTGCCTACAGGCTCCTCCCCCTTTAAATCTTTGTTTCTAAATGGCTTTAAAAATGTCGTTTGTCTACCAGTCTCATAAGCTGTCACCTGCGTGGGCGGGGGTCACATAAGCGGCTGGCTGTGCTCGTGGTCAGCAGGCCTGGACGTCTTCGGGGGTGGACAATGTCTGGGCTGGAATCTTGGTCGTGGATGGCAGAATGGGCCGGTAACATTCGTGGCAAATGAAGGAGAGAGAGATATATATATATATGCCGACGCCCTTTTTTGCTTAGCGGCGGGGGAATTTATGGTACCAAACCAGCTCTTACAGCACAGATTATTAATAATTACCCCGAGGCATGTTGGAGCCACAAACACACACACACAAAATCCACCAGTTTATCTAGGAAAATTTTTACATTTACAGCATTTACATTTACAGCATTTATCAGACACCCTTCTACAGAGCGACTTACAATCAGTAGTTAGAGGGACAGTCCCCCCCTGGAGCAACTTAGGGTTAAGTGTCTTGCTCAGGGACACAATGGTAGTAAGTGGGACTTGAACCTGGGTCTTCTGGTTCATAGGCGAGTGTGTTACCCACTAGGCTACTACCACCCAGGAAAATGTGTTCCTTTGTTATTTTCTTCACAACTGTGAGACAATATTAGTTCCAGACGGCGCTATCCGCGAGGGAACTTGCAAAATATATGATAAGCAAATGGTATGCACCTAATGTGCTGCACCTAATGTGTCCTTTGTGCTGCGCACGGTGTGGTGGCTCGTTTGGGGTTACCATGGTAACAGTAGAAACCGCACATCTGAAAATATTGACGTACTTCCAGTTGCTAGGCGTCGGAAGCAGAAGCCTTCCCTCCACCGGCTCTCATCCCTTCATTCCTGCTCCTTCCAGTGCCAGGAGGCCCTGGTGATGAGGACTCTGGCCGAGAAGCGCGAGCATGAGCGCGACGTCCTCCTGAAGGCCATGGAGGAGAACAGCAACTTCAGCCGGATGGCCGAAGAGAAGCTCCTGCTGAAGATGGAGCAGATTAAGGAGAACCGGGAGGCCTACTTGGCAGCCATGATGGAGCGTCTGCAGGAGAAGGTGAGATTCGCCCTCCCGGTGCTTCTATGGGACTGAATTAAGATTATAATAAAGAAATATTGTGCCCTGTTGTCTAGATAATAGAGGTGATATTGTGCCCTATTGTGGGTGGCCTTCCAGTGGAATGGGTGCAATTTGAAGTGCTTGAAGGGTGTATGCTACACAATAAAAATGCAAGTGCATAGACAGTCCACTCCAAAATCAGACGTAAATTGAACACTATTAAAAAAGAACACTGTTAAACTCCCACAATTAAAATTACAGATTAATATTAATCTCTTTTTGATATGATCTTAATCTCTTTTTGAACCCCCTCCTTCAGCTCTGATCATTATGTTTTTATCTACAATGGCCGTAATGTGCTGTTGTGGAATGGAAGTCCTTCTGACATTAAATGTTGCCTAATTTTAATAGAACAATGTCAGAAAAAAAAAATAATCAGAATAAAATGTGGCAATCAATAATCAACATATCAGCGTGTTATTGCGGGTGTGATCATTTGCGTTCTTCCTCCTTGTCCAGGAGAGGCATGCCCAGGTTGTCCGCAGGAACAAAGAGATGAGGGAAGAGCTGACGGCGTGAGCTGCTCCCAATACCCGCCACGCCCTTCCCAACCCTCATCCGACCAACCCACCCCCCCCCCCCCCCCCCCATCACATCACCCCCATCCTTGACCCTGAGGACCCCTCCCTCCCTGCCGCCGCAGCGCAACCTACAGCCACCACCGCCGAGGGAGGCGGACCCACCCACCCACTACTGCCCCGCGCGCCTACAGCGTCAACCTCCAGCAACTGATTAATGTGTGTTCCACTCCGCCCTTACCAAGAATGTTTTTTTGCTTGATTAAAATAATAATAATAATAATAATAACAAATGAGGAAAGAAAAAAATGAAAACTGAAATAAGCGGTATTGTTTTTATTGATTATTTTCTTGTAAATACTTCCTTTTTTTGTTATATATGAAACAACAGAAAGTATTGCCATGTGCCATTTTCTAAGTTCCCTCTCTCTCCCCTGTTAGGATGTGCTCATGCCCGCCCTTTTCTGATTCCCTGCAGTTTCTCTCGTATCTGGCTTCGGTGTTTGTGACTTTGCTGGCTAGCAGGCGTTCGCTGTGTCTCCTCTTTCGTTCGGCCCTGTTTTTCTGTGCCAGTGTGGTAGAAACTGAGCGCTAGACCATTTACACACACTCACACACACACACACACATGCACGAGCCCCAGGGATTGTGGGTAAAGTAGACTACGCTAGATGAACATAGAATTTACAAGCCATAACTCGCTGTCTGTCTTTTTCTCTCAAAGACACTGGCGCACACACACACACACACACACACACACACACTGCTGTCCCACTCTGTGGGATTTTGGCAAAAGTGACTTAGTGCTCAAGAGGAGCTTGCAGAATCCTGCACTGGGATCTTTAGAAAGGTCAAGGCCATGTGGGTTGGCGTCGTGCGTCCCCTTCCCCTCTCCACGGAACTGTGCTGCGCCGTTTCTTCCTTACCCAAGGTGAGCCAGAGGTGATTTGAAATTCCGAAATGGAGTTTTACAGCAGGGGACAGTGTGAGCTGTGAACACCCACACACACACCCACACACACACACACACACACACACACAAACAGGACTCTAGCATTTACAGAGACGGGGAACTGTGTGTATGTGTACGTGTGTGTCTGTGAATGTATGTTCTTTCCGCTTAACTGCAATGTGTGTGTGTGAGTGTGTGTGTCATTTTCCCCCTGAGAGGCCGAAACGGGGAAAAGGTGAAGACTGTCTTTGAGGCCTTTCCCCAGGGGTCCAGCCGCAGGCGCCTGTAATAAACCTGCCTTCCTTCATCTTCTTCAAGTCTGTGTATTTTCCCCATGACACGTATATCTCTGTGAGCAAGCTGTGGTGAATAAAGGTTTGGGGTTCTGTGACTGAAAAATTGATCTCGGTCTTTTTGTTCCAACCAAACAATGGCGCAGAATTTCCAGCGCATTTTTAATCATTTATGAATTTATGAGAGCTGTTAAGGGGAACTGCACTGTTCTGTACTCTGTAATCTTAATCTCTGTAGATGCAAGTGTATGAAGAATCTCTGGACCCTGGTCATTAAGTGGGTGTTCCAAGGTAAATAAATACGATAAAAAAAATTTAAAAATAAAACATTACAGTGTCTTGTCGGTGTAAAAACGCAGGTGACCAGTAGGTGGCGATAAAGGACTTGATCTGCATTGACTGCCTGTCCCCTTCATAAAGGTCACCTGCTGTAGGTGGGGCGGAGCTGTACGAATTTCTGTGTCTGGACCCAGTTGGAAACGTGCAATTACGGTAAAAGAAATAAACGGAGCTCCAGGACATTTTCAAAAAAACACCGCTCAGAATGGGGTGGGTGGGTGCTGCACGCCTCGGCAGAGGCTCTGTGTGGGTGGGGGGGGGCGAGCTCTGTTTTTTACGGCTTGGCAGCAGGGCCAGGGTGATCCTGGGGGAGCGTGGGAGTTCACCACACCAGGAGCGTTGGCTTCAGGACAAAGCTACACTGTGCACCTCCTCTCCACCCTCTCTCCCCTCTCGGACCCCGGCCAGCCCGCCCGCCATTGTCCAGGATATCCCCTCCGTGTTAATCGCTTCCTGAACACACACAGAGGACACTGAGAGCCCCAGTGTGGGGGCCTGAGGGCCGTTAGGACCAGACAACGCCCCCCCAGTCCCGCATTTACACTCCACGGCAGCAAGAGGCTTGTTCACGTCCCCACAAATTACCATAGAAAGATAAAATATAACCGGTGAGACAATTTAATTCCAAACAATTGCCACTTCCACACATTTTTTTCATCATCTCTGGACTACTTTTGCTAACACAAACTGTAATAAGTGTGTTTTTTTAGGGTGGTAGTAGCCTAGTGGGGTAACACACTCATCTGTGAACCAGAAGACCCAGGTTCAAATCCCACTTACTACCATTGTGTCCCTGAGCAAGACACTTAACCCTGAGTGTCTCCAGGGGGGGGGACTGTCCCTGTAACTACTGATTGTAAGTTGCTCTGGTTAAGGGCGTCTGGTAAATGCTGTAAATGTAAATGTGAGAAAGGCACCTGGGTCCCGCTCCAGCCATGCGGCCTGGGAAACGCATGTGCCGAGGACGCCAGGTGAGTGTTCGGGGTACCCCGGACATTTTGCTGGCTGTAGACCTCGAGTTCTTCATGTGTGTGCGCAGGCTGTGGGTAAGTAAGCTACATGCAGCTACCTACCATGGTGGAAGTGCAGAAAATAAACGATCAGATGGGGAAACAATAACTTGACGCTTTTCAATTGCATTTTTTTTTTTTTTTATATATATATATAAAAATAACTAAGCATATTAGGTTTGGGGGTCTCTGACCCACTGCTTTTTTTTTTTTTCCTTAACACAATTCCACAAAAGCCACTCGAGATACGTTTTGCAGATACACTGAAAAATTAAAACTGTAGCTACAGACGTACGAAACTACATGACTGTTTCTGGAATTGTCCATCCAAGAATCTGTAACTCGGATGGTGGGATTGGATGTTATAATAGAAATAGTATAAATTATAAAAGACGCAAACCGATTTCAAGCCTTCAAGACATTTTCAATAGATCCAGAGCAACAATTTAGGATAATTTATTGAATTTGCATATTTAGCTCTGGTCTTACAAAAGAAAACTGGTACATTTAAGGGGCTAGAACCCAGTCCTTTTTTTCCCCCCTCTTTTTAATATAATTTTTTCCCCCCCATTCCAGAAGCACCTGACTTTCTAGAAGCGTAATCCCTACCGTCCTTTGTCTAGAATAAAGACATCAACAAAGCAAAATGAAAAACCAACAACAAACAAGCGTGTAATGTCCAAATTTTTCGTTTTATACTTATGACTGCGATTAAAGTCCAGCTCAGCTTGCAGAGGTCAGTCTGTTGGGGGCAGCAGAGTTCAGAAGGCTCCTATTTCCAGGCTCCAGGGCCTGTAGGGCTTCCCCAGTTTGCTGCCGCTGGTGGGGGCGGAGGGGCTGAGGGACCGCGGCGACAGCAGCGGGAAGGCGCCAATGGGGAACGGAAACGCCGACAGGGTGGAGAGGGAGCTGAGGAGCGGCGGGGCGAGTTTAGAGGCAGCGGAGGAGGGCGTGCCTGTTAAAGCCAGCGGCAGGGTGGCGCTGGGCGGGACTCTCATGGGTCCCGTCGGCCCGGAGATGGAGTTGGAGACGGAAGTGCTGCCGAGCCGGCTGGGTGTGTGGGGCTCTGCGGAGGAGGGCGGAGAGGAGGTGGGCGAAGAGGAGGAAGACGAAGGGCTGCTGCTGTGGGAATGAGCTGCCGCATGCTGCTGCTGCTGCTGCTGCTGCTGCAGGAGGAGGTGCTGGGCCAGGTGGGCCTGGGGCGTCCCGAACGCTGAGGCCCAGCCCAGATGCCCCAGGCTGGAGTGAGCCTCCCTCTGGGTGGCGTAGCTGTTCAGGTGGGAGACCAGGCGAATACGCAGCGGGTCGGCACCGTCCAGACCCTCGATAATACTCAGGTAGCGTGCCGTCTCCGCCAGGCACTCACGGAAGCCCAGGCCGCGGTAATCCATCGCCAGCGCGTGGGCATCGAAGTACCCTGCGACACAGAAATTGGGGCTTTATTTAATCGTGCACCAGGAGAGAGAGGCTCGACTCGTTCGCATTTTACATTAATAACGTGCTCTGTGCCCAGTCCGACCTGTTCTCTTTGTAAAAATGCAGTTTCTACACAGAATGTTTCATCTAGGCCACTTTCATCTTCAGCATGGTGGCCCCACCCAATTTTTGTCCCCAAGTCGCCGTACCTTTTCCACCTGAAGCATGAAGCATCTTGAGGTGGTCCACAGTCATCTGCAGAATCTCCGCTTTCTCCAGTTTGGCTGAGCCCTGCCGATGGAATACGCCGTTTAGACTTCCATCCAGGACAATCAGCATAGTTTCATGCATTTAACAGGCTAATTAAATTCATACGTTTTAACAAAGGAGGATACTTCAGGACACGTAATGTCTTGCACCGCAACTCAACCGAACTCTATGCCGTTGTGCCAAGAGTCGCTACTATGGTGCTTTTAGTGTCTGTTGCTAGGCAACAGTGGGCGGTTATTGCTTATTGCATTACACATTACAATGGTGGAAAATTATATATTTTTTTGGCTTTTTGTTCCGACAATCACTGTTGCATGGATAGTATAATGGTTTATGATAACTAAATAAAAAAAAAAGAAGACCAAAATTGTTTAAGTATTATTTAACAAAAAAAACTAAATGTAGAATGCTAAATGTTTCATATTTCCCAAAACATTTTGGGAAAGTTTCAGGCCACTTTTTGTGATTTTGGAGAGCACCTGGCAACCCTGCGAAGCCTCACCTGCTTCTCGAAGGCGCTGGGCACCAGGCGGCGCAGCTCCGACAGGCTGTTGTTGATCCGGTCTCGGCGCCGCTTCTCAATGATCTGCGGACCGAAATCGAGACATGGAGATGTCAGCATGCAAATAGTTTTTTTTATTATTACAATTAATAATACAATTAAATAATCGTCAAATAAAATGGCAATTCACCCCACGCCGACGCTTTCTCGCCTGGACCTGAGACGTGGTGGAGGGAGACATGGGTCCCAGGGGAGAATTCAGGCTCCTAGAGTCAAAATGTTGGATGCATTAGTTTAAACGCCGCTGCCTGGGCTGAACGCGAAAAGTGTGTCGCTGAGTTAGGATGCGTACCCGTTCTCGTCGGTGCTCTCCTTCTCCACCTCGACGTTCTCGTCGAGCTCGCTGTCCGAGGAGCTGAAGTCGTGGTTCCTCTTCATGGCGCTCGTGTCGCGGTAGTCCCACTTCGGCTTCGTCAGCTTCGCGTCGCAGCCCTCGCCCGTTTAAAGCGTCCGGCTTTCCCACGGTTTCATTTCAGCGCCGCCGGCGGCCCGCGGGGGCGGGGCCTGCGGACGGCCAGCCAATGGGCGCGCCGGCTCGGCTTTGAGTGACGGAGCGCTCGGCGGCCCGCCGCGCCCCGCTCATTTGAATACGTCTGACGGCGGGCCAATGGCGCGCCCGCCCGTACCTGCCAGGCCCCGCCCCCGCGCTCCGTCGGCTCCGAGCCCGTCTGGCCGGCTGTCAGCACGCGCTGGCCGTGGGAAAGTTCCTCGGAGCGGCGCTGATAACCAATCAGAGGCCGGCGGCCGTCTCCGGCGCTGGAATGAATGGGGCAATTGGTCGGGGCGACGGGCGGTCTGCGAGCGAGCGTGTGAACCTGTAATCGAATACGAACTCATCCGCGGCGGCGCGCTGCGCAAGGGGAAGCCGCGGAGTCTAACCTCACCCCGAGGAGCGGGAGCGGCAACGCGCAGGCGCCGGGCGACGCCCGTCTGAAGGCCGCGCGGAGCACGCGTCGTCTCGACGCACTTTTAACCTCTCTTTCCACCTCCGGTTTTATTATTATACTCTGTATGTGCGGCCCCGTGCTAATTGTTCAGGAAGGGGCTGTACAACACTGTAGTGTTAATAACGTCGATCTTGATATGTAGGGATGTTCTAGAAGAACTAACTAATAACTAACGAATGGTCTCCTACAAGCAAAAGTCTACAATGTTGTAGGTGAACAGAGGAAGAAGGAAAATTCAGCAATAATCGCTTTATATAAATCAACGCCTGGACGCATTAGATTACATTTTAGACAAACCATGGCTTTGTTTTCGCTGCTTTGCATTGGACTTTTGCACTGTACTGTGGATATTTTATGCTGAAATACTACTACTAGTAGTTGGAGTAATTATAATACCATATTAAGATATAATCCCAATAAACACATTTCCTTTAACAGCTATCAAATAAGTTAATCAATTTAACCAATTTAACATGCATATTGTCATTTAGATAACAATAAAGAAAGCACCAAACTGCATGACAGTCAGGAGAATTGTCATGACACATCATGAGGAACTTCTGAGGAACACTGAGAATGTCGGTGCGTTGCCACTCTAATTGGGATCCCTCATGGGGTCCTGTGATAGCCGCCGTATGTATTTGGGTTGAGTGACAGGCGTTGGCTCAGCAGGTTTAATTGTCACCCGTGCAGGGGAGAAGCTCCCTGGTTTGGCGCCGGTGAATGGGAGGAAGCACTTGGCTCTCGTGTTGTTGTTGCTGTCGCTACCAGCCTCTGGTGGACATGACGTTTGGTGCTGATTGTTGGCGTGGAGGCCACGGTGTGGGTGGGGTGGACGCCGGTGGAAGGGGGGGGGGCTGTTATTCAAGATCACGGAAGGTTCCCACGCCGTTATTTTCTGCCGGCCTCTTTTGTTCTCCTGTCTCATCACATGTGAGCCTTTGAAGGTAAAAAGCTCACACAACACAAAATGACGGCCCTCACATCCCACCCCCGTGGAGCAGTTGAAGGGCCACACTGAAACTCGAATCATCATCTCAGGCTTCAAGGTTTTCCGTCTCGTTCTTTCGGCTTCCAGCACTAACACCTTGTTTCCTCGCCGCGGACCAGACGTGCCACCAACACTAAGTAGAGTATGACAGTTTAAAGGTCCCCTGACATGTTGGTCTTAGTGTCCCCTAGTACTGTATCTGAAGTCTCTTTGATCCAGACCCACAATGAGATTTCCCAGGACGTGCCATTTCAGTGTCTGTAGCTTTAAATGCTAATGAGGAGGAGAGAGGCGGGATGAGGAGGAGAGTGGCCTATAGAAGTTGAGGTAGCATTTGCGGAAATTACATCACCAGTCACCAACCATTTTACATTTACATTTACAGGGTTAAGTGTCTTGCTCCGGGGCCCAAATGTTAGTAAGTGGGGTTTGAACCTGGGTCTTCTGGTTCATAGGCGAGTGTGATACCCGCTAAGCTACAACCACAATGTTTGGTGCAGACAGGAAATAATGTTGGAAAAAATAACAAAAAATATTTTCAGAGTCTCGCAGGAAGGAACTAAAAAATACGTTTGTGCTTATTTTTATGTCCAATCACTGAGCAACTGAAATGCTTCGTACGTTTTCAAGCCATCACGGTCGGCTGAGTTACTTTTTTAGGGGAGGGGTGGGAAATTCTCTGGGCAAAAAAACGGGAGGTAACCTTTCCCGTTATGATGAAACAAGGGGACAAATTCAAGGTCAGACTGTCTGAGATGCTGATCTCTGAACGGCGAAGCAGAATGGCCAAAGCACTCTTTATACCTATCGCCATTTCTAGCCACTGCAGGACCACAGACAGGCTGGGGGACCTTGTATTAATGTTAAATAAACTCACAAAGTTGTCATGATAGGAAACCTTTAATAAAAGAATTTCAAAGCATGTTTTGAGTCCGTTCATCTCCTCAGGAGAGGGTCACCAGCCGAGGATTTTGGGCTCATCTTAACATCAAACAAGGGAAGATCTGTTAGCAGCAGATGATCTGTTAGATCAGGGGTGGTAGTGGCCTAGTGGGTAACACACTCGCCTATGAACAACCATTTTCAAACCCCACTTACCACCATTGTGTCCCTGAGCAAGACACTTAACCCCGAGTGTCTCCAGGGGGGGACTGTCCCTATCACTACTGACTGAAAGTCGCTCTGGATAAGGGCGTCTGGTAAATGCTGTAAATGCAAATGTCACGGAAGAGAACCTGGCACAAGGCGCACCCAAAACCTTTTGCTGAGTTCTTCCTTTCATTTGGCACATTGTTTGAGGCACAGAGGTCCATGTCTAGCTGGTTTAATGGTGATTTCTACCATTTGCACTGTACACACGGGACATCGGTGGAGTATTGACGGGATGTGTTGTTGTTTATTAATAGCCCAGCACACAGGGAGGAAGGCCGGCGTTGTTTTTTCCCCCGTGGTGGGAGAGGAAGCTGGGCCAGATTCTCTGCGAGACGTGTGTGTGACACCTTTCATCGTGCCGGGGGGCGGGGGGGGGGTGGGTGACATTGTTTTTGGGCATGCGTCGCAACGGGGGTCCACAAAGGATTGTCTTACAGACGTTCCTTCTGGAAGATTCTGCGAGTGCATCGTCTCCGTCACGATGCTGCTTGGCTCTGTGGTGAAAGTTTACACCAAGGCTTCTGTGTAATGTGTGTGTATGTGTGTGTGTCTAAGTTGCGAGAGGAAGTGTTGAAACGTTGATCCATTTAATGTCGCCTCCCCTCCTTGTGTCGGCCGTCCTTCTGAATAGCATAAAGGCCATTCTCTCATGGAGAACTACGCCCAGACACACTGTGCTCGCACAATGGAGAAGTGGTTTCAGCCCTTTTGTCCCGATGGCCATTGTCAACCTCTGGCCAATGATGACACTTTTGTTTTTTTGTTTTTTTATTTCAGTTGTTTATAGCCCGCGTGTGGAGATCTACGGCTGGATCTGTCCGGTTCTGCACGGCTCCTAACCGTATGGTTTCGGGTCGCGTTGGCCTTTGAAGTTTTGTGCGTGGGCTGTGTTCGGGTTGAACCATGTGGGTGGTCACCCTCACTCAGAACCCACAGTAAAGTCCTTGGGTGCTCAGATCTCACACACACGTAGGCTGTCACACATGCATTCACACACATACACACCCAGCTACTCACTCATTGACACATGTCCACACATAAATACACGCTCACTCACGAACTGGTCATCGACCTCGCTCACTTTCACACATTCACATTGACTGACTGATTCATTCGTTCATTCGATAATAACAGAGGAGTGAAAGAAAAGAGAATTTTAAAATGTTATTTGCTGTTCCACGCACAGTGGAAGAACTTCTTGTCAGAATCAACGCACCGATGCGGACGAGACACACACACACACACACGCACCCACACACCATGTGCAACTGTTCTAATTTGATAATGAGCCGTGATCAAAACACACTCATATTTGACCTTCGCCCTGACAAAATGAGCCTGTGGCATGGCCTTTGTGCACAGCAGCCTGGGAGAGCTGCAGGCCACGCCCCTGCGACCCAGCGACCCCCGATAATGGGGTGGGGTCAGCGGGCGGGCTGTGTGAAAGCCCAGTGCGACGGCAGCGGCGGCAGCGCTGGGAACCCCCGTGGCCCGCGTGATCCTGTGAAATTGATCCCTGCAGGGCCTGAACCGGGCCAGCAGACGCCACCGGAAACAAACGCACTCCCTCTGTCTGGAGAAAAGAGGAGGAGGGAGGAGAAAGCGAGAGTGAACAGCTACCAGTAACCTCCATAAAACTCACTCTGAATACTTTCACCTTCATTAAAAATGAAGAAACCAATAAAGTTGTTTTGAAAAATTCCGATTTTTCACTCAAATTGCATTGTTTGTAATAGGTTAACAGCCTTTACATACATTTGGAGATAACTGTTTTACTCTACCAGACAAAGGCTTGGTTGCCCTACTCTGTGGTGGATATGGAGACTAAGTCTCCATAGACAATGGGCCAATACAAGAAACATGTTGTATCAGGAAAAAATTAAGTATATTTGAAGGATCTTTTTTTTTTTTTTAAAAAGAGTCACCTCTTTTTACCTTCATGGCTGCTTTGTTCAATATTGTCATCATGAAAAGCCACTTGGTAAGATGCTCATTAACATGAGTGAATGAAAAGAACCTTCAGGACTGTTGGAAACCGTCCCCTTTGTCCAACGGTGGAGAGAAGACAAGAGTGTGAAATGCTGCCATCACAACAAAAGTTCCCTGGTTTGGAGAGACACAAATCTTCAACTTTTTATTTATTACATAACCTCACAATATTTATTTTATAGTCTTGAGTCTTCAGTTTGGTTTGATACTGTAAAAAATGAAAGACCAATAAATGAGTTGGGCTTCCAAAATATGTAATGTAGTGTAATGTAATACATATCTGTGCCTGATTGTTCTATTTATTTTTCTGTTTTTATTGTGTCTATATTGTGTGTCCTTTTCTTGATTTTATCTTATTGTGCCTGACTTTTTATTTGTATGTTTATTTTGGCATTATTGTCTATTTGTCTATATTGTATTTGTTTTCTGGTTTTCTGTAAAGCACATCGATCAACTCTGTTGTTGTAATAGTGCTATATAAATAAACCTGACATTGACATATATATTTTGCATAACTAATTAAGACAACAAGCCATGGGAAGATGACTTGTCCCTGCTCTTGTCTACCCCAGAGGGGATTTAACCTGTTGCACTCCAGTGTGGACAAGTGGGTCTGTGGATCAAAACTGCTTAAATAATGCTAAGAAATTCTGAATCTCAAACAGATTTTTCCAAAATAAAATAAATTATTTTTTTTTATTACGGAAATTTGTTTAGAATTAAACTCAAATGTTCATAACATCCATACAATGGTCAATTTGATGTCTATATATGGATGTGGTCTATTTATGAATAAATGTATGTCACATATTTCTTGTATTTTTTGCCTTGTTTCGCATAGTTATGTAGAGTGATCATGGCTTCGCTCATGGCTGTTGACTACCTGGGAGCGAGTTGACGTGGGAAGACCACCTGTCCCAGCTCTTGTGGCTTTCTGGACTGGGTGTTTAACCTGTGGACAAGTGGGCCTGCGGATCTGATCTCGGACAGCAGCTGCAGGGCTGCACACGCTGCGCGAATGTCACCGAACTGTCACCGGGGGTGGGGGGGCTGAAAGACAAACTGCGGAGACTTCCCACGCGTCCGCCTCCAGCTCGGCCCAACGCCCCGGACACGTCCACCTGTGTGTTCGAGCTGAGGTCGGCGCGCCCGGGTTTTCTCATCAGTCGCCGCGCACATTCTGCAGGGAGCGTGGGAGGATTCGCATCGGAAAACTGCTTTCTGGAGTCTTCATTTTCTCTCTCTCTCTCTCTCTGTCCGTTTTCCAAATCTACTCGTTCTGCTCAAACTGCGCCATTTAAAAATGATGGAATCAGAATGATGACACAGACATTCGTTTATGGCGCTCTTGCTCATGCAAAGCTCCACCCTCGCATGACCTTTTCCCCCCTCACAGGCCCAAGGCTAAATGTGGGGTGTGAAGTGGGGCGTCTTCCTGCGGCTCTCATCAACGTCTCATCCACGGTCGTGGGGAATGCAAGCAGGCAGAGTTGCGGGCAGAGGTCACGTGACCTCTTGCCGAAAAGAAAAGCTGCCGCGGCCATCAACACGCACATCGGGAAGTACTCTTGCCGCTCGCCCTGGAACGCCGGGGCGCGCCGCGTTGCTGTAAAGTTTTGCAGCGGCGAGGCCTGTGAGTGACAACAGAGCGCGCGGCGAGCGCCGCTCGGGGCCCCGCGCCGCCTGATTAGTGTTTATACAGTCATTAGTGTGACGGCGAGAGCTGCGGCCGCGCTCGGCTCCGGCCGCCTGTTTTCCGAAGGTCCCTGCGGCTCTCCAATGCAAACACACCGGGCTCTCGTTCTCAGCCCTCCTGCCAGACGCCTTCGCCCCACGGGCCGCAGATATGAAAGGTTGCCCCCCTCGTCGTTATGGATGCCATGCCGGAATGAAAAGAGAAAAAAAAAAAAAACACCGCTCCTGTATCAGTGCTGGAATCAGGCTCTCGGCGGGAGTTAGTTTTCGTGCGTCTGCTGCTTATTTTTCTTGATTGTTGATATTGTGGCTGCACAAATGACTCTGGGAGGAGGGTCTGCTAGTGCTTCTGGGTAGAAGCACTAGAAAGAATCCTGACACTTAGGAGAAACATTTCAAATATGGAGAAATACGCTTCATAAAGGGGATTCATTTTCATTTGCAATGCTTTATCTTAAACGACCATAATTAATTTGCAAGAAACACTTAAATAAAGGGTTCAGAAAAGTGTGCAGTGGCTTAACACATTTTCCAGACGCCCTTATCCAGAGCGCCTTCCAGTCAGTAGTTACAGGGACAGTCCCCCCCTGGAGACACTCAGGGTTGAGTGTCTTGCTCAGGGACACAATGGTAGTAAGTGGGATTTGAACCTGGGACTTTGTGGCCTTCTAGTTCGTAGGCGAGTGTCTTACCTGCTAGGCTACTAGCACCCCTCCCCCTTCACTTTTATTGTTCATGTTTTCAGGCAAATCTAACCAACAACATGAGATCTCAGGTCCAATTTTTATCGCTGAACCTTTAATGTCCAAGTTCAGATTTACTCTGTCTCTGAAACGGACCCATATATTTAAATATTCTAAATATTAAATGTAATATGATATGTAATGTGTTAGTGAACAACGTGGCTGTAATATGCATTATGCGGTATGCACCATATGACTTATAGTCACGTCTGTCCACAGGCGCACCACCCACACACTGCCGCATGCATGGGCTGAAACATGCAGACGTGTCCAATTCAATTACAGTCATACCCACCCACACACATGCGCGCACACACACACACACACACACACACACACACACATGCGGAGGATTCAGCCGTATGCACCCTCCCCCCGACTGACCCCTCCCAGCTGACCCTACTGGTTCATGTCTGTCAGCCTGCGCTGCTCGCCGTCGGCGTGGCGATGGCCAGGGCCGTACTAACGGCTGCTCCCGGCCGGCCCCGCAGCTGTCCTGCCCGCTCCTCCGCCGCTCACACACGTCCCCCTCCCTCGCCCCGTCCCTGCGGCGGCAGCTTCCCAGGCCGAGCCGCAGAGTGGTGGGGGGACGGGGGGGGGAGGAGGGCTTGAGGGGTCAGGGATTATAACCGGGAACACATAACCATCATTCCAGATCCCGTTCTCTGTCATGGAAGCAGCTCTCTCTCCCACACACACACACACACACACACACACACACACACACCATAAAAAGGAAGCCCAAAATATCACAGCACCACGACCAAACAATTCGATTACAGAAACTATTCAGACTCCGCCTTGCACCAAAATAAAACCCATTTCATTTAACATGTTCTGAGTTCACGGCACATTTCCCAGGTTTATTACTCAGGAAAAATGAACTGAGAAGCAGTAAAAGTCTCCGCTTTCGCTGCGTTTGCTCTCATTGTTGATTTTTTGGCTGACGGACTGTGGTTCTCCTGCATGTAGTTGGACCCTGAAGCCCTCCACCAGAAGGAAGTGATCCTGAGGCCCAACAGGAAGTGGGGAGCTGACAGAGCGGCGGCGGGCCTTGGGCCTTTCTAAGATAAGATGAGTTTGTGTTCAATGTAAAGCAAAGAAAAGTAAAGAGGCCATTGTATCTGGCGGCCCGTGTGAAAATGCGGTGTGCGTTTGTTTAACGTGCACTCTTGACGTTATTTATTTTGCCTCGGCCCCCGGAGCGGAGAGGCGGCCTCCACCGTACTCCTACTCTGGCCGCGAACACAAACAAATCCCCAGCCCTCCGCCTCCCCCCGTCCCCGCTCTGCGTCAGAAAGCGGAGGGGACTCAGCTCTCGAGAGCTGGGAATCACTTACAGCCCCCCCCCCACGAAAGCCACAGTGGTGAAGCCGCAGTGTTTACCTCACACACGCTCGCCTTTGTCCTCAGGAGAAGGCCGTTCCCAGTGCACTTTGGGGGGGGGGGTTCCTGCCTGGTCTCACCTGGCCGCTACGTAGGTAACAAGGCATTGTTTACCGTGGGCCTCTGGTGGGGAAAGGTTACAGGAAAGAGGGAGAGAAGCAGGGAAGAGCCAGGCCCTTTCGGAGCGGCCCTGAATGGAGTTTTGTCTGGGCTGCGCGCAGCGGCAATTGGATCCGGTGGGAAACCTTTGAGACCGCCACGGAGCCGCAAATAGAACAACAGGAACAGAGGACAATCGGAGGTCTGGCCCCATAAAGAAGGCACTATCCTTCACACAGCCCCCGCCCCGCTCAGCCAACTCGGCTTCGCACAGCAACACCACACGTGGCACGACACTCACACCGCCAAAAGTTTATACCTTTACTAAAACTGCCAGCTATTCGGATTCTGTAGTAATATTCTGCTGTTTAACTGTAGACTCATTTCATTATGCAATGACCAAAATGCTAATGTAAAATTTGGCGATATTTCATGGTATTTATTCCCTGTTTACTGATAGCAGGTTTGTTAGCACAGTGATTAGCTCTAAATCACTTCAGGACTCACTTGAGTCAGAATGAGTTATTCCCCTTGTATTAAAGTTTTAAAAGAACAAACAGTACAAACTGGGTCTAATACATGCAAAGTATTGTGGAAAAGAATGGAGAACTTTTAGTTAGCTTAATTAGCTAACTAAGCTAAGGCTAGCTGAGGCTAGGGTTGCCACATGTCCCTTAAAATATGGAATGTTTGCCAGGTAGAGAAGTTTTAATAGGTATGGTCTGTCCCGTATCTCTGATTTGTGATTAATTCAACATCATCACGTCCACATTTTGTATGAAAATGCAGATGGTTTGATTTGTTGTGGTCTAAGGCGATAAGACTTGAGCCAATCAGAAGCAGAGTCTTTAAATGGAAGGTGGACAGTCGGTTAGAAAAGAACAACCATGAGTGGGAAGATTCATATCTGTGGCCCATAATAATGTATGTCCAAAGTTAAATCCCAATTCACGATGGGAAAAAGAACATACAGTCATTAGAATATTTCTAGATTTATTTTAATTGATATTTAAAAAGACGTGGTCACTTTTAAAAATGCCCATCAACCAACCAATCAGAATGCATGGACGGAGCTAATTGTGAGTTTGACCTTGATGACTGGCCCATTTTGGGCTCTTGACACCTAAATGCTCTAGGGGCAATGTGAGGTGGCGTCTTGACTCTGCACTTTGACCCCAGTCTTTTATGGGTCATGTGAAAAAAGCAAAATTTGACATTGCATTGATAATTATCATTAAATTGTTGTAGAAATGTGCAGTTTTGACAAGATAAGTGAATATTGATATACTTTGGTTAAACTGTTCATGTGATGTTGATATACTTAGCACATTTAGATGTTGTGTAGAGCCTGAAGTGTGTCAGATGTGGACCACGTGTCTCTGGTTGGACGCAGCTCTTCCCCTGACCTCATCAGTGGAGCATCGATTTGGCCCAGCATCCGAGTTCCACACCGCTGATACGTCCCTAGCGGCAGCTGCCACAGTTCCATTTCCTTTATTGTCACCCTGAGTGCGCGGTGTCACTTCCTGCGGCGAGTGCACTGAGGCGTTGGGCGCCGGCGGATCCAGCTGCACGCACGCCGTCACTCCCAGGTGGCTGCTGGGACGGCTGTGCCGTCACGGTCTGGAAGAAACAGGAAGCGGGCAGTGTCATCCTGTCCATCTCAGTTCCGTTTCAATGATGAGCTTCTGAATATTTTTGCCATCTGTAGAAAAAGCTTTTTATTCATGTTTATGTGCGAAATATGTGGAAATACAGGATTTGGTCAACTTTTGGGTTTGGGAAATCACAGTAGCATGTTTTGGGATTTCTCACAGAAAGGGCCCGGGTGCACAGATGTTCTTCTTGGCACCTCGGCAGCATCGGTGGACCCCAGTGCGTGAGCAAGGGGCTCGTCTGTGGGACACAAAGCCTCGCCTGTGTGCCGGGAACTGCAGTGGTGCTGGGAACGGGGCCTGGAGCGGGATACTCCGGGACCTTCAGTGTGTGAGAAAGTGCGTGTGTGGGGGTGTGTGAACGCGTGATGGAAGGAGGATAAATAAAGAGAGACTGGTGGATGTAAAGGGAAAGCAGCCGACGGAATGAATGGAATAGGGAGAGAGAGGTGAAGGGTGAGGGCCGCAGTCAGAGGCCTGGCCGAACACCCTCGTTTTCCCTGGATTAGTGACAACTGCCGGCGTCAGGATGGCCTGACCCGCCCTGACACCACCTGTCCCAACACTAGATCAAGATCTGACTCCTACAACAACACAGATGAGCGGAAGGAAATACAGTACATGCTGCAATGGCTTTTACAGTCTCTGATTTAAAGAGTTATAAAATTAGCTAAATTAATGAGATAAAATTTTCACAATGAAAGAAATGTTGAAACCAAATGAGAATACATTGGCATTCCAAAAGCAGTCGATACCATGTAGAAAAATCTGATTAATCCTTTGCATCCAGCTCGAAATGCATTTTCTAAAATGTTCTCTTGAGAAAGTTTACTTCATTATTACAATAATACTCCATTTAGCTTGTTTTTTTTTTTTTTTTTGCTTTTTTCTCAAAATTCATTATGATTGTTGAACCATTTGTTGTGGGAATGTACAATACAACAAAAATACACCAAATCAGCTAAATAAGGCATTTGAGCAGCATATAAGAGACTGTGCTTTTCAAATGACTTGTAATTTTGGTGCTTGTAGACGGTATTTATTTTTTCACAAACGGAACTCTGCACAGTTATTTCACAGTTATGATGACATTTGCGCCTCCTAGAATGTCTCGATTTAAAGATTTTTGTCTTTTCTTACTGACTGCGTCCCAGTGGGAGTGCAGAATTTATGCCGTGAATACAGCAACAGTCCATGTTCATGTAAGAACTTGTGAGTGCTGCAAAACGCTGAGAACTGAGCCTGCAGCAGCAGCAGGCACACAGAGCTCCTCTCTTCACAAAAGGTCAGGAGATGTTTCTGTTTTCAGCAGCGAGACGCTGTGCAGTTTAGCCAAGAAAAAAAAAATGTGTTGGGGGAGGGAGGGGGGGTCAGATGAGACGCTCTGATGTGGGGCGGATAACCACTGTCCTGTGTGGAAAAAAAAGTGGGATAAAAAGAAAGGGAGAAAGGGGGGAAAGAAAAGCAGCGAAGGAATGCTGCGGCGGCCTCAGATCGAGGCCGAAGAATAAAGAGTCAGAAACCCAAAATAATGAGGCTCTTCCTCATGGTCCAGACTGGCTGGCTCAGCAGGAGACAAGAGGCCGAGGGGTATGGCGACCCCCCCCCGTAAACCACACCCTGAACACCCACCCCGCCATCCAGGGACAAGAGACTTTACCGAACATTTGATTGCAAAACGCAGGGAAGATAAAAACACCCTCAGTAATACAGCAGGGTTCAAAGGTCAACTGATGTCATCACCAGATCACTGTTCCTGTGAACAGTGATTTTTGGATTTTGGTTGCAATCGCTTCAGCTGCATGGACACAGTATCCCAGGCTGCCTTGAGAGCGTTCCGGAGACGGCAAGTCCGAGCTTTTGTGCAAGGTTTGTGCACAAACTCATATCCTTGAAATCCAAATGATTCTCTCTTCTAATATACATTTCAAATTTGATTGATTTTATTATCATTCCAGCTAAAAAGAACACAGAGGCTCTTCAATGGCTCCGCGACACCATACACACTGCAACCATTAGCAGTGCCACAATAAAGGACACACATACACACAAAAGGCGCTCCTCTCGAGTACCACAACAGAGCAAGAAGTCACGATCTGGGATGACAGGGCGGGATGTGACTTGTTGGAACTGATCTTGCGGCGCAAATGAGAAGCTAGATGCCTCGGCCGGACCAGTCAAAGTTCGACTTGAAGGGCCCGGGTTCAGAATCTACCGCGTTCCCACAGCATTCACTCACATGTCAGCTACACAGGAAATGCCTCGGGTTCGCCTGAGCTGAGGCAGGAGCTCCGGTGGCGGTGTTTCATTTCACAGGATTGCACACAAGCCTCTGCACGTCACCGCGATTAGCTTATTATTCTTAAAAAAAAAAAAAAAAAAGACAAGCATATACGGCTAGGAGAAGAAAAAAAATCTGTGAAACATAAATGTCATTATGGAATATTTATTGATTATTTGCAGTTTGTGACATATCTGCATCAATAACATGGTATTCATTTGCATTTACATTTACATTTGCAGCATTTATCAGACGCCCTTATCCAGAGCGACTTACAATCAGTAGTTACAGGGACAGTCTCCCTGGAGCAACTTAGGGTTAAGTGTCTTGCTCAGGGACACAATGGAGGTAAGTGGGATTTGAACCTGGGTCTCCTGGTTCATAGGCGAGTGTGTTACCCACTAGGCTTTCACCATGAAAGCCAAAAATGGGTCATAAAACAAATAACAAGTAAATTTTTCAATTGTTTATTATAAAATGTACGAAATGTCTGACCTACTTCGGAGATGCAAACTGCTCTATTGTCAACCAATCAGAACAGTCCTAATTTGCATATCAGAGTCCCTCAATCCCCTCAATCTAATCTTTACTTATCAAGAAATCTCTCCATAAATCAACCCCTAATTGTGTCAATAAATAATTGAATACGAAATCTAAAATGAAATAAATGAATAATTACACACAAACATTTGTGATATAATTTTAAAAAGCCTGGACTAATCTGCAGCATTTTAATGAATAAGAATGGTTTTATTTAACAAGCATCACACTGATCCATGGAAATAAATGAAATCATTGGTAGCTTAGAGTGAAACGTCAACTCAACCCAACCCGCCTCATCGTGTATAATAGTTAACTGGGGATCTGGGTCGTGTCCCCCACCCCCCACCCCCCACCCCACCTCGCACTGAGTCTTAACTTTAAGCCCGGGATCACACACTTCGCAGTTGGAGATTACAGCCGGAGGTTTTAACTGAGGTCCAGGCATTAGCAGGAATTCCCATGCAAGCGCTGCCTGACAAAGCTCCACTGTTCACACACCACGCCCGATTCTGAGGGAACCAAATCCCTCCGACAACAGCGGGATCTTCCCCTTTCAGGAGCTCTGGGTCCCTCCCAGGAACACCTGGACGCCTCCACTTAGGATGCTGAGTTTATGTGTGGGTTTGGGTGACATCACTGAGGGACGGCCAGCAGCCTTGGCCTCCCGGGTTCGAACTGGCGGTGAATGGGTGAAAGTTTCCGCGCGTGATCTGCACGTCTGTCGAACGGGCGCCGTTAAGTCTGTGGTTTAGAGGGGAATACCTGTGATTAGGGTCTCCGCCAAATGGGTGTCAGGACGGATATAAGGGAAATTAGGTTTAGAAAGCTTTTTCGGCACATGGAGTCCAAAGATGTGATGACAGAAAACAAAAGCAGCGTGGAGCCATGTAGAGTAGGACGACGTGAAAAAAAACCGACAAAATACAAAAATAAACACCAGAGGAACTGTAGTCAATGTACAGTCACATTCAGAATCCACACTACAACACTCTGGCGCTGTGTGGAGCTTAAGCCTTTTAGGGAAAATTCAAGTCATTTCAAGACCTATGACAGGATTTGCATTCAATTGGACAAAAGGGGAACTCTGGAACATTCTCCCATTAACTGCATAAGCTGCCATCGGGTTCGAGTTTGGAGTAGTCCGCTCTTTCGGATGGCTATAGACTGGCAGATTTATCCAGAAGACTGACCAATCAGCACTTTATTAGCATTAGCAACAACGTACCAGATCCTTGATGCCAATTGCAATTTTTGAGGGGGAAAAGGTCTGTAATTTTAATACATATATTTAATACCTTACAGGCTACAAATAATATGTGAGAAAAAGAGGTAAATGCATTGGAAAGAAATGCAGAAAAAATGATGCACGAGCAAAACGTCCGTCAGTGTACAGTAGCGTTTCGTGTCTGGATTTGAAAATTGTCTGAGATCTGAGATCAGATTCCAGTTGATTCTGACGGTGCCTGCCATGTTTAGCTCTAGATTGTTCAGCTGTTGTTCAACCACCTCAAGGAATGTTTTCTCATTTCAGTTCCGCTGTTAAGATGCCTGTCCCGTTGTTCATTTCACTAGCCACTGTCCCTCTCTGTCCTAATACCCAGCATGTTTTCGCTCTTGGGGACAGCCGCACACAGGCAGCCCTTGTGGACCGAGCAACTGTCCCTGCCACAGGACCCCGTGACCCTGGTGACATGGGAAAGTGCACTGCTCAGCTGTTGGCCGCCATCCACGGACTGGCATCACCCTTTGGCGACCTCTTTGGTCATCATGGTTGCCTTACAGTAGCCTTACAGTAACGTGCAGCCATTGCAGGCAAAGTCGCGACCTTTGGGTGGCTTTTGAAAAGATCATTTCCCAGGTGCTAATGTGTTGTGACAGGGAACCAGGCTGATTCGGGATGTTCTGATCCAGCTTTCTCATTTGTGATACCGATATATTGCCTGAGCCTACTGTTGGGAAGAGACTGAGATTAATGTGTTACGTTTAAGGAAACATTTAACTGAAATATTTAAATATTACTTAAATATACTTAAAATTTAAATTAATTGAGGTTTTCTTCACTTATAAAGATTGCATAAATATACTGTATGCTGCTTGGAACTGCTTGGGTTTCGTAGATCGGCACACTGTGATTTTTTCCAATACTCGGATCGGATTGGTGCATCACTAGGCCCGATCCTGTAATTAACGAATTAAGAACTGATTAACCTCTGAAACAGAAGGCCATCAACAGTTTTTTCAAAGTAAAATAGTTCTGATCATACTCTCTGTTTGTTTTTCCCGTTCATTTTTAAGCATAGACCTAGAGTAATGGGTGGTCTGCCTAATCATCTCAACCCCTTAAAACGTCTGGGATCAGCACCATAGACAGCACCTATCACGCAGTCATTTATTTATGCAGTAACTATGCTGTAAAGAAAACCAGACATTTCCAGGCAGAATGGGCAAATATTTGTCAATATATGTAAACCGGACAACTTTAAACTGGACAACTGCATCACAGAATACAATGAATGACAGACAAGAGAGCAAGTGTTCGTCCTATTCATTGATCAGGATGTTTGTACAGAGCCTAATATGAAGTGTGCCAGCAAAACGAAGACCTGTAGGAAGAGGAAGAGCAGGGCTAAGAACAGGCACGCTACAAATATCCGAGAGGTACAGAGAGACAGGAGGACGGGAGCAGGAAACAGCTGCAGGTGGCCGGTCAGGGTGATTCAGCACAGGTCAGTCTGAGGGTCCAGAGGAAGACCAAGGGTCAGGAGAGTCCGGCAGGCTTGTGTCTTTAGGTGCGTCTGTCTGGAGATCGGTCAGTCAGGGTGGAGGGGTGACACGTGGCACCATAGGAGGTGCTGTTGGGGTGAAGAAGGGGCTGTGGGAAAGAGGTATGTGGGGAAAAAAGGTCCTGATAAGCACCAAGGCAGTATGTGCATCCTTTTGAAAAAAATGAACATTTTTGAAATGCCATCAGTCTACAAACTAAATAATCCTGTCCTTTTCATGAAATTAATGCTCTTAAAAAAAAAAAAAAGGAATTTAATTGAAGATGAATTCATCTGCATGCTGTATTGACTAATGGACTTAAATATGTGGAACAAATACGTGTCATGTGTCCAAATGGATCTTGGATGTGGTTTATGGACGCCTGCTTCAGCAATTTTAAACATCCCAGTCTTCATGTCTCGCTTTTCGTTCTCATAGTAATTCACCCTGCAGGAATTCAGGGCATGCAGGAGCAACTCCTGCAGGAGCGTCAAGGGACGTGATGGAGCACAGGCCTGCGGGTTGCCATGTTGCAGTCGTGGCAGAAACATGGGGAGGTACACACGCGGCTGTTTCGTAGAACCTGTTCTCCATTTGCGCCGCTGAATTGTATGAATTGTACTGGATTGGATGGGCAGTGGTGGCCTAGCAGGAAAGGAAACGGACCTGTAATCGTACGGTTGTTGGTTTGAATTCCCTAACCGCCAAGGTGCCACTGAGGTGCCACCGAGCAAAGCACCATCCCCACACACTGCTCTCCGGGCGCGTTGCTCACCAAGGTGATGGTTAAATGCAGAAGACGTATTTCACAGTGTGCACTGGGTGCTGTGCTATTGTGTGTCACATGTGACAAAAAAGAGAAGACACATGTGGAAGGTACTTTTCAAGGCAAAAAGCCACAGACAACCGAATATTAGGCACTTTCATGAGAAATATGATAAAATCACTTTAATTAAAGTGGCTTTGATAAAATAGTTTAAAAAATTGTTTAAAATGATAAAATAGTTGCTCCCCCCTAGAGCAACTCAGGGTTAAGAGTTTTGCTCAGGGACACAATGGTAGTAAGTGGGATTTGAACCTGGGTCTTCTGGTTCATAGGCAAGTGTGTTAACCTCTAGGCATAAGTTGTTTTGCATACACAACAATACCGATCATGATCTTGACCATCCTGAGGAGGGTATGTGGACATTTTTTTGTTGGCATGGGGCACAGAGTGTATATATAAGGTGTGCCCGGGGGATAGTACAGATTGCATGTGTGTGTGCTATTACTAGAACGAATATACATATAGACGCCATAGACATGACAAAAAACCCAGCCGGACATGTTCGGGGAAAAGAGGAAATCTGGTCACCCTGACTCTACACAACTAACTTTTCAACTCATAGTGAACATATGCAAATCATTAAACACTAAATATTGCAAACAACTGTTTACGTACCCACCGATTTGGAAACAATACTCTAATTTAACAAACAGATTAACAGTTCTGGTTGGGGTGGCCAGTCAGTGTGGCCAATCAGATTTGTGTGTGGTAGTAGCCTAGTGGGTAACACACTTGCCTATGAACCAGAAGACCCAGGTTCAAACCTCACTTACTACCATTGTGTCCCAGAGTAAGACACTTAACCCTAAGTTGCTGCAGGGAGGGGACTGTCCCTGTAACTGTGATTGTAATTCGCTCTGGATAAGGGCATCTGATAAATGCTGTAAATGTAAATTTCACCCCCGGCCACCCCTGTGGACACGCCACTGAACATCTTACATGAGAAGATCCAATATCTTTGCACACACACACAGAATTATAAAGTGGAGGAATGAAGATGTAAATAAACTTGAAATTGAAGTTTCTTTGTATAAACGTGTACACAATAAAGTGAAAGTGAAGTGATTGTCATTGTGATACACAGCAGCACAGCACACAGTGACACAGTGAAATGTGGTCTCTGCTTTTAACATCACCCTGAGTGAGCAGTGGGCAGCCATGGCAGGGAGCAGTGTGTGGGGACGGTGCTTTGATCAGTGGCACCTCAGTGGCACCTTGGTGGTTTGGTATTTAAACTACTGGTAATGTAAAGTATAAAAAAAGACACAGAATGCTCCCTTATAATACATTCCAACAATAGTTCACTCCCCTTTGTTAAATCCCCCATTTCAGCTCTTGTAAAATATGGTACCCATATTAATATTAACCCATAAACTGTGAATTTTATCACTTATTAATTGTTATTAATAATAAATGAAATTATTAGAGGTGGCTTGTTATGATAAATTGTGGAACCGGCTTGTGCTGGACCTTGCATTCTTGCAATCGTAGGATTTGTAGGTAAATCTGACAAACAGCCCCCCTCTTTCCCTCCTCCCCCATCTCTGGCACGGTCAGAGATTGAGTGAGACACACAGATGCACAGGCAGAGAATGAGGGTGTCGGGTCGGGGGGGTTATTGTAGACTAATTGGAGAGAACCAAGCGCCTACCTTTCATCAGACATGTGTTGGAGGAGCCGATTTCGGGAGGGGGGACAGGCCTCGGCACCCGGTTCCCTCATGTCAGCAGCTGACTGCGGTTAATATTTCATTACAAACAACCCTCAGAACCAGTTGGGAGGTGGAAGTAGGCCATGGGGTTCGAAGGAGGGGGCAGTAATTACCCCAATTACGCTGCTGTCAGTATGGGGGTCAGACACGCACAGCGCTTTAAAGGGCCGGCCCGCTTGTGCACCTTTCCAGCCCCCCCCACACACCAGCGTGAGAGCCTGTCAAATCCCGCTTTAAACGTTTCAGAGGTCACGCCGCAGTCCGGCCTGCGCCGACCCCCGCTGACATCATCGCTGCCACAGATGATTCCATTTACGGGGTCTCCCCCAAGCCCGTCTACCTGGAATAATCGCAAGCGTTCTGGTGGAGAAGGGTCCTGGGGCGCCTGACGCTAACACGCCTCTAATGAGGGAGACGAGGAAATGGACTCGCCTAAGTGGGGCCAGCCTGGACTCTAATAGCTGTATGATAAAAAGCGTGCTCAGGATATAGATAAAACCATTGTGTGTGTGTGTGTGTGTGTGTGTGTCAGTGTCTAATTGCTGAGAACCGTGTGTGTGTGTATGCGTGTGTGCATGCAGGCCTGTTAGCACTGGGCAGAGGAGGGCAGAGTATAATGGGGTCAGCGAGTCATGTGGCATGTGTGTGTTTGTCTTTTGCTGTGTGTGTGTGTGGGTGTGTGTGCGTACAGCTGGGCAGTAGTCGCATGTCTGTTAACCTTCAAACTGCACATATTGAAATTGCAAATAAAAACGCAAATGCCAACGACACAAAAACTCCCAGTTAATGCATGAGAGGGCATTTTCGGCCTGTTTGAACTAGGCCTTTTTCATAACATTTACAGCAGGTCGCATGACATGCAACAAAGAGCCTCACAACACTTCAAAAAATCACGATAACTTTGTAAACCTCTACACTTCCTGTGTCCAACTTGTCCAACTGAGGATGGAAGATGGCGATTAATGAAGAAACTTTTACAAAAGTTTTTTTTTTTTTATTGATACTCTAATAATTAGAGAAATTGGGTTTGTGATTTTTCACGATTGCAACCTTGGATTGAATTAAATAACGGCATCACAAGACCTGGTTTCATTCCAGTGACATAAAAAAATTAATTAAAAGGGCGAATTAGAGAGCGACTCAGAAAGAGCGAAGGAGAGAGGGAGGGGGCAAGATGGAGGGCCGCTGCACCCGCTTGTGCTGCTGTCTGCAGCCGGTGGGCCGTCCGACTGTGTCGCGGACTAATGGAACTGGCAGGGCGGAATCAGTTACTGGCCAGTGCCGATTTTCCCACAGACCTGGGCTTGGGAAAGCCGGCAGGCCAAGACAGCTGGCACTGGGCACTACTGGGAAAGCAGCCTGTGGCCTTAAAAAAGAGACCTTTTCACGGATAAACTTGTGACAGGCCATAAATTATGTTGTCTCTTTCTCTTTTTAATCCTGTAACCCCTCTCTCTTCCTCAGAAAACATATCCCACCCAACCTAACAGCGCATTATGTGAGATGGTTAGAGAGTGAAGGTTTTATTCATTTTAACCAACAGGTCCAGAGATCAGATATTTTTGGGGGTGCTAAATAACATGTGGGGCGCTGGGAGAGTTTACTGATGCCACGTTCACAGGTTTACATAAGAATCGGAATGATCGGGATAATATCAGAAGCAAAGTGGAGAAAAGGGAGGAGCTGTAATGAGTTGACAGGACACGATTCAAATACAAAATTCTAATTTTATTTGTCACATACACTGTCATGCACAGTATAATATGCAGTGAAATGCTTTCGCGACTGCTATAGACCCCAGTATTGCAAATATTGCAAGTATACGATTTGTATAAGATTCATAAGATTCGTATAAGATTTGTAAGATTCATATAAGATTTGTCTTAGTTTCCCCCAGATAATCCTGTGGGGCAGTTTTCTGTGAAACTGAGAAAGCGGAGGTGACCTGTGGGTGTTTCATACAGCTTTTTGCCGCGCCACCTTGCTGCTCTGAGGGTCACGACAGACACTTTATGTTAACGCCCCCTGGTTGCCAGGTTTGGTGGCAGGCGTTACGTGTCACCGCAACCCGGCAGACAGGCAGCCAAGAGCTTTGGTGGCTCTGCAGCGTGCTAATAGAACAGGGTGAAAATGTGTGTGGAGGGAGAGAATGCGAACGAATATGTGTGAGAGAAACGAGGAACGACCAGTAGAACATGAAAATAAGCATACTCATAATTGGTCCCCTTGATCAAGGTACCATCCCCACACACTGCTCCCCGGGCACCTGTCATGGTTGCCCACTGCTCACCAAGGGTGATGGTTAAAAGCAGAGGATACATTTTCGTTGTGTCACCATGTTCTGTGCTTCACAATGACAATCAATTCACTCTCAAATAACACAACAGGTGTTGTCATGACACACGGTTAAGAAAGACAAAAAGAAGGAAGTGTGGGTTTTTTTTATTGTTCCACAATGGCATGCACACACACACCAAATACAATGCATAATGCGAACAACACTACTCTGGGATGTGCATCTCAACCTAAAATTCTATGAATAAATGAATTAAATGATATGATACTACATATGTGTTTGTGAAATCTTACGATGGACCGTGAATACACATGTGTACGTTGTATATTAAATCCTATAAATGTTTCTGATACAAGGGTGCATCACATCTTGTTTTGTGTGGGTCTGTGTATCTGTAGACCCTTGTCCACTTCCAAAAGCTGCTACAAAGGGTACATAACTTTTGTTTGTACGTTGCCTATATGGGGAAGGTGTGGCACCAGGATGCATCATGGGTAGAATGTAGTGGCAGTGGGAAATGGTATTTCCTGAAGGCAGCGTCCTGTTTCTGCAGGAAACGCGGCAGAAACGCTTCGAGAATGGAGCACAGTAAGAAGTTGGATCTCAGTCCAGTTGTGTGTCTGTGGGACGTGTTGGAAATAACAGGGCCTGCTGCTGACTGCTTTCGTCACTGTGATACACATTAAGCACAGCACATGGTGACACAATGAAATGTGTCCTCTGCTTTTAACCATCACCCTTGGTGAGCAGTGGGCAGCCATGACAGGCGCCCGGGGAGCAGTGTGTGGGGACGGTGCCTTGATCAAGGGGACCTCAGTGGCACCTTGGCGGTTTGGGGTTTGAACCTGCAACCTTCCGGTTATGAGTCTAGAAATGGGCTGTGAGCTCATGCACGGCGCAGAACGTGTTAGAACATGCCGGAAAGCACCTCTGGGACGATATATGCATATATTAGGCCAGTTATTTTTAACAGCGCTGAAACAGATACAGTCTGTTGTGGTTATTGTGTACGAACATTTATTACACTGTTTATTTAACAACTAATGGATTGTGTGTTTATTGTAACGAATTTCTTTTGAGTGTTCCGTTCACACACACATGCACACACACTTTAAATTAGCACTCAGAGTGCAGGGTAGCGCAGGGCTATGGTGTGAACGGTCACGACAAGCCACAAACCCTCTCAGCAGCGTCGACACACACAAAGTGGGTTAAGGGTCCCCGACGAAACGGGATGAGTAAACGGCGAGCGCGTGAACGCAGGGAGGCAAACAGGGGTCGTGTTTGTTTTGCCCGACTGGGTAAGAGGCGAGGACCTCGTGTTTATTTTCGAACGGAGGGGTTGTGACCTGGTGTGTGTGTGACTGTTTACAGTGAGGGAGTGTGGTATATGTGTGTGTGTGTGTGTGTGTGTGTGTGAGTGTTTTTTTGTGTGTGGTGTGGGGGGGATAAAAGACCCCACAACCTTCTCTTCTGTTCTTCTGTTGGCAGAATTAGAAAATCTTATTCAATTCCTCAAGGAGAATGTAACAAATGTGAAGACAGATAAAAGAGGCAAGTAGGTAAATCTCTGGTGTATCTGAAAAAAAAACAACAACACTATGTGTATAAATTGTATTATTATTATGAATAAAAGTAGCCTGTACAAGGCATTGACCTCCATTAATTACTCACGAGTCAACATATGGGTTTGGTAGCGGGTGCCACCGAGGTCCCCTTGATCAATGTTATTGCCATACAGTCATAGTTAATAAAAGTTGGATTTCACTGGAACAAATAGTCAGTTATTTCCCTGTATGTCATTGTGGTAGTAGCCTAGTAGGGTAACACACTCGCCTATGAACCAGAAGACCTGGGTTCAAGTCCCGCTTAATACCATTGTGTCCCTGAGCAAGACACTTAACCCTGAGTGTCTCCAGGGGGGGACTGTCCCTGTAACTACTGATTGTAAGTCGCTCTGGATAAGGGCGTCTGGTAAATGCTGTAAATGTAAATTGTGTATTTATTATTGTTTTCCCTCCTTTTTATTTTTTTTTTCTGATTTGGCCCGTGCATAGCTGTCACAAGTCTCAGTTAGAGCCAGTTCTTTTACCCAGGGTGCAACAGTGTGTTACATAACGATCCTCACATCGCTGAAACAGGGAGCACCACAGACAAACCAACGAACAAATCCCCCCAGATAATGGCCGGAGCAACGAGCCACCCCCTCCTGGGAGCTTAACTAGCATTCTTCAAGGCCTCCTGTTATTTCACTCAGTCAACCAGGCTTTTGTTTAACTCTTGCACACACACACACACACACACACACACACACACACACACACAAAAACAGGGTCTCCCACAGTCGTTCACATCTGTTTTTATTTCTTTTCCGTCTGCCAGCAGCCCCCACCTCCTCAACACACAACCACACACACCTCCGTCCTCCCCCTTTTCCTCCAGAGGTCTCAGGAGGCAAAATGTCATGAAACCCGACCACCCCACCCACAATGACCCCCCCTCTGCAGCTGCTGAATGGCAGGTATGGAGTGTCCGGTGTCAGGTGATTGTGTGTGTGCGCGTGTGTATGGGCATGTGAGTGTCGACTCCCAGAGTTGACACAGTAAACCAATCTAGTGGGGCTGCTGAGGGGCTGCGCGCGCGCACACACACACACACACACACGCACATACTAATACACTGAGACTGATGCACACAAATACACTCTCACATCGACACAAACTGAGTTCCTCAAACAAACATGCTTATATTTCCACTAACACACACGTATTCACATATGTATAAATACACACACACTTACACACACATGCGCGCGACTGAGTGAGCGGATGAGAGAGGGGGTTTGCCGGTGGGAGGGAGAACGTCGCCGGGGCGATGCTCACACGGAGATTGGGTTACAGCCGAATTAGATCAGAGCTGTGGGAACCAGCACCTCTTCAGCCACACACACACACTCACACACACACACACACACACACACACGTGTGCTTGGGGCAGCGCACACACACAGCTGTACACATAAACAGACTGACATCTCGTCACACACACGTACACATGTGTTACAAAATGCAGACACACACATGCACGGCTGTACACATAAAGGCATTGACCGGTTGTCCCCCCCCCACACACACACACAGACACAGACACACAGAGATATGCACAAATGTTATACACACAGCTGTACATATAAACATGATGCAAATATGCTCATGCAATCACACACTATTTAAGACATGTCCAGTAACCAACACACAACTCGCACATGGCCATATGCCCCCCTCCTGTCAAAGCCATAAACAGGCTGCCATAAATATATTAATGGGCACATGCGGTCAGGCACACTCTCTCACCTATGATGGTGAGATTCTGGGAGGGGCTGTGTGTGTGTGTGTGTGTGTGTGTGTGTGTGTGTTATGGCCGGTTGTCGGGCAACAAGTCGTCGCGTCCCTGATTTTCGCCACTGTCGTGAGGGGGGGTGGGAGGGCGATGAATGGAGGCCATCCCGACAACTTAATTTCCTTCCTGTTCACATGCAAATGGGGGCCGGCGTGCGTGCCAGAGCCGGGCCGGCGGAGGCCCGGAGCCGAGGGACCGCCAGGCCCGTGCGTCGCCACGCCAGTGTGGGAGCGGACCCCCCCTTTGTCTCTTGTGGGGCACCCCTGCCGGACATGACCCAACAGAAATCTCCCTTTCAGAAACGCCTGTTCCCAGTGCTGGGCTTTCTGCCGAAAGTGGCAACTCTGGACAAAGTGCCTCAGGCCGCGTTTCTGCTCACCTTATCAACAAACGGAGCCCCGGTGGCTCCAGGGCCCGTAGAAGTACTGTACCGTAGGCCACAGGACTGAAAAACACTTTACATGAAGGACAGAGCGTCAGACGCCCGGCCAAATTTCGTCTTCGATAAGAATGGAGGTGTTAGCCTGAAGTGAATCACCTTTGCATCTCCCCAGCCTAGATAACAGCGATGCGATGTAAAATCGCTCACTGTCCTTGTGAGTCACCATTGATACGTTCCTTTGACCTCAGAAGTCAGAGCTGGGAAAGTGTTCAGATGTGGACTTCAGGTGTGGAGAATAAATCCTAAACACCCATTTCCTAATTCTAGCAAATTTGCCGACATTTCCATCACCCGTGATGATGTGCTGAGCAGCCATCTTGGATCTTGAGGTTAGTGCAGACTTGGAAATTCCAAATCCCCAGTTCAGGTAGAACCCTCGTTTAGACGTGTCTAGAATAAGCGTTTTCGGTGGTCATTCGCTTATTTGTTCCACCGGTCTGCTGTCCAGGAAGAAGACCCTGTGCACTTCCTTCTGGACTCCTCACATCGTCCCAGTAACGTCTTAAATAAAGGTTTACAAGCGCCAGTCATGCAAAGAGTTCAGAGGTCATCGTGACTTGGGCCTCAATAGTGTCACTTTTATACCAGTTCATTAAACCCCAAGCACCTTGCACTCTGCCTCCTTCTAGGACGAGACGAACAAATCCACTCTGCACCGTGACCCAACGACGACCCCGGGTCGCTCCTACGAAACTATAGTCACGAAAGGAAACTCAATGCAGGCAGATCAATGGACTGAGCGCCCACAGCCAATCACAGGGTCTTGCGCTTGACCACCGCAGGTGTGACCACATTATTGCCTGCCTCGCTTTCACACGATGGGGTGGAATGCTGCAGGAGAGAAGTGGGAAAAACAAACCCGGCGCGGTGACGTTCAAAGGATCCGGTTCCAGTCGGTGCCGGGCCGGGTCAGGCCAGTGGGCCGGGCCCTGGGAACATGCAGCGAGTGGGTGCTGTGTCAATAAGGAACACTGGTCGGGCACAATGGGGCCGGCCTCGCACTACAGCACTGACAGACACCCACACAAAGGACGCTGAATGGAGCCCCTCTCCATTCTCACATGGAGAATGGACCAGTGTGTGGCTGCCCAAGGGCATGTTTAAACAGCACACACTCTGCACATGCACACACACACACAATATGTAAACAAACACGATGGCACACATTGAACAACACGAACACAGAGTATTAAGACACTTCAGAATTTCCAAACAGAAATGGAATATATATATATATATATATATATATTTATCTCAGCCTTATCGATCAGCTGCACTCCATTCTGAGGCTGAAGCACTGACTACAAATCATATGATCTGCTGCCACCCAGTGGCAGGAAATAGTACAACATCGTTTTGTACATGGTCATGTGGGTATGTTAGCTACATAATTATATAATTAACTCTCCTAAACACATAATTATTCTTACAATTATTATTATTATTGATAATAATAATAATAGCAATAATTTCCTGCTTGTCCATGGACCAAAAAGCCATAAAAGTCATGAATAAACCAGTCTTAAATGGATAAAACTTGAATAACTGCTACAGTCTGACCACTAGATGACAGCACTGGAGGCTTACTCACTATAAATGACTAAATATTAATTGTAGGTAAAAAAAAAAAAAAAGTGTATGTGTGTTTTTATTAAAAGCACATAGCACAAAACAAATGCAGAGACGTTTGAGCAATATCAAAGTTTTATTTTAAAATTTATAGTAGAAGGAACAGTAGCACAATTGAAACAGAAGAAAAGGAAATCAACTGTATCTTTAAAATCTTGAAAAAACATAAAAAGAGTAACCTGACTTGTTTTGTGTTTGGAGTGGGCCGGTGGCCCAGTTTGCATCACTGTTGAGAATTGAAAAATACATCTTTGAACAGCTTAAAAAAATACAGCTGGAAAAAAACCCTTCATCTGTAGTGTTTTTTTTTTTTTTTTTTTTTTTTTGCCTGTTTTCAGCATAGAACATACAAAGTAAGTCATTTTGAAAAGCATCAGGTATACAAAAGGAACGGGATGGTACTTTGGACGAGCACAGGTGTGTGGTCAGACATGAAGGGCGATTGTGTGGCGACCCAAAGTCCAGGGTGGGTTAACTGTAGCTGTGTTCCATAACATAAAATCCACTAGTCAATATTTAATTATAATATAGATATATAAACGTCTTTATCTATATTTATATATAGATATATTCTTTTTTAAATGTATATATCCCTCCCCGATGTAATCTGAACGTAAATAAAATGTGATATCCTCTACACAACTTTTAAAATACAGTTTCTTAGCATAAAGGGAAAGTAGTTTTTTTTTTTCAGTTTCATTATAGCACTTCAATAGGTCCACTGCATATGAATAGAAACTGCTGTTCCTAGATTTCAACCCACAAACAATATTTCTTACAAAATATGTGCTTAATGAAAATGGAAGGGGGGAAAAAAAAACAAACAAAAAAAAAACATAAAAAGGACAGATAAAACATATATGTATCTATGGTAAAGTGATTTTTAGAATAAAAACATTTACATCCAACAATTACATACACAATCTACACTAAATATTTTACCTGGCTTTCTCATACATTATTATTTTTGACAATAATTAAAGACAACAGATTTTGGTAGGACACATACAAATTAACAGTGTCGATTGCATTTTGGAGCCAATATATAATATTAAATAAAGAAATGTCTCATAACATAAAAAGGTTCCGCATGGAATAAAAACACAACAGTTTTCATACATTTCCATCCAGACCAGCTTTGGGGAAATAAGAAGAACAAGAAAAAGAAAAAAAATGCAAAGAAGTAAGTGCGTGTCTGACTTCATACAACTTCTACTTCACATTAAGCAAAAGTGTTTCCTACCTGGCAGACGAAAAAAAAAGGACAAAAACAATTCAATCTAATTAAATAAACTGATTGCAAAACACATTTAATGATAATAAAAATAATAACAATAAATGGAACAAAATGGAATTTGGGAGTCTTTGAAAATAACTTCATACATCCTGATTGACTCGATGAGAGGAAAAAAAAAATCTTACACATGACGTTCAAGTGATTATCCATATGCTCAGTACCTAATCAACCATCTTCGGAGGGTCCAAAAGTTTAGGTCACTACATCATTTAACATGAACTGCCAGTAGTCAAAAGTGTGTGTGTGTGTGTGTGTGAGTGTGCATTAAATAAAACATATATCAATGGCAAAGCATACCTGATAGGCTCCTTAGCATAACAGTGTTATATAAAGAGCAGATTAGATTAACTGAGTCCAAAGAGGCTTTTTGATTAGAAATATATCATATACAGCTCATAGGTCCAGTATTTTCAGACAAAGCGTTACAGCACCAAACGTTTCCGTCATTTGGCAAAATTCAAGCTTTTAAGTGAATGTCAAAATGCTCTATAAAGTGTTACTGTGATGCTGTGATTCATACAAAGCTAGCAATAATATTCCCATTTATAGTTATATATATATTTATATATTCATATATATATATATTTCATTTTTAAATACACTTTTTTCTGCTATTTTTCTCTTGCTCAGCATTTTCAGTAGTTTGTGTCCTGCTAAATCTTGGTGTGCATTCTGCTTGGCACAACAGCACAGCCTATATAACTTAATCATAAATACAACTGTGCGAAATTTGTCACAAAACAGATTTTTGGTTCCAAGATTTATACAGGGATAAAAAAAAAAAAAAAAAAAAAAAGAATGAAAAATAAATCGTTGGATTTTTTTTTTTTTATAACAGCTAAATGAATCCAGATAGACATAAAATAAAAAGAAAAAACTTCCCGTCTCGATAAAGATCTCTTTAGAAATATTAATCTTAGCAACGCAGAATAGGACAGGAAGTGGTCAGAAATAAACGGAACGTCTGAAAGCAGACACATAAAACGAGAACAAATTATATATATATATCATTGAATAAGACAATAACAAATTTTCTTCATAAATTAAATAATTAACATTTCTTTTAAGATGATTGGCCTAATGTAACTTAAAATGCTGTACACAAATAAACCGCTTAAAAAAAAAAAAATTACATCACTAACAGCCTTATTAGATTTAATCAATCTTCCTGATGAGGCCCAGAACTGGTCGAATATCTTTTTTTTAAATTTTTTCTCAGTCCCTCTCTATCAAAGCTTTTTTCCTCAGGAATATTCGTGAGGTTTGATAGCACTTTGGAGGTGTTGATTGTTTCCCAGCTATTTTTTGTATGTATGTGTATGTATATGTGTGTTTATATATATTTATATATATATCTATCTTTTTTTTTTTTTTTTATTAGTCCTCACCCGTGTCACCCTCAAAGTTGTGTTGGTCATCGTTTGGTTCTTCCACGTCACCCTCGTCCACCATGTCCTCCTCGTTCTCGAAGTCGTCGTCGCGAGCGAACTCCAGGTCCTGCATGCCCTCCAGGCCCTCCTGCGGGGCCTGGTGGGAGTCGGCGCAGTCTACACAGACACCGTAGCGCCGGGAGCCATGCCGGATCCCTACGCTGGCAGCCAGCATGAAGATCTTCTTACAGACCATGCACTTGTATTTCTTATCCTTCTTGTGCACCTGCAGTGGGTGAAGAAACTCACATTAGCAAGGGCGAGTCAGGAGATGATTATAATTATGTGGTGTGGACACTGTTGCCAAATTAGGCCATTTCGAACTTTATTTGGGGTGGGAACTTTGGCGAACAACAAATATTGAGAAACCCATTTATCAGTAAGTAGTGGGAGCGGGTAAATACTGTTTTGGAGAATTTTGGAAGATCCTGGGTTGAAAAAGAAAAAAAATACATGCATTTGGCAACACCGAGTGCATGTGGGTGGCCTGCCTGACTCATGCTAAAGCAACAGTTCAAACCGAAAAAAGTTTTTTTTTTTTTTTTTTTTTTTTGTAAAAGGGGTGGTAGTAGCCTGGGGGGTAACATACTCGCCTATGAACCAGAAGACCCGGGTTCAAGTCCCGCTTACTACCATTGTGTCCCTGAGCAAGACACTTAACCCTAAGTTGCTCCAGGGGGGGACTGTCCCTGTAACTACTGATTGTAAGTCGCTCTGGATAAGGGCGTCTGGTAAATGCTGTAAATGTAAATGTAAAAGGGGACTTCTCGTGTTGGTGGGTGTGGGTGTTTCTGTGTATCTGTTTGTTGTCCCCGCCCTCACCAGGGAATGTCTCTTGACGTGCTCCCGGCGGGTGAACAGCTTCCCGCAGATGTCGCAGCTGAAGGAGCGCACGCCCGAGTGGATGATCAGGTGCCGCTTTAGCGTTCGCCGGTGCTTGGCAATGTAGTTACAGTGAGGACACTTGAGCTTATTCAGGGCAGTGTCAGACGACTCGCCTAAAAAAAAAATAATAATAAATATATATTTTATTGCAATACTTCTACATTTAATAAATAAACAAACAAACAAACAAAACTGTACAGAATCTTGTGCTGATGACCAAATAGTGTAACGATGATGAGGTTGATATGGAATTTGTGTAAAAGCTAAATAAAAATTGTGTTTAGGCTACATATGAGCGTTCATAAAAAAAGACAAAAAAAAAGACAAAATAAAATATAACCAACAAGACCTAATTACAAGATGATAAATATTTGCAAAAAAAAAAAAAAAAAAAAAAAAAACTCTTGGTTTTTCAATTTAACAATCCCAGGCATTCAGACAGAACAATACATCTACACACAACCAGGTCCAGTTATAAATCCAGCAAATTGTGCATACAAATGTAATGCGGTCTGTGCTAACAGCCTGTGGAGACCACAAGGGGGCGATATGACATGTACAGGAGATCCACCTGGTCAAACCCACAATGCCTGCAACCACTAAATCCTGCTGTCTTTATAAGGCTGTTAAGAAGAACCCGGGGCTAATTAAGGTGGGGGTGGGGGTTGGGGGTTCTGACACGTGCTGTAAAGCCTTTTGTACCAGGTTACCTTGATCACGTGACACAACTTGTTGCTGTGTTTACAGTCAGGCAACTCCTTTCACTGGATACTGAATGATGAAAAATTACACATGACTTGACTGTGTACACACAAACATAAGATTTTGGGCAATTCTTTGGAAAATTCTGTAATATTTGCTCTTTTATTCGTCCTAATATTTAAGACGAGTACTCAGACAATGTGGAACAGCTTTTAGACCAGTGACATTGTTGTCCCGTGCATCACACCTTCTTTGTCATTTTAGTTGCATTTATTGTTATTGCATATAACATTGTTTTATTGAAGGGTTGCACAAATTTGACACCCTTTACACATTTAAATATTTGGTGCAGTAGTTTTGTCTGAATGCTTATAGAGTTTACAGAATCTTACCGTGGAAGTTCTTTTTAACAAGTGAAACTAGTTTTCTGTGTCCTGTGCATCACATGGCAAGTTTTCAAACTGCTTGTATGGCTTTTGTCAATTTTATATTGAAGTACCCAGTAGTAAAAGCACGACTGCATGCATGTCACACTTCTTCATAGTTCTGACTACTAGTTATGGGCATAATGTAACTTGTGCTATCAAAATGCGAGAATCGTCCTCTTGCACTGATCGCATACACACCCAGATTTTACTGCATTTTATGGTCACAGGGAACGAAAAGGGAAAAAAAAAAAAAAAAAAGTTCCCCTTTTCTGAATGCCCCCATAACGAGAGACTAAAGCGGTTAAAGAAGTGAATCAGTTTCCATAGTGACGATGAGCCTGAGGCCATAACAATATTACCATAATTGAGTTGTCCAAATGAGAAGACATGCTTTAAAATGTACCAAAAAAATGCAAAAATACCCCTGAACCCTGCTTTACAGTTACCTTTATTAACAGATTTATATGCAAGTGTTTATAGAAATTGGATTAATTGAATTAATCAGAAGCCTCTCCTCTCACGGTGGGTTGGAGTGAAGTATGGTAGAGCGAAGACACCGTTTGAGTGCAGATGGCTCAACCAAAAGCGTAGTCAGGGAGGTGCTGACGAGAGACAGGTCCCCAATGGATGTAAAGCCATGTCAAAATGAGCGAGAGAAATAAATTGCACAAAAATGTACAAAAAGTGTCATTTTCCCACCAAGACCAGAGCCTGTGCGTGTCCTAGATCGCAAAGCTCACCGCTTTCACAAGACTCGCTTGGGCAGGCGGGATCGGATCGGGTTGGCCAGTGTTGTATGGGAAGACAGTTAAGATGACGACTGGCCTGGAGGCCCTAAACGACCATTAAAAAAAACGGAAAAAATAACTCCCAGCTAACTCCGTACAGCCCTCGCAACCTATTACCCTCCTTTACGCTGTGTGTATGGTGTGTGTGTGAACATGGGTGTAAAGCCAAACAGAGTATCATCTTACACTCGGCGGGTTAAATTAGGCGGTGGCCGCAGTCGTTAGATCCCATTGTATGCATCAGCCGCGGCTCCATTCTCTCTCTGGGTCAATATTTGGAATGGTGGGGACAGTCCCAGTGCTTAAGGGGGGGGATTAGGGTCCAACTGCCTCCGGACTGAGGGGCAGAGGGAGACTCGGGGTGTGTGTGTGTGTGTGACAAACTGTGAGAAGCAGTAGTCAGCCAGCCTCTTAAAGCAAACAGCTCAACAGTCTTGTTGGGGGGGGGGGGGGGGGGGGGGAACCATAAATTCAACCGCTCTGCATGGGTGTGCCGGCAGACTAAAGTCCCATGGCGAACACCTCCACTAGGAGAGGCGAATCACATTTCATTACGGCAACCGAATTTTGCATGTCTGTGTATCGAGCGACGGTCACCAAGCACTTTAAGTATTAAAAAGTTACCATTTAATTCGTTATGGATTAGGAAAAGAGGCCACATACCGCCACAAATACATATTTAAAAAAAGTTAACGACGCAAGCTGCCTTAATGCCTTACTTAAAGGAAAACTGTACCATCTCAATTATTCTCGAATAAAACCCTTTAGCTGAAGTGCTGCGCTGCTTTGCTGCAAGACTTTCGTTTGGTTTCCCAAACTTGCTTCTGGTGCGATGGATTCGCATCACGATTGCCCCTATAGTCTGTAAAGCAGGACACCTACAACGAGAATGACAGCCGTTGGTCGCCTGGAAAATAAAAGCGGCTTCGTTCCTCTGAATTAGCGGCCAAGTGAGAGGTGCAAAAGCAGTAGGAGAGGGAAGGAGGAGGAAAAAAAGAAAGAAGAAAAGAGAGAACAACAATGGCGCCCGCACACATGATATCATCCCCGCCTGCCCCGCTGTGGTTAATGGCGGAAGAGGTTCGGCCTTGACAGCTTCCAGCGCCGGAGATTACGCAGGTTTCTGCGCTACGAGGACCGCCGGCTTAATAAGGACACAGCCACGGATACTCTGCCTTCAATTAAAAAGATAGATGCGCGCCCCCCCCCCCGCCAGCCCCCGCGAGCCGTGGAAAATATCCAGAGCCAGCGCTCTGGCCTTCTGCCCCGACGCCCGTACCTCCTACCGTTACAATACGCCAAGCCCATAACAGGGTGGTGCAAAATAACCAATTTCATTTCGTTTTAAAAATGTTTTGATTTTGCAACGATTGGGAAATTTCACGCTCAAGGTTCCATTGCGCTACGTGACTGGTAGTCAAAATCCGGAATAATACGGAATAAAAGTAGAGAGTTCAGGGCAGATGCACGGGCGTAGCCCTCAAGTCTTTGACTCCAGTTTAGCCCAAGTGTGTACCGATCGTGAAATAATTATTCCACTAACGTTGAAACTCGTGATAATTTGAACTGGTTTAGCAGCTTGACTGCTCAAATAACTACTTTTACTTCCAACTGCTCGCGTTAGGGGTCGCCACAGCGGAACAGCGGCCCCTGGTTCTCCCCCAATCGTCTCCATTACTGTACAGCATTAGTTGCCTGGTGCCCAAACGATCCTAGTCCATCAAAACACAAGAAGTCAACGGGTGGAGAGTGACGCTCGCCGATTGTCCAATACGACATGGGGTGGCGGGGCCTATTTAAGATGGCGTCCATCTGAAGGCCACGTATTGTGCTGGTGACGGTCGTTAATGACATCACCAACGATAGCGGCTCTTACACCGAGATGTGTTATGAGTGAGCGACGAGTCAAGGACATCTGGGCGTCGTTCTTCATTCTGCACCAGAGCTTGAAATTGCAATTGTCTGTCAGTGTAAAGAATATTTTTTCCTTCTGTTTCCTCGAAGAAAAGCCCATATGGTTCGGGGGGGGGGGGACACAGGTCAAAAAAGCAGAAACGGTCACCTACCGGTGTTCTCAGAGAGGAAGGAGTAGTCCTCTCTGGTGTAGGAAGCAGATGGCTGGATGAACATGCCCTCGTCGAAGCCCTCCTCCGGCTCGGGCGGGATGTTGTAAACGAAGCGCCGCGTGGTCTGGCGTTTCCGCCGGCCGCTCCCTGGCTCGGGCCTGGCCTCCATCTTGGACGTGGCCCCGGCGCCGAGGCTCGGCTCGTTCCAGACGAACACCTGCCCTGGTCCCTGGGGCTCCGTCTCCGTGGATTCGGAGGAGTTGTCTCCGCCCATCAGGCAACTGTCCACGTCGCTGGGCTCCTCCTTCACCTGCTCCTGGGCTTTGATGGAGAGTTTGGACAGGATGCTGGTGGCCCAGAAGTTGCTGGGCTTCTTGTCGGAGCCATGGCAGTCCTTGGCCACCGTCCGCCTCTTGTTGTAGTCCACCACGACCGAATCGGGCGCCTCCTGCTTGATGCTGATGTTCAGGGCGTCTTTAATGAACGCCCGGCACGACTGGACCACCTCGGTCATCTGGAGGTAGCTGGCCACCGACATGACTTCAATGGCGTTTTGGCTGGTGAGCAGGAGGTTGCCGGAGTAGAGGAAGTCGAGGATGACCGAGAAGCCCTGCACGGCGGCCACGTCCAGGTGCGTGGTGGTGCTTTGGTCGCAGCTCTCGCTCTTGGTCAAACAGTAGAGAGTCTTAAAGTATCGGCTGCCGGCCACCAGGATGTTCTTGTGCGCGCGGAAAACCTGGCCGCTCACCACGATGTTCACGTCGCAGAGGATGCCGCCCTTCCTCTGCCTGTTGAGCTCCTGCAGCAGCTGGTAGCAGTACGAATTCTCATTTGGCTTGCTCCTGTAGTCCTCCACGTCCGCCTTGTCCCCGTCCTCTGGACGCTCCGTCTCCTGACACAGCGGACGAGAGAACAGGCAGACAGTTAGGCCCTCCACCGCGAACAGGACGCGCGGGACGGGAGCTAATGACCCGGCAGGCGCCGGGACGGAACAGGTCGAGCAGGTTCCCCGACTGTCTCGCTGCGGGTAAAACCCCACTCCTCAAACACGGGCGGCGTTATCACGCGACAGAAGCCCGCGCACGCTCACCAGCCCTCTCTTTATTCAATGGTGCGTTGTCAAAAACTGATTGTCAAACGTGACACACAGCAGCACAGCACACGATGCACACAGTGAAATTTGTCCTCTGCATTTAACCCATCACCCTGAGTGAGCAGTGGGCAGCCATGACAGGCGCCCGGGGAGCAGTGTTTGGGGACGTTGCTTTGCTCAGTGGCACCTCGGTGGATCGGAATTCGAACCGGCAACCTTCTGATTACGGGGCCGCTTCCTTAACCGCTAGGCCACCACTGCCCCACAATTGCTATTGTACTAAAAAAAAAAAAAAAAAAAAAAAAAAAAAACATTCCGTCCCTCAAACACGTCGCTCTCGCATACAATATGGCGCGATGAAAAATGGATGTGCCCGCCGTATGGCGTGCATCGCATCTGCGGGACATTATGTATTCAGCCCTGATGTTCGGTATTTACAGAGCCACAAAGGAGACAGGTAGCCGGGCGGCGAACGGGCGTCCAGCGAGCCACGTCTGGCTCCGGTTTCCGGGCTGGGCGGGCTGGGAACTGGGATCGGCCTCTCTCCTTTTCGCCTCGTCCCCTCTCCAGATGTGCCACGTGTTCAAGTCGGAGCGCAGATGCACAGATCCTGAGTCCCCCCTGCGCGCGGCCCGTCCAGAACTGAGCGTCCGCTCCCGACGTGGCCCGAACAAACCTAGCCCCCCCCGTGCCAGAAAGGCATTCCGTGCAAAGAGCGGAATCGGAATCATTATCAAGCTTCTTTTATGAAGTAGAAGGCAAAAAACGCGATTCGCCCTTCCGCCTTTTAAATGATGCAATCATCTCTCCTTCAGTCCTAAACATTTTCTGTACTGTGATGTCATGGTCACCGTGGACGTTTCACTGCATCGTGGTGATTCTGCGTGACTCCCACGATGCACCTGGGCGCGCCCGACGCTTTCATTTCAGAGTGGAACTGCAGCGCGGCGCCGCACCACTTCTGCTAAAAAAAACCCAACATGGGGAACAGTGACGCTCCGGAGTCCACAAACCCATGAAGTGGAAGGGAGGGACCCTGACAATGCCCACACCCCCAGCGGCCCCCGAGCCAAACAGGAACAGTAGTTTTGTTTTCCTTGTACACACCACTCCCCGTCCCATCCCACCCCTGGGGCCACCGCGGTCCCCTCACCCAGCCCGTCTCGCAGAGTCGCCGAACAATGCGGCAGTGTGCCCGGCCGAAGGTGTAGGAGGGGGACACCGGGCCGGGGGTCTCCGAACAATGAGGGGACCTCTCGCATCGGGAAATTCCACAGGCGCTCCCCTCCGCCGCGGCACCCCTCAATACACGTCCCTTTCAGCGCCGACAGACAGGCGGGAGACAAGCGGCGCGCTCAGCCCGGCCGGGAGCGGGCCACTTTATCAGGGAGCCACTGTGTTCAGGAACCAGCGCCGCCCGCGTTATCCCCCCCTCTTAGGGTAATCGAGTTAGGCCAGCCACGCAGCTGCGGCGGTCAGCCGGCCCGCCTTCCTCTTTCGGAAAAACGTTGGACCCAAGCGCCTCGACATGATACTTCACCTGTCCCATGCAAATTTTAACCACGCCGCTCTTTTGTTAGAACTGCGATTAGGCCGCGATGCTACGAGACCCTTCCAATTGCATCTTGGGGTGCACCGTTGCAACGTTTTTTTCCATTTTATATACATTAGTCGATATAGATCGTACGACGATGAGAGGAAATGTAATTAAGATGCCAAAGATGATTACAAAATTACACATCAAGCCCGGTGTCTCTGGAGAGAGTCGAAAGCGTGCCTGCGCAAATTTTACCTCTATTGATCTCCAATTCCCGCGGGGTTTCCAGGAAAGGGTTTGGGGTCACTGGGTCACAGGATAAATGCGTTTATACCGGCTATTGTCCTATGCACACGACCTCATGGCGGGGGACATGGGACAGTCGCTCCTGAGCGAGGGGCGCGGCCAACTCCGGCCCTAAACATCCAAGTGACATCCAAGCATGCGCGGATTTCGGGGAGTCATCTAACACAATGGTTCTAATTTAGGAGCCCTGAAGGGTACACTGACATGTGCCAGAGGTCACCGTTTTATTTTCTTCTTCTTTTTTTTTTTACAGCCAGGACCCATTCTGTGGTGACGGGGGGGTGGGGTTCGGCCCCCCTCCCCGCCCAAAGGCTATTAGGTCAAGCTCTTACCATTGTGTGACCTCCAGCAATCAGGTTAGTTGCCAGGACAACAAGCATGGGCTGATAATTACAGCGCAATACATGCATGTGCTGCAAAGACAATGGAGGCCATTGATAAGCCAATTCAATCAGCCGCATTTTAAAACACAATGGCACCTAAAGATGAGATGAGGGATGAGAATATAGCGACGTGCACGTACCCCCAAAATGGAACAGTGTTTAAAAGATGACATTTCATTCGCGAAGAAATTGTGACACCGCAGTTGTGCCCGTCGAGGGTCAGCAAACCAACTGTTTTGACAGCTATGCTCTCTGACATACAGCTATTTCTACGATATCGCGATATGTATCGACATCGGTGGCATCGGCCACCCCCTTTAACACCGCACGCACCTGAAAGCCCACCAACACCTCGGCGTGCGGCGCCCCTCGCCGCGTTCGGAGGCGGACGTTCGAGCCGCCGGCTAGCCAGCTAGCGCGCTAGCGGGACTCAAGTTGTCGCCACAAACGGTGGTCGTTTAAAGGGGACGCGAGTTAAGGACGCGACCAAAGTTGCGTACCTGTCTGGCCGGGTCGTTCCTCCCGTGCTCCGAGGACAGGTGGTGCCGGAGCAGCAGGGCCCGCTTGTAATTCCGGCTGCCTTTGACCAGCTCGTCGCCGGGGTCGCCGGCGATGTTGTGGCACCAGGAGCAGGACATGAGTCCCGTCTCCTGGCAGAACTTCAGCCACGGGAACTCCTGCAGCCAGGAGGCTTGGAACAGCGAGTGTTTCTGCAGCAGCGTCTGCGGCCGCATCTCCACCCAGGGCTTCCTGGCGCCGGTCCCCGCCGAGCGCAGCCCGCTCCCCGCGTCCCCGGATCCCGCCTCCGCGCTGCGCGCTAAGCCGACGGTCGGTCCGTTCCGGACCGTGAAACCTTCGCAGGAAGCGTCGTCTTGAGCCGCCTCGTCTCTCGTCCAGCCGACGCGGTCCGACTCCGCGTCCCCGGCAGCCCAGCCACCCCCTTCCGGGTCCTCTTCTTCCTCCGCCTCTGGTTCTGTGCTGTCGCTGACGGACCCCCCACCCTCCACCTTCCCGAGCGACGGTCCCTTCGCCCCCAGATCCCGGTCCTCTTCTTGATCCGGCCTATTACCGTTCAAATGTCGGTCCTGCCAAGCCGGGGCCTCCCAGCTGTTACTGTTGCCGCCTCCGACACCACTGGAAGCGGCTACGGCTAATCCACCTCCCCGGAAAGCCAGCGACCTGCGGTTCCTCTCCCCGGACATTTTCTTCGTAAACGAGCGACCGCACTTTCTCAATAAAATCCACCGATCAAATGTTCTTCCTGTCAATCTTCTTGGCGAATGTGCAAAAAAAAGCGACGTATTTCGAAATAAAAAAAAGAGAGACTCGCCGTGAGGTTTTTTTTCCGCCTCGGCCTCCTGGCGAGAGTATGTAGGTTATGCGGAAATAAATAAGGGCTTTAAACGCATAATGAATTTCAGGGTTCTCTCTGCGTCCGCGCAGGCCCCGCAGAGGTCGAATGGCAGCGACTTCCCCCACAATGCATCTCGGCCAGAGTAAAGGGGGGAGGGGGGGGTCGCGGGGGCTCGGTTAAAGGAAGATTTTTTTTGGGGGGGGGGTTCCGCCGACAGCCAGGAGTCTTTTTTTTTTTTTTTTTTTTTTTTTAATTCTGGCGACCCGGGGCTGCACCCTTTCTGTCCTGAAAGCTGCTCGTCTCCCTGCTTCTTTTTAACCCGTTTGGGCGCGGCGTCGCGCACAAAGCGAACGCACGAACACACGAATAAACCAACAAATTGCGAGCGGCGACGTGAAACAGGTGAAGTGCGTCACTCGGAACGGCGCGCTTCGCTCAACGCAAAACCGAACAACGCTACGAACGAATAAAACGAACTAAATAAATGAGTTAATAAACGCGAATATATTTAAGCCGAACAAGTGCAATACTTCGCGCAAGCGAACGTAAAAGTAATAAAACGTCGACTTTGATCGTCAGTAATTGTAGATTTGTGTATTTTTAAATACCAGGCGCTGCGTGACGCGCGGACCCTAAAATTAATTCGCTGTTTTAGACAGAAAGCGCGCTCGTATATACGTGAAGTGGGGATTAGCATGAAATGGTCACATCCCCAAACATTCTCGTGTGCTGGAATTTGCCCAATAGGTGGCGCTTCGTCTTTTCAACTCTTATTATCTCTTATTTATAAACGGAATGAATGAGTGTCATGAATGCAATGAGTCTTTATGTAAGGATATTATACCCTGTCTGTACCAATGTGGTCTATCTATCTATTGCCATCTAATACAAGCAACGATAGTGTTATGTTTGAGTAAGGGTTCCACACGTATGATTGCATCAAATTGATGCATTAAAACGTTATGGGTGTGCGTGCTATGTGGTCATATCGTTAATTCCTAAAAACGTGTAGTGACATGCACCTCGATCACCCAAATTACATTAGTATACAATACTATCAGAACAAGATAAGAAATAATCCAAAATGAAGATGCAAAAAAAACGTACTTACTAATAAAAAGAATTTTAAATGTGCCAGTGCTACGTGCACTTCAGACTAACTTTTTTCAAGTTTGTATATATTTATATTAAAATTATACATGCATTTTATACATACATTACCTAAGTAAAAAACGTAAATTTTTTACTTTTTTTTATTTGTTAAAATTTTATATGTATATCTTAAATTGCCTCGTTTCTAAAAAATCGAGGAAGCAACGCCATAGCCCGTCAACAGAACCACGTGTTTCCCTCTGTTTACATTTTTACGTGCTCTACGCGCTGACGTCACGCGGGGACCCCACCCCGCTCCGAGCTGCCGGGCGGCGCGTGGAGGCTGGAGAGCGCGAGAGGCGAGCGGGGGGGGCAGCAGAAGCGGCGCGACGCGGAGCGGGAGATTAAAAAAAAAAAAAAAATAATAATAGTAATAAATACAAGGAGTAAAAACACACAAAACAAAGTTGCTCGGACGGGCTGCGAGTCGCGGACAGGAGGATGGAGCACGGCGAACAAGGTAGCGTCTCTGGCTGTCCTGGGGGTGGGCGTCGCGGCGTTTGTGACTGGAAACTTGGCGGTCTGGTCAGCGTAGTTAGCGTCGAGCTAATTAGCCGGAGCTGTCAAACTCGGCGATTAGCTTCCCTTTCCGCAAAATTCCGTCTAGCCTGGAATCCTGCCTGTAAGTTTTTCGGGCAAGGCTTTGCTTTCAGACGCTAATTTTCTTCTGCTTCCAGCACCGTGTTGGCGATCTGCTCGTCTGTCACAAGCACAGAACCGTAAAGTTTCAGGGGAATAAAGTGGGAAATAATTTGGGGAAGTGCACAAAGTAGGCAATGGCCCTAACACTAAAAAGCCCGCACGCTATTTTGGCCCTGATTGGTCTTTCTCAGACATGGATCCACGTTTGTGTGACTCCATATGTGCCTTGATGTTGTTTTCCTGCGTGCAGAGTTACAGTAAATTTGTCCTGGACTTCCTGGACCACCACGCACGCCTCTCGTTATTTTGTTTAATTGGACTAGTTCCGCCCAGCACCAGGGTTTGTGCTTTTTGGCCGTGCCGGGCCGTGCAGGCTTCTTCGGACTTCCTGCCTCGCGCCTCTTGCACGGCCCCTGCAGACGCCTGTCGTGTCGCCGCACGAATCCGCCCCACGAAGAATGCTGCTGACATCACGTCTCCTCCATCCCAGCCCGGGCCCTGTACCTGCCCGTCCCTCCAGGCTGCAATAGAGCTGTGGCTGGCATGCTCGCGTTTGCTTGCCCTGTAGGTAATTCCAGGCCCGCCTTTTATCTTTCGTCCGCCCTTTTTATCAGGGGTTTCAGGCCCTGATACTGGAGCGTGCTGTGCAGCGTTAGGTGCGGCTTTCAACTCCGAAAAGACCAGACGTACGCTTTGTTGTGCAAGGTATTTGGTTTTATGCCGTGTTTCTTTTGGCAGCCCCCTGCTGCTCTGGTTTTTATAAACTACGTCTAACATAAAAAAAAACGGTATTCAGGTGAACATAAATGTGTTTTTTTTTTCTTTTCCCCTCAAGCGCTGTCATGGCAACAATAAAAAAATAAAAAGAAAACCCTGATCAGAGCGGCAGTCAGTCCACAGAAACCAACAGATTCCAGACCGGGAGAATTATGTGTTTGTAATAGAAGGGGGCCGTCTTGGGATTCAGTGTGTGCAGTTCCCTAAACTTTCACCCCCTTTTTATTGAGCTGCCTGTCTCTACTCGCTTAGGTTGAGAAATCTCCTCCGGGTTTGATGATGCCGCTGGTGCAGCGCTTTGTACTCTCTTTGATGCAGTGCACGGAGTACGGACAGGAAAGCCAACAAAAGGCATCTGATCAGAAGTGTGGAAGAACGCGGCGGGAATATCATACAATTTGCTGATCACACACACACACACCCGGCCATCATACACCCAACACATGATATTAGAAACCCCAATTTACGGGGGGGGTCACCTTCCTTAAATGCTCCATGGTTCAGTTGTGACACCCGTGTGCCCATTATAGGCGCAGGGGACACAAGTTCTAGGTACTAGATGTTAAATACCTAAATTATTGGTAGTTTTAAATCAAGTGTAAGACCGTTGGCCGTTTGACAGATGCTGCGTATTGGAACCATGTGCATTGGAGACGGGTGGATGATGGGCTTTGAGGCTCATTCAGAGTTTGAACTGGTTGCCATGGCGGCAGAGGAGGCTGTAGGGATGTCCCCAACAACTATATTTTAAACCATTAGTCTAACAATTATTTACATTCCAATACATGTTTATTGCTTAAACTCAAAATGACTAAATACAATTCAAATAAGAGTCAAATAAATGCAAAATAGTCATAATGTAGCATTCAATAAAAAATAAAAGGTCACCCAGAATACCTTCTTAGAGCAAATGAACAAATACAATAACCGAAGTAAACGTGGAGGCTTAAATAGAGTTTTATTGTTTTTATTAATGTAAACAGCAGCTATAGAAGCCAGGAGGCACATAATACAGTGACAAAAAAAAACTTATATTGCGATTTTACCACGGCTGGACAGCATCATGAAAAGAAGACAGGAAGATATTTTTTGCCGATACTTTTAGGAAGGTGATTTATATATAGTCACATATTGCACAGAGAACCAACGGCAGCCTGACGCATCAGCTGTGATTTTGGAGCTACACCACGCGCACTAAGGCGTCCTCTTATATCCTTCTCCAACTTCGAGTATAAAGTACAAATTACAGAATAACTTCTTTCTATGTTTAAGTTCTCCCACATCTTTGATGAACGATTGCTTTTCTTGCACTGTTATCTGTTATCCCAGAGACACTCGCCGGTGGTGCCATCTTTGTTTTGGATCCAACGTAATATTTCAACACGTCAACACGTGGGGACGGCTCTACTTCTATAGCTGTGATGTAGCTATGAGCCCCTGTGGTGAAAGGGATTGTTTCGTCATTTTTTTTATACGGTGACACAACGGAATGTGTCTTCTGCATTTATCACCCTTAGTGATCAAGGGGACCTCAGTGGCACCTTGTCAGTTCGAGAGTTGAACCCACAACCCTTCGGATACGAGTCCGCTACCTTACCAACCACGTGCCAGTTCAGGTGGACGGTCAGTCCACAGTGCTCGCGTTCCCTCAGTCTGGTTCAGATAGCTCTGTGTTGGTCGTGGGGAGGAATGGTGAGACCTTTCGGCGGCGTTTCGCCACCACTTCTGCCCTGGCACAATTTCATTTCCCAGCGCACGCTGCTGTCCTGCTAACCCCTAATACACACAATGTGCTAAACCTGTTGGGCTGCGATATTGATTGTTTAATAGCCATATATAAAACTTGTGATGCAGACAGCATCATTTATTAGGGAAAACAAGGGGCATGAATTTCATGGTGTTATTTGAGCCACCAGCCACCAAGTGTGATGAAAGCTAATTGAGTGAAATAACTTATATCTATTGTAGTCTCAGACTCTCTCCCATGATTACCATTATATTGCATTTAATAGCGTAAATTAATGTTATTAAATGGTTAAATAAGTGTTCACCTACCAGCCAAGCTAGACAGTTTTGTAGACCATGGCTCAACCGTGCCTTTTTGAAATGGTGGCTCTGTGAAATCGCCAGGTGGGCGCTTGCGAACCCACCTGTGTGTCCACAACGCCAAGGTGGTTAAAAAAAAAAAAAATAGATCATTTGAAAAGGGCCTCAAAGGAGCGACATAAATTAATACCGAGCTTTGTGACCCTATTGAACTAAGGGCAGCTCCTGGCCGGAGGTCGCACCGCCGCATCCCATGATTCTTGTTTTCGGGCCCCACCATGTGACGCGATGCGCTGGGAATCATCTTCTAATTGAGTGGCCGCTGTGGTCTATTAACCACTTTGAGGCTTCGTTCTGTGGGGGGTGTTGTTTGTGTCCGTCGGCTCACCAGGTTTAAATGGGATTCATACAGGCTGTTTCACAGGGGAAAAAACGGCAGCAGTTACCAATGGCGCTACTGGGCTCATAACGGAAGAGATGTGTAACGGCGACATAGGCCAAAGGTCCGGTGTTGGGTTATTGGACTGTGCAATTATTTCTGATGCCAATAAGATGAACTATAATGATGTTTTTATGAACAAAGTTTAAAGGGGGAGGAGTCTGTGGGCATGATTGACAGCTCTCACGCACCCTGCTTCCTCATTCTGGACTATTCAAACCACCCATCTGTCAGTATGTCACATGTCCAGGTTTAGTGCAGCGTCCATCTCTTCGTCCTTTCTCCTCCGTTTCTCTACGTTCTCTGCACTCCTAATACCCCTTGTACACAAACGTGACCACGCCCGCCACCAACATGCAGGTTATCAAGCACTCTTATTCTGACTGTGTGTTCTGACTGCCGATCTGGTGAATGTGACCTTGGTGAACATTTTTCATGCACTGTTTTATGTAGCACCCTGAAAAGATGAAGTCCAGTCAGATATGTTGTGTGACAAGTGTAGCTCTCACGATTTATAAACCCCTTCCTCGCAGTAGTAAACTTCTCTTATCTGGGTGTAGATTGTAAGGGCGCTGAAATGGAGAAGTGGTCATCTTCCTTCTTTGCAGCTTGTTCCTGTTTTTTTACAGCGGATTCTTCTGCACGTTGGGGTCAATCATTTGCTAGATGTTTTCTCATGACAAGACTGGGCAGGAGGGGACGAAGTCGGCCAGAGGCACTGTCCCTTCACTGGCCCTTCTTGCTCCTGCGTTACAGCTTTTTGCTGAATCCAGTGCTGGAGCATGATAATATTTTCAGTTGACAGGAATTAGTTTGACCTCTTTTTATTATTATTGTGGTCAATAAGACCCTTGAATAATACCCCATGGGTATGTTTTTTTAGAGCATCTGATTAGGGAATTATAGCTTTCATTATTACAGTGTTTGGTCTCTCTGAGAGTGGGGCGTACAGTTGATTTATTTCTTTAGATTTTTTTTTTACGTTTATCGACTAATCAAACGTCCATTAATCATAATGGAGTTTTGCAAGCAGTTTTATTTTTTTCCACTCATTTTGAACAAAAAAATGTTAATTATGACACAAATATGCAGGTCCTAGACAAATTAATTAATCAGTTGACTCTCATATTTTAATTTTCAAAATCCAATTGGGGTCTAAAGGCCCCCAAGAGCCTGTGAGGGTTAATTTGGTAAACGGCCGTATTTCCACTCGTGCCTTGTAAGGACTGAGCTTGCACCTTTTTGCCGCGCCGCGTGGGACGTTTTCAGGAAGGCGTGCGTGTAAACCGGGCAGCTGCGGCGGCGCAACGCGGCGTAAACACCATGTGAGGAAAGGGTTTGGCTGTCGACCAACAAGGACCTGAGTGCAGGGCAAATATCCGGGTGCTGGAAAATCGCGTCGGCCACACTGTCGCCAAGGTTCTTCCGTCCTTGAGACTCGCTCTGCGTGTGTGTGAGTCACATAAAACCATTTAGATTGCGCCAGTGGAGGAAAGTGCTACACTCTTTACTTGGTTTTTTTTTTTTATTATTATTCATTTTTTCATTATTTATAGGCAGTTCATGTGTCTTCGTGAATTCTGTGCTCCTTCGCATGTTGGTTAACAGAATAGTAGCAACGCAACTATACTATATTCACAATCAGGGGACGTCTCCTCAGTTGTTTATTCGTTACTCGCTTTTCAGCAATTAAATGGATTTATTTGGGGATGTTGGGATCATTGTATGTGATTATTTTGAAGTAAAAAAAAAAAAAAAAATATGCGTTAAAAACACTAACAATCGATAATATAGGTCATTATTATTATATCCCTAGTATTTTTTCATCCTCCATGCATGTGATGTTTAATACAGCGTGTAAGATTGTGTAAAACGCAGTGAAGACTCATGTAAAAAGAGTGTGATTTGACAGATTCCCCAATCCCTCGTCTGGAACAAGCCCATCTCTGTTGGCATGGAAATAGCACGGGCGACCCCCACCGCGTGGCTCGGGGCCGGGCGGTGACAGTGCGAGATGGATTATTGCTCTAATCTGGGCCACTGCAGATTATGTGCCCCTCTCCCGCTGGGTCACGTGACCGTCAGATAAATGGATCCTCCTTTTACCTCGGACTGGAAGACGGTTGGAGGGGGCAGGGCCGCTCGCATGACGTCATGATCTGGTTGCATCTGCTGGTGGGAGCCTGGATCCGTGTGTGGCCGGGACGTTCCACGACGACCTTTGACTCTACAGAGACGGGGAAACGGGACAGGTAACACATTAACGCTGCTTCAGACTGTGCCGACACCTCGGGCCCTGTGTCATGTGACCTCGCACAAAACCCCGGGGACTGGCGGCCCGGGCCGTTCCTGCAGCGTTGGCAATACACACACCCAAAAAAAAAACCACCCACACACACTTGCAGAGCAGGAGCGTTGGAGAAAAGGACAATCGGAGCTCTGAGTCTGGCGCCGAGGCACTCGCCCAATCACATGCAAGCAATAATCACTCAGGAGGACCGCGGAGCCCCGGCGACATGGACCCTGCGGACGAGTACAAGTCCCCGTTCAACTTCGAGGAGGGGGTCAACGCCAGCTATCTGTACCTGTCCCCCAGTGAGGTCGTGACTCCGCCCAGCTCACCTCTAGTGGCCGTGAGAGGTAACGATCCGTGTGTGTGTGTGCGAGAGCGAGAAAGCGAAAGGAAGAAAGACAAGTTCGAGAGCGTCGTTGTGTTTTTTTTTTTTTTTTATGCTAGTGCTGCTCGTGTCACTTCCTGACCTGTTGGAAACGCTCCTGTCAGCAGCAGGTGCTGGACAGGCGGCAGCGGCGGCGGTGCTCGTCTCTCATTAATGTCAAACACCACAAGTTTTCATTTCTAATTTCGCCGTGTGACAGCAACCCAAAAAGCTTTTGGTACCAAATTCTTATTTAGTTGCTGCGATTTATTACTATTATTATATATATATATTTTTTTTTTCATTCTTTTGTTTGTTTCATGTAATGTGATTATTCAGTCAAGCTTGGGTCACACAGCCGCATTAAGGCCTGAAATATGTAAGATTCAATAGGCTTCTGACAGCCGTCGAAAATCTAATTTGCCTGGCGAATGAACGGAGTTTATGAAGAGTTCAGCGTGGGAGGGTTTTTACTAACGTCATCAAATATTTAAGGATTTGTCTTTGTCTCTGGCGGGTTCATTTGTTGAGATTTGTGCATCACGGTGTTTTATGTGGGCTGTTATGTTCCATTAGTTCCATGGTTTGCTTGTACCAGTGTTAAAAGGGCTCAGCTGCTCCCTTCCTTTTTGGTAATGGACTGCAATAGCCAATAATATCATTTTGGGGACTAATCAAGAAATCAGCTTTTCTGGATCATAGGGTGTAAGATAGTCTTGATAAACATTGACTGACACACTTGCCATTGGTGTATAAATATTAGCAGTGCTCTTTTCATTCAGACAGACTTGTGTTTTGTGTAGTCTTGACCCCAAAATCAAATAGGATGTATATGTTTGATCACCTTATAACTTATTCACAGTGAGGCACTGCATATGACACTGAATAAATATTACGCTTTGCAACGGAGAGTTAGGGGTTAATCTATTCACACCTACTATTTGCACTGGTTGCACTTGAAAATTTGGTGCACCCAACGTTTGTTGGGTTTGCATTGTTGAGTCACATGCAGCATGTTAGGACTGGTCAGCTAAACTAATGAAACTGATGAATAATGTCTGGTGGGTTGAAGCATTGACGTTGGAGGTACGCTTTCCTCCTCCTGCATTCTGCAGAGCACAGCGAGAACCTCTAGACATTTACATTTATGGCATTTATCAGACGCCCTTATCCAGAGCGACTTACAATCAGTAGTTACAGGGACAGTCTCCCCCTGGAGACACTCAGGGTTAAGTGTCTTCCTCAGGGACACGATGGTAGTAAGTGGGGTTTGAACCTGGGTCTTCTGGTTCATAGGCGAGTGTGTTACCCACTAGGCTACTACCACCCGCTAGATCCAGTGTTGTTTAAAAAAGCCGAAAAACCTGCAAAACGGACAGAATTAAACCACCTCGCCTGCTGCACCATACGTAAAATGAAGAACTTGATAATAATTCTTGACAAAACGTTCATCCTGAAATATCTGATTCAAAGCTGCCCAACCTGGCCGCACCGTGTGGGTCACAGAACATGAGGGAAGAAGTACACAATGCAAGCAAGAATTGTCCTTCAGTCGACTTCACCCGTCTTCACACTTTAAGTTTTTGGTTTCTGGTCTCCAATCGTCTTCTAACATTAAGCTGTTGCTTGAAGAGTAGTTCTCTTTTAACCTCAGGATTTCAAAATGTTAAGATGACTTAATTCCATCTTGGGCAACATGGGGTGTGGAGGTGGAAACACCAGTTCTGTGAGTGTGGAGGAATAATAAAATAAAAAAAAAAATCATAAAAAGTTCATAATCTGCTCGTGATTAGATCTTCAGCCTGGCATTTATTCACCCTATGAAATGTGAATTTGTTCCGCCCCTAAATTGTATTACAGTGCACAATAGAAATAAACACAACGTTTAAAAGGCAACCATGCATTAGTAGATGTTCTGTTGAATTAGTTTATGTAACTAATAAAAAGGAAAACATGTTTTTCTGTTCTTATTCTACATTTGAGGTCTTTTTTTTTTTTTTTCAATATGCTGATGGAGACTAATTTGTTCTTGAATGTTTGTGTATGTTTGAGAACTGCTGATACAGAAGATGCTGGTGCCTTCAGGAATCTAATTGGGTTTGACCCTGTACTCCTCTCTGACTAACATAAATTCAAAGCCGGAGATAAACCCCGGTGAGAGGTGAAGGCCAGACTCCCAGGGAGGAGATGAGTGTGGAATGCTGGGGGAGTTCAGGGTGTGGGGGTTCTGTTGACGTGTGGAGACAAGCCTTGCACTCCTCGTCTGTCCCTTCAGCCCATTCGGTATCACCTCATACATAACGGGGCTGCTAGATTTAGCAGCTCCGTGGGGCTCAGCGCAAAGTAATAGGCGTGGTTTTCTAAATACACTTGCCGTTAACTGCGTACGTACAGCAGCGGTCCGTATCCTGCGTTCTTTGCACTGGTTTTTGTGCGCATGCTCAAAAATGAACCATCTGGATACGGATGCAATATTGGGACTCATGTTGCAAGATCTGCACTCAACAGATGACTATTTTAAGATGCAGGTATCCCTTAATTTATTTGGTTTGCAGCCTCGACACTGACCCCTGGTGGTAAGGAGTACATACTACCATTAACAGCACACAGTACGGACATAGGTATATCAGCACAAACTTTAACCACACAACTATGGACAGATATGCGCACATAGCTCACAGCCAGTATATATCGTCTTAAGACGATAATGTCATGTTGTAGATCTCTGCACACTCAGAGACTGATAAAATCAGCTTTTCCTCCATTTCTGTTTCGATTCTATTGGTCTCACGACACTGTAACGCTGTACACAGATCAGGCAGCCACAGTCGCTACCAGCACTACATTTTAACGAATAGAATAGCAGAATAGTCCATGTCCTCAGAAGTCCATGTCTTCATCGCGATGCATCGATTCTAAAATTAATTTCAACACCCCTGCTGTGTACTGTGTACCCCTACTGTGCTGCTGCACTGGGCACTTCACCTGGTCATAATGTAACACAATGATAGGTGTATAGTGTATTTGCCCTGTGTATGAAAGGCCCGATATGAATAAACATGCCCCGCCTAACTATATACTTGCAATATATGACATCTAGCTAAACAAGTGCAAAATCAGATAATGCAAAATGTAAAAATAACATATTTTCCACGATGAAAGATACATTTTTTTATTTTTCGTGAACAAATTGTGAATGTGAGCCATGGTGGCAGCTCCTCACTGTCCTGGGATCGTCTCACGGTCTCCCTGCTGTCAGACCTGATGGTGACTTTGTCTTGTAACACTATTATTCCTGTATGCCGCTTGTGGCAGCCGTAAGTGTTCTCTCAAGCGGTAGCAGTCGTCAGGGATGAAACGTCAACATCAAAGAGGTGTGTGTGTGTGTGTGAGTGTGTGTGTGTAAGAGTCCCTGGGCTTGTGTCTATCATCCAAGGCCATCTTTTAAATCTGTTACTGTTTTATTCATGCCTTTATGCCCTGTAGGCATTGTTAGTTGTCTCTCTTTTTGTTTTTTGGAATGTTTTCTTTTTCATCTTCATCATTGTAATCATCCATCAGAAAAACGTATTCGGTTGCAACGATTCGATCAAGTACTCGTTTAAACTCGCCGTGACCTTTTTTTTTTTGTCACATTCGCCCCCCCCCCTCCAAAATCGGTTTTGGGGTGCAGGGAGTTCCCATCAATCACACACTTTGAAACAGGACTCATTCCTGCAGTGCAGTGCACTGAATCATGGGAAATGTGGGTGGTAAACTTGCTGTGAACAAACGAGTCCATTAACCATTAACCCTGTGAGGCACTGAACCTGTAATCAGTGAATGATCACGGGAACGAAGTAATGAAATGATCCACGGAGGACAAGTATTTTCAAATATCCAGCTATAAAGACACTTATAGCTTGTTGAACGGTTGGTTTGAGATTTAAAAGGTGCGTACATGTGTTTCTTAGGAGCGCAGAGGCCAGACTCCCTCCCGGAGGTGGGAGAAGATGCTGTTACGACGGTCGACACAACTACCAGCTTGGGTCTCACTGAGGAGGAACAAGAGGAGCTCCAGAATGAACTGGCAAAGGTGAAATGCGTTTTTTTTTTCTTTCCTACTTTGTCTGTAGTCATTTGATTTTCTTTAATCAATTTCAGAACATTGTTCAATGTCCATGGACCCACATTGGCTGAAAAGTATGGATGTTCTTGTTACCTGCTTTCTAGCTGCTGTTCGGAGGCCACTGGTCACTGCGCACGAGTTTGTCCATTTTTGGACTTTTTGCTTAACCAAACTACTGCTAAATGTGTAGGAAGGAAGAGGAAGTCGCCGCTGCTTTTAGAGATGACCAACTCTAAATGTGTGGACATTAAAGTTAAAGGTGCAATGTTAACTCCTTAAAATAGAGGGCAGTATTTCACCTGAAAATTGTCCACCACTCTTTTAAAAAAATATGTAACAAACAATTGATAATTATTTTCTGTTCAAATTATTGATGCCTTGGCGAATGAGCCTGTATTTTTCCTACAAAGTTTCGGAATACGAAATAGACATATAAAGTCGTGGAAAAGTCATTGACATCTGTTTGACAGATGAATGTGTAACATGAAGTACGTTTACAACTACAATGTCTAAAACTAGTTCTTCCATATTCCAGCGCCTCCGCAGCCGCATGTCTCCTCGTAAAAGTCATGTAAATTACAGCTGATGGAGGCCATTTTACTCGGGCTCGGGCTGCGTGAACTTGGAAGAAGAAACACCGTTTCTTTAAGTTAAGCTTTTCAGGGTTTAGTTACAATTTAGTAAAATAAACTTTTTGCAATAATTCTTTTTTTTTTTTTTTTTCAAAAACAAAATTTGCTTTAGAGTCATTGAATTGTCATTTTTATAATGCTTTTGCAAAAATGTTAACCCTGGATTATGTTTTTTTACCATACATTGAACTTTTCAGGTTATGTTGGTGCAGTGTAGTTCAGTATCGTTGGTATCTATTGAAGTAGCTGCCAGGTAGCTGTATGCTCCTGTTGATAAAACTTGCGTATGTGTACATGTAGGTGGAGGAGGAGATTCAGACGCTGTCCCAGGTCCTGGCAGCAAAGGAAAAGCAGGTGGCGGAGCTGAAGCGGAAACTGGGCATCACCCCGCTCAACGAGCTGCGGCAGAACCTGAGCAAAGGCTGGCAGGAAGTCACCACCTCCACCGCGTAGGTGACCTCCACACTCCGCTGTCCGCCTGCGCCCCCTCAACACTCCCTCCCTTTCCCGCTGCGCCCGCTAGAAGAACTCCATCTGCCGTTCCGCTCGCCCCTCCCTCCCCGGTGCATGCGGCCTGACTCGGTCCGAGTCCAGAAACACGGCAGGATAGTGGCCTATGAACCGGATGATCAAGTTCCAGGTTCAGATTTCACTTACCACCATTGTATCCCTGAGCAAGACACTTAACCCTGAGTGTCTCCGGGGGGGGGCTGTCCCTGTAACTACTGTCTTATATTATTATTATTATTATATTTCTTTATAATTAATTATAGGTATAGGATTTACAATAATAGACAGAAACAAGGAAGCTCTTTTGCATTCATGCTACTTGAGTCATGAGTGGAGATTTTTCTGCTTTATTGCAGCTATAGGAGGACATCGGAGACCCTCTCACAGGCTGGACAGAAGGCGTCGGCCGCATTCTCCAGCGTGGGCTCTGCTATCACCAGGAAACTGGATGACGTCAGGTGAGGGACTGTAGTGAATGCCGCTTGCCTCGAGAACACAGACACGACGATGTTTCCCGTATGACGTCAAACGTGCAAAATCTCTCTAAAGCACAAATATACTGTCACCGTGACACACACAGCAAAGAGCAACCTCATCAGCTTTTTCCTTGTTCCTTGACTCAAAACATGGGCTCTCGCAGACTGCAGTCTTTGTCCAGCTCCTTTAGGTAAGCCCCACCCGGCCCCGCCCGTAGCCGTTTGAAGTGGACGTGGTGCTGCATAGATTATTAGATTATTAGTCAGGAGCGTGAAGTGTGTTGTTTTACTCTGCATGAGTTGCCGTTTTGCCTGAGCGCGATCACACCATTGAGCCTGTGGAAGGCATTGATCCCTCCCTGTTTGCTTTGTTTTTTGCTAATCATGTTCATCAGCGTCTTAATGACCTGCTTTTTGCATGTTCCAGCATGGCTCGTTTGTTAATGAGTGACGCACCCTCGTACCTCCTAATGTAGAGCCAGCGGCCTGCTAAGACGGAGATTCGCTGACTACAGAGAAAAGAGAGCGTCTTCCAGGGCTGGCTGTGTCTTCATTTGTTAAGATGTGGTAGAAATAACACAGCGGCTCATACGCGAATAAGCACTTAATATGATACAAATAAAAAAGATGCAAGGTTATTATATACAGGGTGGGCCATTTATATGGATACACCTTAATAAAATGGGAATGGACCTTGAACACATTTTATAAGTGGTCAGAATAATGTTACGTTAAAACCAAGCAAACCAAGTGAAATTACCAATAAATTTGATGTCACATGACCCTCTTCCTATTGAAAAAACAAAAGTTGGATCCAAGATGACCGACTTCAAAATGGCCACTATGGTCACCACCCATCTTGAAAAATTTGCCCCCTCACATATACTAATGTGCCACAAACACATTAGTATGGTTAATATCACCAACCATTCCCATTGTATTAAGGTTTATCCATATAAATGGCCCACCCTGTAGTTTATATTCACTTTCTTTGGCTCATGCGCCTCTTCCAGTCCTGGCGAATGGCTTTTATTAAAAACACTACTCGTGCATTTCTAAATGCATTATGGATTAGCGGATTACCTGGAGCAGTTAGATTTAATCAACCTCTGTGTGTTGAGGATATTCTGTTGATGTATAGGATTGTGTGCGTGCGTGCGTGTGATTTTTAACCCCTTTCTCCTCTCGTTTACTGCTTACGGATAGCATACGCTCTCTCCAGCATTCCGCTAGCATGCCTGTCATGAGGTAAGGTTCTAGAATCCCGGTTCCTCTCGATCCCAGATGGCCGGGCCCACCGCGCTCGCTACTGTTATGCTATTTATGTCTCACACTTAGGCACCCCCCCCAACATGAACTGTGAACACGCCCTTAGTGGAGGGTTAGAAATCTGAATAATCCATTGCCGGAGCGTGACATGGAAAATAATAGCGTACATATAATAGTGATAATAATTGGTAACCTCGATAGTTGATGCCTATCAATAGCGTGTCTAAGGAAGAGCTTCTGTTCTGTTCTGCTACCATCATCTTGGGTGGAACTAGATATCAGCGTTTTTCTCCGATCCTCGTGTTTTTCCTTTTTGCCGAGGATGTTTGTAAGGCTGGAGGATGGTGAAACGTGAAACTGGCCCAAGCCGAAAAGAAACCCCGTGGCGTTTTGAAAGTAGGCATGCCTTGTGGTTTTAACAACAATGACGTCTCACATGTCACCCACCCTGTCTACAGGAACACCCCAACCTTCAAGTCATTTGAGGAGAAAGTGGAAACTTTGAAGGTAATGTATGCATTAATGAAGTTTATGAAAGGATTATTACGTAGACACAGTTAATAAAGGTAGGAAACGTAACTATCAGCTCAGTTATTCAGTTGTTATTGCATTGTGAAATAATGAACTTAAACCATAAACCATGTTATTTCAAATGTAATTAAACTACTGTCCTGTCTGTTTTTTTTTTGTTTTTTTTTCGCTAAACTTAACTAAACTTAAATGATAAAGTGCCAGTGACATTTAATTAATCATCAGCTTCATCATTCATCAGACCAAGATGACCCCTACATCATCGACAGGCAACATCAATGAGGTCATTAACTCCACGGCCAACTCTGAGGCAGTGGAGAGCCAATCAGAGGGCACGGAAATGAAGAGGGAGGAGCCGCACTGAAGACGCACTCCTGTGACGTCTTTACCTTGCCCTCCGACTCTACACCAAAAATCTGCAGAACACTATGCCAAAACCAAAATTACAGCCAAACAAATCCACCCTTCATTCATATAAAACACCCATGCCTTTAGTAGCAGAGCTCAGAACACACGCTCTGCCCTTTTCCTGAACAATTGCAGCCCATGGTTTTGTTTTGACTTCACATTTTGCACAAATCTTAGATGTTGAATGGTAGTCCTAACACTGGAGTACCTGTCTGTCTGTCTGCTATGACTATATAGTCTAGGACGGGGTCCTACAGATCTCTGCTCACTGGTGTGTGTGTGTTTGTTGGTCAGCCAGTATTTACAGGGTTTCTGCAGATCCTTAAATTGGATTTAGGCCTTAAATATCATTAAAAATTACTAGTAATCCTAAAATCCAGAGTTCAAAGGTCTTAAAAATACTGCAGACCCAATAAATCAAGTGAAACAAGCCTTCAATCTGTCAGTAATTCGCAGTCACCGCTCGCTTCCGGGTTTACTAAGTGCATCGCGCGCATGGGGATGACGTAGCCTTTTTTAAACCCACACTTGCACGTGTGTCCGTCTCAAGGCAGCAGGTGAGCTATCTTGTTATACACAGCATCTCACCTGAGTTAAAAAAAAATGTCTGTCTGAGAAGCTAAAGAAAGCTTATTTGTTTTCTCTTTTGTATTTACATTCTATCATTTAATTAATAGAAAATTGTTTGGAATAACTTTAGTGTTTTAGTGTCCTTTAGTCAATGGCTACTAATCTATTACTAGTTTACTTTGGAGTACTGTAATTGCCACCTACTGCCCCTTCTTGGTATGGCTGTAGTATCTTAGTCTCGGTATGCTGTACCAGTAATAGGTGGGCAGACAGAGATGAATTACTGAACATGCCTAACAGACCTAGGATCTCAAGAGCTCTGGTGGTCTGCACACAGATGTTACTGAAAATATAGGCTTATACTTACTGGGTTTGTTCATCTCGTGTCTGAATGTTTATTTTTATTTCCAATAAAATCCTCCAGAATTTATCATTATAAAAAAAAAAATAAAAAAAAAAAATAGGATACCCACGATGCTGCCCTGGGCAGTAGCCCATGTCACCCCTATTAAAAAGTGCCCGAAATGACTCACAAATAACAAATGAAGTTGATGACCCAGATGCAAGGTCTTAGATTTTATGGAGGTGTCCTTAAAAAGTTTTAAATTTGGCTTCCTTTAACCTGCAGAAACCCGGCATATAGGCATTTTGCATGAATCAGATCTGAATGGGTATGTGTGATGGCACAAAATTAACTATCCTTGTGACTAAGGTATGCTTTGCCCCTTTGCACAGTCAAATCGCTTTAACATGTAAAGAACAAAATACTTGTATACAATATAGATGTCCGTTATTGGTGGTTTTCTGTGTTCTTTGTTTCCTGTAGGTTTCATTCGATTCTGAGAGAGATGACAGTTTGTTCATTTAAAGAACGGTCCCTCAGCACATTAAAAGAATGCAAAAGAACGGAGTGCACTTGTGGAACGTGTGGAACAGTCAGGCCTGTGTTCACATGGTCAAGCGTTTGATGGGAAATGGCTTTAGAGACCCGTGTCCAGCCCCGAGCCAATTTAACCCCGGAGGAGCCTGTAATTGGAACGGTGGTGTTTGCTATTTAAATGTTGGGGTGGCATGGCGGTCGCCACAAAGACAAGCCTTTGTTCCGATGCTTGTTTTCTCACCTGTAGTCATTCTAAGGTTAAAAAGCTGCAGAGATGCATGCCTATGTATTCCTGAGCTTAGGCCATGACTGTAAAGAATATAAAAAAAAATTAAAAAAAATTAGATGCATCATGGAAATAATTGAAGAAAGGCAGGAGCTGACATTTTGGTCTTCAGGTGATTGTGTTGGTGTGGGGTAGCAGCTTTTTCATGGACGGGGGATGTTTAGAGGCATATAGCACCCAGGAGGGTTTCTGGAGATGGACACGCGTGTTTTACGCAGAACAGGATGTAATATAAATATAAATTCATTGCAAGAAATTTGTATTTTTTGTGATTTTACAGGAATTTTCATACAGGGCGTCTTTTTGATGCATAATTATAAACACAGTAATCGCTAGATTGTGCATTGATCATTTTTAGGCAGTTTTTTTTTTCTCCTGGCTTTTGCTTAATGGCTAGTTCACACAGTTCATTTGATCAGCTGCAACATTCCAGATAAATAGGAGTAAAATGATCCTTGGGTATTTGGTTTTCACACTTCCTGTTTGTCCCTGTGATCATGTGTTACCTGCCAGAATCATGTTCACGCTGCTGTTTCTTTTTTTTTTTAATAAATAATACTCGAACCTGTTAGTTAAATAGCATTTAGCTTTGCCAAAGACTAAAATATTCCTTAAAGCCTCTGTTTGGAAAATGTAAAATTTGTTTGTCCTACTTTTTCCCCACCTCATGAAATCTAACACTATGCATTATCGTCTTGTTGCTACTTTTGTGGATGATTTCCCTGTCATGTTGATTAAATGTATCCGCAGTCTTATCAAAGGCATGTTTTACCAGCTAAGACCACTATAACAATGTAATGAGTTCAACTATCAGTGTTCTTTTTTTGTGTGTGTGTGTGTTTGCATTGTTCCTGCTGGCTGTGAGATATCAACACAACATTATTCACTTCATATAGTCTTCTCCTCCTCTGCTGCAGAGAACTTAGCCATGGAGTACAGCAGGGAGCATCCTGCAGCCCTCTGTCATAAGAGTGGCTCCTCTGCCAGTAGAGTCCGGGTACCGTGCTAGTTGCTAGTTTTCTGCCTTAATGTAAAGGTGCCAAGGAAATTACACACTATAAAATACAATAACTTTCCTACATTTCAGATGTTGGTGTTGCATTTGACTTTTGCAATTATTTTCACAAAATGGTACAACACACACATATCCAAAATGTATATGTAAATGTGTGTGTGAGTTCTGTGATGCCATGATAATATAACGGAGATTATCTCCATTATACTATCATGGCATCACAGAACTCCCAGAATCTGACTTTTTATTTGAACACAAGGCAAATTGCCCCCGCAGAAAACATTATCCAGCATCCAATACTGGGCCAGATGTTTTTAAAAGATAGTTTAAAAAGTTGAATTATATACATTCATATTTTATACATGTGCATTTTTTTCATATTTACATTTCATCTACAGTAATAAATAGTAATGGAGCATGAATGTTTACCATACAAATGGGTGTTTCCATGAAGAACAGCTATAAAAAAAAAAAAGAATAAAAATACCTAGATCACAAAATATATACACAAAATACACTCTAGAGAAATTTCATAAAATTGCATAATAAATTAAAGGAATTATAAAGTGATTTAAACCTGTTAAAATCAAAGAATAATCTCACCAATATGACTGTTGTTCAGACAGCAAAAACCTCCTCTGAGTGCGAATGTGTGCAATCAATGAAACACCAAAAGACACTGCATAGTAAACAGCTGCCAAAAGTCTTTTATTATTTCATTTTTTCATTTTTTTTTTCCTTTTTTCAGTGACCTTCCACTGGGATTTCTAACACAGGCGCCTTAAGAGGTTTTACATCAAAAGGAAACGACAAGAGCTGCACCAACAAGCACCATGACATTGTCACCGTAGCACAATTACAATGGCAGTTCATATATATTTACACACAGTTCAGAGTAAAAACGAGTACAGCCAGCGAGTGAAAAGTTAACAGTCACCAAAGTGCTGACCCTCTCAATAAGAGGTCAACGTTTTTTTTTTTCTCTTCTTAGCTTCATATAAGAAAAAAGAAAGTCAGGTGCAATAAGATCAACATTGTTAGACATTACTCGTAAATCTGACGTATTGCAATAATCGTTAAAAGTACCCAGATATTTGATAGAGCATCTCTGACACTGTCAACTGTCATCAGTCACCGCGTTCTCCGTTCTCTTTCAAACGTGTGTGAGGAAGAGAGGGACGTTAACGTACGTGAAATGATAAGCTTGAAAATTGCATAATTTCACTTCCGAGTGATAAAAATGTGGTTCTCATGAGACACCAATGTGAATCCTGTGTGGTGTGGTGCGACAAAGACTCGCCTCCCTTTACGAGGCCGTAAACAAAACTGCCCTCGGCGTGCTGAAACCATTTTACTCTCTTTTCGCTTTTACCGCCCCCATTTGACAAGTATTCGATCACCAACCCCGGAGAACCAGATGGGGCTCAACAATCTTCTGACTGGATCTAAACTGTTCCATTAAGCGTCTGGAGGAAATGGGGAAACCCCCCTCCCCAAATCCTGCTGGAGCTTAAAATTTCCCACCAGTCACTCTATGGTGGTTCCAAAGGGACTGGCGGGCACACTTGCAACAAGAACCTTCGCCTCATCCACCTTGGTTTCCAATTCCACTGACCCATTGGCCATCTTTGTTGGCTAAATATTTTTTTTATATATCAAGCTTGGGATTGCGTAGACAACAAAAGCAGAGGGCGGCAACTGGTAGATCTCAGATCTTTGGCATCTCTAGTCTCAGTGTTGCAGACATAAAACAACGTCCACGTTTCACGACCCAGAACACCTGAAGAAGGTGTTCGGCCAACGATGGCCCTGACAAAGGCCTGCTGGGGACCGCTTTGGAGCACAGATCACATGAAATGCAAACTACATGGTCGCCTCTGAGGGTGCAACATATGAGCGAAAGAGCATCTCTTGCAGCTTTTGTTGGCAAGACTAAAAATTACGAAAACGAAAAATTACATTTTGTGGAGTTGACCATGTTTGAGAAGCCACCCTTCTTCTCCTACTCCTCACTTTCCCCAATATAGATATATTGGAGGTGCATCACGCCAGTCCACAGATAACAACACCAGCCAAGACTCAGGAGTTTCACCACGTAGACTATTTCTGATTGCTTTGTATAAAACATGATCTTCCACCCATCTCACAGCTCACGGGACAAGTTTTAGACTAATGCCTGAGTCTTGACTACTGTAGATGGCCTCACACACCTCCTCACAGCTTTATCTTCTATGGCTTTAAATTCTATCTTCTCCCTGCCCTTAGAACCCCCATCAGTCCGTGCCCAACCCCCACCCCCCAACTCCCTGCAGTCGGTGGCTTGTAGTGATGAGACATCCTGAGTTTTCCCGTCTAGAGCTAATGGCCCCAGAGCGACCCCATCCGTCAGCCTCTCCCACTGGGTTGTGCGATAGATTATTATTATTTTATTTTATTTATTTTTTTTGCTTTTTTTTCTGCTCATAACCAGGAATGTGAGGTGGGTCAGTGTCTTGCACAAAGAGGACACGAAGGGAATGCAAAGAACGAAATGATAAAAACACTGAGAACGCACAGCATGGGCTTACTATGGACCAAGGGCAGGCAGTCGCCAAAGACTATTTGTACCACAGCTCAGGGAGAAACTCGTATTTCTCTTTATGTTCGGGTTAACCTAACTAACCCCAACAAACGGTGCTGTAAGGTAGTTATAAGCCTGGAAGCAGAAAAGCACAGATGGTTTTGTTGGAGGACTGAGATTGTCGTTTCTCCCCCCGTTTTCTCCCTTGCCATGGCAACCTGCCTGCCATTTGGTCATTTCATTTGGACACCACGTCACCATAAAGACATATATATATATATAAAGTCAATTTTTCATTATTTCATCCTTTAGCATGCACATGCAGGAATAAAAAATACAGTTAGATCAGAGTATAAGTGAAAAAAGCATGTAAAAATCCAGTGTGACAGTCTTGAGTTCTTGAGGTTAACATGGTCATCAAATAACAAGAGCAGTGAGATAATCCATTACAGAGAACAGCCCACACTGCAGTCATGGCTGAGCAGATTTTAGACAAAATCTTTTTTTTTTTTTTTCCCCCAAATGTAAACTTTCCATAAAATATTAACAAAAAGGAACACTTCCATAAGGTGGTACAAAAAAAGCCCCCCATCGGTGAGATGACTGAACTTGCACCTAAGTTTAAAGACTCAAACTATAGAGTGCCAGAGCCAGTTTTTGAAAGAGGCCGTGTGGACACTACGGAAAGCCATTTGGTGTAAAACCATCTCATCTTTTTTTTTTTTTTTCCCTCACACGATTATATTTCCAAAAATGATACAACTTTATGTGGTTATGGTGGTTAATAATTACATTTATACCTTGCGTTATACCACCAGACATGCTATATAATTTATAATGTGAGATAAGTTGATGCAACCATGCACCTGAAAGTTAAATTTGCCTGCTTAATCTGAAGGACATTTTTGTGGATGGCTTTCCATAGCTTGACACCAAAAAATACACTTATTTTGAATAACATAAAAATGCCTCATTCTTGAAGATGTCCCATCCACAGGTTTTGATGCAGACATGCTTGGGAATTAGTTAGTTCAAGGTTTTGAATGCAGCTGCTTCTGTAATGTGGGCATCTGTTATAAAGTCTCTGATCAGAATGGATGATCTCACTGGTGGAACAATTTTTTTTTATGTTTATATTTATTTTCTTTTTATTCTTATAAAAAAAAGTGTTTCCTGGCTCTCCAGTTCTAAGTGACGCCACCACTTCAACATTAATCATGTTGCTCAAGCTCAAATCTTAATCCCTAACAGACAAAAACAATATTGAAAAAGTTAGAAAAGAAAAAGACTACAGCTCTGTTGGAAATATTGAGTAGAAACGGGTAAAAGACACTTTTGATATTTAAATTTAGTCACATGACCCATCAATTTTGTACAAAACATTAATAATAACAACATCACTTGCTTCAGCCCGATAAAAGCAGGGGCACATGTAAATAAAGGGGAGACACATACAGGGGGGGAAATTGTAATTAAAACAAGGAGAACTCAGACATGCCGACACCAGAGACATTCCTTCGCGTCCTGCGCACCTCTGCGCACAGCATCAAACATCCTCAAGGCACAGTCAGACTCCTGTTCACCCCCATACAGTACATTCCTGGAAGCAGTCAGAGGGGCACCCCTCCTCTCGAAAGGACAACAGCACCGAACAATTCAGTCACGGAGTGGGAGGGACCAGGTGGCCACGCCCCAGCCCCCACTAAAAACCCAGCGTGCCTGTTGTCCGATTGCATTGCAAGAACTATAATCAGACCTCACAGTCGGCCCATGGGAAAGGCACACCTACGACTGTTGTGATTATAAATGCTCTCTCCTTTAAAAAAAAACGTTGCAGCTCAAGTTTGTTTCTGGTGACGTAAAAAATTTTGAAGGGAGAACAATAAACCTTTTCTTCATCAGTCTTTCATATCAGAATATTACGAGACCTATAAGACCATCCGCAGTGCTTCTATGAGCAGAACACCCCAGCGTCCTCTCTGGCCCATCTGCAATCAACAGACACAACAGTCCCGCAGTGCTCTGGCTTTGCAAGCCAATAACAAAACCACTCAAATTAATATGCAACGTAGATGGTGGTAGCCAACAAACTGTCCCGGATCAACACCAATCCAGGGGGACATAAATTAATATGCGGAATAGTAAATCCTTTTAGCAGCAAGATCTCACCTAATCATACGACACGTTCAGGGAAGTCCTACCTAGAATAAATCAGGGCTACTCAGGTGATAGGTAAACCACACACTTTTACAGGTAAACCTTTCCATCGGTCAGAACCAGTACAACTGCATTTTAGGGAGACAAGAATTTTGTGAGCACTACCAGCAATACACTCAAAACATAAAATCAACAGTATTATGAACAGTATGGCAATGTTAGCAAGAACATATGGAAGCTCCACACCACTGTTTGATCGAAGTAAGAATACCACGCCAAACTCCAGTAGCCTACTGAAGGACTGTTCAAAAAGCTTACATCAGGAAGATAACATGACTGCTATCAGGCCACTGAGATGGCGAGTGAATCCGTACACGTGTTGGTTTTAGGAAGCACACTGCAAAATGTCTTAATATGTGATAAAACAAGCCTGTCCCTACGATAATACAGATGGACCATTGTCATTTGTTACAGTTGTTAATAGTTGCTATACTGGTAATAGGTAACGTCTATATTCTATATACTGAGTATATAATGAGTATAGTGTAGGTTATGACAGCAGGGATAACGTTTTTGGCTGTAACAGAAATCACATTTACAGAACATTACACAGCAGTGAGTATATTTTTAGATTTATTACAGGCAGAGGCCATTTAACATTTACCACCACTTCCAGGAAACACCGGGGCCATGGACCGGGGGTAGGGCCTTCATTAAATCGTGTGTGTGTGTGTGTGTGTGTGTGTGTATATATATATATATAAGAATTATGTGTGTGTGTGTGTGTGTGTGTGTGTGTGTGTGTGTGTGTGTGTATATATATATATATATATATATATATATATATATATATATATATATATATATAAGAAGGGACATGTTTTGTTGATTTGTACTAGTTAATTGTGTGGTCAATGGCACACAGTGCTCAATTTTATAAGATCTGGAAGCAATAAAATATCATAAAACTGAGAATGAAATTCTGACATATGCGGAAGAACCATATCATAAACAGAGCACAAGGGATAAGTGTTGAAAAATATATTGTATATATGGTCCTAAGCCCAGCTTCTTCTTTATACTGTAGCAGATGCAGTATCTAAAAACCTGAATTACTAAAGCATGTCATTGATGCAAACCCTTCACATGCCTGCACTCCGAAGTCAAATGAACATGTTAATTGTCCTGGCAAAAATGGCTCAACAACCAACCAATTTTGTCTGATGGACATGGGAATGCTCAACATCTTTTTGGCTGATTGGAATTAAAAAAAAAAAAAAAAAACATTTTTCTCAAATTTAACAGTTCATTTGAGAAGTTCAACACTTTAGTGTTTTTGTCAAATAGTTTTTTTTCCTTCCAGAAACATCTAGAATATTTTTGATTGAATATCAAATTTTTTTTTTCTGGAATGTTCTTCACAAATTGAGAATAATATATGAATGTCATCTTTCAAGAAGAAAGGGAACACAAAACTCAAGATATATATTAATATCATTTTAATATAAAACAAATGATGGATCAGCTCCTTGGCAATGAAGCTGATAAATAAGGAAATTTCCAAAAGCTAAGAAACAATGTCTATTAGGGGAATCAAAACGATCAAGATGTATTTGATTGCCAGTTCATGAGATCTTTGAGCCAATTAAACCTGTTTTGCATTCAATGTGTTGATGAGCGCACCGTTTTCTCTAATTAAATTCAATGCATCCACCCCCCTGGGATTCTCAACTTTTTTTTTTTTGCATGTGATATATTAACGTGCGCATCTGCTCGACGCTTTAATAAGTCAGGTTTAAAAGGATCTCGTTTTCTTTGTTTGAACTGTGCTTTGGCACGCCGATGCAAAGCCAGCATGCTACCGTCTCCGGAGGCTTCGGGCGTTCATTCCTCCAAACCAATTTCTCCTCCAGCTGCAGAACAAAGCCCTGCAGCCTTGCAGCAAAAGCCATAGATTCCAAACAGCAGAACATGAAAACAAATTAATAAGAACATAAAAAGGCAGAAAAACCATCAAATGAAAGTCTTGTTTAGAGTATGTACATAAATGTGAATTCTGACGTGGTCTATATTTTATAATAAATTCGCATAATACAATGGCAGTTTTCTCCCCCTTGATCACTTTAGCAAAATTGTGTATTTGGTGGAAACATAACTGTAAAAAGAATAACTTAAAAGCATAATAACTTTTATTATAATAAATCTAAAAACCTGCCTCCTAAACTATATGAAGCAACTGTAATACTCTGCAGTGCTGTGGTGTTGAGAAGTTTGCAGCTTACTTTTGTTGAAATACATTTAGCTTAACAGTAGATGGGAGATAAATATCTATTATACATCCATTGGAACCAATCAGAAGTGTTCAGGAAATATCTACCCAGTGTCTACATGTACATATGGCAGGTTGTTGTTGGTCAGTATACTCAGGACACTTCCACATCAGAGCAAACAGGAATGCTGGATAGCTTATAGGTTAGCTTCTATGTAGTTAAACTGACACTTGTCTTAGGAACAGATTGATGGTCCGGGCCTACCAAGAGATGGAGGCCTGGACCAGACCTTTACCAAATCCCAGGTCACTGGGTGCAGCTGACGAAGTCCCATGGAGTTCATTGTCATTGCTTTGAGTCGTGGTCACGACGTTAGATGGACCACAGAGGAGCAGAAGAATGGACCAAAGTGCTTCCAAACCTCAGTGACGCACGCTGACCAAGTTAGTCCAAGTTGGAAGCGGTAAGTGCTTTTACATTTACTATTTCCTTTGAAACGTGAGAGAAGTCTGGAACATGGCGAGAAGGTAGTTTCCCCTCTCCATCACTCTCAAAGCTTTCAGACACATCATGAACAAAAACCAACTGAAGCATGTGTCTGTTTTGGTGTTCGGTTGATGCCTTTAGGGTTGCAGAAGAGCTTGATTCTCTGGCAAGCATGCTGTAAACACGCTGATAATTGCTTTGTGGATAAAGGCTGGTTTGGAGATTTACAGCCTGCCATTAGCTTTGATACAGGTTCTGGAATTTTTTTGTCTGTCATTGTCTTTTACAAGTAATCTTTATCCAATGAATTGCTTCATTGAAGATAAACAGAGAAAAAAAAAAAATCCAACGTATGAACCCTTTTTGGTTGCAAGAAGAAAATCTGTGACAAAAACCACTGACACAACTGCTGCAGTTAAGTGTAGTTGCTGGTTTCACTTTCTTTGATCACATCCCTGAAAGAAATTAGCTATTAGTAAAACACAGATATAAAACTGTGGTACAAAAACGTTCTCCCATGTTTCGTCAAATAGCCGATGACAGTGATTCGGCAGAAAGGGGGCAGTTGTGGCTTCCACTGTCCATTTTGTTCCCTTGTATCATAATTGTTTTGTTTGAGTATTGAGTATTTTTTGCATTGAGTATTGTCCACTAGGGGGAGCCCTTCTCCCCTCTCTCGCCCTGCAAATGGCCTCTCTGGCGGTACATTCTCATTTTGGAGCGATAGAGAGGGACAGGGTCACCAAGATTTCACACGGTTTCGACCTTCAACCCGGGATAAAGGACAAGTGGAGGAAAAATAAAAAGTTAATGGAAAGTGTGGACCTCTTCTCTGTTCCTTAAAGCAATAAACTGAAAAAAAAAAAAAAAAAAAACCTAAGGACGGCCCCTCTTTGAATCAGATCTATAACCACAGCAGGAAAAAAATATAAAACATAACAGATAGTTGCACTGTAAAGCTATGTGTTGGTCCACCCTCCACAGTCTTGAAAAAGCAGCAGTGCACGCTGGGAGGGGATAAATTGGGACGTCCTCACTCCTGGTCCAGGCAATCGACAGAGGGACATGGTGGCATGGATGGAGTGGGTGAAAGTTAGATCAGCTGAAGTGGAGACAAGGAGGTGAGAGGGTTGGGGTGTCCTTCTGAATGCGACAGATACCACCCACCATGCTTCCATGGCAGCAGCCTCAATCCTCCTCAGTCCACAAACCTCTGGCAGGCTTTCTTCCAGCGGCAGGCCGTGCACCACATGTCCCGGTTCTCCATGCCGTAGACCTTCCGACACTTCTTCCCTTCACCGCGAGACTTCCTGCTGTTCACACGAACAGAAATAAACCAGTATCATAGCAAATCTGTGATTAGCGGCTAACTGCGGCTAACTTGACTAAAACTCTCACACAAGGAATATCTAAGAAAATTAGGCATTTACTTTATATTGATATAAATATGCCATTTAAATATGAATATAATATTAGATGTTTAAATGTGATTAGCAAGTCAAAGCAAGTTATAACAAGTACATCTCAAAACAACTTTAACAAAGCTATCTGATAAAGTTTTAAGTCATTTGTTAGGATTTTATAACAAGGAGCTCAAAAAAGCAGCTTTGTATTTTAATAATTCATTTTAAATAGACAGCTACACCGATAGCTAACCTGTGACTAACATGTCTAACAAGGTATGACAGCTAAAGCAACTTTAACATAGCAATCTAACAGGAAACTTGAAACTTTCATGACCATTTACGATTCTCACTGAAGGCATCAAAACTATGAATGAACACATGTGGAGTTATGTACTTAACAAAAAGTGGAGACCTGACCTCCACAGTCACCGGACCTGAACCCAATCCAGATGGTTTGGGGTGAGCTGGACCAACAAGTGCTAAACACCTCTGGGAACTCCTTCAAGACTGTTGGAAAACCACCTTTTTTTGTTAAGTTTTCCTACTTTTGTTAAGTTTTCATTTTTTTGAATGAGAAGGTGCATCCAAACTTTTGGCCTGTACTGTATGACTAGCCAGGCCAAAACACAAGATATTGGAACGATATCTTAGTCCCACTCAAGGATGCGGCCGCTGGCACCCATCCTTAGACATTCCTTCACACACTTACACCTATAGTCAATTTTGCGAGTCGCCAGGCACCACGCTGTTATTTTACAAATGAGAAGAATGCTGAAGAAGTACCTGAGCGAGCTGCTCGCTCTGGGAGGGGAGGAGAGGACTGCAATGGTCTGGGACCGCTGCTCCCCGAAGCCTTGCGTCCGGGTATGGGTTGGAGAAGCCTGGAACCACAGCCGTAAACTCACATTGTAAGCGTTATACAGTCGGGCAGACATTAGAAACCAAAATTCAGCACGGCAACATACACTTCTTTTGGTGATACAGTAACTTTGATATCGTGTACCAGCAAATTGATGATGTATCAAACTTAAGTTGGACACTAACCTTACTTTCTTCTGTTTTGTTTGAAAAAAATGCATGTTTTTCTCATGAACAAATTGTAAATTGAAAGGAGGGCGGCATTTATGCGTTTCACATCCCTAATACACAAATGCACATGTTTTTTTTTTTTGGCACTCAATGATCTTGCTTTGGTAAAGTGTCACATGTTCATGTTCACGTGTACTGCTCATGCGAGTCCTTTTAGAAGGGGGGGTCTCTGAACTATCTGCCGACGTGACAGTGCGTGCATCCCCTGCACTGCGTGGGTGTTTGAGGCACGTGCTACTCACAGAGGTGGCAGTGAAAGTGACGGGTGGGGACTGCCAGGAGATGCTGAAGTTGCTGCTGCTGGTGGCGGTGGTGGTGGGCGTGAAGCTGCTGGAGCTGGCGGTGCAGGTGGAGGTGGAGGGGATGGAGACTGGGGCAGTGGCCTGTGGGGCAACAGCAGGCACCGCTGATATAGACGGGGTGAACACTGGGTCTCTGTTTTTACCTACTGTGCATGGTGTATACCTGTTTTTGCCGTTTTATAATTGTCGTTTGGTAGAACATCTTGCATGTGCTCTGCTAAAATAAGCTACCTAGGTTGTATATGGTGTTTGAATATTTGTGTCATCTATATGTATTAATATTTACTGAAACTGACAGCTTTTACTCACTTTTTACTCATTGTTTGAGGGACTATGCACGTATCCCAGAAATGTTAATAGGATAAATGCAACGAAATGGGTCCAGTTGCTGCCATGAGATTTGGTAAACACACACCAGACCATCTCAAAGGTTCCCAACCTCAAGCCCTGAGCCAAAGTGACAACTGTTTACATCACGACAGCACGTCACCTGGTAGGCGTGGTCTGTGTGCACGAGGTAGAGCGCACTGGGGGCGGAGCGGCTGAGCGGCGTGCTGCCACTCTCGCCCTTGTTGGCTGCGTTGTTGGTCCCGTCGGCGCGCCTCTGCTCGGGGACCGGTGGGGACGACAGCACCGATGGCGACGGCGACGACAGGCTGCTCAGTCCGTCCGCCACCGAGTCCGTGTTGAGCTTGATCTCGGTGTAGTAGAAGTCCTCCTCGCCATCGCTGCACTCCGAGTCACAGTTGCGCCTGCATGAGCAGAATTGTTGGACGATGGACATGTACAATTAGACAATTAGATCAGAATTTCTTTCAAGATGATCGCTATTGCGCCGATGTGTGAAATGAGATGCTAATCAGATATCCTCGTCGACACATGTCGAAAACAAGCTAATCCATCCGCGTATAATTGCGTGTTGAAGGTGCCGCTGCTCACTTGCTTATACCCTGTCTCGTGTGTTTATTCCCTCAAAGCGTAACCATGGCGATAATCCTCATGAAATGATGTCAGGTTATGGGAAAAAAGGCAGAGCTTTTCCTTATCTTCCACTACAGGGCATCCAGAGTTCAGCTCCTGGACTCCTGCGTGTTTGTGTACGCGAACGCAGACGTGTTTTATGTGTGTGTGTGTGTGTGTGTGTTGGTGCGTTGCTGAGTGGGTGTGCAACCCCAGTTGTCTGTGTATCCGGTACCTCGGGTGGATGGTGCTTGTGTATCTTTTGAGGGCACCCATAGTGCGCGTGTTAACTGAAGCAGCAGCTGTGTGTGTGTGTGTGTGTTTCATTTTACATTTACATTTGCAGCATTTATCAGACGCCCTTATCCAGAGCGACTTACAATCAGTAGTTACAGGGACAGTCCCCCCCTGGAGACACTCAGGGTTAAGTGTCTTGCTCAGGGACACAATGGAAGTAAGTGGGGTTTGAACCTGGGTCTTCTGGTTCACAGGCGAGTGTGTTACCCGCTAGGCTACTACCACCCATTTCTATTTCTATTGGCCAATGTGGATAATGCACAAGTGTGTGTCTGTGTTCGAGAGCGTGCTTTCATTACCCGAGGTGGACGGTGCGTATGTGCCTCTGGATTCCAGCCGCCGTGCTCAGCACTTTGCCGCAGTTCTTCCACAGACACTTGAACATCACCTTCATGGAGTTCTGCCAGACACACATGGGCCCAATCAGGTTGCTGCACCGGCATCATTAGGAGACCTTCACAGCGGTGCTAACGCGCGCTCGTCTCGACAAGACACCACAAAGACGGGGCGAGGCAGAGACGGATGAGAGGGCCGTTTCATCTCACCCCGCGCCAGCCAGCCGAAGCCCCCCCGCGACGCTGCGCTCGTCCCGAGGAGCGAGAGGCGTAATTGGAGGACAGCGAGAGTGACACGCGCGTGCGATACGTCCATGCTAATTGCAGCGCTCCCCAACTAGGGTGGATGCTTCCGATGCCATAATTGCACTCGACGATAAACATGTCCTGATGCCAGAATCCCGAGCCATATGCTATTACGATGGCCGTCATGCGTTCATCTGTTTACCGTTGTCAAGGCGGCCATTGTGCAAAGCCCCCCCCCCATTCGTCCCCCTGCCGCATGACAAAGACATGAATTTCCCATTGCCCAGGACTCGCAGTTAACTAATAGGATTGTGCCAAAGGGTGACGCACGTTCACAAAAACCAAACTCAATTGGTTGAGATGATGAGATGAAGCCTTGCAGTCCTTGTCGAGTTTGGGGACATGCCATCACAAGGACAACACTGAAAATGCCCGAACGTCGATGGTCACCAAAAAAAAAAAAATTTGATTAGAGCTTTTCATTTTTCCATTGTCAACGGAGCCAAGAATGATGCACCAGTCCCCCCCTCCCTCCTTTCTTTCTTCCTCATTTCCACTTTCTCGATTGTGATGTGGAACCTGTAGCATGCCAGGGAGACATTATTGATCTGCATCAACGGCCGGCTGAATTTTAATGTTTGTCTGGGACGTTATTAAAATCATTAATTCCACTGCCAGGTAGATGTATGTGTGTCTCCAGAGTAATTAGCAGGATAAACGACTGGATCGGGGTGGGAGAGGTGGAGAGCTGGTGTTACAGGCGGTAAGATGACAAAACACGACGCTGATCCCAGTCCACGCCACAGATAAGATGGAGGGACAGCAGCGGAGCATATTTATTCGCGATAACAAGACCAGAGTGACACGATGTGGGATCATCGGGGAGATGAATTAGCAGGAGGTTGGGGAGATGGCGGGCACCAGTGACCGATACCGTAGAGGCGTGGGAGACAAGGACCTTCATGCCTTCGTCTCCCACCCGCCTCCCTGATGGGGCAGGAACGAAGGACATCTTACGAATGACCTTCACACGCAGGACGTTTGAAATTGAACACTTTTTGCTGGTTTCAGTACCAGCCCTTCGGGTCCGTACTGCAACTACTACATTATTAGAATAATTAGTCCACTGTTGTGAATTCTGTTTTTATTTATTTTTAAAAAAATTTATAATAAAAAAAAAAAAAAAACTCACTTTCCGCTTTCTGGGGATTGGCTCATCAAAGAGCAGACTGCTGCCGTCCTGCTCGTCGATGGCATCGTCTGGTGGCCCGTTGAGGCTCGGCATGCGGAAGGGCTTGAAGCTGTCGGCGGACAGCGGCGGGGAAGGGGTGGAGGGGTTGGACTGGTCACTCGGAGCGCTCCAGCTCCAGTAGCCGCTGCTGCTGTAGCTGGACGGCGTGAAGCCGCCATCTTTCCACGAGCCGTTCAGGCCATCTGGAGAGAGGGTCAGAGAGAGAGAGAGAGAGAGAGAGAGAGAGAGAGCGCGAGCGAGTGAGGTCACACTGGGGACGCCGGATCGCCAAAAGATTTACAGACGCTGCGGCCTGCATCCGATTTAAGAGGATATTTGCACAGTTTTATAGGCACATTAACTCAGCTCATCAGTAGGAGGTGGGGGAAGAGCTACTTAAAATGTAGAACATCGTCAGAACATCGTTTTGAATTAAAACAGGACACAACTCGGTCATTTAAAAAAAAAAAAAAAAAAAGTAGATATTTTTATATATAATGGTAGATATTTTTATTGTATAACAAAAAGCTGAACCTGAGACCCTAATGAATCACAGAATTCACTTTTCAACTTGGCTTTAATAAAAGGTACATTACCATAAGGGCCAGTGAAAATAAGTGTGTGTTTGTCACTGAAAGATCATAAACGCAGTACGAGTTCAATTTAAACTCGATATTAAGCACAGTTAATAACATTTCCCGAAACGAAGATAAAGATGAGTTAGGCAGCCGTGCATCACGACAAACAGGCTACTAGCCAAAGTCAGTCCAACTTGTTTCATATGAATAATCAGATAAATTAACAGGTAAAACCTTAGCATAATGAGAATCCTCATTAGTATAATTTGTTCTTATGCTTGAAACCCAGTTCTTTCTCACTTGGATAAACATTGTGGGTGTGCAGTTTTTTTTTTTTTTTCATATAGTCTCCAATTTTATAGACACTGTATTTTGCAGTTATGGCATAAAATACAGGCCATTTTTACAAGTTCGTTTTTCTTGGTAATTTCAGTTATATTGTCATTTTGTGATACCTTGATGGGGTCAAATTCTGTTGTGATGTCTAATTTGAACTCGATCGTGTGAAAGATATGTGAGAACAAAGAATGGCAGCTTTTTATTTTTGTTGTCAAAAAGTAATGATAATGTTTCAGGTATTGTATGACCTTGCAGTTTTAGCGGATCTATTCCGATCCGTTCTGGAATAGAATTAATACGAATGCCGCCTTGAATCCAAATCCAGTTCAGCATTTTATTCTGCATATTTACATTAGTAATATTCAATGCTGCGCATAATGCAGAAAGATCGATACGTTTTCACAGGTACTCACCGCTAACTCTGACCGGTGGGCTCCGCACCAGTGGGCTGGTGGACAGGCTGGTCAGCACCATGGCCGCGGTCACTTTGTCCATGTCGACCTCCTCTTCCGATTTCCTGGGGAAAAACACATTGCCGGGCGATACGTTATGCGGCTTTCCCGAAACGGCGAGGGGGTACATGGTGCAACCCTCGCCCTCCGCGGGGAGTTGAAACGTCAGAGTGATTGGCAGCGGCTGCGCATCTGCCCTGACAGAACAGATGACACTCGTTAGAGCACAGCCGCAGAAGATAGTGACACATCACTATTCATCTCCCATAACTGGCGTTAAGGGACAGGGGGACTTCCAAAAAAACGACCAGCTGATAAATAACAGCACATCTGTGTGCATGTGTGCATTTATTACCATACTGTTTTCCATCATGACCTACAACAGCATACTGTCTAGTTTTTATACTTTCATATCCAGAAATGCAAGTCCTGCTCTTATCTATCTATAATAAATCACCTCAACCAATCAACACACTGTCCCCAGCTTCACCAGGGCCACCCCTTGCGCTACTGAAAACCATTTAAAATGTATGCTCTTGCACAGGAGGGCGAATAAAAAAAAAAGGGGGAAAGGCCGAGAAATTCCTCACCACCTGATAGGAAACTGTCTAATTTACGGGGCACCCGGGATGAAAATGATGTCATTGTAGCCCCCCTGAATAAATCACTACGTGGAACACCCCCCCACATCCCCACCCCCTTGCATTTCCCAGGAATCTCCTTTTTTGCGAAGATGGTCTTCCTGAGCACCTTTATTACAGCAAGGCGCTGGGTAACAGAGTGCAGAGGTACGGGGGCACCCAGGAGACGTCCTGAGACCGAGTCTAATTAGGTGCGCTAATATCTCAACATGGGTGAAATATTATAAATTTTGCCAAAAAGACATTAGAGCTTGTATAATTAGCACCTGATATATGGCCACGGTCAAGAAAGAAGGGGGAAAAAAAAACCCACATTTGTCATTAGTGACCTTATCGAGCTGGAGTCGACTGTGGATTTTGAGGCCTTAATTAAAAAGAAAAAAAAATGACTCTGAGTGAGACATTAGATTGAGCAGGATGCACTTGACAGGAAGCTAAGTACCGTCTTTAATGGATGGCTGGGCTAATTTCTGGAAAGTGCATCTGTAATGCATGGGTGTGTGTCAACAACACTTCTTGCCTTCTTCTGTAATGGCCCTCTCTACCTAGAGAGCAGGGACCAGGGCTGGGCAATATATCATAAAAGTATTGATATAATGGCATGAATACAGACACAATTTAAATTAGAGTAATTAAATGAAATTCAATACATTTAAATCATTCTTTTTCAGGATAAATTCACAATTTACCTCATTTGAGCTCATTATAACAACACTATATTTATATATTGTGAGATATATTTGCATAGTACAGATCATTAACAACCAGATCTATTTGTCTTTTGTTTCTAAAAGTTTTGGATTAATTAATCTATAAACAAAAAAAGAAAACACTGATTGCAAAAACAAGTGCATCAATATATATGGCACATGTAGTAAAGAACACATTCACACAAGTCATTTGCATGTTTTCCCTGGGTAGTTTTTGCCTAATTAGAAATAATTTACATTTTATGAAGGAATATTCAATCATAACCAGAAAAATGCATTTTCAGCTCAACCGTGTTGCCATTAATTTTACTAAAAAAATTCACTGCACTGTTGCGCTGTTTCCGGGCATTTCCTGTGTTTCATGTGTTGCGCCTCCGCACCTCCTAGATGTTGCATGTCAGTTTTTTTTTTTGTTTTTTCCCGGTGGGATTTTTCTCGCCCGAAAATCCCAGCGGGAGCACGCCTGTAGGACTTATTCTGTTATACACCCTAGGAGTAGGGGCCTTGTATGTTTTAGAGCGACGGGTGTCCTAATTACTGAAGTCTTTACTTTAGCGCTGGCCTGGGTCCTTGTCGCGCTTGTTTTCCACAATATCGGTAGCACTGGAAGTAATCGTCACTATACTAAATGGTTGTCACTTTTCTTTAAACTTGTGTTTCTATTTGTTTGCATTACATTTACATGTACGCCCTTATCCAGAGCAACTTACAATCAGTAGTTACAGGGACAGTCCCCCCCTGGAGCAACTCAGGGTTAAGTGTCCTGCTCAGGGACACAATGGTAGTAAGTGGGATTTGAACCCGGGTCTTCTGGTTCATAGGCGAGTGTGTTACCCACTAGGCTACTACCAGACCAGCCCCTGCCCTGCCCCACCACTCATGCCTTCTGCTTTTGGGTTCTTCAAAATCTATCATCTATTCTTCAAAGTCTATTCATCTGCAGTGACCTAATTACATCAGTCATAAAATTATGGATTATGAAATGATACCATTGGTATACACATTACAGGATGTTACATCATCTTGCTGAAGTCTTATTACCTGAATTACCTTGATTTCTACAAAGGATTCAATACAATCAAAACTTTGAAAGTAACTTGAGGCCTGGTCTCAATAACCAGAAGGTTATTAAAAATTTTTTCACAAGCAAGCAAACATGAGAAATGGATGACTGCATCGTCAGTGTTACAAGTCACCGGGTAGATGACAATAAAAGGACTGCCGCCAATGAAAGTGATACAAAGACCACACCAGAAAAGACATTCTTCGCCTCTATCTTTCATCTGCCATCTTCTCGTTTCAGTCAGCATGGACAAGAAACGCGTTTTCCATTTTCAAAATCCTACCATGGGGGTAGAAATTAACGACCCAATGGGGTGGAGGGGCTAAAAATAACCCTGGGTATAAATTACTCACCCCAAGGGTATACGGACACCCTGTAATCAGGTCCACGGCCTCCAACATTAGCAGCGGGGCTTAAACCCAGCGCCATTATTCTGTTTTACTGTTCTTTGCCCCCTTTGTTTTTCCTCAAGTATGGGGGTGAAGTGGGAGGCCGTCTGCTGACATCTGTTGCACTTTGTGCAGGCAGATGTGCCAACTTTCCGAGGCTGCCCGAACTTGGAAAGACAAGCGGGCCGCCGGGCGACGGGGAGAAAGGCAATCCCGCCGCCCGGGCCGCTTCACCTCCACCGACATCTGCGCCTTTGTCTTTAATGAGGCCGTCGAGGAGCCCGCACACAGTTCTGGGCGAAGAGCGGGGTGTTTCCAGTTTCAGGCACGGCACTTGCCGGGGGCAATTAAGAATAACAAATGGTTGGGGTTGCAGCTGCTACAGTGCCGGACATTGTGGTCAATAAGGATGCCTCGTGAACCAATGTGATCAGCCCTCCGATCAGAAAATTGGAAAACAAAGTGCCATTTCACATAGTGCACTGGGAAATCTCAATATTGTGATACGAATGTTCATATCGTAGCTAATGCTGGCTATTAGCTACGATAAGCTACTCAGGGTGATGGGATAAATGCAGAGGACAAATTTCACTGTGTGCACCGTGTGCAGTGCTGCTGTGTATCACATGTGACAATCACTTCACTTCTTCTATCGTTAGCATTACCGTCATTTATATATGCCGTTCAATGTGACAAATATATGTATTGGAAAAATGTTGATATATAGACGTGGAATAGAACCTTCATACACGGCTAATGGTCTGGACATTGATTGAACTCTGGATATTTACAGAAGGTCCGATGGCCTTTAATCTTAATTTACAGTGTGCAGTGTCTCAGTTTACGGCCCTGTACAGCAGGGTCCAGCAGAAAAGTCCTCTCTGTGAATCTTTCTGTGTCACCAAAAAGTAAATCAGTCAAAAATAACGAAGCCTTTAAAAGGAGAGCAGGGGAAATCCCCGAACCTGAGCCGTACCGCCAGCCCCTCCCACTCTTTCCTTCCTTTCGCTTTTTTTCCCCCCCTCCGTTCTGAGCAAAGTGTGCTGCTACAGAGTGAAAGAGGAGCGAAAGAAAACAGAAAGAAAAACGGCCTTTGATGTCGACTCAGGCTCTGGTCGCCGCTCGTTTATTACAGTCAGTGGTCTATGACATTCATTTCCTCCTGAATAATAGACAATAAATCAGACGCCTCCCCCCTGCCCGAGAGTTCTAGCCCGCTCGACGCCTTTATCAGCGCTGATGATGCTCCTCCGTCCACATTCCGGAGATCTGCACACGACGCGGGGCTCGGGCCCCCGGCCACCTTCAGAGGTACAAAACTCATGACCATCTCCATTTACTTCAACAAAGAAGCACCCAGGTTAAAATGTCCTTTGCCAATTTTCCTTTGCGAATAAACAGCGGCATCACCAGAACATTCACTAATTTCACGCATTTATTGCAATAAAGCAGATATAAGCAAGGAAGGACTGGTGGCTAGTTATTAGTATCTTGGTTTTCTCTGACATTCAGCAATAATGAAAAAACGAGATTCCAAAAACGTTGACACACCCCACTTCCACCCTACAACGTGGATTCCATGTCTTGATTGGGCTTGTTTTGGGGTTCCAGCAGAACACTCCAGAATTCTGAATCCGAGTTGAACGTCGCACATGTGTCGAGTTAACAGTGTCTTATTGAACGATATTGCAGCGAGCACAGGAACACGGCAGATTTCCAAAGGTGGGGGTCACAACAACGCTTCTCAGACAGGCCGTGGAAGCACATGGCTGAAATGCCTCCGTGTCACAACTCGGCAACTCCACTGAACCCAGCCGTCTGTTCCGCAGGGATCTTTTCGCCCACAGGAGCCCTTCGGGTGTCCAGTGATGGGAACATATGTATTCTCCATGAAATCGGATACTTTTACCATATGTGCTGTAAGGCTGCGAAAGACGGCACATGTCCGCCGACAGTTACAGTGGGTTCGGATGACCATTTCGTCTTGAGCTGAAGAAACCCGAGTACAACAATGGCACCACATTTTTGTGTTTATGGCAAAATACTACACAAGAGCTGAAAGCACCACTGTTTCCTGGCTCTCCAAAATCAAGGCAGGTATTGCACAATCCTGTAGATGGAATCTGTGAATCTAGAACCTGTGTCATTTGCAAGGAACAAGGAACAACCACGCTATGTTTTGAATATACCTCCCAGTATATTGTACCTCTTTTTTATATATATTATAATATACCTCCCAGTAAGACCCCCCATCACACTTCCAGTGTGTTCTGAGTCAGATTAGCCTGCAGATTTCACAGCCAAATTTAATTGAATTGGCAGAAGTAAAATATGAGAATGTGTAACATAAACACCGTATTTAGTAAAACCTTTATAACTCAATGTTTTAAAACATTAATAAGGCCTGTCGATCAATCATTTTTAATTAATTGCACATTTTGCATAGAATTAAACAATTAAAATTGTAAACATGTCATAAATATGCATATTTATGAAAATGGGAAGATGTGACAACGGCTTTAGACAATATGGAGATGTGTGGCAGTTTTACTGTCTTTTTGAGGTGGGCAGACTTGGCAAGTGTTGTTGAAAGGACAGAGAGAAGTATGGAAAAATCTCCCCTTCCAGCACTGTAGGTAGAAATGACCACAGCCCATCATCTGTATATCCCCGAGTCTAAGGGCAATACATTTCAGGGAAAAACAAGCAACTGAACCGCTCAAAAGTGGAAATGGTTCAACTTGGCCTCCGACATAATGAAATCAATCACTGTCGTTTCAGGGAACGGGGCTTTGCTTGCTTTCAGGAACTGTTTTCTGAGCCTGTAAAAGCACTGGTTCTTGATTCAAATCGAAAAAAAAAAAAAAAAAAAAAAAAAACCTCAAGCCCTGTTAATCCAGAAGAACCTCGGGCAACCGTCTTGTTAAAATACAAATGGATCCTTTCAGTACCTATTAACTCCGCATTATTCCTGACCTCCAAAGGCACATGCTCTCCAGCCCCGAGTTGTTGACATGGAGACCGGGACCACATGCCCGTTCTTTGTTCTTGGTGCCACGCTCTCCACCCGGTGCCCACCCCACCCCGCTCCACTTCCTCAGGCCTCCATTTCGCAGTCCGGGGAGGCTTCCTTTACCCGTGCGCGGTGCAATCTGCGCCGCCTGAGCACGCCGCAACGTGCCGGAGGACCCAGGGGTTACTGGCGGGCAGGCCGGATGCTGGAGGCAGCCCCAGCCTGGCAGGCAGCCATGAACACACACACACACAGAGAGGATCCCCTAGTCGGGATAAACCGAGGCTGGAGTGCCTGGCAGGCGTCCAGCTGCATGGGCCGACTGGAACAATCGTTCTGCTTTCTTACGCGATACCCTAGTTTACCTTCTAATCTGCCGACAGACAAAACCCCACGATGAGCGGTGATGACAACTCTCCACTCGCCCGCTATTTATAGCCTCTTCCTGCCCCGAAACCGGTCTCATATCACGGCGAGAACTGCCACGTTCTCAGGCTTTCGTTGTCGTTGAGGCCGTCGGACTCGGGGTTGAAGGGACTGCCGCTCCCCAGAAAAAGGATGCGGCGAGGGGGGAGGGTGGGTTGGGTTGGTGGTGACACCGCATAAAGAGTGTGTAAAAACGTAACATTTTTTTTTTTAAATCGAGGCATCTCACTGTAATACTGGGCTGAGACTTTTTTTTTTTTTTTAAAGGGGAAACAGCAAAAACCTGGACCACAGGCAATAGGGAGTAAATTCGGAAATAACCTTTGGTCAAACCGTAAAGACAGCCAATATGTTAAAATATAATAATTTTTGATATGAACACTGACATCATTATTACGATTACCATGATGCAGCCTGAATTCTAATTCTAATTCAATAGTTTCCCGGTGGTGATTTTTAATAATTACCCGGGTCACTTGCTCCATAATTATTACCATAGTCTTGTCATGCATATTCAGAGAATTAAAACCACCAGCCACGTCTCGCTGTTTCCTGCAAATGGATTTCATAAATAAGTGGATATCGGCGCAAACATTACCATGGAAATCCCTAATTCCATGTACGTGTTCCACACGAGATGTATGCTTTCCATATAAACAGCAGTCAGATGCAAATCTGGACAACAGACAAGATGGTTTTCAAGTCCTTCCTGTCAATCCCAATCATAAGGGTTATTAAAGTATCATTTATTTTACTGACCAGCCCATATGAGAACAGGGATCTGTGTGTGTTACAATATGCATATGTACGTTACTGTTTTTGTATAATAAATAAAGACCTCAAATAACCAAGGAAAATATGATTCGGAGCACAACTGCTGCAATGCAACAGGTAAACATTTGCAAATAGAATGTTGTTTGCAGAACAACCAGTGGCATTCAGCATGGACGACATCGAGCCTGAATATAACTGATCTATTTAAAACAACCGAGCAGTATTTCCTTGAAGTAACTGAGCAAAACGGGAAGACTGAATTATGGTGGCAATACCGATGTGGTCAGTGTGATTAAACGGTCTTCTGTTCTCATTTGTTGATACCCCTCAGGATTGAAGGCGGTGGAAACCCTCGCGGGTCACGCCCGTCTTCAACGCCGAGGCCAGAACGGGGAGGAAAACAATCCTCGCCAGCTGCAGCGCATGCTGCTAAAGGGTGGCGGAATGAAGGCGGGTCGCCTGGGGCCCCGCCCCCCCCCCCACCACCACTGCCCAGCAAAACAACCAAAAAAAAAAAAAAAAAAAATGGCAGGTGAGGAGCCCGCCAAGCACCTGAAGAGCATAAACAAGCTGCGCTCCGGGGACGTTTCCAGGATCGGAGGGGGTGGGGCCGTAAAAAGGGGAGGGTCTGGCAGCGGGTAGCGAGGCTGGTGACGGCTTTCCACTGAATTGATGTTTCTGCACGGCCTAATGAGCGGTGGGAATACGCTGCACGTTCCCGCTGTAAGCAATTCGTTTGGTCGCCCTGGTTTTTTTTTTTTTTTTTTTCGAGGACGGGGGAGTGTATGTGTGTCGTGTGCCTTACCGTGCGCGTCTGCGCCGACGGGAACAAAGGCAGCGGCTGAGCAAGTCATTACGACCATGCCAACCAGAGTTACACACACACCCACACACACACACACACACACACACAGTAGCCAGATCTGGTTGGTCGTTTGAGCCACCTTTCTTTGTGACCCCTCAATGGGTCAGAATATCAGACAATGGTTATGTGTGTGTGTGTGTGTGTGTGAGAGTCCTCCCCCAGAGACCCATTGCTGTAAGAATGGGCGACCACTATCCCCATTACATTACTCGAAGGGGTCCACGCATGGGGGCTGGTAGCGACTTACAGGCCCCCATAAAACACCCAGAGCCCCTCCCACCGTAATCCCCGAGACGGAGCCGGTGTAGGTTCGGGGGGTCTGGACGGGGGATTATGGCTGCCGTTTCCGAGCATCATCGCTGTGTCCCCCCCGGGGGCGAGACAAGGCGCTCGCCTGTTTAACGCTTCCCCGTCCACTGCAGGTGAATGTGTATTAACAGCCCCTTGCCCACGACCGAGAGCCCCTGGGGGGTAGAAAAGAGGGTAGAAACCCCTTTAGGAGAGTAGGGCGGGGCAACAGTCACCGTCGGCCACTGATTGATGCTGGCTCTACCTTCTACCTGAGCGTCACTTGACCGACCACCATTTGTCACTCTACAGATTTTCCTCACAAGGACTTCTCAACGATTACTTGAGCAGATTTACATCTTCGGGTAGCGGCAGCTCGTTTTTCCCCAGACCGCCGCGGCGCCATCGGCTGGAAGTGAGAAAACGAGCCTCTCAGGCTGCAGCTTGTGTGCGCGGCATCAAAACAACGTGTAAACACAGAGCAGGTGGCCGTCCCAAGCGGCCCAAACCGGGCTTTATAATGGAGGCCGGGGCCGGGCCGGGCCGGGGTTTGGGCGGGGCGCGGCCAAAATGCCTGTAAACAGGGGCGGGAGAGAGACGAAGACGCGGGAGCCGGGGGCGACGGCGGTGGCGGCAGAGCAACGCCTCTCGCCGAGCAGAAAAACATGTGAGAGCGGAGACAAAAGAAGAGAGGGAGGGAGGGAGGGAGGGAAAGAGGGAGTAAGAGAGAGATAGCATGTCACAGAGGGAGGGACAAAGCCCGGGGAAAAAAAAAAAAAAAAAGACAGCGAGAGGCATGGGGAGAACAGGGAGCATGTGACGGTGGCAAAGAAGCAGAAAGGCTAGTTGGCAGTTTCGAACAACACAAAGAACGAAAGTTAAACGAATGTAGAGCCAGGAGGGGGAAACGGCACACAGCTAGAGGCGGAGCCCAGCGTTTACCAGCACGACAGCTTGTTTACTATGGACGTCATAAACGAGCAATTATCGGCATTTCAATTATACACCAAATATGTGTGCAATAATAAATGCAGTCTAGAATAATAAGCATTAGAGAGTATATATTTGCATTTGAAGTAAGATGGAATAAGCACTTTTTTTTTTTAGTGAAGTGATTGTGAAACACTGCAGCTCAGCACACAGTGACACAACGTAATGTGTCCTCTGCTTTTAACCATCACCCTTGGTGAACAGTGGGCATCCATGACAGGCGCCCGGGGAGCAGTATGTGGGGACGGTGCTTTGCTCAGTGGCACCTTGGCGGATCGGGATTCGAATCGGCTACCTACTGATAACGGGGCCACTTCCTTTAGATGGACTCAAACATACCCGCACCGCACATTAACAGTAGTGAAAGCTGGGGGCAAAACATACTAATTATTAGATTTATGTCCCTTCTTGTGGATTGTGTGGACAGCGCGGTCAAAGTTTTACATCTGAACATACCGCCATAGCGTTTTTTTTGCAGGCAAAGTGTGGCATAATGAGTTATTTTTAATCGGTCCTGCTAGCAATGGTACATGGCGAACCCAGCTGGTTTTCAGCGTTTCCTAGCTCTGACAGTCAACTGGAATTCATGGAGCTCCATCTAGTTGCGCTTCCTTACGTGGAACTGAACAGAACGCTCTAGGCCAGGCATCACCAAATGGCAGGCCTCGGACCTCGGCCCGGATCCGGACCAGTCTGGTGAATTCACAAGATTAAGTCATTTTCATGGAGCATTAGTTTGGATGGTCTCACTTGTTCATTTATTTTATTCTGCTTTCTTTAATCTGAAATAAAGGCCTTAAATTTGTTTGCTAGACGGTAAAACGCAAATGGACTTCGGCTCTGACCTTCTAATTTAATAACTTGACCTCTGTGACTTTTAATTGAACACCCTTCCTCTAGACCTTTGCAACTTTGATAATTTTGGGTCCTTCTCGAATTATTGATGCAAAAAAAAGACACTGTTCCCAAGCCTAATCTTTACCAAACAGGATCTCCCCAAAAAAAGTCATTGGTGGAAATGCAATGCTAGCAGTCGGAGTCACCCCAGTGGAATACAGGACAGTGTGGGACAACCAGCTTCACCCTATTTAAACCATACAGGCTGCGTAGATTCTATAGGTGAATGCGTGTGTGAAGACGAGCCCAGATTCAAAGATGTCAGCCCACGAGAGTGAGAACGAAAGCGAGAGAATATATAGCCGAGGTGACAGTGACTGGCAGGCACAGCTGTCTGCAAAGTGGGTTGTGCGTGTGTGTGTGTGTGTGTGTGTGTGTGTGTGTGTGAGGGGAGGCAATGGAGGGAAATACAAGAAGATGCAAAAGATGAGGCACTACAATCCACATCCCGTGGCAGTGTGAGGTGAGGTAATGCCTATAAAAAATCTTTTAAAAAAAATCAAACCTTCCTCCCTTTCTCTCTCTCTCTCTCTCTCTCTCTCTGCTCCAGTTACACACATGCAGCCCCCCCCTCCAAAATCCAAAAGTCTGGCGGAGCTCTTCGCTTCCCACCTCCTTTCCAATGAGAGCAAAGTTCAGCGTGTAACTGAATCACTTTATTTCTCTCTCCCTCCCTCCTTCACACACACACACACACACACACACACACACACACACACACACACACACACTCGCTGGCTCCACAGCGGAGTGTCATGTGACCCCCTCCCCATTGTTTACTCCAGCAGTGCTGCCGCAGATCTGGCGTCCGGGACGCCGGGGGTCCGAAAAACACGCGGTGGCCTGGACGGGGTGAAGGTGCCAGCTGTCACGGACGGGTAGAAACACAACGACGCGACGCGACCTCTAACCCCGTCCACATCATGGAGCTCTTTCTTACTCTCTCTCCATCTTTCGGCTTAAATGCGCTTCCACTTAAAACATCTCGGACCACCACCGTCAGCAGACAATTTCTGGGATAATGAGTCTGTAAATTAAAAATACTGCAGGGCTAAATTTTTCCCCATTAACGTACTTTTAATCGCTTCCTTTATTCACAAAACTTTGGCTCAGTTCTTTTCTGCAGCTTCACCCATTTGCCCATCCTTTGCTGCTCAACTGTACTTAATACACCGAGAATATCACCGTCCTCAGTAAATCCTGGAATGTCACTGCCCATCTGAACAACATTCCATAGCATAACCGTGATGCCACATCACACACGGACGGGTTCTAATCGCTCCCCAGCCGCAGCTCGTTCAGTGTGGGTGATCGGAACCCTTCACTCGCCCTCGTCCTGCCTTGTGGAAGTTTCAGTTCTGTTTTTGTGCCTCAGGCCATCGCGCCGGTGTTTCTGTGAGTTGAAATCTTGCACATGTTGAGCGCTCGTGCCTCCATTTCACCACGCGGTATGACTATAATGGCAACAGTGACGCGATGGGTCTATGGATCCAGACATGTCAAGAAATACAATATTAAAACACCTCTAGATCACAGGACCAGAGACACGACTTCAAACCCAAACTTCCACAACGGTCCGCTTTATTCACACATACTTTACTTTACTTTATTTTGCAGACGCTTTTATCCAAAGCGACTTACAAGACGAAGACACCAGCAATTCTCGTTCGATTTCTATAGAATATTGAGTTTACAAACTAAGAGCCCTGATAAGGCTCAACTTGTCAGCGAGGAGCATGCTCAAAGATTGTTATGTGCTAGACGAAGAAAAATTCACATGCAACAGAAAACATGACTGCAGAGCATTCATTTAAAATACTAATTCTTCAGTATGGTTGTTGGATCTTCATGTGACATCTTGTCACATGTGCATCATTGCAACATAAGATACTGAATCCCAAAAACAAGCCTCCCACCTTCACACAATGCATGTCACACACATGTCAGACACGCGTGACTGAAAATGATGCATGAACATGCCGAAAATCTGAACTACAATGGTCGGTGAAAGCTATTCTCTCAGGAAATATGCACTCTTTCCAAATCCCGCCCTGTTTACATAAGTTCTTGTGAATATAGACGTACAGCTGGGATGAGAGGGATGGGCGCAGTTTCCCTTCAATCCCATTCCCAAAAGCGGTGAGGTAGCCTACGGTTCGGAGAAGAAAAAAAAAAAAAACAGAACAACGTTTTTTTACCTAAATTGACTGAACTATAGGCAGCCAATGGGGTCAGTTGAGTCACGTGACTTGAAGCTAAGCGGGAGGTCCTCAGATCAAACGTCTGCAGCCCACTCTCTGGACCCGTCCCAAACTCCAAACCCCATTCAGGCCACTAGGCTGCGCTATAAAATTGATGGGTGTTAGCCAAATCGAATCGGGACAATTATTACACTCAGGCGGTGAACTTAATTAGTACATCTCCATATTAATTACTAATCCCTGTCAGCACTCAGAGAGATCAATAATTTATGTAGCCAGCTACAGCCATGGAGCTGACTGGCATAATTAGAAATGATGAAAAAGGTCCGGGATTCCTTTTCTAATAGGACTCACTTGGCCACAAATTCCGTGGCTTCTGATGCCACTGCCATTCACCAGGAGCCCTCCTGCTCAAAATCCTGATTGAAATCGAAGGTGGGAAAAGGTACGGCTGAAGAAAAAAAAAAAAACATTTTTAAATCCCGACGGGCAACATGGTGCGGGAGGGGTCACCCGTGTACCATTCCTCGTTAATAGGCCTGTTGTGACAACGAGAGCCGAAGTCGATCCCGATCATTTGTCAATACAATCCATTTCCCCGGCAGCACGGCCCATTAGAAGTGCCGCACTCCTGAATGCCTGGCTTCCGGATCGCAGTTCTGCGTTGACTGCACAATTAACGGCGTTCTAAAAACGCGGCTAAAAACACGAACAAGTGCACGCGTGGTGCTAATTGAGAAAGCTCTTCGCGTTCTCACATACCGTAACGTTGGCACGCCGCTCATTGATTTAACCGCTGATTTGTGGCTTTGTGACTGTCAACCTGACACCCCGACCACGTGTTTCAGGCCCCCGGACAGTAATAAGAACACGCTAAACGTCACGGCGACGGCACAACAGCTTTATTTATTATATTAATAAATGCAAATAGATTTTTGTTGATGGCTTCTGAATGAACACACACAGCAATAAGTCACATCTACCGTCTCAGGAAGCACCATAACCCGCTCTAATGCACGAAATATATTATTCCGACGGCGATCGTCTATTATCTTTAAGTAACTGCGCTGCGCAAGAGACGTGACGCTTGATTCGGTCACACTGATGTGTTTACGGCCCTCATTATCCTGGCAGCTTCTAACCCACAGACCACCATTCGTGTGTTCAAATGACGCGCTAAGCCCCCACGCAAGCCACCGAGGTGACATGTAAATATGTTACGTGGCACGACACGATCCGGCTCTGGCCACTCCCCTTTCAGCAAGGGTCTTCTGTTTCGCCAAGAGTTTTGTGGGGACTTCATTTTTACAAAAGACAACGGCTGACATCCATTGCAGAATTGCACACGTTTCCGACACGCCGGAAATTTCTGCCGGAAATCCGTATTACTGCGCCATGATTAAAGAGAGAAATGATTCGGGGGAGATCTCTGGTGACCCCAGGTTTCAGTCCAGAGATAAGAAGGAGAACGCAGCATTGCTGACTGCTGTTTCATCAACCCTTTTATTCTGTAGGCCCACTTTTGGAGGTTACAGACAGTTTGTGTCGGCATGTGTCACATGTGATACACAGCAGCACAGCACACAGTGCACACAGTGAAATTTGTCCTCTGCATTTAACCCATCACCCTGAGTGAGCAGTGGGCAGCCATGACCGGCGCCTGGGGAGCAGTGTGGGGGGACGGTGCTTTGCTCAGTGGCACCTCAGTGGTACCTTGGCGGATCGGGATTCGAACCGGCAACCTTCTGATTACGGGGCCGCTTCCTTAACCGCTAGGCCACCACTGCCCCTGGCATCACCAGTGGTTGCTTGCTGACCCCAGGATGGCTGCGGTCTTGATTTGTTTGGGTGGTGGACCACTCTCCACACCACTATCCATCTACCAACACCTCAGCGTTGAGAATGATCCCAAACCCTGGTCACATCTGGCCAGCACTGTGGTACAGATGGACGTGCCTGCCGCTAAACACCTTTAAACGGGTTTAACAAGACGGATGGAACATGAATGATTAATCAAAGGTAAACGGTGTAAAATACAGCCATCTTGTTTGGCCTGCCACAGCCTTACCAAACAAGTCTCAACAAAAAGGGGATTCATTCACTGCTTTTTAACTTCATGTAACTCGCAGGGCCAATCAGATAAACTTTTCAAGATATTTCAATAATCGTGACTCAAGGAACCTTGCCAAATAGTTTGACAAAATGCTTTCCGTCTAATCAGACAACGGCTTCCGGACCATTGGGGTGTCAAGAAGTTAGCAGTTGGAGTCGGCTGAATACAGTCCAGAGCAGCGACTTCGGAGAGTGTGGAGAACAGTGAGCAGTGCTTTTCAAATGGTAATCACATGGTCTCCAGTGTCACAGCCGGCCTAACATTCCCTCCCTGGAACAAATTGTTTTCTTTGGCAGATACTGAGTGGCTCTGTTAAGAAACTGTAATGTCCAGACTCCCTTCACATGGTCCCCATAGTACCCCAAACCCCAAATTCACAGACTACATCGCTACTTATCTGCAAACCACATTAAAGAGAGAAGGGTGCGAAAAATACCAGAAAAAAAAAAGAGGTATTTTATATAAAGTACAGTAGTACATAATCAAATAAAGCTATGGAATTTTACCTGGGTGTCTTGGCAAAGGTACAGGAGCAACAACTTTATTATGATATTTTTTTTATATTATTTGCATATATGAGGAAAGTTGTGCACCATCAGCATTGTTCTTATAGGTACCTCTGTAGAACCGATGCGAATACAATAAGAGGAAAATCACTTTACACCCCGTGGGCCAGATCATTATTAATGCAATTTTTCTCCTCTGATCCACTCTTTACCTTGACTTTGCAGCTGTAAGTCCTTTACAGAAAGAAGATCACAAATACACAGAATTCAATGCACACTGGGAAAGTGTATTAGGCATTTGGTACTTTAAAAGGTCCCCTGTTATGAATTATTATTTTTTTGCTTTTATACAGGTCTTATACAGTAGTCTCCTAATACTGTATCTGAAATCACTTTCCAAAATTCAGCCCTTTTGCAGAATTACACCCACTTTTAACCGGTCCCATAATGAGATTAACATTCCAGTGTCTGTAGCTTTAAATGTTAATGAGGAGGAGAGAGGCGGGACAAGGAGGAGAGTGACCCTATGGAAGTTGAGAGGGCATTCACAGAAATGAATTGTGAGGCAGAATGACCAAAGCACTCTTTCCACCTATCGCCATTTCTAGCCACAGCAGGACCATATACCGGCCAGGGGAACTCGTATTAATGTTAAATAATCTCACAAAGTGACATTTTCATAATTGGGGACTTTTTGAAAGGCCCTGCACTTTGTTAATGTTGTTGGTAAATGCATTAGAAATATTATTACATTATTGCATTAGAAACATTATTGCAGATTCAGACATTTTTGTTTGTTAATCCAAGCTACAGACAGGCTGCAGTTTCATTAAACAGAAAAGCCTCTGATTGGATGTCATTTCAGACATGAGTGTTTTTAAAAGGAAATCGGCTGGCTGCTATTTTGAAGAAGTGAAACCTTGCTGTTCAAACTACGTTTTTTCAAAAACTTTTTAATACATTTACTGTCAAATGGTGAAATAGTTCTATATACCGAGGTGACATGTAAATATGTTACGTGGCACGACACGATCCGGCTCTGGCCAATCCCCTTTCAGCAAGGGTCTTCTGTTTTGCCAAGAGTTTTGTGGGGACTTAATTTTTACAAAACACAACGGCTGAATTGCACACGTTTCCGACACGCCAGAAATTTCTGCCGGAAATACGTATTACTGCGCCATGATTAAAGAGAGAAATGATTCGGGGGAGATCTCTGGTGACCCCAGGTTTCAGTCCAGAGATAAGAAGGAGAACGGTGAAATAGTTCTATATAAAGTTCTATCTAAAGTAACAAGGATCCTAGAGAAGTCATATCAGCAATCTCCACAGTACACAGTGAAACAACACATTTGTGCAACGCCAGACAATGCAAGACTGCCTGAAGTACCTACAGGACAACAGAAAAAAAAATTTGTTAAGATTATAAAGACCCAAGAGTTCAAGCAACTTGAAAATGAAGTTAAAATGACTGGTGCCTCTTGCCTCACTTTCCCTGTTCACAATTAGCATCCTGAAGGCCAAATTTCCATCCAAAACTCAGCTCTGTGTCTCTGGTTACAATTGGTAATTTCCTGTTGTATGGGTGGGGGGGGCCTTCATAGACCCTCGGATCCATTTTGAGAAAGAATACGGAATCTGACTGGAATCTGTGGGACGCACCTGAGGGGGAGAAACACAGAACCCAGTTGCATTCTGGGCTGGGAAGGCCATTAACCCTCTTCATACTTCATACCCGGCACACAGACTTATAAAACCGTCTCTCTGGGCGACGCCCTGGTCAGTCGTCATAAAGCACATATTGACTTTCCTTCGCGACAGGTCCAACCGAATGCTCGCGGTGGTAAACAAATAACGACGTCACAAGGCCCTTCAGACCAATAAGGGGAAAGAGTAAATGAAAATGTGCATGTGCGAGACCCCCCCCACGTCTGCCTGAAAGGTTTATGCCCCACACACTTCTCTATTTTACGGTAATTGAACACATCCCGAGTGGCTACCCGGCGAGGCTCGAGCTCTGTCGTATCTAGGTTACAGTCGACTGGTATGCCGCGGCGGCGACGGGGGTGAATTGTATATTTAATCACGCTCTGAGCGGCGAGCGAAACCCGCCGCCACGTCGCTGGGGATTTAGACATCCAGAAATGCTCGGGACGCCTCAGGATCGGGGAAGGCCCTGAAATTGTCGGGGGTTTTCTCGAAACCGGAGCTGCTGGGCCGCATCGGACACGTGATCTGTGGCCGTTGATTCAATTAATTATGCGTACCCGGTTACCCGACCAGGCGTTAGAGGACAGGTGGAGGGAAAATGGTGCAATGCTGCTGCAAGCGCCATCGCGTTTTGAGCTTCTGTTCGACCCCGTAGACTCTTCCATTCTTTCGTTAGTGGTCTGTTTCTGACCACAGGGCAGCGGCTCATACCAACACAACCAAGCCACATCAGTCCTGGTCAGAAATGGTCCGAGTAGCCTAGAGGGTAACACACTCGCCTATGAACCAGAAGACCCAGGTTCAAATCCCACTTACTTCCATTGTGTCCCTGAGCAAGACACTTAACCCTAAGTTGCTCCAGGGGGGGACTGTCCCTGTAACTACTGATTGTAAGTCGCTCTGGATAAGGGCGTCTCATAAATGCCGTAAATGTAAATGCAAACTAACCACTGATGAATGGGCTTGTGGGGTCAATGAGAATGCAATAATATTGATCATTATTCAGATTCTACTGGGGAGTGTGCGTTTTAAAACAGAATCTACTACAGACATTTCCTCACCACGACGTGCATTAAGAACGTCTGCAATTTAGCACTAATTGGAATCTCAGACCTGGGTGCACGCTCGGTATGCCTACAACACATCTCTCCCCCCAAAATATATCTGCTTCCAATTACAGCAGAAGAATTTGTTGGAGAAACAAACGTCATGCTCCAGCCACTAAGATTGCATCTGGTTGGGTCTGAACACAACGCCATTCCGAGCTGAAAGGAGATCAGGAATGAAAATTATTATTATTTTTTTTTTTTTAAATCACAACCTCTAAATCTCACAAAGCCCTTCCAATCTGGATCAAGAGTGTGAACCATGGCTTCTCCTCCATTAGCCGATTATCCACCACACAGTGAGATGTTTCCGTTACACAAGACAAATTATAATATTTGGAGGATATAGAGAATTATGAGATAAATCCTCAGAGTAGAAGTAACAAGTTCTATTTATACAAGCCCAACAGAGTTAATCAATGTCATCAGCTAATACTCATATTAAATCCAAACTCTGCACCCAATGAAGGGACCCAATTAACACGACATAGAATCATAAATATCCATAAAAAAACGACTTTTCTTTAGCTTGGAAATGGAAAAGCAAGGATGGAACAGTCAAAGGGCGATCAATAATTCATCTACAATAAATATTAAATCAATAAAGGGCCCGAGTGTAGTGATAAACTGCTTTTCTTAACAGCATTTCAAACTAATGAATTTATTTAACTGGATTATAAAATATTCTGCAGATTTCTTTTTCTTTTAATCTTTACTTGTCAGCACATCTAACATCGGCGGCTAATTTGCAGCCATCATGCAAAGTTAAAACCATGTTAGGCTTGAAACCTAGCCAAAAAGAGAGAAAGAAAAGGTGAGAGGGAGACATACATATACATGTCTCTCATATATGTATATATATATATACAGAACAGGCCAAAAGTTTGGACGCACCTTCTCATTCAATGTGTTTTCTTTATTTTCATGACCATTTACGTTGGTAGATTCTCACTGAAGGTATCAAAACTATGAATGAACACATGTGGAGTTATGTACTTAACAAAAAAAGGTGAAATAACTGAAAACACGTTTTATATTCTATATATATTCTAGTTTCTTCCAAATAGCCGCCCTTTGCTCTGATTACTGCTTTGCACACTCTTGGCATTCTCTCGATGAGCTTCAAGAGGTCATCACCTGAAATGCTTCTCCAACAGTCTTGAAGGAGTTCCCAGAGGTGTTTAGCACTTGTTGGGGTCCAGCTCACCCCAAACCATCTGGATTGGGTTCAGGTCCGGTGACTGTGGAGACCAGGTCTCCACTTTTTGTTAAGTACATAACTCCACATGTGTTCATTCATAGTTTTGATGCCTTCAGTGAGAATCTACCAACGTAAATGGTCATGAAAATAAAGAAAACACATTGGATGAGAAGGTGTGTCCAAACTTTTGGCCTGTACTGAACGTATATGAATGTATGTGTGTATATAAATAAAAGAGGATATCTGAACACTAGAAAAGCTGAACATATAGCTGTAAACAGGTAATTATCCTCTGAACAAATGAAGCTTTTACAAGATGCAAAGTAAGAGACAGTCCCCCTGGAGACACCTCAGGTGACTTGCTCAGGGACACAATGGTATTAAGTGGGGTTTGAACCTGGGACTTCAAGGCCTTCTAGATCATAAGTGAGAGTGTTACTCACTAGGTTAGACCTTGAAACTCCAAACTATTAGACCATGGAACCTGCACCTAAGCACTAAGCTAAGACCAGTCCAGGCGGCACGTCTTACCTGGCGTGGGGTACATCGATGCTGGACGACACCACCTTGCGCTTCTGCTCCAGCAGGGAGACCGAGCGGGTGTGGTCCTTCTCGTGCTCCTGGACCCGGGCCGTCCTCCTGTGTTCCGTCCCCCGCACGTCCTCCAGCCCCTCCGGGCTCATGGGCGTGGTCTCGCCCTTGTTGGCGCCCCCATTCTGCCCCTGTGCCGGACCGTCGCGACCATTAAACGAACCCTGCAGCAGAAGTCAAAACAAAACAAACAAACCAAAAAAAAGTGAGTGTGCGGTCCGACAGCGCAGGATTGTTTATTTCCCATAATGCCTCGTAAACACTGTATCCTTTATGTAACGCCCAGGCCCAAGGCCTTGTTGGCGTTCTCCGACTGCGGTAGGCTGGAAATGCTGGCAAAGGCAGCAAGGCACGCCGAGATTTATGGCACAGGTCTGGCTGCTTAATGTGAGGGTAAATACTCAACGCACACACACACACACACACACAATCACGCTGCAATATAAACAGGTTCAACACGCATATGTTTTTACACAGCCAGCCCGGGAAATAGAAATGTAGGTCATTTTTTTTTTCTACCCGGCCGATCTTTGCACTAGTTTTCTGGTTTGGGGAGGCGCGGCATCCCCGCGATGCTGCCAAAAGAACAACGCCTCCCTCGGCTGAGAACCCCCCCCCCCCGGCCCTCCTTCCCCGTCATGCGCGGCGGCGAGGAGGCGGGGACAAGCGGCCGGAACCCTCGCCTTTGTGCCTGTGGCGAAGGGCCTCGCCGCAGAGAGGGGGCACGCTCGGGGCAGGGAAGCGCACGCCGCCGCGACCGTCACCTCGCAGTAACGCGATTAGCTCGACTGGAAGGGGAGTAAAAGGGGGAAAACGCAGCAGCTCACGTCACTCCCCCCCCCCACCAGTCTATAAACTGGCAATGCGGCCTAGTACCGCCAAGCAGACCGGCCCGAAACTGCAACGGGACACATTTTGTTTTTATTCATATATTTCCCATTTGCATATAAAACAGTGCCAATGACGGTAGTTGCTATTATATTGATAAAATGCTATATTGTCATGGTGATACCGTCATTGGCAATGCACGGCGAAAACAAACGTGCTTCTTACATGGTCTCACAAAATGAAGGGAATTGGAAATGTTGACCGCGACGTTCATCGCTAATTTATCCTAATTAACATTAAACCCCTCGGTTTGTGGCACTGCCAATGAAAAGCCGTCAGCAGTCGAGGTTCCGGCACGGATAGAGAATACCGGTGTGGATCCTCCACGAGGGGAAAAAGGAGGAAGAAAGAGGAGTCAACAAGTGGCATCCGCCCCCCTCCCCCCCACACCGGATTCTCGGCCCCGCAGAAGGGCCCGCCGTGTCTCTCTGCAGGCCGACAGCTGCCGGGAGAAAACTTGCCCCCTCACCCCACCCCCGCCCGTCTCGACCCACGCTGTCCAGTATTCCGACTCCTCGGAAAGATGAGAGACGATGGACGGTTCTGCGTCCAGTGGGCAGGCTTCCGAGGCCTGGAACGTGGCTCCACATAGCTGGGATGCCCAGACCGTTACATCCTGGTGTGACCGGTCCTGAAATGTCTGACCACAAAACACACACACACACACACACACAGCAGAAGACGCTGCATGGCACATATTACAGGTGCATTAACCTACATATTATTCACTGGGTTACAAAGACCCGGATGCTCCCCACTCGCCAAAAACCGACCAACGTTTTATCAACAAGAAACAAAACGCAGATTTTTTTTTTATCTTTTTTTTTTTTTTGATGCAGCAAAATATAACTAATCGAATAATCGAATGTGGCGGCGTGCAAGTGAAAGCGACAATTGTGTAATCGCGCGCGTGTCTGCAAGGGGGGGGCAGCCCTGTTTACAACGGTATCAAATGCAATAAATAAAATGCGATCGGATAAATAAATACACGACGACGACAGCCGCCGCAGCGCCTGTTCGTTTTTGTCGCGGCCACCCACCCGCGGCGCGACAGGCGACGTTGTCGTGGTGCATCCGCACGACGCACCGGGCTGCGTGTTTGGTCGAGAACGGAAAGGACACGCCGGTGCAGCACAACAAAAACAAGCCCCAACACACACACACACACACACACACACACACACCTTGAGGCTCGGCTTGAGCGCAGCCTTCGCCGCCATCTGCGCGGTCCCCACCGCGATCTCGTCCTCGGAATACTCCTGCAGGCTCCCGTCCTGCATCAGCAGCGTGTAGATGCTCCTCCTCGGCCCGGAGGACGCGTCCTTGCTCTCCGGCTGGACGGACTGGACCACCCCCGCCAGCGGAGCCGCGTCCCCCGACGCGCCGGGCGCGTACACCCGGCACCCGACGACCGAGCGCTTCACCAGCCGCCTGGTGTGCATGGCTGCCGGCGGGCGGGCGGGCGGGATGGACGCCGGACTGCGTTACGATCAGCGATTAAAGCACCAACTGCGACGTCGGGTTTCTAGAAAACGCGCGTCCGACGCAGCGGACTGAACGGGCGCCGCGAGAGCGCGGAGCGAGCACGAGACGGGGGTAGCATGTTATTTAAAAAAAAAAATGCAATTAAAAAAGTAATAATAATCCTAACAGCGTCCGCAGACGTTCCCGCGACGCGCCGGTCCACCTCCTCATCCGACCGGCACCCGATCTCTCTTCCTTCGACCTGTTTGTTTTCCTGGCCGTTCCCCTTAAGCCCAACGGCGGGTTGGAAAACGCGGACTGGATCGCGCCGCTCGGGCCGACTCGGGCGGTGTCGGCTTTATTTCGTCGGACGGGCGGTTTTAACCTCCAGCCGGAGCCGCGCGGCCGCGGAGCCGGGCGGAGGGCGGCGGTCCCGCGGCGGACGTTGCGATGCGCTCGCCGATTGGGACGGAGGGGACCGGGCCGGGCGGCGGACGGGAGCCGCGCCTGGCGCCGGGTGAGTCCGGATCCGCGATCCGCCGGCGGCCGCACCGGCGGAATGCGGCCCGTAAACATGTGCGGCGCGCGCGGCCGACGCGGCGCTCCCATTGGCGGAGAGCGCACACGCCTCCGCGCGCCGACGCGCCCCGCTGCGTGGACGTCAGTTTCGCGGTTGCCAGATTCGCGGGGTAAAACGCAGCAGTGGCCAGTCTGCAGTTGACTGCTTATAAAAATACACCGCTGTTCATGAAAAGGGTTTGAATCGAAAAATAAAGAGTTTGAAATAATGATGTAGCCGTAAACTACATACTCCACTAGTGGGAATTTGGCCTGTTTAATCAGTGCAACTCTTTTCAACCCACATGAACACCAGACTAATAGTTGCTGATAAAGTTCATCACTACGTGTATTCAGATATTCTATCATTAGCAGACATTTCCAGCCACTGGAGACATTTTAAACATGTACAATGACTGGACTAGAGTTTTCACCAATTTCACGTGTTTTTAATGCACCAAACATATGTTTCCTACATTTCCAAATGACCATAAACGCTTGAAATGTTGTGAAGGACATCGGCTGACCTGCTGATCATGTGCAAAAAAAAAACGTCCTAAAAGTAAATGTATTATTTACCAACTGTGCCATGGCAACTCATCGGCCATTAGTGAAAGTGAATTGATTGTCATTGTGAAACACTGCAGTGCAGCACACGGTGACACAACGAAACGTGCCCTCTGCCTTTAACCATCACCCTTGGTGAGCAGTAGCAGCGTCCGGGGGAGCAGTGTGCGGGGACGGTGCTTTGCTCAGTGGCACTAATTGGGTTTCGATCTGGCAACCTTCTTATTAGATTAGATTAGATTAGATTCAACTTTATTGTCATTACACATGTACAAGTACAGGGCAACGAAATGTAGTTTAGGTCTAACCAGAAGTGCAATAAGCAGCAAGTGCAGGATACAGTTCAAATAAGTTAAGTTATATATATATACATAAAGTGATATGTGCTATACATAAGGTGATATGTGCAGTACAAAGTGATATGTGCAGTACAAAGTGATATGTGCAGTGCAGTGATTATCAAGAGTGAATGGGGGGGGCAGAGGAGTTCAGCAAGGAAACAGCTCTGGGAAAAAAGCTGTTCCTAAGTCTGCTGGTTCTTGTCCGTGGTAGCCTGAACCGTCTGCCTGATGGCAGGAGAGAGAACAGTTCGTGGGCCGGGTGGGAGGAGTCCTTAAGAATACTGTGAGCTCGACGCAGACAGTGCTTCCTCTGGATTTCCTCAATGGATGGAAGTGGAGTCCCTGTGATGCGCTGGGCAGTTTTCACCACCCGCTGCATCGCCTTACGCTCAGCAACAGTGCAGCTTCCATACCACACTGTGAGACAGCTGGTAAGGATGCTCTCTATTGTAGAGCGGTAAAAGTTCAACAGGATGGTAGTGGGTAGCTGGTTCTTTTTTAATGTTCTCAAGAAGAAGAGGCGCTGGTGAGCCTTCTTGACCAGGCTGGAGGTGTTAATGCTCCAGGACAGGTCCTCTGAGATGTGGGTCCCCAGGAACTTGAAGGATGTAACAGGCTGCACAGTCATCCCATTGATGTGGATGGGATCATGCGAGCCTCTTCTCTCCCTCCTGAAGTCCACAATGAGCTCCTTGGTCTTGGTGGTGTTTAAAAAGATTACAGGCCCCCACTGCCGTTTATGTCTCATTGTTGAGTAAACCTATCATCAGTTCGGTGTAAAAAGGTGTATTTCAGACATGTTAAACATATGTGCTAACATAAATATGGTGTTGGATTGCGTCGAGTTCTTTTTTTTTTTTCTTAACCGAGATCTCTGGTTTGCGTGAATTCCAGACGCGACCTGGCAACACGGCGTGTCAGTTTCCCTCCAAAGCCGCTGTAATGGAGGAGAGGCGGCCGCATTCAAAACAATGACGCAAGGCGGGAGAGGAGAGAGGCCGATGGGCGGGGACGGATGGAAGGATGGAGGGAAAAGGGGGGAAAAAAACACCAGGCCACTCGCCCCTTTTTTGCGCATTATTTACAACTGCAAGCATTTTGGTGCTTATTTGTGTTCGTTAAACGTTTCTCATATATATATATATATAAAGAGCACAAAGTGATCTGATTTAGATTCGATTTTAAAATGTACAGTCTATATATATGTGTGTGTGTGTGTGTGTGTGTGTGTGTGTGTGTGTGTGTGTGTGTGTGTGTGGAAAAGTTTCAGGCATCAAAACAAACCAGTAAAAATAAAACAACTTTGTAAATATAGGTAAATATATGTTTACCTAATGCATAATTTCCTTATTTTCCATGATGTGCATAGAAAAAGAGACTCTGTTTTCTTCTATTGTTCTCTATCTGCAGATCATTCACTTTAATTTTTTTTACATTTACGTTTTACAACTTTAGAAAGTCCCTATCACTGGGGCACAGGAAACGAAGCGGTCCTGTAATCAGAAAGTTGCCGGTTCGAATCCCACTGAGTCACTGAGCAAAGCATTGTCCCCGCCCACTGCTCCCTCAGGCAATGGGTTAAATGCAGAGACCACATTTCAACGATTTTACAGTGAAGATGGAAAAACCTGTCATTAATTTAGCTACTGACTAAAACTTTTGCATAGTGCTGTATGTCTCCTCATCTCTCTGTTTGGAGCCTTGTCCATTCTCAAATTACAGGTCCCGTGCCCTAGAGCAACAAAAAGGCTAAGTGTGTCGCTCACATTGCTCTTTGTTTTTCCTTAATCAAAAAGGGCTCAGCAGGAACTCTCCTTACCTCAATGCATATTGTTTTATATTCCAGAAGCCAAATGCAGATGCTTTTGAGTGGGGTAGGTATACCTAATAAAGTGGCCAAGTGACAAATCCCATTCACAACTATGATGCAAATAACAGACACAACATACACATTCTACATAGAGGCTATATTTAATAATTTCCATGGGTATTTACATGCAAACATACACAAAGCAACAGACTCCAACAATGGTGATAAGCACTTCCAAAGAACAAAGGGCTTACACACACACACACACACACACACACACACACACACACACACACACACACACACACACACACACACACCACACACACACACACACACCTGGAGCGGTACCGTTGGCACTAATGCTTGTCGACAACAGACCATTAAAGGCATTTTATGGCATCTGCATGAACATCACTGATCAATGATGACAACCAGATACTGCTACCCTACATCAGTGAACAGGGTTGGGGTCGAGTAATGTTAATAACAGGGAAGGGTTGGGGGATTCCACCTAACAAAAATGTCCTAAAATCATGATTTTAAAAAAAATTCCTGTGTATTTTATCCTCAAAGCAAAAGCCATTGCTACTGAACATTTAACATAAAGCCACTAAACCAGTAATCGTTTCAAATATCAAAAACAGCATAAGAATCTTCACATCAATACTGATATAACATGAAACAAAGAAAACATAAATTCAGTTTTAACTTCATTTTTCTTCAACGCAAAGAGAGCAAGTACCAGCACAACGTACCACCAACTCCAAACTGTTCCAAAAAATACAGCATGAGAGTTACGACTATGGAATAATCTGATTGGTCACAAAGCAGTATGCAAGTCAGACATCTTCATCAAGTGAATTCCCTTTGACAAAACCAGGAATAAGCCCCCGCTTTGGCTGTCATGCACAGTGCCGTATAAAACACGCTATTCCCATTCTAACCCAGGCAGAGTGCGGATTGTGACCCACTTCGTAACAAATACATTTTTTTTAAATAAAACCACCGGGGCTACTTGCTGATTCAAAAAAATCTGTTAATTATATACAAGCCTCAATTGGCTAGTCGTCAATACTGTACATGCTGCATACGCCTGTGCTACCATTTATTTCATAAATGCAAAAAAAAAAAGCACTTGATACATGAAATTAAGTACATTGTCTGAAGTACCGTAATTTTTCTTAATATTGTGCTTCAGGTTTTTAATGTCACAGAGTACTCTTGGTAGTGGGGAAAAACATCATAAGCAAATGCTACAAATGCACAATTCTGGCAACTCCACATACAGCATAAAATGTGAACGTTTAATAGTTAAATAGGTTTTAATCCTGAAAGGAAAATGGTTTTACCACGGCAGTACACGTACCATATCACACATAACATCTTTAAAAAAAACACCAGTAAATTAACCTCACAAGAGCTGTCGTTCAAAAATGCTTTTTCTCGCCTTTAAATAAATACGAATCTATTCTGCACACATTTTTTAATCCGTGTCCCAAACGTATGAAATGTACTGAAATATTGTCAAACTTTTAAAAATGTCATTTTTTTTCTAGGGGACAGATCCTGCTTTATTTGGCTGGTGTAACTGAAGTTGTTGTTTTTTTTTGGAATGGAACGGCAACCCTTCGCTCTGTGGGGTCCGCACACACCCCGGCCAAACTTCGACTGAAAACTCTTCACTCAAAGGCACTCCGCGACACCACTGTAACAGATACTTAAGACATCAACTCGCTAGGAGTTCACCGAGGTGACGGGTGGGACTGATGGAGTGATATGAAAAAGAATGAGAGAGAGAGAGAGATTGTTGATGGGGATTCAAGGCAGTGGATGAGCCAGTAGGTGGCGTCAGAGGCGGGACATCTCTCCATTGAGGCCCAGCTCCCCGACGCTCTCGTAGTCGGGCTCCGCCTGGCCTCCCGGCGAATGCCCCTCATCGCCGCTCTTTGGGATTTTTATGGTCTCGTACCCGGGGTCCACGTTCTCCACCTCCTGGGGCTGGACTGGCGTGGGTGGTGTGGAGTAGAGGTCCTTGACTGTGGCGTAGAGGCTGTTGGAGGTGGAGTCGGCCTCCACCACCTTGATCTCCCCGATGCTGCTGTAGTCGTTCTCCTTCTCCTCCACCACGGCCTTCATCACGGTGGAGTACATGCTCTTCAGCTGGAGAACAAAACAGGTTCTTCACATCCTCACTCCACCTCTCAAACCTGATTGGTCCAGCTCGGTGGTAAATCCACACACCTGTGACACACACTTGCGCCAAGAGGCTCTTTTATCTTGTGTTTGCTGAGATGTTGCTAGGCGGCCTGTTAATGTGCAGCCTGCACTGGTTTTTATTACTAAATATTATTACTGGATTTGCAAAAAAAAAAACAACAAACCACCAAAAGGTGCAATTTTAGCAGAAATATGACAGATATCGTGTAGACAGAACTGGGGTTAAAATGTGGTTAAAATTAGTATTTATCTGTGATATGATATTCAGAGCCCAAAATGAAATGCACCACAACAGTAGTGGCCTGGTCCTATCGCTCTGAACTCTTGGCCCAGAAAGGGCACAAACCTTGTTTCGAGCTATAAGCCACGAGCTAATCGTTACGCAAGTCATCATCGTCATCAAAAGACCGCCCACCTCATTGTCTGACTCCACGCCGTTCTCTGGCTGAGGGACCGGCGTCACCGGCGAGTGTGTCTGCGGTTAGAAAAGAAAACGTACAGTGAGTGAGACGACACATGCAACACGTGCTAATGAGGCAACGCATTCATTACAAATTCATCGCTAAAAAAAAACAAAAAACTGCAGCCTTCCATACTGCTCCACCTATAGAAGAAGCAATCAATTCGGCAAGCCATTAAGTAACAAAGTAATTCCCCCGGATCAATAGCGAACACCTTGAGAACCGAGTGGAGGGCGTCGATGCCCCATGGTGCCCCATGCTGAAACACACACATAGTTCCCGCTGCGGAGTAGTACGTCATATGGCACGCGCCAGCGCTACCGTCCAGCCGGTGTGGCTTGATTGCGGGGCGCGTTGATATATGGGGGGGGGGCCGAGCTCGTTTCCAATCCCCCTGTGAGGGCGCCACTGCTGTTTCGATGATTAGCTAAAACGCATACCTGCACTCCACGCCGAGCAGACGTGCGCTGATGTCGCTTTAATTAACAAAGCGGTCCGTTTAACGGCCTTCAAAAGCCCCCACGAGGGTTTTTTTTTTTTTTTGGAATTCATTACACGGGAGACGCCCTTTGCTGTCCGGACGGATTTATTCATTAGAGTGCTGGATGAAGCGGTACGTTCGCCGGGCCTTGAGAGGAACGGAGGGGGAAAAGCAGGGCCCGACTGACAGGCGGGGCATTAAACATGACCAGGGGGATCGGACCACCAAGTACACAGTGCACACCTCCAAGGTAGCGAGTTCGAGTCCCAGGTCAGACCTTTGCATGCTCTCCCCTTGTTGGGGTGAGATTCGTCCGGGTTCCCTCTCACCGTCCAAAGGCGCGCATGCTGGATTGGCAAAATCTGATCCCATTACGACTCGGTTCGTACCTGTCCGAAAACATAATAACCCGACTATTTCTAAAATTATTTCTAAATGACCGAACTCTAACTGTTGATAGGCTCTTCAGCCTGTGATTTCAGCACTCTTATGACTTAAATGAACTGTATGCATAAACAGAAGTGCTACGTCCCGTGATCATTTACATTTACAGCATTTATCAGACGCTCTTATCCAGAGCAACTTACAATCAGTAGTTACAGGGACAGTCCCCCCCTGGAGACACTCAGGGTTAGGTGTCTTGCTCAGGGACACAATGGTAGTAAGTGGGATTCGAACCTGGGTCTTCTGGTTCATAGGCGAGTGTGTTACCCACTAGGCTACTGTCCCCACGTGGGATCCCCATCATCCCCATCATGGGATGTGTGGACTGTGTGTTCTGTCTTGTTTGTGTTTTTCCTTTTTGTAGGAGGAGCCTGTAATTACGGAACTCCTCCCCGACCTGACGTTGATTTGCGCTCCCGTCGGAGTGAGGCCGTTAAAGATGGCGGGGAGAGGAGGAGGTAAAAGGAAGGAAAGGGAGAGTGGGAAAATACGGCAGACAGATGTCCTGTTCCCATTAGTCCACCCGGTGCTTTTCCGTGGCCTGACTGTGTTTCAAGGCGTGATTTGTACTGTTCCGTTTTATTAAAAATCACATCATTCAAACGTTTGTGCCGTTTCCCTCCCTCTTTCGCATTGTTCACGTTCCTGACCTAGACCAGGACGTAACAAGAACAAGCTGAATGGCGTCCAGCAACAAGAGGAGGAGGAGGTGGATTTTGCACCGGTGAGTACTGGATAGTCAGTAGATCGGCATGATTGTAATGATCGTCAATAGTCGTACTTTGCATACCGGTGCATTTTCATCTGCCTAGAGAGTTACAACGTTATCCGATTGTTGACTCGTGAGTCCGTTGCGTCAGTTGCGTGTGGAAAGGTGAGAGAAGTTCAGAGCAACGTTGGCAGATCGAGCGGCTTGAGGTCAAGTCCTGCACCTGCGTTACCTCAGACGATTTGTAACAGAGCCCACGGACGCATGAAATCCCAAGTTTCTCCCATTCCACCAGAGGACACAATTAAAGTATCAAGACTAAAAAGTTCCATAGAAATGCGCACAGGCGAGCGAAACAGAAACTGACCAGAGTCGCTAACCCTGCAGGGAGCAGCATTGTTCAGACAGTGAAGGAAAAGTCCCCCCCGCTGCTCCCACCGCGCATTCAAAGAACATCCCCGAAGCACTTATCTAAAACGTGCTCCTTCACCGCGACACCTGGGCTGTTAGCTACGAGGAGCCATGATGGAACGCTGACTGCGGTGTTGTGTGTGTGTGTGTGTGTGTGTGTGTGTGTGTGTTAATGCAGCACGTGTCACATTGCCACCTGACGGACACCCTCATGCTGACACTGACTGATGTCCCCCTCGCGCGGGCCACACCTGTCCCATTCATCACGGACGGCGCCTGTCATTCTGACCGCGGCCGGTTGCAGCCCGGGGCCCCGCCCCTCAGACCCACATACATTACCCATCGCATTACCGGCCTAGCGTGTCTACCGAAGAACGAAGTCAGCAGCTCCACCCCACCCCCACAATCAGGGCGCAAGGTGTTCCTGAAATACACCCGAGGGGGGACATAATCAAAAAAAAACAGAGCCTGTCAAGGGGAGGAGGGGTGCTGAGGAGGACAGGACTGGTGGAGGTGGAGAAGTTACGTACTGAAGCCACTCCTCCTCATTTACATTTACATTTACAGCATTTATCAGACGCCCTTATCCAGAGCGACTTACAAGCGAGTTACAGGGACAGTCCCCCCCCCGGAGACACTTAAGTGTCTTGCTCAGGGACACAATGGTAGTAATTGGGATTTGAACCTGGGTCTTCTGGTTCACAGGCGAGTCTGTTACCCACTAGGCTACTCAATTCCTCCAGCTGCGCCATTCCGACTTCAGTCACAAACCGAGACGGCCGTTATCACCATGGCAATGCTGCATCACTGCCTACTTCTAGAATATATACCAGGTCACTTTGAAGACCTCACCTCTCCATTCTGCATCGCCGTTCCATTAGAAACCTGCTGGTTCTCATTCTCATCCAGAACCTTATCAGGGATGGGAGGCGGCTTCTCCTCGTCCGGCTCCTCGATGTGGAATGGCGTTGTGACCAAGGTGGCCGACCTCCTGGCCTCCATGTCGGCACTGTAGCGGCTCTTCTTGTTAAGGTCGACCGAGGCGTACTCCGCACCCATCTCCAGTGCGGCCCGGCCAGGTCTGGGGGGGCTTGGCGTGAGGCGGCCATTGAGGAGCGCCGCAGGCTGGGTCACAGGGGCCACCGCCTCTTCAGGGCTCAAGGTACCATTGGGGCGGCAGAGGTCTTTCAGCTCCTTCACGGTCTCGTAGAGCGAGTCCTCCACACTGACGTCGCGCGAGGCGCTCTCCTTCAGCACCTCGTAGGTGCCGTCTCCAGCGGTGGGCTGGACGCCGCCTGGCGCCGCCACGTCTAGGCCGTTGCTGGGTGGGATGCTGGGAAGTTCTCGGTCCTGGTGGCATTTGGACGACCTCAGTTCTGATTGGCTGGAGAGCATCTCCTCAGACAGGTGGGGGCTGGTGTCCATGGTATCGGTCAGCACTGTCAGCGACAGCGGGGACGTTAAACTCTGTAAAATTGGCGACGGGGGCGCATGTGCTGCCGCGGTACCTGTGCCGCTGGTCAGGGGCCCGTTGTGGGAACTGCTGGCCATCAGGTCCGTGCCGTGGCTGTCTGCAGACTGGCTGCACGTCTCCTTCTCCGACACCTGCCCAAAGAAGTCCAGAAAAATACAACAAGAACGTCACTCTGCAGCGGAGGCAAACAAAGGGAAGACCCTCGCGCCGTTTCGTCTGAAACTGTGACTCTGTGGCGCCACCTTGTGGGCTCCCTGCAGTTTCGTGACGATGGAGTCCTCAGACCTCCGGTTATGGGACGAAAGCACTTAGCTTGTTGCGGCAAAGCCAAAGACCCCGTTTAGCCTGTCAGATTGTGACAGACAACATTATTTAAAGTGACTCCGGCCACAATATTTTCCCAGACCGGGCAGGCATTTCGGGGCAAAAGCGGCACTCTGGATACAGATCATCAAATATCCAAAGTGGCTTTTGGGTATTGCGATCCGACGTCTCTGGCATCATCTCTAGCACTCCTTTATGCAAGAACGACACAACATTTACCTTCAAGTGCTGTGAATCGTAAAATGTTGTTTTTCCACTAGTGATATTGGCATGAACTGTGATGCTTCTTCTAATCATGCCCCGCTGATACGATGGTATCAAGGTTTCTGCGCGAGAACATATTTTTTAAAAAGGAATTTTCTTTACTGTACAGCACAAATGTTAAAACAGTTAAATGGCAACTTTTTACAGTAGTTTGTATATTGCACATTGTAACAAAATCCTGTGAATCCTGATTAAAAAGGAAAAAATTCACAATGAAATTAGTCTTTGGTTTCCAAAGCGCTGTATGATCCATGTCCGACATTATATTTGAATAGATATGTGATCACATTTTACACATTTGTCTACACAGATTTGCTAAATGAGATTAGTATTTTGTAAGAATATACGTTACTTTGTTGAACAACCCATGGGGCTGTTCAGCAGTGCTTGTACCATTTATCTAGTCACGTTTAACTAGATAAATAAAGGTCGTCAAGCAGCCCGCGCTGACCTTCCGGCCCGTTCTTAAACACCGCTGAACTCTTGAACTCCCGACCTCTCGGCGTAACAGATTCACGCGGCGCGTTGCCAGATTGGAAGAGAGCGGCCAGCCATGCGTGAATCCTGACATTAGCCCGTGGCCAAAACGGAGATGCTAATTCTTGAGCAAAAAAACAGAAACCCGGTGTTCTCCACACCATCAAAGGTGGCCTGAAAGCCCCGGCCGCGCCCCTAAAGCTCTGAGGCGGTGAGGAGCTGCGCTGGAGAAAGTGGCGTTACCCCATTCATCAGGTTCTCGTTGTCTCCCGGGGGACCGTTCGCTTTCTTCTGCCTGTGGAGGAAATGAAGGTGTCGGTGGAAGACTTCAGACTCAACACTTTCACAGTAATAAATATGCACACAAAGAAATGCATGATTACAGCAAACAAAAAAAATGCACCAAATGTAGAAAACATTAAGCTCAGCGCAGCGCAATGTTTTCCTTCCTCCAACGCGCCTGAGTCAGAGGGCGAGGGATTCATGTCCCCTGAGGACAACTGGGACATTTACCCACTGAACTGGACTGTAAACTCCTAAACCTGCTTGTATAATACAGTCCTAATGAGGAATAATTCCTCAGTGCTGATTAGTATGCATGCATTATATCTAAACCGCTACACTATTAACTACCGGCATGTGCATACCATGACTGTGTTCCCACTTGCAATTATAACAATTGAACAAAAATGCAAACTATATCTAATCACTATCACCATCATATTTTAATGTTTAAATAGCGTGTACTTTATATTAAGCCACGCCCCCTTTTTTTTTAGACCGTTGTCACAGGTTAGATAAAGTAGAAATGAAATAAAACTCACCCCTGGCAGCTGACACAGAAGATCAGGATGAGGGAGAGCAGTAGGAAGGCGGAGACAGCAGTCAGCGTCCCCACCAGGGCCAGCTGACCATTCACCAGCACCATGACCCCCGACCCCGCGACCTCCGCCCCCAACACGGCACTCAACGCAGGAGCCATGGCATCACACTGCCACGCTCATGGGACTACAGGCGGCTACGTGCACACAGAGAAATGACAGAGACAGAGCTCAGGGTTTTCTGTGAAGATGAAGTCGAGTCATGGCAACTGGACTTTCTTTCTACGTTAAAGAAAGAATGTCCAGTTGCCATGACTCAACTTTCAGACAGAGCTCAGGGTTGGAATCAGAATACAGCAAAACACTAATGCTTAGTGTTAATTTTTGCCATCAATCTGTTTTTGTAATTGCATTGCAACCAAGGCCCAAAAAACTCTCTCTTCACTCAATCATTGGAGCACGGTTCGAATTCCCAAACGGCGCAGAGAGATGCCTCTCAGTGAGTTTATTACGCGCGCCGGCCACCAGGGGGCGCCACAGGTCCCCACTGCAGTCCGCTCTCTCGAACTTGGCTGCTTGGGATTTCTGCAGCGTCCCACACACCCAGGCTCAGTTTGCCTGAAGCGCGTCCAAAAGCTCAGGCCCAACTCGGTGGGAGCGCTGCTCTGTATTATTTTAAGGCCGGGTGGGGACCGCCACACAGATGACAATCGGAGATGGCTGGCATCCCAGGGACTCGAGCTGTCTGTGTCTGCGCCATAGCAGATGGGAGGGGGAGAATAGACAGGTAGAAAGAAAGGTAGACATGCTTTGGTTATGTGTGTGTGTTCATGAAGTGCATGAAGATGCCCTAAGACCCTAAAAAAAGCCTTTTGTGGCCTTCAAGAACGATGCAAATGTGGCTCCAGGATGTGGGCGAACGGGCCACTTCGCTGGGCTGGCTTCGTGTGGCGAGAGCAAAGTCAACCGCACTCACTTCACATTTAAATAAATGTTGACATTTTTTGAATGTTGATTTAAAAAAAAAAAAGAAAATAATATATATTATTTGGGCCTGTCAGCATGACAGACCATTTACTATTGTGCTGGGACCAGCAAAAAAGGACATGTCTTACGTTCAAGGCTGCCACGCAAAAACCGTGAAACGTAGAGAAACAACTCCACACAATATGACATATTGTTTATTTTGGTAGGTCGTACGGCCCGCCCACAAATCAGGTTCAAAGTGTAAAAAGTACCGTTTACTATCGTGCTGGGAACACGTTTTTGGCTCCCAGTGACCAGCCGTAAAAGCTAGAGACATGGGACACACAATCTGACATATTGGATGTGTTGCTACCACCAACAGTGGTCAGGAAAACATGGGAAATAGGGAAGAAGGCCAAAAAGGCCATGTCTCGCATTTGTGGCTGCCACGCTAAGGCCGTGAGACGCACAAAAAAAACGCACAAAATGACGTATTGATTGCTTGTTTGGGGACTACAGGAGGGCCACAAATTGTGATCAAAACATTAAAAGTGTGAAAAAATTTGGTTTCTTAAGATTTGCGATGAAACGCTTCACAGCCCACACACAAGTCTCATATCAGGTCGTGCGGCTTTTCCTTCCGCACGGTTTGACGTATGGCTCGGCTCGGTCGGATTTACGGTCGGCGTGCAATTCCCCAAAAAGCGTTTTCGGAACGCGTTTATTATCCTAGTCCAAAATTGGACTTTTTTGGACTTTGTGTCCAGATGGTTTGACATAGAAAAACGTTTTTAATGGTGTCTCGTAGATCTCATCAAGACTGATGTTTTGACGTATGGTTTATCTATGTCTGATTTACGGATCATTGACAAATTTGAAAAAACAAAAAAGTGTCAATGGGTGAAAATTTTTTTTTTTTTTTTTTATTTATTATTATTTCAGACTTTTTCGGCACTTAATGCGGGTCGTACCGAAGCACGCACACCGGCGTGCTATATATCAAAAATTAGTACTATATTGTGTGAGGTGTGCTATTACTTTTATAAGCGATCGGACTGGGCGTGGCCGAGCTATTAACGCTCAAACAGGGTCATTTTCGCATTAGAATGCATTGAATGCTAATTTTAGCATTGGTAGCATTGGTAAAATGGGGCCCCTTATAAGTGGTACTGCTACTGTGTCATTGCCAGCAAAGGGGGTCCTACAAGGGGTACTGATACAGCAGCAGCGACAGCACTGTGATTCAATGGCAGATTAAACCAGCAGCTTCATTAGGATGACAATCAAACACATTATTAAGACCGCCCGGTCCTTTGGCTGCTTTATTGGGGACACCCTGTCCTTCGGGCACTTCATTAGAGACGCCCTGTCCTTCAGGCACTTCATTAGGGACGCCCTGTCCAACAACCACTTTATTAGGGACGCCCGGTCCATCAGTCACTTTAATAGGGACACCCTGTCCTACAGCCCCTTTATTAGGGACGCCCGGTCCATCAGTCACTTTAGTAGGGACGCCCTGTCCTACAGCCACTTTATTAGGGACACCCTGTCCTACAGCCCCTTTATTAGGGACGCCCTGTCCAACAACCACTTTATTAGGGACGCCCGGTCCATCAGTCACTTTAGTAGGGACGCCCTGTCCTACAGCCACTTTATTAGGGACGCCCTGTCCAACAACCACTTCATTAGGGACGCCCTGTCCAACAACCACTTCATTAGGGACGCCCGGTCCTTCGGCCACTTAATTAGGGATGCCCTGTCCTTTGGCCATTTCATAAGGGACGCCCTGTCCTACAGCAACTTTATTAGGGACGCCCTGTCCTACGGCCATTAACATGCTACGCCTTGAGCTAACATGCTAATTTTTTCAACATGCTCCAAACATCACCAAATTTAACGTGACGCATCTTGGACACACCCTGTTAGCGTTTTGATGTTAGCATGCTAGCATTAGCATGCTAACATGCTAATTTTTTTAACATGCTCCAAACGTGACCAAATTTACAGTGACGCATCTTGGCCACACCCTGTTAGCGTTTTTGATGTTAGCATGCTAGCATTAGCATGTTAACATGCTAATTTTAAAACATGCTCCAAACAACACCACATTTAATGTGAAGCACCTTGGCCACGCCCTGTTAGCACTTTTGATGTTAGCAGGCTAGCATTAACATGCTAACATGCTATTTTTTAACATGTTCTATACGTCAACAGATTTCACGTCACTGCCTGCTCTATCGGATACTTTAATAACACCGCCTGATTTCACAGCTGAGACCAGCTCAGCAGGTTATGCCCGCGCTCCTATGAAAAACACCCGGACAGGCCCATCAAAATTTCCCCTGGAATTTTGGCTTCTAGTTTAATTATTGTTATTATTAATTAATATATAATGTCAACTATATTTAAAATTAAATTAAATGTTCACATATGTATTTTAATGGGGAAATTAAACAGCAACAAAAATGTTAGTATTAATATAATTATTATTACCTTGACTGTCAGATGCTTTCTGTTGTCCTCACCCGCAGGAGACCTGTAAAAGACGATAATACATGACCATTACCACCTGGACTCCGCCCAAAACGCCAAACGAGTGGCTATGCCTGCACACGCCTGCCACATGCAATGATCTCATCCAGCGGTGTATGTCAGCAGCGATACAATCCCTTCCTGTAACACCAGACGGGAACAATCTGCCGCTTCCTACAGTTAGTGGGCGTGGCCAGGGCATGACTGTGCGGGAGGTTCCGGCGTGGCGCTCGGCCCTGAAAAAAAAAAGTCAGTCGCCGCAGGCTGATGCACCTAACAAATCCACTTTTTCCGCACCACTGTTTCCTACCGCGACTACACACCAGCACTGGGTTGCATTGCTATGGCAACCATAGCTTGGAGTAAAATCCCATGCAGCAAAGGTCATGCGGTGCATGAGACAGGTAGTGATACGCGCCATAAACAGGTAATGGAGCAGACATTCCTGAGGGGAAACCAACAAAAAAAATTGATAATAATTCTATTTTTCCAAGCGATAGACCAACAAATATCCTGGAGAAATCCGGAATAGGAAAATATTCAGAGTGCCAGACCTCCACCACCTATCGCCTTGCAGGGACCACGTCATCCCTGTGTGTGGTGCCTACGGATTCGCGCCGGGAGAATATGTGTGTGTGTATGTGTGCGTGTGTGAGCGTGTGTGTGTGTATGTGTGTGTGTGTGTGTGTGTGTGTGTGTGTGTGCGTGAGCGTGTGTGTGTTCGTGCCTGCGTGTGTGTGTGTTCGTGTGTGTGTGCATGTTCATGTGTGTGTGTGTCTGTGTGTGTGTGCGTTGGTATGTGCGTGTGTGTGTCTGTGTGCGTGTGTCTGTGTGCGTTTGTGTGTATGTGTTTGTGCGTGTGCGCGTGCATGTGTGTGTGTGTGTGTGTGTGTGCGTTGGTATGTGCGTGTGTGTGTCCGTGTGCGTGTGTGTGTCTGTGTGCGTTTGTGTGTATGTGTTTGTGCGTGTGCGCGTGCATGTGTGTGTGTGTGTGTGTGTGTGTGTGTGTGTGTGCGGGGCCCCGCGAGGACTTTTTTGGACGCCGCTCCTGAGAAAGCTTCCTGTGGAAGATTCTCAGGGAGATGAGGGAGGCATTTCCAGAATAAATAATCTGATGCCGTGTGGAGGAGCCGCACAGTTGGGAATTTGTTCAGCAGCTTCTGTTATTGACGCATCATTACAAGATGATGAAAAATACGGCAAAAACGTGCAAAGACGTTGCGGAATAAAAAACAAAAACAGCGGTGCAGTAGCTTCATGTGTAATACACTCATCTATGAACCAGAAAACCACAAAGTCCCAGGTTCAAACCCCACTTATTACCTTACTGTCCCTGAGCAAGACACTTAACCCTGAGTGTCTCCAGGGGGGGACTGTCCCTGTCACTGATTGTAAGGCGCTCTGGATAAGGGCGTCTGGTAAATGGCGCGGAACTGTTAGCCTGGCGGTTAAGAAGGCCTCCCGAAGGCTAAGGCACCTCTCCCCGCCCCTCGTCTGGCCAGACAGAAGGCTGTCATCTGTTGTTAGCCTGCGCGCCGACCAGTCGAGAGTCTCAGATGCCCCACTGGCCAATCAGGAGCCGGCATTCTGTGCCAAGGCCTCAAGTTGTCATGGCGCAAGCGCCTCAAACGGGCAGACTGCGGTTCCCTGTTTCATGCCACACACACACAGCCTCTCGAGACATCCGCGCAACTAACGAAGTGCAACTAGTGTCATGTAAGAATTGTCACAAGAGATCGGACTCCTGGCTTGGCGGGTGTCACCACGTCACCCTTGCCGGCCAGTCAGGGTCAGCCAGACAGGCCGTCTCGGCCAGCAGTAGCCTAGCAGCTATTAACATGGTCAGCGTTGATCAAATGCGTTGCCATGGCAACCGGGACAATCAGCTCGCTCTCGTTTCTTTATCCTTTTCTCTCTCTCTCTCTCTCTCTCTCTGACCCACCAGGCTCGAACCCTCAACCCTCCCCGCCCGGCCCGGCAGCTCATATTTAGAGCGGAGAATTGAGGAAGCGGCGGCTTGCCGAGGGCTTCCGCCGCGCCGGCCAGGGCCAACAGTGGCTGTTTGTCCTTCGAGACGCTTCTCCAAGCTGAAATACAGACACCCTTGTGACCACGTCCCCCGCTCTCCAGCTGCTGACCCCTCCCACAGCGTCCTCCGCCGAGAGTTAGCGCGACCCTCACACGAAAAGGCACCATTTCCTCCCCGCCCTGTGACCCCGCAAAAATGACACACAAACACACCACAAACGTGTTTCTTACACTCGACCGCGGAGCCGGAACGTCGAACCAAATGGGATCAACGCAAAAAAACCAGGAAAGGAAGCTCAGCGGCTACTAATCTTCCGACCACACAGCCGCTAAAACCGCCGAGGGTCAGTTGGCCGTCGGTCAGTAGGGTGAAGCCTAGTCGTGGACTTTAAAAAGGCGAAACGTGTCCTCTGCTTTTAACCATCACCCGTGGTGAGCAGAGGGCAGCCATGACAGGCGCCCGGGGACCAGTGTGTGGGGACGGCGCTTCTCGTCCTACTCGTTCTTATCCTTTCTTCTTCTTTCCACGTCCCCTGTCTGATCCAGATGTGAGTTCAGTTCAACCTGGTCAGATGGAACCCGTGGAACCGTACAAACTGCAAACAGCAGGAAACGGTTCCAAAACAGAATGTAACAGAGGTGGAGACCGTCCCACTAAGTCCCACCGTGAAAGAAAGGAATTCTTTCCTCAGACGTTTTCCTCGTCTGCTGAGGAACCAACCGCACAGACGCTACCGGTCAAATGTCCGGATTGGTGGAAAACCGGCCACGCGGACTAATGATGGCGGCCGAGAGAAGCCAAGCGCGTCGAACGCTGCAAGGTTCAGTTCTATAAAGAGCCTGAAAGACAGAAGCACTGATAAAGCAGGTGGAAGAGTGTGTGAGTGTGTGTGTGTGTGTGTGTGTGTGTGTGTGTGTGAGAGAGACAGAGAGAGAGAGATCCAAAGACAACTCTTCAATGCGAGCAAGAGATTAGCAAACGATACCGCGGCACCGAGCGGCTCTCTGATGAGCAGAGTATGAGGACGGATAATTGGATTAACATACAGAGACACACACACACACACACATACATACACACATACATACACACACGAATATCCCAAAGGAATATAACACAGCTTTGGAAAACACTTGATCATCTTTCATATAGCATCATGTATCTGATCCTGAATGCAGCAAGGAATTAAGCATGCACACACACACACACACAAACACACACACACACACACACCATTAATACACCACAGAGCCCAGGAGTCCTGCAGGCGGAGGAGAGACGATGGACAGATGAATTGGGGAAAGCGACACCTCTTTACAAGGCACACCCGCCCGCTGGGGATGTTGGGGCTGAACTCATCCCGATGTGGTTGAGACCAGGCTGGGGGGGGCGGGGTCTTTTTTGAACGCGGGTTGATATCGGGTCGGGTGTGTGCGGGACCTTCAGCACATGCCTCCACAGCGGGTCCGACGGGAGACGGGACGGACCGCGAGGGGCAGGGGACGAGGCGGAAGAAGGGAGCTGGGGGCTGGGGGGGGGGTGGTCACTGACCTTTCCTATGTCGGAGAGTCCATGGCGCTTTTGTTTCGACCCCGCCCATCACACGGGGGCCCTGCTGCATTATGCCGCTTCAGACAATGGCGAGCGCATAAACATATGATAAAATATGGACCAAACGGAATAACGGTTACGCGGCCACATCAGGATGCAGTGGAGCAGACAATTTTGTCAATTCATATTCAATCAGAAGGGCCTCTGGTCATGTGACTTTCACTATTTACATTTTAAAATGAAATCAAAATCGAGAATAACTTGCAAACGACAGGAAGAACAGAAACGAGCCGCTTACCCAGAGACCAGCGAGCGTGCCGCTAAGGCGGGGCGGAATAATTTAGCCGGTGGGGGTGGTGGACGGGTCATGCTCCCCGCAGGCTCAGCCATTTACGGACGGACGGACGGTATGGATTTTTGTCCCTCCTGGACCGAACTGTGGGGCGGGGGAGGGGGGAGAGGGGCTGGGTCAAATGTCAACTCTAGGGACCTTGATTATACAGTTACGTCATTGAGCCCTTACAAACTCAAACACGGGACCTGGCAACATGTCAAATCACAAGAGGCTATCGCTGTAGCGACAGGCGTTCTCGTGCATTAAACATGTTTTTTTACTCGCAGTTTTCATACGAAGGTCGATTCACAAGGCAGCATTACAATAAAAATCTAGTTTGTTATGTTTAGAATAGAGAGCAACACACTACCAGTCAAAAGAGTGATAAAGTGAAGTGATTGTCATTGTGAAACACTGCAGCACAGCACACGGTGCACACAGTGAAATGTGTCCTCTGCATTTAACCATCACCCTTGGTGAGCAGTGGGCAGCCATGACAGGCGCCCGGGGAGCAGTGTGTGGGGACGGTGCTTTGCTCAGTGGCACCTCAGTGGCACCTTGATGTATTGGGATTCGAACCGGCAACCGCTAAGCCACCACTGCCCCGCTAGGCCACCACTGACCAGAAAGGCGACCACTGCCCCTGGACGCCCCTACTCTGTGGCGGTTATGGAGACTAAGATGGAGCCGTTTTGGTATTCGGTGCAGCAGGAGACAGTGATGAATTAGACTAGATGCCTACTATGATTGGCGATACAGAATCATAATTCTGATTTGATGTTTCAAGGACAATATCAATACAGGGAAATAAAAACCTGCGGCATTTATTACCGCATTCAAAATGGAGGGTGTTTTCCGTCCCACTTTTTCCGATGAAAACTGTCGGTGTCACTGATGAGCGGCAACTTCATTGAAAGTGTGAACCCATTGAAGCAGCAGCAGCATTATAAAGCAGTAGTGATGAGATGGTGTTATATACGGTTATATACGGTGATATATACACACACACACACACACACACACACACACACAACCAGCCCCCTCCCCGGTTTATATCTTCTGCTGGAGCCGCTGAGAACTGCGCAGGGGTGAAAAATGAAACCCACGTAACCAACAAATCAATAACCCGTATGTCCCTCTTACTGCACGGTGAACGAGGCTTCTCTCAAGGACACCAACACCTCCGTCCACCACTCCACCCCAACAGGCCATCGCTCCGACCGCAGCGCTTTCAGAGCTCCGCCAGCCCCCCGAAAGCTTCCTGAGTGAAATATGACGGGCCGCAGCGCTCATAATTCCTTTCTGAACGGCCCGCAACCTCCGTCAGGAGCTGCAGTCACAGCGTTCTGCGGATTATCTTGCAACGTTTTCCGCTTAGAACTGTACGTGGTGCACCTTTCAAAGGAAAGGAGTCTGTCAGCTAGAAGTAAAGCTGAGCCGGTAAGAGAGAGGGAGGAGGACACACCAAAAAAAAAAAAAAGGTGAGGACTCGCTACTGCAAACAAAACGTACCTTCGGGTTGTAATAAAGTAACTGGAAGGGGGGACTGATGGAAAAAGCTGCACGATGGGAGTTTAGATCCTCGTCTACTGGGAACAGGAATTTAAGACGCGGTCAAATCCTCCCGCAAAGTGAAAACATATGACCTTACACGTTCTCCCACACACACACACACACACACACTGCATGCCTGTGAATGTGACAGGATTATTGATCAGACACTACACACACACACACACACACAAGCCTCAGCTGCCCGCCTGCATATCATCCCTGGAGGATGACAGATGGCCATCCAGCGGCCATCTTCGCTGTCAGCATTGCTCCTGATGAAGGCTGAGAGGGGCAGAGAGGGTCTCTGGAGGGGACCCTGTCCAGGGTCAGAGTAGCAGCTGGAGGGGGGAGCAAGGCGAGGCTTTAAACCGCCCGGATGGTGAGGAAGTTCTCATCGGGCCATATCGGCAACATTCCTTCAGCACCTAAGAATAAACTGGGGGGCAGCGGTCCTCGCAGGGAATATACCGAGGGGATCCCAGAGGCATCATGGGAATGCGGCACGCGGGCCATCGGAAGAATTTGTTCCCCCCACCGGGGGAATGACCCCAAAAACCAAACTCTTCCCCTCACACCGACACGGAAGGCAGACATTAAAACGCAGACTGGGAAAGGGCTGAACTAAGACCCCAAGAGAGCCTGTTGGGTAGGAAAAAAAAAACGCAACTGTTCTAGTTTGGCACGAGTTTGTTCTACTGAGCTGACCAGTTGCTCCGGACAGACCACAGTAGTATTGTGAAGGAACAGTTGTGGGAATAAGCGCAGAACTCTGTTTAATTTATTATAATATATCTTAATAACAACACATATATCAAGTAGGGATGTGCGATATGGTATAATATAGTTGCGATATAAATTATATATATAAAAAATATAACATTGTGATACAAATGGACCTAATCACAATGACAAAAACACTCACATTCACTGTTTGAGGTGGACACACACATATATATATATATATATATATATATATATATATATATATATATATATATATATATATATATATATATATATATATATATAAAAATAAAAAAAAAGAGTAACATCGACAACCAAAATGATAGCACTGAATAATTTTGGCTATTTTTGTTCATAGTAAAAGTACAAATCTGGCCTAGAAAGTGCTTTTGAAGCCAGTGCTTGTTTTGCTCTCTGACACCTGGGGGGCTGTGGGACCCCCAGACAGTAACAGCCCTCCGCAGCGTTTAAAGCGAGTTTTTTTTGCCTCCATTGTTTCGGCTCCGAGACGAAGCCATTGAAATCGTCCGGCTCCTCGCCAGCCGGAGCTTCCTCTGTGCTCAAGTGGACTTTGTTCCGAGCCAAAGCCCCACTGGGCTTTGTGTTCACTTGTCTAGCCCGGAGAGAAAGACCGTACTCTGTTTGTTCCTTGCAGAACATCTTCGGTGTTTTTTCTCCCCAGGTTACGCTATCATAACTTTTATTCCTTGCTGTTGCTCTGAAAAGTTGTTCACAGTCCTACAAAATAAAATATCTGAAATAATGAAGTTCCTTCACTTGAGGTCCACATGTGCCGCATGAAACAGATGTAGAAGGTCACCAGGAGTCACCGGCAGTGCAGAATATGGAAAGCAGCTTTGATGTTGCTCTCTCTGAGCTGAGGACGTGTGGCGAGAGAGTAAAATGAGCCTCCCTCCTGTGATGCTTATTAAAAGCCCTCGAAAAAGCGGGAGAGGGCCGAGAAAGTGCAGGCCCTGCAGTTTCAAGCCAACAGTACAGAGCCTGATTCTGTACAATTTTTCCCAGGAGAGGTGCACTGTGTGACGACGCTAAAAAATCATTATTGCAAATTAAAAAAAAAAAAACTCTGGCATCTTTCTCCACCTGCGGCACAGCAATGCAGGGAATATTCTTACTATATAGCCCGCTTTTTCAGATCCTTTTTCCGCTCCTCTAGTTCACGTGCATTGCACACATTTGCATGAGACAATCCGAAAAATGTGTAGAAGATCTTGGGATTATCGCCTAAATAGCCCACAAGGGGCAGTGGTGGCCTAGCGGTTAGGGAAGCGGCCCTGTAATCAGAAGGTTGCCGGTTCGAATCCTGATTCGCCAAGGTGCCACTGAGCAAACCACCATCCCCACACACTGCTCCCCGGGCGCCTGTAATGGCTGCCCACTGCTCACCAAGGGTGATGGTTAAAAGCAGAGGACACATTTTGTTGTGCGCACTGTGTGCTGTGCATCACAATGACAATCAGTTCACTTTTTTTTTTTGAGAGAGAAATCCTATGCATTCATTTTTCATGATAACATTACTCTGCGGATGTTTGTCAACGTTAATGATCGCTAATGCATCATAATGATATTTGCTAATGCACGCAGTCCCACCAGAACAGGAAAATGAAACCGCAAACGTCATTTGATGTCTGGAAACGAAAGCTCAGAAACATTTCAGATTAATATCGCAACAGGCCAACAGGCCAACAGGCCAACGACAGACAAACTGCATCTAAGACTCATAATGGATTAAAAAAAAAAAAAAAAAAACTGGCCGGTGACAATTGAGAAAAACATTTCTGAAACGTGCTACCATCCCTGATCATGCCAGGAATGTAATAACTGTAATAACATTGCTGTAATGCTGTAATAACATTAATGAAAAGGAAGAGCAGACACTAACCTAAGGACAGATCCCACAGATGTGTCCAATAATCAGTACTCATGGACTCGGACCATGAAATCACTTACCAGGGCGGGCTGATCTCCCGGCAGGGGTTGGCTATAGGGTGATGAGCGCTAAGCTGGGACCACCCAGGCTATGATGTGGCCAAAGGGGTTTCTACTACAATCCACTACTAAAAACCAGAACAATCGATGCTTAGCGGTGCCTGTTCGGCCAAGCAAGTCAAGAGGTTTTTTGCAATAGTAAATGGCTTGATTCCGTTTCTATTTCATGTAATGCAAGGTTGTGGCAGGATTGTTTTTTTTTAGGGAAAGTTCTGTGCATCACAGAAAAACAATGCTTGATTTGGTTCGAGAAAAGGACATCTAATCCTCGGCTGCTCCCTAGATTCAGCTCTCTTATTGTTGGCTCCACTCAAAAGAAAGGAAGACGGCTTTACAGACCCTCCTAAAAAACACAATCTCCCATAAACCTCGGTATCGAGATGGCTACAGCTGCAAAGGATATCCAAACCAAGCAGCATTTAGAACAATCTCAGTAACAGCAAATAACGCAACCGTACCCAAAGGTTCCTCAAAAAATGAACATCTTTAACGCTGACTGCGGCGATAGTAGACTGCTTCCCAGTTCCACCGACCACAGCTTCTGGTCCGCCATCACCCACAGAGCACCGTGTGACTGGATTAGACTCCATTCTTCACTCTCCAAAAAAAATAAAAAATAACGCCAAACACCGGACATCAATTGAGTCGTCTACCACCAGGGAAGGCTATTAGCCGGAACTGTCAGCGTCCGGCACCCAACCCGACCAGACAAATCAATCAGAGAAGCCAGGAGGGCAGGAACTATCAGTCATCCGCCCCGAGCAACCGATCAACTCAAAAAAAATTGCAATTTGCTCTTTGGTGCCTCGGTGGTGTAGTGATTACCCCTACGGTCCTGCACCAAGAAGACCGGAACTCCAGTCTTATATGCTCTTCTCCACAACCCAAAGCTCCGGTCTGGTACATTTGTGAGCCCAGATTTGTACTTTGCCAAGGGTGGTAGTAGCCTAGTCGGTAACACACTCGCCTGTGAACCAGAAGACCCAGGTTCAAACCCCACTTACTACCATTGTGTCCCTGAGCAAGACACTTAACCCTAAGTTGCTCCAGGGGGGGACTGTCCCTGTCACTACTGATTATAAGTCGCTTTGGATAAGGGCGTCTGGTAAATGCTGTAAATGTAAATGTACTGGACTTTCATGACCCTGGTCTACACCGCTGCACCAAAAAAAGAAAGCTCTGTGGTCTTCAGGCACATCAGTCTGCAAAGCCATGTTCCTCCCAACAGTTGCTTCCACTTTGTGACACATAATGGCTCCCGCTAAATCGGCCCCATCGCCACAGCGGGGCTCCGGGGCTGCAGATGCTCTCCAAAACTTTCGGGAGTCAATTATTTCCGCTTGGCGACACCGCAGCGGCTGTAACAGCTGGGGCGGAATGTAGACGCGGTGGGGGGATGTGGGACTTTTCCCTTTCAACTCCTCTGCTAATGAGGGCGGCCCACAGAAGGAGTAGCACCCACAGACCTGTTACTGGTGCGCCGCCACAGGGCAGGGAGTCACTCCAGACCAGTTCAGAGCCTTGGAACACAGGAGCCGGGCCGTGGACGCTCACCCAAGGGGCCGTCCCCGTGATGCATGAACTCAGCATCTGGGACAGGCAGGAATGCGAGAAACCCAACTCCCCCTGGCTAAGGTTGGCTGTGGCTTCAAAGTCCTGGATTTCCCTCCGTTTTTAACACTTAAATTGGACGCAAGCTTGGAACGTCGTTTATGGAACAGCAGAAAAGATTCCCCGTTCCTCTACTGGAAGGATGGACAAATATCCTCCCATATTTGGAATGTCGATAATGACACGACATCCAAACTATTGATGGGTTAGGCACAGATATGGTGATCGTCCTCTACCATCGTCCGTATCACTTTCATCTGCTCTGCACCTCCAATCGTGGAGTCAGGTTCTTCCCGTTTCTGACGGAATTCTCAAGAATCCTCTGGTCGAAAAGAACGTCTGAGATTTTCCGACCGTTTCCTGTGGCAGAGACCCCCTTTCCAGCTCTGCCGGCCGTGTGTTTACTCACCCCGAGACGTCCTCCTTAATCTCCTGCCCGCCGGCTCCTCCTTTAACAAGCTCTGCTGCGCATTTCTCCTGCTCCTTCTGGCGAAATGTTTTCATGCCTGAGTCACTGCCCCGCTCCCGATGTGCGTTCAGTTGCTGATCGGCCGGGTGGTCCGAGGCGCTCTGCAGCGGGGCGAACAGCCCATCCTCCTTCCAACCCCCACCGCACAGCACTCCGCTCGGCACCCATTCATTCCTCATCCATTCCGTCTCGTTATCTTTTCCAGTTATCTCCAGTTCTGAAATCTCCTCTCCTCCATCTTTCCCACTCCCGTTGTGAAGAATCTGCCCCTTCTTCGGGGTGACCGTGCCCCAACATTTTTAAAAATAAGAGAAAACCATGTTTCAGAGGTAATTAAAAAAGTCCTATATTTCATTGGGGGTCCAGAGCTCCTCTCTTTCCTGTGCTAGAGCTTTAGAATCACAACTGGTGTGACAAAATGATGAAATTATTCAGTCACTTATAAATACAAAGGAGGGAAAGAAAGAACGAAACATTTTCAAGACCTGTGAGTCGGAGGCCGAGTGATAAATGACTTGGACGGCCGGGGCTCATTTAGATGGGAGAGAGAGAGAGAGAGAGAGAGCAAGACGGCATTCTTCACTTGCATAATCACATTGGCGTGTATTAAAATAATCCCATCTACCCTCTCCTGTACCTCCGGCGTGACTACTTTTCACTTCACTGCGCGATAAGAAAGCCAGATTAGGACCAGAACTGCACGGCTCAAATGGGGATCTTTAAGAAGACGGTTCCTGAATCGCTGGTCCAACAACAAAGTCGTTCCTTAAACCAATTACAATAAGAAGATAGTTTTGTAGTCAAGTTCCTGGGTACCAAACACTCAAACTTAATACCTAAAAGAAAAAAAAATAATCCCAACATGACTATCTCAGGCAGCTCCTGGCTGAGAGCTGTAAAAAGCATAATATGTACTTTGATATGTATTCCCTGACCCTTCTTGGCCTTGTTTCATTGGTCGTGGTGCGAAATGATGTACAGTACAGGCCAAAAGTTTGGATACACCTTCTCCTTCAATGTTTTCTTTATTTTCATGACCATTTACATAGATGTTATTTACATAGATTCTCCCTGAAGGCATCAAAACTATGAATGAACACATGGAGACCTGGCCTCCACAGTCACCGGACCTGAACCCAGTCCAGATGGTTTGGGGTGAGCTGGACCAACAAGTGCTAAGCACCTCTGGGAACTCCTTCAAGACTGTTGGAGAACCATTTCAGGTGACGACCTCTTGAAGCTCATCGAGAGAATGCCAAGAGTGTGCAAAGCAGTAAGAATATAAAACAGGTTTTCAGTTATTTCACCTTTTTTTGTTAAGTACGTAACTCCTCATGTGTTCATTCATAGTTTTGATACCTTCAGTGAGAATCTACCAACGTAAATGGTCATGAAAATAAAGAAAACACCAGCCAGTTCTCTTATTGTATTTGGGTTTCTTTCATCTTAGATTTTCTCACCGAGGTTTTGTAAGTCAGACATGGCAACCTACAATACATGTTGTATTATGTTATGTTGTCTTGAAATATATACAAAGACCCAAAATCATGACCCGAAGGGCCATTTTCATTAAGTTTGAGGCCCTTGAAGAGACATTCCAGAGAAAATTAGCCTGACAATAAACACTCATTTATTCCAGTTAGTGCCTAATAATGAAAAAAAAGTCCTTTTGTTCAGCTCTTCATTCATTGAGGGGGTCTCCAAGCCCCCGATTACAGCTTTGGCATTTTGAGCATGGCCTCCACAAGGCCATGGCAGATTCCCGGTTGAAAAAGAGCGGCTGAGTGAACGGGTGACTAATGTCTCTAACGTCAGGCAACAAACCCGGAGCGAAAGCACCGGGCTGAGAAGCAACAAATGAGAAAACAATGCGGCCCAAACGGCCCCCTAATCGCATCAATTTAGCTCCGGTCACGGTCCACGCCGCCGCAGCACCGACAGGGCAGCCAATGAGACGAGGCGCTCCCGCCGGCTGGGGTTTCAGGCCCATTGCAGCGCGCGCGGGGGGCTGATGGGTATCTTTCGCGGTGGCGCTTCATCATCGGGGGCCACGAGTCTCTGCCCTCCGCCGCAGCCTCTTCACGTTCTTCTCCCCGTGTTCAGAAGTTCCCTGTTCTCCCCGCCACCTTCCCTTTCCTCTTCTGCCGCCGCCGCCGCCGCCTTCAAGGGTATTGTTATCACGTGCCCCACCGCCGAGGCGGAACGCTGACCTCGATCTCCTAAGTATTTCCTTTTTTTTTATTAATATGCCTCTGCCTGATAGCACCCCACCCCATTTCCTGGTAAAATGGCTGCGGGAAAGGGAAGTGGGAGGGCCCACTTAATCGTGAAAAGTGGGATTTGCGTAGAATACAGAGGGCAATTACAATTTTTTTTTTTTAAAAGACCACCAGTCACGGTGGTCCAGCCGAGTGACCGGATCCAAGTTAAAGATAAAGACCCCACCAATCGATGGAGGCCCTGCGCGCGCGTCACTCCGCTTATCGTCGGACGCGGGCGTGTTTGGCAGAATTAGAAACATCGCATCTTGGCCGCGGGGAAACGGGGAAATAAAAGCATGTATTTTGCGTCTCTGGTGCGCTGACGTGGTTCTGCCGTCGGCCGGGGCAGCACATGACGGCTGACCCTTCACCCTGCTGCCGCTAGAACCTCCCACTGGGGAAGATGCACACACTCCAATGCTGAAAACACGTCTTTCAAATGAACAATGTTTCAGAATTTTACTTGTTGTTTTAATGACATGCCTTATGGGCGTAAGTGACATTTTGGGCAAAATTGAGATATGCATATCAAATGAAAGCTTTGTCCACCGGTAAAATTAACACTGGTCACACAGAAGCAGATGGTACGGTCACCCGTGTATTTAAAGAAACATTATTTACCAAAACTATGAATGAACACATGTGGAGTTATGTACTTAACAAAAAGTGGAGATCTGGCCTCCACAGTCACCGGACCTGAACCCAGTCGAGATGGTTTGGGGTGAGCTGGACCCCAACAAGTGCTAAACACCTCTGGGAACTCCTTCAAGACTGTTGGAGAACCATTTCAGGTGACGACCTCTTGAAGCTCATCGAGAGAATGCCAAGAGTGTACAAAGCAGTAATCAGAGTAAAGCAACTAGAATATAAAACATGTTTTCACTTATTTCACCTTTTTTTGTTAAGTACATAACTCCACATGTGTTCATTCATAGTTGTGATGCCTTCAGTGAGAATCTACCAACGTGAATGGTCATGAAAATAAAGAAAACATTGAATGAGAATGTGTGTTCAAACTTTTGGCCTGTACTGTAGCCAAAGAGACAGAATTATCCACCTCAGATACACACACACACACACACACACACACACACACACAGAATTGCACTGCAGTGTTCTGTTCCAGCGGTGTGTGACATTAGCTCTCAGTGTGTGTCACCCAGCAACCCCTCCCAGAGCGCCCCGCTGCGTCACCGCTGCAGGGGCGCAGTGCTCAACACCATCAGCAGCGGCAGCCGCATCGCTGCAAAACAGCAGAACAAAATCCTTCACGCAGAATGAAGCAGGAACCTCAGAACCTGTTCTCGGTACGGCCGACCGATATATCGAAATCCGACCGAAATCGCGGCTTTAATAAATGCACCGGCGCAACCGCGCTTCACCGGTTACCGTCAGCATTGCTGGGCGGGCCGGAGACGGTCGGTGAGCGAGCGACTGGGGCGCTGGGGGGGCGGGCAGAAGAGCGGCAGCTGCAGCGAGGGCGCGGTGGGAGAACGGGGCCGGGCGAACGCAGCCGAATGGGCGGAGCGTGGCCAGACGACTGTGTCTGTGTTCAGACAGTACAACCAAGTTCGCCGCGAGATTCACCTCCCCAAAGCGCCGTTCAACGCGCCCAACACGTGGTTTTCTGATGCTGTGGTGTTGCAGTTCTACCGACACTCAGACGCCGATCATATCTGCTTCATCCGTTCCCGCTTCGTGTTTCGGAGTACGTGGCCGCCTCGACGCGTCGGTCAAAGTTCAACAAACGCACTCATCCTCATGAGATCGCGGTAAAAACCCGAACAACACAGACTCTCTGCAACGCTCTCCTCCAACAAGCACGTGACTGAGACCCACCTAGTCCAACTGTGACCTGTGCTGGGCTCGGCGCCGCACCCGGCGGAACCCTAACCGTCACGCTCCTGAGCCACGCCTCCCCCGTATCCAATCGCGTTGCGCTGATGTCCCTGTACGATAGACCAATCAGATGAATGTGGAAGTGAAGCGAGCGTCATTGTGAAATACAACGAAACGTGTCCTCTGCTTTTAACCATCACCCTCGGTGAGCAGTGGGCGGCCATGACAGGCGCCCGGGGAGCGGCGTGTGGGGACGGCGCTTTGCTCAGTGGCACCTTGGCGGATCGGGATTCGAACCGGCAACCCGCTTCTTTAACCGCTAGGCCACCGCTGCCCTAAAGCCAAAGCTTACAGCACGTGGTATTCCCAGGCGGTCTCCCATCCCCGTGCTGACCAGGCCCGGCCCTGCTCAGCTTCCGAGATCAGCCATTTTTCGGCCGGCGTGTGTCCCATGTCAAAGCCACGCCCACTTAAACACAAGCAAGGCCGTAACTAGCATACTCGCGGCTCACATTTCAATGTACGGTTACGCTATGGTTCTTAATACACGAAATGTGGAGAATAATTGTAAGTTAATTTGCCATTTTTTTTTGCTTAAAATCATTCAGCCCTACTTCAAAGCATGTATTCCCGCCGGGGCCACCGCCGTCCCCCCACAGAGGGACCCCTCTTTAGCAATCCCACAATCCCCTCTACGGACCGTCGACTGCAAAGAGGCAATTTCCATTGGGGGGGCGGAGGGGGGGTGAAACGGAGTCAACAAAACAGCAATCAGGAGCTGGGACCGAACCTCCCCGTCATCCCGGGGAAATTGCTATGGGGACTGTCCTGATAACAGAGCGCGGCACGCAAGGTGGGACGAGACGGCTTCGCCACGTCCCGACAAACACGTCTAGAGAACGTTTAATAAAAAAGAAAGAAAGAGATAAAAAGCACGAGTGCCATTAGCCGCCGGATCCGGTCTCAGCGTCTTCTCAAGGGGATTCGCCCGACTGCGCGCCGGCTGCAGCTTTAAATAACGGCTCACGGTCGCCGTCTCCGGTGCCAGCGTGTCCCGCCCTTTAATCAAAAAAGCACGCAGACAACCCCGCCGGTTTCACACAAACGCCAACTACAGGCGCCTTGATATCACTACGCAATATGGGCTCGAGGGACGTATTTAAGATGCCGCATGAATTTTAAATTCTCCCATTCACACACACACATATATATTAATATGTGTGTGTGTGTGTGTGTGTGTGTAATATTTAGAAAGTCAATGAAACCAGGGTGACTGATGGTGAAAATGGTCATAAATTGCAACATCTCACATGTTGGCCTTTCTACAAGCGCCACCGTCTTTCCCCGCTTCTGTTTTCGCCGCGTCGGTTCCGCGTTTCTCGCTCTCATGCTGCCGTTTACGGGGGACAGAGCCGCGGTCCCCAGGACGGCCAGTTCATTGTCCTCCGGTCAACTGTTTATCGCGCTCGCCAGCTAAGAATTAATCACGAATCGGAGAAAAAAACTAAAAAGGTGGCATCTGTTGGCCAAGCGCGTGAAAACCCGCCCGAGGAACTTAGTTCCGGCTGCTGGAAGTGAAACTTTCTTTAATGGTCCCGGCCCGAGGCATTTCCATCTCCGGGGGTGTGTAAACTGCCAGGTGCTGCATGTGTTCAGGAACAGTAGATTTACTTCGCCGGTACTTCTGCACGCGGAGGTTTCTAATAAACTTTATTAACATTGACCGTCCGTGTGACTAGCCAGCAATTAATACAGAAAAACAAAATGTCAAAGTGCAATGCGATTCATCTCGGTTTCATCGTAGTCACAATATTACAATAAGAGACTTTCGGAAACAAACGGTTGTAGGAGCGCAATTCTGTTATATGAAGCGTGCATGTACGTGGCTTTCAAAAAAAAATTATAATAATAAACCAGGCGTACATTGACGTCAGTGGTTGGTCCCAGTGTTGCGCTTTCAACCCTGGAATTAGTCCTCCGGGACAGGCGTCCCCAAAACTACAATCATTTGTAGGCCGCCCGGGACGGTCGTGCTGCTGAAGCGGAATAATAAGCTCCGTGAACGCTCGCCGTGCATCGCAACGTTGAAAACATTCTCTGCACTTGCTCTCGCCCCACCGCGCGGCAACGGGCCGAGAGCGTTTTAATACGCTCGGCGACGCGCCGCGACGCGCATCTGGTCTTTTAACCCCTTCCGCCAGGCGAGCGGCGGAACAAAAAACAACAAAAGAGGGAAAGGGCTGCGTGAAGGCGCACAGATTGAGGACGATAATGTGGCGTTGGAAAGTGTCGGGCCTATTGTGTCCTAAAGCCCCTTTTTTCGGATTAAGCGTCACCCCCCCCCCAGGGCGCCCAATCCCAGTAACAGCAAATATCCGCACAGACGTGCAAATAATCCAACGCCGCTCATCTCGGCCGAAGGGTAAACTCGAACAAAGATGCTGAATCTCTGGCTCATATTATACACACACACACACACACACACACACACAGGCGCATTTCCCTTTAAGAATAAGTTGAAGGGCATCGCTGCTCCAGTCATGGTTTAAATAAGGCCCCGTTTCACGCCACGCTTTTTGGTACCAGACTCGGGATTTTTCCACTGCAGAGTCGTCACCTTCAGCAAAGCAGCGCAGGACCTATCTGGGTCCAAACATTCCTCTCCGGCCAATGTGAGGTCCACGGCTTTAAAAAAAACGGTGGATGGAGGGGTTTTAAAAAAAAACATAATGACAGGTGATGTCACAGCATGAGAAACTTCCAGAGGGTGACGATGCGTTGTGAATGAAGTCCCAAACGTCCCTTCTTCATTTTGCCGTAAGCGATGAGCCATCGCTTGTTTCCAGGTGTTGTAGACGACCTGGACATGTGACTCATGACCTTTTTGTCTCAACAGGTTTTTAATATCCCACCATTGCTGAAAATCCGCAGATGCATCATTCAAATTGCACCTCAGACGTCCAAAATGTACTGCAAGAATGACAGTGTCGCTATTTGCCGTTTTTCCGCAGAGAATTAATCCCATTGTCAGGGGGAAGGAGGTCTGTAAACCCTGGAGACCCTCAAATGAAGCTCAGGCTGGCATAGCAGATGATGATGATGGGAATGATGAAGATAATGATGATGGGCACGTCTCTGGCCCCTGGGGTCCCTGCGGCGGCTCTGCCACTAAAAAGCGTCGCATTCGAGGACAAGGTGCCAGGGCGCTGACCCCAATCCCACAGCGGTGTTTACATGAACCAGTGGGTTTAAGCCAATCCCACGAGATCCCAGTTAAACCAGTAACTACAAGACGAATGCAACTTTGATTTTCTAGATTTAAAAAAAGAGAACAGAACATAAGGTCCCTGTCGCTGAAATAAAAGCAGGCTCTTGACGCCTTTTTTTTACCCAGCGCCACTAGGAACTGTTGCGGGTTTTGAAGTCCCCCCGGCAGGCGCGTTTCCCCCGGTTTTAAAATTATTAACGCGATGCGGAACAAAACCGGCCAAGTTGGGTTTTTTTTTTTAATGTCTTTTAACGCGCCTCTGTCATTCTGCGCCAAAAGAAAAAAAAAACGAGACGCGAACAGACCCCACTCACCAGAAACGACCGTCCACGGAACGCGGGGTAGGCGAGGGGAATCGCGGCCAGACCGGGACCGGCTCGGGTCCGCTTGGTCCGGTTCCGGGGGCTCAGACCGCGCACATCAGCCCGACATGCCAGCAGACGGCCGGTTCGCCGCCGAGCGCAGCCCGCAAGCTCCACGCCTCCGCGGACATCGGGGCGGAGCGACGGGCAGCGGCGAGCGCCGCGCCGCTTTGCATCATGGGAGTCGTAGTCTTGCCGCGGGGTCCGAAGGTGCCGTTGCTTGGAGACGGCGCCTTACGACGCGATGTTAGACGATGCGGTACGATAATCGGCAGCATACAAAATTTAAAAAAAATTATATTGTCGTTATTATTTTGAAAAACCTGTAGAATAAATCGATTTTTTTGCAAAAATATTGATATTAGTGAAGGTACAAAAAACAAGGCATCCAATCCAACTTTATATAGCACATTTTAACAACTAAAACGGTTTCCAAAGTGCTGCACAAAAAGACAAAAAATCTGAATAAGATGCATAAAACGAGATTTAAAATTAACTAAAATTACGTCCTAAAACCATAAAAGTAATAAAAACAATATTTAAGAATATTTACACAGAGGTCCACACTACTCACGACACGTTAAAAGCCAGAGAGTAATAGTAGGTCTTAAGATGAGACTTGTCCCCCCTGGATTTAAGTGACCACGAGTTGGAGCTGGTAAAACTTTACATTTTTTTTACCCTCATTAAGACATAGAAAGTTGTGGGCAAACCAAGCCTTGATGTCACTGAGACATTCCACGAGGGGGGGCTGGAGTGGCAGGTAAATCTGACAGTCACCTGCATAAAGATGAAATTATATGCCGTGCTTCTTAAATATAAGGCTAAGAGGGAAGATGTACAGTGCAAAAAGAACAGGTGCAACAATTGAACCCTGGGGTACTCCACAGTAGAGAGGAAGGTATAAAAATGACTGTGCTTCTTAAAAAGACTATTTTAGTCGAAGCTTGGAGATAGGTTTATAGTTTGATGCCTCTGTATAGTTCCATGCCTGCTTTTATTCAATAAAGGTTCAATTACAGCAGAGGTACCACACAAGGCTGCTGTTTATAGTTTCCTGAACAGTAGTCTATGGTTGTCCACGCCTCCTTAAGTGGAGGGGGCAGGGGCAGTTGGACAGAATGAAAGTTTTAAGTTTACTGACCAGTTCAGAAAGACCTTCAAAAGATACTGACTCAAAGTTGCAAACAGTAAAAGAGCAGGTGGTATCAGGGAAGGGACTGGACAAAGGAATAACAATGTTAAACCTAATCTTGGCAACTTTTTCCATAAAAAAATGAAAGAAAACAATCACAGGTCCCAGAGGACACTTTTACCTCATATCGGACTGGATTAAGTACAGAGCCTATAAACACAGGGATTAAGCACATTTTTAGACACCACGTCAGAGAGATATTTTGGTTTTTTTAAGGCTCTTCTGATATGCATGCATGATGTTGACAATGCTTTATTTAAAAAAAAAAAAAAAAACAGATTAATTGTTTGTGCTGGTTTGATCTTGCTGAAATCATCGATTAAGTATTGAATTAAGATTAATAGTTTTTTTGCAGAAGTAACGGCTTACTCTGGGTGTAACAATAAGCACTAGCTTTGGTGCACGGCTTTTTTGGCCCATTTTTTGGCTCCAGGTGGGTTGTATGAAGCTTTTGGCCATTTTTGGCTCTGAGATCACAACTCTGACTTTTTTTTTAGCCTGTTTTGATGTGGCTGTGCCCCTGTCCTTTGCAATATTCCTCTGCATTTGAATGTTACAAGTGCACCTTCACTTTCATAAAATATAGACAGATAGATTACAGAAAAAATACAAGTGCACATAAAGTGCAGTTGCCATGTGTGTGACAGTTCAGCTGTTTATAAGGGTGACAGTTAAGGGAAAGAAACTGCTCAGTTTGTCTGCAGACTTCTAGATCTTCTACCAAAGGGCAGCTGGTCAAAAAGTCTGTGTCCAGGGTTTGAGGGATCTGTGATGATTTTCCCTCCTGGATAGGTGACAGGTGGACACAGATGATGTTTTGCAGTCTGTTCTTGTACTATTTGGTGGCTGCTCTGTACCAGATTGTGATGGAGGAGCACAGACTGGACGTCAGTTGTCCTCTACTGGGTCTTCTTGAGGATGGAGGAGATGTGGTAGCCTAGCAGGTAAAGAAGCAGAAGGTTGTTGGTTCGAATCCTGAACCACTGAGGTGCCACTGAGCTAAGCACTGTCCCCACACACTGCTCCCCGGGCGCCTGTCATGGCTGCCCACTTCTCACTCAGGGTGATGGTTAAAAGCAGAGGACACATTTCGTTGTGTCACCGTGTGCTGTGCTGTGTTTTACAATCACTTCACTTTCACTTTTGTCATTTCAGGTCCTGGGAGATTGTGGTAATTTGAAGGTCTCAGCAGAAGACATATGGTGAGGGGGATCGGTGTTGAGGTCTTTTGCATGCAACGCAATCAGAATCCGCACATAGACATTTTTATTGATGGGTTTTGTGTTGACTGTGTGGTCTGGTTTGTCTGCCTGGACTTCACTTAGCAGGTAACCTCTCAGGTAAAAGTGTCGCTTTTGCCACACCGTCACTATTTGCAAAGCAGGGTACAATGACTGTCCTTCCAGACAATGTCCTGACCATCAAAATGCAATTAAACAAAAGGCCGGACCCGCTGCCCCCCCGCCACCCTTCATAACCTTGAGAGAAATGATGATTCAGCAGCCGAAAATAGAATCAGAACCGAGTGCTGAGAACAGAGGGGGCACTTCATTTCTATTCTTAGTGGCCGGGCTCCTTCCCTTCGGACCCGGTGCATTGTTCTGATCCCAACCATCGTTTGAAAAAAAAAAAAAAAAAGAGGAAGTGTTCTTATGAGAGGAAGCCCGCCTCCACCTAAAATAGTCAGACCGCCATCCTCAGATAAAAAAGCGCCAGGCCCATCAGCGGTGCGGCAGTAAAAGTCCGACTTGGTCGGTTTGCATGTGACTAGTGGTTTTCACACCCGCGGTGGCAGAAGCGACGTTAGATAGCTTCTTATGGAGAAGATGAGCTCCTCCCCTCACACCCACAGCCTGTGAACCAGAAGACCCAGGTTCAAACCCCACTTACTACCATTGTGTCCCTGAGCAAGACACTTAACCCTAAGTTGCTCCAGGGGGACTGTCCCTGTAACTACAGATTGTAAGTCGCTCTAGATAAGGGCGTCTGATAAATGCTGTAAATGTAAATTGCTGTGCTGCACAGCAAGTGTTGGACACTCTCGCCCTTCATTAGCGCTCAGTTTATGGAAATTGATGTTTCTGGCCACTCTTTACATCACTGGTGACATCACTGTCAACCCTTGAAAATGGTCCCCCATCATCATCATCACCGTCACGTCTGGTCAGCAGAGACTGGGCTGGATGACCAGATACCACTGGACCTGATGATCTGGCTGGTGGTAGTAGCCTAGTGGGTAACACACTCGAACCAGAAGACCCGGGTTCGATTCCCACTTACTACCATTGTGTCCCTGAGTAAGACACTTAACCCTAAATTGCTCCAGGGAGACTGTCCCTGTAACTTCCGATTGTAAGTCGCTCTGGATAAGGGCGTCTGATAAATGCTGTAAATGTAAATGTAAATGTAAATGTAAAATCTAAGAAGGGCAGGTGGTCTAGTGGGTAAGGAAGCATACTCATAATCAGGAGGTTGCTGGTTCGATTCCCTTGATCAAGGCACCGTCCCAACACACTGCTCCCCGGGCGCCTGTCATGGCTGCCCACTGCTCACCAAGGGTGATGGTTTCAAAGTGTCACCGGGTGCTGCGCCGCAGTGTTTCACAATGACAATCGTTTTCACTTGATGTCCTAGTGAGTTACTTCTAATGCGGTGGCGGCTGAACGCTGAACGGTGTCGCCACCTAGTGGCCAAAAAGTGTAACCACGTCGTACACTAACGTTTAAATGTACATTTTACCGTAAAGAGAACGCCCCTTGAGTGCACGTTTAAATGTCAAGAAATACTAGTATATTGTTAGTTCTGAAATTTTACAAATATGCAAGGGCTAAGGAGGGCAGGGGCAGCGGGACTCGTAATCAGAAGGCTTTATATGACTTGCACGAAGTCCAAGCGAGGCCAGAAGACGGATTAGTAGTTTACCTTTGATGCGGTGTTCCGAGATAAAGTTTGCGTTCTGTTGGCTGATCTACGTTCCCACACCTGACATGTGCGACAAACTAGCTGCAGATTTACTGGCGATGTGAAAAATACATATGCACACAAAAAAGTACCGAGAATGTCAGCAGAAATACGTGCATAGTTGATAATGCAGCTGTTTCAACGTGGAGACGGACCGCCGTTTTATGTTAACAATTTAAACTCAAGAGAACCGAGAAGTCCCGTCTGGACGCACCACGTCAGTTCCACCTCAGGCCAGTTGGCGGCGGTGGCGGCGCAGGGACGCCGGACTCCGTCCAGGCGAGGAAGAAGAAGGCCGGGTCAAAGGTCATCTCTCAAGCCGTCATGGCCGCCGCCGGGGCATCGGTCGTGTTGAAAGCTGTGAGGAGGATCTCCGTTCGCTTTTGCCCGTTCGAGTCCAACGTGAGGGCCACCAGGTAGGTCGTCGTCTTGTAGAAATTGTCGCCGTTTAATGATCGTTACCTCTCGGTAGAACGAATCGTGTTGGACGCTCGGTTCCCGGAACCGGATCTGCAGACTGTCGGTTCTAGATTTGTATAAAAAAATTAAAGATAACCAGGAACAGCGAGCGCGATCAAAAGAGAAACCGGGAGCAAATACTCAAATATAAACCTTCAAATCTACAAACCTCATATACATTACAGGACACACATTCTCATTCAATGTGTTTTCTTTATTTTCATGACCATTTACATTAGTAGATTCATACTGAAGGCATGAATGAACACATGTGGAGTTATGTACTTAACAAAAAGTCACCGGACCTGAACCCAATCCAGATGGTTTGGGGTGAGCTGGACCGCAGAGTGAAGGCAAAGGGGCCAACAAGTGCTAAACACCTCTGGGAACTCCTTCAAGACTGTTGGAGAACCATTTCAGGTGACGACCTCTTGAAGCTCATCGAGAGAATGCCAAGAGTGTGCAAAGCAGTAATCAGAGAAAAGGGTGGCTATTTTGAAGAAACTAGAATATAAAACATGTTTTAAGTTATTTCACCTTTTTTTGTTAAGTACATAACTCCACATGTGTTCATTCATCTACCAACGTAAATGGTCATGAAAATAAAGAAAACACATTGAATGAGAAGGTGTGTCCAAACTTTTGGCCTGTACTGAATATAACATCGGGCCACAAACTCGATCCTCTCGGCCCAGAACTTGCAGAATCTTGCTTTCTGCAGCTGTTCTGTTGAAATGGTTTTAAATATGTACATGCGGAGCAGTGGTGGCCTTGCGGTTAAGGAGACGGACCCATAATTCGGGGGGGTGCTGGATCGAACCACCAAGGTGCAACTGAGTTCACCTTAGCCGCTAGGCCACTGCAGTCCGAATGTATGTTTAATCTTTTAATTCATTCTATTTATTACTAAAATAGCCACTTTTAATCCTTTTTTTTTTTTTAGTGATCTGTGCACCTTGCTTATCTTGCCTCGGTATATACAGGGAGGTAAATGTGTTTTTTTTTTTTTTTTTTTTTTTTTTTTTTTTTGTGAAGGGAGTTCCTGGTCCTGGTCGGCTCTGAGAAGGCGAGATCCACTAACATGAACTGTGAGGTGACAGTCGAGGCAAGGCACGACCGGTCCCCGCCGCTGGTCCAGGTCACCTTCGGTAAGTGTCGGGCCAGTACGTCTGTGGTGGGCGGCACACTGACGTTCAGTCTCTTGTTTATTTCTTTCTCCCCGCAGCTGATGGAGAGAATCTGGTGATGAAGGGAGCAAATCTGAGCAGCCAGGAGATGCTATCGGCCCTGAAGAGCCGCTGCACGGCCAGAGACCCACAAGCCAAGGCTGGAGGCCGAAAGTAGCCTGCAGCTCTTCACCTTCTCTGTGTGTGTGTGTGTATTTATATTTTTCGTGTAATAAAAACTGTCCTCCATCACTCATGAGTCGAAACCTGATCTGTAACTACTGTTCGCTTTTATATATATATATATATATAGAGAGAGAGAGAGAGAGAGAGAGAATTTAGTGTAGACACCTCCTTCAAAGCAATATACAGCTTTTGAGCTGTTTAGCTGAAACAGCCCAATATTTCATCCCGTTCTTCCTGGTAGCGACCAAAAACAGCGTCCTCTGAGCTGGGAGTGGGTATTGTTCATCACCGTGGGGGTGACTAGGGGGGTAGGCTGCTTCCGCTTTGCTCTGTGTAAAGTTGTAGAAAGTTTTTTTCTCCTGTGAAAGCGTTAAAGAGGGGATGATGCTGCGAACACCGCCTCCTCCCGACCTCTGCCTCAGTAAACGGGCGGCCGCCGCCGCGTCCTGTGACGCCTGACCTTTCCCCCCCATTCGACGCCCCGCCCCGCCTCGTGACGTGGCCGGCGCCGGTTGGTTAATTGGGCGCCGCGCGCGCCGCCGCGGCCGCGCTTAAGAGCGGCTCCGCCGGCTGCATCGGGCAGAGCAGCAGCGGCGGCGGCGAGCAGGATCGCGGGTATTCGGCGCGGATTTGCGGGGTGGAAGTCGAGCGCACGGCACGCAGTCAGTCAGTCGGTCACCATGGTGGAGCAGTTCGTCGGGACGTGGAAGATGGTCTCCAGCGACAACTTTGACGAGTACATGAAGGCTCTGGGTAGGGTTTCTCCTGCTCCTCGTCGCTCAGACGCTCCTTTTTTTTTTTTTTTTTTGAAAGTGTTGGTGGTTCGTCATTTAAAATGTTGTCTGCAGGCGTGGGCTTCGCCACCCGTCAGGTGGGGAACCGGACCAAGCCCAGCCTCATCGTCAGCATCGACGACCAGGGGCTGGTTTCCATGAAGTCCCAGAGCACCTTCAAAACCACCGAGATCAAGTTCAAGCTGAACGAGCAGTTCGAGGAGACCACTGCGGACGACAGGAAGACCTCGGTGTGGGACGCTCATGTGCTCTGCGCTTTTATTCGTTTATTTTGTCTTCTATTCATATATTCTTCGTTTCTCTTTAGACCGTGGTATCCCTGGATAACGGGAAACTTGTGCAGAAACAGAAGTGGGACGGGAAGGAGACCACAATAGAGCGGGAGATGGCTGATGGGAAGTTAGTAGCGGTAAGGAGCCTCCTTATGCATCATTACACATTAAATATAACTTTCTGTAAAAGTAATATTACTTCCCCCCCCCTCCACTCTTCTCTGCAGAAATGCAAGATGGGAGACGTGGTGGCCGTGAGGACGTACGTCAAGGAGTGACGAAGCGGCGTGTAGCCGGAATCTGTAGACGCCAGGCTCAGTTCAATGAGCCCGAAGGCCCCAACGTGACCAGTGTGTCCTGCTCAAATTCTTTGTAACCCCCCCCACCCCACAAAAAAGGCAACCAGCGCACTGTACTCCATTAATATATGTGGAAATATTAACCTGTGGTGCTTTTTCCAATAAACTCTGACCTGCCTTTTATTTTTTTTGACTCCTCTTGTCTTTGTTTTGCCTGAATGAGGGTAGAATTTCTGCCGTTTGGTCTCCTTGGTGTTTTAATAGTTAAAGTTTAAATGTCAGTGGAGGTGGGAAGCGGGTACTTTACTCTGGTCGGTCTCCTGCAGATAAGACCGTGAGGTCCCCACCGGCACCAACTGTCAGGCAGGATGTGTAATCTTTTTCCTCTTTCCATGCTGGAACATTTCCTTTTTGGTCCAGATTTTTTCAGCGCACGCATTGAAACGAGAACATTGGTCCCCAGAGCATCACTCCCTTTGGCCTGAGCCCAACATTCCCAGGGCGGGAAAAGGGAGTGGGCCACTGATTGGGTTTGATGACATTAACAGCTGAAGCAGGTGGAACAGTCCGGTGTTCCCAGAATTCCCGTAGAGAAAAGGTTCACCCATGGGGTGTCTGATTCTTTACATCCCTACTGGTATCTGCAGATTTTGTGACCTGGTTTCGGTGGCTTGTCACGGTTCACAAGGGCAAAATTCACAGTGATGTAAGACCCCAACATCTGGGCAAACTACGGCCCTGGTTTTCTGAGTGAGAGGGGAAAGAGGGTGGGCGCTGTGTCTAACCTACGACCCGAGACGTGATTCACTATTTATAACCTCGTCTCCAGAAATACGACATGGAGATGAAGCAGGGCACAAGTTGACATTCCTTGTTTTGCAAAAAAAAACTTTTTTTTTTTTTTTTTGCGACACAGTTTTCTTCCAAAAAGGGGTGTTGGGTCCACTTCGCTATAACTTTGGACAGAAAAAAAGCCCATTTTGCATGCAGGGCTTCTGAATCTTTTAATTGTGTTGTTTTGAATTCGTCTTTAACTTTCGAGTTTTCCACGCAACACCCGTGACCCTTGACTGGATCAATACGGTGTGAAAAACGCTGCGCTCTGGCTATCTCACAATACTCAGGGGCTCCCGCGACTCAGCCCCTGTCTCCAGTGAGCGCGTGAAATCACATCCTCCGAGCAGCATCTGGAAAGTTCCATTCCAGGGGTCTGGACACACCCTTCCATAGCTGTTCCACACACACACACACACACACACACTGTGGAACCGCTGTGCCTGTTGTTGTGCTACTGGGGCCAAGGTTAGTGTTACACATGCGGCCATTCGCGGTATAACTCAGGAAGGCCCCAGGGGGTCTGTTTACCTCCTCAACGGCGTACCTACGGTGAAAAACACACGATAAAATCATCGCTCAGCTGGGCGGGCATCCTTCGGCTGCGCCCTAATTCCCGAGGAATGCGATGCAAGCCCCGCCTCCGCCGAGCTGAAACGCAGATATATGGCCAAGGGTTAACGAAAGACAAAGGCCGAAGGCGTTCCTTCGCTCGGCCCGTAACGTTCTCTCCTCCGCAGGAACGGGGCCATTGCTAGGAATGCTGGGCCCCCTGGAAGAATATTTGTGTGGCCCCTGTAGACCACATCCTATCAAAAGCCTATTTTCGGTGTGCCTGGGGTTCGGAAGCATTGTTACAGCCTGCTCAGGACTCGCCCTGTCATAAGATTAATTAAATTTTCCTGCGTTTCAATGAAACGTTGATATTTGCAAGTCAGCTGCAGGAATGACCTCAGCGACGCTGAAAGAGGCCGTGGATTCGCTCCTGCCCCAGTGCCTGCTGGGAGTCGGGGGGTTACTGGGCCTCGGCGGATCCCCTCGTTGAACTCCAGCTCTGTGTCCATCAGTGGGCGGCTTCTGAACGTCCAAAGGGAAGCTATGCAGCCCTTGGGCAACAGTTTATTTCTCGAAACAGCCGAATGCGACGTCGGGAGCGGCTTCTTTTCCACTCCTCCATGCTCTTCCAGTCCGGGACTCGTGAGCGGAGATAACCGCCGGTGGGGGGGGGGGGGGGGGGGGTGGGGTGGGGGGGGGGGGTTCTCTCAGCGTGGCGCTGTGAACGCGCTGCTCTTTAGCCCGCGCTGGGTCGGCCACAGAGGCCAGGTGGGACCGGCCGCAGATGTACTGGGGCCTACAAAAACAGCCTTTGTTGCGCCTGCTGGCTGCCGCGGAACGCCGCGCGCTGTTTGCCAGAGCAGCGCCGGTGCACGGTGATGCATGTGGAGCGTTCACACACTCTTCAAAGGGCGAGGAGGAGCGCTGTGGACGAACTGCAAACATGCAGTGGGGTTCTCATTTCCTCCTTTCAAACGATATGGCCCGTATTGTCCCAGCGTTAAAAAAGACTGTTTATTAATGGCCGTCTGCAGGGAGCGTCTGCTTATTGCTCATCTGAAAGTTCAAAAGTGAGCACAGCGCAGCACACAACGAAATGTGTCCTCTGCTTTTAACCATCACCCTTGGTGAGCAGTGGGCAGCCATGACAGGTGCCCGGGGAGCAGTGTGTGGGGACGGTGCTTCCCCACATGTTGGAGAGGAGGATCTAACAACCCACCCAGCCCTCTTAGTTAGTGTATAATTATTTCTGACACCTAGAACATGAACTTTAATCATTTTTTATGAAGTTCAAAAAGGGGGAGTCATGATTGACAGCTATCACATTCCCTAAATCTGGACAATTTAAGCAGTGTCCATCTCCTCCTTTTCACCTCCATTTCCTTCCGGATTTGTGAATGGGCATCACAAACATGACCACGCCCACTAACACCAACAACACGCACATTATCAGCACTATAATTCAAATATTAGTGAACATGCAACAACATTTGTTTAGTCATGGGAAAATGTAGCCTTGACCCAGAATTATAACCCTTATTTTAAAAAAAAGGTCTTTAATGTCTTTATTGTGTGTTCTGCACGTTTAAATATCGCACTAGAGAGCGACCAGCAAAGAGCATTTATAAAATGTATAAGCACTCAGTGTTCTGTAGAATCCTGAAGTCACAAAATAGTGGGACATTAGGGGGGTTGGACAAATAGGAACGATGAAATTTTTTTTTTGTATTTATAATTATTTTTTTGCATTACTTATAATTTTTACATTCTTTTACTTAAAAATAAAATCTCCGTTTTATAGTGACCACAGTCTCCTGCAGATATACAAGGGACAGTTTTGTCTTCCGTTTTGCATGTGTGCCGATATAGCGGGAATCTGCGGAATCTTGTCCATCGTTGTTATGGAGGGCGCGGGGATGCGATGGCACCGTGTTTGGATTCCACTAAAAAACTGTCCGACCTTCAGTAAAGCAGGTGCCGACTTTGCCGCCATAACAGCGCGACCAGTCTGACCCGAGGATGTGTCCATCGTCCTAGAACATCAGAGATAAACAACCGAGCGTTTTTTTTTTTTTTCTTGAGGAAAGGCCAGGTTATTTGATCCAAAATGATTAATTAAAGATTCTTCCCGGTTTTTAACAACAATGGCTACATGATTGCCACTGGACACTCACACGCACTTCCACACACTGTGGGGGAAAGATAACAGCGGCCTATCGTGGCCTGAAGGAAAAAGGAAGCCGTCCGTCATCCGAGACAGACCGCTTTTGGCGAGTAAATGGCACTTTTTAACCAGTTAACCTTTCACCGGCCCGTGATTCACGCCAGAGCTGGACGAATCGCGGTTCTGCGAGATCTGGAGAGACGCATCAGGCCCTTGGGTCAGCGTGTCAAGGTTGGCCTGTGTATTACTCAACTATTGATGTGTCTACATCACACACACACACACACACACACACACACACACACACACGTGCGCGCATTCTGAGAGTCTGGTGCTACTACAGCTGCAGACAAAGCAGCGCAGCCGCCCTGAGGTCAAGCGTCTCAGCGACCCCCACGCCTTTTCTCATGGGTTTTGTTTAATCCAGAAACAGCAGAAAAGGGGAAGCAGCTCATGTGACTTTTTTTTTTTTTTTTTACCAGCGTTGCTGACGGACGGTGTCTAGCCCCCTTTTCCTTCCACCAAATGCAGACATAATTCACTTAATTAGGTCTTAGTGTCAAACCCAGTGTGGTGGTCCACAAATCCCCGGGAAAAGGGGGATTTGTTTTTCCTTGCTCAACACCGGTTGGGCCTGAGGGGAAGGGGGTGGAGGGAAGGGGGGGGGGTCCTTTAGATCTGCATGCTTTCTTCAGATCTACACATGTACTTATGAAGAGCAGCCATTGTTACTGGGCCACGCCCTTTTTTTATTTAAAAGCTGCCGTGTTGTGTCTATATGCTGTGATGTCTATTATGGGACCGTTTGAAGAAAGGTCAAGGCTTTGTACCTTCCCCACATGGGACTGTGCATGTTATTAGTAATAATAAACATGTTAATAATAATAATATGGTGCAGCGGCATCACAATGCATCTCCTCCAGCCGTCTGTTGCCGAGGAGCCTTTCTTTCTCATATCATCCGCCCACGTACGGATTCAAAGTTAACGCTGCTGCACTCTTCATTGTTTAAGTCACCATCTGATTAAATTCTGAACGCAGCCTCCTCTTTCATTATGCTTTTAAAAAATGTAAGAAATGAATGAAGTAAAACTTTTTCTAAAAGCTCAAGACAAATCTTTTGAAATGGGTTTCTTTTGCTTTTCATAATTTGCTTGTTAATATTCTCTTTTGGGGGGGCTGGAAAGAATTGTTCATCTGTTTCATCTGCATATACAGTTGACAAAAGTAATTCACAGGATCGTCCAACATCTGAAAGCCATCACCATTTAACTAGGACCTGTGAGGTTTTTGCGTAACGCACCAGTAGCACAACTCGTACATTGTACTATTGTAGACTAAGACCCACATTAAGGATGAAACGACCGCTGTGAAAGAGACAATATATGTATTGCATAGTTCACAATAGAAACATGTTGTCTGATTGAACAAATCACACAAATTCTGTTACTGGCAATTCTATGCCGTTGCCTATTATATAATTCCTCGTCTGACTTATGCCTATGGTCTAATAAGCTTTCCCCCCCTGTACATGAATACACACAGTGGTTTTTAAGCCATTAAAAAGCTTTATTAATGGATTTATAGCTAAAAGGAAAAAAAAAACTTTGAAAACATTCCAGCTGGCTTAAGTCACTGAGCATTGTGGAACGAGTGATTAAGCGGTCGAAGGAGGAGGTCAACAGCTTGTAAATGCATTGGCTAAGAAAACATCCCTGCGTTTCCACACTACCACCCCACCACACCCGCTTCCAGCCACGATATCGCTGGTTTGAAAAAAAAAAAAAAAATCTGGTCTGTCCACATGATTCATACTTTAATGCCTAAATACTTGGGCTGTCTAATTTAACGAATTTGAGTAAACACCATTACGGCCGGGAAACCTGCTGATACCAGCGGTCACCAGCACTGCACACAGATAAGCTGGTCCTTATCCTTAATATGGATTTATGATGCAATTTTCGTGTTTGTTAGCGCGCCGATGATGTGTGTCAAAGGCTAGGCCAGGAACGGCGGCCTCCTGCGGTCTCCCTGCATTTTCTGGGGGCTTTACTGGCCCCACCGCATTCATTCGATTTGAAGCAGGCAGGGAGAAAGGATGCAAGACGTTGTGAAAGTGAACATGTTGAGTCCTTTTACCACGACCGCCCAGCGAGGCTCCTGATTTCTCGTGGCATGCACTGTCGCAAGAAACAAAACACATGCAAGAGTTCTGCCTGTTGCATGGTCCTATGGGCCTTATTCCAATGAACTAAAAGAGCAAAAGGGGACCTGCTGGAAGTGTTTGGTCCTCTGGTTTGTTGATGCTGTTCCAGCAAATACATAGTTTCAAACGACTATTAGCTTTAAAAAGTGTTATTTAAACAAGATATTTTGGTTTATTTCTTCTTTTTTTTATCATGAACACGCATATTATTATGTTTTCTTGCGTTCTAGCGAATGGGACATTTGTGCACATGTGTTAAAAGGCTCTGGGAGCCACTCCACGCAGGGCAAAAGGAAAGGAAACGGCAACGCAGAGAGCTTAATGACCTTAATGAAGGGTTCAGAATGCACAGGGCTCTAATTTAACTAAGCCAATGTGTCACCTTGGCATCTTGGCTCCTCCGCACCACACCTGTGTTCCATCTACAAATGGAAATACAAAAGACACAAGCAGATGTATGCCTGATCGTCCACACACACAGACACACACACACCTAGGCTATAATCCTCCCATGCTTGCAGGTTCCATAGGGGTCAGCATTTGCCGTGCGCAGCTTTTATTTCCGCCCGATTATTTTTGGGCCAGTCACCCCGTGGCCTGTCAGTGACAATCATGCTCACGGTAGCCCATTCTCTTCCGCCTGGGGGGCTCCATTCAGAGGGCAGCAGCGTCATTAGGCCGGCCAGACCTTACTCACAGGCCCAGGGCAGCCCAGTCAGCAAATACACCCCCCGCAGAGAAAAAGGGGAGCCTGGGAAATAAATACATCCCAGGGGTGTTTGGTGGGACGTCTGTGATCCCTGATCTGTGGCGGATCAGCGGAACAAGGTGTCCCTTCAGTGGAGTCTTATTGCTGGACCAGACATGAAGTTTGTGGTACAGAAATGAATGTGGTCCTCTGCGCTTGTCTGGGATCCCACCCCAGGACTCCAGTTCACAGTTCATAGCCACACAGGTCAGCTTAGGTGGTGTTAAACTGACCCCGGATCGAGTGACGACACATGTAAATGCATTAAAATAAGATGCTTTCCATAAGCTTTCTACACAACCAAAAAGGTAACAAAAAAGGTCTTTGGTGATATTATAAGCAGGGCAGTCAAAATTAAGGCATTAAGGCATCGCTGTGATTAATTTTACATTTTTAACGTATTAAAATAAATGAATGCAGCTGCAGTTTGTTTACTAATTAATCGTGTTTAATCACAAAAAATAATCCCCATAATTGAATTATTGTAAAAAAATCCGGTAAATAAAAACACTTTTTCCTGATCACATGATTACGTTGATTTAATCTACAAGTGATAATAACCCTTATGAGGTGAGATGGCTTGGTGTGAGTTTGGTTGTCTTGGTGATGCTTGATATCTAGAGATAGGTTGTCATGTAGCAACCAGGCATCACTTTAATAAACAAAGTCATTTATTCAAGGAAGTCACAATCATCCACAATGACAAAAGGAATACTTTGGGAGCTGGGTTGAAGTCCAGGCCTACTTCTTTTTCCGGGGCTCCAGTTTTCTCCCAAGGTCCAAATTAGGTGATGCTAGACCAACTCTTATGTGGTTGACCCCATGATGGACAGGGGGTCATCCCAGCGTTCTGCTATTCTGATAAGGAAATACTGAACAGAGAAGGAAACATTAAGATGGAGTGTGCATTTAGACAGAAACAGACATTTACATTACATTAAGCGATTTACATTGATTATTTACTCCTGGAACATCTTGCTTGCTCAAGTTGGCTACTACCATCTTTATTAAAAATCTAAAATATATATGAACTATGAATTTGTATGTATTTATGACTAAACAAAAGGTTTTAAAAAAACCCCACATTGAACAGTTCTGAATTTTCTAAGCAACCTTTGGCCAGCACTGCCCCCTTGTGGTGCATATTGGTGCTTATTACGTTAAGGAAGCGGCCCCGTAGTCAGAAGGTTGCTGGTTCGAATCCCGAGCCGCCAAGGGGCCACTGAGGTGCCACTGAGCAAAGCACCGTCCCCACTCACTGCTCCCCGGGCGCCTGTCATGGCTGCCCACTGCTCACTCAGGGTGATGGGTTAAATGCAGAGGACAAATTTCACTGTGTGCACCGTGTGCTGTGCTGCTGTGTATCACATGTGACAATCACTTCACTTTTTTTTTTTTTTTTTTTACACCAATAGAAAATTGCAGAAAACATTATTTTATTAAATAATAAGAGGCCTTAAATATACGTTTATTATATGTATATACATCACTTTGCAACTTCTATTCTGCATTAGCTTCAGTTTAATATAAAAAGAAATGCAGAGTAAACAAGATTACATAATTTACGTCAATATAATATGCATCATAGTATTTAATCACATTTTTTGTGGCTTAAAGAACTTTTGTCCTGTGGGTTTACTATCATTTTCATGAAACATTATTTCAGGATCATTATTTTAGAAATCATAGAATTGGTAATCATGCGGCAATGACTAAATAGAGGAACTCGTGTCTGGAGAAAAAGAGTGAACACCAAAAGTTTTAATATCAAGAAGAAAAATGAAGGCTATTATCCACATCAGTGGAGACTTTACTGTGCAATTTCCAAAGAGCCCATATTTCAATCTCTGGGCCCAAAACAACTGGCACAATTTAATTTTTACTGTACAGTACTGTGTATTTGGCATTTAGAAGACTCACATTTTTTATATATATATATATATATATATATATATATATATATATATATATATATATATATATATATATATATATATATATATATATATATATATATATATCCAGTAATTTCCACAACAGTGTATTTTGACCAATACATAGAGAATTCAAAAAATATTTTAACAACACACACACGTGTGTGTGTGTGTGTCTGTGTGTGTGTTCCACAACAGTGTATTTTGACCAATACATAGAGAATTCAAAAAATATTTTAACAACACACACACACGTGTGTGTGTGTGTGTCTGTGTGTGTGTTCCACAACAGTGTATTTTGACCAATACATACAGAATTCAAAAAATATTTTAACAACACACACACGTGTGTGTGTGTGTCTGTGTGTGTGTCTATATATATATATATATAAGAAGACAAAGCAACTGGAACAATATATACACAGACACACACACACACATTATAAATATAATTAAACATATGGTACTTGATTATAATAAAAGTTAACAGGACCAGAAATTAACAGATATTTTTAATTAGAGATTTTCCTGGATTTCGTGCAGGTTTCTTTAACTGCTTGGCTGGATTGTACCATTATTTAAGAATATGGGGTGCTTAAATAACTGTATAGGATGATCCGAGTTTTTGGTAACCCGTACGGTTATAGTAAAACGGCATTAACGAATGTCATGTAGAACATTCCGTGTCTGCGGCTGTAACACCTACAAAGATGACTTGCTTCGTTGCTGCGCCTCTTACTCCTGGACGGTGGACCGGTGAGTTGGTACGGTCCAGACACACGCAGAATGGCTGATCCTTAACCAGGGATTATCTAGTGAGGAGAAGACGGGTAACAAGATCTAACCCTCTTTAGCCGGATTGGCATCTGGAGCGATCATGGCGGCGGCTGACGACGAGCGAGACGTGAGCACCACGCAGTACTGCGCGAAGCTGCAGGAGTGGATGTGGAGCTACTACTGGGGCTGCGCGCCCCCGGTCCCCGCGGTCTATTACAGCCTGCCGGACGCCTTCCCGTGGCGCCCGGCCCAGCCCTCTCCCGCGGAGACCCCGCACTGGTACAGCCAGGTGGCCTTCCGTGCGCCGAGCGCGGCCGGCCCAGAACCGGCACCCGCAGGACCGGGACCGCGGCGGGTCGACGGGAACGCGCCCCAGCCAGGTAGGTCCGGCTCGACCAATCAGCACACAGCAAGGTACCAGGCGCGACCCCTGAAATGTTTCTACTCCGTACAGTAGAGGGCGGTATTTCGCAAGCACTCGAGGGCGTGTCTCGGGTCGAGGCCTGGAATTGTTTTCGATTCTCGACATGAAAATTTGACTCTGTGAGTTTTGTAAGTTCCCCTGGCCTGCCTACGGTCCTACTGTGGCTAGAAATGGCGGCATGTATAAAGAGCGCTTTGGTCATTCTGTTTCACCGTTCAGAGAGAGCGGCAGCGCAGATGGTTGGATCTGGAATTTGTCCCCTTGTGTCGTCATAAGGGGAAAGGTTACCTCCCGTTTCTTGTGCTTTTTCTATCCAGAGAATTTCCCGCCGCTCCCCAAAAACATTATCTCCACTGACCGGCATAGCTGGAAAACAAGCGAAGCATTGCAGTTGCGTTTTTTTTTTAGTTCCGTCACGCGAGAAGAACCGGTGGGTTAATTTTATTGTTTTCTGGAAAAACGCCCACACGGCATCCTGTCTGCCTAACGTTGTTGTTGGTGAATGGTGTTGATGACGTAATTTCCACGTATGCCCGCTCATCTTCTATAGGCCGCTCTTGTCCTCATCCCGCCTCTCTCCTCCTCATTAGCATTTAAAGCTACAGACACCGATACGGCGTGTCCTGGAGAAATATCATAGTGGGACCGGATCAAAGTGGCTGTAATTTCGGAAAGAGACTTCAGATAAAATATTAGGGGACCACCAAGATCGATAATAAATATAAAAAACCAAATCCTAATAGGGGATCTTTAACACGATAAACATTGACATCAACACAATGCTGGATTATTTACAGGGTTTTGTCTTCTCTCCCATCAGGCCGTGAGTACACCATCCCTTCCCCTTTACACCGCCTCCTGGCGGAGACCGTGGACTTCTTCATTCTGTTCTGCGTGAAGGCCACGGTGGTGCTATGGGTCATGCACCTGAGCGGAATGAAGTGAGTACGGTGTGTTGATCCTCCGCCACAGACAAAAACAAGCTGCGTGCCATTACTTTCATTCTCTTGCCCTCCTCTGAAGGGACATCTCCAAGTTTGTCATGAACTTTGTTGTGGAGGAGATAGACGACAACACGTCTCTGGAAGACCTGCAGAAGATGATGGCGGTTGCCCTGGTGTACCGAATGCTGGTTTGCTTTTATGAGGTGAGTCTCTCAAGCACAATCGATTTACAGCCTGTCATACGTTGACACACAGAATATTTTAATTTTGTAGCATTGTTTAAGCGTCCTCTCCACCTCAGATCATCTGCATCTGGGGGGCGGGCGGAGCCACGCCTGGGAAGTTCCTGCTCGGCCTGCGCGTGGTCTCCTGCGACACCTCTGTCCTGGTGCGGCCCAATCGGGTTCTGGTCGTCCCGGCGACCAACGTGAGCCTGTCTGCGTGAGTTCCGCGAGATTTTAACACGAGGAATGCAAATCCAAAACTGCAGATTTTTTACAAACTTTTTTTAATTAACAGGTGGTTATTTACATTTACAGCATTTATCAAGTGAAGTGATTGTCACATGTGATACACAGCAGCACAGCACACGGTGCACACAGTGAAATTTGTCCTCTGCATTTAACCCATCACCCTGAGTGAGCAGTGGGCAGCCATGACCAGCGCCCGGGGAGCAGTGTGTGGGGACGGTGCTTTGCTCAGTGGCACCTCAGTGGCACCTTGGCGGATATGGATTCGAACCGGCAACCTTCTGATTACGAGGCCGCTTCACATTTACATTTACGGCATTTGGCAGACGCCCTTATCCAGAGCGACTTACAACGTGGTCGCGTTACAACGTGGTACAACGTGCTTCCTTAACCGCTAGGCCACCACTGCCACCACATCAGACACCCTTGTCCAGAGCAACTTACAATCAGTAGCTACAGGGACCGTCCCCCCCTGGAGCAACTTAGGGTTAAGTGTCTTGCTCAGGGACACAATGGTAGTAAGTGGGATTTGAACCTGGGTCTTCTGGTATTTAATACAAGGCGACCCATAGCTTGATCTTTACATGCAATTATCATATTAGCTCCAAGTTGTCCTTCATGCTGTTTTATTTTGAGCTGTATTGACACCTTCTGCTGCAGAAGCTCATTTTATTTCACTGTTGATCGCTTTATGCAGTTTTCTGATGTTAAGGAGTGAATTTTTCTGTTTGCTTTAAATAGGCCAAGTGAAACTCGCTGTAGACAGAACGTTGGTTTAATTAGCAGATTATCACATTTCTGAATAAAAAATGAGGTTATTTCTGATGGCAACGGTAGAAACCGTAACGCTGCTCTCCACAACAAACCACTACTTTGGCCTGTAATGTGCAATACAAGCTGAAAGCGAGCATTTTCTGAAATCTTGACACATTTGCAATCGTTGTCACATTTTATACACAAATTATCAATTAAATTATTTAACATTCATTTTGAGGGCAATTTACAAATGCTTTTCTTTTCTACATGTTCTAGTATGGAGTTGGTGTGCTGTCTGGGTTATTATTATTATTATTATTATTATTATAATAATTATTATTATTAATATTATATAGATTTTTTAATCATGTGTGTGATCTTAACATTCCCTTCTCTTCTCACAGCTCCACCGTGCGAGCCCTGAACAAGAACTTCTCCATAGCCTTCCTCTTTCCTGTCTTCATCACCCTGCTGTTCTTCCAGCACAACCGCGCCGTTTATGACATCGTGGCCGGAACCATTGTGGTCCAGCGCAGGGGACCCAGATAATGGGACACATTCAGCAGGAGACACAGGGTCTTAAACCAGGCATGAGAACCAATTTTTAGAAAGTTTTGCTTCCAGTTGTCCCTGGGCCAAGTGCAGATGGACCTTTTCTCGCCCTTTTACCAAAGTCATAGCTTTGGTGCACACGGTAAACACCTGGATTTGAGCTTGGCCTGTTCTGGCGTCCGCACACTCTGCCCGTATTTGTTTGGGTTTGTTCCCACGGTTCGAAGACGAGCCGGATGCAGGGTCAACCCGATGAATAGAAACAGGTCCAGCACTCCAGCGTTGGCCCGGGTTTTATACTGCACCTGTGGGTCTGGATGTCCAGATGATGACACGTCTGACCTACATTTTCTCCACGGTGGTGCGTCCCAGGGTCCGCACAACCTCTCTGGGCCTTTCGTCTTGAGTTTTGGTGACATGATGCGTGTAGAGAAAGAGACTCTGAGCTGCAGACTCTGTGACTCTGACTCCGTTCTCCATCTGTAGACTTTTGCTTGCAGGAGATCATTCTCCGACACCCCGTTCTTCTCAACATCAACAATAACAACAACATTTATTTCTTATATATCCCAAAATCACATACAATATGTCACAATGGGCTACTTTCATATCAACATATCAACATCGACATTATTAACACTTTTTAATCAGTTTTACACTTTTAGACAGTCCCTGCCTAGTTCTTTATGGGAAGATTAAATAATTTGTTTCACTACTGACTAAAACTTTTGCACAGTGCTGGATATAATGTGAATTTTATATCTGTATATAAAATACTTAAGTAAAATAATGACCAAAATGTTCTTTCATCCTCACTGTGCATTGTAAATATTCTGTATTCAAGAGTAATTATATATAGACTAATAGTTTCTACAGAATTACTGAATGTTATGTCACCATTTGTTTTGTTGGTGGTGTGTACAGTATTAAGACACTTTTATAATACAAGTATAATTATACAATAATTATATATAACATGGACTATAACAGGATTATTATTAATGCTGTCCTACATTCTTCAGCAAAATGCTATTACACACAGAATATGTTTCCTTTAATTGCAGTTGAATCGTATATTGTATGCCATTCAATTGCATTTTTGTTTTTTGTGTATGATGACTGCGTTACTCCACTAGGGAGCGCCCACTGCCAGCCAACGCCATTAAAGGTCGCTGTGACATCACGTGGGAAGAGAGGCAGCCTTTATTAACAGGGATGAAAGGCTTGATTAAAGGTGCTGGTCGTCTCCCTGCGCGCCTCCACCCATTACTCCATCAGAGCCTCAGACAGACAAGAAAGCAGGCGGCGGGGGTCCTCGTCATGAGATCTGTTTTTAATATCACCGCATGGCTCGCAATGCTTCCCCCACCCTGAGGTCCAAGTGGGAGAAAAGAAACAACAGGAAAACACACATACACACTCAGATACAAATCCCATGTGTTACCATTGGGCCCCTGAAAGCCTGCGGGCCCGGGCCTCTGCACCAGTTGCACCTAGGACAGGTGATCAGTCTTTTTTCTAAAAATTCTGTTGCCGTCATGATTGAACGTTGACATCAGAAAACGTGTAAAATGTGAAATGGAATGCAGTGACACGCATGTTCCCATAAATCCTGGTGAAACTTGTCTAAACCACACACCTTGACCTGATGTTGCACTCTGGGTGCAACCAAAAGGGGAGGAGCTTCCTGTTCACATTTCCCTCCAGATGCCAGGCTGGTTTGTCAGAATATCCTAACCTGTGGGTTTTTGTGTCTTCTGTGGGTTTAATTTTTTTTTCTTTTGTAGTCCTTACCAGTTTCACTAAACACAAATTCAATTGGGGTGTCCCCACTTTCATCAGTGGAGCTTTATCTTGGCTGATCGCCCTCCATTGAAAGACTTGAAGGATTCATGTTAATCACAGGTGAAGTGGAACCATAATTGCCACATCTCGCAACTGTCCGTTGTGGAAAGTGCAGCGAGGAAAGGGAAGACTTGTGAAATTTCAGTGTAATTGCACTCTTTCTGCACCCATAAAAATATATATACACACACCATTTTTATGGCAATTAATTTTATGGCAGGTCTAGGTGCACAATTGGGGCCACAAGGGGTGTCGAGAGGCAATATTTGATACTACACAAAAAAAACAAATGCAATCAAATCAAGACTGTAATTACCACCACTACCTCATCCCCCTACTATTTATTATATGGAAAATAATATATATATATATATTTTTAATAGATTTCTAAAATAAATAATAATACAATTCTGGCATTTAAAGGGTTAAAATCCTGAAAATGATAGAATTTTTGATCATTTTGTAAAAGTGATTTATGGAAACAGTATATGAAACAGTATTTCAATACACAGCATACTGTGTATACCGTTGCACTGACAATAAATCTCTCTTGAATCTTGATTTTTAATAAAGGCATGTAGTAATGTTTCATTTGAGTGCCTGTTGTGCCTGTTCTCATGCCATATAGAAATAGCAGAAATCGTGGCGAACAGCAAACACAGCAGAAGTGGAAAGTGAATGATTCTGTTCTCCCGTGCTCTCATTTTTCTGGAGTGGAAACTGTAACATGACCCAGTTTTTTGCCCCGAGCGTTCAGAGCAACCATCTCTCATCTTAGCAAAATATTTGCTTTCTGTCTGCACACTCCTGTGTCTGTCCGTGTTGGGTCAACTGCTGTTAAACTGTCCTTTTCCTGGTACTTTCTTTTTTCTGTACTCCATTATCAGGATTACAACAGCGCCTCGTGTTTTTTTTCCCACTCGTTTTATCTTCTGCTACTTGGAGTATGAGCACTTTAGATGCATGTCAGGGTAGCTGAGGTCTGTGGAATGAATAAACCAGAATACATGTTCTTAATGGTCTTGTATTAATTTATATTCCTTGGAGGCCAAAAGGAGACATCCTGAATGGAGACTTCATAACGTTAATACCGGAATTGTTTTTGTAGGGTTGTTGTAAATATGAGCCAATTTGGGAAGATTTTGGACATAAAACAATAATCCATGACACAATAAAAGGTTTAGAATTCTATTGACTCTGGAGAATCACCTGCAACCTTCATATCCAGACAGAGAGCAGGTCCTCTTCCACGGATGGCCGCCATGTTGCGCCGCCATCTTTCTACACAAGGCCAAAAGGAGGACAGAAGTGCATTTTGGGGTTTCGAGTTGGACTGTTGCATCGAATCAATATACGTTCTAATACATTAGAACTGGTTCTTGCTAGATGTTACAAAGCATACAAATGGTGGTAGTAGCCTAGCGGGTAACACACTCGCCTGTGAACCAGAAGACCCAGGTTCAAATCCCACTTACTACCATTGTGTCCCTGAGCAAGACACTTAACCCTAAGTTGCTCCAGGTGGGGACTGTCCCTGTAATGTAAATGTAATAATGTAAATGTAAAAATGTATGAAGGCGGCACCCGAAGAGCAAAGGCGTTGTGGCGACGTGACGCTGTCTCCCAGTTTGGGGGCTCCTTCAATGCATCCTTCTTTGTAGTAATGTAGTCCACAAATTGATTATCTTTATAGGATTGCGGGATGAATAAACAAGAACGCATGCTCTTAACACATGCTCACTGGGGCAGTGGTGGCCTAGCGGTTAAGGAAGTGGCCCCGTAATCAGGAGGTTGCCGGTTCGAATCACGATCCGCCACGGTGCCACTGAGGTGCCACTGAGCAAAGCACCGTCCCCACACACTGCTCCCCGGGTGCTTGTCATGGCTGCCCACTGTTCACTCAGGGTGATGGGTTAAATGCAGACGACAAATTTCACTCATTGCACCGTGTGCTAGTGCTGCTGTGTGTCACATGTGACAATCACTTCACTTTAAAGTAAAGTAACTTTTTAAAGTCAAGTTTAAAGTAATGACCACTGTGTTCTGTGTCTCAGCGAACCAGGTTTCAGAAGCAGAAACTAGCCGGTGCAACTGAGAATGGGACTTCTGGAGAGAAAACAGATCCCGTCTGTTCTTGCCGGGTTTTAAATTCTCACTGCCTCGTTGTTGCGGGCTGGCAGCATCAGGTGAGGTGTGATTTGGCGGGACGGGGTCTCATTAGTCGCGCTCGCGCCGAGAGGAGGTGCCAAGGATGCCTGTGACAACCGCAAACCCACGGTAGCAGGAAACGCTCTTCCTCCTGGAAACCTTCTGTCTGGCTTGACACCGACGCTTTGTGAAGGCGAAGGAGAGCCGGGCCTCAGGATAACGCACGTCCATAAACGCACATTTCTTGCCAATTTTATTACAAACACGTCACGTGTGGGAGGCGATCAGTGTCACTGCTGGTGCACCATCCGAACACCTCCATGCAGCATCTGTGCTGTGGTCCGATTTTACTCTAATTAGCAGCCTGGGGTGCACCTTCAGACAATTGTTGAGATCCAGTTCATTAGATCTTTAGTGGCTCAGCTGTTGAAACATCTAGTGGGAGTTCTTTCCACCACCTGGTCTCCAAGACAGAGAAGAGTCTAGCTGAATGCTTTCCTGGTACTTAAGATGGTGGTACCAGTCGAGCAGTGCTGGAGGATTGGGGAAATCGACCGAGGGGCGATGAGGGTTCTGAGGTAGGAGGCTGCTGACCCTTCCTTGGCTTTGTAGGCCAGCATCAGTGTTTTGAATCTGACGCGGGGGCAGCAACAGGAAGCCAGTGGAGGGAACGCAGCAGTGGAGGGGTGTGGGAGAATTTGGGAAAGGCTGAAGGCAAGTCCTGCTGCAGCTGAAGAGTTCAAGTAACGATAAGAGGGAGACCAGCCAGGAGTGAGTTCAGTTTGTGGTCCAGAGATTGAACAAGTATCTGAGCAGCCTGTGTTGATAAAAATGGACGAATCCCTTTAATTTTGCAGAGAATGAATTGACCCTAGCAAGAGAAATTGAAAATATGAGACTAGTTACCCCATGGACTAGCATAGTTATCCCATGGTTGTGTGCAGTGACAGAAGAGGAGATTGGAAAATTGTCCGGGGAGACCTTTCTTTTTGTGGTGCGACATTGCATGATCTCATCATCTGACCAACAGCTGATCATGTTGAGGAAGGTTGGTGTTGCAATCCTGTTAATAATGAGCATGGAATGGCCATTGTGGATCATTTCTAATGAAGTGCCTCCTTCTTTTAATGTCGTATTCCCCAGACAAATGAAGATGAGTCCAAAGCCCGAACTTGGCCAGCGCAGACCTTTTCTTTATATGTTACAAAATTAAAACGTTTGATCCTATGTGGCCTGTTGTTTTCTACTGACGTGGTTCCATTGCCATTAGGATCCTGAGGGTTTGTGGTTGCTTTCATTTCTCAGCAGGAAAGGTAGGTGCAATGCAGATCATGCACAAACCTCAGATGATCTCAGATTTTTTTCAGAAGGAAGCTCCTGTAGAAAAAAAATCCTTAAATAGCCCCCATTAATCCTCATGCATTAGTTATCTGCAGACCCTCGCCGCCTTTATCTTTCCGAGAGGCGGAGCTCGTCCACCCATCGTGGCCAGTCCAGGAAAAAGGGCCTCGAGTTCCGAACACACGTTTCATCTGGCCAAGATGTGAACCCGGTGACCCTCGGAATGTGACTTGAAAACTGCACACAGAGACAGACACACGTACAGAGCGTGCACACGCATCTCACACGGCCGTCAGCAGCGATGCGCCCAGCATTCGACTCGCCTCTCTCCCTCCCTGGAATACCAATGAGGGCCGAGGATGTAAATCCTGCAACCGCTTCTTCACACGCCTCCTCTTCCATTCGGACAGATGCTCAGACGGCTGGAGAGGGGGGGGCGTGGTTTCAATTTTCTCTCCGGGGGGAAAGCAAGTGTTTAGAAGTAATTGTGGGGTTGGGGTTTTGGGGGGGTATAAAGCTGTGCAGTGATTGGGTATTCTCTCTGATCTTTTTGCAGGACTTCTGCAGGGCATGGAACGACGCTCAGCGGAGCAACATTAAGATTCTGCAAGGCTGACTAAAGTGCCGGGTTATGCAACACTGCTAAAGTTGCATCTGACTGCATGCATTCAACCGAACTAGAACATCTCTGCATCAGAATGAGCAAATTGCTCACGTGTTATACACAATTTACATTAATTTTACATTCACACATAGAACGATGAAGAATTGTTGAGCATTTTCAACAAATTATGTCAAAATCAAAACCATAGGTTTAACATACATAGCACATGTCCCATGAATTAAAAGGAAGGCATGAATTTCCCTCCTGTGAATTTCCATGAATAACTCTAACCAGTTGTGAAGGGCAGGTGTATTAAAGGGTATGTTTATTTTGGGACATGATCTGTGTTGATTTACACTACCAGTCAAAAGTTTGGATACACCTACTAATTTATGGGTCTTTGTCACAATCCTGACATTTCCAGGGTCTCTGGTCCCATTCTCCAGACTGGCGTGTTGTGTTCGCTTTCTTGTATATCTAATTACCTGATTTGTGATTGTTAGTATAAACGTATCCTAGCCGCGTGTCCCGTGTGACAGCTTTCACTTAACTAAATTCACATTTGTGAGTCTGAGCATTTGCGTCCATCCTTCCAGGTCTCGTTCCTGACAGTCTTGCATTTTTACATAATAGGACTCTGCAATTACACACGTGGGGTTATGTAATAAAGAAAAAGTTGAAGATTTGCTGTGATGACAGCATTTCACATGTTTGTCTTTTCTCCACCACCTTAAGTTGGACAACAGGGACGGTTTCCAACAGTCCCTAAGGTTTATGCTGAACACTTTCTTATCAGTCGCTCATATTAATGAGCATCTCATCAAGTGGCTTTTGGTGAGGTGACTGAAAAAACAGATTCATCAAACATTCTTCACTTTTTCCCGATACAACAAATACTAAATCTATTTCTTGTATTGGATTCTAAAAAATGGTTCCGTCGTTGTCTCCATAAAAGCCAAACTTTTGACTGGTAGTGTACGCATTTCTTTCCAGATAGTCCATCGTACGGTATCTTCATACCAGGGGTGATGAAAAAATTTTAAATGTAAAAGCCAACCCATATTTTGTCCACCAAAGCTCTGTGCATGTATGTGATATTGTGCATTTCCACGGTGATTCTCAAATGTCTTGCCATTTGTTCTTTTTAAAAAAAGCATTTCAAATCTACCTTGTTGTAGTAGTTTAATCGTTTTTTTTTTTGTTTTGTTTTTGTGCATCCTCACAAGAGTTATAAAACCCACTTGTGATTTCGCTGTCGTCACTGAGCCTTGTGTGAAAGTAGGTCACACACACACACACACACGCACGCACGCACACGCACACACAGAGGGGCTGGGAGAGTCAGACTCAGCACATGCATTTTATCTCTGTCTGGTGTTTATTTCTGTTAGGCGTGCGCAGGTTGGGCCTTCACACATTCTTCATACTGTACATAGTGTTCGTGCTGCTTCTTCTTTTTTCTATTTTTTCAACGTCGCGCCATCTGTTTGCTGTGGTGCGCTTGTCTTGCAAATATTCCTTGCACTGTTCTTGAACAGGGATCTAGATTTTCGAGCGTTGCCTCTCTTGACCTTCATGGCTGCTCTGCATGCTATGGTCATCAACATAAACAGCTTCATGGGACGATCATTAACACAAGGAAAAGCAGCATCATAGGAATGCAGGACTGTTGGAAAATCATCCCCCATCGTTATTTCATATTTCATATTTTTATACCAAAAAAAGACAAAGAAAGAAAGATCTGTGTGAACATGATAAAATAAAACTTCAGTTCATTTTGCAATTAAATTTACGTACACTAGACTGTCCAATGTCCAATATCACGTTTTTAATTGTACCATCTACCATGTGGATGTATGGGTGGTAGTATCCTAGTGGGTAACACACTCGCCTGTGAACCAGAAGGCCCAGGTTCAAATCCCACTTACTACCATTGTGTCCATGAGCAAGACACTTAACCCTGAGTGTCTCCGGGTGGGGGGGACTGTCCCTGTAACAACTGATTGTGAGTCGCTATGGGTAAGGGCATCCGATAAATGCTGTAAATGTAAATGTTTTTAGAATTTTACCTTTGATGTCTCAAAAAGCTCAAGCTCTACATTTTTACTCGGTGGGCTCTGGACTTAGAAGACCAATTTCATGACAGTGACAGACTAACAGATTAAAAACCCACTCAACTGTTGGACACCATTTTTGTTGTGCACCGTTAAAAATACTACAGCCTACCAGCAGGGGGAGACATTAAGCATTTAGCAAAAAAGAAAAAATCCAACACGGCCTTTTCAGAGAGGCTGTACCAGACGAGAGTAGGTGAAATGCCTACTTTTACGTGTAAAACGCCACCCTTGCGTGTGTTAACATGTATGAAGCCTCCCATCCCTTCTCTCTATATCTGTCTCTACTTCATCTGAGTGGCAGTAACGGTGTTTGCTGGGGAAGAGATGTAAAGTGATGTGATACACAGCAGCACAGCACACAGTACACAAAGTGAAATTTGTCCTCTGCATTTAACCCATCACCCTGAGTGAGCAGTGGGCAGCCATGACAGGCGCCCGGGCAGCAGTGTGTGGGGACGGTGCTTTGCTCAGTGGCACCTTAGTGGAACCTTCTGATTACGGGGCCGCTTCCTTAACTGCTAGGCCACCACTGCCCCAAACAGAGCATGTCAGAAGTGGGATTTGTACGATTTGGTCCAGACGGCTCGGGTCTCTGTGTTTGAAAATGGCGTCTCGGTGGTCGAAGTCAGGCCGACTGTGGAGAGGGTGCCGGGTGTGTGCGAGTGCCGTGTCCTTCAGCCGTTTGAACAAGGCGGAGAATTCGGCCTCTACCCCGAGGATGTCAACCCTGCCTCGGCCCCGCCCTCTGGCTACAGCTGAGAGGGTTGTCTGTCTGCATGTCTGCTGCTGACAGCGTTCCACACTCTCAGCTCAGAGACAGATTGTGTGTGTGTGTGTGTGTGTGTGTGTGTGTTTGTTACTCTGAGACTGGAGCGTGGGTGAGAATAAAAAAAAGAAACATATGAAGGTGTGTGTGTGTGTAGAAACCGAACAGACTGTTAAAAGTTAACAAGTAGAATTCCCAGCAGACAAGACACCGCTGATTTACTATCCCTCCACCCCTCTCTCCCTTCAACTTACTCGCCCTCTTTCTCCTTCTCCTCGGAGCCCGCAGCTCATTGGCTGCCCCCTGTCCCTCGTGTCACGGGCCTCCCCGCCAATCAGAGCGCTTTTGGGCCACAAGCATCTGAAGTAGTAATAATGTGGAATGTGCAGCCATGGCATTCGCTGTCAGCCGCGGTGTGTAGTACTACCAAACTGTGGCTGCCGTTGAGACGCATGCATGCGTGTGTGTGTGTATGTGTGTGCGTGCATGGAGAGAAAGGAGGATTGCTAAACACTTGATGACAGCGTTGCTCCATATGCCCTCTAGCCTCAGCTGTTCTTCTACATGACCCCCTGCGTGGCAGGGCCGCGGCGCACCCTTCGCTGACCAGCAGTGTCACTGGTCATTATCCAACAGGTTTTGTTTACCTCCGTGTGTGTGTGTGTGTGTGTGTGTTCGTGTACCAGGGTTCAAGGCGAGTCTGTTCTTTCCCTCCGACTCTCCTCAGTCATGCTGTATCACGTTGTGGGCACCTGTCGGTCTAGACAGACTCTCACCTCGTCCAGAGAGTGGGCTGGGACGGTGTGTGTGTGTACCGGGGCAGCGGGGGGTATCAGTATCGTCTTATGGGGACCAGCTCAGCTACTGATAATCCTGTTTATGCAGCCATTAGAGCCCCCACCCGCCTCGCCCTGCTGGCTGGCCTCTCCTTCACTCCACGCTAAAGTACATATCATGGGCAGGCGCCCAAGCCCTCCTGGCTCCTCCGCCCGTTCTCCCTTTACACAAACACGTCTCTGTGGGAAAAAGGAAGACTGTTTATTTATTTTTCGCACAGAGATCTGCTTTAACGAATAGCGGGTCACGGTATCCTGTCCCACTGCCAAATCCTAATATCCTAACGTCCAAACATACTGAGATCTATACCATCTAGGTCTAGTTGGGGTATTTTTGTGCTGTTCCACTTTCATTTCAAGGCATATACTATCAAGATCTAGTCAGGGTATTTCTATTCTATTTCTGTTCTGTTCTATTACATGCTCAAAAATCACTATAAATGGCAGAGCAGAGAGATTCCTAATTATGATGTGACGGTATTTCTGTTATACTTCTATTCTGCTCCACTTTCAAATGATATTTGTGCATTTATGTGATGTTTTTATGTTCTAAATTAAAATTCCTTTTTATTTTTATGCATTGTATTCTGATCTATTTTATTATCCTTTATTCTTTCTTAAAAAAATTCTATATACTAATGGTTTCATGATGGTCCAAGGGGGGAAAGGCACATGTTTGACCTTTGGGGCCGTGGCGCGCTTGTTCTCCAGGCCACAATGCCAGTCTAGTTCTCTCCATCCTCCCCTCATGTTGTCACCATGCAGGCAGCCCAGTTCCCCCAAATCCTTCAGGCTTCTATCCCAGAAGCGGGGTGCGGGCAGCCAGTGCCGTCCCAACATTCAGATGCAGCACCTGGTCAGCACGGCTGGAGGTATGTACTGTATGCCAGGAGTGCCGTCGGCTCATATACCGAAATAATCACCTCCCGTCCAAGCAGCGAGTGAGGGTCCCTGGCCAGGTTGAATGTCACAGCCACCACGACACCACAGACCTGTCTGTCACTCGCCGTTTTCGTAAACTGTGGTGTGTCCAGAACAACAGACTTCATAAGATATACATTTTATACAGAAACACCAAGGTTGCGCTTATTGTACAGGTTCTTACATTTGAATTCATGTGAAAATTTGCTAATTTCTAGAATGAAGAAACTACTATAACTACTGATTGTAAGTCACTCTGGTTTAGGACGTCTGGTAAATGCTGTAAATGTAAATTCCCAAGTGTGTGTTGGATAAAAGCATCTGCTCAATGAAAGTATTGAAATGTAACACACATGCAAAGGATCCACATGATAACCGCAGGTTCAACTGAACAGAGTAGATATGCTGCATTCACCAGGCGGTTTCTGCTGGCCATGCAACAGCCAACAATCCTGCAACAGATGACAACGCTCGACGTGCAGCGCAACGCAGCCGCAGATGGCACAGAGCACATGGTGCCCGGCCTGAGTGGCAGCGCGCGTTTAAGCATGGCAGCGCCCCGCCAGGCATGATAAAAATAGCACCGTGGAGACAGGCAGAGGGGACGAGCGAATGACGCGGCCATCAGCAGTCGGGCCAGTCAAGTGTATTTATTCATTTTATTTCGCTGCATGTTTATTACATGGCTTGTTAACTTTATCCATTACTTTGTGTTATAAAATATGTTCTCTTCACCAATTGCATTTTTCTTCTGGTCCAAATTTCTGTTCAGTTGACAGTTTCCATTTTAAACTGATTTGTATTTTACCCTTCCTCCATTCTATTCTGTTCCTCACATTGTTTTTCCTCCGTAAAACGTTACGTTTATTTACTATTTCTATTTTGTTTTACTCAAATTTTATTTTTTCTGTTTATCTATTTATTTATCAATTCTGGTCTACATTCTGTTCTCTCTATTTCTCTCTATTTGTGTTGACAAATCTGTTATACAGTTCTGTTCCATTTTTAAATTAGGTTCAATTACTGTTCTGTTTGTCTATTATGTTCAATATTCGTTTTCTACTTCGCTTTACTACGGAACAGTGGCGGTATGTGTGTGTGGATAAAATCTTCACCGAGAGCATGAGAGATCGGAGGAGGAGGTGTATAGAGGTTTTTGTCACAGGCGAGTAAACACCAGAGATTGTGTGTGTGTGTGTGTGTGTGTGTGTGTGTAGCCTTTAAGCCTCTGTATTAAAGTGACAGTAACACGAGATGCCTTAATGAGTGTATGTTTCACTGGGACATCATCCTCCCGTAGTGTGCACTACCGTTCCCGTGGGAGGACGGGGAATGGCCTACAAGATATGAACTGTGGGTGTGTGTGAGTGAGTGTGTGTCTACTAAGGTAAAGTTTAACAGAATAGGTGCTGAGTCAGTGGGTGTGTGTTCTGTGTGTGGGTGCACAGCAGCGCACAATGGTGTCAGCGTCTCCAGAACCTGCTGAAGTCGGGAGGAGGATCCTTTCCACCTCCCTGTCTCTCCTGCACTTCTCAATGTCACACAAACCGTCACACTGAGAATGAGTGTTGCAGCCGAGCTGGGAGGGGTTTAGGAATGTCGGTGTGTGTGTGTGTGAGTGTGTGTGTGTGTGTGAGACCTCTCAGGTTTGGTAGGTAATCAGCAGAGACTACTTCTCTGCTTAGACTGCTTCTAACACTGACTAATGAGTGTGTGTAAGTTATTTGTGTGTAGCTTCTCTCTCTCTCTGTGTGTGTGTGTGTGTGAGAGAGAGAGAGAGAGAGAGAGAGAGAGAGAGAGAGAGAGAGAGAGAGTGAGTGTGTTAGTCAGCACTGGCAGGGCATGAGGATTTCGGGACAGGCTTGATTTATTTCGCTGGATTATGGGAGACCAGGGATACAACTGGCAGCCTGCCACAGGGAGAGCCCTTGACCTAGAAAATAACACACACACACACACACACACACACACACACACTTACACACTCATCCACTCTCTTTCTACCCACCCCACTCACACTCACACAGAAAAGAAAAGAAAAAAAAGAAAACGAGTGTATAAAGCCCCCCCGGTGCAGTGACAGCTCCAGAATGGCACTCGAGCCTGACTGACTGAAGCCTGGTGCACCAAGGGACAGCAGAACAATCTGTTTACGGCGCCGCCTCCTAACAATGGCTTTCATCGACTGCCCCATGTGAATCCAACGTGTTTCGTTTTTTCCCTTCTTCCTACCTTGAGAAAGCCAATAGCACATTTTCGATCCAGCGACCTCCCACCCCTTCAGCATTTCACATTAGTCCCAGTCTGTGGAACTTGACCAAAGCAGGACGTGACTGTTGGCGACTCTTTACTTTTAATCCTGCAGGGCACTATTTTCACACTTGCACTGATTGCAGAATCTAGGTGCTAAGCATGGCGCTCGGTGGCTGGTGTGAGGCTCTGGATTTACATAATTAAACAGACAAAAAATAAAGTATTTATCTGTACCTCGAAGGAGAGAAACCCTTTTTGTTAGTGTGTAATTAATTCTGTCACCCAGAATACAATCCTTAGCGGTGTTTTTCTAAATGGGAGGAGCCTGATGACATTTACATTTAAATTCCAGTGCAAGTTACAAGGACAGTCCTTTGGAGACACTCAGGGTTAAGGGTGACACAACGGTAGTAATTTGGGACTTTGTGGTCTTCTGGTTGTTATGCATGTATCTAAGTCACTAGGCTACTACCATTTTATCAACTGATGTATGTAAATCCTGAGGACGCCTTTCACCTTATACCATTGCTTAGAGCTAGTTTAAAATGATGAAATATAAGAATCACTGTAAAAGAAACTTAGGCACTCAATCTATAACTCTTTTTAAGTGTCCTTATTTTATAATGGTGGATTTTCCAGTTGATACAAGTTAACATGTATAACAAGCGACAGACCCCAATTGGCTCTGAACACAAGCAAATGTTCCCAAATTTCCATCGCTCTATTTTCAGGTTTCACGGTGGGAAAGGAAGTTCATTGGACTCTGACTGCAGAATGTGTTGTTTTCTTGGTTCTAAAGACCTCAGTCTCCTTCGACACTGTGATGGTGTACCATTGGCTGGATTCTCTTCTCTTTGGTCTGCATGACTTATTTTATCCACAGAGGGCCAGTATATACACAGTATGGACTAATCAATTAGTATGGGGTCTCAAGAGACTTGAATCCATGAAAATCCCAAAATGAACAATGGACCTCCCTGTTCTGTACCATCGGTTCACCATCAAGAGGTCTAAGCTATCAAACTAGTCTAACCAGGAACATTCTCAAAATGTCAAAATGGTGGGGAATTAGGGTGGTAGTGGCCTAGTGGGTAACACACTCGCCTATGAACCAGAAGACCCGGGTTCGAATCCCGCTTACTACCATTGTGTCCCTGAGCAAGACACTTAACCCTAAAAATTGCTCCAGGGAGACTGTCCCTGTAACTACTGATTGTAAGTCGCTCTGGATAAGGGCGTCTGATAAATGCCATAAATGTAAATGTAAATGTAATTGCAAAATGTTTTTAGCAATTTTTGCTCAGGTGAACAGCCATCCATGTTGGTAATAAACTTGCAGCAAAATGTTACAGGTTCAAATTACACAAACTACCATTTCGACATGCAGTAGTTACTAGATATATAAAATACATTTCAGCAAGAAATCTAATTAGACTTCACTCTCTTTCCAATCAGCAATTGGAATGTCTATCTGAATGATATTTGAACAGTCTTGGATTATTTAAGAAGTAATCTTGGGCTAAAGCTCTGTTAATGTCAGAGAAGAGGAATCTACATCGCCTATTCACTTGAGCGCATTCGTCAGGAGGCTACGCTTGTAATCTGTGTGGGATTTCACATAATCTGGTGGTGGGGGGGGCTCACTTTCATTCCAATTCCAGCAGCCGAATGTGATCCTAACTGCTGGACTCCCGGACCACTGATGTTCAACATATTCCTGAGTGTTATTTTCCTTTGTAACCCCAGTTTTAGAAAGCAGACCGGCATTTTATTTCTTTAGACATTTATATTTACGGCATTTATCAGATGCCCTTATCCAGAGCGATTTACAATCAGTAGTGACAGGGACAGTCCCCCTGGAGGTGCTCAGAGTTAGGTGTCTTGCTCAGGGACACAATAGTTGTAGTGGGGTTTGAACCTGGGTCTTCTGGTTGAAATATGTTTATACCACTGCATGGTTAGGAAATCTTGGCCATCAATGATACAGTGGACATCAAAATCGGACAAAAACAGTGACTAAAGGTCCATTGCATTTTTTTCCCCAAGATGTCAAGCGTTCTCTGCAGGCACCAAGCGTGCAGCTCTTCAGTGGGTTGTAATGAAAGACAAGGAGGGGATGGATATGAAGAACCAAATTCCTCAAAGGTTTGGATGAGTGTCCTCCTGCAGGCGTGGTAGTCTCTAAAGAACCCAGGAATTTGATATTCCGCTTGGACGTTTTTTGCTCCTCCCGGGGATCAGATAGGTTTGAGCATTTATCATTAATCAGTCTGATGCTTGCGGCTGAATGAAAAGGCCGACCCCCGCTATCGCAGTGCCGAAACAGCGATGAACCTTCTGACACGAACAGGTGTCTCTGCTGCATAATGCATCGGCTATGAATAACTTCACGGCTACCCGCAGATCGTGGGTGGACAAAGTCCCCTCACCTCACCGCCTCTGCAGGAAGAGGGAAGGCCGGGGAGGCGTCGGCTCCACGATGGTCCTCATGACGGCGAGCAGGAGGCGGAGGCGGTGATTAATGGCCGAGCGGCGGTGTACATGTGCACCGGACAGGTACAGAGTGAGACAGCTGTCACATTCGCTCATCTGCTGTCATGTCACCTCTCTCCTTTCAACTGGTATCACCTCCTCCTCTGCCCTCACCAGATCCCTTTCCATCCTATCATCTTCCTTGTCTTGCCCCTTTCTTGGTTGCTCCTGTTTCTTCTCCACTGCTTGTGTTTCTGCATTCTTCTACTCCCGTGTCTAGTTTCATCTGCTCACATCTACATCTTTTATTTTGGTGTTGCCGTCCCGACTCATTTTATGTCCTCTCATCCCTGTTCCTCCTTTCATCTTCTCTCTTCTCTCCCCTTGTCTTGCTCCTTCTCCCTCCTGTCTGGTGCTCTAATCTCGTCTCCTCTGCTTGACTCCCTTTTCACATCAATCGACCTGTATCTCATTTTATCTCCTCACTTCTCCTCTCATCTCCCTTCCATTTCTCTCTAATTATCTATTTTGGTCTCCTTTCATTTTATTTGCTCTCATCTATCATTCCCTCTTACCCTCCTCACCCCTCTTTCTATCCCTCTGTCTCACCTTCTCCGTCTGACGGTCCTCCACACAGTTGAACATGTTCATCTGTACGGCTTCCTGCATCCATTATTTAGACGACCCCTCTGTGACCTTCTTTGAGAGCAACACGTGGCGGAGTGTACCAACGTCCCTCAACCTGGTAGATAAAGGCCTGAGGGAGGTGGCGTCCTTGGGCCGAAACCCCTGCGCTTGTCAATATTTAACCATCCCCACATATGCCAGGACCTGCATGCGGGAAAGACCATTATGCCCCGAGGGGGGGGAGTGATCATTTTACAGGCCACTTGGCTAAAGCGACACGCATTTTATGGTAGCTGCGATGATCTGACGCATCAAGGCCTCTCAGGTCCATCAGCGTTGCACCCAGGCTGATTCACGGAACGTTGATTCAGCCAAGTCCACGTTTGAAGCTCGGATCCAGACACATTTGCACATCATTAACTTGCTCCATTAGCTACAGGTGTGGTGTGAATATCAATAGACTTTCTGCGCATCCTCCGCAGCCCGTCACATTTCTTCTGATGAGCGTAAGTCACTTTTCATCTCCAGGATTATGCATTATTCAGATGTTGTCGCGCCCCTGCTCTCTCTCTCTCACGCTCCTTTTCCCTCCTCCCTCGCCACGTCTCTGTCGGAGGGCGAAGATTTCTTGCTGACTGTGTGTGTACTGACGGCTTACCCAGCCACTAATTAGGGCTAAACTTTCTAAAGATCACATTCAGTGCATCAAGATTAGTGCTAATCTGTCTGTGCTGAACAAGTTGATTAAATTGGGTGCTCTTAATACAGAGATTAGGAAGCCTCCGTGTCTAATCTGAGAACTTCATTTCCCCGCACTACAGAGCTAGGTGATGAGGCGGGGAAAACTCGTGCAAGTGTGAGATTTCGGCCCTGTAGTATTCCGCAGAAGGGCGTCTAGCAAGCCGGATTTGTAAAAAAGCCTTTCGGCCCCTTTGCACAAGGATGGTGTGCTTGCAGTTTTTTTTCTTTTTTTACTCCAAAGGCTTTCGAGCATCATAGTCGTTGTTTTCGCAAATTAATTCGAGTGAAGCTACACCTCACTGCTCTTGTGGTACATCAGACGATTAGTGAAGTGGAAAATCCCAGAATGCCCTTGTGCAGCTCACAGGACGACACGAAAGAACATAAACAGAAAATCCTGTTTGCATCAAATGACGCTCGTGCAGAGTTGTGTAACTGCGCCAGCCATGTCTACCGCTGTACATCTGCGCCGCATTCTTTGCGCTGAGCTGCTACTCCCCTTCCCTCGTTTGACGGCTCGTGGTAAGTCGATGCATTCGCCCAAATCACACAATTCTACTGTGACTTGTGCACAGGTGGGGTTTCCACAGCTGCAGCGCCACATTCTACCACTGGAGTGTGCTACACGTAAATTCCTCACGTCATCTCAAAGGCCTCCTCCGTGTGAGCGCTGGATTTACGGTATTTCTTTTTCGGATCCATGGACCCACACCCGTGCCAGGAATCATCGAACCTGACACGAAAATGCATAGTGGGGTGCTGGCCCACGAACTACATCTTGAACTGATCCTCGGAAACTCGCGTGGAAGGGCAGAAGTGTACAACAGGCAGGCAACTAGGTGTGGCTCGGTCTCCGAACAAGTCCAAACAAATTAGGCCGATGCCATTAGCATTTTAATAAAAATCTGAACACATTTTTTAAAATGTCTAGTTGGCTTTGTGCTTTTGAATCCACTTTAACTTTTGACATGTAATGAATGGGAATTGTGCATTTAGGAATTCTCCCAACCTAAGCTCAAACCCCCAACCTAAGCTCATTTCAGGTCTTTGTCCAGGTACAGGTGTGTGGTGACTCTTGGACACTGTCCATATTGAGGCCACTGAATGGGTCCCCATTGCTTTCAGGGAGGCACTATTACAGTATAATTACAGCATTGCAGCCTTACTGTAAGCATTGCAACATTGAGAGACTAAAAAAAGTTATATTGCTGCGTGGACTTTACTCCTCCAGTCCGTGACTTCAGGTCCGCGGGGCCTATGTGCTCTATTTGCCATTTTCCCATCATTACTGTGCTGGCAGTGTGGCCAAGGCAGCGTCTGAGGTCCAGCTGTGACTTCACAGGTCAGGAATGGGGATGCATGCTTGGGTGGAGTGCGGGCGCCGATGAATGCAATCGCTATAGCAACACGCACGTACACACATTTGGAAATCCCCATCTTTCATGGCAATAAAAAGTTTGACCTTTTTTTTTGCTTTTTCTCTCGCTCTCACTCAACAGAGGATATTTTGGCCAGAATGAAAACGAACCTGGAATTAGTCACTAGGCTCTGAATCAATGGTAAATGCAGCCTGCGCCCACATCACAGCGAGGTTCATCGCCACAGATGTGGTGACTTGTAAGCAAACATGACTAAGCACCTTGCTTATCTCCCACTACAAATGTCCCCCCGGGCAATTCGATGTCTAAACCGAACGGGAAAACCAGATTAGCAGTTATGCATCATGTGCCAGGCTTGATATATTTCATATGTAGAGAGAGACAACGATGAAATATTGGAAGTGCAATTGATTGTCATGCATGTCTCTTTTTTTGCACATTTTGCACAGTGACGTGCATCTTCCTGCTCCGCTGTGCAAACGGGGTCAAACGTGGAAAACGTGACTTTGCTCCCTTGGCGGAGAAGTTTAATTAATTGTTGGTCCATTTGCACATTCATAAATCAAAACTGCACAATATCGACCCTTTCTCCTCTTGCAGAGCACCAGCACAATTTCTTGTGCTCCGATAGTAAATGTACTTCTGCTTTATACAATTTGGTGTCTTTGCACATTCACACGGCGATTCGAATTTGTGTCCAATCTAAGTGGAAATGTCCGCAATTAGGCTGAATGCGCGCTCGCATGATTTATTCATCGGGCCGGTAATTAAAACGCAATGAAGGCGTCACTGCGTGTGTGTATTACAGCTCTGTTTGGTCTGCTTCCATTTTTTTTATTTATTTTTTTTTTTGCACGGAGCGCAAACCTTTAGCTTCAGCGGGGCCGGCCAACTGCTCCATATTTGGATTACACGTTCTCACACACACACACACACACACACACACACACACACACACACACACGCACGCAGGCCGACGGGAGGAGGGGGGCAGAGCGACTGAGCCATTAGCTCCGCTGCAGCAGACACCGTCGCACCAGTGGAGGGGAGACCGGAGCGGGGAGCCCCGGCGGCGGCACGGAGAGGCGCGGACTCCGCGGCGCGTCGCAACCCGACAGTAAGTGCGCGTTTCCCGCACGCCTGTCCGCCGACCGAGAAGCAAAGAGGGAAAAACACATGCAAGGAATACCAAAAAAAGAAAACGCGCGAATAAAAACGCCTCGTACGCGGACGCTTGGCGTTACTTTAGCGAGGAAAAAAGGCGGCGACTCCCGGGTCCCGTGGCCGAGCGGGGAGCGCTCCTGCCGGGCGAGAGCCCTACTTAAACTGCGCCACCGCCGCACGTCCTCCTAAGTTTTCCTCCCCGCCGTAACACCGGAGCGCGGACTCGGTCACTTTCAAACAATAAATGTGCTTCAGATACAAAAATAAAATTAATAATAATAAAAAAAAGAAACCTAAATAACAGTAACGATTCGCGTTTCATCTAACCAAGTTCGGAGCGTCGATCTCGGACAGGCTTCCGTCTTTCTTTTTTCTTTTTTTTTTTTTGCCAAAGCGAGCCGGGAACTCGCGACTCTGCCGGTTTATAGTAGTCGACCTTTACAAAAAGAAAAAAAAAGAAAAAGTCGAAAAGAAAGAATCCGTGTAGTACGAGCGCAACCTCATTGACTGCCGCTGCGCGTAAAGGACATCGCCTGTGCGCAGCCGCCGATCGCCCCGCCGGCCCGTGACGTCACGCAGCCCGGCTCTGCCCCGTTATGTAACGCGCCGCCGGGATCCCTGCGACGGTCGGGTCTCGTCCCAAGCTCAGCACGACCTGCACACTGTGGCGATTTTTTTTATTTTTATTTTTTCGTTGTCGTCGGTGAACGTTGCAGAACGTGCCACGCATCCCGCCGCCACGTCCCTTCTCCAAGTTAACGAGCCAGCAGCTGCTGTTACGGAGACGCGATGGAATTTAATCCGCAGATATATGCACGTTGCGTCGCCTGAAGCGGCATCCTCAGAAAAGGACACATCTGGCGCATCTGTATTTACCCTCGCGCTGGCCTGCGCAAAAAAAACAGCGTCGCTACGTGCAAAAAATATTTGCACTTTCCCGTTTACAGTACAGGCCAAACGTTTGATTGTAAGTCGCTCTGGATAAGGGCGTCTGATAAATGCTGTAAATGTAAATGTAAATGTTTGGACACACCTTCTCATTCAATGCGTTTTCTTTATTTTTATTACCATTTACGTTGGTAGATTCTCCCTGAAGGCATCACAACTATGAATGAACACATGTGGAGTTTGTACTTAACAAAAAGTGGAGACCTGACCTCCACAGTCACCGGACCTGAACCCAATGCAGATGGTTTGGGGTGAGCTGGACCAACAAGTGCTAAACACCTCTGGGAACTCCTTCAAGACTGTTGGAAAACCATTTCAGGCGACGACCTCTTGAAGCTCATCGAGAGAATGCCAAGAGTGTGCAAAGCAGTAATCAGAGCAAAGAAACTAGAATATAAAACATGTTTTCAGTTATTTCACCTTTTTTTGTTAAGTACATAACTCCACATTCATAGTTTTGATGCCTTCAGTGAGAATCTACCAACGTAAATGGTCATGAAAATAAAGAAAACACGTTGAATGACAAGTTGTGTCCAAACTTTTGGCCTGTGGTGCGTTGAGTTGGTTTTACTTTTTTCTTCCTCTCTTGTTGCGACCGGGCCACGGGCGTGGACGCTGTGACTTTGGGTGTTTTCTGCCCGAGCCGGCTGCTGCAAGTGCAACACCCCGCGGGGCTTAGCAGCCTTGTGTCGAGCGGCGTACTACACGCCCGCTACAGTCGTGTTTGGCAAGCGGGCTTCGGGCCACGTTTACAGGCTAACGAGGCGGGATTAAGGCCGTCCGCCTAATCGCGGCCTCCACCGAGCACCCGGGGATGTTTCGGCCTGGCCTGACCTGTCCTGTCGCCGTGGCGCCCCCCCCCTCAGGGCTTTCTTTTTCACCGGCGCATTCTTTTAAGGCCGTGCGCTCGCCGAGGCTTTGTGACTGACAGGTGCAGCCTGGCTTAACCTTTCATGCCCGACTGGGAGTCGAGAGACACACCCCTTACACCCCTGTGGACAAAAGCGAGAGTGTGCTTTTAAAACGGCGCGGTGCGCTGGCCGACGCAGTCCAGCCGCGGCGAAATTTGTTTGAGGATGGGCGGGTCGCAACGCAACGCGAGGGAGAGCAGGCTGCAATCCAGAGGCCGATCCAGACAGGCTTCGCCTGTAACACTCCTTCAGAGCTATGCATTCATGGGAATGACACCCAGCGCGGCCTGGTCCGGCCTCACCGTACACACCGCTCAATCACGCAACCTCGTCCCTCTTACCTCCCTGAAAAACGTGGCGGTCGAGTGAACCGTCCGAGTAGACGCTCCGCAGGATGCCTGCCCGGTGTCGGAGGAAAAGGAAGGGAGGACCGTCGACACTCGCTGCGGCTCTACTCTGCTCCTCTTTTGTGAGCCTGTGCTGGAGAGCTTTCCCTTTCTTTTCTTTTTTTTTTTTTTTTCGGCTCTTTGTTGTTTCGCTCCAACACAGAGCTGAGAAACATCCCTCTCTGGTGTGAGAGAGGATGCCGGCATCCAGAAGACGCCTTTATGTGGGGGACCCTGAATAGAAGGCCATCATACTTGTACTACATTGTACTACATTGCATGCTAATAACATCTATTATGTGTTTTAGTTCACGATTGTCTCAAAAGTGGAAGAACAAAAACCTCCCGAAGCATAAACGCATCGGTGCAAATATGTAGTTCGTAGTACAAGTTCCTGTGGAACGGATCATTTGGCAGGAAGTTAAGATCCCATACGCTGGTGTTGGCAGTGCGGCCCGAGGTCGTCAGAATCGATCGATGGCCAAAAAGCTGAATGGCAGAGCGAGCGAATATTGCTGATGACATTCGTCAGAGCAGGCCAATCGATGGCCTCTATGTGGCTCTCCTGCTGTGGAAATCCCGTTTGTGCCTCCTAAGGGACCTTTATGAAGGTTGGGATCAGGCAGTTCTACACGGAACATTATATATGCATTTACATTTACAGCATTTATCAGACGCCCTTATCCAGAGCGACTTACAATCAGTAGTTACAGGGACAGTCCCCCCCTGGAGACACTCAGGGTTAAGTGTCTTGCTCAGGGACACGATGGTAGTAAGTGGGGTTTGAACCTGGGTCTTCTGGTTCATAGGCGAGTGTGTTACCCACTAGGCTACTACCACCCTGCAGTCATTTATACAGGTGGGCCATTGGGACCGAGTTCTTTAAATTCGTTCCCCTGGGGTCACGAAGGGTTAAACGTAGTGCCGGTTCCGTGTTTTAGTTGCAACCTTTGCACCGGGCCGGCGGATTTCAGTAATTAGGTCAGCCGGCCTGAGCTATGGTGACAAACAAACCTGGTGTGTTGGAATAAAATCCCGGCAAGGACATTTCCATTTCTGAACTCCCCACTTCCCCCTTGCAGAGAACCAGGGGTTCTGGTGAAGTGAACGAGGGGAGGGTTGGAGCGAAGTGAGAAGTCAGCGTTTTTTTTCACGTTTTTGACACAGCCCTCGTAAAACTTGGTGGGGCGAACCACTAGGGGGGGGGGTTCTCCAGACAAGACTCAAGGCAACACAGGACACTGCTAGCAATGAGGAACTCGGCACAGAGACTGACAGCAAGGCCCTCTATCTTTAGCCGGTTTGCCATCACCGCATCGTTTCGCCGGTCAGCGCTTACGACTCGGGCGCTATTAAAATGCGACGGGCGACGAGGATGTTTCTGCTTGCAAATGTTCCCGCGTGGGTGTTCCTGCTTCAGAACTTAGCTCGAATGAAAGGGCTCTTTTATTTGGCGAAAAAGTGGGAGTCTAACATCCGCTACGCCTGATGTGCGCTTTATTTCGGTGTGGCGCAGCGATGATGTGCTGCACTTAAAAAGGGTCTTAGCGCACTCTGGTCACTGTGCTTTAAACGAAACGAACAAGTGGCCCGGAGATAATTAGGTGCCTTGAGGAAATGCGGAGCTGGAGTTCCGGGGCTCGGCTTTGTAGAAGGTCTGTGGTGGACCGGGCCTGTTGGGTACGTGCAGGCCGTTTCGGGAATGAGCATCAGGCCAGACGCCAATTAAGGGACTCACAGTGAGGATTCTTGACCCAATCGGCCCATGTTACTGCCGACGTCAGTCTTTTCACCCGAAAGCCATCGTACCAGCAGGGCGTGGCGTGTGGGAATGGGAGCAACAGCATGAGTTCAACCCATCTCCCGTGAACCTTGCACTATTACCGGTAATTCAGAGGGAATTGAAGGCATTGAACTGTTGGACTGAAGTACTGGATGAGGCTGAAGTCCAGTTCCATTGTCATGACCTGAACTGGCCCTGGCACTCCGGGCCAGGTTTTCCTAGTGCTCCATTTCATGTGTACCCTAATTTGCCATGATTGTGCTCCCCTGTTTCTATTAAAGTACATTTACATTTACAGCATTTATCAGACGCCCTTATCCAGAGCGACTTACAATCAGTAGTTACAGGGACAGTCCCCCCCTGGAGACACTCAGGGTTAAGTGTCTTGCTCAGGGACACAATGGTAGTAAGTGGGATTTGAACCTGGGTCTTCTGGTTCATAGGCGAGTGTGTTACCCACTAGGCTACTACCACCCTACAGGTGACTATTCATTCAGGGTACCCATGTTCGACTATCGTCATGCCCTTGTTACGTGTTTCTTGTCCATGTGATGTTTCTGTCATTAAACCCTTGCCGTTTCCAAGGAGTTGTGTGTGTGCGGCCTTCCCGAGTCGTCCAGGTACAAATCCCGGGAAGAAATCCATTCTCTACACGCAGCCACCAGTCCTGCAGGACAGGACAGGCTTTAATAGGTTTTGATTGCAAAAAGGGATACGTGATAAATCCTGAAGAGGAACAAAACGTTCCCTCCCATGGCGCGTTAAATGCAGCGCCTTCAAACGGTGGACGAGCAGCCACAACGCGCACAGGGGCAGGAAGGTGACGCTCGTAGGGGTGATACGGAGCGTCGCGCCAAGTGGCGCACCGTCAGAAGCGAATGGGGATATGTATCAAGGAAGGAATTCAATAACAGGAAAACGGCACTGATACAAACAGTCTGAGCACCGAAACCCACCCTCGCCGCTGTTATCGTTGGCATGCCAAATGTGGCCACCGGGACACGCTTCTGTTGTGCCTGGGTTGGCTCAGATGACGGCTGTGTCCAGGGGAGTGTCCAGGGGAGAGCCAGATGGGACTTTACTCCAGTCTGTATTTCCTGGAGGCGAGGCGGACGGGGGGGTTCGAGGCTCTCCTGGCTCATCCTGAGCTGGGTGCAGACTGGCACTCAGAGTCCACGGCGGCGAAATTCGTCTCGGCGCCCGGCGACAGTTCGGTTTCGTTGAACTACTCGCGGAGAGCATCTTCGGGGACCGTGCCAGGCGCACATTCCTCGATTTCACATTTTTTTTCTTTCCATCGCACCCCCCTCACGGAAGTATCTTTCTCTGCCAAAGGTTGTTTGACGTTCGGTGACATGGAACCTTCAAATGCCGGTAATCCTTTGATCACAATTCTTCACGGCCGTTACCCTGTACCCATCATTACCATACACAGCTAGATTTTATTTTTAATCCCCCTTCTGCCTGCGTTTATTGAAACATTTATTAACCTGCTGGGCTTTAAATGAAGTCCGAAATCAAACGAGCAGTGGCAGAGTTTACGGGCAGAAGAGAAGCGGCGCGGCAGGCCGGGGCCTGATGAGGAGTGACGGATATAAACGAGGCTTATCCAGGGGCGGCGGTGCCGCAGCTTCCCGAGCGGGGCACCTGACGGCGGGAGAGCCTCGGCACTCTGGCACAGCACCTTATGGAGCATTCAAAGACGGGTTCTGTTTTTTATGATGCATCATTTTCCACGCGCAGGTGAGCCGCCCTTGATGGCCTCCTATAGGGGCTGCTACACAGCATAGGTGGCGAGGCACCAGCCTACGTTTCCCAGTACATCTGTTCTCGCTGTGTTTTCATCTAAAAATAGAGGGCCTGTGGGTGTGATAGAGCAGTCTGGCGAAGGTCAGGTCCAGGGGTCATTTCCATTAGCTGACAGCTCTGTTGAACAGGCAAACGTGTCAAAGGAAGGGTGCCACGGCAGAAAGGACACACAGTGTGGGGTCAGTCGAGCGATCACCCCTATATACATGTCCTCTCGAACCAACGCAGGAAATGAATGCCTTGGCATTTTGAGCGTGACACGCGTCCTCTGTGGTGTCAGCCTGGAATGATACATTAAAACGTGGCTAACTTGTGTGTATGCGTGTTTGGCCATCCGGTCTAAATTCCTGAGGCAGGAACATCATGGAACATCCATACTGAATGTAGTAAAATGAAATCAATCAGCCCTGCGCCGTCACGGTGCATCAGTCGGCTTAAATGCATGGCCAGCCAAGTTGAATGGGCAAGAGTTCTACCATTTTTAATACCATGGGGAGAAAATGTGTGTGTGTGTGTGTGTGTATATATATATATATATATATATATATATACACACACACACACACACACACACATATGTGTGTATATGAGAACAATGATATAATAAGGACTAAAACAGACATTTAGTTAAACTGAATATTTTTGTAGGGCACTATTATTTCCACGATGCAGAAGAATCACGGAATCCAGCAAATAAAACGAATGTAAATGCGCGGTCATCGATGGCAAAGAGGCTGTCTGTGCCGAATCCGGACCACAAAAATGGCAGAATTCAACTCAAATTGCTAAGGTTAAAGCGGAACAATTCCCAAACTATTTTTTATGAATCAGATGAACAACTCCCTTGTAAGAACATATGCGACGACCACTTACAGTCAATAACTCTTATCACAGAGACAAAACAGAGAAAAGAAGCAAACTAGCCATGCGAACAAGTCAGCTGATTTAAAACGTGGTTTTATTATCGTGGTTCCAATTCATTATGCAAGTGGGCACAACTTTTTCATATTCCATGTCTCCACAATTTTTATTTATTTGCTACGTTTTTTTTTTATGTCGAGGCGAATGCGTTATATTGTGACATAGTTCTTTGCATGAAATGCACATATCATTTCCATGTAAATAGTTTAAAAAAGCAAAGAGTAAATGCCCATGTACTTTGTTGAACAGTGATTAAATGTGACTTGTCATATTACAGGTTATTTTTTCCCCACCCACATCGTAATCACATAGTTTTTAGGTGAATAAATAAGTTTATAATGGAAAACATGGAATTAAGAAGAATTAAAATGGGAAAAAAAACGGAATTTAGGAAAAACTAAAATGGATTTCATATGACCCTGTTTTTGCCACGTTCTGCTGCAAATTGTGTTTAATACACATCAATATCTGTGTGTCTTTTTATTACCACAGAGCTGAGCAAATTGTGTTTAATACAAATCAATATCTGAGTGTCTTTTTATTACCACAGAGCTGTAATTTGGTTCCAAAAAGAACATTTCTGGTACTCGCTTGCGTTGCATGCGTGTTATTGTGTGTAGCATGCAGACAGGGTTTTGTGGTGTTTGGGTTATGAACGATATGCGAGAGCTCAGAGGGACCATCCCTGTTGCCGAAAGCCTGGGCGTGTGTTTGTTGCCTGGCGGTTTACCAAGCGGCAGAGGTTAACGCTCAGCAGCCCCGTTCCAAGCTGACATGGTCTGAAAGTTGAACGTCCTCGGCGTTCGGCTGGTCTGTGCGTTCATCTCCCCTCGGGGGGTTAGGGATGGACAGCCACGGTTAATAGCAGAACCCTGTGGGTTCTATCTTAAAGCGAAAGGACTGATATGGCAGAACGTGGTCTGAAAGTTCTTATTTCCGTGGTTCCAGAAATGCAAAACCAACAATGCAGTGGACCAAGCTGGTTATAGATACAGGCTGGTTAAAGGCCACAGTGTTGAAACAGAAAGACATCAGCCTTAAAATGTGTTTTTTTGCAGAGTTGTGTGTGAAGTTTATTAAGAAGCAAGAAAGAAACGCTCGGTTTTGTGGAACCGACCCTTCGCAGGAACAAGAACACAAGGGTTACCAAACGGTCTCCTTGGCAAAACCTGGGTGGGGGCAGGGAGTTTGCACGAAGTTGCTTGCTTTGCAAGTTTCATTGAACTTTTGCAGAGTGTGCTCAGGGTTTAGCGCTGTTTGCCAAGTGCAGCACATGATTGGGCCATCAATAGTAACGTTGCTCAATCTCGGCCGTTCGATCTCGGGATTTGCGTGTTGTCGTTCGAGGTCTGGATTTCATAATTCTCTGTAAAAGCGTTAATCGTTACTCCAGATCTTCGATTTGCTGCCCTGGCAGAATGAGCGGAGCCAGGCCTTGTGAAATCCTTCTTTTTTTTTTTTTTTTTTTTTCTCGCATGTTCTTTTTCTTCTTTTCCGTGTCCTGTGCAGAGGTTAAGGCTCGTGTCCAAGAGACACTGGAGTTGATTGTTCCCCCTGCCTCTCTCCTCAAAATTGTTCAGGCCTCGGGGACCGGTGCCAAGCGGCTGTGGAATTGACTAATGCCACATGCTTTCCAAGAGATGCCACAACACGATAGCCCGCCATGGCACCTACCCATATTTATGGCCCGGAGCCTTTTATTTGCTGCACTCACTGTTCAGCGGCACAGTAATCCCATTAGCTGATCCACCGAAGGGCAGAACGAATGGGGAGTCGCTCCCGCTTTGATAAAGGAAAACAAAGGCCTCATTAGTCAGGTACCGTCATAATTGTTAGTGTGTGTTTACCTATGGACTGGTGTTCTAATAGAGGGCACGACCGTAGCCACGCCCACTCCGCTTCAGCGGCACTCGCTCGGTTCCATGTCAAGTCACCCTTGCACAGTACATTATGTATTTTGTTTTTTGAGAGGTGTTTAATGACCACGCCCGTAGTGAAGGTATGGTCTGAACACGTGGCATGCATGATGGGTAGTACTAGGGAGCTGGTCGAGATAAAAATGCGATTTTTTTTTTTTGTTCAACGGAAAGTAAAGCAACGGCCAAGAGGGCTTGAGTGACATTTGAGTGAAGTTTTTTTGTTGTTGTTGTTTATTTCATAATTTAAAATTAATGTTTGTCATAAAAAGCAATTTTAGTTCCAGTTTCGATTAACGGAAAAAAAAAAAACATTTTCAACTTAGTCAACTCATTCTGCAGATAAATTATTAGAAAACAGTTTTGTTTACTGAAAATTGTGAATTAAATTTGAGTGCACCATGCATAAATGTAAGTAACTTGCATTGTGGAAGTGGGTGTACTCCTGTGTGCCTTTTAATGCAAAATGTTGGAGCCCCATTAGAAATCGCTGAGACAAAAAATTCAGTGCATACGGACAGAACCACGCTGTGTCTGTCCGTATGCACGGGAGTGTGTTTCCTTTCACATAGACTAAGCGCAGCCAACACGCAGCACCAGAAAATAGTGGGGTGTAACAGATGAAACTCCAGCTGTTGTCACGGTAACAGTGATACTGCCCTGCCACAGGGGCCTTTTTGGTTGGGTGGTGAGGGGGCAACATTGCACCAGTCTGTTGCACTGTGGCAGACATTCGGACGTTGAGAACACAGATTAGAAAACACAGTTACAACATATTTGTCGTCACATTCAACAGAATTGATTAAAGAAAAGAACACAGTGGCTTTTGCCAACACTGCTTACATGGCGCAATATTGTTGTAATATTAATATTAACATGTCCTGTAATAGCAATGGAGCATGTTGCTTCATATTTCGAGGATGTGATGAATATTCAGTGGTAAGAAAATGAAATCAATCATGTTGTTTTATTGATCTCTGTGCCCCACCGTGCTTCCCTTTGAACCTTCCTTCTTCCTGTCCTACTATCAGGGCTGGGTATTATATCTCATACATGCAATCAATATGCAATATGCATAAAATGATTCAGAAAAATGAATTTTCCAGCACATTAAATATTGCCATGGAAGCCTGTACTGTGCGCGTCTCCTGCCATGTTTTATATGACGCTGCAGCAGGGACCCGGAGGAACGTTTTAGGCCGTGACAGCTTCTGGACGCCGTCCAACAGGCCTCACATCTCAGCAGATATCATTAGCCTTGATGTGCATTAAGTAACAGGCGTGTAGAGTGCAGAGGAATGCAAACACCCCTCTGTGCTCGTGTGTGTGTGTGCGCGTGTGTGTGTGCGCGTGCGTGTGTGTGCTTGCGTGCCCTCAATCTGTCGCCTCAACCTTTGTTACATAACCAGGGCAGAGAAGAGAAACCAGCAGCGTGTGTGAGGCAATTTATACACACACACACACACCCACACACCCGGGATGACGCTTGCTGAGGCTCTTCATGCATAGTGCATGTGTGGAAGTCTTTTGACATTCCTTCGTTTTCGCATTTTAAGTAAAAAATTAAGTAAAAATTAAGTAAACACGGCCTGTGCAAACACGTTCCTTCTCTCTCTTAGCGCCATGTGTCTCTGTCTCCGATACAGATCACAAGGTGAGTCACATGAGGGAGGCGGTCACCAGTCACTTGTCCCTTCCTGTAAACCGGTGCCCGGCTCGTAATCAGAGCGTTCATTCCGGTGACCTCTGACAACTCGATTTTACAATTCCTAGGAAATCGTAGTCTACAGTGTTTTGTATCTTCTATGCTGCTGGGAGCTCCCCTGAATCTGCAGTAAGGAGCAGATGCCTTGAATATCCCACTATTCTCTTTCCATGATTTTGGAATTGTTTTTATTATGTTTCTGCCAAAACAAAATGTCTTCGATGGCGACAGGGAATTAGCTTATGTCTTAATAGAAGATCAAGCCTACCATAACAGAATTTATCACAATATCCACTATAGACTTTATTTCTAAATACGATCAAGTTTAAGATCAAGGATATTGGTTATGGAACACATGTTCATGAGGTTTGGGGTAAGATATTGCAAATAACTGCTAAATTTGTATCTAGACTGTCCCGTGTCATATAACCAGGGATAACTTTTGTCATTAAAATCAACACATTAGACTGAGACTGTAATCAGGGTATATTTAAATGCAGTCTGCGGTGTGGGAATAGTAATTTGTATAATTTTATATAATAATTACTCACTGTCCACACACACCATCCACTCACACAGTGTTTACTAGGGACAATTTAGAGGCTCCAGTTCAACATATATGTGTTTGGTTGGTGAGAGGAGGGCATTTAAATTCCACGTACACATAGCTGGAGCCAGGATCTGAAGTCACAAACTCGTGACTTGGTAACTGCCATGCCACCGGGCCCATATGCTGTGGCTGTTGGCACACTACCAGCAAAAGTTGGGAAAAGTTCAGTGGTCTTGTGTTTTTTGAATTATAGAACAAAACTGAAGACACAGAACTATGAAATAACACACGTGAGGTTATGTAATAAACCAAAAAAAGTCTTTATGAATCAGTAGTGCCATATGTTTTTTCCATTATTAACATATTTATTCACATAAAAACTGTGTGATTAGGGAGTGGGTGGGGAAAAAAGAACAAATGCAATATGACAAATCACATTTAATCGCTTCAACAAAGTGCTTGGGCATTTACTGTTTGCTTTTGTAAACCATTAATCAGAGCACGTAAATAATATGTGCGTTTCGCAATATTACATTTGACAACTAAAGTGCTTCACATTTGAATAATAAAATAATATAGAATAAATAAACATTTTGAAGACAACTTTTTTTTTTACATTAAGAACTGGAACCAAGTTAATAAAAGCACGTTGTGAATCAGCTGAATCAGCCGTCCGCTTTTTCCGTGTTTTCCGCTGAAACCATTGGACCCTGAATCAGGGAGCTGTGAGGGCAGCATTTCGCACTCTTGTCTTCTCTCCGCCACCTTAAGTTGGTCAACAGGGACGGCTTCCAACAGTCCCGGAGGTTTATCATGCTGAACACTTTCTTGTCAATCACTCACGTTAACAAGCATCTCATCAAGCGGCTTTTGACGACGACAATAATGAGCAAAGCATCCATGAAGGTAAAAAGAGGCGACTCTGAAAAACCAGGTTCATCAAACATACTTCACAAAAATCTAAATACGTTTCTGGGAAAGGACTCTTCTCCATCTTAGTCCCCATAGCCGCCAGCTTTCTGTAGATGGGCGAGTCAGGCTTGTGCCCTCCCACGCCGCCCAGCCCCCTGTTATCGTCCCGCTGTCCGAGTGACGGAGCGGGATGTGCAGGGGTCAGTGTGCTTCGCGATGGCGACGTCTTCGCTCTCCCTGGCTGCCTGGCCAATTCGTAGCTGGCCGAAGCTTCCGCTTCGCGGCGGTGGAAATCCACCAGTGGTCAGCTTCCCCCGATCCCTGCCGATGGGAAAAGCAGCGGCCCTGTCGCGTGCGGAATAACTGAGACGAGTCCTAAACTCCGCTGAACGGCCCGCCAGCGGGACAACGGGACACTCGCTTCATCTGACGTGACAGATGCTGGGAGCGGCCCGACAGCATTACCTGCTCTCTCACACACAAACACAAACACACACACGAAGACACCGGGTTCAAAAGGTGCGTGTCTGTTTTATTCATGAAGTGCATGCCCGGGCGGCGTGCCGTGGAGAGAAAATGAAATAGAAATCTCTCGGGAGTGTGTTCAGATTTGTGAAGGCCATGCATATGGAAGTGTGTGTGTGTGTGTGCGTGTGTGTACGTGTGTGTGTGAAGGGAAGTGTTTGAGAAAGCCAGCAAGCGTGTGTTTCCTATGAAACAGGAAAACGTGACATGAGAGACCAGACAGATGTACTGATATATGGTGAAGATGATTCTTGGATAATTGATGGGAGTGAGAGAGTGTGTGTCTGTGTGTGATCCGCAGGGATCTTTGCTGTTGTTTTGTGTGTGTGTATGTGTGTGATCTCAGCAGGCGTCTCTCCTCTCGTAGCTCCTCGTCATGTGTTCTGTCGGTTACCTGATCAAAGCCGCGCCGCGCCTCCCCTCCTCATCATCACCCTCCGCTCTGACGGCTCCCGACCACGCAGAGGATGCTGGGTAATTCCCCCAGGTGAGACGTTGCGGTGTGCTGTGCCACTGCGCTCATTTGGCCTGGATTAGGCCCCACCCCGCCTCCTCACGCCAACGCGCCATGCCGCCGCTCAGGGCCTTCCTGTTGCCGCAGCTATCCCTCTAACACTTCCCAACCGTACCCCCCGTCTCACATGGGCCACCTGTCGTCCCCCAAGGTGCAACACTCTTACTGTTAACCCCGCCTAGGCGATTCACATATTTGGGGCCTCTCCTGACACACCTGCTTATGAACCAGAAGACCACAATGTCACAGGTTCAAACCCCACTTACTACCATTGTGTCCCTGAGCAAGACATTTAACCCTAAGTTGCTCCAGGGGGGGACTGTCCCTGTAACAACTGATTGTAAATCGCTCTGGATAAGGGCATCTGATAAATGCCAGAAATGTAAATGTAAACCTTCAAAAAAGCCTGGTCCCTAAATCTTGATTCCCTAAACCCATACTGGTGTGATGTGCTTCTCACCATGAAGGTGTTCATAAATCCATTTTGTTTATTAGCGTTGACATAGATGTGAGGTTTATTTCTGTTCTACACACTGTAATGCATTCTAGATGCAGTGGTATTTCACGGTGCTATACAAATATTAAAAAAAAGAAGTATTACACATATTTAAAATGACATACGTTATACTAGACATGGGAAGCCTCAAACTCATTCTTGCTCAGACTATTCCTACACCATGTAGGTGTTACGGAGCACATTTGTCCCAGAGTGCACTTCTTCGGACTGGTCTATTTTTTGTCTCGTCTTCACAGTGCAAAGAGCAGGCAATGAGTCGACCCGTGCAACCTGTTGGTTGAGGGATCATGGGATTTGGTCACTGTGATGTAACGGCTCTTTGGGGTGTGATGTCTGAAAGGGGCGGGTCTCACAGCTGTGGGCGGGGCTGCTTCTGTTGAGCGTTACGGCTACAGAACTATCAGAACTGTTACTCTATTAGATTGTTTTTTAATAGTAATATAGAGTATCTGAAGCATGGAGGGTGCAATCTGTATCAAATATTTAACTTTTGGACACTGAAAAACATACGATTGTTTCTTCCATGATGAATTTGTTTCTCTTTGATCCAGCCGGTGCTATAATTAATGTTATTATTATATTGTTCAACATCACCACCAGAAACTGTTTAATAATGTGACTATGATATTATTAGATAATGTCTGTGCCAGACAATCAGAATGCCATTTCAGAACTGGCCTGTGATGCAAATGTAAAGTTGAAGAATGTTTATTGACAGACCATATAAAAGGTTTGACGGACCCACAATTCACGATTTCAAAGTTGCGTACGTTGAGCTCTGACTCTCTTTCCCAGAGTTGTATCTGGAATAGTTTTTAAAAAAGTAACATCAAGCTTGAGTCTTAAAACTGAATTGCACATGGTTTCAAAATACGCCACAATAGGATTTTATGCATGAAGCAGCACACAATAAGTGAAATTACAAATGCGTGTACCGACAAAGAGCCCGAGGGAGGTAAATGCGGAAGAGGAGTGTTGGGCGGAGCAGGGGGATAAAGGTGAGAGATCTGCAGGCCCTTCCCACACTAACGTAAACACAGCTGCTCGGAGGATCGAATTCGGCTCGAGACTGACACACACACACACACACACACACACACACACACACACATGCTGTGTGTGGTTCTCCCGATTTTCCTGGAGGAATCTCGCTCTGTTTACCCAGACCGGAGCGGGCCGACTTTATTTTAGGGTTTTGCTCTCATACTTCAGATAAGTGCGGTATGTTACTATTGTTCATCGAACCGCTGGCCTATTTAGGACAAGAGGAGTTGGCCGGGCGCATTCATAACTCTCCGCTCTCTGTATAAATACACTCCTGCATTAATAACTCTGGCCTTTGTTTGTTTGAAGTGTGTGTGTGTGTGTGTGTGTGTGTGTGTGTGTGTGTTTTTTTGCGTAGCTCATTGAGGCATTTCTGCGGTGGCTTGAATCACTGTAAGACCTTTAATCAGAACTGGGCTCTGGGACGACTGAGTCAAGCGAGACGGAGGGAAGAACAGACCCCCTTGTCCAGAGTGGTCAGTCCAACCCGAGCACTGCGAGACCGCGCCGACACCGGAGGCTGGTGTTTGAATCATTGCCGTTGCTGTGGTTACGGTATTTGAAAAGCAGTCCGTTCTCACGTCGCCCATCGCGTCAAGCCAGACGGCGGAGGGATTGACAGATGGGGTGAACGTGTGTGGAGACGGCCATTACAGCCAATCAGACAGGGGCAGCTTTGGTGGTCCCTTACACCCCTGTCATCACGTTACTCAGCCACAGGCGGAAAACAGACAGGATTCTCTCTTGGTCGGCTGATAATGTGTGTGTGTGTGAATGTGTGCATAATAAATATGTGTGTCAGCAGTGTGAAATTACATATGTGTGTGTGTGTGAGAATGTGTATATGAGTGAATGCGTGTGTGTGTATTTGGCTTGTCATCATATTCCAAGAATGTGTGTGAGCATGTGGGTGGATGTCATGTGTGAACTCTAGAGTGCGAACACATGCGACCGAATTATATTAAAAAAATCTATGTATTCTAAACCAATCAGAGATCGTGAAGGGTGGGGCCTGCCTCTGATTCTCCATGGTCCAGATGTTCTTGTTCTGACCCGAGCCCGACCAGTACAGCTTTTTAAAAGCCCGAACCCGACATTACTGTGGTGGCAGATGTCGGCCAACATGACTTTACCAACATTTTTTTAAAGTAATTTTTCATGGTTATTTTCCATTTTTCTCCACATCTCAGACTACCGTCCATTTCACCGCCTCAGCTTACATTTTAGCGCTAATTAAAATGCGTTACATGACCCCACATTACCGCCCGAGCCCGATGATAATGATAGAAATGAAATGCTGAAAAAAAAAACACTAGAAACATACATATAACACATACATAATTTCATGTAGCCATAAATTTACTGGCCCAGCGTCCCTGCTCCCTGCTGCCTTTCAGCAACAGGCTGAGATGATAATCAAGGTCAAGTCTTTAAAACAGATTTTCTTTTTATTTCATTTATCCGGATTTTATTTCAGCTCAGTAAAGCACTTAAAGCACCAACACATTTTCAGTAAATTTCCTTTCTTGCAGAATTGTGCTTCAAATAAAGAGATTTATGTTAACCGGACTGATATTTACTCGGTTACAATGTTGCCTGTATGCACAGCGATTTAAAAAGGAGAAAAAGTGAACCTGTGAAACTGCGTTATTAAATGCGATGCTGTTGGAAATTTGGTGCCCCAGCTCAATCAGTGCAAAAGATTAGAACCCTGATGGGTATTTGATTCTGTGTGTAAATGACTGAGGTTGTGTTGAAAATGAGCATACCTGAGAACGTTGGTTTAATTTAGAAGCACGTGAGTGTGTGTGTGTGTGTGTGTGTGTGTGTGTGTGTGTACTATACGTTTTCTACTACCCTCATTACTAACGCCAGTCCGATGGAGACGTAGTGCTGGAACTTGCAGCAACTCTGCTGAGTCAGGGGAAAATCCAGCCGTCCATGTGTGTGTGTGTGTGTGTGTGTGTGTGTGTAAATGTGCGGGTTAAAAAGGAAGGGTGTGTTCATGAGTATGTTAGCCAGAGCTTGAGAGACAAATGGAAAACAGTGTCTGACATGCTTTTTTTTATTATTATTCCATCCTTATTGCAGTGATTTTCAGTGCGCCGACACCGTTACTGCGAATTAATAGAAAGTTCATTTCTGCAAGTGCCTTTCCTGAAAGGGCGGAGTGGGTCAGGTGACCTGCTGGTCCCCTTTATGGGAGACGGGGCATCCCGGCGTAATTGCTTGCCCTCCAGTTGCTGTTTGTTTGCTTCTGGGCTTCGCCAGCAAGGAGCAAGTACAAACAAATGAGGCCGTGCTTCCAGAACTGCAACACCACCTCGGGGCGAGCGGCATGCCGTCGAAAAGAAGTGAAACAGTGTCCCCTTAAAAAAAAAAAAAAAAAGAGTTTGCGACTGAAAGAGGGGTTGCCATGCCAACGAGCATCTAGCATCTATAAATAGTGGACAGTGTTAGTGTTTGTTTTGTGAATGTGGTCTCTCTCTCTCTCTCGCTGCCTCTCTTCTGATTAACGCGCCAATCCTTCTCGTCTTCGGCCGCATCACGTCCACGTAAGGCCGGAGGGAGACGTTCGGCCGGGGTGGGCGCCTAGAACATACCCCTCCATGCCACTTTAAATCCAAAAAAAAGAGCCGTCGTTGCGTCTTTCTATTAAGAAAGTGAAAGCGATTGTTTTTTTTTTGTTTTTTTTGTGAAACACTGCAGCACAGCACACGGTGACACAACGAAACGTGTCCTCTGCTTTTTAACCCTTGGCGAGCAGTGGGCAGCCATGACAGGCGTCAGGGGAGCAGTGTGTAGGGACGGCACCTTCATCAAGGGTTATGGGTTCGCTTCCTTACCCACTAAGCCAGTATTTTGAACTTCAAGGGAAAATAATGAGTTGCTGCCATTTTCAGTGTTTTATTTAAGGACACATTGTCAGTGAATGACATAATGGAACACAAACAAGGTTTATGCTATATTAGTGAACAGTAGGTACAAACGTACAGGGGTTTATTGCATATTTGGACACTCCAACTGAAATGCGTTGCGTGCGGAAGTGTGAAGGACGGGTATTCAACAGGTATTCATACCTATGAAAACACAACTGAAGGTTTTATAGGGCTGTGTAATGTTTTGCCACACCCAATGCCCAGCCATTCCATAGGATACAGTCACCTCGTTCAATTCCCCTGGCCGCACCACGGACATTTTCCAGCCGACGTAATCGTGAGGAATGTGCTGTACTTACAGTGGAGCTGAGTTCCTCCGTCCTGTCATCCGCAGGGAATGGTGAGAGCACTTGGGGACAGGCAGACGTGGACAGACAGAGTGGGCGGTGCCCTCAGACAGCTGCTGGAGAGATTTGGACAGCGGACCGGTCACTGCGCTACCAACAGGAGCTTCTTTGCAAACTGAACCCCCACTCCCTCCTGCCTCTTCAGGTAAGGCTGTGGAACCAGCTGATGATGGTCGGTTATAGCTGCACAGTGTAGGAGCGTTCATTTCATCAAGCTAAATATCCTGATTATTACGAAACTGGCTCTGGGGATACCACAATATATCTCATAATGGATACGTCCATGGAAAAAAATGCGTCATCATTATGATCATTATGCAAATCTCACCAAACAAGGAGAGATCTGTGAACCACTGCTGTGAAATTAGTCCACCTACTATTTTCAACCCTACACAAGACTATATAAAAAAAAATTTAAGCTTGACCAGGGCTTTGAGTTTTTGTTTTCATAAATATGGACTTAGTGACCCCTATTGCTGTTACAAATGTTAAGGTGGAACTTTATGAACAGTGTATTCATTAATGTTAAATGCACATTCAAATTTTCATCATTTCTTGGACAATCAGCACCACTTTAATAATATTAAAGGTTCGTATAAAACGTTATGATCTAAACAACACAGGATTGCTTATGTTGAGGATGCTGATGATAATGATGATCATGAATTCCAGACTAGGTTGTACAGGTTCAGGTTCATGTTTGGGTAAATATGTGATCTGGAGAAGGATTAACTAGTCTAATGAGGCTGTGATTAATGCTCAATGAGTTGAAGCTGATACCGGACAGTTGGCCCGTTGTCGTGAGTTTCCACTACCGTACCGGAGTACTTGTGCGTGAAGACGTCCAGAGGTCAGGCCGGTCTCGTGTCTGGGCGAAAACGATCCGGCACTTCCGTTTTTTTCCCTCCGTCTATCTGCTGCTGACTCACTGAAGTCCGAGCCGCCGTGTCTTTTGTCTGTCCTCCTTTTCGTCTCCTTTTGAATCCGTTCCCTTCACGCTCCCCTGTCACAGTGCTGCCGCACTGACTCCCTCCCTCCTTCTCTGTCTTGCCTCTGGTTCTGTGCCTCTTATCTCCCGTTGGCCAGATGTTGGGCTGTTCGGCGCTCCACAGCGTGTGTGATTCATTAACTCCTCCTCTGGGAGTCCGAGTGGAAATCCTGCAGCTTACTGGAGAACAAACAACCCTGGAAAGGCGGGGGGAAAAGAGTCATCCCTCTTTCATTTCGGCTCCTCGCTCTATTACAATTCTACGCTCCGCGCGGTAAGACAGTGGAACTAATTCCGCCGCGGTCTGCGTCCCCGCCTCGCACTGATGTTCTGCCTCTGCAGGAGTAGAAGGATCATCTGGCCTCAACACGGTCTGCTGACAGGGTTCCATCAGGAGGGCGAGGTGTGAAGGTAGGGGAACGAGTGTCGAGTTGGGCTTCGGTATACAGCATCCGAACCCCCCCGCCCCTCGGGTCTTGGGGACTCCATGCGATCCATCTCGCCTTTCATTCAGTTATCCTGCAAGGAAACACTCTACCCGTGTCCAATGGAGGAGCATCTAGCCACAGTGACAGCCAGACACAGTCAGGAATGAGTATGGCGTGTAATGTAATTCTCTGATACGTTGGGAATGGAAGGGCACCTGTAGCCCACAATGCATCACGCTGACTGGCACATTCACCAAACCGCTCACGCTCAGCATACACAGCCCTCTTCGTCCAAGCTGGGACACAACGTTCACTCTCAAGGTGGCTCCGGTGGGGGGGGGGGGCCTGGCACAGAGTATAGACGGGGTGACCGGGTTTTGCGAAGATTGCACGTATGCACGTTGGTTGGATTGGGGGGGTGGCCAGACCTCTGTCTGGGAGCGGTATTTTCGGAGAGGCCAGAGGGCACTTTAACAACGTTGTTGGCAGCCAGAGCCTTTTTTGTCCCTTTCAGGTGTGAACGTACATCGTGAACATGCCCCAGATGGGGTTCCTTGCCTTTTGTTCAGATGGTTCACCCTCTTTCCAGGTGGTATCGATCAGTCACTCGGTCAGTCAGGCTCTTTTGCCCGTTTTTTCCTGCGCTATAATAGACGTAGCACTTTTCTGGTGTCCTTGCTAAGGAGTTACAGAAATAGACACAAGAAGTGACTGCTTGCTAGTTATCTGGATCTTGGAGAGGAGGAACTACCAAGGCCTTTATGTTGATGTGTAATTATTCTTGGGCACATTTCAAGGTGCCCTGCATTATTTGAGACAGTTTGTGGTTCTTCTCATATGTTACTGTTGTCCAACATGTTGTCTCCTCATTCCAGGTGGAGATAACCAGTCAGTCAGACAGTTTACTGACTGGTCATCAGTCTCTTCATTCCACCCTCTTTTTTTCCCCCAGCTCCTAATCCTGCCCCGTTCTCCAACCTCCCCTCCCTCTCCTCCTCATTTGTACCTCTGTTCTCTCTGCCTCAGTCTCTAATTACTAAACAATGAGTTAATTACCTGGGCAACGGCTGAATTAAAAAGGTCCTGTGGAGTGGTGGAGACCGGAAGGCTGTGCGGGTCTCAGAGAGGCTGTTTGGAGTGTCCCCACATGTGAGAACAAAGCCCGTCGTCCTTGCATCGAGTTTCTAACTCGGCCCTGGTTTCAGCCTGTGCTACACACTTAGCCGATGGCAAAGTATTGATTACTTTCGTTGTGAAGGACAAACAGACCTCATAGTGGTAACAGATGCCATAGGTGTGAGGATAGGTTTTTGTGCAAGTGTTCGACAGAAGAAAGACTGTGATCCGCAATGATAATATATCATTGCATTTTGTAAGCAGAATTATAAGTAGAAGTTCTTGAAACTTGCTTAGCCTTGCAGGTATTAGTTGCACACTCAGTCCTGCCAGAAGGGGTTCTGGATGTTTCTAGTCTGCATGGGCAGTACCCATGAAACCATGGCGCTTTCGGCAGAGTCTGTATTTTACACTACGTTCACACGCAGTTTGGCCCATATCAGAGTGTGGGTTGTAAATGTGTAAGTAAGCCTTGGGAACCGACAGAGGAACCATACCTGACACCACCTGGATGAGTTCTGTTCCATTTAAACTAGTTATGTACCGGTTTTGAAAGTGTGGGTCAATATCGTATACCGACACCAACAGTTACATTAATAACATAGCTGATCATGACTTTTTTGTTTGTTTGTTGTTAAAAGATAATTGGTTCAATTTCAGTTTAGCTTTTCACACTTCAATTCTGTATGAATTCATTCAATAATTCTAATTTAATGAATGACATTTAATATGTTGACCTTTAATAAGGTAAAGAACAAATCAAGCCTTGGAATATAGGTTCTATGAATTTTTTTAAATTAATGATTGAAAAGTGAAAAAAATCATTCAGAAACTGGTACGTTATTAAAAAACAAGACATTGAAATATCTTTGTTCCAGTTGTGGAAGGAAGCTTTAGAACGTAAAGTGTTGGAACTTGGTGAGGAGAGCATAGGGTTTCTAATGAAATATGGAAAGGCCTCTCACATATCCTTTAGGTCTGGCCATAAGATCTCCCTCAGGAAGAGCGAAAGAGAGTGAGAGCCGGCTTCCTCGGTGCGGCGTGTCCAGCGTGGCGGCATTATTGGCCTTTTAAGGTGCTCAGTAAAAGGATTAGTGTAATAGATGGCCCACTTTCTGACGGTGCGAGATGCTATTTCACACGGCCTTGTCTTGCATTAATGCCCTCTGGCCTCTCACAGGTGAACCGGTGCAGTATTCCGGTTAACGGCAATTATTACTATTAATTCGGTTTTGTTTTCTGTTGCTTCCTTGCTGGGTCCGGAACGCAGTTTACAGCCATTAGAATGCTGTTCGGCACACTCTGTTAAGAGCGAATTACAGTCAGTAGTTACAGGGACAGTCCCCCCCCTGGGGACACTCAGGGTTAAGTGTCTTGCTCAGGGACCCAATGGTAGTAAGTGGGGTTTGAACCTGCGACTTTGTGGTCTTCACAACAACTAATTACAACATGGTTATTGATTATTATATACTCCATTATTGGGATTGTTTGTACTCTGTGCGTGAAGGTCGAATCCTATGCTCCCCAAGTGACCTACGTATGTTGCTTTAGAAAATGATGAATTGATCTTCTGAAGGGGACGCTAGGCCTTGAATTGTGACCACTGTTTGTGTAAAACAACGTGACATCAATCTAACATGACAGGGACCGTGCTGCTTGGAAATGAATGTCCTGCGTGTGCTTATTAAGCCTGTCACAGAGTGATTTATGTCCAGTTTGTGTCCTATAGACAGCCGTCCCTCCCGTCTATCTCAATTCAATAGAATTATCTGCAGAGGTTCAGGCTAATGGCCCGTTCAGTCAGCCAATCGACTTGGGCCTAATGTACCATTTTCTGGCGCAACAATGAGAGGCATCGGGACAACAATGAGACACGCTGGCAACGTCTGGAAGGTCGTTTAAAGGGGAATCCATCAGCTGTCACCATCGGGTCAAAATCAATATGTTTCCGTCTCGTAATATCTGTAGATTTCGGTGGGAAGCGCAGCTCCTGGACGCTGTAGCAGGCAGGACATGTGACTCTGGTTCTTTTGCTTAGTCATTTGTGACGTCTGTTTTGTCTGCGCCTCCGACACTGCCGGCCCTTTCCACTTATGTAAGGCCAAACAGGAAGTGGAGGCTGCTGGGTTCAAGACACAGTGGGAATGTGCTCTGTCCTCGTAGCTCGGAGCTCATCGGAGATGGACACGTGTCCTCGTAGCTCGTTTTTTTCGATGCTGGTAGTGATGCATTGTGAAACCTGACATGCCTGAAGGAGAGTGCTTAGTGGAATGCAATCCTGGGCGTTACGGAACACACAGTGCTGTCGTACGTGGGAACACGCAGACACACACACACACACCTCCGCATTCATAACATTCGTAAAAATGCGGGGAAGTGCGAGGCCTTTTTTTAAGACGCTCGTGCACGTGCACACACTTACCTAGAAAGATCACACACAACACACACAATGGCTTAGGAGTGTGTGGAGCGGGGCGGGCGAGTATTTTTAGAGACAGTGTGTGTGTGTACTAGTGACAAAAACAGAAGCTGATCTGAGCGGCAGCATGACATCAGAGCGGAGGGACTCTGCAAAGCCCCTCCCACTCCACCCGCGTCGCCACACGGCGACGAAAAGCCAAATGCGAGCACGCGTCTTCAGGCCGCGAAAGGAGGGATGGAATGAATAAATAGGGGAGCCAGCTGTCATGTAAGCACTCCTCTATGTCGGGGTAAATACCCACCGCGCCCGTTCTTCCCTCGCGCCCCACCCACCTTCTTGGAAGAGGAAATTTAGGGGTGTCGAAATTAATCTCATAATCGATGCATCTATGCGGCGCAGAACATAATCGATTACATCGTAATGACGTGTCCTGGTGATTCCGCAGTCTATAAACGGTAGTGACGGGGCGGCCTGATGGGAGTAGGAGTTCGGCCTTGTCCACACGGACGTTCTAATAGCGTTTTTGATGCGTTTTACGCTCATCAGGATTTTGGCAGAAACTGACAGCGAGAAAACACAGCATGCAGCATTTATTTGACGGCATGCGAATGCGCAGCCGACCGAACGCTGGTGCTGGACGCCCGCAGGGACGCTTTTATTTGCTCCAACGAGCAGTACAACGGTCACCTGACGCCACAAACGGCAGGAAAAACGTCCGTTTCAGACGTCCATGTGAATGATGCCTTAACTCTCATCTCACTGAAAACATAATGTAGAAAAATTGATGGGATGCATTGATAATTGAATCGAATCAGTGAAGGTTCACACCTCGGCCGGCTGAAACAAGGCGGTCGGTAGCCTTGTTTATATTGCAGTCGCCGTGAGCGGGCTTCGGATGCGACATAGTCCTTCACGTAAGGCGTGCATGAGTGCAGAGTGCTGCAATTATTGACCGAATTTGGAGAAATTGAGCAGGCTGAGCGTATGCACATGCATACATACCTGTGTGTGTGTGTGTGTTTGTGTTTATGTGTAAATCCACTCTAGGTGTGTAAGCACATTGCATTCTGTTTACTCAACATTCTCGTCCTTTAAGGACTTTTTGACAGTGGCTCATGCATTTTCTACAGGCGTACAGAGAGCAACCTACACGTATTTTAAAGGTGAACTACCTAACACATTTAATACGCCTTCTAAAGACATGATTGTAGATCCATCCTTTAGAATTGCCAACTCCAGCACATCCTGCATCACATTTCCATCCAAAAGGTTCCCAGCCAGGACTCAGAAGGACACAGACAAGGCGTCTTGTCCGAGCCACAATGAGTGTTGATCCCTGTTTAAAATTCTCGAAACTGGTGTCCTCTAAACAAGGTCCACTCTGGAACATTGCTGTCAAAGTGACATGATGTCTCCATGGTGACTGCGTGGAGGTATCCGAGACTGTTGGTCATACCGAACATCTGTCTTCTTATTTCCAATTCTGGAAATTCTTATTGTAAAATATCAGCGTATTCACAGCTGATTCACTTTTTCCACATTTTTTTTTTATTTTGCGACCTAATTCCAAAATGGATTAAATGCATTTTCTCCTCAGAATTCTGCACACAGCACCCCATAATGACAATGGCTAATTGAAAACCACATGTGTTTTATTCATGAATGGATTCGAGTCCATTTTCTGCTTGGCAGCCCTAAATGTGAGCAAATTGGGTGTGGCGAGGGCAGGTTGCAGGCGTTCAGAATGCCCACTGCTCACTAGGAGTGATGGTTAAAAGCAGAGGTTTGTGTCACCGTGAGCAGTGCTGTTTATCACTTCACTTTCACTTTTTTTCACTTCGCTTCCGATGTAGTGGCAACACCTGTCCATCCATCCATACATCCTTCCCAACAAATGCTGTTCTGTCTCGTGAACCTCCTCCTATGTTGATTTTATGTAGGTTTTATGTTCAATAAGCCTCGCGCTTACTTGTTTTGCAGCCGCTGCCTCATACATTAATGCACCCTGTCATTGGTTCATTTATTTACGGGAGCTCTCCCTCCCCCATCTCAGTTCACTGAGTGGTCTTTCACCCTCATTTGACCTGATTATGATCGTTTTGGAGGATGTCTTATCGGGAGTCTTGGGAACGCTGGCGCAGTCTTCTCCTGTGCTGTGAGCAAGTCCCGTAGGCCGTTATCAGATGGAGGCTTTTGGCAGAGGGCTCCTACACGGTGGAACGTGCTGCTTTTGGGGGCCGAGGCGGAGCTAATATCGGCAGATCTGCGGCCAGGTTGGCTCTCATGACCAGCGGAGCTCGGCTGCATGTGGTGACCATTAGGGAGGGAGGGACCTGTTTTAAGTAACGCTGCAGCCTGGACTCACAAACTCTAATGGTTTTACACACTCAACACCCCCCTTCTCTAAATATATGCTAACTTCTCCCTCCAACCCCGAGACGTCCAAAATACTCAATACGTTGCTAGACAGTTTCCTGCGGTATGATTGGTTTGTGTATTGGTTGTGAAGTACAACATCAAAAATTTACAGTAAACTATTGTGAGACAGTACATAAAAATGACTGGAATGTGGAAAAAAAATTCTCTAGGCCTTATATATTTTATTGGTGAAACAAATAAATGTGTCCTCTGCATTTTACCCATTGGTGAGCAGTGGGCAGCCATGAAAGGCGACCGGGGAGCACAGTGTCGGGGCGGCACCTTGATCAGGGGGACCTCAGTGGTGGATAGCCCCTTCCTTGCCCACTAGGCCACCACCGCCCCAAAAATATTATGGCAGTGCATGGGAATTAAGAAGAAAAGGCTTATCTTACTCTTCATTCTCTGACATGGTTACATAGGTCTGTGTTTTTAAGTGAAAATAAATACATTATTACTGGCTGCTGTATATCTGGCTTCTAGTTTTCATAGATGTGGTGATTTGATATGAATGTAGATACTTGGCATCTTGGTGCATATTTTTCAAATTCTCTTGAGACCTTGGGCAGGTGTACCCACCATAGCTTGTGGTGTTAGTGTGTTTTCTGGAGGACGTTGGCTATGCATGACACAGGTAAGCAAACATCTGGTAGTACCTGCAGTAGTTGTCAGTAGGTGTCCGCCTGTCCCTGTGCAAAGGCGTCTGTTTGGTAGATGTACGGCTCTATATTTAACATCCACCGAATAAGGTGCGGCCGCCCGGCGCTACTCTACAGATGGCGGCCCACGCCTACACCATTATACAATGTGCATTGTGTAACAGGGAGAGCCGCCTACCAACACCCCTCCCTCCCTTCGTCTCCCTCTCGATACTCAGATGCACTCGGAGGTTCTCTACTTGCGTCGGCTCCAACCGACAGGACAGTGTAGGCAGTGGATTTCCCGGCCTCCCACTCCACAGCTGCCAGTCTGAGGGTGACCTGGCGAAATATCGTATCTAACAAGTGGCCGTGATTCAAAAATATACCACGGAAATACCCACTTGAACATTGATATTACCACTGGTTTGAATATCATGCATTGCAATGCATTCTATGGTCATTTAAATAAGCTAGTAAATGTACAGCTGGCCAAAATGTGTGTATTCGTTTCTGTAACAGGTGAGTTGCGTATGTAGTGACATTGTGGGAATATGTGGATCTGATTCATGTTATTGTGCCATTGACTTGCCATTTGTACCCTGAAAAATTATACTTTTGAACCTTTGAAATCAGTGATTTTTTGTAGCTCTCACTTTGTTCCTTGGTCCTTCGGGTTCTTCAGACGTGCTGTGTGTATTTAATGGCCGCCCTTTGCCAAATGCACATCACGCGGGGAGAGATCTATGGACACTTTTCAGAGTTTTCGGAGGGTATGTGGGGACAGCTGGGCTCACCGGGGCTCCATTGCCTGCTTCGCTCCGAGATCAATAACACCTCGCCTCTCTGATTTACCTGCTCAATAACAGCTACCCGACACTGTCTCACTCTCCTGGCGCAGCCGGCTGGAACGTCGAATCGACTCGCAGGAGTGTTTGCCTCGCCTGCTGAGGGAGGGAGCATTCAGTTAACAAAGGCCGCACGGATGAGGAAAAACCTGCCGATGGACTTCATGATGGAAAAGAACAGCCTCCCAGGGTGGAGTTAGTGGAGCCCAGAGGGCTGTTGTCGCCTTTTCTTACGTAAGATGCGCCGCGGTACGGAAGGCTGTTTTAGTGCATGCGGGCCAAAGACGAGACCTCTGACCTTTGCGCCATTGCAGTGGGGCTGTTTAAACAGTCTGATCAACACCAACATCTCTTCCTGCTGCTGCTGGAACTGATTAAAGATATTTAGACTCCTGTGAGGAGTCCCAGGAGCGATAATATCTCATGATATGACGCACCACTTTAAATATCACTATGCCTGATTGCATTGTTTATGGTCACAAAGTCAGCGGCTCCCTGAATGACGTTGCTTAGGAACAACAGGATCAGAGATCATCACGGAAGATGATGATCGTTTTTTTTTTTTAAATAAACGCCATAAATAAACATTACGGGGTAGATTATGGCATAACTGCAATAACAAATTTGGCCTTTGGCCTCTTGCCTCTGACCAGTGCCAGTACAGTACAGGGCTGCACAGTTAATCTCTTTTAATTGCAAGATATATAAAAAACGACAGCTAATGTAAGCATTTGAGTGATATTTTGGTCTAAAAAAAGTTTTACAAAGTTGGGTTGTTTAATCAATAAATATTGAAATGTTGAAAAGTTCGATGAAGTTTGATTTTTACATAGTTTATTTGTTCTGCCTGTCACTAGCTCAGTCACAGCGATCATATTCAAAATATATGTATATTTTATAAGTATTTGTAATATTGTTACTTTAAAACCAAGCCAAGATTAAATCATTATTAAAAAAATAATGCTCATTCCGATGTAATTGACAAATTCTGAATAAATTACTTTTTAACCTACTGTAACAGAATACATTACTGAATACGTTTATTAAGCCATCACTACTTTAGCCCAAACCTGTCTATGAACACATTTCAAATAACACTTCATAGCATAGATTAGGTTGCATACATTTTTGTAAATAGTGAACTTGTTAATTATCGGTATTCCGACCAACTGTGTTTTAGTGAAAATCACGCCGCTCGCCCCACCTCACTTTCCTAGATGTAATTTATTGGCACGACCAAAAATGACACAAGTGTGCTGCCAAAGCAAAAAATTGTAATATAATATAATGAAACAGCCTTCAGCTCCACAGTGATGTCACCCCGTAGAGCTGGCATAGCTGCACATTGCAAGTGGGCAGGGTGGAAGCAGCAGGGCGGTACAGCTGGCATGGCGGCCAGCTGCAGGCTGGGGGGGTGAGGACGTGTGCCAGCCCCAGTGCAGCCACGCCCATGTGTGATAAAGGGGCTCAGGAAGGCATCCTGCTCCACTGACTTCCCCTTCCAGTGTTTTCCTCCTCGTGTGTTTGTCGTCATCCCTCATGTTTATTCGGTTTGATTCGGTTTAGTCCTCCCTGCTCGCCCCTCGCCTCTTTCTCAGTCAATCAGCATGAACAGGGTCATGTTGTAGCTTCCTGTCTGTGTGCCATGTCAACCACAGATTTTTCATCTTTCTGGACTTCCGGGTCAAATATTTTTAATATTAAAATGACCACTCCACGTGTAGTGTTTTTTAAGGATTGGAGAGAGGTCTCCATGTTGCTCCATGTTGTTTTTGGAGGTCATCTGGTTCGCCTCACCTCCAAGACACCCAATCCCCCTCTGCCATTGCCTGGTCTAAATTATACAGTGTGGCTGTTTGACACCTTTATTGGCTCCTTGAATTTTCTGCTACACTGAACAATAAATGCGCAGTGGAGGCCTGGATGTCTGAGTGTGTGTGTGTGTGTGTGTGTGTGTGTTTGTGGTGTTCATTAACATGAACAGCCTTGGTAACGACATGATAAGCGCACGTGCAGCACCCAAATTGTCTTACTTACTGCACCTCCTAACCTCCTCCGGCTCCAAATTGGTCGATCCATGTGATTGGTGCGATCCGTCTGCCGCTGTTACTCATCACTGTATGCCTGAACTCCCATAAGCCCCTGGCTCTTTTCTCAGGTACCATATGAAAGTGCTCTATGGCATATTTGTGTCTAACTACCAGCTCACGATATTTTCCGAGTATAACTGGTTTACTGGCTTTTTTGTAACGGATCGGCATTAAAGATCAGCTGTGCTTATTTTGGATGAAGCATAAAATTTCAATTATGGCCATTTTGAACAATAATCACGTATTTGTCATTAAGAATGTAAAACACCATTTTCATAACTGAGGTCTAAACCACAAGATGTCTGACTTTTCTTTACAACTTCACGTCAGGACGTATCTTTGTTTAAATGTTACAGGTAGCACCAGGTCACCATGTACCTGCATGTAGCTGAAATGACAACAAAGCACTTGAACTTGAACTTGAACTTGAACTTGAACTTGAACTCATGTCTGACTATTTATAATGAATGGCCACAGCAGGAAAAGTGAAAGCATCTTAATCAGAAGGTTGCTGAAATAGAAATATAGTTTGTAAATATGGTGTGCAGAACAGAGGGAACTGGCATGACCAGTGTTGAGTCCCCTGGTCCATCCGTGGACCGCAGGAAGCGGCTATGAACACATAGTGATTTGGGATGAATGCAATGCAGCGGAGGGATGTCACCAGACCTGGGCCGTTCTTCTCATGGTGGCCTAGCGGTTAAGGAAGTGGCCCCGTAATCAGAAGGTTGCTGGTTCGAATCCCGATCTGCCAAGGTACCACTGAGGTGCCACTGAGCAAAGCACCGTCCCCACACACTGCTCCCCGGGCGCCTGTCATGGCTGCCCACTGCTCACTCAGGGTGATGGGTTAAATGCAGAGGACAAATTTCACTGTGTGCACTGTGTGCTGTGCTGCTGTGTATCACGTGTGACAATCACTTCACTTTCATAATATGGATATGTTATATATTAATATCCCAGCTGTGGCTGGGAGTTTCTGTTGTGTTGTGTTTGTTGCCAAGACACCGTGTGAAAATAGAAATATAGTTTGTAAATATGGTGTGCAGAACAGAGGGAACTGGCATGACCAGTGTTGAGTCCCCTGGTCCATCCGTGGACCACAGGAAGCAGCTATGAACACATAGTGATTTGGGATGAATGCAATGCAGCGGAGGGATGTCACCAGACCTGGGCCGTTCTTCTCATGGTGGCCTAGCAGTTAAGGAAGTGGCCCCGTAATCAGAAAGTTGCCGGTTCAAATCCCGAGCTGGGTTCCACTGAGGTGCCACTGAGCAAAACACCGTCCCCACACACTGCTCCCCGGGCGCCTGTCATGGCTGCCCACTGCTCACTCAGGGTGATGGGTTAAATGCAGAGGAAAAATGTCACTGTGTGCACCGTGTGCTGTGCTGCTGTGTATCACAAGTGACAATCACTTCACTTTCACTAATGTTCTCCTAATGTACATCTCACATTCTTCTTGATTCCTGCAGCGTTACAACCATGTGTTGGAGTTACAGGCTGGGCTGGGAGTCAAGGTTGATTGGACTGCAAGTGATATCGACCACAAGGATTGGTCGCATGTCAGGGGTAAATGTGGCTAATCACCTCCGGCTAGATAAACACACACACACACACACACACACACACACATACACACATACCTTGGCTTTTATATCTTTTAGGGAACCAGATGTCACTTTTATAAAGTACTTTTACATTTCTTTTTGTGTTCGTATCCCACTGAACACACACACAAACCCTGACGAAGACTTAACTTAAAAGTAGCCATGGCATCAACTGTATGGATTAGTTTCACTCGAGCCGAGCTAGAAACGTATGTGAGAAAGCATCTACACACACACACACACACACAACGGCAGACATGCTCAGTGAGTGTAATTAATCCCCCTGCTGTGTCAAGCAGTGACTCATCACACACACATACGGCCGGGCTCGCTCTGCTAGAGTACACACACACACACACACACACACACATAGCAGTACTGAGCCTGATAGCAGTGCACAGTGAGAAGTACACATTCCCACTTCACACACACAGACACACACACTGTGACCTCTGTGGTCACACCTTATTTCTACACACATCACACTCACACACACACACACACACACACACACACACACACAGCTGTATGATAACCAGCAACAGGAAAAGCCGCCTCTCTGTAAAACCGCATGGCATATGCAAAGGACTGCAAGTGTGTGACACTGTATGTGTGTGTGTGTGTGTGTGTGTGTGTGCGTGCGCAAGAGGGAGGCATAGAACGAGGCTCACACATGCAAATGGAACGGAGACCTCAAAGACGGAGGTTATAAATAGCTGCTCAGTATGGGTCTGCCTGAATGAACTCTGCGCGTCTCTTAAAGAGACAGCGCCGTATTCCGCCCACGCCCACGCACAGAGTCTGTCTGACGTGAACACACACACACACACACACACACTTGCAAATGTAAGATTAAAAAGTCCGTTTTTTACACTCACATAATTCACATCAGCAAGTAACCACGAACGATTAGATCTGAATGAGATCGGATGCTGCTGAGCGCAATATTGTGATAGTGGTAGTTCGTGGCCCCCAGTGGGGCAGTACTCTGTCCGCATCAGTAACCGATGAGCCGAATGGCTTCGTGTCAGTTTGTAAACCTCCCTGGGACACTAGTGGATCTGGCCACATGACTGTGAGAGAGACGGGGTGGGGGTGTGAGGTTAATAAGGCACAAAGTGACATTAAGGCACCCAGGGAATCCATTAAATAACACCGGCGCTGGTCTTGTTTTAATGTGAGCGTCTGGAACCTGCCTGTGAATCATTTTGCTGTTGGCGGCGGAGGGAATTATTATTACCATTTTTCTAATCTGTGCAATGAAAAGGTCTTTGCATGCATACAACCTGGAGCTCTTGTTCGTAATGATTCGATTTGCTCCACTTCTGCGATGTCGCTGTTTTTCTGTCATTTGCCTGTCAATTTCAACAGACAGTCGGTGCAGCACTCTGTACACCCTTGTCAGCAAGACCATTTCATTACTCCTCTCGTGAGGCCAGAACACAACTTCACGTTGCCAGGCAACCGCGCGGTCGGAGTAAACACGACGGACCATGTGACGGGGTAACCAGGTGACGCCGGTGTACTTTTTTGTTTCCTGGGAGAAGGGCTAAGGGTCTCATGCACGGCAGCATGACCATCAGGTCAGCATGTGGTTAGTCCGGGGTGGAGAAATGGCCTCGTGATTGGCCGTTTGCAGCTGAGGTCAGTGTGTGTGTGAGCATGTCTGCGTTGATGCATGTCTTCCCATAGCTCTGTATGAAATTGCATGTGTGTGTGTGTGTGTGCATGCGTGGGTGTTTAGTTGTGAGTAAGTGATAGTGATAGTAGTAGTAGCAGGAGGGGAAGTTGTGAAAGCCCGTTTTTGCTCTTGACATGTATGTGTGCGTGTGCTCGTTTGAGTATTATCTGCTCCTTTAAGGAAGCCCCAACCTCCTCCACAGCCTCCATTTCCTCACTTCGTACTCGCTGATCCTAGATCAGCCCCGTGTCTGTCTCCATGACATGGGAGCTTGGCTGCCCCCCGTTTCTTGTTCGGCGGGGAAACAGCGGCATCTGGCGGCGGCCGGCGGCACCTGCGACTTCACGGAGAGCTTTGCCAGCTTTCCTTAAACTCGCACCTACTGTGCAGGTATTAAACAGTGATAATTATATTAAAAAAAATATTTATATTAAGAAATGCAGAGTGACAGCACTGAATATTCATGGATTCTCATCTTCCGGGCTGTTTCATCAATTATAAATGGAGGGGTTTACTTTATAAACCACAAAGCTGGAGTTGCGTTGTGTTTTCCTGCTTGTCTCTCGGAGGGGAGTGGGGGGATTGTCAGTCCCTTGTGCACTTGAGGAAACTCTCAGGAGGCCTGGGGACTCTTTGAAGACTCGACAAGGGGGGGGGTTATAGAAAAGAACCCCGTTGTTTTTTTATATCTCCATTTGCAGCATTGCACATGTATTTTATTCATTTTTTTTTTTGTTTGTGACAACTGTGCTTGGGTAATTTCGGCTTTACGTGCAGATGCCTAGAGGTCATCAGGGTCACTGTTGTTAAGATTTGAAAATAGAGAACTGCTGCGTTTGTTGAAGAGGCCATTAATTCAGGCCATTTATATTTCATTATAAAAATGAAACCACTCGTTCACTCCTGACTGACGTCCGCGTAACCAAGTAACAATGAATGAACACGTACCCCTTTCACCAGGCTTTATATGGTCGCAACCAGCACTGTCTGGAACACTCGAAATTAAAATGGAGCAGTAAGTGTGCAGTTCAAGGCTAATAAGAGACACCCTGTTATCGCGATGAGTTCACGGGCCTCTTGACATTTTCAGCACAAAGTGTCACTTGGCCCACAATGTCACACCCAGTTTACACAATGGAAGTACAGAGTGACGCTGTTCACCTTCACGTCGGCGACTTTTACAGGCCTAATGGCAGCGTAGCCTTGTTACCGAGATTGTGAAGTGACCTGGTTGTGGGCCATCCATTTGGAGTTTAAGGGGACCACGCCCACAGTTTACTCCTTTTTTCATTACTTTTTTCTTCAGCGGCTGAGGCTTTACTGCTCTGTGTGAAAGAAAGAAGGAAAATAGGGAGGGTTGAGAGGTTATCTCGCCTCTGTGGGGAAACCGGAGAGCGGCACCTGCCTCTCACCACCAGCGCTATCCTTTTACGGCCCTTTGTCCCGTCTGACAGGCCAGCATAGAGTGGAGAAATGAAGCAAGGGCGCGGATGTGGACTACAGTGAGGACTCGGATAGCTCTCCATCTGCGGCTGCACACACGCATCGAAGGAAGGTGGCTGAGGTGGGCTCGGAGGGAATAAAGACAGCCGCAGTACCTTGGGTTTAGGGTTATGTGTTTGTGTGTGTGTATGTCTGTGTTACCCTGCTGTGCCGTTGCCTGTGCTTGGTTGGTGTTCAGTGCTGGATGCTTTTTGCTGCTTTTGAACAGCTTTGGCTAGTTGTCTGGTACTATGTTCAGTATTGGGTTCTGAGCCTGATTTGGTGTTTATTATTGAACTGGCTGCGTTTGGTGTTGATTATTGGGTGTTTGGCATCATTGAAAAGTGAAGTCTTATCTTCAGTGTTCGATGTTCGGTCTCTGGATGACCTCTGCTTTATTTGATGTTCAGTGTTACTGAACAGTTCAACATATGGGTGACTGATACTGGGTTGGGTGTTCATTGTAATTGAACAGCTCAGTCTCTGATTGCTGTCTGCAGTGTGTTTGGTGTGAGTGAACAGTTCAATCTCTGGATGGATGTAGACACTGTATTTGGTGTTAAGTGTTGGGTGAACAGCTCAGTCTCCAGATAGATGTAGACCCTGTTTTTGGTGTTGAGTTTGGGGTGAAGCTTGGTGTTGAGCTTGGTTTCTGGGTGGTTTTTGGTGTTGAGTGTTATTGAACAGCCCAGTCTCTGATTATGGAAACTGTTTGGTGTTGAGAGTTGGATGAACACCTCTGTCTCAGTATAGATGTAGACACAGTTGTTGGTGTTGAGTGTTGGATGAACAGCTCAGTTGCTGGATAGATGTAGACATGGTTTTTGGTGTTGAGTGTTGGATGAACACCTTAGTCTCTGGATATGGACACTGTTTTTGATGTTGATTGTTAAATGTTCAGCTTAGTTGAGCAGCTTGGTGTCTCCATAAATGTAGACACAGTTGTTGGTATTGAGTGTTGGATGTACAGCTCAGTCTATGGATAGATGTAGAAACAGTTTTTTGGTGTTGAGTGTTGGATGAACAGCTCAGTCTCTCTATAGATGTAGACACAGTTTTTGGTGTTGAGTGTTGGATGAACAGCTCAGTCTCTCTATAGATGTAGAAACAGTTTTTTGGTGTTGAGTGTTGGATGAACAGCTCCGTCTCTCTATAGATGTAGACACAGTTTTTGGTGTTGAGTGTTGGATGAACAGCTCAGTCTCTCTATAGATGTAGAAACAGTTTTTTTGGTGTTGAGTGTTGGATGAACAGCTCAGTCTCTCTATATATGTAGACACAGTTTTTGGTGTTGAGTGTTGGATGAACAGCTCAGTCTCTCTATAGATGTAGAAACAGTTTTTTGGTGTTGAGTGTTGGATGAACAGCTCAGTCTCTCTATATATGTAGACACAGTTTTTGGTGTTGAGTGTTGGATGAACAGCTCAGTCTCTCTATAGATGTAGAAACAGTTTTTTGGTGTTTAGTGTTGGATGAACAGCTCCGTCTCTCTGTAGATGTAGAAACAGTTTTTGGTGTTGAGTGTTGGATGAACAGCTCCGTCTCTCTATAGATGTAGAAACAGTTTTTTGTTGTTGAGTGTTGGATGAACAGCTCAGTCTCTCTATATATGTAGACACAGTTTTTGGTGTTGAGTGTTGGATGAACAGCTCAGACTCTCTATAGATGTAGACACAGTTTTTGGTGTTGAGTGTTAGATGAACAGCTCAGTCTCTCCATAGATGTAGACATGGTTTTGGTGTTGAGTTTTGGGTGATCAGCCTAATTGAACAGTTGGGTCTCTGGGCAGATGCACACACTGTGTTTACTGTTGTGTGTTGCGTGTTCAGTGTTATTGAAAGGCTCAGTCTGTGGTTGGCTGATGCTCTGTGGATGATTTGTCTGGATGAAGCTGGTGTAAATAAATAATTCCATTGAATCACACTGTTTATAATGCTGCAGATACACAATGTACAGTGTTGTGTGTGTAGTGTGTGTGGAGTAAATGCGTTCTGGTGATATTGCTGGAGCGTGAATGGCTTTATTAAGTCACTTCCCATCATCTGAAAATGGCCGTGATTCACTACCACCAAGCTGTTGCTTTCAGCTCAAAAGAGAAAAAAAAATGGGAAATTATGATCCTGTGCTGTGGCGTGGAACTGCTGCTTGTGTATGTGTGCGTGTCTGTGTGTCCAGCTGTCTGAGGGTCTAAGATGAGCTCACCACATTAATCCGCGGCTGCCCCTCCTATCCATCGATCTGTGATGTAACTGCCCTGCGGTAGTAGTGATGTCAGCCCCCGCTCTTGTGTGTCTGTTGAGTGACCTTGGAAGGGTTGGGCTGTGAAGTGTGTTTGTACGTGCCTGTGTGTGGCCCTGCCCTCCGAGGGGAGTATGAGTAGACCTGCGCTCTGTAGCAAATACAGACACACACACAGGCATCCTCACACCTGGTTCTCCTTCGAGCCTCCAATGCTGTATTTGTTTGTAGCAAAAAAAAAATGTCCTGTTATCTTATCATATATGAAATCAGCTGCTGAGGTGGATAATTAATTGTCAGTAATAGGAATTGAAAATTAGTCAAAATCCAACTCTTTTGAAACCGATAGCTACTAGAAAACCGCACGTGTCCGTAGATGCACCAGTGCGTCTGGTAACGCCTTGTAAACGCGTGAACCCCCCGCAAGAGCGCCGTATTGGAAAGGATGTATGTTGATGATGCCTCAGCGCTGCTTTCCCTCTCTCTCAGCATGCCGCTGTCTATAGGTCAAGGTCATGTTCCCGTCGCGTTCACCACAGCCTCCGTCTCCAAGACAACGGTGAAACGTCACCACTGTCTCCTCACACCTGCATCAGCTCAGAGGGGACGGCGTGTTACAGGCGGCTGTCACTGGGCTCCGCTGGGATACAAGCCGAGCCCTCAGCCAGACCTGGCCATCACCAGGCAGCAGGCCAACAAGCCAAGGCCATCACGGCGAAACTGTGAAACCTTCATCCAACTAAAACCCTCTACACCGTCACTATTTGCCACCAGGTGTTCCTGGAACTTCTGTCCCGGTTTTTATCCCCTCTATTTATCTCTTTCCGCTTCCTTTTCATCCTCTTCTTGGTAGCGATGCTGTCCTGGGAGCGTGAGGAGGATCGTCTTTCCCCCCTTGTTCTATATCTCTGAACCTTATACTGTACGCTATGCAGAGGAAGGGTTGTGTAACACCAAAAACACACACATACGCTCTCATACACAGGAAGACTGGCTTTTATTTTTAAAATGATCAGACGTAAAAACCTATTACGTTTTGCTGCACCCGGTCACCTCTGAAAGGCCGAGACCGCGGGGAAAAGGAGCTGCTTTTTTAACGAACAATGCAGGGAAATTGTACAATGAGAGCCAGGTTCCATTGGACGTATGCGCTCACTCCTGCAGCACGTAGCACCACGGCGAGAAGCGCTGCTGGTTATTTCCGGTCTAAATTGCACCTAAACTCACATTCAGCCCTTAATGAAAGACGCAAAATGAGCCCTCGATCAAATGTTGTTGAGGTCGAATCATACCTTTCAAGCCACAACTGTAACCTTAAAGTGCCTATTTAAAATAGCAAATGTGATCCAATTAAAGCTGTGGCGATAAAATTAAGAAAATAACTTATTTTTTCAGATCTTTTGTTCACATTTGTTAACAATAATCAGAATAATCAGAATGTTTTAATGTCCTTGTAAGCTACAGTGTTTCTTCTCCCGTTTCTTTCGAACAATGCAGTTGTGTAATTTCTGATGGCACCACAGCCGTTAGGCCCCAAAGCCGATGTTAATGCTAACGCTAATTACTCTGTATTAGATCTCATGTGATTTATCATGCTCTCCAAGACAACCTTACTTGCTCCTGCCTGTGTCCTTGATGGTGGACGTGGACGTCGCTGCTTTATATGAAGTCTCTGCGGGATTTTTACAAGCCTGTGAATCGCACCGAAGGACGGCATTATAGGGTCGTCTCGTCAGGAATGCCGGCCTCGTAAACACCTCGGAGGTGCTGCTGGTCGCGGCTTTAAAAGGGTTTGTGTCCTGTGGAGCGTGTTTTCGTGTCACCCCCGCACATCTGTGAGAGGGGAAGTGCAGTGTGCGGAATTGTTTCTTGAAGTTCCCGAGCATTTGGCAGCAATACGCAGACGTGAGCAGGAAAGGTATTGTAGTGTGTGTGTGTGTGTGTGTGTGTGTGTGTGTGAGTGTGAGTGCATGTTTGTGTTATAGCCAAGATGTGAAGGAAGTACGGCGTAACGACCCCCCCCCCCATCTGCGAGACAGTACGTCAGGGTCCAAACACGCTGAGCCGCAGCCAACTCAAATCAACTGGCCATTATCACAGACTGTCCTTGTGCAGCCAGCGTCTGGCAGTAAACAGCAAGAGTCAGAAGCAGATAAGATAGGGTGGCACTTTTTCTTTTAATATGGAAAAGACAAATCTGGGAAGTTCACTTCACTTCCTGTCCCTTCTTTTTAAACGCTCACAGCCCACACATTTGGGTACGGTTTTATTACGTGAGTGCATCAGTGGCCGTCGTTGAATTTTGTGACCTTATTGCACTGAAGGACGTTATAGACCAACACTGCCAACACTATGCATGTATCTTAAGTTGCATTACTTACAGTTACTTACCTTAAAGAAAGAAAGTCCAGTTGCCATGACTCAACTTTCAGTGAAAAATTGACCACTCTGATGAATGGCGGTTTAGCAGTTTGGAAGGATTTCTGAATATGTTTATGTGGATGAATATTAAGGCACAGAAATGGGTGGAGAGGCATGTAGTGGACTTTCTTCATTCATTCATTCATTCATCAGAATGTTGTAAAATTCAGCAAGAGATAATATTACAAATGCAAGAGCTAGTAGCCGCCATGCCTATTGTTTATTAACAGGTTATTCATTTTAGTTATTTATGAAGTATGTAATTGCTTAGTGTAAAAAATGTAATGAGGAAGTAAAGCATGGTCGCCTGTAACTTGTCCCCTCCCCCAACTTCGGCCACACACCAAACGTTTTTGGGAAACCTTCAACATCTTACTTTAATTTTGATGTGATGTGTTTTTGAAAATATGTGTTTTTCTTTGTCCAATAAATTAAATCCTCTGTTAGTATGAGCACATACCAGTTTATATAATTTCCTATAAACACACCAATTACAGCTTTTTTTTTTTTACTTTGCAACGAAGCCCAAACCTGGTAATTAACAAATTAATTACACCGAGGAAAAATGCTTGTTTTTGTTTTTATCTGTTATTGAAATTATGGATTTTATATTAGTTTATTAAATTTGTGCCACTCTTAATCTATTTCATAACAGAGATAAGACACTTGAAATCATGAAATCATCACTGCACTCCTGAATATGTGAAGTTTTTTTTTCTTACCCAAATGAAGCATGTAATAGGTGTTATTAGTTCTGAGAAATGCAATTTCACACCATCAAAGGAAGCTGCGGGACTCTAACCAGGTCCCAGGTCACGTGATCCCTCGACACAGTCGCGAGCTCGTCGTCGTCCTGCCCGCCGCACCCACAGAGCGCTCTTTTTAACCCCCCACGCTCCGCGCCTTTTAATGGGCCGCCGGGTTCACAGTGGAGCTTTCAGCCCACGGCCTTCCAGGGAACTTCCAGCGACACCGAGCCTGTTTCCATCTGCCCTTGGCAGCTGAAGATGTGTTTACCCGACACTGGTGCTTCGTCTGGGTCGGACACGCCGAGGGACGCCGCTAGAAAGGACGAACCCACTGCGCAAGGCTATTCTTGTTTACTATGTGTCGACATGGCAACGCATTTGGGCTACGAGTGGCAGCTCTAAAGTGTGAAGCGCAAGGCGCCGTTTCAACCCACAGTAGACATTCTGCAGCCGAACTGTCCCCACACAATGGCACTGGGTGGTACAGGCGTGGAACGGTGTCCCCTTTTTATCCCCCTGCCCACGCCCACTCTGGGCACAGACCGCTTTTGATTGCATTCACGCATCCCAGAATGCCTTGTGTCTCTGGATCCACATAAACTTGTCATCGCAGCGCGTTTCACCACACGTCCCCACAGCCACCATCTGTCTCCCTCTCGCTCTTCCTCCGTCTCCCTCGTTTTTTTTTACACTTGGTGATTGATTCCTTCTCCGGGCAGCGCTGGTAATCCTCCGCCGCAGCTTTTCTCCCCGTCGTTCCTCAAAGCCCCAGGAGCATTCCGCCTCCTCTCGCTCCCTCCTCCCTGTCTTCCGCTGTCCACCAGTCCTCCCGCGGGCCTGTCAGTAGCCGGACGTCCATCCTCTCCCTTCCACAACCGCGATGAGCTACAGAATCGCGTTAACGGGCAGAATACCGTCGGTCGATGCGTCCGTCTGTCCTTTTGCCCGGATTACTGTGGATACTGTGGAGTGATGGATCGGACTGTGATCTCCTGTGCGGTGATCCGGGTTGGACACGACGGCGATTTGGATCCTAATATTGAGAGGTCGTGAAGCGAACTGCGGTGGCATATGTGCACAGATCCATGCAACCGACTGACTTTGTACAAGGTCATGGAGAGTTCATTAAGTGATTTGACCAATAGATGATCCAGAGCAGGATCTTCATTTCATCACCATGCAGTATGGTCCAAAAGCATTTTGAAGCTTAAAGATTAAAGTTTGAATTCTGGTCAAATCTGATTTACTGATCCACGTGCTTCTGTGTGTTAAGGTTGAGTCGGGGCCCGAGTCCAACCGCTGTGCTGTGACGCCGTGGAACCCCCCCGGGGCTGCTGCGCCCGCTGACGCGCTGGAGGGACGCCGGATGCGGTACGCTTAATGAGGTAGGAACCACCAGGGAGCAACGCCACGCCCCTCACACCCAGACCCATTAAACCCCTGAAGCGTTGTGCAGAACAGGAGGAGCTGGTGTCTTCTGTAAAGGTGTCCATCCCTGGATTATTGTCAGTAAGTCTAAGAGGGGCTTTCACTGAACCCTTCCATAAGAAAAAGAAAAGCGGAGCACTACGTTCTGAGCTTGTTCGCTACTATAAGGCAAAGTGTCCTTAGGACTTACATAGATAGATAGATTTACTTTACAAGAATCGCTTAGAAGATATCTGTATCTTGAAGAGGAGAAACTAACTACCCATTTTTCCTAGCATGTAATATTATTCCTGTAACCCAGAACAACGATCTTTAATGGCTTTAAAACTCTCTCTGAACTTCCTTGTTTTTACAGCTGTGCCCATAAATACATAAAAAATACATCATGAAAGTTTGTGTTTCTTTCTATTTCTAACTCCTGAGGACGTCTTTCATCTTAAACTAGCAAACAAGCCCCAAACTTAGACCCGTGTCGCCTGGGCATCAGATGCAGTATACGGAACTACGCTCTCAACAAATCTGGTGCGCGGTATTAGTAGAGGAACGAGGTAGATGGGTGGCCAACAGACGATATGGACAAGATGTAGTTAAATATGCGAGCCTACGAAAGTGGCCGAGGATTGTCACTATGCCGTGTGCCCTGGTTTTTAGAAGGTAAAGACCAGTCTGACCTCTCCTGGTCAGACCACAGAACTACAGGCAAAAATCCATCTTGCTGAAGCAGGAGGCCGCTTTCTACGTTTCCCGTCAGGCGCCTGATTGGATGAAGGCAAACTAGAGTCTGCCTGGCAACAGTGCTGCTGTTTACCAAAGCGTGTGGTGCTCTTTGAGCAGCATCTCCAGGAGAGCCGAGAAGCTTCCTTTCCTGTGAGAGCAGATCACGAGAAATTCAAACACCTTTAATGATTCGCGCACTCTGCATGCCCTACGTTTGTGGTTCATTGTGTGGAGTATAATGGGATATGTGGGATTGTTTGTGTCGGGATGCACAGTGTGTGTGTGTGTGTGTGTGTGTGTGTGTGTGTGTGTGTGTGTGCATTAGCTGTGTCTTGTTCAGCTCTGACATCTTTTTAGCCAAGTGATAACAAAAAGCGTCTCATTAATGCCTTCACTATCCTGACCTACAAACCCACATGAAGCACCATGCAGACAGACAACAAGGCAAAGGTTATGTAGAGGTTTATGTTAAGTTAGTGTTGGTTAGTTTGGAATTCTGGGAGATGTAGGTAGTCTCATGCTGTATCTAGTTTCCATTCATGTGGATGTTGAGTCAGGGGAACTAGATGTTTCATCTGTCCTCTCTTGGTAGCATTGCTACTGTCCCAGTCTAGGGCCTTTACAGGTTAGGAATATAATATATAAATGCCAGTCTACATTTGATTTGTTAAGACATCTGAAAATGAGTCACAAATGTAACATTTACAAGGTGAAGGTACTTGCATTGTCAGTCACTCAATAATCCTGGACTCTATACTCTACATATACGTAGACTCTAAGGGGCAGAGGTGGCCTAGCAGTTAAGGAAGCGACCCCGTTATCATAAGGTTGTCGGTTCGAATCCTGATCCGCCAAGGTGCCATTGAGGTGCCCCTGAGCAAAGCACCGTCCCCACACACTGCTCCCCGGGCACCTGTCATGGCTGCCCACTGCTCACTCAGGGTGATGGGCTAAATGCAGAGGACAAATTTCACTGTGTGCACTGTGTGCTGTGTATCACATGTGACAATCACTTCACTTTCTCTTTAAATAGCAGCATGGTCGTACAGTATGCAGAACAGAATGAATACATTAAAAACAGTCAATGCACATTATAAAGTGAATAGTGTGTGTGTGTTCAGTAGTTTTTTTTATGTGCATATTCTGCCATTTATCTTGCAGGCAGCAGCAGCTAATTTTGACCCTAATGAATATAGACGTGTGGAAATGAGTATATCAACACACACTCCCAGCCTGCTGCTCTGTCCAACGCCCCATACAAGTACTTGTACAACTCTGTCATCTCGCCAGTTGACAATAGCGTGTGAGTGAATCTCATCGTTGACACCAAGCGGTGGTTCCAACAAGGCATGCAAAAAAACCCCCACATAATTCCAGATGGTTCAGTGGCCTCAACCCATGGACCCCAGTGAGCCCTCTGATTGGTGCAGAGCTGTGTCTTTTGACGGTGCTGTTCTTGGCTGGACAAGGGAAGTCTTGGCTCACTGGCGCATGGGAAAAGTGTTCCTGGCAGCGGAGAGCAGCGGCGTTCCGTTTTGTCGAGCGCTCTTTGGCCAGTTAAAGCAAGGAGGCTGTCTCTGGCAGAGAGACCATTCTTCAGAATGACACAGCTCTGGCAACATTCACATACAGACTTTATGTTACTATATTTGTAGGAAAGGTACGCCATAAATATTTAAAGGTCCCCTATTATGAACATTTTCCTTCGTATGATTATTTAACATTAATACGAGTTCCCCTAGCCAGTCTATGGTCCTGCAGTGGTTTGAAATGGCGATATGTGTAAAGAGTGCTTTGGTCAGTCTGCTTTGCAGTTCAAAGAGCGGCAGCTCAGAAGGTCGAATCCGGAATTTGTCCCCTTACGTTGTCATAAGGGGAAAGGTTACCTCGCCTTTCTCCTGCTTTGTCCGCCCTGAGAATTTCCCACCCCTCCCCCAAAAAAGTAGTTCCATGGATAGTCATGGCTTGAAAATGTGCAAAGCATTGCAGTTGCTCTGTGAATAAAAATCACACCAGACTCTGAGGAACCAGTGGGTTAATTAAATTTTTTTTGGAAAAACGCAGGCACGACAAGTGCTGATGATGTCATTTCTGCAAATGCCCATGCACTGCTATAGGCCGTAATGTGGCTGTAATTCTGCACCAAAAGTGGATTTTGGAAAGGAACTTCAGATATAGTATTAAGGGACCAATAAGACCTATATAAAAACAAAAATAAACTTCATAATAGGGGACCTTTAAAGGACATGATCTATATGTAAGACGTTTTAAAGTGTATCTAATCCAAACATCAATACAAACCCCTTTCAAAATGTCCCCACAGTGTAACACAAGTGCCCACAATTTTCCCGTTTGCCAAGTGTGAGGAATATCACGTCACAACCTTTGGCTGAGGTTTTAAATCGCGGAGGCTCAAGCAACGGGTGTTGCTGGTGAAGTGTAGCATGGATACATGTTCTGTTTCCCCTCTGATGACATTCCTCCTTTATCTGCCACAGCTGTTGTTGGTCCACATAAGATTGACGCAAGCCAACTCATAGTAGTGTCCCCATAAACACTGGCAAAAGGGTCCCATACCACGCTGCCTGTCATAGCATAACCCAGTCTGGGTACACTGTAAACACTTAGGACACTTACGTGTTGTTCTATGCAAGGCACAGGGATCAAATAAAGGTCACAGAGACGTGTAACTGTGTGTATGTGCAGTCAATGTTGCTGAATGCGTGAGACCTGTTCCCATATGGTACTGGCTAACCTTGACTTGCTTTTGATTCCAGGAACTTTGCTTTCCAGTGCAGATATATAGCCAGGTCCATAAATATTGGGACCTGGATCTCATATTGAGAGTTGAAAGCAAAAGATTCCAAATGCAAACAGCACATTCTAGAAATGAAATGAACTCTTTTTTTTCTGCTCCTTGTAAACGGGATAATGAGGGAATAACACATATCTGGCCATGGAACAGCTGTGGAACAATTGTCACACTACTTTTAGTCCCTTAACTGTTCCAACACTGTTCACCTGATTTGGATATAAATATCCTCAGCACAGTTTCAAATTCATTGTAGAAAAAAGCTTAGCATTTTGTCACAATGTCACAATATTTATTGACCATAGTTCTCCCTCAAAGAATAGGTCACTTGTTCAAGTTCAAGCGAGCTGTATTGTCTTTTCAGCTACATACATTTACATTTACAGCATTTATCAGACACCCTTATCCAGAGCAACTTACAATCAGTAGTTACAGGGACAGTCCCCCCCGTGGACTCAGGGTTAAGTGTCTTGCTCAGGGACACAATGGTAGTAAGTGGGATTTGAACCTGGGTCTTCTGGTTCATCGGCGAGTGTGTTACCCCCGAGGCTACTACCACCCTACCACATGTTAAACAGTACATTGTGAAATGTAACAACGTTTCTCCAGAACCTGGTGCTAAATGGAACATTTAAACAAAGTTACATACCGACACAAAAAAGTGCATGAATGTGACACAGAGAACCTGGCTGGATAAAGTGAAAACAGGGGACACAGGCAGTGCAAGAGCAACATTTTACAAAACCAATGAAGGAAACAATGAGACAGACAGCGCTAAACTAGTGAAATGAATAATGCAGGTGCAAAGTAAAACTAGTGCAAATACTGCTGGGCAAAATGCAATAGTGCAGTAATATAACTCAATATAACAGAGGTAATGTGTGTCAGTCCAAAGGGGAAAGTCCCTGATTGTCCAGTTGTCGGATGGCCTGTGGAAAGTAGCTATTCCAGAGTCTGGCAGTGAGGGCCTGAATGCTTCGGTGCCTTTTTCCAGATGGTAAGATGGGAGTCCTTCACACTGTAGGTTGCTTTCCTGATGTGTAAAAGTCCGCTATGGAGGAAGAGAGACTCAGAAGATCTTCTCAGTTGTCCTCATTATTATGTAGGGTCTTGCAGTCCGATGCAGTTCCCAAATCAGACAGTGATGCAGCTAGAATGCTCTCAATTATAGAAGGTGGTGGTGATGGGTGGTGGGAGATGGGCTTTCCTGAGCCTGCTGAAAGCTGCTGGGCTTTCTACTTTCTGCATATGCTTAGTGAATATGGTGTTGTATGACACTGAGTAGTCATTGTTTTCACATGATTTGATTGTGGCCCTGACAGTGGTGCTTCGGAAAAACCACCACTGAATCAAACCCTTGCCCAATGGAAAGCCAAAGAAAAGTCAAAATGTTGAGTACAGGGTTGAGGCAGTGCCATGCAGTGGAAGAGGGCAAGCTGTCTTCTTGAAGAGAATATAATGGATTACACAGCAGTGTGTAAAAAAAAAAATCTCAGACTGGCCAGCTGGTTAGAGATGAGGGATGGCTTCTCGGTGTCAGCAAACGCTGCGGCACAGGGGATCTGGCACTGCTGTTTCTCTCAGTTGTACAGTACAGACCGCTAACGTCCTTCAAATCTTTTATGTAACTGCTCGTAGTTATTCATTTACACACTGGCGTGGTGCTCATCGATGGGGGTTGAAGCGGGCGGCCGTTTCCCTCAGCACGAGGTCACATATTTCAGCAGGGCTGCACCGGGCCTTTGTTGACAGGGCCATTGTGTTAAAGGCTCTCCTCTGATCTCTGCGCAGGAAAATAAACTGGCACATCCTCATTCTTGGACGACATAATCCCTCATCTTTGGTTTTTAAGCCACTTCCACGTACTAAATAGGCCCCACCGGGCAAATATGCGCGGGATTGTGCATCTTAATCTGACTGTAAACTCGCCTCTCTGCCCCGGCCCACACAGGCACCGGTCTAAGCCTGTCTCAGCAGCCGAGGAAGAGATCAACCAGGGATGCTGATGCTAATGCAGCCTGTTGGCCCCCAGACAAACTCCAGCTCTTCATGCACGTCCAAATGAATATTACAGCAACAGCAGGTCCCTGCTGATGCAAGGGGCTACCTCCAAAACACATGCCATTTTTCAGAAGCCCCAGGTGACCCTGTCTGCTCTGCATATCCAGCGATATTTGAACTGTTATTTGGCTTTAGCGGTGCGTGAGGTAGCTAGCAACCCCTCTGGCTCCTGCTGGTTCCTAGAAAAGCAATCAAGTGCCATGTGATCCCCGCAAGCACGTCAACCTTGCAGCAAGTTTAGGGAAAGCTGAAGCGTGCCACCTCTGAAGGCGTGGCAGCCTGGTCATCAGGTGCCTGGCGTCTGCCCACGGTTGGAAGATTGACACCTTCATTGTTGAGGTTATTCTATACAGCCAGGCCAGTGCGGCGTGGGCAGGTTGCATAGAATCGTCTACCAGAGGCCCTCCTGACACCCGACGCCTGTCTTGCTGGCGTGGCATCATGGGAGAGGTCAGTCACAATAGTGGCTGCCACACAGCGGCCTTTGTTTTTCCTGCACGGTTGTTCTTTTGGCACTGCGGCCCACGACTCGACACTGAGCGGATTCTGTGATTTTGCTTTCAATTCCAGCCCATTCATTGGCTGACAGGCCAGAGTGACTTTAGCCATCGAAGGTCAGGGGACACGTCCCAGTCGTGCTTTGTTGCATGTGTCAGCTGGGGGTGTTCATTGACACGGCCCTTGGATAAACCTGTACCTCCGCTCTCCAGGGATCTCGGACAGTTTTCCTGCCCTGATCCCAGGATGCGACCGCATGGAACCCGGCCCCCGGAGCGAGCCTCAGCCGGTGCCAGGTCCTCTGGTTCTCATGCTATCGCCTTACGGCCTGCTTATGGGGGATTGGCCCGGGGCGGGTTGGGGGCTCGCGCGTACTTCGCGTTGCATGTTTATTGACTCGCATGCTTTCCAAAGGTTCCATTCGCCACATCTGACTGGGCTGCCGACCCCCCTGAAGCACGGAGGCAGGAAGCCGGGATAAGATCTGCGTTTTTGTTTGTGGAGAGTTGGGATCGAAAGGGGATGCTGCCGGACTTCCTGTGCGGCCCCAATGCACTTGAGTGACCATGATAGAGATGCCATAATAAACTGGAATGGGTCAGACAGTTGAGTTTATTTGGGCCGCCATGACGAAGGACACGGCCACCCGCCTCTCAGCCACATGTCCATCCAGCAGTTTGCAATGAAGCAAACCAATTGCCCTCAAACTGGCACACCTTGTCCCCACACAAAGGCCACCCGATGAGTCATTTCAGCGCTGAATGCGCTTCAGCCGGAGTTTCCTGCAGGGAAATATACCACTCTTTGCAAACCCACTTTCCAGCACTCCACGCTTTGGTCCCCTGACGCGCGTACCTGCGAAATTTACCAGCGCCGAGAACCCTCTGGGTAGCAGGGTCTCCGGTCCCGTGGCGTCCCTGAATTTCCAGTGTTTTTCGCAGCCCCGTCAGGGGTTCTCACCATTCTCTGAGCAAAGTGCTTTTGTCTGCAGTCCCGCTGTGTCCGTCGTGGCAGTTGTCCCACGGAGTTGTTGGACGTAACGAGCGCCCGCACGTGAGAGTCCTCTCTGCGGCTCAGCGTTAAGTGGCCAGTGTGCGCTCTTTTGCTGAAGATGTGCGTCCTGCTGTTTGTCTCCCGGGGTGTCCTCATCTGAGCGTCGGCTGGTTTGTGTGGGTGTTTGGAGCTGCCTTCTTAAGGGTGCTCTAGTCTTATTGTCTGTGTCTGTGTGAGTGTACTCCCGTGGAATTATTTAGTAATGGAGGTGGCTTAACGGTGCTTTGTCCATAATCCTGCACATTGTCGCCTTAAACATGAAAACATATTGCATTGCGCTAAAGGTGAAGTTCCATTTTCAAAAGGTGCCTGAGGTGAATTTGGATCAGGGACCATGTGAAGGTCATAACCATGAAGATGATTACGGGTCACATGCAGAAACTCTTGGCTCTATACCTCAGCTGTAATTATGCATCATTTGGTACGGTGTCTAGGCAGTGAAAGTTCATTTGTCTGTAGAAAAAGAAAGGTCAGTGATTCATTATTTGATACATTGCAATAATAAAATAATCCCGGAATTAATACCATATACAGTGGCTTTTAAGAAGATTAGCCTGTTACAAATTCCAGAGCAAAGCTAAACTGATCCTAAGTGCTGCCTATCATTTAAACCCCAGTCCTCAAATCATCATTACAGGCTTAAGCCCCACCCCCTCAATTTTATCTTTCCTGGTGCGTCAATTTTACTGACCTGTGCCAGTTGTTAATGGCAACCATCGGCCACTTCATTGCCCCACACCTGGCTTTTCTCTTCCTCATGGAGACACGTATATGCTCTTTGAGCGTCCAGACTTTCTTTCCAGACCCTTACTTGTAAAATTGTGGGTGCAAAGTGTCTCGCTGCAGATGCATAGTGGACACAAGTTAACGTGTCCAGCTCATGTCTCCACGTGGACCCTGTCTGTCAGGGCAGGGTTTCCTAGCCTTGGTGTCGCTGTCTCTATAGTCTATGGAGGCACAGAGGGTATACTGTACACACACACACACACACACACACACATTCAGATATTTGTATTCTGTGCTGGCCGACCTCCGAGAACCTGCTCTCATTTATAGCTACACCCTCAGATTTGTCTCGGAGTGGGAGCGGGAGCGCAGAGATGGTAGTAGACTGTGCGGTTGCATTCCAGCCCTCTCTCTTCCTCCCATGGGCAGAGACATCAGAGAGGAGAAGGGGGGGTGGGCAGAGGAATGTACGCTACGCAAAGTCCTCCACCAAACACACGCGAAACGTAAGCAGGCCAATAAAGACCACCCGTACAACGTCTACACTGGAACACAGACAAAAAGCCTGTGCTAGGTCTGCCAATGTCAATAAATATTCATATTTATAATATTAATGTTCATTAATATCCAGCATGTTATCAAGACCCCAGAAACAGAAAAACATTTTTCCAGTATCGTCTAGCATGTAACAGAGCATTATGGCATCACAACAGTAAAATATATATTCACTTCTCAACCCTAATGCAGGATATATATAGTTCTGCTTCAATACAGCTTCGGAGAGGATGTGCAGAATTATGGTTTCCGCAAGTGAATCCATTTCATAATGTCGCGTGGTTAATGCTAATGTAGAAACTTGAACACCGATGTGACCCAGAGCTCTCGGTTACTGTAAACACAGTAACGTAGCTGTAGAATTGCATTTTGTCCTAAAGCAGCTGGTCCCCGCTCGCCGGCTCGGTGTCATTTGTTTGAAATATGGCAATTAGTCCGTTAAGGAGCCGCTGTGCCTGGTTGTGTAATGAGCACAGAGAGATCCTCCGCTGCACAAGTTCGAAACACATTCGGTGCAAGAGTGTGTTCGGCGCGCCGCAGCACAGATGAAGTCTGAAGCCTGCGTGGGTGCTCGGCTGCGCGTGTGTGTCAGACTTTGTGTGTGTATGTGCACATAAAGAACCTTTCATCTGTCTCCTTGGCGACTTGTTACGGAAGACGCTCCCCTGCTTTGCTGAATACCAAGGGGAGGACTCAGCCGACGGGCCGGACTCGAAAGCAGATTGATTTCTGAGGGGGCACGCCGTCATTTCCCCTCTCCTGCATCGCACGGGGTGCAAATCGCCCGAAAGGAGCTGCTCCTGGGACCCCAGGGGGGTCACTCAGCCACTCTTATTGGCCATGGCCATGCATGTCAACGCCACACCGTTGGTTGTCAGAGGATATTCCCCTTTTCCTGCAGCTGCCGTAGGTTTCTGAACGACTGTGGATCCAGACATCTCGCAGTTGCCCAGGGGGGCGGAGGAGGAAGACGAGAGAGATGGGGAGAGGGAAGGAGAACACATGGTGCGCTTTTCTTTTTAATCTTAATCTTTTGTTCTTTGGGTCCTCAACCTGGGGCATAAGGAAGGCCGCCGGTGGCCAGAGTGAGCGTATCCTTGTGTGTTTGGCTCTGTGTTGACCCCGATATCCCTCGGTTAAGAAAATACAATTGCTGATGACATTTTTTACCTCTCCAAGGTGTAGCACAAATATGGGAGTGGGCGGGGTCTACCAATTATAATTTGTTTGTAATTTACTTTAAAATTTTGTTTCAAATTTGGAAAAATTTCCATTTGCAGTATTTACCAGACACCCTTATCATTAGCGACTTAAAATCAGTAGTTACAGGGACAGTCCCCCCCTGGAGAAACTTGGGGTAAAGTGTCTTGCTCAGGGACACAATGGTAGTAAGTGGGGTTTGAACCCGGGTCTTCTGGTTCATGGGCGAGTGTGTTACCCACCAGGCTAATACCACAATTTGAGAATTCTGAGCTGCCTCCTCGTTATCGCTCCATCTCTTCTGTGTTCTTTTGTGTCTCTCACTTCCTTCAAGTGAACACACGCGCTCCTGAATATACGCGCGCAAAGCTAACTGAATTATCCTAAAGGCCCAGACACGTAGAGCATGGCTAATTTGTTGCCACGGCAACAGGCAACCCCCCCCCCCCACACACACATACACACACACAAACATGCAGGCAAACAAGGCTGCTCCTCTGCCCATGTCATGCAGCATCAGCCATGGCGGTTTGTGCCGGACAGCTGCGGCGGGGTGAAAAGGTCTGAGGAAAATGCCGCTATTTTCCATTCGCTTGTAATTTTATTTCTCGTTGCAAATTCTCGAATCGGCATAATAAATTGAGCGGGGGAAAAAAAAGTGAAACACGCAAACACGAATTGTTGCAGCATCTGGTTTGTCCTGAGTGACAGCATCACGCGGCAGGTCAAGTTTGTACCAGACCTGTTCAACAGTGCTCTACCAGCACAGTCGGAGAGCGTTCCGAAGAGCAATCCTGTGATCTTACCGAATACTTGGGAATGTGACACAAGGAGCCCGGGTTTTAAGGCCTGGGTGCACCCATTGCAAATTTAGCATGGGTACCTATGCATGAGTGTTTGGCCCTCCAGTTTCCTCCCACGATGTGCTAATAAAGGGATATTCACGTGACTCTGGTTTTTCCCAGGCTTTCAAAAAGTTCGGTCTTGAGTGTCCTCATCATGATCTGGTGACTGTTCCTTTGTCGAGGTCAGACGGTGGACAGTGAGGACAGTCGGAGGCTAGCAGAAACAGGAAGTCTGGCATTCGCGCTGCTAGCTGGCGGCTGCAGATTGGACTACATCTAAATTTATTTGAACAGTGTAACTGGGTCAGCTAAACGAAAGCTTTTTGTGCCACGCTGTGCAACAATTGCACGATTGTGTGGCGCGTGGCGCCCCCTAGTGGCGGTTTTGTGGGGCTGCATTAAAATGTTTTTTTTTTTTTTTTCCTTTGCGTGTTGTGTGCAGGGTGGGGAGATTAGATTCTCCTCTCCGATGCCCTCACGTGTTCGCGATTGTGTATCAGATGCCTCGGCTTCCCTTGCAGGAATGCATTGTACTGTTCGCGTGTGTGTATGTGTGTGTGTGCATGTGTGTAAATTGCTGTACAGTGTGACTGCAGCACTATATATAACAAAAACAAGATCTTGGAACATTTTCTCCCTGGAGTATTCTAGCGTGTGAGTGTGAGTGTGTGTTAAGTTCAACAAAGTGTTTTTTCTTTCTCTGTCCTACTGGCTTCTCTTTTAATCTGTCTCTCTTTTTTCCTCCCCCTCCCCTCTTGTTCACAATTCCCTCCCGTCTACCCTTCTCACTCGTCTCACCCTCCGTCTCTCCTCCGTCTTCCAGTCTGCAGACCTCCCTCTCTCGTACTCCTTCAGTCTGTCTGTCTCTCCGTTTTTTCTCACCCACCCCGTGTCTCTCTCGCTCTCTCTCTCTCTCCCCCTCTAATTTCTCACCCCCCCCTCTCCTTCTCACTCGTTCGCTCTCAATCTCTCTCATTCCTCCCTCGTGAGGGTAGTCTGGGCATGCTGCCAGCTGATGTGTGTGTGTGTGCGTCTGTGTGTGTGTGTGTGTGTGTTTTTTTTGAATGAATACCTGATGAAGTTGCCGGAGCGCAGTGAGACAAGGCGTGGGAGGAGCCGAGTGTGTGTGTGTGTGTGAGTGTGAGTGAGAGAGGGGAGTACGGACGAGCCGGTGGGGCCCTTGCATAACGCACGTTGGTGCGCCGCGCGCAGGGCTGTGGGCTCCCTCTGTGACGGTGGTCCGGGTCCAGCTACGAGGGGCTTCCTGTCCCGGGCCTTGGCTGAGTCCAGAGGGAGGGAGGGGGGTGGCGGAGAGACGCGCCAAGCACGGGCACACGCCGTTTCCAGGGTTCAAGGAGCGAGGTGACGTAGTGGCCGGGGAGGGGGGGACCCACTCTTTTTCATTTCGGGTGAGACGGAGGGGAGGCGGAGAGGTTACTGGAGGCTGGGGACATGCAGAGGCCGCGGAACAGGGTGCCGTGGACGCTCCGGTAAGCGAGAGCTTCGCATTCTACGTTTGTGTCTCTCCCCTGAGGACGCGTCTCGGTCTTTACTGTACCCGCTCTAGGTCCCCCTCCTTCCCAGAGGGAGGAAACTGCAAGTCATGGATCCGCACAGAGATGCAGGAGGCTTCTTCTCTCCTTCTTTCTTCCCCTGCTGTACTTGCTATCCTTTACGCTGTTGCTCTTCTGCCCTATGTGTGTGTGTGTGTGTGTGTGTGTGTGTGCAGGAGTGTGTGTTTGTGTGTCCTTACGCGTTTGTCTCACTGGGGAACATGGACTAGCTGTGATTGTGTGTAGGCTGTGACAGCCTCTCTACTCGCGGCATCTGCCCACCTCTTAAAGGGACAGGGGCCCCCGTTTGAAGGACGGTGACAGGCCCCATATTCATCTGCGCCGGCGCGGAAATCCACTGGTCCCAGAACAGTTGCATCGGGCCATATGCAATGCTATGGACAATTACGGTGTGTTCCTGCTGTGGGTCCAGAGTGTGAAGATGCCCTCGCCAGCTATATTTAGAAACCAGCTACTGTGTCACATTGTGAATTTGTGCCTTTTGGGAGGCTGGATTAGGGGCAATAACTTATTCAAGCTCAGAACAGGCACGCTGCAATAGTGTGGAAGTGTCGATACACACACACAAACACACACACACATACACACACACACGCGCAGTCACCTGCATTATAATTAAACAGCAGCAGTCATTCAGAGTCGTCGCGGAAGCGGCTACCGCGACGTGCGCCTGTCTGATCCAGACTGGGGAATTCGATTCGTGGTGCAGGCGGACCTGCTTTAGCTCGCCATGTTTGGGTTTCAGGCCATTCGATACGGCCCCTGCGCGGATACGACAGCTCAGTAGGGCGTGTACGCTCGGCACAGCGCAGGTGACACGACTTTCAGGCTTTGCTCTCGCCTCCCTTTCAATTTGCAGGGCACTGATACGTGCAAACCTGTGCGTGCGTGCGTGCGCGCGTGTGTGTGTGTCTGCATGCTTTTCCCTTGTGATCTTGGGTGTTTTTGTGTTGCTATGTACGTATCTTTGTGTGTGTTTGGGGAGGGAGGGCGTGTGTTGAACACGGCTCTCCTTAATGTAGGTCAGTAGATGTTGCTGTCTGCCTTTGTTTGTCTCTTCCTTTCGCGCCCCACTCTCTGCCCGTCCACCTGGACGGAGACCAACAGAGCAGAGCCCCTCGTCCCTCCAGCCGAATGTGGGTGGCTGGAGCACCGGCGAGAGGAATGGCTGCTGCACCTTTATTTATCCTTTGTTCGAGTACATTCCACTGAGCCGTTTAGACTCTTTTTTTCAGGGGAGAACGTAGCCGGATTAAGGAACAGATTTGACTAATTTACTGCTGACAGGAGTACACATAGAATTTTACACAAACTTGAGTACACATAGAAGTTTTTGGATTCACAAGAGCAATGCAATAAAAAAAAAAAATAATGTATGGACCCAGAATGGATCCCTGATGGCACTGTCCTTCCTCAGCCAGCTGTTTGCTGACCAGTGCATGAAAGGCCTGATAAGAATTTCAGTTATTGTAATAATTATTTCATTGCAAAATTTCAATAAAGTTTATTATTATTAGAGCCTTGTGTGTCAAATAGAATTTGAACTAAAAGGAATGCATGAAAAGTGTTCCTCATCAAAAGAGGAGAGTTTCTTTTTAATAAAGTGTCATTTAGCTAAAGTTCAGGTTTTCCTGAAATATCTACAAATTGCCTTAAGCAGTGCGATTCCTGAGCACGGCCTCCTCTTCCTCACCTTAATCCGGCCGGATAGAACACCAACAGAGGCCCAACTGACTTTCCGCGGGACACCAGGAACAGACTGAGCATTGTGTGTGTGTGTGCGTGTGTGTGCGCGTGTTTCCCGCATGTGCTGCAAGCGTGTGTACGCTGCGAGTATTACAGGACATTATAATTGCTTTTGACACGCAGCACAGCGTGGCGTCTCCATGAGCAATAAATGAACAGGGCGAGTGACGCCTCAACCACTCAACACACCGGCGTCCCCGAGTAAACACCGCAGACACGACCGAAACAGACGCGGGCGCAGAAAACAGTCATTAAGTGAATTGTGATCTCGCTCTTCTTGCCTCGGAAACATGTCCTTGTCTACAACGTGTGATTGTGTCTCTAAACGATTATGATAATAAGCCTGTTAGCATGCCTGGCCGCTCTTGTTTTCCGCGAAGGACAGAGGGAGGGAGGAAAGCGAGGGGGGGGAAACAAACAAAACCAAAGAAAAAAAAAAAAGACAAGAAAAAAGGGCACAGCAAGGGTGGTGTGCCATCAGCAGCTTGCGCGGAGAGGCTGCCAGTCAACAGCCGTGGCGCAACATCATTAGCCGAGCAAACACAGTCAGCCCGTGATGGAAGGTTGTCTTTCTTCTCGGCAGCTGACAGCCGATTTGTCGGCGTGCCCTCCCAGCCGCTTTGAGCGCGAATGCGCGGCGTGCGGAGAACAAAGGAACGCTCCCGCGCCGCCAGACGCGCCGTTCTTTCACCTGAATGGCGGTAAACAACTTGCACGCTAATGGGGTACCGGCGACTTCATTTGCCGAGGGTGGCCAGCTGGTCTAGCCGTGACCAGTTGGCTAAAGGCTTCTTTTTTTTGTTCCTGATACAACTTTAGTACATAATGTACAATAAGTTATTACGCACAGGCTTGTAGGAACTTATGCTTTGCACCTGAGTGCCGTCTGATATACATACAACCAGAGAATAAACTTAACCCCCTATTTGAAGTTGAGGTTTATTGTCATTTCGGCTACATACACGTTAGACAGTACATAGCGAAACGAAACTACGTTTAAACAATTAAACAGAGTTACACAAAGTGCACGTGTGACAGACAACCTGGGCCACATAGAGTTTAAACAGGGTGCACAGGTAGTGCAAGAGTAACATTTAACATGTAGACAACAATGAGACAACTAGTGAAACGAATAATATACGTACAAAGTAAAATAGTGCAAATATTGCTGTGCAAAATGGAAAAGGGGCATTAATAGATAATATTACTCAATATAACAGAGGTCGTGTGAGTATTTGAGTCCAGAGTGGAAAGTCTCTGAGTGTTCAGGTGACTGATGGCCTGTGGGATGATGTTGTTGCAGAGTCTGGCAGTGAGGGCCCGAATGCTTCGGTACCTTTTTCCAGATGGCAGGGGGGTGAAGAGTGCATGTGAGGGGTGTGTAGAGTCCTTCACAATGCTGGTGGCTTTCCTGATACAGCATAAGTTGTAAATGTCCGTTATGGAGGGAAGAAAGACTCTTCTCAGTTGTCCTCACTATCCGCTGTTGTCATGGACGAACGGGACAGAGAAGAGATGTTGTGTTGGTGGCAGAGGCAGGCGATTCTTTGCCAGTTTACTCTACGAAAGTGAATCAGCTGTTGCTGCACACCCAGCTTGCATTACCAGGTTTAAGCAGGAAATGGAGGAGAACTGCATTCTCCGGGGTGCGTGAACGATTTCACGCGACAGCTGTAGGGTCTTACGGTCTGATACGGAGAAGTTTCCAAACCAGACGGTGATGCAGCCGGTCAGAATGCTCTCAGTAGTCCCTCTACAGAAGGTGGTGAGGATGGGCTTTCCTCAGACTCCGCAGGAAGTTAAGCTGAGCTTTGGGGTTTCTTGACTCTTTAGCTGGTGTTGAGAGTCCGGCAGAGGTTCTCCTCTAGACGAACTTTGTGTCCTTGACTCCACACAAGATCCATCAACGTTCCGATCCATCAGGGTGATGAGTTTTTAGACAAACGGATTGTAGACATCTTTTACACAGCGCTGAAAAACAGAAAAGCACACAAAAAAAGCACCATTGTGGAATCAGAGAGGCCGTTGCGAGCTACTGTCGCAAGATTCCATCTTCCTAAATCATATTTATTGTAATATTCTATATTTTTTCGTATATAAAGAACAGGTTATATTTTACACAGATGTAAGCTCGTCAGGTGAGACGCAGTTAAGCTTTTTTGCATTTGTACCGACACACAGATATCAATTAACAAAATGGGTGAGGGTTAAGTGCGCTCATATCGTGTTCGACAGGCTGTAAGGAATCAGTCTCGCCGGAGAGGTGAAGCAGCTGAGTGCTCTTCGGTCCTCGCTGCTCTGTGGCTCTTTTATGGCCCTGCGACACATCTTCAATCATCAGAGGCTGTTCAGAATTCTGGGGCGTCCTTCTCTTGTAGCGTGCAGACGGCCAGCCCCAATCAGCAGAGCTCAGAACAGTTCTCAGTGAACGTTGAAATAAGACGCCTTTCAATATTTCAAATGTGCTCCTCTTTTTGTCTGCTATGGAAACAGAGAATAAGCTGTGAAAATGTACATATGTCCTTCATTTTAAGTACATATGTCCTTCTGTACGTATGTTTGCGACAAGCGAGTGACAAAGTTTGCATGTGTAATTGTCAGCTTTCAGTACAGAGTTGCCAGTATATTATTAATGAGTCTCACACTGAGTGTAGCTTCTCTCCCAGTTGGGGGAGCCACACACACACACACAGACACACTTACTCTGACACAGAGCTGCCATTTAAAAATATCCTTGCTGTAGCACTTATGCTGCTCCCTGTGGGTGTGTGGGTGTGTGTGCATGCACAGAAGTCAATGTACGGACAGGCCCGGCCCATGTGCGTTCATGTGTTTTGCAGAGAAGGTTGAGACGTGTTGTTCGAATTATGCCGCAGTCTCAGTGAATGTGTGTGTGCTTGTATGTTCCACAGGTTCCTGCTGCAGTCCAGGAGGCTTGCACTCGGAGGGAAATGATTCCGCATGAACTGCACGAATCGCGCTCCCACAGCAGGCCCCACATCCATAGCTTTCGACTGACATCCGTGTCGCCCCGGCATTGAGCACAGGAGAGAACAGCTACCAACCCCCTCCCCCTCCCCACCCCTGGCCTCCAACCCCTACCCTACCCACCCCTTCCGCCCTCCTCCAGCCCCCACACACGCTCAGCACGCTAGCAGGTGGCCACACTCTGTCAGAGGGATAAACAGAGGGTGAACAGCGGAGACAGAAACATCTAGAAACCTAAAGGGATTGTGCAAGTCATTTCGAATGAGACAGGGAAAGACGTTCAAAAACAAAAGCAAACACAACAGCAGCTAAGGCCATGAAGTCAAACCAGGAGCGAAGCAATGAGTGCCTTCCCCCGAAGAAGCGCGAGATACCAGCCAGCACCCTTCCTTCAGAAGAGAGGCCCTTGGTGGTAGCACCTGCCAGTGAGAGCCAACGCAATGAGAACTTGGCTTGGCTTGCCAGTGTGGCCAGTGGGCATGATACACGGGAGCAGCGGCCCAGCATAGATGCAGACGGGCCACTGTACAAACCCACCAATCCCGAGTACTCTTTACCCTCCTCCTCCTCATCCAGGGCATCCCTGGCAGTGACCACCCTACCTGCCCTCTACACATCACCCCTATCCCAACCAGGAGCAATCCAGTACACCCCAATCCAGCATAGCCTGCACTTTATCACTAACCCCTATACATCACCCTACCCTGGCTACATCCCCTCTCCACTGCCCCCTCCACCTTCGGGCACCACCTCCACATCAACCTCCTCCGCCCATCGCTCTCACATGGAGGCCTACGCTAACTCCCCAGCCTCAAAATTGGACCAGCACCATCACGCACCTCAACTAGCAGCACGCTCATCTGGCCTGACAGTGTCTGAAAGCATTCACCATTCAGCCCAGTATGTTCAGATCACCGGTTCAGCAGTGAACATCACTCCACGGACTGTGTCCTCACCACATGGGCACCAGCCCTTGCACCTTCATCCCTCACCAGTGCTGGTCCAATACGCAGACATGGTCCCCACACCCAAAAAGGAGGACGGGCGACCGAGGGACTTGGTGAATGGCGAGCTGGAAAAGGGCAGGAGATTTGGCTCAGACTCCAGCACAGGCAAGCTGAGTGGGGCAAAATCAGCCTCAACCCAGCAGCACCAAGTCAACCAGCAACAGACCTCACACCCTTTTGAAGGTCAGGTGCTGCATACTGAATATACACATGACTCTGGGCTTCATTCCTCATTACTTCTGGTGCCCAACAACCTTGGCTCGGGTGCTACTGCCACTGAGCCAGGTCATAGTTTGGACAAGCTCGTCCCTGCTGCACCCAGTACGGACAAGGGAGGGATTTGTGTGGGGAAGCCCATGTCCCGCACACCTTCAACATCATCGTCCTCTTTAGCCACCCTTTCCCAGCCTTTTCTCCCTCCTCCATCAGTAGTGGACAGCATGAAGGCCCCTCAAACTGTCATCCAGACTCCCAACAACACCAATGAGGCACTCCCAATCAGCCTGGCCTCTGCCAACTTCTACCCTGCCCAGCAGTCCATCATTGGCTACATAGCAGCAGGAGGAGGACAGCAGCAGCCTCTTGGTTATCACCCGGCAGCATTGCCCCAACACCTGGTAATCCCTGGAACCCAACCGGTCATCATACCAGTCACTGGTACCAGTGTCACAGGCGCAGAGGTCACACATGCTCCGGTCACCGCGACCTCCACATCACCCTTCGTAACTCCCTTCGCCCACCCGGGCACAGTGGTGGAGGCTCAGCTGCACCTGCCTTTGATCCCGGCACCCACGGGCCTTTTGGCGACGCCTCATGCTCCTCCTCCCCAGCCTCCCGCGGCCCCATCGCTGCCACCATACTTCGCCAAGGGTTCCATCATCCAGCTGGCCAATGGGGAGCTCAAGCGTGTAGAGGAGCTGAAGACCGAGGACTTCATTCAGAGCGCGGAGATCAGCAGCGACCTGAAGATTGACTCGAGCACAGTAGAGCGTATTGAAGATAGCCACACATCCAACTTTGCCATCATACAGTTCGCTGTTGGAGAGCATCGGGCACAGGTATGGGCCTCGTTTATGAATTATGGACCCTTTGACATGGTACTGGTTCACTTTCTGGTTTCCATTGGGGAAAAGTTCAGAGAAGTTCAGCTGTCCTCCTTACTCTGATTTCATCCATTACGCTGAAATTTGCTAGCTTTATGCAGTTAACCATGTTACGTGACGCTGCGTGCATTGCAAAAACATGTAGTCTTAGGTGAAATGCGTTTCATTTTTTTGTTTTCTTGGGACTCCTTTTGGATGTCTGGAAGCCACGTGTCTCCAAGTAAAAGTGTAAATACACAGAAAGTATATCGTGAAAAATGCCCAAAGCTGATCACTGTGATGAAGCTTAATTTTAGCACAATATTGTATAATCGTCCAGCGCTAGGAAATCATCATTATCACTACATTATCATTACGCCTGACTATGACGGTTAGTGTAGCTTCTTAGTTATTACAAGAGACCTCTCAGCCGTTTTTCTGTTCTTCATTCTCATAAGAGGCTGTATATGATGTATCACTTGCCAGAAATTTTGCTACTTTTAGTATCCTCCATTGTTCCCTTGTGCATGTCATGTTGATGGGACAGCAGTTTCGAGCAGATCACAAATGCCCCACTGTGGGGAATAAAGCAAGTACAATTTAGAACCGTCAGTGGTGGGATGATTTGAACGCACTCTGTGAATTTCTTAAAGCTGTAGATGTCCCTTTAAAAGCCTATACCTGCAGATAGAGTTGTCAAGTTTGGCCATATGGTACTCATTGAGCCTGCATGTTGTGCGTTGGAGGTGTGAAGAATTTCTCAGTCCAACCTGTGCTGTGCTAAAGCAGGAAATCTCAGCTGGAGAACACAGTGTTTGGTTCTGCCCAAAAACAAGTTGTGGAATAGAACCACATCTTCGGCCAATGGTCATATTAGCTTCTTGCCACCCACTCAGCCCTGGTCACTGAGTGATGGTATCCATGGCAGTTTGTGTGGGTTACACAGGCAGAGCTGAGTCATCCCTTGATTTGTCTCTTTAAAAAAAAAGAGGTTGGGTGAAAACTGACTTCATTTGTCCACCTACGCAAATCATTGTGCAGCTCAGGCTTGAGTCTGTGTTCCTTTGCAGTGGAGATGAAACATCAATACATGATCCGGAGTAGTTTTCCAATAAAGTCTGGCCTGCATTCTCATGTTTTCCACCTCTACTTTTACTCCTTCCCTTAGGTCAGTGTGGAGGTGTTGGTGGAGTATCCCTTCTTTGTGTTTGGCCAGGGCTGGTCATCTTGCTGTCCAGATCGGACCACCCAGCTGCTGGAGTTGCCCTGCACCAAACTGTCTGTGGGTGATGTCTGCATCTCCCTTACCCTTAAGAACCTGAAGAATGGTTCCCTGAAAAAGAGCCAGGGTCAGGCCCAGGAAAGTCAGAGTCCCACTGCTCCAGTTCTACCGCTCAAGCCACCCAAGGTGACATCTGCTGGGACTCGTGGAGGACGGAACGTGGGCACGGAGAATGGACTGGGTCAGCAAGGGCCTAAAGGTGGCCAGGCCAACCCTGAGAATGGAGAACTGAAGCTTGAGGAGAGGGAACCTTTCAAGGCCCAACCACCAACCGACTCTGAGTCCAGCTGTAGCCGCCCCTCAGGTGGCCGCAAGAGGAGATGGTCTGCACCTGAGGGCCGCAAGGTGGAGAAAGCAGATGAGGAGCCACCATTGACCCTGCCCAAACCTTCATTCATCCCTCAGGAGGTTAAGATTAGCATCGAAGGCAGGTCAAATATTGGCAAGTAATGAGGCCATAGGACAGTTTAAATGGTTATGAAATCTTAAAAATCTGCCCTCAAAAAAATTTGCCCTTTTTTTTTCTTTCTTATTCTTTCTTTTTTTTCTATCCGGATTACTGTACTGTAGAAAAAACAAATTTACCCAGTATTTACATGTTATCATATTACTTTAAGTCAGTGTAGTAATAACATTGTTGTACTTGCATACAATATTGCAATTGGTCCAATTTTCTGGAAGGTTCCATAAATGTTGGTAAAGCTATGTTCTGAAAATGTGTGAAGGACGCCTCAACACTGCTTGATTTCTCATTGGCTGCGGAAAATGTGTTGTTGTTAGGTTGTTTCGTAAGGTCTCCTGTCTCTGCAAAGTAGGCGGAGCCTTGCAGAGCTGCAGATGGCAAGGCGGAAGCACTCCTCCACTGGTGGAGGGGTTGAGATGATGTCAGCCATCCTGGAGTAATTTTTCAATATTTGTTAAAAAAGGTGCAATATGTAGGAATGTCTAGATGCTGTGACACAAACTGCATTAACCAATGGGAAAATTACATGTAGAATTCCAATTGTATATGTAATTTGTGGGAATTAAAAGGAAAAATCCTACATACTGTCTCTCTTAAGACATTTTTATGTCATCACATTAATCCCGCAATTTGACCCAAAGTTTATTTGACTTCTCATAATGACAACTTTGTCAATGATGTCATCAAGCAGTGATGGGTGTTCATTAGGAAAGAGGGAAATCATAATAATAATAATGGATTCTGCATTATATATTCAGTTCTCAAACATTTTTTTTTCCGTTTGTAGTTTTGTTTCATAGTTTTGACTTCTCCCTCTCACCTTTGAGTCTTTATGTCTTATATGATGGCTAGATTTTTTTTTTGTGATGTATGTGTAAAACCGTCAGGGGTCACCTCATATACATTTTTGATGGGTAATGTATGTATGTGTACCTGAAATTTGCATAAAACCAAGTTGGGTGTGAGTTCGGTAATAGGAGACGGGGATGATTACATGCAATCATCGTTATTTGGTGCAACCTTTTTTCCTATTTTAGTTTTTATTTCTTTTAATGAGAGTTGTGAGGGCGTCAGGGCAGGTGGTCATCGTGGAGCACTTAACATACCTGTCACACCTGACATCAGATAACAGTCAATGAAAATAAGGATTATGATCATTATTATTGTTATGATTCACTGGCTGACCTCTCAGCATCAATGCAGTACTGTACAGTGGGGCAGGGTTTTCAGGCATGCCATGTGGCCGTTCTGTTAAAGACCAGAGTGTGACAGGCGTGGATGGAATGTGAAAATGAAGAGAGGGTACCACTGGACGAAGGGCAGAGGGAACGAGAGTGAGCGGCGAAATTATTCCACTGGAGGACCGTCTTTGAGGAAGAGCTTTTTACTTTTGGCCTTGAGCTGGAGTCTGGTGTGTGTTTGAGGCACTGACACAACTGCCATTTTTATTTTCAAATAAGTGATAAACATTAGGAAAGTGTGAGTGGCGTAGCAGAGTAGGGGTTAGAGGAAAGACAAGAGAATTGCAGAAACCATGGCAATAGAGATGCTTTGTTTTTTTTCCAAGGTTGTTTCAGTGGTGTCGTACACACATTTGTGAAGTGTGCGTGTATGTATGAACACACGTACACACGCAAACACACATACATACTCACATACAGTACATTCAATATGTGCTTTAATGTATTTTATATGTTTGTATACTCAGCGGACAGTCTGTAGCCTGTCTGTGTGCAACACACTCAAGTTTTTTGACCAGATTTTCACTGTAGGTGCAAAGTACGTGAGAAACGGACGTGTTGATTTCAGTGCTCTGCGGTGTGTGCACGTGTGTATGTCTATGGGTGAGCTGTATGTATGTTAGTGTATGTAAGTGTGCATAATATCAGAGCGAGAGAGAGAGTGTGTTATAGCTATAGTTATATGTCCAGTGTTTCTGTTTAAAACTTCTTCTTAAGAAAATCTTGCAATTTGCACATCCGGAGAGTTAGTAACATAAGTTTTTGTTTAGTTGTTTTTTTTTTTTTTTTTTGTTCTTTTTGGTTTGTTTGTTTTCAGCCCGAATGCACACGGTGTGCTGAAAACCCTTTTTTTCCTGAAGTGTAGCAGTTACTTAACAAGTCTGCCTGGCTCCTGGTCCCAAAAACCCCGGCCCCAGTGCTCCTCCCCTAAGGTCAGGGACAAGAAGAGGTGTAGCAGGGGGGCGGGCGGGGCCAGAGTAAAGGCCCGTAGCCGGCACATTGTTAAGCTCCTCTGATTGGCCGCGTGGTTCAAGTGGGATTCTAGTCTGGCTGGTTGATGCCATGGTGGGAGGGCGGGTACAGATGGTAGTCATGGTGAAGATTTAAATGGATGTATGGGTGTATGTACGGATGGATGGATATAGCATGGATGGGTAATGGTGGTGGTGGGTGAGTGTGTGCACCCTGAATACAATTTGAAAATGCTTTATTTTTTATAATAAAAACAGGGTTTCTCAGATCAAAACCACTGCTGTGCATTTTTTTTCCTTTTCCTTTAATTTGTTTTTTTTTACATTGCATCGCTTTGTCCATCTTGAAGTGTGTGGGTCTGCGTGCATGTATGTGCATCTCCCTACATGTCAATGTATGTTTCATAACTGAAATGTGGGCTCACCCAATGGGAAAAAAAAAAAAAAAAAAAGAAAATGACTGAATACATACGTGTCAGAATGATCCCATCATGTTTTTGTACTTTCTGTACATATGAATCTCTCATTCATTGGCATCATGTGATTGGGGGGAACCTATGTCACTCCATTTTCGGTAAAGGCGAGCTCTCACAGTCTACCTCGCCTACAATACAGGTACACATGAGCATTCCGAATAGGTGTTCAGAGCAATAACATCAACTAAAGATTAAACCAAAAACAAAAAAAAAGCTTTCCTGTCAGCTTTTCCTGCTTTTTCCAACTTTGTCCAGACCTAAACCCCAGGCCCCTTTATTAGAGTCCAGTTTCCTCTAGTTTCCGTTTGCAGTTGCACAGCCGGCTCGTAGTGACTTCAGGGAGATGTTGAACATATATGCAGTGACCGTGTGTGTGTGCGTGTGTGTCATAGACCCTGCTTCATCGCTGATCCCCCCGCCACACCCTCCACTAATGACCTCGCGACCTCTGTTCAGGTACCCTAGGATAACCAGTACGCCTCTCACGGCCGTTCGGCCCAGCATTCTGTTTACCCTCTGCAACCGCTAGCTACCTTCTATAGCTCGGCCTGTAAGCGCAACTGCACATTTTTCGCTCCGCTCAGCCCTACCTCTCGCCTCTTCTGTCTCACTTTCTAGCCTCTCCCTTTCTGGTCCGACAAAAAGTTGTAACAGTATTTCAGTATGAGGGCGGGCAAGACATCTTGCACTAGGGACGTGCTTAGCTATCGGCTAGCTTCCGCCACGAAAACGCTGTGGAGACATTTGCTTTTTTATTATTTTTTTTTGAGACAGCGTGATTGTACTGTTTCGCCAGATCTGCAGAACAGCTGAAGTGAATTCTCTGAAGCATAATATGCAAAAGGCTCCTCTGCAAGGCCACGGTGGGTTAGCGTGATCGCTAACACGCTAACCAGAGCTTGCATTTACCACATCCTCGTATTGTAAAATCCAACAAGTTTCCTGACTGCAAGACAATCTCTATTCCTCGCTTTCCTCCGCAGACAAAAAGCAAGTCGAGACGTTATCAACAGGAAAATTAGCCTGCGTGTGAGGAGGCTAAAATTATCTCTAGTAATAACGCCTGCAATCCCCAGGTAACCGTTTTCTAAAGGCAGTGGTTCCCCTTTCTGAATTTCATTTCATCGTCTCTGCAATACCTTCATGTTTCTGACCTCTTCTGTCATCATTGTGCCAATTGTATGTAGCACTGTCCAAACCATGGTCCTGGAGGTTCTACCTGCCACGAGGTGTACCATTTCTGAAAATGGGACGTGGTTTAGGAAAAGGCCTGGACCTCCAGGACATCAACTTGGCCAGTCTGGTCCAAACCTTGTCACGTACACTTGTAATGAGGACAAACATTGTCTGTGTCTGTTACTGCTGTTCTTTTTTGTCCTATATGTAATGTGTGCTCCACCATGTTAACAATGAAGAAAAGTCCCATACTGGGTGGTCCGCCACGTAGATCCGACCTTTTCAAGTCGAGAAGGCTGGAGGAATGTCTGTACCGGCAGAGCATGCCAGACTGCCGGATAAAAGGCAGAATTGCCATTCTTTGCGTTTTTCCGAGGCTAGGTAGAGGAAGGTGGCTAATTAGGTAGTTTTCTTTGCAGTGGCGGCCCGTCAGCAGTACGTGGAGTAGCTTGGGGAGTTTCCTGTCTGATTCGATAGTGCCGTTTGGTTTCTCACCAATGGCCCTGTTCCAGCAGGGATTCCATTTTCTTTTTTAGGAGTTTCTTCTCCTGACTCACTGAACATTTGTTCCCCCCATATCCCTCCTGTGAACGTGTCATCGTTTTCGTAGGCCGATGTTCTGTAGTGAGAGAAACACATGATCTCCATCCTTTGCTCATTCAGTTTAAGGTAAAACAAAAATCTTTCCTAAGGCTTTCTCAGGGATGAGGTGTCTGTATGTGTGTTGTCAGTAATTAATGCAGGAGGGTCTGAGTGTGTGTGTGTGTGTGTGTGTGTGTGTGTGTGTGTAAGGCTGTCAGCAAAATGATTGTGTATTTAAACGTGTGTATATATTATGAATTCATGTTTTCATCAGCCCTGGTCCCTACCGACTTGACACTTAGTGAGGCCTTCCCACTCCATCTGTCCATATGTCTGTCTGTCTGTGTTGATGTTCCCTTCCTTCACCTCTGACCTCGCTATGGCCCTGATCCTCACACTTCAAGCGATACTGAGAAAGTCTGGTAAAGGAGACGTAACCTCATCAAGTGGGGACCACTTTTGTAACAATAAATACGCAAATAGACTACAAAATGCACATGCTAGTCATTTCTAGAATAGACTTGACGATACTGTTTCAGCACTTTCTAACCCGAGGAGGGCTCGGCTGGAGCTTCTCTACAGGCCAAGTCCTTTTGAGGCAAATCACGCATACAGCAGATGTAGATGGATGGAGAGGTGCGGAGAAAGAAATGGAAATGCAGTCGTTTTTCCTCTGTCCTTGTGTGCAATTTTTCGGGTGTCTGAAGCTCCACTTGTTCTTTGGTCCGGCGAGTGGAGAAGCGTGTGTGTCTGTGTGTGTGCATGTGGGAGTTAATAAAGAAAAGCAGAGCGATGGAGGGAGAGGAAAGTGCATGTGTTTGGACCTTTCTATTTGATTTTTTTGTTTTTATTAGTAGCAGTGTGTACTGGTCCGGGGGACATGAAAACCCGAATCAGCTGGCATCTGGTGTAGGCTCCTGCACAAAAACGAATGTGGTTGCAAACTTCAATATTACTTATTTCAGTTTTTAATTACAATCATGTCAGGTTTTTTTTTGCTCCCTGTTGTTTATTTTTTTGTTGCTGTTCAAGTGAAATTTGTTTAAATGAATCAGGACTCCTTTTGTTCAGCTTGACTGTTTGACGTCTTGTCAATGTCCAAACCGCTGGATCTTAACCTCAGGCAGTGAATAATTCAGCAGCCCGTGCAATGGTTTTATTTGACTCGTGTTGCTGGGCTGTTTTAAAATGGGTATTATTATTATTATTATTATATGTTAATATGACAATTATTATTAAATAGGCTGTATCTATGCTGGAGATTATATGCCATGTATGCTTTGTCAGGGCTGTAGGTGTCATGTTTGAGTGACATGTTCAGTAATGGTGGCCTGTTAAACCGAAGGAAGTTCGCTGGCAGCTAGGGGCCGGTTCCAACTCTCTACTGCACCCTAGTGGCTGAACTGTGCTAAAACCTGTCCACAGAAAGACTTTAAAGGACTTGGAAGAGGGGGTTAAAGAAGGACTTTTTTTTTTTTTTTCCTGCTGGTCGATGTGGATTTGTCCAGATGTCCAGCCCTCTACACTCAAAAGCAAGAGCTGGTCAACAGGGACACGTCAATCCGAAGCAACTCGTGTATAGATGCTGTTCTCACAAACCTGATGTCACCCTCGTATATAGCAATCAAAAAGAAAACGTTGTTGGGGGGGTTTCTCCTCAGTCAGTGTATGTATTCATTCATCAGTCTTTCAAATTTGTACGGCTACACTTTTTGAGGAAAAAAAAGAAAACAAAACTATATCTTGACATATCTTTAAAATTTAACGCAACCTGTAACTTTACGTATGTTTCCAACGAATGCTTAACAAGACATCTTTGTCATGCGTCATGGAAAGCCACCTCTCCACCTCCCAAAGTCAAGGCTCAAGAAGAGGAAAAGAGATTAATGTTGAATGTCTCGCGTGGCGACGGAAGAGGGTGCCGGCCAACCAGAGAGTGTATATTTTCCACGTAACGTTATTATGAATATTTTTATATTTATTGAAATTTTTGTGGGTGGCTCAGACAGGCCATTGCCAGCAGTTGCACAGCCAAGTGCTAAGATCCACGCTGGAGCGCCCCCTTGTGAATATCCAGTGAAACGGCAGCAGGTACCGCTTTGCAGATGACAACTTTCATCTGTGGGGTCGGACCTGATGATTTAGGTTCTGTTGTTTTCTTCCCCCCCTTTTTTTTCATATGGCGTTGCAGACGATGAAATAAGAGATTGTATCTGTATGACACATGAAGCCATGGTCTAAAACTGCAGCAGGGTTGAATGCAATGAGCGCAGGTCCAGAGGTGTTTGTCGTAATGAGATTAAGTCTTCCGTTGGAAGGCGAAATGAGATCAAGTTTCTCTTGCCATTGTGCAGACGTGGCCATGAACATAGACGCCCTAGACTAGACACTAGCTCTGGGTGCTGCATAATGAAATGCTTGTTAATTGGTGACTATGTTTGATTCGACATCCCAAGTGGTTTAATCCATCAGAAAAATACAAATTTATCCCTGTGCAGATGTTCTATATTCATGGTAAAGACAGAGGTCTCTGGCCAGTAGCAAGAAGTAGTGAAGCGAGAGGAAATTCAGTTTTGCACCTTACTTAGTAAGAAGAAACCCTATAGAATGCATATGGCTTAGGTAGGGACTTATATTGTGGAAAGATAAACATTTTTTTTTTTATCTTTTGTTTCCATATGCGTGCATACTCTGTAATTAATTTCTGTAAAATATTGTACTTGCACTAGCTTTTTTTCTAAAAAAGAAAACTAATATAAAAAAAAAAAAAAAACGGAAGAATTGAAATTCTATTTTCTAATTGTGGTGTGTCTATTTGTAGGATACACCCCATGTCGTTTTTTCTTGGATTTTATGGTCCCTTTCTTTGATGGTGCTTGCCGGTTTTTTCTAGTTAGAATTTATTTCATTATTATGAATAACGAAAAAAACAATATTTGATTGATTGTTTAAAAAAAAGGAAAAATAATAATAAATTGTCTGTATACCAGTACAAGTTTATTGTTTCAGTATACACATACTAATAAAATTACAGTGCCAATTGCAAGACACGGGCTTGTGATTGTAGTTTTTAATCAGTGTTTGCATGTGGGTAAACATAACAAAAGAAATTATATTTTTTCTAAATCATAGTCGCCTTGATTATACACACACACACACACACACACACATTAATGCTCAACATTCGACAGATATGCTCATTAGCCGGGGTGTGGGTGTCTGCAGAGCTGCCAGGCTCGAGGACCATTATGTATTGGTTGCCGGCTCATTTGTTCGAATCAGTGTCACGTAATCGGCGCTAATCAGGAGCCGCACTGACGACTGCGCTAGAGCCCTCGGCGGCCCTCTTCCGCCCTCTCAGCTTCTGTCTGTCGGAGCGAGCGAGAAGCACACAGGGAGCAGCGTAGTGCTTTTTTTGTTTTTTTTCTTTTTTATTCCTCCGTGTTGCATGGTGGTGTACATTTAAAAAATCCTCATCCGTGGACATGCAGAGGACAACAGAAGGTGCAGAAGAGTACAGTAGGCACAGGTTTACCGGGCGTCGCCACCCCGCCCCTTCCACCCCGAAACACCTGCCATGCATGCAGTCGGCCTGGACTCGCGGTTGCATAGTATTTTAAAAAGGACAACAGAATTCTCATCGGTTCTGCAGCGCGAATGTCCTGAGAGGTTCTTCACTCGGAAGGGAGATGCTGTGTGATGAGCGGAGGCGAATGTCCTGTGTAAACTTTGTTAGCGGGCCGCTGCCCCGACCCCCCCCCGTGGAGACATGGAGAGATGAGGGGGGGGGTTCCAGACCGCTGGGGTTCCCTGAGGCTAGGTGAACATGTGGCTGGACTGCTGGGTGACCCTGATGAAGGTGGTCCTCCGGCTCAGCTCCTTCAGCTTGGCCGCTCCCACGTAGGTGCAGGTGGAACGCAGGCCGCCCAGGATGTCCCGGATGGTGTCCTCCACGTCGCCCTTATATGGCACCTGCACCGTCCGGCCCTCTGAAGCTCTGGTTGGGACGGAAGGCGCAGAAACTTTATTTCTCTCTTCTCAATTCAACCCAGCACCCCTGCATCCTTGAACTAAAATGAAAATAAGATGCTAATTAATAGAATTTGCATTTTGCAATGCTTGAAGCAAGCCTTCGCAGCCCACCCACAGTCCGCTGGGAAAAGTGGCAAGTTGTCCCTGAGCATGGCCTAAAGTTTTATTAGAGGACATATATTCAATAACTGAGCTGTGGATAGGGGCGGGGCCGGCGGCGCTCACCTGTACTCGGCCACTCCTCCCACGTACTTCTTCATGGCCGTGTCTGAGCTCATGCCGTAGAACAGCTTGAACTTCTTGCCGTCCTTCTCGATGACGTCGCCCGCGCACTGGTCATGGCCTGCTAGCATTCCCCCGAGCATGACGAAATCCGCGCCCGCCCCTGCACACACACACACACACACACACACACACATAGGCAGTCAACAAACTTAATGCCATCCACAGCATCTACAACAGTGGTGGCCGAGCCGTTGAGGAAACTGACTCATTGTGGGTTCAAATTCCAAACCGCCAAGGTGCCACTCAGGTCCCCTTGAGCTAAGCACTGTCCCCACACATTGCTCCCCGGGCACCTTTCATGGCTGACCACTGCTCACCAAGGGTGATAGTTAAATGCAATTACACATTTCGTTGTATGTGTCACCATGCTTTCACTTTTTGGTTCATTTGGAGTCATTTTAACTTACATATTTTATTAAAACAACACAAATAAAAGTATATACAGTCAATAACCACAGTATGAAATTCAGTCTTTAAATATAATGCCTTTCCTATCAAAAGCATTAAAAGCTCTCTTCGTATCTTTAGGAAAACCACTCAAATGTTTACTGTCATTTTGCATCGTTCGAGTGGAAAAAAAAAAAAAAAACAGGGCCCAAAAATTTTACCAAAGGCTTTGGCCACATCGCCCGGGCAGCTGCAGCCTCCGTCCTGTTGGGGGACAGAGTGGAGGAGACTCAGGGTCAAGATGTGTCAAATGCTGCCCCCTTCAGGCAGCAAGCAGTAATACTGATTACTCCCAAATCCACCTACTTTTCATGCATTTAATGAATCAGTGTGTGGTGGATTTCGGTGTAAAAGAGAGATGACGAGTCTCACAGAGATGATGTGTCCTTTCAGGCCGTGCGCGGAGTCTGCACACTCGATAACGGCACTCAGCTGCGGGTACCCGACTCCGGTCTTGATTCGGGTGGTGCACACAGAGCCTGCGGATATCAGATTTACATTTACATTTTACTTTTACAGCATTTATCAGACGCCCTTATCCAGAGCGACTTACAATCAGTAGTGACAGGGCATCGTGAGACGGAACAGATGTTGGCACTCTCACCTGGCCCAATGCCCACTTTGATGATGTCAGCACCAGACAGGATGAGCTCCTCCACCATCTCCCCTGTCACCACGTTACCGGCCTGTTTCAGCCCATCAGGGGGACAGAGGCATTATGGGATTTTTGAGAAGAAAAGGCTAATTACAGATGGCCTGGGTCCCCATAAACAGTGTAAAATCCCCCCAGCCGAGTGAAGAACATGCCTCTCACCATGATGGTGTGATTGGGGTATTTGTCTCTGACGGTCTTGACAAACTCCACAAAGTGCTCCGAGTAGCCATTCGCCACATCCAGGCAGATGTACTTAATCTGTGGAATGGCCTCCAGGATGTTGCTGAGTCGCTCCAAATCGGCCTTCGCACTCCCTGAGCAGGCGGCCACATGCTGTAGGGGAGATGAAGAGCCAAGAAATGCATGCTGGGAACCGTTCATTACAGGCGCACATGTCACTGTGTTTGGCTATTCTGCAGAATAGCCAACAAGACAGAAGCTTGATCAATCTGCCATCCAGTCACTGTCATTTCACCTCTAAGCATTCTGGATTACTGGCAGCAAACGTCTTCCACTCATCCAAGGAATAGTGTTTCTGAATGGCGGTGAAGACTGTGTGCTGCAAGAGAGGAAAAGGCACATGTGGAAGGCGCTGAACCTTCACTCGCACAGGTGACGGTTTTTAAGACAAAAAGCCACAGGAGGCCGAAAGGTTTCATCAAGACCAGGGAACATTATGAACTTTATCATGCTCCAAAATATGATAAAATCAATTTAATTAAAGTGGCTTGGATAAAACAGTTTAACGTTCAGTATATACTTTACCTGACCTCAGACAAAAATCAATATAGAAGTTCATAAAGAGGAAACTCACTTTGCTGAGGACCTTTGCCATCTCAAAGGTTCCCGTTGTGTCCATGTTGGCTGCGATGATTGGGATGCCATTGTAGGTCTGTTTGGAGTTGCGGAATGTGAAGGTCCTCTTAAGGTCCACCTGTGGAGCAAAAGCAGTGTGGCGTTAGCAATGTTTGAGATGTACAATCCTTACAAAGAAACGGTGGTAGTAGCCTAGTGGGTATGGCACTCGCCTACGAACCAGAAGGCCACAAAGTCACAGGTTCAAATGCCACTTACTACCATTATGTCCCTGAGCAAGACTCCAGGGTGACTGTCCCTGAAGTACCGATTATAAGTCCCTCTGCATGTCTTTCTAAATGCTAGAAATGCAAATGAAAGAGATGCCAGATCTTATCAATGTATTATTTTCTGTATATAATAGGATGCCAGATAATGGGATGGCAGTAGATGGCAATAGAGATCTCAGTCAAAGTACACAACACAACTATTTATTCATTAACCCCCCAAAAATTTGTTAGACTAAGCAAACTTGGCAACATGGCACATATTTCCTTAGAGTGTCAATTGAGATTAAAATTTATATCCAGACCATCACACACACACAGGCCCATTCAGGTGCCAAACTCATATTCTTCTGTCACTGAGGGAGCAGTGAGAAGTGTAATTTTAGACAGGACTCCCTTCATATCTGCCGTCCCTCTCATTAGTTACTTCCATGAATGCAGATACGATCTTAACCTTCACCTTGAACGTTGAAAGTGTAACCTGTGCATGAACGTGTGTAATCTGCACTGTAATTCTTAATTCACTGGTGTTGCAACGAGTTAGGAAGAGAAAAGGCGCCGTTCACAAGCCTTTTTGTCCAATTCATGAACACCTGGTGGTTCTTTGAAACCAGAACCCGGTCATGAAACTTTTATCACAGCGATGGTGGCGCCCGCATGCGGCTTGTGAGGCTGAGAGAGAAGCAGGGAGATTAAAGGAGGCCGAATGCTAAATCATTTACACCAGAAAAAGGGAAACCTCAGCGTGGCTCCTGGGTGCAGTGCTGCTGGTAATGGCATGTATCAATTCTATTTGGTACTTTACAGAATGCTGAAATACTGCTCTGTTATGGACTGGGCAAGTTCTATTCAAAATATGAATATTTTCATTATTATTCTTCTGATTATTATTATTATATATTACTCTTAGAATTTCTCAGTATTTGGTTTCTTTTGCTCAGCTAACAATGCAATAAAATACTCATATTAATCTATATTGTCATCTACTGAAGATAGCTTGCTAACTAGCAAGCGGCTGTAATTCCGGTATGCACCTCAAGGGGCGATAGTGAGAGATTGTGTGTCACGTCTGACCTGAGTCAGTATCAAAACACATCAGTAACCTGGGGCTGTCAGAGATAAAGTGTGTTAATTGCTGTGATTCGTTTGAAATATTTATAGTAATATAAAAAATTTACATCGTTAACATCGTTGATGGATCAGGGTGAGCATCACGACAACTTGCAAAAGATAAAACCAACTTTCATAAATGGATAGCTTTAGGTAGATAGTCTGGCTTTGCCCTTGCTCTGCGTTTGAAAAGTATAAAGTTTTTAACCTTCTTCTGCAGGCACATGTGTTAATGCATTAAATAGGGTTTGCATTGCCCTTGGCCACTGTCCTCAATATTGCAGAGGTAATGCAGAACTGGAACATTCCACCCTACAGCTGCTGGGACAGGAATGCCAGAGTGCCTTCACTGGGCGAGGGGAAGGTGACGATATGCAGTCTGGCACCTGTCCCCATGGTGAGACCTGAGGTTAGCCAGCTGAGGTGGGCCTTCAGGTTTCATCCCTCGTTGCCCTCAAGGAAGTGGTCCCCCTTCTACGCCCCGCCCCCTGTGGCCGTGGCAACACCTGGGCATCGATGTGATGTCACCCTGTAGCGCAATGCAGGCAGAGGAGGTTCCCTGTCTGGTTCCACCACCAAGCTACCCTGTTAGCCACATGAGCTAATGCATCGGGTAAAGTGTGCTTTAAAAAAAGACATTCCTCATCCGAAGGGCTGTGGGGTATCGAACCAATCATTTGATTTATTCATTATTCATTTTTATCAATTGTCTGAACTGGGTAGCTTGTTTGCCTCCATTGGCAATGACAGCAGCACTGATGGCACCACGTGAGGTCACATGACGGTGACAACATGTCCCTCAACACAGTATGAACAGTCGTCACTTTTTTGGATAGGTGAAATTGAAAATGTAGAATATTTATTGACATGGCATACAGGACATAATAATATATTAGAATCTCTGATTTAGAGGTTGGTGACCAATGCTAATTTAAGAGTGCTGTGATGGGCTATTTTTAAAGACGGTTTCGGAGAACTGTCTGCACTCATGTTGCCCTGCCACACGCATGAGACCCCAAAACAAACCCCGACCCCTCCATTCGTGGGGGACACTGGACAGCATCCCACAAAGATCAGGCGCGCCAACCTGCTTAAGGGACAGATGCAAACGCTGGTTCTGAGGTTATATATATTTTAACATGACCTCTGACAAGGACACATCTTTCTTGTTACTGTACACACACACAGAAAATCAATACAGTTTGCACTGCAGCATTTTGCCCCTCCCTCCTATTAAAATGCAGCTCTGTGATGTGTAGCAGGAACATCTGCTCCAGGGCTAAATGGTTTCAGGTTCATTTTTGCTTTTTTAATAAATGATTAAGCCCCGTCCTTGCCGTGACACCCGGTGAGGACAAAGAATCCTGACCCACCTCTGACCTGCTCTTCAGGCTGCTCCTCTTTGGTCGAAACAGGACATCTTTAAAGTCCAGCTTAAGGTCGGCGTCCACTCGGGGCATGGTCAAGCGATGGAGGGCCAAGGAGACGATTCCAGTCCGGGCCGGTGTAGTCGATGCAGCAAGACCCCGGCCACCAAACCTGAACCTCCTGACGCACAGCGTATTTATAGCGTGAGGGGGGCCGTCCAGCCACAGGCCCCCATGGCTTTATTTGGTGAGGCCTGTATTCTCCAGTCCCCTCTCCTTCCCTCGTCTCTCTCTCCTTCCCCCTCCTCTCCCTCGCACTGGAGAGTGGCAGCAGCAGCGGAGGCTGCGACAGTATTTCCTGTCTGGCCAGCTGACACACTTAAACACACACACACACACACACACACACACTGCATGAGCTCTGCAGTGGGACACAGCACACCTGCTGTCAGAAAGGGGCATTGCGGACTCATGTGCATCCAGACCCAGAGAGAGGGACATGAGCTAGAGTTTCAGGTGATATATCTGGAGCTGATATGATTACTAAAAGCACAATAATCAAATGCTAGTGACAGACAGAAAAAATAAAGTCAACAGTGTGGCAAATTGTGCACGGCCACATAGTCATAGTCACATTTAATAGATTAATTGGTTCAACCTCTAAAATATTTAGTTGTTTCAACGCACCGTTCACTTCATCTCTGAATTTGGACAGAGTTCTGTTGTTGTCGCAACTTATCATAAATCGCTTCTCTTTTTAAGGTCAACTTTAAGACTAACCTAAGGGGATGACAAGATGAACCGGACCCAGGGGACCAATCACGGCTTGTGGGTTTATTTCTAATACCTGCTTTAAAAGCCAATGCGGTGCATTTTCCCACATCCATTAAAACAATTTTTAACAGTTTATGCATCCAGCATGAAGGTTTTCAACTTTCATAAAGGAGTACTCCTCAAGACTTGGTCAAAGTTTGACCAGCAGATGGCGATGCTGTACTGTAAAAAGGAGTGGGGGGAGTGGAGATAAAAAGTGGTAAAAACAACATATAAGCCAATTTAACAATATTTCACATGCTTTTGTATTTTAGGTGTGTGTGTGTTTGGGTGGGCAACACTAAACACTTTTCTTAAAAAGATCGCTATATGTAAAGATAAAATGCCATTGGACCACTTGGCACAGCAAAAATATGCAGATTTGACAAACACATAAACACACACACACAGACACACACACATAGCTGGGATTGCTGGGCATTTGAGGGATTTCCATGTTTATTCTCAGAACCTGGTCACATTAAGTGCAAACATCACAATACGCACTGTCCACACCAAAACCAACAACAATCTCCTTTAGTGCAACGTCTTCTTACTTCCAGGGAACCCAGGTCACTCAGGGCTGTCCAGACCCATGTGACGATTTATTTACCCCTGGCTGTCCTGTCAAACAAGGGCCTTGTGCAACACGTTAAATTTAGTAAAAAAGAAAATCAAGTTTAAAAAAAAAAAAAAAGTACAGAGTCACACACTCAATTTTTCAATTGTGGAACACAACCCACGTCTACCCCTATGGAAATGTGTATATTCCCATGTAAAATGCAAAAACCAATCAGCACTTAGAAGATTTGCCCTGTTTCAAATGTTTACTATGGTACTATGCGATTTTTTTTCAGTAGCAGTTCTGGTTCCTGATCAGATCCATATTTTCTGAAATTCATAATCATTTGCCTGAACATAACATTTTTCGGAATGATGCTGGATCTGCTTGTGATGTGGTACTCGTTTGACCAGGAGAGAGAGTCTCAACAGTATGCCGTCTCTGTATAAATTTTGAGAAAAGTTATGTAAGCAAAACAGTAAAATGTCCATAATATGCATATAATATCAGTAAAAAATATCTGCAGTCTGAAAATATACAACCTTTTTTGTTTGTCTATACTGTAAAATATCATTTCTTAAATTTTATCTTTTCTTTCTTTTTTTTACTTATTCGTCTGTTTCATTTCTTTTCACGTTAAGTTCTAAGTTGCTTCCAAAGACCGAGCGTTTGCTGGCTACACTCCGCCGTCACTCCGTTTGATTGTCTTGTGCATTAACAACAAGTCTGTGTGGTGTGTGTGTGTGTGTGTGTGTGTGTGTGAGTGAAGTCCTATTTACGTCAAACACCGGAACAAGTCTATTGCTTACGAAAGGCATCACATTACAGAAGGAAAAATAATAAAACACAAGCCGCTTTATGAGGAGTAGTGTCGGACTTGAAAAAAAAAAACCTTGTTGCCTTTCTTTACGGATGAAGAACAAGAATTAAGTTTGACCTTCTACAACTCATCATCTGCAGCACAAATTATGGATTCTGTAAGAATCTTTAAAAAAATACAATCAAAATATTTGAAGAACGATGAATGAAAACATACACACCTGTTAAACAATCTCTTGAGCTTATGAACTGTACCCCATTGCGTTGTGATGCTACTAGAGCGGTTTATAGTGGCCATGCAAAAGTTTGGACGCCCTTGCTTAGAAATAACAAATCAATTGCTGTGAAAAGTGAGCATAAGGTGGCTGCGTTTGTTTCTTAATCATTCTGTGCACGAATTCTGTATTTTTGTTTATTGTATAATTGCAGAGTGAAAAAAAAAGAAACCCCATCCCATGCCTACCATGAGTTTTATTAGCTTACGGAGCTATTACGGAGGGTGGTAGTAGCCTAGTGGGTAACACACTCGCCTATAAACCAGAAGACCCAGGTTCAAATCCTGCTTACTACCATTGTGTCCCTGGGGGGGCCTGTCCCTGTAAATACTGATTGTAAGTCACTCTGGATAAGGGCGTCTGATAAATGCTGTAAATGTAAATGTAAGCTATGGCTCGTTCGTAACGTTATTAAGAAACAGGAATGGTGGAGGTCACGCTGAGGTCTGGAAGACCATGGACTACTCTATGAACGAATACAACCTGGGAAAATAGGTGAAGGTGAAAAGAAAATGCATCTATTGTGGAATACCTCAAAATATGCAAGCTGAAGGTTTCGAGATGGCTCTGGTAGTCCCCCTTGCCTAGAAATCATTGAAAATCTGTGGATCTTTCTATCTCAACAGAGCAGTGAAAAATGTCCCAAGTAAGAACTGGCACTTTTAAGAATATATATTTTATACTTGTAAATTATGGAAATTAAATTTTCATGAAATGTTCAAGAAACGCCTTTTGGTGGTTTTCTGCTCACTGAGCACAGTCATTTGAAACAAGAGCGCACACACTTTTGCACGCCACTGTTCATATTTTTTTTATTTTGTTTTGCTTTCTACGATTTCCTTTTCCACCTTGCACTTCCGATGGCCTCGCTCCACGTGTCTTGGTCGCCAGTATCCCGAGGTAGGGAGCAGTAATATATTCCGAGGTTCTCAGGCAGAGGTATGAAACGAACGAAAGAAAAAAAAAAAAAAGACAAACTCATAGCACCAACAAAGTCCAAGCAAAAGTTTTTCTTTTCTTTCCTTGGTCTCACTCACAACAGCATTTTTTTTGACACATGGAATTGAAAGAGTTCCTATTGGGGATCCCGTCGGGCGGCGTGGCCATGAGGAAACCACCCGGCGAGCCCCCGGTGATCTGTGGGTCTGTCTGCGTGGAGCACAGGGAGAAACGTACAGAACGATGTCAGCGGGGGAAAAAAAAAATAAAAAATCAACACGTACGAGGTGTGGCGGGCGCAGGCATGGGGCTGGTTTGGGACACGTAGGGCCCGGTGAGCGTGCATCGATCGACGTGTCACTTTTGGCACCTGAACTATGGCAAGCAAACGGCGGCGGCTGCAGGGTGACTCCGGATGCCTTGTCCGTCTTCTGTAACACAAGGGGACCGCGCCTTCCGTGTTCATGAGCATATAAATAATGTGTGCAGGGATGCCTGTGTGTGTGTGTGTGTAGTGTCTTGCCGCCAATCACTAAATGTCTTTGACAGAACAATGCCCCGATGGAAGAACGAACACCGGTCAGGGGCTGTGCAGTGATAGCGGGTGGGCGATGGGAAGGGGGGAGATGGGTGGGCGGCCGCCGTGCAGCTTCCGTACTGAGGTCTACGCCTGACGCGCCGCTGCAATATCGTGTTGTGACGTTGCGACTGCGTGAAGCACTGCCGACAACGACTGGATATAAATCACTGAGGAGACATCTGTACAATGAAAAATAAATTTTTCTATAGTATCTGAGAAGCAAAAGGAAAAAAAAAAAAAAAAGAAACGCTATTCACATGTACCCGCATCGTAAGGAATGGTTCCATCCAGAACTACGCCAAAGCTATACTGCTATAACTATGGAATGATGTGACTCTCAGTAGTGCTAATATAGTTCATTGTGTCCAGACGCCCCTCCCCACCCCGGTCCTGCCCTGCACGGCCCGAACGGCCAGTCCAGGACCCGCGTTCAGTCCTCGAACACCTCCAGGAAGAGTGGTGGGAACAGCTCGTTGGGACACTCCACCTTCATGTGCAGGAAGCGGCTGGCGTGGCAGGCGCCGATCATGCGCAGGTCCGTCACTTTCATCAGCAGCTTGGGCCAGAAGTGCGCCACCTTGTGTTTGCGGTAGTTGATGTAATGCTCGAAGGCCAGGAGGAACTCCTCCTGGCAGCGTTCAATACGATCTACACTCGTTAGGCCTGGTCGGTCTGAAAGAAAGAGAAATTGTAAAATATAGTGGGTATTTACTAGTGCGGGTCACATTTTAATAGCATAAAAGCATAAAAGTTTCATAAACTTTTTATTACATACAAATTTTTTTCATTCGCTTTTCTTACCATTGCATGAAATCTTTGAATGTGACACAACAAATCAATAATATGCAGACACACTGAACATCTGCTTTGTAATTTCTTCTCTGCCAGCGATTAACATATAAACTGAAAATCGCTTTAATTCCCCACAGCACTTGCTGTCCAACCAGAGGGTCTTACACATATGGGTGGGAATCAATGGAGGTTGGACTTGAGGAGAGATAGTCGTTAACTATTGATTGTGATTATCACAGGCGGCGCGTAATCCCACCATAATTACGTCATTAGATGACTGTGCCTACGGCCGGCTCAGTAATCCTCGGGTAATCGCTGAATAGAAAAGACCCGCAGCAGCTGGACTGATGGCTTTTAAAGTGACTCCTAGCAGAGGTAATTGGCCTTATTACCGGTGGGCACTAATCGCTCATGGACGGTGATGGCTGCTGGGGCAACCATTATTACCAAGTAGTAAATTAAAATCTTGAAAAATCCTTCACAGAGCAATACAGCGTACTGTAGGTGGGACAACATGCTGCTAAAATAGTGGAATTTATCGTTCAATTCAAAACGGTTCACAATTGTAAAGTTCACTGTACAGTTTTCTTCTGATCTTTTTTAATAGATCATAAGAAAAAGTTACTTTAATTATCTAAACAGTGTAAAGTTCACTTTCATCGAAACTGCATGCAAAAAATGGAAAAAAAAAAAAAAAGTACCTGAGGACAGGAGGATGACGGCTTGCAGCAGCGCCACCTCTGAGTCGTCCAGGTTGAAGGAGGACAGTGAAACTCCGAGGTCGAAGATGGCGTCCGAGACCACGCCCAGGCCGCCGTTCTTCAGCTGCCCTCGCGTCACCGCCATCTCGCCGTTGAGCGTCAGCGTCTCGCTTTCGGGGTCGTAGCGCACGGCTGCCCGCAGGGACATGATCTCCATGCAGCAGCCCTTTAGCAGAATGATCTGATCTTCACAAGGCAGCTGGGGAGATGGGGGAGGTGGGTTACGAAAGCTGCTGAGCTTCATACGCTATCGGTCGTGTTTGCTTGGTTTTGCTTTGAGGCTGACCTGTATTTAGCATCTGGCACAACAAATTCTCTCATAAATGTATAGATAGAACCTGTTCTTCATATTGTAATGGGACATCTAGTTAAATTGAAGCAATCTGAGGAGAATTACGATGGTTGCATGTATTGCATGTAATCCGTGTCACTATGCTTCAGTTATTTATTAGTAAAAAAATACAATTAAGTACAATTGAGTACAATTAAGAACACTTATGTCAATTGTATACATGCTGCATTTTTGAGTTACACTCTACTTCCCTGGTCTCCTTAAGAACATTCTGGGGAACCACAATTTCGGGAAAAAAATGGTCTTATGCTCATCTACACACCTCCTCTACATGTGCTAAAGTGTAAGATTTTTCCGACATTTACCAGACGCCCTTATCCAGAGCGACTAACAATCAGTAGTTACAGGGACAGTCCCCCCCCGGAGACACTCAGGGTTAAGTGTCTTTCTCAGGGACACAATGGCAGTGAGTGGGGTTTGAACCTGGGGCTTCTGGTTCACAGGCGAGTGTGTCACCCACTAGGCCAAGATCCTACACAGGGTCCACCTAACGGAGGCCAAGATGCCCCATATAACTGAAACGGTCACCCAATCAGATCGGCGACCGCAGTGATTTTTTGTCCATTCTATTTTCTTGCACTTGCTTGGTAGGATGTTCACTGTTCTGGAAATCCTGCGGTGCGTCAGGCTCAAGAAAATTAGTTTATCCCCGAAATGGTCAGTACCGGCCTTACAGAGAAGTAGCAACCCTATCGATGCGTGAAATATGAGGGCCTCCGCTGCGTGATATTTCTATAGTAATGCTCCTTGTTTGTTGTGTTAAGAGGTGAATATTTTACATTGTTGTGAAATGTCAATGCACAAAAAAAAAAAAAAAAAAAAATTTGCCCATCTTACCTCACAGAACATAGGCAGCTTTTTGGCAAAGTCCACCACTCGGGTAATAGCGGGGGTGATAATTTTTGTAAACTGACTGAAGGCTTCTATGTCCACTTTGCTTCCGTCGGGCGCATTGACAATCGGCGCTTGACCAATGTCTTCAGGCTGCAACGACAGTGGAGGGAGGCGCTCAGAATTTTGGGCCGGGAAGCCTCAGGGGAAAACATGGACAGATACCAAGATGGTGTAAAACAACGAATCCTCTTTCTCCTCTAAAGCACGAGACAGGCCGCAGAGTAAGAGCAAGATGTGTTCGGAAAGATAAAAAAAAAAAAATAAAATAAAAATAATAATAAATGAATAAAAAGTGGAGAGGTTCCACTGTTAATCAAGATTGGAAAAAAAGCTGTAAAAGAAAATGAAGGAGATGACAGGACAGCATGTGAGCCGTGTCCGTCTGCGGGTCGCCTTTGTATTTGACTAGGGTTTTTCACTGATACTGCAATGGTTTCCATTTTTTTCATTTTAATTTGTATTCTTCCCTTTATTCTATTTATAATTGTTGAAATTAAAGAAAAAAAATCCCCTTCTGACCAGTTATGAGTTGAAAGAGGGAGGCAGAGCGAAAGGAAAGCTCAGATTTGCAGAAATACGGAGGCCTGGTGTTATGGGGGGGGTGTGGCTTTGTGGCTTTTTTGTTCATTTACTGTTCTTTTTTCTTTGCAATGCCTCGGTGTGGGTGTTATTTTCCAGTGTGTTGTTTTTCATTTCATCACAAGATACTGGTTTTGTTTGTGTGATAAGTTGAAAGAATCGCAGGGAATCTTTATAACGATGAATTCTAAGAACCAAAAAATTATATACATACAGTACAGGCCAAAAGTTTGGAAACACCTCATTCAACGTGATTTCTTAATTTTCATGACCATTTACATTGGTAGATTCTCACTATGAATGAACACATGTGGAGTTACGTACTTAACAAAAAAAGGTGAAATAACTGAAAACATGTTTTATATTCTAGTTTCTTTGCTCTGATTACTGCTTTGCACACTCTTGGCATTCTCTCGATGAGCTTCAAGAGGTCGTCACCTGAAATGTTTTTCCAACAGTCTTGAAGGAGTTCCCAGAGGTGTTTAGCACTTGTTGTCCAGCTCACCCCAAACCATCTTGATTGGGTTCAGGTCCGGTGACTGTGGAGGTCAGGTCTCCACTTTTTGTTAAGTACGTAACTCCACATGTGTTCATTCATAGTTTTGATGCCTTCAGTGAGAATCTACCAACGTAAATGGTCATGAAAATAAAGAAAACACATTGAATGAGAAGGTGTGTCCAAACATTTGGCCTGTACTGTGTGTGTGTGTGTGTGTGTGTGTGTGTGTGTGTGTGTGTGTTTATATATATATTCTAAAGGCCACTCTTATTATGCTTCAAATGAATTTTGGATGGAAACGAATTCTGGACTATTGCTCCCAGCCTGGTAGAAAAATGACTGCAAGCTAGATTACAGTAGCGTGTGAACCCAGACTGCAACACCTAGCACAAAGCTACGTTGTACACAATGACAATGCTGAAAGCAGCCACCATATTACTGTCCAAATGACACATAATGAACCAAATAAAGGGAAATAAATAAATAAACGAGAACAAAAACAAAGGCAGCAGCTGAGATTTTGAGAGAGCGTTTGGTAAAACTCAGTATTTGGCATGGTTTGGTCTGCTGGTTCTTACCTTAGCTTCCTTCACCCCCACTGCACTCTGGTCAGAAGTATAGAATAAATTACAAGTTATTTCATTAAGTAGCATTGCTTCCTCGACCTGTTGGGCAATCAACAGGGATCGTGAAGTTTCAATGAAGAACCCGAGTCAAGCGAACTAAAAAAAAACAAGTTTAAATCTAAGAACAGATGAGAGGAGTGCAGAGAAAAAGAGAGAGAAACAGGTGAGAAACATAAATGTGAGTGGCGTTTCCATGGAGCTTCAGGCTCAGGGTCCTGCGAATGTGGAATGGCTGCATATTGCTTTGCGCTTGTTATTTCTGTCATGAAGAACAGGCTACCGTGTGATGCTAAATAGAGGACTTCCTGAGTGTTTTTTTTGTTTTTTTTGCAAAAGCTGCATGGAAACCCACATTAACAAAAAAAAGACACCAGACACAGACTTCAAAAATCCAAAAGCCAATTAAACTTCACAAGAGATAAAAACAAAAGAAATTAAAAACGACATTCCGTTAAGAGATTTGAAAATAAGGGGTGGAAGACAAGGAAGAGGAAGAGGAAGAAAAAGAAAAAAAAAACGTCAGACAGGAAGGAACGGAAAAACAGAAACACGCAGGTAACATTTTTAGTGCTGTTAGTGGAGGACAGTTTTGCTGAAGAGAAAGGAGAACGAGAACAATGGAATAACGGAGGGGGGTCCCGATCTATGTTAGTGCTGCTGCCTTGTGGTACACACAGGCTCCATCGTCCAGCTAACTCTCCACACTCTACAAGGAGATAAAAAACATGGACATATTAACATCAGGGAAAACAGCGGACAGGGTAGGCTGGGTGGTACAGTTGTGGGTGTCGGAATTTTACATTTTCTTTCTTTCGGGTGGGTTGGTGGGTGGGGTGAGGTGGGGACTACAACAACCGGATAGCGAACTGGTCGGCGCTGCGGTCACTGCAGGGGGAGGGAAGGGGAGGGGGGGGGGGGGAGGGGCGTCTCACCAGGAATTTGCGTTTTTGTTTCCAGTGGTTGCCCTGAGCGTTGGTTGCCATGTGCGCCTCGGTGACCACGCGGATCAGCTCCCACTCCTCCTGCGACGGCTCCGGCCGGTCCCACGCGGTTTTATGCAGCTCCTCCCGCCGCCGCCGCTCCCGGTTATCCTCGATAAGCTTCCGCTTGGCCAGACGCTTGCTGTCATCCAGGACCACTACAGTGTGGATGGAGGAGGGAAGGAAGAGAGCGAGAACAGAAGGGGAATAACAGCATGGGATGGAGAAGGAACCAGGCATCCAAACGAGAAATGTTCCGCAAATTGGCAAATCAATAAAGATAACAAACAGTTTAAAACGGCAGTAAACATTCCATCAACAAACAATTGTTAAAACTGGTTAAAAAGTAGCTGCTGACGACCAACGCTGAATCAATTACGTAGACGCTAAACATTGATGCCGTTCGAGACTCTACAGCACACTCCTAAACCCCAGGACCCGAGCATCTACGTCATGAGGCCTATAAGCGAGGGTACTCACAGTCTGTTGCCATGCCAACGGCAATGCACTTCTTGAAGCGGCATTCCTGGCACTGATTCCTGGTCACTTTGTCGATGATGCATTTCCCCTCGTACTTACATGCGTAGGTCGGATTCAGGTTCTTCTGGATCGTTCGCCTGAAGAAGCCCTTTGGACACAAACGTGCACAGAACACAGTCCAATTGTGGATTTTGTCCATTTATATTTATAGAACAATTGAAACGGGTGCTCGGTGTGGCGCAGCCAATTTTACCTTGCAGCCTTCGCAGGTAATACAGCGATAGTGATAGCCCGTAGCTTTGTCACCACACACTACGCACAACTCGTCCTTGTCCAGGTAACTTGGTATGTACCCTAGAAGATCACAACACACACACACACATCCATGCCCAGTCAGGAAAATCATATTCAGCGCCGGCAAAAAAACTGAGGAAACTGAGATTTCCCGTAATAACAAGATAAAGGTACGGGACCGTGCCACAGGTGTCCTATTGAAGCTAATAAAAAGCTGAGGAAAAGGGTCGAAGTGGACGCAGAGGAAGAGATCAATAAATGATCAACAGGAGCCGAGGAGCGCTCACCAGCACATACAAGCCTTCTGTCCCCACGTCTGTGGCGGCTTCGCGACCTAAACAAATCAATACGTCGCACACACCAGAAACGGCGCCCGAAACACTCCCTCACTAACCCAACATTCGACTTTTATCAGCATCCATGCAAACACTCAACCAAAACAGCAAGAAATATCCCACATGACCTTCCTCTATACAAACCGATTTACCACCGCGAATGCCAAGTGACACGAACCAAAAAGCCATACTAGCATTAACGGCAGCATTCGTAGGTGCCCGGGTTCCACGGGCGGGTACCTTTCTTCTGCGGCCCCTGCATCCACTGCAGCTGCGAGAGATCGGGGCGGCCCTCTGAGAAGTAGTCAGGCTGGTGGTAGTGGCTGAGCGGGATCTCCATGCCGCAGTACTCGCTCTTGAACATGGCGCCGCCGCCGCCAGGGTAGGCGCACGCAAAGGCCTGGCCCGACGGCCAGGGCTGCTCCATGCAAGGCGGGTGGTGCAGGGGCTGGGGCTCGCAGCGTCCGAAACTGGGGCCCTCGCCGCCATACATGCAGTACTCTCCCCCGCCCTGGACCGAAAAGCCCCCGGTGGGACCGTGGGGCATTTCGTACATATCAGGCATGCAGTAGTTCATCATGTACACACACACACACACAAAAAAGGCACAAAAAAAAAAAAGAAACGACTGAAATATGCTCAAATATCAGGCTCAGCACCTATGGAGACAGTTAAGATCTTATCGGTGTATAAATCAATCGATTTAAATACAGAACCAAAAAAAAACTAAAAAAAATATCAAGTGCATAGAGTGATGACACAGTGCATGTCAGGATGGGCCTTTTATATGGCGAGGTCAGGCCATCGCTCCCTCCCGCCCCGCTGCCACGTCCCCGCCGAATCAGAAGGGAGATTTATGACGATGTGGGGTTCTAATCTGACGCTGAAAATCCTGGCGGTGCAGCAGACTGAGGCACCAAGGTCTCAGATTAAGTGTGATGTTCCCCACCAAACACCCGCAGACGCCAGAGTTCGTTTATAGCGCCGGGACTGGAAGGGTGCCCTGTGATTTGGTGCCACGCCATTTCGGCGAACAGTTAAAACGATACAAAGAACACAGGAAGTGGACGCGTGGGGATGCACCATTCTGGACACCCGGCCAACTTTGCGCTGCGATGACAGCCCATACTTCGCCAATCCCCCAAATCTGCTTGGAACTTCACAGAACCGGGGCCGCGGAGTGCCATATTGATTTCCAATAGGAGTCGTCCTGTAACCTCACGCGATGTTAAGCTTCAGGCAGCTATATTGATTGTTTTTTTGCCGGATAATCCTGAAGGTCGAAGACTGGCCGTTGTGAGGCGCCAGGTTCTCCTCGACAAGCGGCAGCATATGTCCGCCTACACATACATTTGCCGGCGCCTTAAAGGTGTTGAAGGAGCCACATGTAGGGTAAATGTTTGATATCGACGTGAGCAGTGCTGAAGTCAAAATGAGAACGAACGCCGAGGCAAAAGTTTCGTGTGCGTGATACCAAATTCTAATACCGAAATACTGAAAAGAATAAACAGCCAAGTTTGCGTGCTTTGTATTGTACACGTTCCGATTAAACTTTAATTACCTAAATGGGTCACCAAACACAACCAGAATTTTTTTTTTTTTTTTTCCCCGGGCCTAAGATGAAACCAAATGTTCAGACGGTCACAGTTAAGACGGTAACGCGATCAGCGCCCAACAGCTGCTAATAGCAAGGACTTCTGAGGCAAATCTGCTCCAAACCACAGACCTGATACCAGTTTAACTTTTCTATGAGGTGATGTCCTCACGCACGACTAATCTCTAGGTGAGGCTTACCGGATTTTACAGACTGGCAAGGTCTCAGGCGCGCAAAAAAGGCACAAATGTCAATCACACGTGCCATCTTGTTAAATGCAAAACAACTCATTGCACATTCTTTTTTTTTTTAAAGCCTTAGAAATCATTTAAAATATGGAATCCCATTAAGTTTGACATTAAAACATCTGCCGTCTGCTTTGATGGGTCCTGGTCCAATAACTGCAATTAGTTAATGAATTGGTTAATAGACTAATTGCTTGTGATTGCTTTCCTCTGATGGTTAAATGATGGATCGGAGCCGTTTTTGCCCCCCTGCACTCTACGGCCGCTCAGCCTCTTCTTATCACTATTAACTCTTCCAGGTAGCGGGCGCGCCGCCGGCCTCTACCAAGAATGAATAATTTGCGTGGTTATGTGGCACCGCGCACGACAGATGTTCTGTTATCTACCAGCACGTCCTTGACTATAAACATGCCAATTAGAGGAATTAGAAAGACTTGTCTTACCTGGCAACAGTGTTCTGTTGATAGGGATATAAAAAAAAAATATATATATATATATATATATATAAATCCCTTTTATAAAGATGGTTACTTGCAAGGTCTTCAAGAAGCTCGTCCCTCAGCAAACATATCTAATTTCTCGAAATATGAGTAGAAGCTTTTTGGTGGTAATCATAAGTCCAGTTGAATGCAATTTAATAACTATTCCCATGGCTGAAGTTAGTCCAATGCCTAGAAGTTGCCTCTCCGCCACTATAGGAGCTCTCTGCTCTGGTCCCTGGCTCTAGGTGACTGTGGACCTACAAGTAAGCTTTTGCACCCATTTATTCGCTCCCTGATCGATCACTTGAGGTCCCGGGGGTTCAAAGCTGGTCATGTACAATTTTCGGATAGCACGGCCCAAACAGCGCTTGGGGATAGGGCCTGGTTTGACATGTCATCCTGAGCCAGATGTCCCCAGGGACACGGCGTTACCTGAAAAGTTGCGCGTTAGCCGGGCCGTCTTCCCCCGGCCGGTCGGGGTGAGGCGAGGGGAAATAAACAGGACGGGCGGCCGTCCCCAGAGCACACCCGGTCCCACTCTGTCATAAACACAGGGGGATTAGCCATCGCGCCGAGGGAAATATGCCACGTACCCCGCATGGGGGCGGACGGCTAACTGCCTTGTCTCGGGTTGCGCGCGCCAGCCACGGAAAGCGCTGAGAGGCTTTGTCCAGTTTCATTAATCGACATTAGCTCATGAACAGAGGGTCAGGGGGCTTCAGATCAACAGGTCAATAGGAGCAGGGGGAGCCTAATCAATACGCTCAATAACAAGCTGAAATATGTAGGGGACAAAACTGTCGTGCTCGACGGGAGAGCCTCAGCGAGGGGTCGATGATGAAGGAGTATAATCCCGTCTGGGCGAGTGTGAGGCTGGCACGAGGATGTGTCACAGCTAATCACCGGCAACACCTGACCCCCAAAAACTGCTTCCGGAAAGCCTCGCGCCCCTTTGTCATCGCGCTGGACATCACTGGGGTAGAGTCCCTCAAAACATGCAAACCCGTAGAAGCCTAAACCCATGGGCAGACTTCCACCGTACGCCTCTTCCCGTGTGAATACATTTACCATGAACAGACATATCAGAAGTACACTAAAGTACACTAAGTGCAATAACTTTGTTTTTTGATAAGAGAACTTCTGATGAATTAAAAGAGGGGATATAAAAAAGCTATTTATTAATCATTTTCCCCCCAAGATGGTTCTAAAAAAGTTTCATCTTTTTTCATTCTTTATTGTTTTGGAAAAGGTTTCCTTCACATGGCAGAAGAAGGCAAAGTTCCGGGGGAAAATTGGATTGTATTTTTAATACCATTAAAAAAAGGTATTGCTATTCCTTGTGTAAATGGCTTCTGTAATTCTAGAGCACAAAGGTTATGTATTTGGTTTGCATACAGTGAATTAAAAAAATGAAATAGAGCCTATAGAGCGTTTCAGTGTCAAATGTCTAAATGTGCACTGTCTTTGTAACAAGTGCAATAATGTGCCATAATGAAAACCGAGAGAATTACGCATGCGGTGACTGGCAGGTTTGTGTAATACGCTCTTCAATTTCACTGAAATTCGTTTAAGCTGCAGATTACAAACGCACACCAGTAATTTTCGGCTAATGGACTCCAACCAACGGGATTTTTGACGGGATTCACAGCCATGCAAAGAGGCCAGAACCCGTGCGTCTCCTTACATGAGCCACATGTTACGCATTTCCTTTCCCGAAACAATTATTTCATCATTATTACATGGATCTTGTGGAATAAATCAGTTTGTTCCTCCTTACTTTTACTGTTCATTCTAATTTATGGTGCAAATGTATTTATTATTTTTGTATATATTTATTTTTAATATATTGTGTTTTAAAATTGACTCATTATTTAGTTTTATTAAAATATATGCTCAGTCTATGCTGGAGTACTCATGGTTACAATTCCCTGCATATATAACTGAAGAAGTGTGAGTGAGCTAATTATTAATCTAGCTAATTATCTATGTTCAGAAATTTCCACGCATTTTCAAAACTGTGTTTTTCCTTCCATCAGTCCCTAAAACCTGAATACAAATATTTGAAAATGTCAAGAATAAGTGAAGTGATTGTCACATGTGATACACAGCAGCACAGCACACGGTGCACACAGTGAAATTTGTCATGACAGGTGCCCGGGGAACAGTGTGTGGGGTCGGTGCTTTGCTCAGTGGCACCTCAGTGGCACATTGGCAGATCGGGATTCGAACCGGCAACCTTCTGATTACGGGGCCGCTTCCTTAACCGCTAGGCCACCACTGCCCCATTATCAGGGGAGAATAATTAAAAATTCAGTGAAATATAAATCATGGGAAAATAATTCAGTGATTAATGCAGGTACATATTTGATTTCTTTCCCTGATGTTGGCCAGACCAAAAAAACTACACTTCATCTTATTATGATCCATGGCGTGGGTCTAATTAAATAGAACACCCATAACAGAAGGCCACGCCTAACCAGATTTACCATGAGTCACACCCAAATGGTGCTGAATTGTTTGTTTCTTTTATGGAGGGGAGTAACTGAAATTTCTATTGTCACTCGCCAAATAATCTCCCTCCACTGCGGTTCGGCTTTAAACGGCTTGAACCACAGAGCATTATACTGCATACAATTTAGTTGGTCCCCCTTATGCCAGAAGACTCCACTGCATTAACATTACGACCACTAACAAGTACAGTGAATAACACTGCAAAAGCGGGGGTACTCAATACAAATTTCTACCAAATGAATGCTTCTGTTGGATCAGACCAGACCAGACTGCCCATGCACATGTGTACACACCCCCAAGGCATGGTGACCAAGTCGTCTAACACCATGATAAGAGATGGCTGAAATAATTCTTATTAATACGCATGTGATTTCGGACAGGATCCTCGCTGCATCGAGTTTCCTCTCGAACCAGCGAGGCTGCTGAAGTCCGAAGGCGAGCGCAAACCAAGGCCCAGTTTGCTCGGCTGTCTTTGCACAGCCAAGAGAAAGAATGGCACAATGGCACGCTCGCCGAAAACACGCCGTGGCCCCCCCCGTGAGCATTCCGCAGGCAGATGCTCTCCCCAGGGGAAGCCACTTGTCCCGGGTGCCAGAGAGCAGCAGATGGCAGGCCTGGGATCATCATGGTATCATAAGACACCCGGGCGGCCTGTTCTGACGCTGTCAATGGTCCAACGGTTGAAGCCACGGAGAACATCAGTGTTCTCACAACGACTCCTTGATGGCCTGACAACATTTTTTTTACCCAAGTAAACGAAAAACAGTTTGAACCTGACACTTAATACCATTTCAAAGGAGGAGTACCTATGCAACATCAGCTCAGGGGCCATCATTGTGTCTTCGGCTGACACTCCTTAGACCACGTTTGTGTGTACTAACCACTGCATACCAGGAACAATCCCAGAAGACTTACCACTTGTCTAGTGCTCCATTGTTCCTTCTCAAAGTTAAACACACACACACACACACACCTTCACACACCCTGGTTTTAATGTTATGGCTGAATTACTTACTGTTCAAGGACAAAGTATACTTTTTGTTTGTCTCTTTAAACCCTCGGTTGTGCGACTGTTATTTTTCAGTATTGATCGCTGTGCCCAGCGGACGACCTTTTGACCTGCAGGCGTAACGGAACAAAGGCCCCTCCCACCAACGCACAGATAACACAAAGGACCCCGGGTTCACCTCTGGACTCTGAAAGCAACAACAAATGAGTCCACAGAAGGATGTGACCCACTGTGGCCACATTTCACGAAACAAAATGAAGGAAAAATGGGGACATTTGAGGGTGGGAGCCTGGAATAGAAACAATAGTAAAACGTATAGAAACCAGCGTTTTACCCAGACAGTAACGGCAGAGTAAAGCCAGATACCCCAAATGACAGAATTTTTACAAAATTGGCACCACAAATTACCCAAACCAAAATTGCGTCCCTGTGGAGGACCCCAGGCCTGTGGTGCTGAGATCTCCAAAATCCTGACATTTCCAGTCTGGCGACGCGACGCCCACGTCTTTTCGTTTTTTTTTCCGCGGCTGCCACCGGCCCTCCCTGCCAAGCCTGACTAATGTTACCCTGGCACCTACGGCGGCCCTCGAGCCGGCAGCTATTTCCATCTGCCTGACCTCAGCCCCTTGCTCTACTCTCTGCACGACGTTTCCTACTACAGAGGCGTAAAACGGCGCGTGATTTTACCGCATTTTCACGCTCTCGGTCATTCCGTCTTCACGGATGTATTACCAAATGCTCCTCTCGTGGGCTCGAAACACCTCAATGCTTTGTTTCTATTGGTTTGGCATTCATGTGTCCACTGTAGCAGAGGTCAAAGTTCAACAATACTCCAATTTGACGTCTGCAGAGGCTTGTGCAACATCCTTGGCCGCTTTGTGTGCAGCGAGCGACGCCCTTCTGACGTGCATCCCATAAAAAACAATGGGATTCAGCGCGCAGCTCCGCGCTGGACGCGTGGGCTCTTTAGCGCACTCGGCTGGCAAACATTCGTCAGAAATCTTCGGTCCGCGGGACCACGCAGTGCAATGCTCCATTCGTTTATTTGTTTATCCGTCCACGCTGGGTCCGAGCCGAGGACATTCAGCGGGAAAAAAAACACGGTTCTCCGGTTTCACTCGCTGTCCGAAGGCATGTGAATTGAGTTCCTGCACTGCGCCCAGTGTCCCGGGATGGACTCCGGCACCATGACCCTGAGTGACAGGACTAAGTGGTTGAGGATAGTGAGTGAGTGAGTGAGTGAGTGAGTGAGTGAGTGAGTGAGTGAGTGAGTGAGTGAGTGAGAGTGAGCACATGAGTGTTTCCATACTAATAATGTGTATTTTGAGTACAATGCGTTCTTTAATATCGTTCATTTTCTGTGTGCATCTGCGTACGAGCAGCACATCTGTCTGCTGACACGCATCTGACCCTAATTGAGTAACGTTCTCCGGGACGCTGGGAAACTTTCGCGCCCAAAAAGGGGATTCTGGGGAATCTCGCCCAGTCCCCTCACCTCTAACTGGAAGAGTGGAGGCCAGCCTACGAAAGCCAGACTGCCCCAATTCCCAGACGTGCAGAGACGGGCCTGCGGTTTGACCCAACACGCCGGGCCACGTTCGAGTCGTGCTGCGGCATGCGACCTCTGACCTTCACCTCCTGCTGCCACGCAGCATTTCTCTTTTTCTTTACTCTGACTCTGATTTAAAAATGAGAGCATCTGAGAGGCTCGACGAGAGAGGCTGACAGGACAGAAAGAGACCTGAGGGCTCTATCCCGGAGATCTGGAGGTGCACCATGCACCCACAGTCTACTATCTGAATAAATACAGCCCATACACAGGCCATTCTTTTTTTTCCCTGTCAGATCATCTAAAGAGGGCACCGAGAAAGGAAGAGAGAAGCTCCTTTCGCCTGCAGCTAGATCCGTAGCGACCAGTCTACGTTGGACAAACTCAGAAAACTATTGATTTCCTACAGCCTACAACTTGCAACCTCATCTTCAGCCTTCAGTGTGTTTTACGGACCCCCAAAGACAAACTTGTGTAACTCCACCGAGTGTCCAACATGATCACGTCACTGCCCCTCATCTGCTCAGTGCACCTGCACTGCCCCCTGGAGGGCAATTCGGGAAGCACTGCTGCACTAAATGGGCGGACATGAAAACTCGCTGACCCTTCGCCATTAAGAAAGGTCAACGGGTTTCTCATCCGTGCAAAATAATAGCTCCCAGACTGCTCAGGGCCCATGTGCAGGAATCGAGTTATTGTCCGAGGATGAGGTTCTCCTCTATAATTCAGCACTAAGCAGCATGCGTTCGAAAGCAATACAACAAACAAATGAGGGGAGCCCCGCCCCCCTCTTTCTAGCTAATCGCATACCATAAAAAAAATCCCCCAAGCACGTCTACGCTTCATAAAACTTCTTATCTGATGGGAGACAAAATAACGTAATGGAAAACCTGCCGTTCCTCTACAAGATGCATGCAAAAGGGCAGGATTTAAGAGAGAGAGAAAGCCCCTGCTACCCGCTTGAAATAGCTCCTGAAGCGTGGCACCGTGAGCTCGTAAAAAAAAAGGCGGCTTTTAGCCTTTCGTCCCAGTAAAAGCCCTCTTTGCTTCGTGCCTTTTCACCCTGCTCTGCCCTATACCCCGCGGAGGGCTGAGAAAGGCCACCGGGAAGGTAAAGTAAGGGGAGGGAGTCGAAGGGGGGTCGTGCACTACAGAATACTTACATATTTCCTGGGAAAAAAATAAAGGTCCTCCTCTTCCCTGGTTTTTATATGGCGCGTTTTGAACGTGCCCAAACATGGGAAAAGCGCCCTGCCAATCTGCTGCCACTAATGAGGGAGGTGGACCTTCTCTTTCGGTTGCATCAATTTCTGCAGCCGTGCGCCTCTGGGTGTGTGTGCGACAGTGGGCGTGGTCACTCCGAACATTCACAAACCCGCCAGCACACCCAGCCCCCTTACCTGACATACTGCTGGGTATCAGGGCCTAGACGACATTCTCGTACCGTCCTCTGGCTCCTCGACGCTCGTGAGGGGGAAGCGTGAGGCGGAGGTCAGCCGGCGGTGAGGGAGGTGGGCGGCGGTGCTGCTGAAATCCAACTAGCGGACGGGAGAAAAGAGGAAGGGGAGGCTCCGGCGAAAGAGAAATCCAATCCGCCGACCTGGCCCTGTCGGATATCCGAGTCCACCCCGGCGAGGCTCACAATGGCGGCGCCTGAAAAACACACCGAGAGAAGACAGGGGGGAGTGAGTCGCGGGGCTGCTCCGAGGCTCCGCCGGCTCCTGCATAGTGAACGAGGAGATGCGCTCCAATCAAACGCATGTCCGGGAAACGACCGCTCGAAATCTGCTCGACTCCCACTGAGGTTATTTTAGATTAGAAGGATGCTTAATTACTGTGTTTTCAGAGGCATGCTGGGAACCTCCTATTTACACATGAACCGGGTCACACCAAATCGAAACAACGCTGCGTTTAGAGCGAAGACAGGCTTTCTTGTCGCACTTGTTTGTCTCTTATCTGTGCAACTGGACGACTGGCACACATTTGGCCGCTTGTGAAAGGCCCCCTTGAATTCGGCGGCTGTGTGCGACAGTTGTTGCGGAAAGGGGCATGCACTAACTGTAATAAAAGTAATGCCGCGCCGAGAGCCACGTCAGCGGCGCGGACAGGCGCCCGCTGTGGGCCTGACCTCGTGAACTGATGAAATTTAAACATTAAAAAAAAAAAAGAATCGCCACTAAATAGTAGAACTGCACGGCTGATCGGGTAACCACATCTCAATCTGAACGGAACTCCCGGCACTGCGCTTATATTGGACACAGGCCATCTTCCTGCTTCTTCACTATTAGGTTTTAAAGACCGCTGAGGGTATGACAGTCCGCATCATATTAAGACGCATGAGTGAAATGGGAGGCTCGGTTTTGAAAGGTGACTCGGGTTTAAATGGCATTGTTGTACCAAACAATACCCCTGTAATACTGTTTGTGTGTCGGTGTTATAGGATACGAGCAGCAGGAAGACAAGCTTCCTCCAACATGGACACATACACAACCTTAATGGTCATTATTAAGAACTTTCCTTCGGGATATTACATTAGCGTCTTATGCCGTGGACAGGCGCTCAGAAATGCATGCTACAAAATGTGCAATATGCACACAAACAGTAGGGGCAGCATAGGTACATTATAGGACAGCAGCAAGAACCAACCAACCAATCACGTTTCGAATAGACTAACTCACTATCCTCACTAACTGCTTACTCCTCATTAGGATGATGGGGTGTCCTGGCTTATCTTGGACACACTGCTCTAAAGCCATAAATCATTTGCACTTTTTCAGTTTGAAAAAGCCTTTTCACAGAATTTTGGACTTCAGTTGGGAAAAAAAACGAGTTGACTGCTCTAATCTCAATGCTCGCACACGTCCATGTTTTATCTGAGAATCCAACAGTCACACTTTGATAACGGAGGCCACTTCAGGTTCATATTCGAGTTCACAGTTGTTGACATACAGAACAATAAGTTGTCAAACTTCGCATCCTATCAGAACAAACATGTACTTCTTTCACCCCTTATAATCACATTACACTGACATTAAATAGTAAGGCTGACATTTAGTTTTTTTTTTTTTTTTCGTCAAGGCAGTATAAAGTGTACATTTCTACAAATTCTATTTAGACGTGCAATCGTTCAATTTTAAAACTAAGTGAACAAAAATGTAATTATGGCATTATTCAATAGACTAAATTGTCCTAAAATGCCCATTATTGCCTTATTATATTACTGTTTGTGTTTGAGTGTGTTTATGAAGTGTTAGGGTTTCCAAGCGAACCAAAGAGATTATGCAAGAATGATACGAGCCTTAAAGTGGACCTTCAACTGAAGCTGCACCACCCCTTCAAAATCACTAACTTTCCTGTTACACTATTACCTGAAAACGGATCTAGAATTTGCCCTCATTTATTCTGCTGCTTTCAATATGAGATCACACTTGTAAACGCCGCACATGCTCATTACACCTTCATTTATTAGCCCTGATGCCCGATGCATCGTTTTCCATTTTCACTTGTCCTCTGGCATACAGGAACACGGCATTCTTCACCTACGCTACGTTCCACCGCGATGCATGTTATAATGCAGCACGTAATGCAAGTATTGTTCGTTTTTGTTGGTTGACGCTTTCGGCAGTACAATCCTCGGTCAAATGTTCAAATTCCCCCACTTGCAAATGCTCTCCAACTGTCGAGTGTTAAAAATGTTTGCAGGCCCGTTACCCCTGCCACACAGAAGTGTTCCGAAAGACCACGAAGACAAGAAGAGACAACGGGTCTGTGGGACGGATGGAGGCGAACTCTGAGGAGGTTGTCGTTGGAAGCGTGCCGTTTGGTGCAGATTTCTGCCCTCTTGTTGTTGTAGGTGACATTTTTGGCCCTGTGACACTGTCTGGCACTCACGCGCATGCACTTGTGCAAATACATAAATAAAGTAATTAAAAACAACACACATTTGCATGACAGATGAAAAAGTCTTATTTACATGGAAACATGTAAGCGTGCATAGAAAAAAATACACTAGTACACGTTCATACGTGAAAGGCATGTGCAGACCACCATGCATGCATGCATGTTCTCACACCCTACACACAAACATGCAGACCCACAAATATGGATCATTCAAGCAGCCAGCGACACTCCCAAGAGGTGAAAGGAGCTGCCCTTTAAATCCATCTCTACACAGCGCCTGTCTTCTGACCCCTGACCTCCTCACACCTCACCCCTTTCTGCAGCCGAGGGCAGGCGGGGAAAAAGCTGCGGCGGGTTGAGACTCCCACACCAGCAAATGTGCAGCACATCTGAGCCCCTCAGCAGGAACACACGGCCAACAGACGAGTTCTGGGAAACGTTGCCCATTTCAGAGCCTTTTCTTTTCCTCTCCTTCTTTGCTTTTTTTTTTTAAGTTAATCAGCAAGCTGAAATCAGGCCCCGGTGGGTTCTGTTTTAAAAGGAAAAGAATTACATATAAATATATGGAAGAAACGAGGAAGAAAGAAAGAAAATAATGACCTATTAAAAAGGCCAGTGCTGGCACCCCGGCTGGAGGGAGGATCTAACGCGCCAAAGCCAGAGGTAATCGCCTCAGTATGTGTGTGGTGTGTCTGTCTCTCGGGCTGTGCCGCTTCATCGTCACATCTCAGCTACCATACTCGGCTGAGTAATTCGGACCGTGATGCAGATTGAGGGGCTACCCAGTCACAGCTCGGGCGTTGGGGTTAAACTCCATTAAATATCTGGAAAAGAGTCTGAGATCCAACTGTCACAGCGGCGTCCGGTCCTTTTCCAGAAGCTTCTAGCCATCCAGTCTGCGAAATCACCAGATGGGGAGGCAGAATTCATTTGCGAGGTGACAGCACTGCTCGCCCAACTCATAACCTGTAGTGTCACTACAGGTCACAAAACCAGGTCACTTTCAGAAGCTAAAAACACTCAAATCAGGAGCAAAATGTTTTGCATGTGGTGCATCCTCAGATAACCTTGTTATCCAATGACTGGACAGGATTTAATTTGAATTGTTCCATCAAAACCAATGGCATAATTCGAATCAAAAGCTGCATCACATTTTCCCAATCAGTAATAAAAAAAAAATGCTCATGTATTTAAGTATTTCATGTGATATTTTTAAGCGTAATATCTTTAGCTGCCTGTTACCTCGAATATATCGCAATATTTCATTAATACTTTTTCACTCTGCACTGCCTTTCTGTGTTGCAGCCAACCTCATGTGAGTTTTAGAACTTCTAAAGTTTTTCTCACACATGAAGGCAGGACCATTAGTCCGAGATTATTCAAACAGCGACGCGTCGTGTCTGCTGCAGGCCCGGACCCTGGAGAAACACAGGCCACCTACTGCAGCACACGCCCCATTCGCCAAGGCAGGAGGTAGAAATCACAAAAGCCCTTATTTTCCACTGAGCGGAATGGCTGGGTCACAATGCATCATGGGAAAATCATGGGAAAATTGAGAGTGTTCAGCGAAATTCTCCCCCTGAGAGTGTCTGATGCTTCCTCGGCCAAGGGGAAGGACGCTGGGATTGCTGAAGGGTATTTGGTATTTGCCCAACCGAGCCGAATAAATATTTGCATTTATAACACTGAAAATAAATTGAAGCATCACATGTGCAAATATTGTTCTAAATTTTTTTTTTTAAAGCTCACAACGCAGTGTTCGGTTTACGCAGTGGCTAGTAAAGCTGTTCAAAGAGGATTTTCTCTGAAGGGCCCGTTGTACGAACAGTGTGTTCTTTACACTTTGTTAATTTGGTAAAAAAAAAAAATAAATAAAATTTGATCAAAATTGAAGAATATCACGTTTTCTTGACATCAAAAACACTGCATTTTTTAAAAGCCTCTGGTCTCAAGGAATGAAATCGTGTAATATTTAATTTAAATGATCTCAGAGCAAATCCAATCCAGGACGCCCCTCCTTTGACTCTCTCTAAGAATATTCTTGCCTTTTAATTAACATTTTTTGCATCTCGGTTCAGTACGACCCGGGGTACACTGCTGACGTCTTCTTTTCATTGGAGCGTTATCCGGTTGAGCGGTTTGGTGATTTTAATTTTTTTGTTAATGTTAAATGATCGTTTGTGCTCATTAGTGTCCTAAATTAACTCGCTGATCCTAATGGGCTCTAACTCCTACTGCTGTGCGGCATTTCCCATCGTCGGCCTCTGTTTGCACCATTGGATCATATCTCCTACAGTATAATGGGCTGTATAACGATAAAACTGATATTGCAACATGAACGTTCATACCACGGTGCTAATGATATGGAATAATCAACAGTTATTGTGAGTAATAATGAGGACGTGAGTTTAGATTTTACATATTTCAAATTAAGAAGCATTCTGCTCATCAGGTCCATGCCACCTGTTTTCAACAGACTGGTGTTATATATTTTAATAAATACCCTAAAATAGGCAACAGACTACTGATGTAGGAAGCAGGATTGCGTAATTCGTCTCTGTAGAAACCACAGGTACAGTATTAAACCGTGCACAGATGAACTGTCCGACCCCGGCAGTAAATAAAAACAATATCAGTCTGCAGTATCTGCGTTCAAGGACGAGCACCCACACATCCACGGAGGGGGGGGGGAGCACGCCGTGAGTCACCGGGCTCTTTTTTAAAAGGTGCCATATCTGTACACATCAAGGCTGGTCCGGGTGTGCTGGTGCTACGGCGTCCACACCTGCACCGTCAGAACCTCCACGTTCCAAGAGAGACTCCAGAAAAGGAGAGGAAAAAAAAAACACTGAAAATATGAACGGTTTCGGCCGGGGTGAAAGAACCCACCTTTTTTCTCCTTTAGGAGTTTGAATCATATTTAAAGCTCCCTACCGTAAGCAGGAACAGGGGTGGGGGTGGGGGGCGTGGGAGTCTGGTTTTGAGTTCATCTGAGCCCTCGTGACCCTTACAATCATGACAAAGTGTTCCTCTGGAAGAGGCCGGAGCGGGGATAATGACGTACGAACACTAATGTAATCCAAGAGAAACAACTGCCAGCTTTGCTCTTCCAGCTGACATCCGCAGTGAAACCATCAGCTGCCGTCTCCCATCTTCAGAATATTCAGAACTAAGGGCTTTTGGCAATTAAGCAAAGAGGATATATGTGAAACAGTAGCCGATGACCAATATGTTCTACATTAAAAATAATAACGAATAAAACATTTATTGCATATTAAACAGAACACAGAACTGAACACTCTTGTCTTGTCTGGAACGAGATCTGTATTGATTTTTTTACAACAATACAATAAATCTGACTGAAAGAAACTGACTGAATGTAAAGGGTTCTTAACTTTGAGGACCCTATTTTGACACATCTGGTGCATAGCGGGAAGCAGAAAGCATGAATGATGGGTTCAAGACTATTTCCACAGCTCAAACAACACATTTACCTGTTCCACCTAATGTAATTGCATATATGCTGTATATGGTCTATGTGGACAAATTAAATTGTATGTAAAAAGTCAGGTCTCTTATAACTGCTGAATAAAAAGGATTCACATTCCAGCCCCAGCTTGTAGAATTCCTTTCACCACCCAATTCTCCTGCCGCATCTGCATATGTCCAACATGACCCACAGCTCGAAAGCAATACATAAATGAAGTTAACCAATTACCACTGACCGCAGATGTTTTTTTGGGGGTCGGACGTACAATGTTATATCAAGATAATGTTCCCCAACCAATGATAAAACCACAAACTTGCTGGAAAGCACAATATAATGGTATAAAAGCATGAACGTATGGCCTTGTTTGTGCGACTGTACCACAGATTAGTTGCCGAACCCTCGAATTTGGTAGTAATATTGCTAAAAACGTAACAATATTATAACATTACTATAACTAAAAACGTAACTAGAAACCTTTCTAAAACTTCAGTTTACCTTTTTTAGCTACAAGCTTTTTGGCTTGTTGTATTTAACTTGTACACATCACTTTCAAGAGCTGCAAAATATACACCCGTCCCTGGACTGTGCTGATTGGTGCAAAATACTGTTGTAGACTTGACCTCTTGAGCAAGTTCATCAAATAACAGCAGGACGTTGGTGCAGCGGCACACTGCTAACCACAGTTATTCACCACGGCCCCCACGCAATGACATCAACCCTGTCCTGCTGCCCCTGGCCTATAATTTCCACAACACTTCACTGGCACAAATCAATCTGTCATTTATGAATGCCGTTCGTCACGGGAAAAGGCGGGCATGTGCTGCAGGGGGACGTTGCCCGTGCATCTGTTCTACAGGACCACCGCCTGCAGAGACCACCATCCAGGGCTTCCGTATGACGGACGAGGTCTGCTGCATCAAATGGGCCTCGTGCATTATTCACCACACGTCACTTCACCTCAACCTCTCAACAGAGCAGTGCAGCCGGGGACACCGAGTCCAAGCAATAACCTCCCCACTCCCGTCGTACAACGCAGATCAGACATCTATCATTTACGAGGATAGCGCTGAGGGACTCGGCGTGACCGAGCAGGGCCATCGCAAGAACAAATCACTTCTCTGACCCCGCCTCTGGGAGTGCCACGGCAAGTACGCTCAGAGCGAGGCTACGGCACACACTCGCCATCGAGTCCCCCTCCGCCCAGCTAACTCTAGAGCTCTGTCCACGCTCAACCAATTAGAGCAGAAGAGATGGGCAGGATAGAGAAGAGGGAGACAGGGAGAGACAACTCATTTGCAAACCATTCAGACGAGAGCGCAAAAACTCGTGAAGTTTTGAACGACGTTGTTTTTCTTTTTTTTTTTTTAAACCCTAAGGATAAAAATAAAACACCGCAGTAAAAATTATAATGGAAATAACAGAGTCGGGGGGAGGAGAAGAAAGGAAAAGAACAAGAGTGACTCACTCAGCTCTGTGTGCGGCAGCACAGTAGAAAAGCAACGGATTTTCAACCCAGCGCTTAGCCCAAGGTGCTTCAGACGGAGAGAGCGAAAAGGCCAGCGAGAGACCTTGACTAACCCATTTGTTTCCCATGACACCCACACACAAACTGACACACACACACACACACACACACACACACACACACACACACACACACACACACACTTTGTTTGGCACTACAGTCTGGGAAACAAGGCTCTGGAGATGTGAGAAGTATTTTTCCCCACTCATACTGAAGCATCTCCACCATCCATCATGGCGTTTTATAGTCATATGAGCACAACAATGCAGTATTACTACATGCAATGGGGGGGTCCGAAGAGACTCTTTTCCATTATGCCAAACAATATTCTAAATGTAAGATGCAATTTGCACCTTTTGACAAAATGGCAATGTGGGTGACAGGGGGTTTGGGGGTGGGCAGCAGATGGTGTTTCCATTAGAAGAATGTGGCCGATGAAGGGATAGACTGGCCGACTTTGTTAGCGAGCCCCCCGGTGAACTTCTCATGTTGCAGGCCGCTCGATGGCCATGGAAACGAAGAAAGCGGGCGCACGAAAACACGGTGTCACCGCCCACCCCGGGTCGCTTGCGCGCTGCTCTTAGCGCCGTTTCTGTCAGAAAAATTCATCTGCGAGGCGATAGCATCTCTTCTCTAGTGGCCAATCTGTTCTGACACACTTCCACCAGCAAAGGCTGTCCAAAGGTGAGGGCGAGGTCAGGCTGGAGACAGGGGTTGTCAGCAAGTGACACAAACGGCATGTTCACAGCAAATAAAATCAGCCGTGAGATGCTTTCGTCACAATGATTTTTATAGAACACTCTACAGCTGGCTCAATGCACTAAAATATCTATGTTTTTACATAAATTAATACCATTGCTAATTTTAAATCTAAGGCCATCTAAAGATATAATAAACACGTGCTCACACATCTTCCTACAATGACCACAGATCAACCACTCAGATATCCAATTTTATATCTTTTTATAAAATCACCTTGCATGTTTGATCTTCTTACACATACGACACTGTCTACATATACCAGATGTCCAGAAATGTATTATCGAGGTCCAACATACCAAATTAAACTTGGACTATGTCTGAGTGAAGCTTGATATGACCTCAGTTCTAAATAACTTTGTCAATTAGCTTATTATTCGTAGTTATTATTGTTATCAGTAGAAATAGATCTCATTTGATAGCTGAGGTTGTCGCCCTCTTAATATAATACCTTTTTTATTTTGAATTACATTTTTTACAACATCGACATTCAAATAATGTGTCACCAGCCAGACTGCCAAAACGCCACATCCCATCCAGCAGTTTAACAATCTTCCGCACATCATCATATTTCTGTGTGTGTGGGAACGGACCTGCTCCTTCCACCAAATACCCCTCAGGAAACCACCCTGACAAGTCCGATGTGCGGCGGTGAAGAAAATGACGATCGTGTGGCTTACCCGACAAACCTGGCAACGCTCACATCAGCCAGGTTTAAGGAGTGACGTCTCGTCCTCCTGCAGAAAGACAGAACGGAGTTTACTTTTTAAATAACACTGCACCGAGTAACTCATCAGGATACATCAGCATCATCATAATATTTCAGGCGATGCGTTTCAACAGATACAGCACATAACAGCATTTCGAGCTTTGTATAAAAATCTGAAGGTGGCCATCCACAAGAACAATAAACAGATCAAATGTAGAACATTTATTAGAACATTGCTGAATTTTTTATGATGTGTTGGAAGCGTCTGGATCTGGATCTAAAGGCTGGGGAAAAATGCACCTACAGCGGAACGAAACCAACATTAAACAACGCGGTGGAGGGAATGCCGAATTCGGGGTTGAGGTCATTATCTCAGAAAGCGCTGATGAAAAAAAGCCAGAGAAATATCGCAATGGCGCTAATAATCCTATTAAACAAACAGTACGTGAACTCAGGCCAGAAACACGCAGAAAGCTGAAATCTGAACTGGACAGACTTAATCAGCAGAGCTGGCGTTCGCTGTTTGGGGACAGAGAGGATAATGCGGCGGAGAAAATAAGAGTGACGTACGTTAAGGCAAGCGGGGTGAGACAAAATAGCGGCTGTTTGTTGGGCCGAGACGGATTCCACCGCTCAACTCCTAATCAGACCTAACGGCCGCCCTAATGGGGCTCGTTTCGCTCCCCTCGTTCGTTCGCCTTGCGCTGGTTTGTGTTTCTGTTGACATGCATGTCTGTTGGGATGTTATTTCACCGAGTGCCTTTTTTTTTTTCCAAATGAATGCTTGAGTGGGCTGAACATGTTCTGTAATCAAGTTCATTCCGCAAATCGTTCTGCGAAAGGGGAAAAAAGCAGAAGCAAACCATACCTGTGCATTGCAGATAGAATTATTATTTCTCTGCATATTTACTTAAACAAAATTCAGTCCAATAATTGATCACATTATTTAGGTTGACTTGATAACAGCACATCACAGTGCATCACTTTTTCCACATTCTTTTTATGTTATAAGGACGTAACTGGCCAGGAATAGGTGTGCCAAGCTTGTGGAATATTGAATCATATTCAAAAAGACTTGAGGCTGTAATTGCTGCGAAAGGTGCAAAGCATTGAGCAAAGGTTATGAACACTTCCATACGTGTGGTTTCTCAATTTTGTTTAATACATTTGCCAAAACCTCAGGTGCACGTTTTGACATTGTCATTATGTGGTGTTGTGTGTAGAATTTTGAGGGGGAAATATTTTTTGTGTCCTCTGCATTTAAGTGAGCAGTGGGCGGCCATGAAAGGTGCCCAGGGAGCAGTGTGTGGGGACTGAACATGTGTGTACAAAAACAACAAAACAAAAATAGTGATTTTTACTTTAAAAAATAGTGATTTTTTACTTTGAAAGCAATTGGTAAAATGGTCACAAACAGTAAATCAGGCAATTTGTTGTGTTCACCGCTGGAATCCAGCTACACATGCAAAATTCAATTTTTGTTTTTCTTTTTTTAAAATATTTTTGTTGTGGTAAATTTAAGTTGAAATTTTGAAATCTGGGAGCACAACAGCCGCGAATCGCATCGCAATTTGAGTCCATCCCTACCTAGTTACCTACTTATGTTTTCTTAACTCTTTAAGTGAATTCTGTGAATTCTTGAAATTTGACATGGTATATAACACAGGTTAGCAGGAATGCAGTGAACTTAAAAAAAACAATGTGTAAACAAAATGCAACTTATCTGGCTGGGTAAATAACGTCTGTAGTTCCCCTGCAAACAATTTAATTACTGTATTATGAATAAAACCCAATGAACTGGCCACAGGTTTGGACATTTACAGGTTGTTCCTTTAATTTCAAAAGCACACGGAAAATGGAATTACGCTGTTGACTGGGGAACAACATATAATAATGTGATCGTGGTGCCTTTCCGCGCTGAAGATGAATAGATGCATTTTTCCTTCCAAAAACGGAACTGATCTCAGCCGCCTGACTACTTGGCTCGTCCCTCTGCCTCACGACTTTTTGTCTGTGGCAATGTACTCCAGGGTCAGAGATCATCTGGCTTTGGCTACAAGCACACAAAATGCGGCCTTTGCGTCTTTGAGCATATAAGAGCCGTATCAGTTTTCCCTCTTCCAACACTGTACACAGTTACCACGTGATTGATTTCATAGCTAAAATAATCCAAATCGCAATGTGACTCGCATTTAAATGTATTTATATAAAAGCCAGCCCTGCATAATGGGAAAAAAGAACATGTGATAAAAGTAAAGGCATGCACAGAGTATAACCAAGGCTGCTTCTACGCAACCAGGGATCTGTGCAAGAATCCCATCAGGCACCATGTGAGGAAAACGGGCAGTGAAATGGAGCCCTGATCACTGAATCTCACTTTTTAAAAGAATAATGTGAGTCAATGGAGATGATAGACTGTTCATAGTTCGGCGGGAATATGTTCTTCTCCGATTACCGATTGTGTTGTTGTCTTACCCCATAATAATTTGCTCTTGTATTACATGGCACTTTCCAGAGGAAAATAAGGGATTGGAATTACTTTGTTATTTGTATCCAATATTTGAAAAAAGGATGAATGCGTGTTAGACAAAATTGGAATTTGTCTTGGGCCACACGCAAAGTGGCCTCACAGCTCCAAGGTTGCGAGTTCAAATCCCAGGATGGGCTTCAGCAGCTCCGATCCTGAGGACAGGACTAAGTGTTTTTATTTATTCTCCTCCTCTCTCCCCATGTAATTCTGTTTTCTCTCATCTTCCTATATCCCCATATCTTCCTGACCTGTCTACCCGCTATAATGTGATGTTTGTGTATATGTACGGTCGGGTTGATGGCCAGTCTTATCGCTGGTACGTGTGACTAGTGACAAGGTGTATTGAAACAGCAATAAATGGCATTCATCATCATTAAGGTTAGTAAGTGTGGGGAATTGTGTCATATTACTCTTCCTATATTCATATTCTGCACATTCCTTTCAGCAAACATTCAATATTTCAGTGGAAACTCATGAAAAATATGATGTATTGATCTGATCAAATAAAAATGCTTCTTATTGCACAATTCCAGAATTGGCCATCTTTGGAGAACATTATCAGAATAATCTTAATCCAGTCAATTTACTTAAACAGAAAAAAGACTGTTAATTTTCCTGAGTTTCATTTTCCACACACTCTACTTTATTAACGTGGACAAGCCGAAGAATGCAGACGTTCGCTCTCAGATCTGTGTGCCGCTTTTACTGACAGAAGGCTTCCAACCCATAACACAGTAGCAGGGGTGTCCTTCCTCCGAACAAGGGAGTTTTCAGAGAAAAGGGCACATTTCTCCTTCTCGACTCACATCAGCAATCTTTCCCGCTCATGTAGATTCCTTCTCTACAATATCAGACGAATCCGCCCTTATCTGTCAACACAGGCCACCCAACTACTGGTTCAGTCCTTAGTAATCTCACGACTGGACTACTGCAACTCCCTTCTAGCTGGTCTACCACTATGTACCATCCGACCTCTACAACTCATACAAAATGCAGCAGCACGACTGATCTTAAACCTTCCCAAATTCTCCCACACCACCTCTCTGCTACGTTCCCTCCAATGGCTCCCAGTAGCTGCACGCATCAGGTTCAAAATACTGATGCTGGCCTAAAAGCCAAACATGGAGTAGCACCATCCTACCTCACAGCCCTTATTACACCTCGCACTGCACCTCGTATACTCCGAGCCTCCAGTACTGCTCGCCTGGTCCCTCCATCTCTGGAGGTAAAAGGAAGACATTCATCTAGACTCTTCTCCGTCTTGGCCCCTCGGTGGGGGCATGAACTTCCCCTCGAGGTCAGAACAGCTCAGTCACTGAGCACCTTCAAACGACAGCTTAAGACCTTCCTCTTTAGAGAATATTTAGAACTTGTGTCGAACTTGTGTACAGAATCTACAACAGAGTGAATAAAAAGATTGTATTCATAGTTGGGGGTCCTAGTGAACCGGAATTGATCTCTTCATCGATGGTAACTTGAAAGCACGTTGTAAGTCGCTCTGGATAAGGGCGTCTGCCAAATGCTGTAAATGTAAATTTAATTTCACTCTTTTATATAAAAACGTCCTCACCACTCCACTCATTTACATTTACAGCATTTATCAGACGCCCTTATCCAAGCGATCCAGAGCGACACCCTGACTACCGTGTACACCATGTGCCTAATCTTTATGGGGAAGTAGACAAATGAACATTTCTCAGACACTAATTGTCCTCTGCATCCATTACCTTATCTAATAAAAGATCCCCATTCCTGGTCAAAGACAATCAATCAATAAAAAAAGACACATGCTAACAATGATATGAAAATATGCATACCACTTAATAGGAGACATGATATAATTATCAATTATGTCAGCAGGAAACTCATTTATCTATGCGTTTGTGATAAAAAGGATTGTACTAGCAACTGTTAGTATGAACATACACAATGTCACCAGTTTCCAGTAATATAGGCTGCAACATGAAAATATGCAATTTGAGGGGAAGAAAGAGACATGGCGGAGGAAAGGTGGAGTGCATGGAGGTACGTGTGTTACGTGTGAGCCGGTCCTCACATGCACCCAAAATGTCCTCTAATTACATAAGCCCACACACACACGCACCCACCCCTCTCCCTCCGCTCTTCCCGGGTCCAGCGTGATGCGGGTCAGACCAGGACGCCGCAGTGACGCTGTGGACGATTTCGTTGTTTCATTTTTACGCTCTGAAGCCCACGGTTGTGGCAGCACAGGTGCTGTGGGGCTGGACAGGGGATGCAGAGGGGGTGGCACTTATCATAGATCGTAACGACCACCAAGTTCTGACAATGCTAGACCCCAGTGCATGATGGGAAGGCAAGGAGGACAGCTCAGTACACGCGATAGCACTTGAGGACACTGCAGCACGCAGGGGGGAAAAAAAGAGAGAAGCGATACGCAGCCGGCTGGGGAGGGGAGATCAAACGCAGGAGAGAAGAAGAGGAGAAAGAACGCATGCCTGAGTCGGTCTTGGAGTGTGTGTGTGTGTGTGTGTGTTTGTGTCACACAGACATCATCATATCAGTCTAAGATGAGCAGAGGCAGCGCTGTATTAAAAAAGACAAAAGTGCGGGACTTCCTTTTCTCAAGCTGTGTGTGCGTCCAGATATTTTTAGCTCTTCACATGATTCTTGTGTGGCCCTGCCCACGGGACTTCACACAAGAAGCACGGCTCCTCAGGGCCTGTATCTGTAACACCCATCTGCACAAGAGCCTTGTCTTTTCCTGGTGTTAAACCGATCGCTGCGAAAGATAGAACAAAAACCAAAAAAAAGATAAGTTAGCAAGTGGTCATCTGCAGTGTTTAATTTGATTGGATATTGGTTGCATGAACTGAAATAATGAAATAAACATAAACAAGGTAAGTATTTTTTGGAGTTTAGTTTTTGAATTAATGTTCATATTATAGATCTGGCACAATTCAGAAAGGCACAATATAAAAACACCAGATTCTTAAGTGAAAGTAAACAATCATCTATTGATTATCCCATGTATGAGGCATGCTTCTGTGTCCTTACGGCACTTTTCTTATAGCGATCAGGGGGTTGTCATGCCAACGAAAAACAGAACCCCTTCACGTCTGATGGCCCAGAGGTGACAAACTCATACATTCGGTCCACCAGCGGTACAAATGCACATATGACTCACGTGATGCAAACATGTGCTGTGTGTGTGCTGTGTGTGTGTTTACGCTGCATCTGTGTCCATGCAGGATACGAAAATGTCGTGAGATATGCACAAGTACGCGGTGCGTGTCATATTTGATTACACCAACCCCACTACGCACCATTAACAGTACTCGAGTCCTGCTGCTAGCCACTGGCCTCATGGGAAGAGCAGAGATTAGGCCACGCCCTGCAGTGCATACACCCCCCCCACTGTGCTGCGTGAACGATCCTTTCCCGATCGATCTCAGCAGGGTGCCTGAAGAGGCATAATTAAACCCTCACGTCCTGTTTAACCCAGGGAGTGACAGGAGGACACACTAACAGGACAACTACATGTATTTTCGCCTCATTATATTCAAGACAACCAATGAATCACACATTGAGTAAAATGTGCAGACAGGTAAACGTGGGACTCGTAAGGCGCGTAATTAAACATGATTTAATAATGTTTCCATTCCTACAGGATAAATGGACAGAAAGTCCATAAACATTACAAGTTTTCAATTCCACTAAGCCAGAAAAGCTGCCTGGCCCATTTGACCACTGGGACAAAAACACTGACAAGATGGACTGTGCTGAGCGGGAGTGAGAGAGACGGACAGGGTTTCTTGGCATTGACACAGGAAGTATGCAAATGTGACATTCCAGACACTCCCCATGCTGAACAAAAATCCAAGTGACACAAGTAAAAAAATGTGTACCATAATATGCTAAAAACCAAGCATAAATAGCATTGGACACCGTAGGGACTTTATTTCACATACACACAAGCTAAATGGGGACGTTTTCAATACGCTACACTCAGTCAGTCTTTTTTTTCTTTCAGTAAGCACAAGCTACACAGAGAACGCGATAGGCTGCCAAGCTGCATATAGGTCAGAGAAAGAAGCCCAAGGATTTTCCTCCAAACTCCTCCCTCGATTGGCTGTGTCCAAAATCGCCATGCCAAACCTGGATACCAAGTTGGCCAACTGCAAGCAAGCGAGGGAGCGTGCCAAGCTCAGCAAAGACAACAGCGTTGCAACATAAAAGATACTGCGCTACAAGGGAAGGTGAAGGCGCTGATGTCACGTTGTCTTCAACCACAGGCTGAATTCTTCGGATAGCAGAGCCATGGACAGTTGGCATGGCAATGTGCCTCTCTCTGCCGTCTCCACCCCTGAGCTGAGCCTCTAGGACTTTCAGATCTTCACCCGGCGCAGGGCCTGCGTTACGACCCAGATGTTATCAAATAGCTCAGTTTGGAGGACAGAAGACTCAATGCAAGTGTAGAAGAAGTGTGCCAGGAAACTCCTTTTTTAATGAATGAAAGTTGGTCAAAAACGTATTCACGAATGAAGTGCACTTAAAGCAAACAAACTGATTTCATTCTGAGAGGACAAGAACGATCTCTTGGGGGTAGGACATTAAGAATTCTGCAGCAGTGCTGGATGGCATGGCTTAAAATTGTCACTGTGATAGTCACACATTTCTTAATAATCAATTAAAAGAATACGAAATTCTGGACAAATGTCATGTCAAGACTGGGCTACTACAGTTAATAGGCCTGGTGGAGACATGTGATTCACTGATGATCCCATGAAAGTCTCACATTCATTATTTTTGAGGAATCACTGTATTGCCATAAGTTGATTTTTAAAAGAACAAGTGTGATTTATATAATTTTGGTCTCAGGTCATGTCAGGTCGGGTCAAGCTTACGCGGTAAATTAACATTTGGTCTATAGTAACTATCCTTCCCGTATGATTCCCGCTGCTTGTAAATGCGTTTCGGTGATTGGTAAAAGCGTTTCGTATGTTGTAAATTTGTTTTAAAGAACTGTCGATTTGATATGCAATTCTCGTTCAGGTGATGTGATTTAGATCTTGAGGAGATGAAATTGTGACTAGCCTCTAGTGATCATGTTTTAATCCCGCTCATTGACACGCACATTTCCCTTCCCTCTTCGTCTGGCACTTGTAGTACCTGCAAATAAGCCGTGGTTTTAAAAAGCTGTATTTGTCGGGTGGGGTCGGATTCTGTAGGGCTCGGGATGGGTCCAGCCTAACAATTTATTTTATATTTATATTTATATTATATTTATATATTTACATTATTTATCAGACGCCCTTATCCAGAGCGACTTACAATCAGTAGTTACAGGGACAGTCCCCCTGGAGCAACTTAGGGTTAAGTGTCTTGCTCAGGGACACAATGGTAGTAAGTGGGATTTGAACCTGGGTCTTCTGGTTCATAGGCAAGTGTGTTACCCACTAGGCTACTACCACAATGGGCCTTCACCTGACAACTCCATCTAGTTGTGCGTATTACATATTCCCAAATACTTTTAATTAAAGATCTAATTCAGGGTAAATATTTATATCTGAAAAATGTATGGCCAATTTTAACTGCATTAGAGTAACTGCAAAGAGATGCATTGTTCTGTTCAGCTTGCTACAAATATGGGCTGCACTTTCACACCCTCCTAATCTAAAATCTCGCACATGAATCTTATTAGCAGCTCCCAGCATGGGGGTTACTTTTGCAAAAGCACATTCCTCTCCAAATTTTGTCATAATAACCGATTCCTCGCTTCTGTCAAGTTTCTCCCGGCCCTCGGCAAGTCATTTTTAACGATGCTCAGGACAAACGGCACGTATGTGATGTGGTGCTGGTAAATGGGCACAAATAAAAGCTGCTGGGGCATGCACAGTGCAGAAAGTTTTCCCGGATTGCAGTCGGGAGGAGCTTGGAACTTTACTGACAACAATCTGTATGGAAAACCGGCGGCAGAGCGCGATTGTGTGAAATATGCGTAAAAGGCCTAAACTTTAAGTATGAGACCGCTGAGGTATGGGGTTTGGAAGCAGGTCCCCATCGCTGGACTCATAAACACTGAGCATCCGTGATGCTTTCAAAGGTCCTGGAATAAATCCATGGAAGGACGTGTGTGTGTGTGTGTGTGTTCTAGTTCTCACAGAGAAAATCCATGTTTGCCTAACAGAGATCTGAAAAGAAAGACGCTGATTGTGAAAGCCGGGAAAATGCCGGAATGATCTCGTGGCCACAGAGAGGAAAAAGAGGAGCGGGAGGATGACATAACGAGAGCGAAAGAGGCCATCTGAGCGGGGCCGGAGGAAGAGGCAGGAAGGCCGGCGAGAAACAAATAACCCCGGCTAATTGGGTTAGAGTCGACCTCACCAGCAAACAAACAAAGGGACGGCGGAGCGGCCCCGGGGCCGCCACGGCCGGCGGAAAACAAACAGGTACGCGCAAACAAAGCCGAGTTCTCCTTCGGCGCGGCCAGGAATAACTTGCCCTTGCACCAGCCCGACACTGCGGGGGGAGGCGGCCGCGGCGGCAGACCACATGAACAAGAACGTATCCCACCCTCAGATGGGCGATAGGCACTGCGGTTTTGTAACGCGAGCGCCCACTCGGTCGGACGCCGCCATTGCGGCGAGACACGGAGTGACCTACACTCACACTCTGACCGCACACTCCCGACGCTGGCCAGCTGTGGGTGGTCTGGACGCATCTGTCACATGGGCGGACAACCCACCAGCTCAGACGCGCACATCAGCATGCAGTGGACGACTGCCAAACTGTTTACAATGATACACGGTTAGATTTGCGAAATGGCCATATTTGATGCAACTGATTCAATGAAGCAGAAATAAACGGGTTTTATATTCAGTATTTAAAAAAAGATAAACTAGCTGCAAGTCTGCTCTGGTAGTGGGCATGGTCCCTGTGAAAAAGAGACAACACGAAGGGATGCGGGTGTGTGGGAGCTGTCAATCATATCCACAGGCTCCTCCCTCTTTAAACTTTTTTATAAAATCCTCATTAAAGTGCAGGATGGGCGGTCAGTTCCTCCTCTTTAACTTGTTTCAGTCTCTTTCAATCAATTTCTGCATGTATGAAAACATACCATGTGACCAGTTTTGAACATGCAAGTAAAGAAAGATCTATTATGATCTTTTTAAAGATCTACAGAGTGGGCCATTTATATGGATACACCTTAATAAAATGGGAATGGTTGGTGACATTGAACACATTTAATAAGTGGTCAGAAACGTGTAAATAACTCATGAAAGAATAAAGTTGATGTGTCACATGACCCTCTTCCTATTGAAAAACAAACGTTGGATCCAAGATGACCGACTTCAAAATGGCCACTATGGTCACCACCCATCTTGAAAAGTTTGCCCCCTCACATATACTAATGTGCCACAAACAGGATGTTAATTTCACCAACCATTCCCATTTTATTAAGGGGTATCCATATAAATGGCCCACCCTGTATTATTACATATTAAACATTCTAAATTGTTTCTAAACCACTCTTGAAACCAATCTGCATCACCAAATATTCTCCTTATTCTCCTTCTCCTTTTTCACCAAAATAAGGAGAAGCTGTATTTCGTAACATCACATTATCACACTTTGTAACACTCCCACACCACACTGGCAGAACACAGACCAGTAGGTTCCGCTCAAACTTGTGGGGTTCAAGTGAACTAAAGTAACAAGGGGAGGGCAAAGAAAATGTGAATACTGATGCTATCAAGTTTTGCATAATTAATAGATCTGATTAGAATCCGATTGTATCAGATTACGGAAAGTGACCCCTTCTGTGTGAACTGTGCATCTCTCTGTAACGTATGGGAACATCTGAGATTAGATATTATGTGTCTTTCTGGACACACACGTTTAGTCTAGCTATAAGCACAATGTGCACAAATCTAATTGTGTGTTTTCTTTGTTTGTTACATATTAAATATAATGACATGTTTTGCTGGACAATTTACTACCAGCAGCATTGAAATAACCATGTGTCATGTGCTTGTATGATAAATGTGCATTAAATTAATCACACATGCAAAACAGAAGCTATTGTGCTCATAATAGCAGACCTTTCAACACAGAGACTGAGCATTGAAGCATTTAAGAGCTCAATGTTTAATAAAGACCCTCTTAGCAACTTACACAAGTATATAAAATAGGTCAGCCTTAATGTGACAGTAGTCAATAAAGTTGACATGTTAATAATGCATGCTGGACTTTAATGGCTCTATATTTGCTTCGGTCAAGTTAAACTTGAACCACTTGAACTAAGAACCACAGCAAAAATGTGTTCACATCAATCGTCAATCAAGTATGGAATTAACCTTATTAAACCCGTTGATATGTTAATTTTAACTGACCCAATATAACAGCGCGATCTTAAACGTTTTCTTTTGATTTTTGGTCTGAAGAGCCTGACCCTGTTTGCCCCGTGTCCGGAGCGCACGTATAAAATGTTACATTTGTTATGCAACCCAGCCGCCCCGAGCGCCTCTCTGCCCTACCGTGACCCGGGCGGCTGTGCTACAGCCATTAATCCCAGCAGCATGGTGCCCCGACCAGAGTTCGGGAAGAAAGCGCTGCCCTCAGCGAGTGGAGGTACAAAAAAAAGAAAACCAGCTGCATTAAAAGCGGAGTGCGGCTGCAGAGGTGCAAAAGCAGCAGCCACAGCTCCCAGACGGCTTTATTCCGATACTTCTCAGACAGAGAGGGAAAGGACACAAGAAGGTTTCGAAATCTATAAAAACTACTCCACCGTGGATCTAGTGTTTCTATCTGGGTTAAGGGCCGTTTTTCCACAGTTCTGATTGGTTGGGAGGAATCCTGGGTGATGGGATCTCATCATCTGTTCAAAAATCCTTTATCACTGACACATGTTGTTTATGGTCACAAGGTAACATGGCCAGTTGCTGCTGAATGACTAAAGAAGAGCTGGATCAGAGATGAACAATTTCATTAAAATCTAAATCATCTAAATGTGGAATAATAACAACAACAAACAAAAAAGAAAAACAATGCAACATTCAAAGAAATGTGTTGGATTTAAGCACTGTGCATGGGTGGTAGTGGCCTTGTGTGTAAGACACATTAACCATCTGAAGTCTCTTTCCGAAATTGAGCCATGGTGCAATATTACAGGCGCTTTTAGCCACAATTCCCTAGGATATTTTTCCAGAAAAAATGAAACTAACCTATTGTTTCTTCAGAGCCTCATTTAAGAGTTTTTTAAAGTAGGGGTGGGAAATGCTCTGGGTGGACAAAGCATGACAAACAGGAGGGAACCTTTCCCCATATGACAACATAAGGGGACAAATTCCAGAGCCGACCATCTGAGTTGCAGCGAACCCTGAGTGTCTCCATGGGGACTGTCCATGTCACTACTGATTATAAGGTGCTCTGGATAAGAGCATCTAATAAATGGCAGAAATGTTATTGAAATTTTTTTATTTCATTACTCTTACTTGACACTCATTACATCAACATTTTGGGGGTGGGCATGTCTGTTGTGCAGGGAGCACGCGCACGTAAACAAATTGTTGTTTCAACCCGTCATAAACCCGACTGGTTTGCAGGTGATTACTCCCTCACTTGAAAAGTTCTGAAGAACGTTCTAAGGAAGCGTACGCATGTACTTACACGTATACGTAGGGGCAGTGGTAGCCTAGCGGTTAAGGAAGCGGCCCAGTAATCAGAAGGTTGCCGGTTCGAATCCCGATCCGCCAAGGTACCACTGAGCAAAGCACCGTCCCCACACACTGCTCCCCGGGCACCTGTCATGGCTGCCCACTGCTAACCAAGGGTGATGGTTAAAAGCAGAGGACACATTTCGTTGCATCACCATGTGTTGTGCTGTAGTGTTTCACAATGACAATCACTTCACTTCACTGGCCGCTCAGAAGAGTGTATTGAAATAGAAAACAGAAATGCCACTTGACACCGTGTCACAGTATTTTTTAGGTCCTAGTTCAGGGTGCTGGGCCTTTATGATACTGCCCAGTGTAAGCTTTGACTAGAGAGTCCTGTTGTCACATCGTTCTCAAGCTTTTCACCCGTAAATGTAAGTTTGTCTGAGTTCAGGCAGTTCAAGAATTCTGGCGTTTCATCTAGCTGCATAAAAATAATAAGAGCCAGGGCATATTTCAAGCAAATGTGGCAAGAAACATCCAACCAAAATAGACAGCGGCGAAGTGATGTTGCAGCCCAGCAGACTACAGCATGTTATTAGGGCTTCCTCTCTCGCTTCCTCCGTTTCTCTCAGTCCCTCTGCCCCTTTTACTTAAAAAGAAAACAAGCTTACGTGTGTAAACACACACACACACACAACGCACAATTTAGAGCACGACGCTTTCACCCCGAGAGACCAGCGTTTGCAGAAAGACAGCCACCCCTTTCCTCGCCGCTCTGTTTCACCCCCTCCCTGCCTCCATCCCTCGCTCCCCTCTCTCTTCTGTCTCTCCTTCTGTGCTTGAAGGCCATCCAACTTCCTAGCAACACACATTTTTTTGGCCTGAGCCAAGATCTACCCCCCCTTCTTATTCCATGTACTGTATCCACGTTCTGCAGTTCTCGCTCTCTCACACTCACTCTCACACTCACTCTCACACACACACACACACACACACACTTTGCTTTTGTTTTTCCAGTCAACCCCTCAGCAATTTCCAAAAGAAAAAAAAAAAGAAAAGAAGGGGGCCTTTGTGAGGGCGATTAATGAAATTGAAATCCATAACTGTTTTTGACAACTTGGTTTAATAGCATTGGACCGAGTTGGAGTCTGGAGAAGGAGAATCCACCAGCCAGCCGGACTACAGACAAAAAAAAAAAATAAAAAATCATTACCTCGAAACAGATGCTGCATTATATAGATATGCGGACAGACAGCAGGCAGGAGACAGGGCTGAGACCAGGACGAGCATGTCCATTCTGCTTCATGGCTGTTATTTATGCTTTGGCAAACGTGGCTCTGCATTTCTGCGACTTGAATCACGAGCTGGGTAATCATTCCAATCCTCTCCTGAATACTTAGCCTGACTGTGATCCAATGAACCTGGCAACAAACCCCATCGGACGCCAAGACGTAAAGAACTTCGCTTTTGGCAACACCCGTGCTTTTACTGCCATGAAATGTTATTGCAGATCTCTGCCATAACCTTCTTCATCCGTCGACTTACCTGCCATCCCACCCTAATATAGTCAAGATAAATGAAGGCTGAAACCTGGCGGCTCATGTGTGTGGTTCACCAATTATGAGGAAAAAATGCACTTTGTGTCAGTTCTGCTGAAAACTTCAAAAAAGGGTAGGAGGTGTGATGCAGGGTTTCGTCTTACTTTGCAGATGAGTCACACCACAGGAAGAAAGGTGCCGCTGAACTATGAGCCACTAAAATGGTGCCAGTTTTGCTGCTGGCTGCTTGGTTAGAGACCACCATATTGTTGGTCCACCGTGTAGTGTTAATATCACCTATAGCTTTATAGAGTCACCTATGTTGAATGACATATGTTTGGGACACACCAATTGGCTGTATTTTGGCCAGAACTACCCTTGTTGAGTCCTATACATTCCTATAGAATGCACCATAGGTTGCACCAATTTTCAGACATATATGGATATCGAGTCATATGCGCCTTGTTGACTCCTCAGCCAATTAGCAAACTGGAAAGTTCACCAATGGCACTGGCCAATGTTTATTTGTCGTTTCGCTGGTGAGGAATCAGAGAGCAAAGGCACAACTGACATGGGCTGTTTCTCAATAAGAAGCACACCGACTAGACTTGCATCCTTGGGAATTCAGGCTTGGCAAGGTTGGCTAAGAAGTCTAGACTCCCATGGACCGGAGGACACATGAAACAGATGCTGCATTATATAGATACACAGATAGACAGCAGACCGAAGACTGGGGGCAGTGGTGACCTAGCGGTTAAGGAAGTGGCTCCGTAATCAGAAGGTTGTCCAGAAGGTTCGAATCCCTATCCACCAAGGTGCCACTGAGGTGCCACTGAGCAAAGCACCGTCCCCACACACTGCTCCCCAGGCACCTGTCATGGCTGCCCACCGCCTACTAAGGGTTTACGGTTAAAAGCAGAGGACACATTTCGTTGTGTCACCGTGAGCTGTGCTGCATTGTATCACAATGACAATTCACATGACGCTCAATCTGCTTTCAAGGCAGCAGTGTTCTTGCTGATGTCACATCTCAGCTGGTCTCAAGATTCTTCACTTTTTTCCCATTACCTGAACTGCAACCAGGTAAGTTGAAGTCGAAAGGTCGCGATGAAGTGACGTGATGAAGATGAGAACTATAACTAAATAGGTCATGTAATATTGACGATAAGACTAAATGTGGTTTACAAAATAAAATTTATACTAAAATGTCTCTTAATTTCCGTTGAAATATTGCAGTTTTTTATTTTAGGTCATATCACCCAGCTCACTGGATGGCGGCTGGCTGGATGTTTTTGTGCAGTGGTGCCATTGAGGATTACTGGTGTGAGTCTATATAGGTCAGCAGTGGAAATTTAGCATGACGTGAAAAGAAAGAGACGCTATAAAGTATAAATAGAAGGCAGAAGCAGTTAAAAAGTGACCAAGGAGTGTGTGTACAAGTGTTTCTAATAAAGTGGCCAGTGAGGGAATTTTATAGCGGTCATTATATTTTAAACCAAACACTAACCCACATTAAAGCGGTTCAGAAACCATGGAAACCACTCGGCTGAGTTAGGCGCTCCCATTAGATTACAATTCTAATTCCCTAAGTCGACAAGCCGGACGTGGCACAGGTGGTATGGCTGGAAGGTGCTGGCTACCACTCCCTCTGAGCCCAGCCACACCAGCTCCCCGGCCCCCCCAGTGCCATTAAATGGCTGGAATTAATTTAGTTGATTAACAACAGCACATCACATCCGAAAAAAAATGTGGGCGCTAAGCTACCTTAGCCATCGGTATTCGCAAGGCGGAGCTGAATGGACCCCTTTCGGCTGGATGACTGGATCTTTCGAGGTGCCACTCCCAACGTTTGTTCTACTGAGTGAACTCCAGCGGCTTTACATGAAACGACTCATCACAATACACGGTTTTATGACTATTTTAACACAAATCAGGACAGCGATTGGACTTTTCTCTGGACCAAGGCAATACCAACCCTCCTCTGACCCCTCTGCACCCTCACTCTACCCTACTCTCTGACTCACTCCTTCCCAAGGTTTCTCCCATTCTTTTTCTCCAATAGTTTTTTATGTGCACAAAGGGTCAAAATGGGGGGGTGTCAACTGTATGGCCTGTCAAAGCCCATTCATACAAACTGTATCGGAATTTGAAAGTGAAAGTGAAGTGATTGTCACACGTGATACACAGCAACACAGTGCACACAGTGAAATTTTGTCCTCTGCATTAAACCCATCACCCTGAGTGAACAGTGGGCAGCCATGACAGGCGCCCGGGGAGCAGTGTGTGGGGACGGTGCTTTGCTCAGTGGCACCTCAGTGGTACCTTGGCGGATCGGGATTCGAACCAGCAACCTTCTGATTACGGGGCTGCTTCCTTAACCGCTAGGCCACCACTGCCCCGGGCTATTGGGCTAAATAAAAAAAATTATATAAATGTTGCTGTTGTTCTTGCCGTTGGCCCAACTGCACACCGACACAGGATCCAGTTACCTCCTTAAGTACAGTAAGCAACAATCACAACAGGAGATATCAGTCAGTGACTGAACAGACACTGCATGGCTTCTCACGACCCCAGGCAACATGCTTTCCACCCCCCCTCTCTGTAAAAACCTTCTAAGTGCTGTCGGCGCTGGGCTTACGAGGATTTCCTGCGGTTCTCTGGCTTGGTCGTGGTTCAGCTAAATAAACGAGAGTTCACATTAAAACGGCGGAAGAGGCAACTGCACTAAACCTGCCCGAAGTCCATTGACTGTATCGAGGAGATTCATCTACACAGTTGTAAACCGTCTGACACGTATTACCAGTCATTCGCGCTCATTTGCATAACACACAATGATAAAAAAAACACATGGAAATGCACATTTAAGGCAACAGTGCACAGTCTAAGTGTACTGGATTTACCTTTAAACAATATCTTTGGTAACATTGACAAAATTGGTGACTGTCTATTTTAGGGGTGTTAGAATATATCAATACAGCTATACATTGTGATCATTTAAGTGGTGATGTTGTGTTGATAATTTATGTATGCAAATTTAGTCCAAAATTCAGCTGTGAGTTATGTTGTTTTGGCAGAATTATTAATGGAATGCTCAGCTCTGTTTTTACAGTTTCAGTGAAGTGTAGAATATGTACAGTATCACAATATCATGAAATAATCATGAAATAGTAGGGTGGTAGTAGCCTAGTGGGTAACACACTCACCTATGAACCAGAAGACCCAGTTTCAAATCCCACTTACTACCATTGTGTCCCTGAGCAAGACACTTAACCCTAAGTTGCTCCAGGGGGGACTGTCCCTGTAACTACTGATTTTTACTTTTTTCTGCCAGCCTTTAGAGGGACTATGACTGTTGGCAGCGTCAGAAATATTTAACTAGTAATTGATTTCCGGTTACTCCACTTGACAAGAGGCCTCGCACGGCCTCGCACATTTAAGCGATGACGCAGACCGACCAGACCAAAGCCGTGTTTCATTTTGAAAACGCAATAGCGCTGAAGGGCACTCTTTTAAAGTTTTGGTCAGTCAGGAGCCCTGCGTGCAGGCAGCCAATCGGCAGCTTAATAGCGCCTTTCCTAACATCGGCCAGCCACAAAGAGTCCCTTCACTCGGCCCTTGCGGAGAGTTCGGCTGGCCTTGCGGACGGCCAGTTAATAGGCCATATTGTCTGCGCCTGCTGACGACCCGTGAACACTGTCCTCTGGTGCTCCACTGCACACGCCACACAGGGCAGCAGCTGAGCAGTGAGTGTCTGCATGTGGCTGGGCTGGCTATATTTGGCTAAACCTACGTGGAAAAAAAAAAGACCAGCCGAAACCTCAAGCGCAGATGGGGGAGAAGAATGAAGGCTTTGTGTCTAGGGGAAGAGAGAGAGGGCGCTTTGTCTCCACGCCATGTACCTTAAAATCGTCATTAGACTCAAGACTAGAGATTCTCCACAAGCAGTCCGAGACTCTCACCAGTCACTTTAGGGTGATTCTCTATGTGATGCACGGTACATTCTGATACTTTATAGCCATAGCTAGTGGTCAGAACTATGACCAACTGTGACATTACTTCTGGGTACATCAGTATAAAGTTATGAAAAAAGCCATACAAGGACACAGGAAACCAGTCACACTTGCTAAAACAGACGTTCACAATAAAAATTCTGTGAGCTCTATAAGCTTTCAGACAAAAATATTGCACCAAATATTTCAATGTATAATGGGTCTCAAAACTGCAACACTTCAAATAAAACAATGTTTATGCAAAACCAACATATGTAACTAAAATTACCAAGGACGTGACGCACAGGACAACAATGTCACTGGTCTAAAAGCTACCCAAGTGCTGGAGTAGGAGTTGAAAACTAGGAGTTGAAATGTGGTCCATTGTATGAATATTATTAATAATTAAGCATGATTCACTATTCAATATAACATATATAAACTGAACTTTGAATGTCTTGATAATTATTTGCTTATATAAAATTTACACCGCAAGACGTAACCCTGTCTGAAATGTCTGCAAAACCTTCGGGTTTTTTTAAACACTGAAATTAAATGATGTTCCACATTATCTGAGTACTCATCTTAAATATTAAGACAAGTAAAAGTGCAAATATTACAGAATATGTTTTTGCATTTTGGTTTAATTTTACAGAAAGACACCCTTTACTTAAAGCAGACATGTTAAAAGTCCATCTTCCATTTTATCTGAGACTCTTTCATCCATTCTTCAATGGTCAGTCTTTGCAAACAAGCATCATGCTTGAGTTTAACTTCAGAGAACGACTACTTGTATCAGTGAGCAAGTTCCTTTTGTTAAAGGATGCATTATACCACGTTTTCAAATAATTTTGCCTCAGATTTGGTTCGGATCTTTAGCCAAATTAGTGTCAGTTTGGGAGTCCTTCAGAGAAACTGTCGTCCAGCAAAGGACAAATCACTGGGGTTTTATACCGTAATCCTGCCTATCCCTGGGCCCATTCCCAAATTTCCCACCTACTCAGCAAGCTGCCCTCTCGAGATCATGGAATACACTTGTGGCAATCGGGAAAATTCCGCGGCGGATTTCGCCGGCCGCAGTTTCAGCTGTGAACTGGCAGGCCTCGCACAGCGCTAACGGGGTAAGCCGAGGAGGAATTCCCAAGTGTCCCTCTGGATTCAAATTAATAAGCTGACACAAGGCGAGCGGGGAAACAAAGAGCCAGTACGAGAACAGTACGTGCATGGTTCGAACTGCTTAAACCACCTGCTTTGGGTGCGCTGGCCACGACAGAGCAGAGTTTTAACAGTTTGTCACTCTAACTCGCTCTGGAGGGAGGCTACGTTTCACGTACAGACAGCAAACTGTACAAAGAGTTGCAATTTGACAGCAACGGTACTGAATCCCAAAGGCAGGTTTGGCTGGAAGCTCACTAACGTACAAATTTAACCAGTTTGTGAGTCGCACGACACCAGTAACCCCAGCACTGGTCTAGTGCCCCTGCTGGCTGTCTATTTTACACGTGGTCATTTTTTCTCTGCAACTAGCGTGACGAATGAATGTCATCTGATATTTCACTTCCACAAAGGTTTTGGGTTCCCCAAAAAAGGTAGTGCCGACGAGTAGTCTTCGAATTCGCCTGGAACGTTAGGAACCAAAAACAGGTTCAAATTACGCAGGCTGACCACTTGGGCTTCGGTGATGTGGGCTTTGAAACACTGGGACAGAGCCGACGACCTCTGCGGAACGTCGGGCATCTGGAGCCGGGTTCTGCTGCCACATGAATGAATGTTCCCATTTTGCAAGCTGGCTTGGGACCTGTTGCACTACTTGTGTTTGTTTTTGCAGAACTCTGAATAAGCAGAGACAGATGGCTGCTGCATTGTTGGAGCTCACAGAGGCATCCGGAAGGCACATTTATAAAGAGCGTGATGCAATCGTATTTTATGGTTTGGCTCGGGGGTTGGGTCTCAGAGGGTCTGAGCAGATTCTTCCTCCCTCTCTGTTGGCGGTTTCCTTCTCTGCGAGGAGGAGAGAGTGGGTCCCGTGCACACTCTCCGGTCCCGACGTCCAGCACTGCCTTGGCAGCTCCGCCCCCCTTGTTTCTGGATTCCTGCTGTGACCTGAAGGCAGCAGTGTGAAAGAAAACGATGCGGAGTGCGCGAGAGTGGACAGGGTGGCTTGGAGCTTTGGCTACATCACCACTACAGTGATTACATAAGCACTCCGCTGTCCTTGTATCAGCTCGCAGCCAGGAAGTGTGTGTGAGCGTTTTACTGTCAACCTGCCACCACAACCACATCCCTTCTCACCAGAAGTCCTCGGCCTATACCAGCCTCGGCTCTCATTAACCCAGACGGGGCCGCTGCAATGTCTTCATCCGTTGCTGATTGGGGTAGCAGCTCTACCCGTTCAAAGTGGAGCCAATAAGGGGGAGGAAAAATGGTGTCAAACAGAACCGCCGAGAAAGTCAGTCATGTTGCCTATAAGGACCCTCATACATAAAGATGAAGGTGTCACCCAGCCTGCAGGTTCGGGCCCAGATTTTGACTGCCGGGATTCAGGCTCATCGTAATTGTTTAAGTGCATCAAACCAGAAATATTTCAATTTAAACCATGTTATTTACAACATTTGATTCTACCGAACAAGTAAAATCTGAAGGTTCAACCTACTAAAACTACTATTACTATTACTAGAGTGAATTAAAAGTTAATTATGTACTGTGGCTAAAGTCTCATAACATATTGCTATATCGCCCTTATTGCCAAATTGCCCATATTGACATAATATATTGGCTATTTGTAACAGAAGCACAATGGCTGAAGGTCGCAGGTTCGAATCAGATGCAGGGCAGCGCTGGGCTGAAGAGTCTGTGCTCACTCGAGTGCCGACTGCTCATCTGTGACGCCTGCAGTGCAACCCCGCCTAACCCCTGGAACTGAGGGACGCGCTAGCAGAGGGAGAGGAGCGAGGAAGATGAAGACTTTTACGGCTCCCTTCTCCGCCGATGAATAATTCACCCGCTCCAACATGAATTCCTTTCTCCGCGGTGAATTACAAGGACCGGGCCGCTACTCTGTTGTTACACCTGCTACGCACAAAGCTGCATTTGCAACTTTCTTGTGCGGTGTCAAGTGCTGATTTCAGGATTACTTGATCCTGGAGGATATTCTATTTGTTTCAAGGGCAACAAAGATGGAACCATTTTCATACTGGGCTATGAAATGAATATATAAAATGATATTTAAATGCGTCATTAATATGTGCATGTTTCTCTGTAAATGCATTGGTTTGAACAGAATAAGACAAAATTATATGACAGTGAATTCTGATAACCCTTCCCAAAAATTGGTCTATTAGTTTATATGTATTTATTCAGGAAAAAAGTCATAAACATTGTAAAAACAGTCCCGCAGAAAGTAAAAAGGAATAAAAAGGCACCGTTTATTACCCAAATATTTCAATAATATTATATTGATTCTGCCAAGCGATGTAACAATGAGCTAAGGCTTCTTAGCAATTTATATAAAGTAAAATAAATATAATGGTTGTGGAGTATTTCCACAATGGCCTTTCAGGTTTAAATTTCAATTTGACATTTTCTCTTGATGACTTGAAGAATGATCCTCATTAAAGGCCGTCTGTCTCGCCGCCTGTCTGTCTGTAATTCACATTCTCTTACATAATTTACTCAGAGATAAATTGCATAATGTATCTGTGCTTTTGACAATTTCACTATCACACTCTGCATTTCAATCGGCCTCTTTCATCACAGCCCTCCACCCCAAATGCAAATGAACTGCGCCAGCGCCAGAGGCCCAAAAATGAGGAAGGAAAAACAGAACTCTTCTCTAATTTTATCTCCCTTTCTTGTCCACCACTTCCCTTCAACTTTGTTCTGTTTTCACCAAAAAAAAGGTGTGGTCTACAAGGCAGACTGTGTCCATCCTTAAATGGAAATATGAGGTGATAAACTGGCCTAGATTGCAAGGACAAAGTTTGGGACAAAAATTACCAATTATCGATATATTTATCATCAGATATAAGTACGTTTGTAGAAATAAGTTGATGATCCCTAAGTAAATTACAAAGCCCTATTGGTATTTAGTGTCGTATAAGGAATCACCACTAGATGGCACTGATTGTAAACATTCAAATAAGTTGTCAATCATTAATATTTACATTTACAGCATTTATCAGACGCTCTTATCCAGAGCGACTTACAATCAGTAGTTACAGGGACAGTCCCCCCCCCTGGAGACACCCAGGGTTAAGTGTCTTGATCAGGGACACAATAGTAGTAAGCGGGACTTGAACCTGGGTCTTCTGCTTCATAAGCGAGTGTGTTACCCACTAGGCTACTACAACCCTTCAGGTATACGAATCTTACAGATTTTATATTGCTCTCTTTTTGTCTTCAGAAGACAGAAGCACAGCTTACAAATCTAGTTAAAATGTCTGCAAAATCCAAAAAACCAGCTCCTCAAAAATATAATGTAACGATAAAATGACGTGCCAATAAATTATAATACATATAATACATCGATTTCTAATGACATTTTATTACAATTTTCCAACAATAACAGTCTGGGCTAACAAGATCCATTTTTTAAAAATGGGGAAAAAATGTAAAAAGGCAAAAATTCTGCCTTCTTACACCCGCAGCTCACTTTCAGACAGGCTGCAGTCCATTTCTACAACACATTAATAGTGAAACTGATTTTTAAAAAACATCAAATATTCTCCCTGTTGATGATACTGGCCTCCTTTGTGCCACAGAAAGAAAAAAAACACCACACACGCTGGTTTCCTCATCTAATCTGGCACAGTTTCTCCATTAGATCAGAGGAACATCACTTTATTGCCGAGGTTCCCTTGAAAATTAGCCTCTTATCCTCAAAGCCAGTTTGGAGAGGAAACAGACAGGGCCGCAGCTCACCGGGCGAACAAGCGCTTTCGACTCTGCCCACTCGTTCAACCGAAAGACGCTCAGAAGACCAAAAGCAGCACTGGTCCCCTGACACCAAAATTTCACTTTGTCAGAGCATTTAACATTAATAAAAAATTGTTCCTGTCACGGGTGGGCTGGACATGGCGGTGAAGGAGGACGCATTCGCACGATCACAGGACAGGGGTTTAATACAAACTACACACGAGACAAGGGAACATCTACACGCACAATGACCCGACGGCGAACAGACACGAACAGGATAGTTTTATACAATTATATAAATAGACAGCAGGTGAACACGATCAGGGAACATTACACGAGACGAACATGAAACTCCGGTCCGGATCCCGGATCCGGAGTCAACCCCTGCCGGTCCGGATCATGACAGTTCCACTTGCCTGTCTATAGTCCTGCAGTGGCTATGAATGGAAAAAAGGAGAAAAGAGTGTATAAACCGGCCTGGGCGTAGTGCCTAGTGGCAGTAGCCTAGTGGGTTCAAACCCCACTTACTACCATCGTGCCCCTGAGCAAGACACTTAACCCTGAGTGTCTCATGGGGGGGGACTGTCCCTGTAACTACTAATTGTAAGTCGCTCTGGATAAGGGTGTCTGGTAAATGCTGTAAATGTACTTGCAGCACAAGCCATTAGTTTTGGACGAGTGCACGGAGCACAAGTCCTTAAATATCATCAAATACGACTAGTAATCCTCAAATCTACAGTTTGAATTTCTTAAAAATGCTGCAGACCCAACGAATAAAATAAAACAAGCCTGCAATCTGCCATTAATCCGGCGGTCACCGGTCCACATGTCCGCTGTGTGGAAATGACCGGGTGCGGTCCACAGCCTGTTTGGTGCCCTCTGCAAAATATACACCACGATTTCAAAAATCACAAAATCGTGGAAGGGACTGCATGATAAGATATGACCAAGCACAGTGTTAACATTTTCTTTACAATATTTGAATGTAAACTCAGTTTACATCATATTTGTGTGTGTGTTTGTGTGTGTGTGTGTGTGACAGAAAGTCCACTTTCAGTCAAATTGTCGGTTATGCTATATGTGGAGGTATCTGTAAAAAGTTTATTATACAACTTCCTGCTGCAGTGCCTTTGTTAAGGACGCATGTGACCCTGAATTATATACTGTCTACCGTCTATATGGTTAAATTTATATCACAGTATGAATTTTATGCCATATTGCACAGCCCTACTTTGGCCATTCTGCTTCGCTGTTCAGAGAGCCCACCCATCTTCTATAGGCCGCTCTCCTCCTCGTCCCGCCTCTCTCCTCCTCATTAGCATTTAAAGCTGCAGACACCAAAACGGCGCGTCCTGGGGAAATCTCCCTGTGGGGCTGGATCAAAGTGGCTGCAACTCTGCACCAAGGCTGAATTTCACGAAAGTGACATCAGATACAGTTTTAGGGGACCGCCAAGACACTATGAAAGAAACTCATGTCAGGGGACCTTTAAACCACGAACAGTCCAATACCTGTACGTAAGAGCATTTCATCTGATTAGTCTCTGAAAATGTTCTACTCGGGAGACCCTGTTTACACGTCAAAACCAGGCCCGAGACAATGAGGAACTAGAGCAGGAGGTGGAAGTTCAGACCTCCCCGGTCTCAGAGGGACGAGATGTCTCCAGGGAACACTTGTACTTTCTGCTCAGCCAAAACATCCAGCCGCTCGTTCTGGGGCACAACCGGTTCGGGAAAGCCGGGGTCGCAGACAGGAAGTGCGAGGTGTTGAGCGGCGCCGTTTCGAGCACATACCGTACCCTCGGCCTCTACGGAGCTCCGCCGAGTCATCATTTTGTCCCGCCCCGTCCCCCCCTCCGCCACGAGCAGCTGCTTGGTCCTTAGCATGCAAAATGCTTCGCTTCCTCCGCGGAGCCGGGAGCCAAAGCAATGACAGCATCGGGATTAGGGGCCCGAGCGGCGGCGGGAATGGATACGGGGGTTGACGTCCTGGTGTGGGCTGCGACGCTTCCACGTGAAATGTGATTCTCCGAGGGCCCGCGAGCGAGCCGCAGACGCGCTTGCCCCCGGCGCGGGCCCCGCCCGCTCCGCGCCGGCCATTGTCGGCCCCTGCGCAGCTACGGCTGTCAGTATTTTCGGAGTGACTGAGCGCATTGTTCGCCGCAGTTGTCCTGGACAGCTGCGGGTCAGCGGCGTCCAGCCGGGAAGGCCCCTTGTCACCCGGCCAATGGCCGTACGGGATTTTTGGCTCCGAGGCTTTTGACTGTGTTGGGGCGCGATAGCTTGCAAAGCCGCTGAGAGGACGCCTTTTCCGAACTTCCTACATGCAAAGTTGCTTTCAAAAAGCTCTCAAAGTGAGTCAAACCCCAAACCAAATCGCGACTAGCGCCAACGCAACTGCCATTCAACGGTTCAGAGCCGTACGAAGAGGAGCGGGCCGATCTGACAAATAGATAAACTGCAAAAGACGGGAAAATGTTTGCACTGCTCATCCAAAAAAACGTGCAACTGGGTGATTTTGTGGGAGCTGAAAGGACGATGGCGATCGTCAAGAGTAACGGTAAAAGGACACCTTTAGCAGCGAAGTTATCTTCATTAATGATTAAAACTAAACATTTTAAATTCTTTTTTTTTTTCTAAAAAGAACAGTTTACAGGGTTTGATATCTTATGGAAATAGGAATCTGTACGTTAAATACGGCCTGAAATTCGAACGGACTGTGCGACGCCCCTTTAATGAAGAATCATGGGAGATGTGAGGGTAGGGGAGCGTTGCCAGTCCATTCGTCTTCGTTAAGGATCACGTATTTGGCTTCTGTGGAGACAGCCGAACTGGTTCTTCTTCTGGCTACGCTTTTCAGGACGTTGATTCGTTCGGATGACGCCTGAAAGTAGAGTGCGTGCGGAGGGCGACGTGCAGATTCCTCACACAGCGCGGCGGTGTGGGCGAAATATTCGCTGCGCCTTTTTGGTTTGGACTTGGATGAAAGGCAAAGATTCACAACACACACACACACACACACACTTGGTGTGGTTTATATATACCAGTCGCTGCAACATCACCCCCCACTGGACTTTAGGTGCTGACAGAAGCCGCGCAGAAAGGCGTTAACAAAGCCGAACTCCGGAATCACCCAGCGTTTTGCCTTCGTCCCAGGAAAGGGCCCGGCCCTGCGCATCAAACGCGGCGACCTGCAGCAACACGTCCGCCCAGTGTTTGTATTTTGCACGCTTCGCGCAGTACATCCACCTCTCGGGAGGCCGCCGCAAGTTGCCCGCGAGGCGCGAGGTGATCTCATCCCGAAATAGCAGCCGTATAAAAAAAAAAAAAAAAAAAAAAAAATGTGCTGAGCAAGGGGAAAACGAAGGAGAGCGCGTACATCTGATCGTTTCCTGAAGACGGCCCGAGATCAAAGGCAACAACAACAGGAGGGCACAGAGAAAGGGAAGACAATGGAGGACAAGCTGCGACCACGACCACGCCCGGACGTTTCCACAGAGATCGGGCTGCTGCTCGCGTTTGCATGATGACACGCGTACGGAGATAAATTATTGCTAAATGGATCTCTGGTCACTTATTTGACGTTTCCTCGCATTTTACGATGTCTTGTTCCCAGCCATATGCCACCAAGCCGCAACGTTGGACACTGTTGCTGTATAAAGAGTTTTCTGATATACAGTACAGGCCAAAGGTTCGGACACACCTTCTGTTTTCTTTATTTTCATGACCATTTACGTTGGTAGATTCTCACTGAAGGCATCAAAACTATGAATGAACACGTGTGGAGTTATGTACTTAACAAAAAGTGGAGACCTGGCCTCCACAGTCACCGGACCTGAACCCAGTCGAGATGGTTTGGGGTGAGCTGGACCGCAGAGTGAAGGGGCCAGTTAAACAAATTCACATTCATAAGTACGTCTCCAAATGACTTTATTTAAATCAAAACAACACAACCAGCACAACCAGGATTTTTTTTACATTATAGAACAAAACTGAAGACACAAGACTATGAAATAACACACGTGAGGTTATGTAATAAATAAAAAGATTTGCGTCTCTCCAAACCAGGGAGCTTTTGCTGTGATGCAGCATTTCACACTCTTGGTTTCTCTCCACAGCGTTAAGTTGGACAACAGGAACGGTTGATCTTCAACCTTCCCAAGTTCTCCCACACCGCCCCTCTGCTACGTTCCCTCCACTGGCTCCCAGTAGCTGCACGCATCAGGTTCAAAATACTGATGCTGGCCTACAAAGCCAAACATGGAGTAGCACCATCCTACCTCACAGGCCTAATTACACCTCGCACTGCACCTCATATACTCCGAGCCTCCAGTACTGCTCGCCTGGTCCCTCCATCTCTGAAGGTAAAAGGCAGACATTCATCTAGACTCTTCTCCGTCTTGGCCCCTCGATGGTGGAATGAACAGCTCAGTCACTGAGCACCTTCAAACGACAGCTCAAGACCTTCCTCTTTAGAGAATATTTAGATTAACTTGTAACCTTCTTATTGTCTGACTTCTGTATAGAAACTACAACAGAGTGAATAAAAAGATTGTATTCATAGTTGGGGTCCTAGTGAACCAGAACAGATCTCTTCATTGATGGTAACATGAAAGCATGTTATAAGTCGCTCTGGATAAGGGCGTCTGCCAAATGCCTTAAATCTAAATGTAAATGTCCTGAAGGTTTATTATGCTGAACACTTTTTTTTATCATTCACTCATGTTAATGAGCATCTCATCAAGCGGCTTTGATGATAACAATAGTGAACAAAGCAGCCATGAAGGTAAAAAGAGGAAAAAGCAGGTTCATCAAACATACTTCACGTTCCCCTAATACAACAAATATTAAATATGATTCTTGCATTGGATTCTTCAAAAAGGCTCCATCTTAGCCTTTTTTTTTTGTCTGGTAGCGTAAGTAGAAAATGAAACACTTTATTCCATACTTCTGACCACTATAGTAATTGAATAATTTAGAAAAATGACTGTAGGCAAAAATACCCCAAAGCCAATCATCACAATATGAATCTTCCAATCACCATATTGTTGAACTGATGCACGTCTGTCATGAAGAGAATGTACTTAAGGCTGAAATTAATACGAAATTAGCTGATAAGTGACGTGTGGTGAGGAGTCCACTTCACCTTTGCAGCTGCACGTTGAACATGAACCCATCGAGGGCCCCGTGAACGCGGTACAGTTTCGCTCGCAATTCCCCCGCCGGCCAAACAGCGGCCAGGCAGGAAAGACGCCGAGCGATCCCGCTAACAGACAGGGACGCCAATCTCTCCCCCCGCACTGTCGGGGGGACCCCGCCAGCGGCGGTGGGTCAAAAGGTGCGTGATGGACGAGCGACGGCCTCAAAAGGGAGAATGGAGAGCGATCCGTATCGCCGATGGAGGACGAAGGCGGGCGTGGCATCTCCATCATGCAACGTCAGGGCAATTCCCGACCTCGGCTCACGCTTCGTCTGAAAACCGTTCTGCCGGAAAAAAAACATTTTTGTGACGCTCCGCATCGCATTTCATGGCGTCCGAGATGAAAAACGACACGCTGGTTCCAAAGGGAAGAAAAAAAAAAAGGTGCTTTTTCACCCAGAATGCCCTTTAAAGGCAGAGCGCGTCCACCTCTGGCCGATGCCGCGGCTTTTCATTCGCTGTGAAAGTACGTTTATTTTCATCCGCATTGTTTTGCGGTCCGCTCGCTCACCGGAGGCCAGTGGGGAGAGACGGCCGCCGAGAACGGACCTCGGCCTGACGGGCAGGGCCAGCGGCCTCCAGAAATCCCGTAAAGGCTCCCGAAATAACACGAACACACACATTTGTTTGCTGCGTTTCATTCTGCATTTGAAACTCACCGCGCATCGGAGGAAACGCGCGCACGTCGTGCGGTATTAATCATCTGTGAAGGAGGAGAAATAATCCGGGGATTTAAGCGAAGGTGGCGCGGTAACGACAAACCGAAACCCCACAAAACGCTCAAAATCGGTTCTGCTTCTTTCTTTTCCAAAAGAAAATTCCAGATGTTCATAAAGTAAGGGTCACCCCACCGCTTGCCCCGCCCGCGATGGGAGAGGCGAAAACGACGAGTCCCACGATGGCCGTGGCACAGTAAAACGTGAGTAGTGGTAGTAGCCTAGTGGGTAACACACTCGCCTATGAACCAGAAGACCCAGGTTCAAACCCCACTTACTACCATTGTGTCCCAGAGCAAGACACTTAACCCTAAGTTGCTCCAGGGGGACTGTCCCTGTAACTACTGATTGTAAGTCGCTCTGGATAAGGGCGTCTGATAAATGCCGTAAATGTAAATGTAAACTAACCAGCTCACAGCAGGTTCGATTGGTTCATTTATATGAAAAATTACGTGGGACAGATTACTCCCGTTTTTTCAGACGCCGTTCTCTTGTTTCCCGCGCGCCGTGTTCCCCAGTTCGGTTCTACGGATAATTAGATCTCGCCACGTTCTTCCGTCGGAGTGTTTTTGTGCAAGTGTTTATGGGCAAGAGGTTTGACTTAATCGCCATACGACGTTTTCTTTTCATCTGAAGCACGATTCTGAATGTTTTTTGGATCAGACTGGTGAAGAGGCGTTCGGCCGCTATTCCGGAAATAGAACTGGCTCGAATGTTTGCGATTCGACAGAAAGCATTTTGACCTCCATTTTTTTTTTTTTTTTTTTTTTGCCGGCTGGCCCACTTATTTTATTACATCACCAGCTGCCGCTCGCTCAGATGGTTAAATGTGCATGGGCACAACCTGGAGAGGAGAGGAGAGGAAAAAAAAAAAAACTCACATCCCAGCGGGTCGCTGGGCTTCGCCGGAATTCATTAGAAGACACTGGACCCTTTCATGATGGAAGGGCAGTTCAGATTCCAGAACAGATTCCCATTAGTGATTGGGAACCACTGATGCCTCCCTTTTCTATCCCCCATTTTTTGGACCCTTTCGTTTGCCGATTGAAAAGCATTATTGCTATGACGCATGTGACGCCATGTTTGGAACCTTTGGATACCTCTGCTGGCCCATAACTCTGCGGAACGTCCATCAGCTCCCCTGTCCATGACGCCTACAAGCTCCACCCAGATTCTAAAGCGGCTTTCAGCGCTGAGCGGGCCCTGTGTTTTTGGCCAAAGCTATCGGATCGTGTCTTGTACTTTGGCCGCTTCGTTGCCCTGAAACAGGTCGCGTCCTTCCAAGTGTTTCACATTCACACCGTCCACGCACGGCGGTTAAACCTGCCCCGACCAATCCGGACACGGGACTCGAGCTCAGCCTCTTCACTCAACTGCATTAAAATAATAATTCATTATGACATGTAGTACCACCGTAACAATATACTTTATATTACATGATACATGAAGACGTTTGCTTTATGCCAACATAACGTCTGCAATGCATACTATCTGTGAAATAATGTAAGTAACGCAGGTGAAATGTTGTAATTGTGAATACTCATCAGCTTGGTTGTGGCTGTAATACCTGTCACTCGGGGGACCGGGATTCGATTCCCCGACCGGGTGGCAAGATATCACACTCGCCTCTGGACCAGAAGACCATTAAGTCCCAGGTTCAAACCCCCACTTACTACCATTGTGTCCCTGAGCAAGACACTTAACCCTGAGTGTCTCCAGGGGGGGACTGTCCCTGTAACTACTGATTACAAGGCACTCTGGACAAAGCCGTCTGACAAATGCACTAAATGTAAATGTGATTATGTCTCAATCGTGCTATAATCGATGTTTTAATCAATTTTTTGCATTAGCATCTGAGAGCGTAACAATGTGAAGTGTGTAAAATGCTTAAAAATCGATGGCATGTGATCAGGACATAGAAGGCATCAAATCAAATCGAATCACTTTTAGGGTCAATGAGAAGTAAATCATAACCAGAAAGGCATTTTAAAAAGCGACCGGTCATATTTCGCCGCCTTCCAGGTCTCATTAATACGGATTAGGAATAAACGGCTCAGCAGCGGTACCGCAAAAAGTCTGGCAGTTCACGTGACACGGTAATACACGTTTTATTAGAGGTTAATTACGCACAGAACGGTGGTGGCGGGTCCCTGTCCCCGCGCCCAGCCCCGAATGAATGGATGTCGGATTCAAGACGCGAAACGAAAGCAAAAAAGACGCCGAACTTGGTGACATTCCGCCGCGCAGGAACATGTGTCGCGCCACCATAGCGGCGACACAGCAAGCGACAAAAACCGCACACGCTAAATAAATAAATAAATAAACCCCCGACCAGACCCGGCGACCGTCGCCGCCGAGCCTGTCACTTCCCTTCCCGCGGCGGTCCGAGGCGCGTCGCACGTCACCGGCCGGGCAACTTTACGGGTGTCCAGGGAACGAGGGTGTCGCGCGCACGCCGCGACGGGTTGTCACTTACGGTGTCGGGGGGTGGGGGGTGGGGGGGTCAGCCGCTGGCGGCGCCGACTGTCACTTGACCCGAGGTCCCCTCGGCGGAGGGCAGAATTCTGACACAGGGAGGCTGTAGCGAAATTCCGACATCTACGGCGGCCCGCCGGGGACACGCCCCCCTTCGCGTTTTTTAAATTGCGCCTCGTCGGTACCGCACGCCGCCGCCCCCCTCGCGACGTTATTATTAGTGTCGCGAGTGTCGTTCGACCGTCTGCGCGCGTTTGGTCTTTAAGCCGATAAACTCGCGTCCGCGCACGCATCGATAATTCGACGTGCACCGCACGTCGCATGAATACAGGAAAACTGACTTGGGCGCGCGTTTCTGTCAATAAAAGCTCTCGGCACGTCGAAAACCGGGTTAAAAGTCAACTTCGTCCACGGGCCTTTTTTTATTAAATTAGCAAGCAAAAGCAAAACTTACGCATGCAATGCATTTAATATGAGAACGCAAATATGAAAACACACAAACACAGAGAGAGAGAGAGAGAGAGAGAGAGAGAGAGGCTGCAAATCTGCCTCCAATCGTATCCGCTCCCACAATCGAGAGGACATTAAATATAGCGCAGGGTAAACAGGAGCGGATCGGGCTTTTTTACGCGCTTTACACGCAACTCGGCGTCAATCTGACAACGTTTAAGAGAATAATCTTTTTAAAAAATAAAATAAAAAAAACAAGATTTTTTTAAAAAAAAGTTAGACGTGGAAGACTCACCTCGCCAACACGAGCAGATTTCCCTCCCCGGTAAAATAGCAATCCTTCCTCCGAAAGGGGAGATTTTCTTTCCTCCTTAAATGAACATAGTCGCTGTCGCTATAATGACACTTATTCGGTGGTCCGGCGGGCGCTGGCGCGCTGCGCCTGTCGGATCGCGGAGCGTGGCCTGGAATGACCCTGCCGAGCGAGAAAAGTCCACAGGGGAGGCGGACGAACTTCGGCGCGCAGCGCGGAGTCCCGGCGCGGAGCGAGTGAGGCAGCAGCGCCGCCGCCGCCGGCCGCCAGGGGGAGCCGGAGAGCCGCGCTCCCCTGAAGGCGGCAGCTGGGAGTTTTTCAACGGCGTTTAAAAAAAAGTCACGTTTATCACCAGTCCGCCAACAAAAACGACAACAACAAATGACATTAATAAGTCACAATTATATTATAACAGGCCTATTACACGTGCATCACGTGTAATAGTGGTGTCAAGCGTGGACGTGGCACCACGCAAACTCGCCATAGTGTACCACGCGTGCATGCGTTGCCTGCATTGAACGTGTGACGTGGGGCCTTTCCAAACGGGCCGCAGTGCGCCCAGTCGGTGCCGACAAGTGGCCGAAAAAAGAATGGAAATGAATAAATAACAGAATGATATAGAATAGCAGCAAAAATTGCGAATTACTCGAACGAATTTGATATATAGCTCATTATTGTGAAATATATTGCATTCTGCTATATACTTATTTTTGTGAAATATCATTAATTTTTACCAAACACAGATTATTTCAGAGGCCTTTTATTTCAGCAGTCTGCACAGTCTAACATAATATATGTTATTGCAGCAGATTTTCTGAGCAACGTCAGAATGGAATTTGCACGTGTACAATAATTTTTCTCAAAATTGCGCCAGGTAGGAAAGAACTCTACAAGACCACAGAAAACCATGCAAAAAATGTCACATTCATCACAAACAATGTTGAAATGGTAGTAATAATGCAAAGGATGGAGTCATAGACGAAACATTATTAACAAGCCCGCCAACACGCGCTGTAAGTAGTGGGACAGCGGTTTAGTTTGAATCCTGACCGGCTAAGGTGCCACTGAGGTCCCATTGATCAAGTGGCCGTCCCCACACACTGCTCCTGGGGCGCCTGTCATGGCTGCGCACTGCTCACCAAGGGTGATGGGTAAAAGCAGAGGACACATTTTGTTGTGTCACCGTGTGCTGCGCTGCTGCTTTCACAATTACAATCACTTCACTTTAGTGAACGTACACAGTGTGTTGCGTCAGCTGACCTCGCAGCAACCCAGCCCTTCCTCGGAGAGCGTAGGCCGCTATATGCATCAGCACTTCTGTGCATGAAAGATTCATGGACCTGAATGAAAGTCTGTCGGAAGGAATGACCGTTACGGCACTGCAAGCATCCGCGGCCTTTGAGTTGGGTTGCGTTGATGCCGATGGTTTAAACATCGGCACCATACAAGAAATAATCCAAACGCTCCCACAATCCATCTTTGCATCGCATATTGCGCCAGTGTCATATGGTTTTACAGCCTAGGGACAATAAAATCTGGGTCTCAAATTTTTTCCCCCATTATTTTGCATTGAAAATTCTTTGTGGAAACCTGATTGCTCTTGATTTGCAAGTAAATGTCAAACCGCCGGCGGATCCGACTAGACAGACAGGTCTACAGAGTTACAGTCAAATGTTGTGGTCTGTAACTGCTGCTATGTACACACACACACAGTACCCGTCAAACGTTTGTCCGCCCCTACTTTGTGCCGGTTATGAAGACTAAGATGGAGCCGTTTTGAAGAATCCAATGCAAAAAACATATTTAGTATTCGTTGTATCAGGAGAAAGTGAAGCATGTTTGATTAATCCCTGTTGTCCAATTTAAGGCAGTGGAGAAAAGAAACAGGAGCGTGAGATGCTGTCATCACAGCAAAAGCTCCCTGGTTTGGATTGTACTTTTCATGTGTGTTATTTCACAGTCCTGTCTTCAGTTTTGTTCTATAATGTATTGTCATTGTTATTGACGATGCAAGTATCCACTATCAATGCATGAAAAGCACAGGGTGGAACTGAAAGACTTTTTCTTCTTCAGCTGTACTAATATTCTTTCAAAAGAAGTGCATCAGAGTGATGATATCATTAGACTCTGTTACTCCCAGGCTTTAGAATCTTCATTTCATCAGATCATATGCCAGTGAGAGTCAGTAGTACATTGACATTCTTCATTTCTGAAAATGATCATCCTTTAAGAATAGGTAAGAGAAGTGTATGGCGGAAGTAGCAATTTTTATTAGGTCTGATGAAATTTACATGTTAGTCTGTTAAACTGTACATATGTTACTGCCATTTTTCTTTTGAGGGGGGGGTGTTGTTTTTGTAAAATGAGAAAACGAATAAAAATACTTAAAAAAATTACATGGTAATTGCAACATTTGATTTGAAATATATAATATATAATCAAATAGACCATTAAAGCAGCTGCATTTCATTTTAATTAGTTTTTTAAAAAATTGTGTCCGCTCCATGTCAAAAATAGGGGAATGGGTGAACACGTTGTGTTTTTGAAATATAGACATTTTGCTGCCTCAACCTCAGTTTTTCTCTGGTTAAAGGTCTGGCTGTGCCGTAAAACACTGCAAAGTTACTTTCATCTCCACATAAAGTATGTTGGAGAGACCCTCCAAGGGTAAGGAAGACAAATTTATGGGAATTTATGATACTTTCCTCGCATGAGTTACGGTCACCTGCCCTCTACCACCCAAACCAGTGCAGAAAAATACACTATCGTGTACCTGAGAAGCTCAGGGCGCCCACAGGGATGTGACCTGTAGGCCGCGAGACAGTGGGCGATGCCCAAGAGACGAGGAGAGCGCAGCTGTGGCTGCTGCACTGCGGGGGCCGTCCTCATTCGTCTGCGTCCCCTCCCGCCTGCCCTACAAATCACAAGGACCCAGATTCCTCCTTCCTCCTTCCTCCTTTGCGAGGAAAAGGTGTGTGAGGAACAGGAAGCAATCAGCCAAGTCTTCCTCTGATCGGCCCCGTGACCCCGGCATCGCAGCACGGCCGCCTCATTGTTCCATTGTTCCCACACATCTGAGGTTGAACATTCGCAGCGGTATCAAACCGATGGGAACCAAGAACATCCAGAACATTCCACCACTTAATAATCCCCACAGGTCTGTTTTTACATAACAGGCCCTTTTCTTTTTTTTTTTCTTTCTCTCCTTTTGACACATTTCCACCTTTTCCACCCTTTTGCACAACATCCGATCAGGAAAATCCCCTAAGTTTTCCATCTCGCAGACAAATTCCTGATAAGATAAGCATGAATCTTCAACCGTGTGCGTCCGTCTGCTGCGAAGCGAAGAGAAACGTCATGCATGCATGCCGATAGGAAACAGAACTGGTCCTGAGAGTGACCTCACGAACCCGATGCACTCACGGAGCGGGACCAGCCCTCACTGGTGACCTGGATGTCAGTTCAGGATCCTGTCAGGGGCCATTAGATTCAACATGGCTGCTTCCAGACCACCCCTGTCACACACACACACACACACACACACACACATACACACAACCAAAGATCAATTTTTCTAATTCTAATGCAGAAATATCCATAAAAATAAATACAAGCATTAAATATATTCATCCCGCAGCCCAGAGGTTAAAACAGTTCTTGTGTAAGCGGCCTGTTAAGGCCATTAATTAAACAAGGATATCAAATCCTCACACCCATATGTGCAAACAGTGGCGCTTGATGGAAGTTTGCACTGTTGCATTGCTTTCATCGCTGAAGTTCTGCCCACAAAGCACACCGCACGTGTCACAGTAGACCAGACTCCCACGCCCACTCCTCCATCGCTGCTGAAATAACAGGACAGACCGGAGAGGCGCAGGTTTGTCTCTGGATTCCGGCAACTTTCTCCCCTGGTGCCGTCCAGGGAGGAATTCTCAGCTGCTGGCCAGAGCTTCTAAACGCGCAGCAGAGAGCAGTAAAGTTTAAGAGCTTTGCAATGGGAAGAAAACTCCTCTGGCCTAAAGGTCACTGGGGTTGTGGCTTTTTTGTTTTCTTCCAATATCCTGCTAACAGACGGCAGAACGTCTTTTATTAAGTTGTCTTCTAAGATCTGTTTACCTCACCCTGCCAATTCTGCTCGGTATGAGTGAAATTATTATAAATGAATTATCTTCTTTAAATGAACTGGAAACCTTGCCAAGTTACGTAAGTTCAAATTGGACTTTGACTCTGCCGCCACCACGTGGTTGCTTACAGTACACAAAACAATGACGTAAAAATGTACAATTACATATGCATATTTACATGTTATTATATTTATGAATGATCATATATTTAAAATAGATTGAATGAATTTGCCCAAAGCCCACAAAATTTAGCAGCAATTTATAGAACATTTCAAATGTTTCTAGCCTTGTTTAACAGCAACTTTAATTTCAATATCACTGCCAGGTTAGGGCCACTAGAGGGAGCAGTTGTACGTCAAATAAAGAGCTGAGCTCTTTACTAAACCTGTAATAATGATAGCCAAAATGTTGCCCTCATTCATTAAATGAAATTAAATTTAAACCCCAAAGTTAAAGAGAAATACTTTACAATTTCACCATCCACTGAGAGTGTGTGAATGCCACATATGGTCTCCTTATTATCCTGTGAAAATTTGGAAGCAGACCAATGCCAGACAAATTGTTCTGACCTAGTTATGGCCCCAATTTTTATGTAGCTCCTTAGGAATGTTCCACAAAAAAGGCTCCCTTAGCTGGGTTAACCTAAGGCAGGGGCCATGGTTGTCCAATAAGGATTCTTTCTATTAATCGTGACCTCTATCCTAGCTTAATCTAGCTAATTGAGGGATTCTGTTTTAAAGAACACCTCCTAAACATTCTAAAATTAATAATTTATTATGGCCATTTCCACAGTCAGTAGTGAAAGTTTAGCTGAACCCTAATATCTAGACACCACCAAAGCTGTGAGGACCGGACACTTCTCAGAGTTGAAAGGTTCATAGACTTCTCAGAACCTTTCAAAACTCCTCAAGAACTCCAGACTCCCTTTTGTTTAGTAAAAGACCAGAAATGCATGCAACTTTTTGTAAGATGAATCATTCAGCCCCCTGCCATATAAATATGTGTTACTTGCATGCTCCAGGTCAGATAAAGAGACGAACTCGCGTATATAGAGCCGATGCCATCGATCTCGAGCGAGAGGTGTTGTTCTCAGCAGAACTGATAGCGATCGGTTACCATGCCGAGGTTGGTGTTCTCTACGGTGTTCTCTAAATGAGAATCCACCGCGATGGATCGGCAGCTTGTGTACACTCTGTGAAAGCACAAAACATAAGGGAGAAGCAGTGATTGGAATTTGGGGAGCGCTGGAAGTCAGTAGGGTCACCTTTGTGATGTTTTTTTTTTTTTTGGATCATTATTTAATGGCGCACTGCACCAGGCCTTCCATATCGACTAGTGAAAGTGGAGTGACTGTCATTGTCAAACACTGCAGCACAGCACATGGTGACACAACGAAATGTGTCCTCTGCTTTTAACCAGGTGGTGCAGGTGAGCAGTGGCTAGCCATGACAAGTGTGTGGGGACGGTGCTTTGCTCAGTGGCACCTCAGAGTGAACCGGCAACCTTCCGATTACGGGTCTGCTTCCTTACACGCTAGGCCACCACATGCCCCACTATATCTATTTCTCAGCATCTCAAAACCAGTTTCAGCATTCTGGTTTCAGCCAGATCTGTTACATACCTTACATACATGCCAAAAGCATGAAAATGGGGTCATGGAGTACAAATGGACCAGAACCGTATTCCCTTCTGGATCTGGTGAGGCCTAATTTGGAGGATTTCTTCAGGTTTCAGATGGGGGCAGGGCTTGGATAGTAAGGTGCCCAAATATATATATATATATTGTGCATTGTGAAATCATTTAGTAAAAATCACAACAGACAACGGATTTTAAATAACTTATCATTAGTCGTTGTTACCATAGCTGTAATTGGAAGACTCATTTATCAAAAGATAAAGAAAACCCAGTCCTATGAATATCGATCATAGCACTAAATGATGCCATCATTTGTGGCAAAATTTAACATTATAGACCTACCTGCAGCACAATGCATAAACGTTGTTGTGAAACCTGTATCTCTGCGTAAGAAAGTAAAAAGAAAAAAATAAAATGGGTAAAAATATGGGATTTCAGTTTATTAATAATTCATTTCAATAATATTTTTATACCATAGAGGTGCACAATGGAAATAGCAAGTGTGTGTGTGTGTGTGTGTGTGTGTGTGTGTCTGCATGTTTCCATACAGGCGAAGCACCGGCAGGGTGGCGCAGACATCCACGCCCATCAAGCGTGAAATATGAAGCACATTACAGGCATCCTGCTGACTTCAACAGTCCACGGTGGAGAAGAAAAAAAGGATGTGACCTTGTGAATATTTTCTGTGGTAGGAACATACACACACACACACACACAAGAAGGGGCGGCTTTGACAGTCACATGGCAGATGACTCAATGGACGACAGCCAAGTGTCTCAAACTCACATTTATTGTGAGCAGGAAGAGTCTCCCTGGACGGCTGTTCGTCAAACCCGGACCAGGCTGCTGGAGACCAGTCCGCTGCAAATGGACTGCTCAGCGATGACGGACTGGAGCATCGATCCACGAACGTCACCAAACTTGTCCGCCTCACTTTAAAGTGCAAGTGGACAGACGAATGCAGTAATGGGGAAGGACGGAAAAAGTGGTGGGAAAGAGATTTCCCCTCGGCCTGGAGAAGGCATCGTACGTCTCAGTTGGGAGGACCTGCTGGACGAGCCGAGGGGAGGTCACAGGGCAGCAGCGGCTCGCGTCCCTACAATTCGGCTCTTATCACCTCGCACCTAATATTTTCCGGGCAGAGAGACAGACCGCCATTTACAAATGTTTCAATTTCCTTCTTGTAATGATGCAATCTTCTACACTAACAGGCTGAGCTGACAGGACACACACACACACACACACACACACACACACACACACACACTTCGTGCCAGCGCTGCAACTATTGCATTCGCACCTTTCGTCCGTAATAACAACAAAGAGCGAGCGGCTTATTAGAACATGATGAAGTGGGGCACGAAATACAATTTAACCCCAGTGTCACCTCTGTGGCAGAGCGCTGAAATGAAGCCACCATGACGACCGTCTGGGACTGGACGGCAGAGATAAAGCTCCACAATGCCTAACCACGTCGCCTAGGGTGGTAGTAGCCTAGTGGGTAACACACTCGCCTATGAACCAGAAGACCCAGGTTCAAATCCCACTTACTACCATTTTGTCCCTGAGCAAGACACTTAACCCTGAGTGTCTCCAGGGGGGACTGTCCCTGTAACTATTGATTGTGAGTCACTCTGGATAAAGGCATCTGGTAAATGCTGTAAATGTAAATCCTCTGGAGGGTGGGCAGGGCCAGAGGGGGTGGGTTTGGGGCAGGGGACGAGAGGAGAGGGGTGGGGCTGCGAGGGCAGACATTCGGACGTGTCACCATAACGACGCCCGTGTGTCAGGGCTGTGGTCCCTGTTCCAGACCAGTTTGTACTGTGTGTCCGCCTTCCTGATGTCCTAATCGTTCCCGCCTGCCGTTTCTGGGATAAACGTACCTTGTTTCCACCATGCCGCTGCCCGCTGGTTGTGCGCAGTACCTTGTCCTTGAATCGGTGACCTCGTGCATTTGCGTCCTCCATCCATGACAGCACGACTCGGGGCTCTGGTGCGCCGGCATGCCGGCGATGCTTTATGCAATCACGCTGCAACATTTATGACATCTGGTGTCAGAGCTGGGGGCGGGATTTTACCGCAGAGTCCGTAAATCACGTCCAAGAAGCCCCCCTCCCCGAACAAGGCAGCCAATTTTGATTGACACCTTAATCTTAATTGAACCCCAAAATGAATCTACCTTTCACTTAGCTTAACTTGCCATTTCTCACACCACACCCTGGAAGCTGAATTATTTAATAAAGCATCGCTCCAGATATATTTTTAATGAACACTCAGTCGATGACTATGGATCGGCTCTGCGATCAATATTTTTTATTTTATTTACATTTTTCTTGTTGCTTAGGGTATGAGAGTTCGGGATTTGCAAGTTTTGAAGGAGCTGGAAAAGTTGGGTTGTGCACATGGGGGTGACAGTCGCCACTTTGTCGTCACACGAGGTGTTGCAATTTAAAAAGCCGCGACATGGCCTCACACCTCACCAGGTTGTGGGTTCGAATCCCAGCTTGGACCTTGTGTGGGTGGCGTTTACATGCTTTCCCCGGGGTTGAGGGTGGATAGTAGGTGAACTGGCATGTCTGGGTGGTAGTAGCCTAGTGGGTATGAACCAGAAGACCCAGGTTCAAATCCCACTTACTACCATTGTGTCCCTGAGCAAGACACGATTGTAAGTCACTCGGGATGAGGGCGTCTGATAAATGCTGTAAATGTAAGTCTGAATGGGACCCAAGGTGTGTATGTGTGTGTGTGTGTGTGCGCACTCTGTGGTGAGCTGGTGCCCTGTGCCCAGTGTCCCTGGTAGTAGGGTGGTAGTGGTCTAGTGGGTTAGACACTCGCCTATGAACCAGAAGACCCGGGTTCAAATCCCACTTACTACCATTGTGTCCCTGAGCAAGACACTTAACCCTAAGTTGCTCCAGGGGGAGACTGTCCCTGTAACTACTGATTGTAAGTCGCTCTGGATAAGGGCATCTGATAAATGCTGTAAATGTAAATGTCCCTGGATGGGCTTCGAGAGCTGTGACCCTGAGTCAGGCGGTTAAGGATAGTGAGTGGGTGATTAAGTGACATATTCATTCTAATTAGATTAATTAGGGTACAGTGACATCCTGCGATAAGTGGGTTACACTTCTTCACACCATGATTTTTTTTCTACGTGTAAAATTATATACCACATTAGCTAAGATACTCATTATTCATAACCGCGTGCTGCTAATCAGATAAACTATTGATAGCGTATCGCAAATGAAGTATCGCGATACTCACGCGTCGCTTTATGCCTCACACCCACACGTGGGTTCGGGACGAATCTTATTTTTTAATCATGGATTTAATTAATTTGTGACCCTCTTTGCGCTCTTAGAAGTGAACACAAGAGGACCGAAAGTTCGAAACGTCCCCCTTGAGGTTATATAAACGTGGCGTCTGTAGCACGCACCATCCGAGCAGAGAGAGAGAGAGAGGGAGGGAGAGCGAGGGAGAGAGAGAGAGGGAGAGAGAGAGGGAGGGAGAGAGAGAGAGACCTTTCCATCTGCTCCGCGGACCGGAGGTGGCGACCCGGCGGGCTTCCTCCGTCGGACGGGGGCGGGGGGCGCAGGGCGCAGGGGAAAATGCGGCACTGACGCGCCACCCCGGCTCACCTGCTCCCGTCTTCATCACTGCGACGAGCCGTGTCGACAGGTCGGGCTGCCGGGGCGCCGCAGACGTCAGTCCGTCCCGGTCGGGAAGTAGCTGCACGTTGCAATTCCAAAAAAAAAAAAAAAAAAACGAGCCTCTGCGTTTCTCCCGATACCTGCAGGTGAGATTGTTTTTTTTTTTTTTTTGCATGTTTCTAACAGGAGCTGCTTGGAACCCGCTACTTATAATAACCGCATCCGCGTGTGAGGCGGACGGATCGGGACGTTGCATGTCGATCAAGTCCCTGACGTCCGGCTGACAGCAGCCCACCTGGGATCTGCCTTTTACAAAACTTTGCATAAAAAAATTAAACAAATAAAATTCTGGGGTGTGGCCAGCCATGCCTCTGATGGCACTTTTGCAACTTTTTAATCAATAATTCAGATTTGAAGTGCAATTAAGTACAGTGCATGCAAACAATTATGTGCATGAATCCCTGAACAGGTGGCAAATTTGAGTCCTGTGTAGAATTTCTGGGGTCCAGGTGTAGCCCACCTTGTTGAAATTGGCAACACAACATTATTAAAAGGGGCAGGGACCTTTTTACATGATCGTTCTAATTCAGCACAGGACGAAGGCCCTTATGGATGCAAACATGAATGCGCCTGACACAGAGAACATCAGTGAACAAAACTTCATCCCTCCGTCCCCTCCTCTTCCCCTCAGCCAGGGTTGGGAACAACTTCATTTCTGGCATTGGGGGTACCTGTGTCAGACAGGCATGGGCTTCCTCTCTTCCTCCGGGCTTTCCTTTTGAAAGCTCATTTTCGATGCCTTTCATGCACACTGCAGAGAAGTTATGGGGGAAAAAAATAATAAAAAGAATAAAAAGAGCCTTTGATGTTGCCTCCGCTTTAGCGGATGCATAGGAAACGCTTTGGAGTATGTTAATGCTCTTCGATTGACTTGTGAGTCTTTTAATTACCGCGCTTGTAGGTATTGGAGAAGAGTGGTGTACTATATATGTGTTTTTACATATTTTTTTGTAAATCCTGAGTGAATGACGGGGAAAATAATGCTGGTGACACGCCCTGGACACCAGTGTCCCTCATTAGGATTCTCCTGCCGCAGCAAAGCCAGGTTCTCGTAATGAAGATGCTGCACATTAGGTGACGATTAGGATTCCAGGCCATGCAGTATTAATGAGTGGGAGGAAATATATCAAAGGATGGAGCGCGAAGATGTAATAGCCTGGAGTGGGCCTACATTAATAATGTTGTTCATTTTTATCGGCACATCGACTCGCTTTTATTCCCCTTCTTTCATGTGCAGCCTCGCGTTTCTATCAAAGGTTTCTCTTTTTTTTTTATTGTCGCGTGCATCTTCATAACCCACTGGATGGTCTGGACCTTCATGAATTAGCTGAGGAGAAGTAAGCAAAATACATTACGGTATCTCCGGGCCCGGCGAAGCCCCCCTCTCCATCTGTCTCTCTCTCCATTATTCAGATTGAAATAAATGCTTTTAGATTTCCTTGACTTGGCAGAGTCGCGTCCGGAGGTTCAAATCAGGGAATTTATGGTGCGATTTCAGCCTGCAGTCAGCAGGGGGCAAAGTGCTCTCGGTGAAAGTGGAGATATCCATCAAAATGAAAAGTTAATGCGCGCCGCGACACTTGAGGTCGGCCCCGGCAACGCCTCCCGCCGAGGCAGTTCCCGTACGGGTCTGTGCCCGTGTCGCTGAAGACTCGGTGGGGATGAATGCCGTCCATACCGGGGATGAGTGGCATCTCTGGGCAGACAAAGCATTAAGAGAGGGGAGGGAACCTTAACAAATTCCAGATCCGACCATCTGAGCTGCTGCTCTCTGAACGAAGCACCTATCGCCATTTCTAGCCACTGCAGGACCACAGACAGGCTCGGGGAACTCGTATTAATGTTAAATAATCTCACAAAGTGACATTTTCATAATAGGGGACTTCTGTGTTGGGTGCTACTCATAAACATGCACAATCGGCTCAGAGATATGCGGTTTTACTATCTTAATTAGAAACGGGGATGTATTAGGAGGCAAAAGTATATGCTTAACACCCATATAATGACGCAAATGACCATCTAATTAAACGTAGAGGATGGGCGAACAGGCACAATGAGAACGGAGCGAGGAGGCTGAGATAGAGAGAGAGAGAAAAGGCAAGATTATAGAGGAACCTTTGATGCCAGCTCTGGCTATGGGAATCCTAGCGCTCCTTCAGGGGGGAAGAGCCCTCTCGCACAACATCAATAATGAATGAAGATCTTGTTCGGCGCAGGAGCGGACCTCGCTGGCATACTGATTTTTTTTTTTTTCTGAACATGAACCTTCTGTAAAAATTGCATCACGCCGTTCGCGTCTTGTCGTTAAAAGCCCATCGCGTTCTGTTGGTTTTTGGAAGGAGGCAAAAGCGAACACCCCTGGGCCTATTTTCATAATTGTGTATGTGCACGTCTGGCACATTTTTTGACCTTGTTGCTCTGGCGTTGGTGTTTACGGGGGTAACGCTGAAGGCTCAGGCGGAGCAATCATACTAAGCGAACTGCTGAGAGCGAGAACCTGGATGCCCCCGTAGCATTAAAGATTCCTCGCACAGTATTTGGTGGAGGAACGACTATGCCAGAGACCTCAGGAAGGTCTACAAATTAGATAGGGTTTGCTGCAGGGAGAGCCAAATGAAATGCTGATTTTATTAAAACGTATATGTTTTTCATTGATTTTGATGGATATGCTGCTGAGCTTGAGAATGTCGGTGTGTTTCTGAATCTGCTAAAAAAAATATCCTGGCAGGTAGATGAGAATCACACTTTTTCTTCGACTTGTACATCTAGAGCAACCTACAGTGTAGGGTCAATGTAGGTCATTGTCATCGTGAAACTCTGCAGCACGGAACACGGTGACACAACGAAACGTGTCCTCTGCTTTTAACCATCACCCTTGGTGAGCAGTGGGCAGCCATGACAGGCGCCCGGGGAGCAGTGTGTGGGGACGGTGCTTTGATCAGTGGCACCTCTGTGGCACCTTGGTGGTTTAGGATTTGAACCTGCATCCATCCAATGACAGGTCTGCTTCCTTACCCACTAGGCCACTATAGGGCCCTATGTACGTCTCTGACCTCTAGACCTATGGAGGCATGGACTACTCTGGACCTGTAAAGGTCTGTTGTAAAATTTGATGCCAAGCTTCTTGCAGGAGATTCATCATGTGTGGTATGTGTGGATTCATCATGGGTGGTAGTAGCCTAGTGGGTAACGCACTCGCCTATGAACCAGAAGACCCGGGTTCGAATCCCACTTACTACCATTGTGTCCCTGAGCAAGACACTTAACCCTAAAAATTGCTCCAGGGAGACTGTCCCTGTAACTACTGATTGTAAGTCGCTCTGGATAAGGGCGTCTGATAAATGCTGTAAATGTAAATGTCTGCAACGACACACATGCAAACGTGAATCATCAGACCAGACCACCTTCCTCCACTGTTCCTTGGCACATATCTGACAGAAGCATGCCAATGACACATTTCATTATGACCAGCATTAGCTTGCCCTCATTGGGGACTTTGGCCATTTCTGAAATACAAAAATATTTGCTGACTGTGCAAATATCTTAGTAGCATCTCTGCTCATCACTCAAAGATATATGACCATTAATGCAAATTTCAAGTCTTCCCCTTCAGAATCAGAATCCAGGTCTTATTACTTCTGGATGGTCACGGAGGCTAGACGTCTGGCTCAGGGCTAAAGGAAGTGCATAACATCAGTGGTACTGGACCCCTGAGGACTTGAACAGGGTCGCCTTTTCACCATTAATGACACGCACATGCACAAAAGACAATATTCCAAACACAGCAAGAGCAATAAATTAAATCCCAGTTATTCAGGGATGGCTTCAAACCGCAATCTTAGGACATGTTCGAAATAAAAAGGACCCCATACTAATTGAACCTGTAGAGTGAACCATTCTGTGTCCACCTTATCCTTACTACCGTAGCAAAATAGCCGAATTTTCTTCATCTATGAGGTGCGAGGGGGAGCCAGCAAGACGTCTGGCTAGCAAAGTAATAAATAACACAGAATCAGACATACGCTTATGCAGGAAACAATATTGTCAAAGTAAATCCAGTGAACGGCACTAAAAGAAACTTTGAGGGGACGTCGCGCACAGACCCAAAGTCAAATTCTGTCATTGTCATCACAGCGGCGGGTGAAAAAAGAAAAAAAACAGAACTAGAAGGGAATTTCACAGAAGAGCGGAATTAGCATAACATTACATGGCGATTACATGGTCTCCTTGCGCTGCGAAATTGAGTCGCACGAGGTCCCCAGCTCTGCCCGCGATCCCGTCTCCTCCCTCGGCCGAGCGCGGATTAATCGCTCCCGCCGCCTGTTAGCAACGTCGAGCGCTGCCGCGTTTCAGGCGCGCCAAACCAAGGCCTCAGACGCGTTAATTGGGTCCGCGGCCCGTGCAAAACCGCCTGCTAAACGCTTGTGACACGTTTCGCGGCATCTAGCAGCAGATGCTAATTCAGCGCGATGGGAAGACGCCTCGGCGGTGGCGCAGGGCTCCTTTCAAGTGCTGCGCGCCTTATAACTATTTTAGCGGGCCGGTGGGGGCGTGTGTGGGATTTCTCCGCTGCAGATGTTATTTGAAGGGCAGTTTTTTATGCTTTAAGTACGACTCTCATTTGCAATGCAAATGACCCCCCCCCCCATTCTCATCTGAATAATCCTCTCCGTTACCTAATACTCTGGCGCAGGCGCCCGCTTTCATGTTCCCGCCGGGCGATGCTGCGGCACACCGGAGGGAGCGGGCCGCCGCTCGTCCCCGTCGGTCCATTCGCACGCAGGCCGACGGCCTGTTCGTTGGGGCTTGCCGGACCACGTGTGGAAGCGACGGCGCCTTGCCCTTGTATGCATTGATCCGTTCAGAAGGCTCCGTGTTAATGAGTTCCCTTTAGTCCCCCCTGCAAGTGCTTATCAAACTTTTGACGAAGTTTGGTTGGACGACGGGTAGGACAGGGTTTCAGGACGAGGTTTGGGTGGAGTGGGTTGCCGAGACGGAATACGAGACGAGGCTCAATGCAGCAGACTTTTTCCAACACGGCATCATAAAACCGCTGCTGGGGACATCTTCTTCCAGCCCCCTCTCCCCTCTCCCTCTATCTCTTCCATCTCTTGCTCTCTGTGGCGCTACACAAATGAGCTCATTTCTTTCTCATCTGGGGTTCTCTAGATGTAATTACAGCGGCCGGGAACAAAAAAAAAAAAAATCCAAAAAGACTCCTCTCTTAGCGCAAGACTTCGGTTTCTTTTATTATCCCGAACGTAGGCGGCCTTAATGAACCGAACTGAATAAATCTCGTTAACAACTGATGAACACATTCATCCCACACGCTCTAAGCCTTGTGATGTTTTCTTTGAGGAATAACTGCTCCAGCGGAGAATGCTGAGATGCTAATTACCGCCGCACAAATAAAGCTGTCGGGAGTTTGAACTCCTGTCACCAGATGGATTAGCAAATCCACTGTAATTCCGGGATACCACCCATTCATCTCGTAAGTCGAGATGTTGCCTTGATGATGGACACATAATTAACGTGACCGCGTTTTGGTGGGATTGATGGAATCGAGAATTCAAGAGAAGCGAAAATGTGCCATTAATTTGTTCCTTTCGGCCAACTGCGGTAATTTTGTGGGCGAGGACTGACTGTACGTTCACCTCTCCCTGAACCTGTGCGAGTAGGTGGATGCCAGTGCGACTGTTGGCTCACCGCATGCCAGCCCATGCCAAGCATTTGTACCCGTCCGCTCTATCTGGTGAGGGTCTTCCTTGGCAACCCGCGCTCCGCTGTGCTCCCCAAAGAAAGCATCTATAAAGCGCTGGGAGCGGCGCAATCTCCTCTGTAACCTGATGGTTTAGTGGTTCCTGAACAACCGGGAAAACATCCCCGGCATCGCTAGGGTCGTGCCACGCCATGGCACCTCGCCACTGTCTGCTAGAGCCTTTTGTTTTCCTCCACATTCCGGGGTTATTCTGGGAAGGTGGAGGTATGGCTTTGTGGAAGAGGGCTTTATGGAAGGTGGAAGAGGGCTTCGGTGAACAGGCAAGCCCGTCCACACCATCTCCTTCCTGACCCCCGCCGCTTCCTGTCTGGCGTCCTGTTGGCCCTGTCACTCCGCCGTGGCTTAGCTGAACTTCGGTCGTGCAGATCGTCAGTCTGTTTCTCATACAATTCAACACTGGGGTTATTACAGAGCAATTGCACACGGAATTCTGGAACGTTAAATAGCCCTCAGTCTTCTTGGTCCTGGAGATTCCAGTCATTCCGGTCGATATTCCATGACAGTGGCTCTCAGTTGTTTTCCCAGTGAGTTCCACTGGCTGTGCAAATGCCACCAGAACGACTGACGTTATTGTACACAGCAGCACGCTTCTATTCCCGATACGAATATTACTTATTATCACCCGCTGTCAATTTTACAGTCAAACGCCCATTATCGAACGATTTAGAAACAGAATGATTTAAACGTACACCCATCAATGTCACAAGCACAAACATTAAAGGCTGTTTTCATTTCTCGCTTTATCTTTTATCCATCTAAAATCGCAACGCCCCGCCCGAGTGTTGAGTGGCACACCGGCACAGAGCCGGGGCCGAAGGCAACGTCTCTGTGAAAGGGCACAGGGCAAGCCAGTCCACTGTCTTCGTTGACGGACGGTCTCAAACTGTGCCGTTATCGGGCAGACAGGGAGGGTCCCTGGCCGGGCGGAGAGCCTGATGTCTGTTTTCTCCCCCCTCCCCGCCCTCCAGAAGCACAGCTGTGCGGATCAAGCCTGTTTAGAATGATGGATAAAGAGCCTTTGAAAGTGTTGTTGCCTTTGAAAATGTTGAAAAATGCATCTTTAGGATCTTCGAGCCGCGTCAGCCTTTGTTTCAAGAGACAAGAGAGAGAGAACAAAAAGTCAACGCGCCAACGGAGCGGACCTTATCTTATTTGCCGTGTTGAATTCTCTTGATCTGAGGAGCTCGTGCTGCCACAGTTATTAAACTCGACCTTTAGCCAAACATTCGGAATCGAAGGTCGTCTTCAGAGGGGTCGAGTTGCGTGACCTCATAAACCGAGGGGGAGCAGTTGACCAAGTCCACCTCGGCTCATCCGTTGTGCAAAGTGCGGTTCAATCTTTAATTTGGGAGCCGATTCTTGCTCGCAACTGACCGTAATTGCACACCCGAGGCCGCTGCGCGGACCGATTTGAGCAGTCCGCTCAGGTCCACTGGCTCTCGGCGCCGTCTGAAGAGCCAGCGAGCGCATCTGGCCTGATCGGCTTTGATCTCGCAGGCCCGAGAAACGCGGGAGCGGCGTCTTTCGGCGGCGAAATCCATGCCTCGGCTTTGGACTCGACAATGCGGGGAGACGGGCGAACGGCGACGGGCCATGAGAACCCGCTAAACCGAGGTTTAACGGAGGATTCGATATGGAAGGGATGCCGCCGGAATGCAAATGGCTTTTAATGCGAGCTAGCATAGCGCTAGCACGTATCGCCGCCGCCGTTCTTGGTCGTTCGAGTGCTCTGTCTGCTTGTTCGAGAGTTTGACAGTTTGACTTTGTCGAGAGTTCACCGCGTGTGACATTTATGCATAAAACATGAAATGATGCGTCGACGTCGCTGATGGTACTTGGTATTCATAGTGGTCAGAGTTTCATCTTCAAACAGGTGCAATTTTCAGACGCTTCAATGAATATCAATCCCTCACTTTAAAATATTTAATGTTAAATGATCATCGTGAAAGTCAAGCAGTGTTTTGTTTTTTTTTATTCGGGTGAAGCGTTCTACGAACAGTCCTGTTTAAAACAGATCATTTAAATCAGATTATGTATGTTTGTGCGTTTGAAAAGCAGAAAGATTGTGTTTTGTAGCGTGCGGTTCTTTGTTTCATGGGGTCAAACCCAGAACGATCACATAAGGTCAGGTCCACCCCCGAGGGTTTAGCACGCAAGGTCTCCCACCGAAAAACGATGAGGCTCAAGCCTGCAGCATCTCCTAACTTGCCACGCTCTGAAACGGCAGGTAAAAGGTGCAGGCATGTAGAGAGAGAAAAAAGAAAATGCTTATTTAATGATGGACACATCTACACACTTTCAATATTCAAAAAATATTCAAACCTCACTCCGTAGTCAGTGATTAGTTCATCTACCGATCTAAAATCGATTGGTGACTCATGGGATGGTCAAGTATTTGGAAAGTGATTGTAAATTCTGAATGGATTAGATAATGCATCTAAATAATAGAATATGAATAGGAATTCGAACTATTTGTCTATCTGTTCTCTATATTTCCGTCTGCCTGTCCCTCTTCCACATTCTCTACAGATATCATTGTTCGTTTTTGCTTTCTTTCTACATTTCATTTGACCATCTGTATTTTTATCCCTGTCATTCTTGTTTTCATCCTTTTGTCTTTCTTTGAGATTGATTTGGACCTCACCTTTCCCCTTTAGAGCCGTCATTGTCTTGTGCGATGAGGGACAGACAGGGAACATGAACCGATGATCTTTTTCATATCCAATGAAAAAAAAAAAAGCCTCCAAGTCGGGAAAAAATGATTTGTATCCATCAAAGCTGAATGTTTCATTGCCCATCTGCCCTTGCAGGCTTTTACCCAGAATCCTCTCTGCTGAAGTACAGCAGGCCATTTGTTTGGCTCTTAAATCTGCTTGCAGAGAGACGAGAGGGAGGCTGGCATTTCAGGCTCTTCAGACTCTTCCATTAAAGCGAGGTTGGTTCTGCTGTTCCATTTTTTCACTTGCTCTTTGAAAACACTTACAGTCATTTTAGATTGTACCATAATAATAATAATACAGGTCTGAAAATAGCCGTTAGAACATGACCATTCATTAAGCTTTTCTAGAAACTTGGAGGAGAACTGAGTCTGAGAGATCGTTGTGGTGGAAGGTTTCAAGTGATTCATTAAGAGTTTTCTGAGGCTAGCAAGTTAATGGAAAAAAGTTCACTTTTTTTACCCAAAGTGAATCCAGATGAACTCTCTGTGACCCCAAAGGGAAAGGTCACGGACGGGGCAATCAGTGGTTTTTGCATATGGGACTGGGTTTCCGCTGTTGTTTCCCGGAATTTTTTTTCGGGAAATATGTGTTTCTGAGAGGGAGGAAATGGCAGCCGCTGGTGGAGCCGTAAACCGGACTGCATTAGGAGCAGAGACACAAAGAAACAAGAAACAAACTCTCAGATCAGGTTCGGCCTTGTTCTGCCATTTGATTTCGGGAGACACGTTGCAGGAGAAACCAGGACAGATGAGGGGAACAACCCATTTGATCCCAGTCAAGGCCAAAATCGTCATTCAAATGGTCGGCGGTGCTGTGGTTGTGTTTATTCAGGGCTCTGAAGTGTCACGCACTGGGCGTGAGACACACGCATTTCAACACACCACACGCGCCATTTCTCTAGCGCAGAAATCCACCTAAACGCTTACCGGCCAAAATATGTAGAACGTGTTTCACAAACGAAATGTGTTCCATGAATGCATAGTGGAGGGAATCAGCGCGAAGGAAACACATGACCTCCATTGTAAGCGAACTTTATCCCAAGGTTAGGATTAGGTTATAGTTATGACGCAAGGCAAACTTCGAAACTTAATTAATTTTTATTTTTACAGCATTAACGCAGCTGTTTTTCTTTTTACTGTACGCTCAAATGTAACGACTGATGAGCGATGACCAATCATTGTTTCTCATTTGTGGCAATGTTTTAATCTGATTGCCCAACATGTTCGCATTTGGGAAATATCCATTAATGGATTTAATTGGCTGGCGGATGAAAACATAAGCTTTAGTCTTAAAAAATAATCGTGATTAATTGTGGTTATTATTGCAAAATATGTGATGAATTTGTTTTAAAAAAAAGATTGTTATACAGTACAGGCCAAAAGTTTGGACACACCTTGTCATTCAATGTGTTTTCTTTATTTTCATGACCATTTACGTTGGTAGATTCTCACTGAAGGCATCAAAATTATGAATGAACACATGTGGAGTTATGTACTTACCAAAAAAAGGTGAAATAAGTGAAAACATGTTTTATATTCTAGTTTCTTTGCTCTGATTACTGCTTTGCACACTCTTGGCATTCTCTCGATGAGCTTCAAGAGGTCGTCACCTGAAATGGTTCTCCAACAGTCTTGAAGGAGTTCCCAGAGGTGTTTAGCACTTGTTGGCCCCTTTGTCTTCACTCTGCGGTCCAGCTCACCCCAAACCATCTGGATTGGGTTCAGGTCCGGTGACTGTGGAGGTCAGGTCTCCACTTTTTGTTAAGTACATAACTCCACATGTGTTCATTCATAGTTTTGATGCCTTCAGTGAGAATCTACCAATGTAAATGGTAATAAAAATAAAGAAAACGCATTGAATGAGAAGGTGTGTCCAAACTTTTGGCCTGTATTGTATATATTATATGACTTTGGGAAAGTAAGCTGCACACTGTGTTACGTTTCACCTCATATGTACAGCAGGGATTGCACTCCTTCATCTCTCAGGTTTTGTAACACTCTCTGTTCCACTCTTACCTGTTTGCACAGCTGGGCTTTTTATGGAGGCAGGAAGGGGTCAGCTGCGGTTTCGTGACCATTCCCACGTGACGCCCGTGGCCCACAAACCTGTCACTTGCAGTGCCGACACATTCATCTCAGACTACAACCCACCCGGAGGCTCGTCTCACAACTAGAGTCTCACTGCAGCACTCGCTGTAATTAAAATCTTCGGCTGTTTAACGCTGGACCCTCTAAAGCCCCTGGGCAGGATGCATTACCAGACAGTCCTGCTCACCCGGATCTCAGACAGTGTCGCATTTCACTGTAAATATCTTCATCCTTCATTCACGAAGTGGCTGTTTTGCTGGTATAATTTACAGGCCGTGTTACGGCCTCATTATGGACTCTTTAACCACTATATGGCTTCGCGCCGGCACTTAACAAGGGTTACGTGCCACGCTCGTTCATTTTTATTGAACTTAAAACACACAGTTTGACACACGGGTTCTATTGCCCTGACTGGGGCAATCACGTTTTTATGGCCCAGTGAGTGAGTGAGTGGTGCAACAATGTTGTAGAGAAAACTCCCATTTACTTCTTTTGAGCTGCAAATTATTAACCCTTTTTTTTTTTTTTTTACTCCATTGCGACATACTCAGCTGAGTGCCATTTTGTACAATCAGTCATAACGTTATGACCACTGACAGATGATGTGAAGTGTAGGTCCACCGCCAAAAGCTCCACTATGGGTCTGTTACATCATGTGGATGTGGACCCACTTCCCTGGGTAAGACATCAGGATGCGCCAGGATACATTATGCGAAGAAGGCTAGACAGCAGAGTGAGCGTGATGCTTTGGTCAATGTTCTGCTGGGCACACAATCATGTGTACCGCCTGCCTAAACACCGTTGCTGACCAAGTCCACCCCTTCAGAGAAACAGTATTCCCTTCTGGAGACGCCCCCTTTCTGCAGGATAATACGCACTGACACACTGCAGAAATGATTCGAGGAGCACAACAATGAGTTTTGAGGTGTTGACATGGCCTCCAGCTTCTCCATATCTCAATTCTGTCAATCATCTGGAAAAAGGATCAGCTACTGACAGCTTAGGACCAAATAACACAGCAGACATCTTCAGAGGTCTAGTGGAGTCTATGCCCTGATGCCTGGGTGGTCATGGCCTGTCAAATCTATAAACTTTTAAAGTATAATAAAGACTATGAAACTGCATGGGCTTTTTTTTTGTTTGAAAGTTTTTTGTAGGATCTCTGTTGTATTTTTTTCCTTGTTGTGTGTTAGAGCTATCTAGAACTGGACCCAGAGAGGATGCTGGCACAGCTATTTGTTGCAGCAGTGGGTTGGGCCGAGCCATAAGCCTGTCCCTCTCTGATTGGACCATTTGTCTCCGACGTTGATTTGTGTCCAATGTAAATGATCATTAGGGTCTGCGGTTGCCTCAGAGGTATGGACCGGAAGATGGATGGCGCCCTGGGGCAGGAGAGGCATTGCTTTGCTCGGGTCTGTCAATATGACTGGACCTGTCAGATCAGATCAATAGAGGGGCGTCAAGAGGGGCGCGGTTTTACGCCAAGCAATTACATTTCCGTAACTGACAAATTTGCTGTTTTTTATTTTAAATGTCATATGGATTTTCTTTTGGGGGGGGAGCTGGCATTTGGTGGCAATGTAGATGGGGGAAAAAGGGAATGCAGCGGCCGCGGCGTCATGTTTAATCCATCCTGCGAGTATTAAATGATCTGTTTTGTGTCTCTGGAGATGAGGGTTTCAGAAAGTCGTTGTAATTCTACACTGAGTCAGCACTTCACAAGTGTAGGTGTGTGTGTGTATTTTTGCACTAGTACATGTTTCATGATCATGAGCTTTTTCATACAATATTAATTGACAGCTGCCATTTACTGCACAATTATTATCATTTGTAAAATGTGTTATTATTTAGTCAAGATTTTCTTAAGACTTAAGTCTTAATGCCATTAAAAAGTAATGGCGTTCATTTATTAAACATGTGTAATGTTTATTGTATTTATTTATGCAATCTCATTGGATGTTACACGCTTGTAATTGGGATTTAAAATATGAAGAGAAACGTTCTTGCAAGATGGACACAGTTCAAGCCCGAGGCCTAAAGGGCAGGTGCTGGAGCTCCACCTGGGGTCTGTCTGTTGTCCTGACTGTCCGCCATAGCAGTATTTATGTGAAAGCGACTTTTGCGTTTCATCACAAGTGTGAATATTTGTGTGTTCAAGTGCGAGGATTTATTTTTCACTGCATGACTCTGTGGACAGACTGTGTATACGACTGCGTGTGGGCAGATGTTTACATCTGCAGGCTGATGGAGTGGAGGCTCAGCGGCGTACCGGATATGAAACAGACGTCCCTGCTCGGGGCAAAGTGAACGGGAGAGGCAGGTGGGCCGTCATTTTATCTCGTACGAAACACCGACAATCAGAGAATTGAAAAAGTCGCACGGAGTCCAACAGGTCTCTGCCTGCACATGACATCACTGCAGCGGTACTGCATGTCCGGGAAAACCCACAGAACTCGGCTTGGACCCGCCTCGGCCTCAGAGGAGGGGCTTTGATCTGAGCCCAGCACATATGGAAGCAATTTTTCGACATTCCACCGAGATTAAAGTGAGTTTTTTTTTTTTTTTTTTTCGAGGACCCTTTCGCCAGCCCCGTTCCTCCGGCCGTGGTGAATGGCGTTTCAAAGACGGGGGGCAGATTTGGTTACTGTTAATGTGGGTCTGCTGGAGGAGTGAAACGCAGGTCAAAAGAGAGAGAGAGGCAGACTGTGTGAGTCAGAGCGGCATGAGACGAGCGAGCGAGAGAAAGTGAGAAAAACAGATAGCAGATTTTTTTCCCCCTTACTTCGCCTGAAGAACTAGACAGCTGAAGAAGTGTAGTTTTTTTTTTGATAGTGAAAATATCCAAAAAATTAAGTGTAAAGGCCCCTGGGCTCTGTGTAGGCTCGGTTGTGATATATATTTTTTAAAACTCAGCCTTTATTTGGCCTGCATTGTGCGACCTGTTTGCTGTTTGGCTGCTCCGAAGCTCAGAGAAGCTTCTGCAACTTCGATTCTAAGGTTCACCAAAATGCCCCGCTTTTCTCTCGATTAAAACCCCTCAGTGATGTTCTGAGAAGTGCTTTCACTCACGACTGAAAGCAACAAGAAGGGAAAGTAAAATGGGGAAAAGCATGTCTGCTTTCTTCCCTTGACGTATTGAGGACGCATGGGAGGAGGGAAAAAGTATTTTAAAACACTGGGATGATTCATACTGGGAGGGTGCACATGATTAAATATAACAGTCAGTAAAACATGTGATCAGGGTGGGTTTTCATTACGTCTGTGTTTATGCACAGTAGTATATAGTCTAACCGTGCATGCATATATGTGTGTGTTTGTGTATGGTTATATGCAGTCTGCATGCATGCATATCTGCAAAGGTCATTTTTTGATGTACAGATATGTATGCATATACATATATCTGCAAGCATGCATGCGTATGTATCTGCGTCTGCTTCTGCATGTGCTATGCATTATGCAATGTTAATGTATGAACATGTGTATACGTGTTCTATATGTGTTTTCATAATTTGCATGAACAAATGATTATTTGTTTGCATGTACATAAACATGCATGTGTGTCTGACTGCAGCTACGTGAGCTCCCAGCACCATAAATAATTTTAACACTCAATAAACACTCAATAATGCATCACCCACAAAACACAATACTGTACAACAGCGGTCCACTATTCTCCGAAAACACCAAAAGGCATGTTCTACACCCAGAGCAGGCCCACGAGAGCGACGGCACTGTAAGTCACGTTCATTATGGCCCACTGCTGTATTTCACCTTTCGAGCGCTCACGGCCACGCTGCTGCAGCGCGCTTATAGCGCCCCATAGTAATAATAGAGATGGATGGAACGCTCAGTCGCAGTGGATGCAAGCCAGGCCGCTGTGGGCGTCCAGAGAGTAGCAGCTGGAAGTGCCGGTAGCTGCAATAACGTTAAAGTTCGCCCATAAGTCACTGGATAATAACTATCCTGCAGTTAGGCCGATTTATATCAGCGTCTGCACAAGATCCCGGGCAGATATTATGGGTTGTAGTTCAGATTTAGTACAAAAACAAACCAGCTGAACTATATAAAGGGGAAGAAACGTGTCCCCTTTCTCCGTGTGAATCAGCATTTTGGATTTTTTTTACAAGAATAATATTTATTTACATGTCGGTGCGGTTCGATGTTGGGCAGCGCTCGCCCTTGGTTCTCCAGTGGTGTTGTGATGATGATGGTGGAGACGTTGCTCCCGCTGGTGTTGATTCGGGTGGAGGTCTGGTGTTGAGCAGGCCGGGTCAAGTCAAGTCAATCAGAGCTTCTTGTCGTCTCATCCATTGACATCAGAGCGCAAAGCAGAGATGAAAAAAATTGCCAAAAAAGGTACCGTGAGATGGGAATTCAGGCGGATCAACAATGAGGAGTTATGTAGTAATTAAACCAGAGAGAGAGATGTGAGTAAACGTGTGAACACTGGTACTGTAGCATCAGCGCAAACATGCCAACAGCAGAGATTAACAGAATGTAAACCAATACGTTGTGCAAATATGTTGCAGGTTGTGCAAAATGTGCAAAATAAAGAATATGCATGTAAACATGGTGAGGGGCGTGTCAGCATGGAGTGCCTGAGGGAAGAAGCTAATGCTCTGGACATGCTAGAAATGTTCCGTCGCTGGATCAAGCCGACTGCTCACAATCAAGTTGTCCTGATCTGCAGTGACCCCTCACTCTTGAGATAATGAGAAAAAATGTGAAAATGAATTGTCATTGTGAGACACTTCAGCATGGTGGAAACCATGAAAGGCTCAAGGGGACCTCAGTAGGGGACCTTCCTTCTACGCTAGGCCACCTATGCAGAAAAATCATATTCTCGCCTCATTCATTCAGGATTTTTGTCACCCGTCTGAATGCTTCGTTGTGAAATGAGTGTACTTAAGGATATTGACTATTAAAATGGCCCTGCACTTTAAAGTTTGGGTTATTTTAATGGACTTTACATGCATGCTGACAAGTACTGCTGCACAGCAACAGAATGCAGAAACACACCGAATGGATATTGAATTTGAGACCTCAAGCAAGCGAGGCAAATTCAGAGCGCTTGTTCCCCTACTGATGCAATTGTTTAAAGGTTTTTGTTGAAGTGGCAGCATTTGAGCTCGCAACGTTTCGACATGTCACCATGCTGCTGCTGCGGCTCATAATGAGCGTCATCTCTCGCGCTTTTTAGGATTTCGAGATTCTATTTTCTCTCAGATGGTGTATCTCCAGACAGAGCGCAGGTGCTGCAAGATTTATGGCCTCCCGTTGACTCCCACCTACATGAGTTACGTAATGTTTTGACACTCTGACACCGCAAAGCGGTGCCTTAATGACCGCCGTCAGGAAAGACATGAAAGATGACCCTAATCAGATGATGAGGGATATTGATAATCCAATATGGCTGCTCCATTTGGAAGTTAAATATTAACTGAACATTTAAATATTAAGGGTTCAGTGGAGATTTGATCAAGTGGCTCGGCACAAGCGAAAAATATTACCCCCTCATCACATTTTCCCCTTTAAACAACGAAGGGCGAACTGTAACGTATCGGTGCTGAGGCGGTTCATTTCACATTTGCGTGGACATCCGGATTAAAAAAACAAAAAAAAAAAAACGCTTTTTACCGGAAATGAGAAGCAATTACTCCTGTGGTAATGTGTGGAGCTGCTGCAGCCGCGTTTGAAAGATGGATATTCGTTTCGAAACAGCCCAAGGTGCTGATAGACTGTTGAACTGAATTGATGTTATTATTGGACTCGCCAACAAAAAGAGACTTTTGCGTTTCAGCCTCCTTAATTATTATTCCAGCCTCCTTAAAAAAATGCAGTCTTCTCTGGAACACATTTTCTAACGTATGATGCCATACGGTTCAGTTCAAAACGTTGACGTCTTCACTTTGGAATCTGAAATTAGCTTTATTTGAACCTGACAAAAAAAACCCTGATTGGTGAACATAGCCAAAGTGAACATTTAAGACAGTAGATTCCACCGTGAGCTGTTGACCTCAGACGTAGCATCACACGACCCTCAAATGACTTGTGTTGCAGGCGTCCACAGAGGTGAACCACGGTCATGTAAGGAAGGGGCGAAAGTAAGAGGTGGAACTTTTTTTGTCATGTGAGCAATGCGACTAAGGGTGGTTTTCACACCCGGCCCTTCAAACGAACTCAAGTCAGACCTCTCAGAAATGAAAGCCACCGAGGTGGTCTCAGATCACAGGGCTCCAGGGGGACCACTGCGTTAACAGAAAAAGGACTGAGGCCTCGTCGGAGCTGGAGCGGACCAGAAAACCTGAAAAAGAACAGTCAGGTTTCTTTTGGTCTACTATTTGGACCACTTCTGGAGGACTGAATTGCTTTATATTAAGAGTCTGAATTAAATGTCAACTCATTTTATATTTAAGCGGGCCGTGGGAGTATCGGCAGCAGAGCGACATGACATGACAGCTCAAAAACCCTCAAAAAGAGGACGTCTGGTCACCCTAACACTGATGACTGAAATTCGACATTTTTTGCAACATCCCCATACTTGATATTGATTTTTAAGCACAATGTAATGTAACACTTAATTATTTCAGATATGCAACTTTTTGATTACAACTTACCGCATATTACTGATGCAACGCAATCGATAGCAGACGATATTGGTGGGTGTGCAGTAATGGATTAGCCAGTTGTTGACCTCTTGGCTCCTCCCACTGTTGCACACGTGGTGTCGATGTCGATGTGCAGCGGCTGTTCACCTGGGCCAGCGATGTCATCCGCCATTCGCCGCCGTAATATTCCAGGAGAATAATCCAGACGCAGCACTTTTCTGCCCAAGGTTCTTTTTTTTTTTTCATTTTTTTCATAACTGGAGGCAGCTGGAGAGAAGCTTACAGCGGCTTAATTAGAGAGCGGGAAGGCTGTTATCAGAAGGCCAGTTGCCGAGCTGGGTGCCAGCTGCCTGCGCTGAATGTTTCATCAGAGTCGAGGCGGGAGAGCCGTGGCCGACTGGAGATGTCAGACACAATGGAGGCAATCATTGAAAAAAAGTCCTGTGGTAGCGGGCTGGGGGTTTCAGCGGATGGACGAGGGTGGCTGTGAAGTCCTGGACTCACAGTGATGCACAGTGATGCATGTCTGTGTATGTGTGTGTGCGCTTATATACAGTGAGAACCGAATGCCCTTGTGAATTTAGTCTTCATTTTTAAAAGGTGGTAGTAGCCTAGTGGGTAAGACACTCGCCTGTGAACCAGAAGACCCAGGTTCAAATCCCACTTACTACCATTGTGTCCCTGAGCAAGACACTTAACCTTAAGTTGCTCCAGGGGGGGCACTGTCCATGTAACTACTGATTGTATGTCGCTCTGGATAAGGGCGTCTGATAAATAATGTAAATGTAAATGTTAATGTAAAAGACGTAGGGGCCTAGTAGGCACACTAATTACACAACATTTAGAAATACAACCAGAAGTGTCGGCTTGACTGTTAACTTTAACTTGGAGAGGACGATCCAAATACCCACGCAGCCCTACTTGCTGGTTAGTAATTATTTACGACACCCAGAAGTCTTTGGAAACAAAGTTTAAAAGGGGAGGAGCCTGTAGGCATGATTGACAGCTCTCCCTACTTCCTCATTCTGGAGGATTTAAACCCCCCTCCTGTCAATACGTGACACGCCCAGGTGTAGCACGGCGTCCGTCTCCTCCCTTTCTCCTCCATTTCCCTCCATTCTTTACACTCCTAATGCCCCATGTACACAAACAAGACCATGCCGACTACAACACCAACATTATTAAGCGCAGAATGTCTTATATAGCACCAAGGCAACATGGCCCCAAAAGTGGCGAACGATTTCCTCATGGGTTTAGGTTTAAGAGCAAGGTTAGTATAGATTTATAGAATGTTTACTCTCTGACAAAGCGTGCCTATGCAGTGACGACTGGATTGTTCAAGCAGTCTTGGTATTACTTTTAAAAAGGTCCTAGAGGATTCTTTATCGACGCTGATGTGTACTGTGTTGTATCTCACATTGGGCGGTAAATTCTGCCAGCATCTGTGTGTGTGTGTGTGTGTGTGTATATATTAATCATTTGTCTATCAGAGGCTCTCTGTGTTTTTTATTTAAGGGGGGGGGGGGGTGTATAGAATATGGGTGAAGGAGGATTTAATCAATTATTTAGGCTAAAATGGGGAGTACAAAGCAGCCACATCGGTGCCTGAAGCGGGAGAAGGAAAATTAGGTCAGTTTCATAATATTCTAACGGGACATGCACGCTGCAGATGCTTACTTATAGGGAAAGTGTGAAAGCGTGAGAAGATGAGGGACGGTTGATGCAAAAAAAAGTAATAAATCAAATGTAGAAAACAGAAATGAATGCGCATTGTCATTTCTCATTTATCCATTGTTAGATACTGATGGTTTCATTATCACCTTACTTGTTAGTTTCTTTGTGTGTTTTATGTGTGTTATTTCTGAGGTTGTGTTTGAGCTGTGAGAAATGCGATTCCATAGTCGGAAGGGGTGCATGAATGAGCGGAGAATTTTTAAGTGCGTCCGTCAGCTCCCCGCAGTGCAACGGAAGTTTTAGTTTTAATAAAGAAATCAGTAGCTGAAGCCCGGAGCCAGAGATGGAAATGTTGGTGGGGAATGCGTCACGGATGGCGCAGTATCTCCACTGTCCAGAGGGCCGTTATCCCATCTTGCGTGGGATTTCTTTCCTGTCCTACACCCTCTTCTCTGGTTCCTCAGTTGAGACTGAGGAGCAGTAAGGCCCTGCAGGAAGAAAGATGGCCCTGCCTGTAATGAACATTTTAAGGGTGGGATCAGGACGCCAAAGCCCCTCGGCTTTAACCCAGAGGAGAGGATTTCGGTATGATCGCCCTCCCCAACCACTTTCTCCAACCGCAGATTCTGCCACTCAAATCCAGATCTTCATCTACGCCCGCTGCCCCTCAGTGGAACTTGTTTGAGCTGTTCGTCAGCGGGCAGGGGGTGAAGAGTGTGGTTCAGCTGGCCGGTGGGCTTCTCTGCACCCCTCAGCATCCTTGAACCAGGTCCGGGAGCCTATGGCAGCGATCGCTGGGTGCTGGTTCAGTGCCGGGTGAACACAGAGGGTGAACAACAGTTTATCTAACCGGTGCTGTAGGCCTGACCGGTCCAGAGACGGAACTGTGAGGGATCATTTTACATTCGGACAGATATTCAACAGTTACAATCTATGTTGCTAAGAGTGACATGTGCGCAGGGTCACACGGACTTTTATCTCGTCGGAATAAAATGTTGCCATTCACCCATCCTGCAGATCTTTGGAAATCAGTCAACCCGGGGAGAAGCTGGGAATCCTTGTCCTTGCACATAATTTGAACCTTTTGTGACTCATGTGCATTTAACAGTGAGACCAGAGTGAATATGGTGAAAAGGGTCTTTTTTTTTTTAAGGGTAATTTAATTCAAACTATTGTACAATTTTGTATAAATAAGATTTTTATTTTAAAAAAAAAATGTAACTTTATATATAATGTTTAAGAATATTACAGAGACTAAGGTTGGAAAAAAGCTCAACGGAGGCGCATCGCATTCATTTTGAATTTTATTTTGGTGCACCGCAGGCCACCTGGACTTGTAGGACATTGTCATGATGGAGAGGAAGCGTCCTGGAAGAAAACAGAAGTTATCTTTGTCCTTTTCCTCTTTTGGCGCAGGATTCCTCTGCAGCATAAAAACAGACACGATGCGGAGGAGACACTTGATGATTGAAGAGCTCCTTGTTTCTTTTGGCACTAAGCAATCCTCCAAGTAACAGGACACTTTTCATCAACTTAATAGCAGCTTGGGTCGAATAAACCCAAATATCTGCCATATAGCGGCCATATTTTTCCGTGAGAAGAACCCTTTTCGTGTCGTCAGGCAGGAAGTTAACCGCTTTGTTTTTTTGTTTTCCTCTGAACTCTGACCTCGCGGGCGAGCAGCACGGGTCCCAGAGGCTCTTTAAATACATCAACACGTGCACAATCACCAACCTCCACCCCGCCTGGACAATGACTGGCGTTGTTGGTTTGTTATTGAACGGAGGCTGACATGCACGAAAGGCGCAGGAACAACGCGGATGGAATTTATTCGTATTATTTATGCTTCCTTCGTTTTTTTTGGAGGACTCATTTCGCAAGGAAACTTTCAGAGCCCTGAAGAGCGGCGCTAGGTGATGGCCGATGCATCCAAAGTAAAAACCTTGTTTTTGAGCCTACGTACACGAAGGGCACAGTCACCTTCCACATACTCGTTCATGTATTTATTTTACGAGGACCTCATTGGCCTTGCAGGGCAATGCATTAAAAAAAGAGTGTACTTATTTCAGTTATGCTATTGACAGAGAAGGAAATCTGTTCCTGAAGCGGTGGCATAAGCTCCCAAATCGGTTTTGAAAAGGTCACTGATTTGGCTGCTGGGTCGTTTCCAGCCATTTCTTCCATCACTAATTCTTATGGGCATTTTGCTGCAAACCTGCACATGAATGCCAGACATCAATCGTTCCTGCTAAATGATAATGCAGCATTAAAATGCTGATATTATGTGGCCTTTTGTACTTTTTATGGCATTTCCAGAGCAGAGCACTTTTTTCTCCTGAATACTATATATATATAGAAGCGTAAAATGAGATTCTTCTGTCCCCGTAGAGGACAGAAGTAGAGACGTTTGACCGGTCAAATAGCAATATGTAAAGATGAACACATGGGGAAATGTCCCACCATGGATGAGCATTGTTGGCAGAACTGTGATTTAGTTATATTATATTTTTATTGTGGTTTTTGGAACTCCTTAATATGAGTGCTATAGTTATAGCATTTTTCGATTGAATATTCATCTGATTTTTGTCACGTTCTAGTATCCCCAACTAGTGTAAGTATCTGATAAACAATTATTGGACAGGTTCTGCTTTATTTTGCCTTCAAAATCAGCCTCCTTGATGTCGGAGAGCTGACTTTTCAAAGGTCACATGACTGGATTTGTTCTCATTCATAACGGTAAAGTGATGATGGGGATAGAGAGGCTGTTATGGGTGGTAGTAGCCTAGTGGGTAACACACTCGCCTATGAACCAGAAGACCCGGGTTCAAATCCCACTTACTACCATTGTGTCCCTGAGCAAGACACTTAACCCTAAGTTGCTCCAGGGAGACTGTCCCTGTAACTACTGATTGTAAGTCGCTCTGGATAAGGGCGTCTGATAAATGCCATAAATGTAAATGTAAATAAATGTAAATGTTATGGCATGCATTCCTGTTACAACTCAAGGAAGAAATGAGAAGGTGATATTTCCTTTTTATATTTTATTCTGCGTCCCCGCCGCAGTCGACAAGGGCACTGCACAGCCGAGTTATGTGCCGCTGCCTGCAGCCCAGCGGGCCGAGTCTGCGTTCTGATGACAATGATCAAAGGTGCCTTTCTTTCTCACGACCGAATCGATAACAGAACCGAGGAGGAGGCTGCTGCCTACTTTGTTTTTATTCTTTTTGAAGGGAAACATTTGTAAATGAGCTGTGAAGTGTGAACGACTCTCATGAATGCCGAGATGCCGTCGCGGTGCTGGGGCGGCGGTGTTCCCCGTTGCAGGGCTTTGATGGGATCCACGTTTGAATGAAAGTATGCAGAATCACTGTGCCAGTACCGTCCGGACCTGCTGCCGATATGTTAAAACACCTGCGGACCCCGATTCCTTTACGGTTCAGACAGGGCCGGGTTTCGTTTTCCCTCTGATGTTCCATACTTTCAGCCTCATTTGACATTCTTGGATCAGGGCAGTTGGCTGAGTACCAATATCAGGACTGTGTAAATCAGAGTGTGATGTACAGTTTATATTGGTCAAAATGGGCATTTTGATTAATCCTATCATTTAATGCAAGTCCTGAAAAATTGGTTATGAAGGTAGAAGAAATTGCGCCTTTATAAGGATGCGGCCCTGGGATTGTGTAGGCCTGTAAATATTGGCCCGAGCCCGTCCTGACCCGGGTTGGGTCGGTGAAATGATCAGTTCTGGTCTATAGAACTGCTGGCCTGTCCTTATCGTATGATTCACTGCTTGTAAATTTGTTTTGGTTGTTGTTTTGCGTATGTCATTTTTTAAAGAAAATGTTCATTTGTTTTGCAATTCTTGGCCACCATTGGATTCTGTCGGGTTTGGGTTGGGCTCGGGCCAGGCTGGGCCTAACTTTTCAGGCCCAATTACAGCTGTAACCCAGTGGGCTCAGTTTAGATCACCCGGTGCACAGTTAGAAGCAGAAAAACACAAAAAACGTCTATAGTCCAGATTTTGTGCCACGTTCTTGGCATCACACAAACAAATCAGGTACATTGCTATCATGAATTATGCTGAATTGCTATCATGATGGCATGTTAACCTGGGCAAGCATATCAGGTCTCAGACAAGGAAATTGACCTGCTTGTGAAAGAAGTGAAAATGCATGAGCACATCATGGCACTTTTGCACCAAATCATGATTACCTAAATCGTGTATCTGATCCACGGGCCTTCTGCCATCCCTTTTGCCATGTGAAGTGAAGTGATTGTCACTGCAGCATGCACACGGTCCTCTGCTTTTAACCATCACCATTTAACCATGACAGGCGCCCGGTGAGCAGCGTGTGGGGACGGTGCTTTGCTCAGTGGCACCGGCAACCTTCTGATTACGGGGCCGATTCCTTAACCGCTAGGCCACCACTGTCCCTAGGCATTACCCGCTAGGCCATGTGACGCCCATGCACCTTATTAGGGAGTCCCAATCCATTGCACCTGGCACCAATTTTGCTTAATGGCTTGGGACTCCCATAAAGTTGGGGTGCAGCTGGCAGACCACGGCTGCGACATTCCAGTGAAATCTGTAGCCTACTTTACGTATGTTTTCGCCACACGCCCGCGGGTTTGTTTTTGTTTGTCCCTTTGTTGCTTCCTCAGCTTTGGCCTTCGAGCTGTTTTTTCCTTTGTTGTTTAATACATCCCATTTTCCCTGATGTCCCGTTTCTGCGCGTCCTTCCCCCGTCAACCCGCGGACGTGACAGAGCATCAGAATAGGGCACAGTTAGGATTAAAAGTGGGAACCTTCACTGGTCTAACAATTCGATTTGATTAGAATTATCAATGCATCGATAATCTACGCAGTTAAGTTAAGGCCTCATTTACACAGATAATTTGTGCTGAAATCCTGACGAATGTTAAACAGCGATGAGCGTTAAACAGTGTCAAACGAACAACTACAAAGCACAACTACAAAGCACAGCAAAAAAGGCATATGGCATTCATTGGGCATCCATTTCAAATGTCCATGTGGATGAGGCCGAATTAGGAGTGTCACTGTACTCAGATCAGGCAGCCACAATCACTACCGGCAGAAAATCACCAAACTACATCATTGAGATATGATTGTTATTAAATACTGCATTGCATTATGGGATCTGTAGGTTTTGTGTTGTCAGGGCTTCATATTGCCAGGTCATAATAATAGATCTATATAGTAATCTTGCACGAGTTTGACAGCCCCCAAAACAACATTTGCTTTAGTTGTGCCTGCTTACAGTAGTCTATTATTGTCTACTATTTATATTATTATTATTGGTGTTCAGAATACGGGACTGGAGTCAAAACCACCAATATTTCAGGATGTCCCGGACCATCCGGGACTGTTCGCAACCCAACCTGTTGGAGACTGTCTACTTCTTTTGTTTCAGCCTGTTTTGGGGTTTTGTGCCTTTTTGTTTAGTTTTTCATTCATTAAAGTTTTCTCTTTCACTTGCTGGTGATTTCTAATGAAACCCTTCCAAAACTGGGTAAAATAAGGGGAGTTTTAACCCTATTTAAGCAATAATAAAAATAAGTACACAGTGTTGCATTACTGTTGCATGTATTATATCTACACTTTTACTTCTAATAATAATAGCTCTAGTGGTATTATTGCAGCTGGTGTGGTGCTGCACTGTAGGCACATGGCAGTGTGTGGAACACAGCGAGTCCCAGTCCCAGTTTCTCATTAGCCAAGACGGGGATCCTGTGTGTTGACAGTCTGTCTGTGCAACTTGTGACAGTCAGTCAGGTAGATGTAGCATTTCCTGCCTGCATGCCCAATGTGTGTGTGTGTGTGTGTGTGTGTGTGGTTTCAGATTGTATGAAATGTTAATGTGGCTAGGCGGTGGGCACGAGTGCAGAAACATCTGTATTAGGCAGCCCGGCGTTTGGCAGGCTGAGGGTCCTTGGAGAGACAGATGAGTTGCTCATCCAGGAGAAGGCAGCTTTGATCAGTTCCTCTGATTTCCATATCGCAAATATGCCAACCCCTCCGAACCCCCCACCCTCTCCTCGCGCCCCCCCTCGCTGCAGAAGTAAGAGGACAACAAGGATTATGAGTCATTTCGGTACAGCCGCAGCAACTTGTGTCTCGGTGATACAAATAGCAGCCTGGAATAATTATTCCGTGTTCTGCAGTTTCGCTCCCTCTGATCATCTCCGGGCGCCAGCGCTTGCTTACTCAACGCTGACAGATAAAAAAAAAAAAAAAAGTGCTTTCTTTCAGCTTCTGTTTTCACATTTATTTGTGGGAGCTGATGGGAATACACTCTGCCATTTGAAAACTGTGATGTAGACTAAATGCTAATTTTCCCGTATAAATTAACAATCATTTTAACCCGGTTCTGTGAATCTGGTGTAATTCGCTCTTGCTCAGTCACATTCACAAACAGTATAATGAAATCATTTTAATTGTGTAAATATAGTTTTTTTTTTTTTTTACCCTACATACATCCGAATTGTGCTCAGCTAATACCAAAATGTATATGCTTGTTTATGCACGCACAAATGTCTATTGTAAGTTTTCTAATAGTATTCAATATTTTAAGGACGGTTCCACTTCTCCACGTCCTGTGATAAGATATGAAAAAGATCATGCATTGACTGTAATCTTGCATTTCTAAAAATGTTCCTGGCAGGCCTCCTTAAGTATTCCATTAATAAGTATTTCCCCTCCACTTTTATCTCCAAAAGGCAGCGCGGCCACGCCAGGCTACGGTCTCTCGGCGCGAGCCAGTTCCGCGCGGCGTCCCCTCGTTTCCCGCGATCGGTCGGCCTCTCCTCGCGCCGTAGCATTATGCTAATCCCCTTCCCGCCGCTAATGTTTGCTTTGACATTGAGCCGATGCGCCGTTCCTCGGGGGCTCGAGTGCTCATTGTGCGCCACTGGCATGTGAAGAGGAAGAAGAAGAAGAAGAAGAAGAAGAAGAAAAAAGCAGCGCGTGAAAGAAAGCGGTGACAGTGGCGTGACCCCTGCGTTGGTGGGAAGTCGAGTTTTGCGAAAACATTGGCTCTGCTGTCGGCTTCATGGTGCCCGATGCTCGACGTTATTCTCTACAAATGAACGTTTATTTTGAGTCACGTTGGAGGTGCATCTCCCGTCTCTGCCACGTCACCTTCAGAAAAAGACTTTCGTGCAGCTTCCGCATTCGCACCTTCCCGCTTCGACGGCCGTGACCCACTTTTCAGTGCACGGCTTCTATAATCCTGTAAAGCTTTTGTTGAAATATTTTTCAACGTTCCGAGTCAAATGAATGCGGATGGGTTTTTTTTTTTAAGTTCACCGGCAGTGTGAATTGTTCCACCAGCGTTCGTAACAGGATTATTGGCTGAACGGCCACATGCACCAGGTTATGGGCAGTTGGATCAGCGTTGTCACCTTCGTCTAAACTTAAACCTCCGAGCTTTTCCATGTGTAGTAAAAAAAAAAAATTAAGCGTCTCTGCGGCGTTGAGGCGTTTAGAACTGAACAAGAAAAAAGCTGAGAAACGCACTACTCCCCAGTGTCAAATGGTAGACGCAGCCAAGCCCACTCGGGTCACTGTCACCGTCAGGGTGACACCCTGTGACATGGCAGCCATCGCCAAAACCCTGACCCACAGTCCTTTCTGGTCTTCTGTCTGCTGTCACATCCTTTACGTGTCATTAGGTTGCTTTCTGAGCCAAAGCCACGGAACCGCCGTGTCACCCTCTGAGCAGATGGTTGACAAAAGTCCAGGGTAGGAGGTCATGAACTAGATGAGACTGATCGTGCGTACAGGAACTTTATAATTTTTTAAACCTTCATTAGTAGAAGACAAAGCTATTTACGATTTTGTCCTGTCAATTGTTTAAAAAAAAAGGTAACTCAGTAATTGCACAATCTGCAAAGAATTCATCTTGGTTTATCGTTTCTTGCGGCCTCAAATCCGCTCGTGCCATTGCGTGCTAAGCGGCTATGTCGGTTGCCGCTTGCGGTGTGACTGTAGAGCAAACAAAATACAGGCGCGTTGGTGAGGTTACTTAACCTTAACTTGTTAAATCTTTTAAATGAATCTCAGCGACTTTATGTGCTCAATTTGACAGTTTCCTTCTTTATTATCCGTGAATGACATTGCATTGTTTTTTGTGCTGTTTTACATAGTATTGTTTTTTTTTTTGGGGGGGGGGGTTCTACTACATGTATGTGTTGTGTTGCAAACAGTTGGAAAAAATTCCGCATGTGTAGCATGTGTGACCATGTAGCGGTGGTAGTAGCCTAGTGGGTAACACACTCGCCTATGAACCAGAAGACCCAGGTTCAAACCCCACTTACTACCATTGTGTCCCTGAGCAAGACACTTAACCCTAAGTTGCTCCAAGGGGGGGGGGACTGTCCCTGTAACTACCGATTGTAAGTAGCTCTGGATAAGACGCTCTGTCAATCCTCCAGGCCTATATACAGTTTTGGAAGGTTTGCATGTGCCTTATCTGTATTGCGTGCATATTGCTTAGCGTCAGAGGGACCAAAAATCACATGAGCGTGGAACACCATCAGCTCCTCCTTTAACAAGCGTGCCGGGCCCGAAAAGTCGGAGGGGGTCCGACTGATGACGAAAAAAAATGCGCCCCTCTTCTGCCTTTAAACAGTTAATAAGGTTCTGAAGTGCATGGGGAGAGGGGTGGAGCAATCAAAGCTGCTGCCGTCGGGGTCGGGTAGGAGGGCCATGAATGATTTAGCATTGCTGCGCTGCGTGTGCGTGAGATCTCCTTCCTCAGACTGCCACAAATGCTCTACGTTTTAAAACAGCTTAATTAGGCACCCAAATTACACTCCAAATATTCTTATATAGGACAGAATCAGCAGAATCTGCAAAAAAAAGAAGAGAGAGGATTAGATGAACGGAAACTTTGGTTCTGATTTCTAAATTCTCAAGACATCAGTTCAAACAGAGCTGTAGTTGCAGCTTTTTTCATTTTCCCCCGTTATCGGGAGGTTTTTAAAAGCCCTTGTTTTTGGTTGGGCCGGGCGCCAGGGAGCCCCCACTGCCGGAGCGTGATAAGTGGATTTCTCCTCTGCCCCTCGCAAATCCTGTTTTAAACAAAAAAAAAAATAAAATGCCTCGATTGTGAACGAGGAGCCTATTTTTGGGAAGGAGCAGCAGATCGGGACGGAGGGATTGCGCGCAGCGCTGCGAGTGAAGATACGTGGACGGGATGTTGGCCCCTGGGTTTTTTTTTTTTTTTGGAGAAGCCAAGCCCTCTGCTTATTCTTGCAGATAATGAATGCCGGAGATCTCTGGGGAGGTCCCATTGTTCTTGAGCTGAGAACAGCGCCTTCGCTGTTTGTGTGATGCGAGCAGCACGAACATGAAAAAGTTAAGATAAATTAAAATGTGTTTTAAATTTTAAACAACAGTACATGCAGTTCCAACAACGAATTACCTTTGTTATTTGAACCAAAGATTATTACTTGTTTAAAACAGAGGAGAAGGACGCTGCGCTACACCTGGACGTGTGACGTATTGACAGAATGAGGGTGTGTATGAGCTGTCAATCATGCCTACAGGCTCCTCCCTTTTTTAACTTTGTTCATAAAAACCTTTCTTAAGTTCATGTTACGGGGATCAGAAATAATTACACTGCTGGGTGGGTAGCTAGCTCCTCCTCTCCAACATACGTCTGTAAATCCTGAACACGTGAAAGTGAAAGTGAAGTAATTGTCATTATGATGAACAGCAACCTTCCGTTTTACGGCCGTTTCCTTACCCGCTGGTCCAACCACCTCCCCAAACTGGACGTTATTTAATGTTAGAAAAATCCGGCCCAGTGTGTTTCACTGATGAGCAGTGCTGCAAGTTATCATTGATGTCCAACAATGAGAGATAATGACAAAATTGTCTCGTTATTTATGGCACTTTTGTTGTGTAGACACAGATATTGTATGACGGTCTCAGGGCACAACTTGCTTTGGTCAAATAATGGTGCTGTCATCAGTTCTTACATCAGTTCTGCTGAATTGCTCCTCAGCTTCATCTTTGCCTGTGTTCATTTGTAACCTGATCCCAGGGAAGCGGTCACAGGAAGCCGTGCAGTTGAGTTGAAGGCGGGACCGGACACGCGCTGCTTTGAACAGGGATCGGAGACGATGCCTGGTGCTTCTTCACGGCTCTTGCGAAAACACAGCGACCGTCGGGGCACCCCCGATGACCTCTGTGGGGGAAACCACACACGGCCCCTGCCCCTCCCCCATACGTCTGACCTCCACGGCAGCATCAGTTTTAGTGTCTCGGTTGGCCTGGGTTTGGGTAGTCGCATCCAGGTCGCGACTACCTCTCGCGAGAATTGCGAGAGAAAGAAAGCAATATTGTGCCTGGCGATTCTCCAGCTCCAGCCGGGAGACAGAATGCAGAGGGGCTGCTGAGAGTTTATGAAAACAGTTGGTTGCATCTGTAGTGACTTGTCTTTCGGTGCTAACGGGGGCTTACTCTCCCCTCGTTTGCGTTTTCCCCTCCTTTATTGGCTCCTCGTGCCCTCGCCGCTTGCTGGGGTTTCCTGTGTGTTTTCAGAACAAACCCGCCTAATCACACTATTATATAATGACCTTGACCTACACACTGCGTCTAAAGCTGAGCAGTAATGCCGAGTGAATTGCATGTGCAATTGGCCAGGGCCGCCTTTGCGTGTCAGCCTGCGTCCATTTTCCAGTTTACAAGCTCCTTCTCTTCAATATCAGCTCTGAAATACATAAGGCGTCGCACCACAAAATCATATCTATAACTAGTCTGTGGGGCTTACTTCTTCTTAACTTGTTCTTAAAGACAACTTCTGGTGAACGTTTCTTTGTAATACTGTTCAGTGCATGAACAGTATTACATTCATTATGGGGCAGTGATGACCTAGTGTAAAAAGTGAAAGTGAAGTGATTGTGAAACACTGCAGCACAACACACGGTGACACAACGAAATGTGTCCTCGGCTTTTAACTATCACCCTGAGTGAGCAGTGGGCAGCCATGACAGGCGCCGGGGAGCAGTGTGTGGGGACGGTGCTTTGCTCAGTGGCACCTCAGTGGCACCTGTCCTACGCAGGCTTTAGCCTCTGGTGGTTTGTCACACTAAGCACGATTACGTGGAGATTAAAGGCACCTTCTCTTTGTAAGTTCTGAAGATAACAACAGAACCCAGGGCCAAACTCTTGGGCAAATGAGACAGGGCCAGACACAGCATGTGTGCACGTGTAAGTGTAAAAGTGTGCAAACCTTTGTGAATGGTTAATAAACACCAATATTTACAGTGTCTTCTCCTACAGTTCTGCAACATTTACATTTACTTGTAATTGCAGATCTGATATTTAGGAAGAGAGTGCCAAAAGGAGAGAGACGAAACCATTGAAAACCATTGAAAGCCATTGAAAACCAGCCAAGGGGCTTCTATCTTTTAGACCTTGACATGGCAACGGAGATATTGGGCAGGCTTGAAGATTCTGAACGGATGCCGTTCCTGAAATTATGAACTTGTTAAGTAAAACCGTATACCTCTGAAGGCCTAGTTCTTCTCTGCAGTGCATTAAATATCCAACCACCCGTACTTGACTGTGGAGCCGCAGTGTGTGTGTGTGTGTGTGCGTGTGTGTGTGTGTGTGTGTGTGTGTGTGTGAGCATGTTTGTTTGCAATACCATCTGATATGCAGCGATTCCCCCGGGATGCGGGTTAGCACTGGATGAGGAACGCGTCTTGATTCGGTCCGTGGTGCACTACATGAAATACTAATCAAACCACTCGTCTGCTGGGCTGGAGCATTTCTGTTATTCATGTACGTGAATCCATAATGCATGCGGGGCAAGGGGGAAAATAGCTCCCCTCCGCTACTGTAGCCCCGCGAACGGCCACAGAAATGTGTTTGCAGAGCAGTTAGCACAATGGGGTGAGAGGCTGCGATATACGTTACGTACCCTGAGGGGATAATCCCGGCCTCTTCATATCGCCGTGTCTGAAATGATGCTGAAATGATTCTGTAATGATCCCGGGATGGTGACTAATCTACAATCAATCGGTGTCAGCCCGCTGTCTGGTCGCTCGCGCCTGACGGATGATGTTGTCAATACCCGCAGTGCTGGTACAGTTCTATTGACCTTTCCGAGGTTCCTCGCCCGCTTCCGCGGTGGGGTCTTTTACGGTTGCAATTCTCAATCATCAAGTGAAGTTTCAACATGGCAGGACGTGCGATAATTCGTTAGAAAGTGATGCGGCGTAAGCATTTGGCCACGTTACTAACTACAGACTGTCACGCCCGGAGGAGAAAAGCAAATCAATACTATAATCTACACCTCCAGTACAATTTTACAGGATACAAGTCTACTGTAAGCAGTAGCCTGTATCCAATGCAGTTTGTACGATGCATTCTTGCCAGGTCTGTCAATCAGTTTAAAAATGTGAATGTGTTGGCTAATCACAATCCGGTTTATTGTGGGTTCATTTTGGCCAATTTTACAGAAGATTGGAAAAAGTAATCATACTTGCTGGATCTTCTTCTGGGTTTGGCCTCACCCATTAGGGGGTAGCAAAAGTGGCTCAACTCTCTCCATTTCCACCTATTAAATCCAGCTGCTGGATGATGCAGTTCATATCTTTTGTCAAAATATGCCATCCATCATACTGTTCAGAAATTGGATGCTTGGAGCTGGTGCAGGGTGTTGAATGTGTGGCAATGGATGTTACAGTGGCAGGGGTGTTTGGGGTGCTGGCTTCTTCTTTCTCTTCCTTCTCTCAACTGGTTTCTACTTTCCATGTCTAGATGTGCGTGTGGTAAGAAGACCTACCTGCTCAATCACTTGAGCATCACCAAGTTGAGGAACCATCTCTGGCCAACGCAGCCAGTTCTCTTGCCTGAAAGCTTTTCGGTGCACTGTTGCCCAGCCTCTTTTTGTACATCGAGAGCTGAACAAAATTGCATCAGGGGCTGAAGAGTCCTCCCATTATTGTTGGTTCCATTTTTGGAAAGAGGATTTAGATGGCTAAGTTTGTTTGTGCAACAAAATGGGGTCAGTCATTCATTTTTGCTTTTTGCTCTTTATGGAAAAATAAAACTTGGAATATCTCAAGTGCCGCTCGCGAATGCTGCCAATCCACAGATAGCTCTGCGGAGAACCAGTCACAACACAGGAAGGATTGGCAATAATTACACATTTCCCATCTAATTTCTGCTAATTCCTCCCCAAGTGGCCCTCACCGTCTCCTAATGGGTCATGACTGGTGGATAATTATGAATGCAAGAACACAACATTGCTGCTACTGTGCATTTGAGGAACGGTCATGCCAAAACTCCGCTGGGTGCCTCTGTGATGGGCACCCATTAGTTGTGGTGGTTGGGATTTCATAAAGGGAGGACTTTATTGCCATTTGTTGCGGTTATCAGTCAGGGATGATCAGAAACAAAAGAAAACTCTCGTAATCTTGGCTCATAAAATATTTATAGAAGACGGAACGTGAACCACTTCTTCCAAAGCGTGTTTTTTTAGCTGGGAGCTGGCATTTTTTATCTCCCTCTGCTATGTACCGCAGCGCCAACCGGTTATTGAGAGTCAGGGAAGTAGAGACTCTTAAGGGATTTTGTTCTACCTCTTAATATTCACCTCTCATCCTCTCGCTCTCGACACGCTCACACTTGAGGTGATTGGATGTAATGAACATGAAAATGTTGATGTCAGCTCAGAGCTCGTTTGAAAGAGATATCAGTCTGAGTCCCCCCCCCCCCCCCCCCCCCAACCCTTTCTCTCCGTCTAGCCAATCTGTGCCTTGAGGAATTGGTTTCAGCGAGAGGGGAATGTGCCCATCTCTTGGCAGACCCATGTGGAAGCTCCAGGCGGGATTGCGCATGATTACTATTTTTTCACTCCCCACAAAATGTACCTGGCTTTGGACATTCAAATGCGTTGTACAGGTGCATGCAAGGAATGCTGAAAAAAAGAATCACCCTGTGACACGCCGCAATAAGACGATTGTGTTTTCCAGGGGCCGTTAATTATCAAGTGTGGTTACACATCACTTTAACTGCACCCTAACTGCAGATTAAGGCGTCATGGCAGCCATTACCCTGCCACAGTTTATAACTCTGTTAAACAGGATTTAGCACCAGGGTTGATGAGGCTTCCTCTCCTCCTCCCTTGTTTCCCCCGCTGTGGTTCCCGGGAGGACGTGGGGCCCTCAGGTTCCTCAGGAACCCATTCAAATCGGCATCACATTCACAGGCATGCCAGAAAAATAAAGATTGCACCTCCACTGTCAGTACCATCCCGGAGACAGGAACAATTATCAACATCCTGCTCTGTACCATTTCACCAAACATCCATCTTGAATCAAGCTCGGCTGATGCAACCTACAGTAAGAGTAAAGCAAGTTGACAGAACAATCTTTGTCCTTGGTTCAACAACACACTTCTCATAAATTAAAATGGTTTTGTGCACATTAATTGGTGTTGAATTCATACACAAATACAAACTTTAAAGCAACTTAGTTTTTTGATGAGTTATAAGTACTTGAAAAGTACTTTGGGGTTTTATTGGATTTAGTTGAACCTTGTTCTTCAACAACAACAACAACATTTATTTCTTATATAGCCCATAATCACATACAGTATGTCTCAATGGGTTTTGACAGGCCCTGAAGTTGACCCTCCTGTACACAAGGAAAAACTAAAAAAAAGGAAGAAATCTTGGGAGTCATACAGAGGGACCCCCTTCCAGGGTAGAGTGAGCCTGAAAATGGTGTCAGTGCAGGGTTTGTGATTATGATGCTACTGGTCCATCTGAAAATCCCTGAAACATTAGTTGTTACGGTAGTGGTGGCTGTGGCGATCCTCTGGTTCATTTCATGCTAAGTTGTCGTTTAGCAGTTTTCAGGAACCAGGATTTATCTGCTGGTATCTTCACTAGAGTCTGCCAATAGTCTATGCGCTTCAGTGTCTCAGAGAGAACAAACAGAAGCCGTGGCTGTTGGTGGCATTGTACAACTGATATTGAAATATGTGGTTATAGTGGTATATTTGTGCAACAGTGGCCCGGTACCCCAACTAGGACAGCCTAACTAAGGTGAATTTAACACTGTCTGTGTCTAACAGGGTTACTGTGTGATAAAGTGGACTTAATAAGTGACATTGTGTCTGGGACTTTACCAGAAGACCAGAGAAAACAGATGTGTTCCCAGCTGTGACCTTCTGTGCTTTGGGTACTTCAAGTGAACCTTGACAGAACCTTGAGGTGGTAGTAGCCTAGTGGGTAAGACACTCGCCTGTGAACCAGGAGACCCAGGTTCAAATCCCACTTACTAGACCATTTAGAGCTTTTTAGGTCAAAAGTAGGATTTTGTACTCAATCCTAAATTTGATGGGCAGCCAGTGCAGTGATTGTAAGACTGGGGTGATGTTCTAGTTAGAACTCTGGCTGCAGCATTCTGAACTAGCTGGAGTTTACTCATGCACCTACTAGAGCATCCAGACAGTAATGCGTTGAAGTAATCTAACCTTGATGTAATGAAGGCATGGACCTAACTTTTCTGCATCGTGCATTGAGATGGTGTTTCTTGTTTTTGCAATATTTCTAAGGTGAAAGAATGCATGCAAATCAAATGAGAGACCTGCATCAATGAGCACACCTAGATCCTTTACCTCAGTACTTGGTGAGATAGAAAGGCTATCCAGAGTTATGATGTAGTCAGCAAGCTTATGTCTAGCTGCTTGAGACCCAATTACAAGAGCTTTTGTCTTATCAGGGTTTAGCAGAAGAAAGTTGGTGAGCATCCACTATCTAATGTCCTTCAGACAATTCTCTATTCTGTTCAGCTGCTGCCTCTTGTCTGGCATTGCTGATAAATATAACTGTGTCATCAGCGTAGCAATGAAAGCTAATACAGTTTGTGAAAGCTAATACTGTTTACGAATGACGTCACCTAAAGGTAACATGTATAAGGAAAATAGCAACGGACCTAGGACAGAACCTTGTGGAACACCAAACTCTACTAAGTGAAGACGAATCACCATTTTTTTCCACAAACTGATACTGATCGGTCAGATATGATCTGAACCATACAAGGGCTGTTCCCTTAATCCCAAAAGCATTCTCTAACGTGTCAATAGCATGATCAATAGTGTCAAAAGCTGCACTCAGGTAGGCTACTAGTGGTGGTAGTAGCCTAGTAGTTAGCACACTCGCCTATGAGCCAGAAGACTCAGGTTCAAATCCCACTTGAGCAAGACACTTAATCCTGAGTGTCTCCTGGGGGGACTGTCCCTGTAACTACTGACTGTAAGTCGCTCTGGATAAGGGCGTCTGATAAATGCTGTCAATGTAAATTTAGGTCAAACAGGACAAGCAGCGAGATGCGGCCCTGATCAGAGGCCAAGAGCAGGTCATTAACCACTTTAACCAGCACTGTCTCAGTGCTATGATGGGGTCTAAATCCTGATTGATATACTTCATAAATGTTGTTGCTGTCTAGGTACGTGCTCAGCTGCTGGTCTACGAGTTCAGCGGGGTCTGACGGTTGGTCGAGTTCAGCGGGGTCTGACGGTTAGTTGATCAGCGTTGATAAATCTGGTAGGGTATTAAGAAACCTCTGCTGTACTTGATGTAATTGTCCATTTGTCTCTATAGCAAGGGGAGTTGAGTTTATTGTCTCTGATATATTTAAAAGCGATAAGGAAATGATCTGAAATATCTGCATGGCTTCATCATTTTAGTTATTTTTCTAGCCATGGTTCATTTCCAGCAGGAAGCCCTCTTTATTTGCTAAAACTGTGGCTTTTCCCACTAATCTTCAAGGGACAAGCAAACTGTAAATGAATCGAATGGTCAGAGTCCCATCTATTACAAATCCACAGCATCTGAGGAATAAGAGTCCATTAACATGGGAGGCACTGGCGATTTTCTCAGAGAGGAGCCCCATTCATTTTCTTTCATTGGCTCTAGCTGCAATTTAAGCCTCATAACAAATAATACTTCCTTTATGAGCATCCCAGAACACTATATCATGTTGATTTCGCATTTTGGAAAAAGAAGCGAATGGCCGCTCGAGGGAAATATCATGAACAAGCAGGAAATAAAAATAGGTGGGGCGCTTTGTGATTATAAACACAATTCATCATCTGAACTATTACCGTCAGTCAAATTCCCATCGTTATTCATTTTCATCTGCATTTATGGACAAACATGAATATTACTGCTGGCCGTGTTAATCATACGGTGGCATATGCTCACATGAAAAATATATTTAATGTTTAGTTTATATGGACATTAACATTCAAACCTCTCATAAAAGTAGCAGTATTTTAAATTGACATATTATTGGTTTAGAACAATCAGAATTTAGATTCATCTTTCATTTGTAATAAATGCATTTATAATCCTATTATACTGTCTATACTGTGTGGCAACCCCATCACATTTTAAACTTTTATTAGATCATGATAAATTTCACACATCATTACATTCCAGTATTGTATTTGTTGCAACGTTTGCACATATTCCGGATGTTTTCTAAAGTTGCACTTCCATTTTAGGGTTTTATGGTTTGTCTATTCCATGTGCCTCTTTATGCACTGAGAACTGGATGCACAAGATCTCACCTCTATGTATTCACGTGTACAGCTGAGATGAACATAAAGATTTCTTTGACCTTTATCTTGCTGGCTTTTCCAAGTTTTGCTGTGTCATGGCTGATCCGCACATCATGTGTTTTAACGGTTGCACTACTGGAGGCAGAGAATGTGTATAAAAGCCTCAGTGGTCTTGAGGGTTGTTTCTTTCCTTCTACAAAACCTGAGATGCTCGATTGTCAACACACACTAGATTTTGTCTTTCCGGGTTGATGCAAGAATTTGGGACTCAGCAGTAAAAAGAGCTGTTGTGCTTTTCATACAAGCTCCTGTGATGGCATTCTTCACAGTGGTCTCCTCAGTCTATAGTATCCTGCAGTACAGACTGATGGTGAAGCGGGAACCATATTGCAGTGAGTAACTATGCAATTCTCTGCTTGTCTTCTTTGTTCTCAGTGGACAAACACAATGCCAGTCTCACTTTGGACACATCTCTGGGATGCTGTGGATTACCGGGCCACACATGGCCCGACATGGGGACTGTGACCCTGGAGAGGGGTCACCCGAATGGCTCCCCCCTGACCCTTTGTCCTCCTTGTCCTCTCGTGTGGAATGAAGACAGCCAGCCGGGCCACGCCGTGCTCCGACCTTGCCGTCGCCCCGATGAGGCGCTACAGGACGGGGGTCTACCCCTTCCTCTTCCCATCGGTGATCAGCAGCCTACCGCTGCCCCCGCCGCCAACACCACAGCTCCTCCAGGAGCACAACAACCCCAGTAGTGGCAGCACACCTTCCCCAGTAGGTGAGTCCTTTTGGGTGCCCCATCAATCTCCATATCCACATTCCAAACCTCTACTTTGGTTCTTTGCTCTGCATTGTGAACAAAAGTTGACGTAAGCTACAGTAATTGCCCTTCTTTCCCTCAGGGGACCGGGCATTATGGTTGATATTATGTCAGCTTCTGTTGGCAGATGATCATGCTGAACCATTATTTATCTGTGTACACACACATCAGTGCTTGTTTAAAGCAAAGCATGGGATTTGGTCCACATGAAGTCCATCTGGGCCAAATGCTGAAGGGATTACTGGCTTCGGTGCAGGAAAGACGAGCGCTTTAGTGAGTGTTGGTGTGACATTTGGATGAAGAAATAATGTAGCTGCTGACTGCTTTAGACTGCAAAAGGGCGGTGAAACTACCGTGTGAAAAGCTATGGTGCAATAATTCAGCTACTTGTTATTTCGCTCCCTGGTTATCTCTGCAAGCAAGCCCTCCCCAAGCCTGCACACTCATAGCCACAGGCTCTGGTTTTCTCATCCTTACTTAATGGTGGCTATCTTGGATCGGGGCCCGTAGCCGCTCAGGTCCAGCCATCACATCTGCCTTCTCATGGCTGGTCCACATGGCCTATTTGGACATAAAGCTCCAGGCCTGGGGGGCCGGGGTCAGTATACAGAGGTGAGGGTAGGGGTGTTGGGCAGCGGCGGGCGATTCAGAGGACGCGCTTCCAGCTCCTTCCCCACTGTGCAGGTTACATTGAGCATGAGTCACATGGTGCCAATCACCAGCCAAACCAGTTCTGGCTCCCTCCCATCACTCACATCGATCCTCAATATGGACACGCTTACTGGTTAAGTGCAGATCTTGAATAATTTAGCAAGGCTCTTGCTAGTTAAATGCATGTTATGCATTGTGGGGGTCTGTTAAACCATTTTTTTTTGCCAAATGCTATTGACTTATTATACAATTTATTGCAGTGATTGCATGACTGTGTTGAAATGTACTGACTGAAGATTTGGAGGGGAAAAAATGAAAAGTGCCAGCTTTGGAGAGAATAAATCACAGGGAAAGGAGAGAAAATGAAGTTGTCAGGGCATAAATAATTCAGACGTTCTTGTCACATGCTATGCTCACACAGCCCCAGCCTCTTTACAACACCAATGTCAGTGTCTGTGCCTCTGTGCGTTTCTGAGCCCACCTTGCACCCTTTCCCACCCCTACAATTACAGCTGCTTTTGCAGCTTGCAATACCTGCTCCGGCAGGGGGAACATCAGGCAGCCCGGGTCCTCTGGGGAACCTCCTGCTTTACCTCAGCGGGAGAGGTGGTGCTCTGAAGCAGCCGAGGATCAGTCCTCCCGGGGCGTGGGTGTAGCTCTGAAGTGTAAATAAACATCACCCCGGTGCAGACACGTCACTGCAATTACACGCCGAGGGTTTGAAGATGCTTCTTCTGAGCGCTCCCAGAGTCTGGCGGGAGACAGCGCTGCGCCAGCCGGCAACTGATGTCTTTCTCAGCCGCCGCCGCAGTACTGAATACCTGCACAGTATCTAATCATGCATTTTGCCTTGGATTTATGGAATAGTTTGCATTTGTAGAGATAGTAAATATTCTAATATGTACCTTTACTAATAAAAAATGATTTGGCAGTATGAAATCTACACAATCTTCATATTTTGTTGCATTGGTTTCTGCATTGACACTCATGTGAAATGAATTATGTATTACCTTGTTGGTCAGACACATTTGCAATGGGGAACCAGGACATAAAAGAGCCAGAGTCAGGGGTGACGAATCAAATACAACGGCCGCAAAAACCCAAATGAAGCAGAAGATCGGTGCTAATGAAGAAATGAAACAGCTCTATTGGCATTTACCTGAAAACAGTGTCTGTTCTGTCTTTGGGGTCGTCGGGTCGTCGATTGAAGCTGAGGTTCAAAGCTCTGTGTGTAAAACATTGACAATAAAACCTTGCTTTAAAATGCGTCTGAACTTTTGACGTTGATTGAAGTTGGAAAGAGCGCGACGCAATGAATATCAAGTTGGTGAAATAATGGTCAGGTTTTGAATGTGAGGTGAACCTCTCAGGATCCTTTGGGAGGGTCACCTGCTGATTGCAGAATAATGGTGACAGGATACAGTCCATGCGCCTTTCAAGTTCAACCTTCAAATTAAACGTGTTGTAGACACCATTAATGTTAGTATTCTAATGTTAGTTGTATTTGACTATATTTTACCCAATAGTGTCACTTAACCAATTTTATTTAATCAACTCTATAATCTACTATAATCTAAAAGATGTGTAAGAAGATGAAAAAAATGCACAATAAAATTGGGTATCTCCAGGAATGGCTTTATATTTTGGAAAGAACTGGGATCTGACGTAGCAGTGAAATGCCACCCGCTGACTTAGCTTACTAGCTAGCTAGCAAATTATGCAATGCAATTTAAAACTGAGGCAGAGTAAAGATCTTTGGTTTATATATTTCCGTTTAACCATCGTAAATGTAAAAAATTGCTAGATGGGTAATGGCAAGGATAAACCTGAATTCCGACAACAGAGAGTAAACTTTTATGACTTTTACGAGAAAAACCACTTCGGGCAGTGTTACCTCGCTGTGCTGCATTTCTCAGTTGTTTATCCTCATATATAGTGATTCATTGTGTTTTATTGAAGAACTGTGCAGACAGTCTGGAGGTGCTGTGGTTAGCTCTACTTTCTCGGAACAAAGAGATATGGGGGCTGCTCCTGGATACATAAAATGTGTGTTCATGGACATATTGCTAGTCTATTACTAACTTTACTAGTTTGAACAGTCATTCTGAGGACTCTAGGCACTGTGAGGACTCCTTCCTCAGGGCGGATTTTGAAACATGCTTGTTGAGATGGACATTGAGACCTCTCAAGAGAGCGGGAAGTTGTTTAGCTCACTGCAGAATTATGGATCTGTTCGTTCCAAGGCTCTCCAAACTTTTCCCTTTGTCCCTCTGGTGTGGAGCGCACAATTTCTGAAACCCAGCCTTGAATCTGCAGTCAATATTTTCCTGTCTCGCAGTCTGTCAGAGCGTTTACTCTGTGCACCACTTTCCCAACCTGTCATTTCTCATCACCTCCATCTCCCTCTCGGTAGTCTGTCAGGAGGTCACGCTGATCTCTACCTGCTGAAGCTTTACCTCTCCGTGACCCCGCTGAATCGTATCAATGCATTCATCTGCTGTCTGAATGTCAAAGCGCCCACGGTCCATGTCTCAAAATTCATGTTCAGGCCATTTGTCTTTTATGTGTGATAAAAAAAAATATATAAAGTGCTTATGAAAACATCAGTTTATGCTGCCGTCATAGCTGTAACATAACAATGTCCATTTCAGGAGTAAAGCATTTCCAAGATGACATTGTGAAGACACATCATCAAATATGTCTATATTTCAGGATTTTGTGACTGAATATTATGTTCCGGAATTGAGTCTGTGCCCTCTACTTTTTAGAAGTTTTCCTCTGTGCACTCTATGCAAGAACCTTTTTTTGCCCTCGCATTTAATTGACTGCATTTAATGTCACAATTGCAGTGTAAATGGATAAAAGAACATTTTTGCAGTGTAAAAGAATATTTTGTTATTTTAATAAATGTACAAAAAAAACTTTATGGTGTTTTGTTGAGGAAAAATAATTATTCAGCTGGCCTTCTATTTAATGAATTCTGATGTAAGTTATAGGCCTTAAATGATCATGCGCATTTGACAGCTCCATTCCAAATCAGGCATTAAATTACACAGATAAACCTTTGAAGTTAAGTCAAAGTAACAATTTTTGTCATTGTGATACACTGCAAGCACATCACAAGGTGCAGAAAACGAAATTGGAAAGTGAAGTGATTGTGAAACACTGCAGCACAGCACGTGGTGACATAACGAAATGTGTCCTCTGCTTTTAACCCTGCATCACCCTTGGTAAGCAGTGGGCAGCCATGAAAGGCACCTGGGGAACAGTGTGTGGGGACGGTGCTTTGCTCAGTTGCACCTCAGCGGCACCTTGGCGGTTCAGAATTCGAACTGGCAACCTTTCTATTATGGGACACCACTGCCTAGTGTGTCCTCTGAATTTAACCCATCACCCTAAGTGGGAAGCGATGAAAGGCATCCAAGGACAGTACCTTGATCCATGGGGACCTCACTGGATCATATTAATGCATTCATCTGCTGTCTGAATGTCAACGCGCCCATGGTCCATGTCTCAAAAATCATGTTCAGGCCATTTGTCTTTTATGTGTCATAAAAGACAAATGGACTCAGATTTTAACCGGAGTCCACTTCCGAGTCCCTGCTTTGTTAGAAACTTCATATTGACTTTTTAATTCATCAGTTTGTTTCATTATGCTCTATTGTGCTGAAAAGAACTTAAGAAATGTTTCTTTTTGGTTTCTGGAAGTGGGTGAATGATGAAGAAAAGTCATGCATTTCGTATACATCACAGAGATGTTGCTTGCTGGACTGTAGTGATCTGAAGAATGCAAGGCTGTGTCTGCAGCTGTGCAGACCTGTTCTTTTCTCCAGCACTTCATTAGTGCCAGGCTGGTGGGAGCCAGAGCCCAGGAGGATGACTCATGGACCCCGTGTCCTGTGTCAGACCTGCAGCTCCCATAATCCGTTTACACAGAGAGGAAGTTCTGTTCTGAATTTATCCTTTAATGGAACCCATCTGTGTGTCGCTCCGCATCGGGGGTCAGAGGGAATGACCAGATCTTTGGCTTAATCCCACGACACGTGTACTGGTAACTACGGTAAGAGGTTGAGAAGAAAAAAATCATTGACTAAAACCAGCCTTGACTACCTGCTGTTTGACAACTAAGCATGGAAATATGGAATTCAGAACTTGATGGTGTACCGGCAGATCACAAATTATTATAGTGTTAACCAAAATATGAACATTTACATTTCTTACCAGCAAATTCAGGAACTCTGCTGACAGAACTCTGCTCCTCAGACAGTGTCCCAACTAGATAAAACCAGATATTTAAGTTCATTTTACTGTTCATTTTACTCCAGAGCACTGGAGGGCACCAAAGTCACTCAATCAAAGATCACCACTATGGTAACGACGTGGGGCATTTCAATTTGGATAAAGAATATCAATTCAGATGTCAGTTTGTCACCCTGGGAACGTCATGTCCATCATGTCACCAGGGCTTTACTTTTACTTTTTTGTGTTCATGCGTTATCGTGCCTTTGCAAGAACTTATTCTGAACTACTGACTAACTTTTTCAACACGAACAACCGATGCGTCAAGATCACTTGTTTTTTGTCATTGTTGTTCTGAAAATGAGAAGCCTGGCGTGATGCCAGGTGAGGGAGTTTTGAGGAGCAAACACAGGACCAACCAGAGACACATCGCGCTCTTTCATCCGCCTTCAGTTCCGTTTTTGCACTCCTCTCTTTCGCAAAAAGCCGCCTTTGTCAGGGATTCTCTGTGCTTGGCAGCCTTGTGTCATCGGGTGGTGCGCCGATTCCTGCACCCCTCGCAAAGACATGAATAATGCAGCCTCTCCTCATTGCAACAGGTGCTAAAGCTTCGGATGTAAAAATCAATGCGCAGTCTATTCACTGTAAATGAACGGGAGGGGGTGAGGTTATTGAGTTCTCTGGGTTTTGTGTCTCACATTTCATCTGGTCAGGAAGGCTCTGAATGTATAATTGTGCGTTAAGTATTTCGAAAGTAAGGACATAATCAAGGCCCATAGTTACAAATGCGCGACAAATTGTTTGGAAGTTATAGCAATGTCTTTTTGCAAAAGTTTTTTTCTGTCCAAACTGTTTTGAGACAGTAGATTTTTTTTCTTCCGAATCCAGACGGTTACGTCTATATTTCATTCAGTGTCCTCAGCTGCTCTGTGCACTCCTTTCCCAGTCCGATTGCAGTTCATATCACTTTCATTTGCCTGTGGACATCTCTGCTGCTCTAAATGTTATGAGTGACTCCCACACCATCAGATGGTGTCATATATTTAACATACCTCCCACAGTTTGATGTTTGAAGATGTCATTTCTTTGGGCTTCACACCCAGTCACTGTCCAGTACGAGAAATAAACTCTTATACTGTTCATAATAAACGTTCAGTCCTCTTTATAGGCTTTTCTTAGTTACAGTTGTCATCTGTCATTGCCCATACCTGGTGGCTGCTGCAGTTAAAGGGCCACACCCTATTAGGCTTGCGCTCCCGCGCATGAACTTTTGACTCTAATTGTGTTCACTGGTTTATGCCTGTGTATAATGCTGCCTGTTGAGGCTTGTCTTTTGTGTTTTGTGCTTGTTTTCTACATTTAGGTATTGGAAATAAAACTATATTATCATGCAATTATGCCTCCTTATTTTCCCCCATGCCGCGTCTGTGACAATATCATTTTGCATGATGCATTTTACAGTTATTTTTTTAATAAATAATAGCCACTATTTTCAGACTGCCACTAAGCGTTGCAATAAATGCTTAGTGTGGAACCTGTTAACTCTTGTAAATAGATAAAACAAGAAGGAGACACAATCTTTAAAGAGAAAGATGAAGTATAGCGCATGTGAGGTGTCAGTCATGGGGTTTTTCCATATATAGCTCTGTTTACAGAAACATTATTAATGATCATTTTCTGGGTGACAGGGTAGTACGTTTTTGTAAATTTATGTAAATCCCAAGGACACATTTGATCTTACACTATTCAACAATCTCCATGCTTAGCACAATTTGAAAATAGCGCCCGTAGTGTTCATACAATGCATTTTTCATACATAAATACCAATTGAACGGCAGTGATTCACATGGTCTCAGAAGCCATATTTCCTTCTTTGAATCATTTAAGAATCAAACCATGAAGTTGTGACATGAAAATGAAAGGCATTCTGTTTGTTCTAACTTTAGTAACACTTTCCACACTGCAAATTATTCCTGTAATAATATGACAAGCACCCATATGAACCACTGAGAATGTGGTGCTTTTAACCTTGTTATGCACGACCCGTTAGTCAGGAGAATTGTTTTCCATGACATTGACACCAGTGCCTAATAATTTGTCCCTTAGGTGAGTTTAAAAAAAAATAAAGGCCTGTTGTTAATGTGTGGTATACCCTGCCCATCGCCTCAGTGGACTCTCCATGGTAGCCGTAAATAAATCAAGTAAATGGCCTCTTTTTGTGCGTTCATTAATAGGCACAACATGAGTCCATACAAAACTAAGACTATTCTTTGAATGGACTTTGATTGAAGGCTGGCCCTTTTTTAACGGCACCATTCTCATTCCCGGCCTGTAGCAGCTTGTCTCTCCGTCCGGGGTCTAATATATTACCCCTTAAAGATGAGACAATGAAGAAGACGTTCTCACTGCTCTGTTTGCTCGGAGGGGCCAGCGGTACAAAAGCAGGCAGGGATCGTCCTCTTTGTTCCCCACGAGCCGAGAATCTCTTTAAAGATCCCTGTTTTTGTTTGGTTTTTTTAAGGGAAGGGCGGCAGACTGAGGTGCTGTGTGGTGGATTCGGACGATGCTTAGTCTGAGGGAACTGTAAAACCAGAGGCGGGGGAGGTCTTCTTCGTTGCGGGTGTCGGAGGGGGCAAACGCAGGGCAGCACCCAAACCTGCGGCATCTCCAGAGGGGATAAATGCCAAATTGCCATTGTCGTTTAGGGCATCGTGTGTGGTGACATGGCAGGAAACGACAAGAAATGCACACTCCTCGCTCGGGCTCGTCATAACCGGAGCTCAAACTCTATCGAATTTGAAATTCATTCTGAGAACCAGTTCCGGTAAAGGTGGCAACCTTCACGTATGCAAACGAGCGAGACAAGACGAAAAGGTTTAATACGAACCCGCAGTTCATATTAACCTCCAATGCTGGGGTATCAACTCTCAGCGCCGCCACAAATAGACACGAGCTGTTTTAACCGGCGAGAAGACGGTTTTTCAGCTCAAAGTCCTTTTTTTTTTTTTTATCCCGTCTCCTCTTTGTTTCTTTTTTTTTTTCTCTCACTGCGCATTTGATCTCAGACACTCTGCAAGAGAATAGGTGGGAAAATGGCTGGTACACATAGCCACAAAGGCACATGTATAATGCTGCTTTGTTGCCGATAAATCCGCAGCAGCGCGTGGGTCTGCATTTAGAGATAAGTGCAGGAGATGGAGCTTCTAACTTGGAAACGGGGCGAGGCGTTTCACGGCGCTGTAGCATCCACAGCGCGTTACGTCCTGACGGTGTTGTCTGATGTGTAGCTTGCGCAAAGGATTCCGTCGCTGGACGTGTGAAATAGTTTGGTTCCCACAGGCCAGCTATGGTCCTGCTGTCCTCGTGATCCGTCACGGTTTAGGGACATACAGGGTTGGGGGGGGGGTTCTCAATGTCCCCACGTCCCAGATAGCAGGACCGATGCTTCTATGCAGCTCTGCTATATTTAGCCTCTGGTTGCAGAGGAGTAGACCAATTATTTATGAGATGACAAAATTTGGATCAAATTTTCACCAAAATAGAAGCTAAAAGATCTCGTTTGCATGCACAAACGCTGAAATGCATTGCATCAGACAATTTTGCATGAGCACTTTTCATGCCATAGCATGCACTCGCATAATAAAGATGGACGCTGTCCACCGTTCTGCATGGCAGGGCACGGACGAGGTCAGCCCTGCAGCCCGGTGCCCGCGTTCAGAAGAGGAACGCGCTTCTGGTTTTAAGCGGCTCGGTGTTGGAAAAAAGCTGGGACTCTCTAATTGAATGAGTTTGTCTTGGGGAGCGGCCAGCAGACCGCTGAGCTGTTTTTGGTCGAAGGGGGTTGAACAAAAGGCTGTTTATTCGTCAAGGCTACCCTTGTACGGAGCCAGAGCGCGAGATAGGGGCTGCCATATTTGTTTGCGGCGGATCCCCATCTGCCGCGAGCGGAGCGCCACTCCAGAGATTGATTAAACAGCCGTGACAAGACGAATGAAGGCGCAGCGGCTAATAGTGCGGATGAAATAGTGGCAGGGGACAAACCGAGAGAAGGTGGAAGAAGCATCTCCGCGTCCTATTCGTCTACCTGGTTCAAAGGAGGTTTCACGAGAAGAAGCGGGCGAAAGGCATGCGGCGTTACGGAAAAATGTGGTGGCGGGTCGATAGGATCCGTGTCGGCGGCGCCGGGTTCCTCCGCCACGTGCTGCGGGGACAGTCACCGATCAATATGTAATTCAGGATACGCTTTGCAGGGCGGTGCTTTCCACTGGCCTTAAGCGCGGCGTGTGTGGGACGATGCATCTGGCTGTGGGTCATGTGGTGCCATTAGAGACCCACACCACACGTCAGACCCACTGCCCTGCCCCGGTGTCAAACTGAGAAGATCCTAGCGGCGAATTTGTTGGGTCGCCGGTGTAACCTTCGGGAGAAGCGAGGAGGGCCTAACAGGCAACGCCCACCCCGCTCTGCTGCATTGTTGTTTATTAATGATTATTTTGGGGGATAAAGGATGGAGGGGCGTCTTTGTTTAGGTTTAGGCAAATGCTGAACTAAAGTTGGTGACAAGGAGCGAGAGAAAGGAAGATGAAATGGCAGGCAGAGAGGGAGAGTGAAGATGAAAGGGGGGGGTGGAGGAAGAAAGGGAAAGTGGAAACCAAAAAAAGGTGGGCAAAAATGGAGGGGGTGTAAAAGGATAAAAGGATGGTGGGGGTGGGGAGACGATGGAGAGAAAAGAGAGATACCAGCAGAAGCGAGATGGGGAGGGCTATGGAGCAGCAGGGGAAGATGGGTGGCTGGGTTTGGAGAACATAATCCTTGGTTTTTTTTTTCTCCTTTTTTTGTTGTTGTTGCTGTTTTGTTGAAAAGACCTCGAAAGACAATGGACGAAAAATTGCAATTGGACAGACAAAGAAAATGGAAAACCCGTATCATGTATCACCCGTATCAATGAGTGATCAATTCAAGCAACACAAGACACAAAAAAAATGCATTTACTTGGTCGTCTCGATCAAGATTACAGCTGGCAACCTTCTAAAAGCACGTGTCCAGCTCCAAAGATATGCCAGTTACAGCATATCCAAAATTCAATTGCTAATTACTTTTGCGAGAGGAGTGCGCTAGATCAGCCTTACCATGTCTGTACAACTTGTGTAGCATGCTCTTTTTTTGTGCTACCGCTCTTCCAAATTACCAAAACAATGCATCTAAGCCATCTTGGAGATCTGCAAGACATCTGAATTATGGGTTTACTGATTAAGAAAGTCTTTATGAGACATTAGCAATTGTTCTTGAATCAAAGTTTAGTCGCTGTATCCCTGAGGTGCTTAAAGTCCAGTCTCAAAAAAAGTCAAAAAGTTTAATCTGGAGAAACGCATAGAAGACCAGGAGGTTCTTGGAATGGAAAGGGGAACTTTAAATAATTGATGTTGAAGAATGACAACATGCTTGCTGGGTTTCCAGCTGCCGCTAACTAACTGTTTGCTAATTTGCTCATTTTCAAATATCCATTTGAACAGTAGGGTCATGGCTGGGAACAGGGCAGGGTCCCTTTTTAAGGGAGGATGCACGTTGTCGCCTGTCCACCCTAGCATTCGTTCTTCTGTACGGCGGGAGGAGGCTGTCCTCCCCTGTTAGTTAATTAGCTGCTTGCTAATTAGTTACTCTTAACTCCATGCTTGCTAAGAAGCTACTGCTAGCTAGCGAGCAGCCTCGTCTCGTTCGGTAGCCATGGTGAATAATCTCCGGTCCGGAGAGAGACAGGGTGTTGTTGTGATGGGCTCAGTGTCCGTGGCTGGGCCGACTGGCCCACAGGAAGGCCCTCCTGCATTCCTGTCCTCTGAGTGACCCCTCGTCTCCTTTCCTCCTCTGTGCTCTGAGCTGCTCTCCTCCAAGGGGGCAGAAGTTATTGGGTAATCAGGACCTGTCAGCACCTTGGTTATGCTGCGTGGACTCAATCCAATCATGTGAATGGAGTCTATAATAGCACCTGATGAAAAGTACGTTTTTCAGTGAAAGAGCCAGAGTTCTTTGCTTCTGTCGGTCTTTCGTTCCTGCTTAGATCCTGTTCCTTTGACGTGCCTTTGCTTGAACATCGAGTCCTCAGTGTCATTTGGCACTCGTCTCTCTTGTTCTCTCACTCCTCTCATCTCTTAATCTTGCATTTCCTAGTGTCATTTTATTATACCCCTGAAGTACCGCCTTCCTTGGGAACTCTCTCTCGCTCCTTCCCTCCACTCGTGAAACTTGCAGTGGGAGAGGATAGCAGACGAGGAGACGGGGCTGAAAACCTATTGATTTTCTGGCACCAGCCTGCTTAGATTAAGAAATGCCAATACTGGGATTCAACCCCGACTCTCCGGTTCACATTAAGTTCACTTGTCATTTTCTATAATTCTGATAGAATCAAGATCCTTAACGGTGATGCAGTTAGCCCGGCCCGGCTGCCTCAGGGCCGACTGATTGAATTAGGCACCCGCGTGCTGCCATTCGGTACCCATCTGCAGGATTCCCGACACTTAATGGAGGCGCGCTTATTACTTTTGTTTTAAAAGGCCGCGTTTTCGCAAAGAGCCAGCCGAACGCAGCTCATAAATTAAAGAATTAGGGGTCTTCATTAGCTACCCAGAGGAGTTGATTAAATCGCTCTTTTGGCACGCCGAATGCTGTGATTATGTTTAATAACAGAATAAACAGTGTTTAATTTGTAATATGCTCTTTCCTGCGAATAATTGTTTGCGGCACTGGGTGCTTTCTAGTCACTGTAGTGTGAGATTTTTTTTCATATTGCCCTAATATAAAATGCATTAATTTATTCAGAATTTTTTGCATGCATGGCAGTATTGCACAACGCTAAACATTTCTCGTTGTAGCAACGCACTTCACTTTGTGTTCAAAGGTATGCATTTCACAGATCTGCAAAGATGCAGTGACTGCATGCAGTTCTCAAAGTTTAAAGGAGAGTTTATAACTTGAGATGCCTGGTTTGTGCACTTGCTATATATTGTTCTCTATTGTGCAGAGCAAACTGTGACTACAGAAGCACATCTTAACATCTGTGTCTCTATAAGCCAGGCATTAATGTACAGTACATGAACAGTAGATTAAATGAGTGTGTGACGTGCAGGTATGCACACCTTTCTGAACGAGTGTGTGCGTGCACACACACGCTCTCGAGATGACCGTCAATAAGAGTGAGTGTGGAGGGGGAGATTAGAGGACTTTGTGCGCTAATCTCTGCGAAATCACAGGCCCCCGGGGCCAGGGGGGGAGATAGAGCAGCGGCTCTCTGATCAGACGGGTCAGGGCTCACCGTGTGAAGCCGCCTGAACGCCACTAATCCCCCCGCAGAGCCGCAGAGGAGCCAGGCTCCCTGACGGACAGCTTCCTCTCGCTGCTCCCAGCCTGCACTGCGTTCACCTCACGCAGGGCAATGGGGAGGCAATGAGAGGTTAAGGAGGAGAAGAGACCATCTTCACAAGAGCAGTATTTATCAAGATATGCTTACTTTTACAGTTAAGGCAAGTGAGTACATGGTTAAAGGGCAATTGGTAAACCGATTGTAATAGAGTGTAGAAAGCTATAGTATAAGTACGACAAATAATATTTTAATTATATAATTAATTATATTTATACTTTACATTTTTTTATATTTAATAATATATTAACAACGTATATAGTATGTGTTCAGAGTTTGGGATAAATTTTTAAAAGATCTAGACATGCTGGACATTATATATATGTCCAACTAGAAGAAAAAACTAATGGCTAAATATTGATTGATCAGTGTTGCACATGGTTATTTGAAATACTTCATGAAAGGTCAGGGATGCTGCCAAGAGACCTATAGCAACACTGAAGGAGCTGGCAAGGATTCTGGCAAGAACCTGTTGTGTACGACATGTGGCGACAGTCAAATTTATTCTCCAAATGTCTAGACTATGGGGCAGGGATGCAAAACAGAAGCCTTTTCTTATATATAAAACGTCCAGGTCCATGTGGTTTCATGTGGTTATAGTCTGAGGAGAACAAGGTTGAACATCTTTGTCACAATTCCAAAATTTGCTGGAACTAGAGTGGAAGTCAATATGGATAGAACTATGAACAGTTCCGACTACCACTCACATTTGGACCAAAACTTTCAGGTGTCTAATAGAACACTGAAGGTTAGGAGGAATTTCTGCTTTCGACTTGTCAATGACCCCAAACCTAACGCTGTATGAATGCTGAATGCTGTAATAGTATCAGCAAAGGATGTGCACACATGTGCTTCTTTAGAGTTTTACAGTTTACAGGTTACATTAAAGGGGGGAAATGTAAAAATACAAATGTATGCTACATAAGGGCTATGCACACTTTTGTATTTGCTGTACCTAATTAAATATAAATTTCCCTCTTAAACCAAACAGTAAGTGTGTATATACATGCCTCGTCTTTCTTTTGTCTCTTCACCCGCTCACCCTCTCGTTCCCCCTCTCCCCACCGACCGCTGGAGGAAGGTAAGAGGAATTTGATTGTGGTTCACTGCTTTACTCCTCACTCCGCATTATTGTTCTCCGGAGACGTGTCACGTCTCGGCCGAAAATTGTTATTGCTTCTCTCTCCTCTGCCCCATGTCGCCATGACGGAACGACGCACCACTCCGCTTTTCCGCCGGCTTTCGCGGGAAACTACGGCGGCCACGTGCACAGCCTATAGCGCGCATAACGTTTTCCCACCATCAATCAAGGCACCAGTGGGCCTGGAATGGGCAGCAAGTGTAAACAATGGGGGGGGACCTGCATTAAGACACTTAGAGTAAAGTGTAATTATGGCATCTACATCGAGCCGGATTTCCAACTGGAGAGCCATTGCTTCAGGTACTTAAGCTGCTCTCTCCAAATGAGCTGGAGCTTTATTGCCTGCTTTGTTTGTAATTGGTTCCTCTTCACCGCCAACGCAGCTCAGCCACGCAGCTCTCGACTTGCTAGAGCGACTCCGACTCGTCAGAGTTCTGCTGAATTGCATCTCCTTTGTCTGAATTGGTTGAAAAGTTCACGTCGGATCGACATTTGATTTTGATTCTGGTTCTGGTTCTTTGCCAATTGCCGATCAGGAATGTTGGGGGGGGGTTGTTGCTTTCTATTGCCCTGCTTTCCCTTTTGTTCATTGGAGAAGAGTAAAAAATTCCAGGAACCTGCATCTTGTGTTGCATTCATGTAATATCTAAACGGGGCCAAGTCATTCTCACTCAGACTGTCAAAGTGACGAAAATAGACGTTCCCCCCCCAAAGGTTGGATAGTTCTCTGTACAGAAAGTTATTTTATAGGGGTGCATTATCTTAGGGTTCCACCCTGATAAATTTTAAGATTTTATGTGAACCAGTGACTTAAAATATGATTTTTTTTCAAAGGAAATTATCTTAGGGTGCCACTTTTTTACAGTTTCAAACCTCACAGTTGGCTGTACAATGCACATTTGCTGAGGGGTGCAGTGGAAGAGAAGAGATTGACTCCCGATAAAGAGTGGAAGTGAAGGGACGTGTGAGAACGAAAGAATGTGGTTTTCAACACTGGGGGCTTGTTTGGTTCGGGGGTTTTCCTTTCAGGCCGGTCTTATTGTTGTCTGCTGCACACTGAAAAGCAGGAACTGTGAGGAACTATTGGTACTCCGGGCTGATCCGGTTATCTGGGATTCTGAACTGGATGGATGTGAAAACCCCACCATGCTTATCACTCGTTGGGCCCTATTTTGATTATCTACAGTGTATGTCTTCCATAAGCTGTGCCATCTACGGCTTAAAATTATGCAAGGTGCATAATAACATATTTTTGTGCTATTTATGCAGGTGCACTATGGTATAGTACTAGACCCGCTCCCTAGATCCCGATGGTTCATAATTGAATCCTTTGGTTCTGGGCAGGAAAACAAGGATTCTAACTTTGAAAATCATACTTCTCGGCAGTGTTGAGACGTTGGTGGAAAAACATGGCAACTCTAGACGTTCTATTGAAATTCAAGTAGGAGCAGGGCTGTGTTTGGATACTCATGTGCCCTTCAAGCTGTTCAGAAGGCCTTCAGATAAGCACAAGAAGATGGATATAAATATCATCTGAAGTATGGTCATCTCAGGGAAAAAGAGCAGCTTTTAAAAACACCCCGCTTTCCCCTTGACGTTGACTGGTCTCGTTGCAGAAGTCCGGCGTTCGCTCTCGAGCGAATGGAGCGGTACTGAATGATCAGCTGCACTTCATGGTTGCGCCCTGGTGAGTCTTGGCAGTGCACGCCCGGTGGGCCCTGAGCGCTGATGCCAAAAAGTGGCTTATCTTGATGGACGGGTTCATTATCACCTTCTAATTACAGGTGGATTTCCAGGCATATTCATTACCTGTGTGGACCGGCTAATGGGGATGCTGCGTGTGTGTGTGTGTGTGTGTGGTATAGTGTTACCTCGAGTAGGCCGTGGGGGGTCAGGTGTTTGTGTGTGTGTGTGTGTGTGTGTGCAGAGAGGGAGGTGTAGAGCTCCTTTTCAGCTCCTCTGTCTACTCATTTCATTATTCATTACCTCCAGGGGCATCAGTCTCCCCTCCACCTGCAGGAGAGCTCTCCGACAAAAAAAAAAAAAAAAAGAAAGAAAGGAAGGAAGAAAGCGAGTAAGGACAAACTCTCGTTCGCCAGACAAGCATGCCACTGTGCCCGCGAGAGTGAATACGTACAGGAGATGTATATCTACCGCAGTGAAAGCTCCACCGTGTCACCCGATGCCCGCTGAGCTTGATTACACGCTGTAAACACACTACACGCGATACAGAGCACACACCGTCCCCGTCAGGCCTGCAGCGTCCGCCTCACCGGTTGTGCCGTTTGTGACGGCATGCGACTTTTTATCACAGACAACAAGCATCAACAACAGATGCGACGGAGGTCCCGTCCACACAAGAACGCTTTTCTTTAAAGCCGGTTTTAAAAAACCTGTTTCCACACGGGAGCAATGTCACTGGATAAGGGCGCCTGATAAATTCTGTAAATGTAAATGGACGAAAGCCCACTGTTTTTCTGTGCAACGTTATATTCACACCTGGTCTCAGCAGAGGTGTATTCTGTGTGCCTCCTTTCAAGTGTTAATAATAATTAATGATAATTAACTTTAATTCATTTAATTTGTATATGAACATGCTACCATTCAAAGGATTTACAAACTTGACAGAAAAAAATGACAACAAGGATAATAAATAATCATTGGAGTTGAACTGTGGGTGCATTCGATACTGTACTAGTTTGAATTTGGCCAGTTAATCAGTGCAACTCTGTTCAATTGAACTACAATAATTGAAATAGGTTTTCTAATAATGAATGAAGTGACAGACTTGGGTTAACAAACAGCATTCCACTGGAACTTCAGACCAATTGTTGCTGATAAAGGTCTCCTCTTCATGTTTCCAGATATTCCATCATTAACAGACATTTCCAGAGTCTTTTACATCAACAAGGTCCAATTTCTTTATAGTGACTGAATGCATGCTGCCCTTGCAATTAATTTTGCAGTATTGTATTATTTTTTGCATCTGCCTCATTTAATTGTTTAATTATAAGATCATACCTGATCACTTACTCATGACATTATTTAGATATTCCGTGAACTCTTCAGATCATTGAGTCCGTTGGGGACGAACGTGAGGCGTAAAACTGCGTAACAGTAATTCCAGCCTGTCACAATTAACATATAGTGAGGGTCGAATTTCGATTGATATGCAGTTAATTGCGACAGTCGTGCAGCAGTAGAACCGAGTGCTTTATTTACTTTGAACCCTGGCGTGGTGAGCACAGGACGAACAACGTCACTGTTCGCTCGGACCCTGGGCTCACCTGCGATTGAAGAGGAAATGGTGTGTGGCAACGTGATAAATTTACATCCGAGGTGGGTAGCCGGTGGCTTAAAGAAGCCGCGAGCGCTTGTGGAGCCGGGCTGGCCCCGGACCATTAGTTATGCGAGATCTGATGGGTTAGCAGGGCGCACGTGGGGCCACTAATGGGGTGTTTGGATAGTCGTAGCGGGGCCGCGGCTCCCTTACCAGTGAAAAATGAACAAAAAATGGCACAGGCCTCATGCAAGCTGCCATGTCAGGAGCTATAAACAGTTTTTGAAAACTTCTACTGACAGTTTTGCCAAAAAAAAGCTGCCCCAGTTGAGTCTAAGATTAAATCTGTGTGCGATTTATTTGTGGCACTGTTTAAAAAAACAACACAAAAATGCAGACAAAAGCCACTCAAAGGCACTTTCCCACAATTTTTTTACCATGATAGCCCTTTAAAAACCCATTAATACTATTAGCAGGTTTCATTTATGATAAATGCGGTTACAGGTGTAAAAACGGAACTCTGGTTAGTTATTTCTGCCACACTGAAAGATCAGACTTTTTTAGAATAAACCCATATGTGTGCAGTTATGTAAAGCTCCGAGTATTCTCTGAAAATTAATGCGATTATCTTCTCAATAAGAAATGTGCAGAGTGCTTTATTAAAAAAAAAACAATGCCACGTCTAACTCCCATATTCAATTCATATAAATGCATCGTAAGAGGCTCAGGGTTATATGGGTCAGCCTATATTAAGCTACATAAAATAAACAAGAGGCGATCTGGTAAATATCAATAAGTCTATGGTTTCATATGATTCCACCTGACACTGTGGTGTGCCTTTAATTTGTGATCAATTTTACACCAATAATCGACTGCAAAACAGTCTTAGTGCATATGGATAAAAAAAAAAAAAAGAAAAAAGAGATGAACTGGTAACTGCTATTTATTTTCTTATATTGCTTGTTTTAATTATTAGTGCACTGTTATTACATTGAATTGAACAGTAACCAGCCTGCCACTTTTTGCCCGCTTTTTCATTTAAAGCCGTCTTGCCTTGGCGTAATTATCTCGAGAGGATTTGTATTTATTGTCTCTTATAATATGTACATATGGCAAGTGCAGTTTTATTTTACTTTTGCTTCGTAATAATCTCTTCTATTGGAATCAAATCGCGTAGGTTTTTTTTTTTTTTTTTTTTTTAATCGTTTTTAATATTAATATTTAATAACAGTATACATATTCCGCCGAAAAAAGCACAAGATGGAGAAATAAAAAGAAAGGAATATGGAGCGAAGCGCTCGTTTCTTCCTTCCTCCCTTTCTTTCTTTCGAGGGAAAGAGCGCTCTGTGTGTGTGTGTGTGTGTGTGTGTGTGTGAGAATCCTGGCTGGGACTCGGTGATGTCAGACCGCCCGGGTCATCTGAAGGTCAGCAGCCTCGGATGGGTTCACGGAAAGTTCACGCGCATATATTAGGCGGCGCAATCTTTCACTCTCCGCCGCGGAACCGGCAGGAAACGCGCATTCGTCACCGCGGCGGGCAGAACGGAGGGGTCCGGAGCGCGACGCTCGCTTTTGCGGCGGCTTGTTGGGGTGTCTTGTTGTCGTTGTTGTTGTTTTTTTTTTCTGCGGTTTTCGCGTGTGCGGACGGGGGAGGCGACAGCGGCGGGGACGCGCCGACCGGAACATGGCCGTTTTTTCCTAATCGGCCACTATCTCCCGCGGTGCTCGGAGACGAAGACCGGGATTTTTCTCGTGCCAAACGGGCGGGACGGGGTGGTGGCGGTGGGGTCGTCCGAGTTTGATGGAGTTGCGCGCACTTTCCCGTGCGGCGTCGCTGTCCTGAGCCGAGACGGAGCGGAACGGCGCATTTCTGCACGGACGGGACGTCATGTTCGACTGCATGGACGTGCTGGCCGTGAGTCCGGGACACATGCTGGACTTCTACAGCTCCGGCCCGGCGTCGTGCATGCTGCAGGAGAAGGCTCTGAAGGCGTGCTTCAGCGGACTGGCGCAGCGGGACTGGCAGCACCGGCGGAGCGCGCAGTGTAGGTGACCCCCGACCCCTACCCTGACCCTGACCCTAACCGACCCGGACCGATTTAAAGCGCTTTACTTGTGCCGGCTGGAGGAGGGAACACCTGTGCCGCACTCATGGAACAACTATAATAAGTGTAATAATCAAACCCATGCTGCGTGTTACATGCGAGTTTTAGTTATTATTATTATTACATGAATGATCATTTTTGGCAGATCTGGTGTGTGGAAGTGGACGCAGGGCAGAGGAATGTGGAGCGTAAACAGCCGTGTTGCCAGATCGCCGTAGGAGACATCTTTCATTCTAATGGAACACAATCAGATATCATTTGATGTCGATTAGTAAATTACATGTCTTTTATATATATATATATATATATACATATATATGCAACCATAAAAAAGTCAGTAATTTCAGGCAGTATGAGAGACAAAATACCCGCAGGAAGTATCTTTACCTTTCAACCACATAAATTGCGATTCATACGAGACCTAATAGATTTAATTTTTTTAAGTCAGAAATCGCTTGTATTAAGCAGACCTGGCAACGTGGATAAACATGGGCTGCACTATCCAAGGTGGTGGGGGGATAGATGGGGTGAACGACCCACAACTTTTCACAAAAGTTACATTTGGGAGATATCTTGTTTTTCCTTTTTTTTATGTGCTGTTACATCCCTGCATTCCCCACATTCCATAACTGGGAGACGTTCCCAACGTGCCCAGAGCCACCGCCGCGGCTCGTGGAACAGTTCCCTTATCGGCCAGGCGTTGTTGTGAAAGCGCGGGGGTCCGGGTCGAGTGTGCGGAGTGTGTCGGAGCCCCTGATTTATTTCGATGGAATAATGGCCACGGAGCAGATAAGGTTAAGTGCCGCCTCGCTGTTGTTGCGTCCCAGTAGGTATTTGCACTCAGAGGAGGGCACAAATCAGACGAAAGTGGCCCTTATCTGCCCGCCTGGAGTGGGGAAAGGTGACAACAATTCACCCGCTTCCCCTTGTCAACGAGCTCTGTGTGTTTAAGCAGGAGCTGATCGATTGCCCCCTTACCAAAAAGATCGCTCCAACTGCAATGTTTTTTATAAACAGTTATCTGTACGATGCATGTACAACACATAATAACATGTAATTACCACCATTGCAAACAATTATGGTGACATTTGTTTTAAAGGAGATTATTTTTAAATATTTAATTTAAACCATGTTATTTATATATATAGATATTGATATTGTGTAATGGTGCATGGGGTTGTGTGATGTTCCTGGACGGTAAATGGTAATTATTACCACTGTGGTCGTGCAGTGCGCTGTGCTGCGGTGAAAGGTCACATGGGGCCAGCTTTGCAGCTCTGAGCGTTTCCCACGTCCTCGTCCCGCCATTTCACAGGTCGCCATAATTAAATCAAATCAAACATTAAAACGACTTGTCACTTCGCCTAATTGCCGCACCTAAGTACCTTTTTTTTTTTTTTTTTTGCCGCATTTGCATTTGCAGTGAATTGGAACGAGAATGGCCATTAGAGTGCTGATAAGATGCCACGGTGCGTTCATCTGCCGGGCGATGGACTGGAAGGAGATAACGTAGATGGGTTCCTAACACTCTGGAAGCTGCTGCGCCCTTTTATGTTTAAATAAGATCCTGTCAAATTTAGACGTCGACGCGTAAAAAGGGGGACCGCGTCTCATCAGGGTCATTCAGATGCTGGTTTATTAATTTATTCAAGATAATGGAAATCCTTTAGGGTATTAATTAACCATGCCGACAATGGCCACTGTCTTGAATGCGGGAGTTCTAATTAGCAATGGTCAGAAATAGCTGCAAGAAGATTAATTTGGTTTGAATAGCACGGGCATTGACCAGAAATTACACGAAATTCATTTTGGGTCGATTGTAGTTCACTTGCTGCTTGTGTCTTTCTAAAAAAAAAAAATTTGGGACATATTCATCATTTGAATCACTGTAATTTGCATTAAACTGGTTTGAATGAGTCACAAGAGGGGAAAAAAAGTTGTATTTTTCGAAGGGTGTGGGAGAGTTTGTTGGACGAGTGGGTCGTTGCTTCGCAGGTCCCTGTCCACGCATGCATAATAAAAACCAAGCACATTTCAGCCACAGTAGGGATCGAGACGAGAGTAATGGACTTTGATTTGCATGCTAATGAATTAGAACATAAGTAGCATTAAGAGTAATTTGACCGCAAGCTACTAATCACGTGCAGGGCTGCTGAAATGAATAAACGAACGTGGGACGTTTTTGCTTGTGTGACATTGCAAGGCCCTAAAATTAACAAGGAATTCAGGTCGAAATGATTACTTTGCAAAAAAAAAAAAAGAATCTGAGGATAGGGCAAGAGCCAAAGTTCAGCTCTGCGACCCTCCGGACGTCCACCCTGTCACCCCCCACCGACCACACACACGCTCTTTGCCCCGCCCCCCAGCGTTTAATACGTACGTGATCTGGGGTAATTAGGGCCTGCCTCTTTTTGAGAGTTAAGTGCCTCTGAGGGCGTCGTGAAAGAAGACAGCTGAGCCTGCGACGTTCGCAATATCGATATCAGCTGTTGTGCCAGGGCGATCTTCACCACGAGTGCCACGGATAAATGACACTTTATCTACTGATTTAAGATGACATTTACATGGACAAATAGTGGAAAATTATCAATAAGAGCACTTGATTTTATTGTATGATAATGTTGTATCCTTGGACCTTATTATCTTATCTGATCATCATAGCAACAGGTGGATTGAGTTGAAAATGTCCAAATACTGATGCCTAGATCCTCAGCTGTTTGAATGTTACATGTAGTTTTATTTCAGTTAATTAAACGTGTAGATCCAAGTTATTTGCAATTTTTACCCCACAATATGGTGCACATGTCTTTTCTATAGATGGACTTCATGTTTAGCACACATTACCCAGCTTTAACAATCACAATCAGATTCCCCACGTTCTGATTCCGGTCCAGACGGTGGAAACGTCGTAGCATCATCGTGGAAAAAATGTCCCAGTATTAACGTGAAACTCCCATCACGGCCCTCACACACTCCTGTATTTTTTCTTTTCTTCTTATTCCCTTCGGTTTATTTCATCACGCCTTTGAAGCCACTTGCACCTGTTACGTCGGGACGGAGCACTGAGGGTGGTCACTCGGAGGTCATGTGCGGGTCATCCAGAGGTCAAGGGGAGGGGGGTGGTGAGAGGCACCTACAACCACTGTCCAGCTGTCTGGTTTTAAAGCCTCAGGCTTTGGCCGTGGAGTCATGTGACTGCATGTTTGTGTTTTTTTTTTTGCGGTAGAGATGTTGGAATTCCACATTCCTTCTCACTCTATTCTTTTCATTCGGTTGCTTTGTTTGCCTCCTGCTTTAGCCCACACATTAAAAGAAATGGCCTATGTTTTTCAATTCCTCATCCTGTAACTCTTGAGTGTTTTAAAGGGCCAATAAATATCCCCCCGTGGTGAAACGTATACAGCCAGCCGGCGCTCGGTAGGTTTGTTTCTAATTTGGTGGAACTTTGGTTGAACTTTGCCTGTTTCCTTTTGGTCTTCGAGGACAAGACGGGGGAGAAAATAAATAAATAAGTGCGGTGCCGGCACCAAGCACGAGGATTAAAAAAAAAAAGTCGACCCCCACTGTGACCAGGAAGACCTTTCCCTGTCCTTGTTGTGGAATGGGAGAGTGAGTGGGGACAGTGGGATATTTGTCATGTTTATCACATTGCTTTGTCATTCCTGTGACTTTTTTTTTTCTTTTTATGGCATTTAGCAGAAAAATGTGTTGGCTGGGTGACATGCCAGATTACAGTTGCTGATACCGCAGAATTAATCTGCTGGCGAGTTAGTATATAGATTTTCCGATTTGAAAATAATGAAATAATATTTCGATTCCACTGCAAATGTGTATAGAATTGGCAAGAGAGACCATATATAAAATGTTGTTTTCAATATGTATACAATTATAATGGAAATATTTACTTTACTTTACTTTACTTAACAGACGCTTTTATCCAAAGCGACACCAGCAATTCCCGTTCGTTTGCTATAGAGCCTTGATAAGGCCTAACTTGTCAGAAAAAGAACATGCTCGAAAATTGTTAAGTGCTAGACACATTTTTTAAAAACAATTTTTGCAGTGTGTGTGCATGTGTAAGTGTTAGACTCTTCTGAAATACTTTTTGAACAAGCGGGTTTATTAATATTGTCCAACTTAAACATGCCTGTGGTAAGGCATCGTGCTGAATATTTACGAATGAGATATTCGGGTTGGAGTAGTGGAGTAGTAGGAATAAAGAGCAGCTGCTCATCGCGCCGGTCTGACCGAAAACGCCATCCATCCATCCTGCCCCTATCAGGCGCTCTGTTTTCAGTTTTCTTTTCCCCCCATTGAGGGCGCACCCTCTGCAGGGTGTGTGCATTTCCTGTTTGACCCCGGCTGGCGGGTTCAGTCGGAGGCTAAGGGTTCACGGGGAGAACCGGCGCAACATTTTTCTCCCTCGGAGAGGTGGGTGGCCGGGGGAGGGCAGGAAAAAAGGCTGCCGTCATCCGTTCGGCTTGTCTGTTGGCGGCCTTTACTCCTCTAATGATACTGGTGTGTGGGTTTGTGTGTGTGTGTGAGTGTGAACATGTGGGGAAGTTGCCTGGAGATTTAATCGCCCAGAAAATAGAGAAAGCCTCCCCTGCGCCCCGATACGGCCGATACGCCGCGCCATGCGAGGAGCGGAATGCATCTGCCGTTATGGCCCCCATCTGTCTGCAGGTGGTCCGGGCCTCTAGTTTCTCCGAAATAAACAACGGGCAGAGGACGGCGGGAGACGAGGTGGAGTCGAGCTCCTTCGGCCGCCTGAACTAATGATCCACGAGGAACGCCATTTCGTGGCGTGTTAACCTGCATGCTGCTTTCGCCTCAACCCGCCTGTGATGTTAGCATTTCCATTTACAGACTTTATGCTAATAGTTTAGTGTTAAACACATTGTGCCGATGTAGATGCTAATAGTTTCGTGTTGAGGTTTTTGAAATGTGGAAAATGTTGATTAGCTAGGAGAGAAGGAACTAGCTACTTGCTAGTTCCTCAGCACTTGACTATACATTTCTCTAACTCTGAAATACCTGTACACAAGAACGTTCTAGAAGCTAGCTGTCGTCTGCTAGCTGAGGACAAACTGCTGTGATTGTCCATTAAATCAGATAGGTTGCCGTGATTGTCCGTAATCAGAAGGTTGCCGGTTCAAATACTGGTCCACCAAGGTGCCATTGAGGTGCCACCGAGCAAAACACCGTCCCCACACACTGCTCCCTGGGCGCCTGTCATGGCTGCCCACTGCTCACTCAGGGTGATGGGTTAAATGCAGAGGACAAATTTCACTGTGTGCACCGTTTGCTGTGCTGCTGTGTATCACATGTGACAATCACTTCACTTTAGCTTTTTAGCTTTAAATAATTATGTCCCCTCAGGGGCCTCAAATGAAAATATGAATACGACACGTTCCCCGACTTTATGAGAATCGGGTTTTAGCTAAGAGGGGACAAACTAGCTACCACGGCAGCACTAGACTAAACGCTTGTTCCATTTTGGGTTTTTTGACAGGAAAATTCTTTCTATTGTTGCCCCTCATGTGGTTAAGTTGGAACGATCGGCTCTCATATCCTGTGGTTTGCGGTGACCGCTCTGTGATTATAGTGGCCTCTCTCCCCGACCAGATGGAACGCATTTTCTGTGCTTGTGTTATTCCTAACCGGCCCGACACTGATGAAAACTAATTGCCTTCCCGTCTTCATTAATTTAATCAGCTTTCACTCACAGGAAAGGGGGGATTGGGACTTAAGGAGGAAGATGACTCCACTGCTGGATCGATCGGGGTCATTTATCTGTCTCAATTGTCTTAAGTCCAAACAGTTGGAGCTTGTGGACTCCGCCAATCAATAAGTGGGGCTGTAAAGGGAAGGAAAAAACAGATGCTGTTTAGAGCGAATGGATCCTGCTCAGTTGCAGGACGTGGGCCGGTGAATATGATTGGTGCAGCATAGTTTGGGTCTTCTCAGCGGTTGCCATGTTTTTTTGTCAAACCTCTTGTTGGAAGCCTATGTTACCTTACATTTACGGCATATGTCAGAGGCCCCTTATCCAGAGCGACTTATAATCAGTAGTTTTGGGGACAGCCCCCTTGGATCAACTTAGGGTTAAGTGTCGTGCTCAGGGACGTGACAAAATGTTATGTCATAGGTATTGGGTTCTAGGCGGACCTTCATTAGTCTTATTAAGACTACTTCAGAAGCAGTTAACCTGGTTAACCTGCTAAAACACATACACACACACACACAATGTTTCCATGATGCTTTTGTCCTTGTAGGCCAGCCTGCTGTTTGTCCTCTCTAATGTTATTTAGTTAACTAATGTGTGCAAGAGTCCATTAAGCAAAAAATCGATTCCGGCCAGGGCCGTAAATCCTCACAATCTCTCAATCTTCTCCTTTCACTTCCAGCCATATGTTGCCCTGAATATGGTTATGTTCTTAGATTTGAATATTTAGGAGATGAAAGCGGCAGATCTCCAGGACCGATGCCCCTCTGTGCATCTGAGCGAGGTGCGACTTGCCGTAGATGATGAACGGCCATTTATAATTGAAAATCTCAGCTGCCAGGACCCCCCGCTCACCAGAAAGGAAAAATTTGCGTGCCTTTTGTAAATAAATCTGGCGGCGGATTAAATTGAGTCACTTAGGAAATGTCATGCAGGAGTGGATCAAGTGGGTTTCAGGCGGGGGAATAAAATAAATAATAATTTGAACCGGAATAGGAGCCGTCAGTGCGCTTGCTAATTGAGTCGCGCGTGTGGTGAAGTGCCGTACACAGGGACGTTATCTCATCTGTCAATCCCGCTGCTAATGGAGAGCTGGGCTCAGAAGGGGCGACAGCTTCTTGATCTCAGAAGAACTGAACATGAAGCCCATGTCCAAGTCATGCAACTTAATGAATGTTCTTTATTTCAATTTTTTTATGTTGTTTGCATTAGATTCGGTTTTAGGCAATGTTGCTACTCATTTACATTTAGATTTATGGAATTTATCAGACGCCCTTATCCAGAGCGACTTACAATCAGTAGTTACAGGGACAGTTCCCCCTGGAGACACTCAGGGTTAAGTGTCTTGCTCAGGGACACAATGGTAATGGTAGCGGGATTTGAACCTGGGTCTTCTGGTGCATAGGTGAGTGTGTTACCCACTAGGGTACTATGGGCTTGTATCAGAGATGGTCACAAATGGTTTTCTATTTTTTTCTTGTGTAACATTTTGTGTAGTGTAACACAATCAATGCATTAAGTCATTTAAGAATTTTGTTAGTTAGATAATGCTGGGTTAAAAAAATTCTAAATTCAAAAAGTCAAAATCAATCTTGCAATATGTACCTTTTTCAGATGTCCCAAACTTGGAGGAAGTCTTTTGTGCACACTTAACCCATTGAGACTTGAGCCTGAATTGAATCGGAATCTAACTGAATTGGAAATCATGTTGAATTTGGACGTTGTGAATAGAAATCGATCTGATCACCACAGATGTCTTGAAGAATAATACTTCAATGAGAAATCAGGGACAGGGTTGATTTCTGCTGATTTCTCCCCCTGAACTGATCCATGTCTTTCCTACATGTGCCTCTGCAGCTATCGAAACACAGAGCACCAGTTCCGAGGAGCTCGTTCCCAGCCCTCCATCCCCTCTGCCCCCTCCACGGGTCTACAAGCCCTGCTTTGTGTGCCAGGACAAGTCCTCGGGGTACCACTATGGCGTCAGCGCTTGCGAAGGCTGCAAGGTGAGTAGAACGGGCATGTGTGGCGCACTTTGGTGCATTCTGATCAATGGCCAGCAGTGGCTGGTGGAACCGGTGGAACCAGCAGAACCGGAGCCCCCGGGCCTTTTCCGCTGCGCCGTGCTCCACACTGCCGGGCCGTTGCTGCTGAATAATTTACAAAGCAAGGCTCCGGGGCTGCTGTATGAAACCAAACTGTTCGGATTTGTACTCTCGCTTCCCTGGAGGACGCGGCATCTCTCCAGCATTACCGAACTTGTGGTTCTGACTGGGAGGGTCCATCCATCCAGATCTGTTCCCTCTGATGTGGGTTTTTTTTTTTGGTTTTGGTTGTAATTTTTCGATGCCGTGTTCACTTTTCAAACGCACAGGGACGTCGGCTGCCCGGCTGTGAGGGCTGAACGGCCCGTTTTGTTTGCTGTCAGCCATGTCCCCGACTAATTACAGATACACAGCACGTGGGCCGTTAAGCCTTGGGGATATTCACCCTGCACCAATCATTCGAGTGGATTTCCGAGGCTGAGCCGGTGAGAGCGGGTACCTATGCTGCCTCTGTGCAACGTAAGCCCCGGCATGCAAAGAATGTGCATAAGGGGGGGTGGTGATCCCTCACTCCGTCACTCCGGCCTGCCAGGCCCCGGAAGACGTGATAAATCAAACGGCTTAAGCCTCGGCTAATGTCCAACCAGTCTTCTTACCTCTCCCTGCATGGGTCAATAATTCTAAACGTCAAACACACACGCATACAGGTGCACACATCCAAACACACACCTCTTCCTACCCTGAAACAGACACCTAAGTGCAAATGTACAATGTATCCATCAAACGCACAATACTACAAAACACTGAATTTGTTCTTTTTGCTTCTTTAATCAGAGGAATTTGCATCGCATTCTATTAGTGACAATGGGTCACTCTGCATTTGTGCAGATATTCCGCACATTAAAAGTCATTTCCAGCTATTTAAGTCTAGATTGTAGATGTTATTTTAATTGGGAGCAAACTTTTCTATCAAACATGTGCCATTTCTAAATAAACCAAATCATTTTGAACACTCATATCATAGTTGCATAACTAACTAAATATGAAAATATCTGTTACTGTTTTCCATTTTTCTTCATAGTTCTTTTATTAATAAAGTCTGAGAAACATGCAGGGTTTCATGTGATGGAAAAAAAAACTCCCCACAAAGAACAGCTCTTGCCAGTTTCATTTGTAATAAATCAACGTTTGAAGATACAAAAGAGCATCAAAAGAGTTCAATAGCATCATTCTAACAAGTCAGACGCAACATAGCTTGTTTAAAATGCTTCGCTGCCTTTGACAGATTGAATGCATATTTCGACAGAAACAGCATTATATCTGCATTTGAAATCAGGTGACTTCATTTGATTAAAAAGGCTGATTTGCACGTGCTTTTTCTGAGGGCCGTGAGAATAAATTCATGGCCCTCGCAGCTGGCAGGTGGATTGAAAATAGAAGGAACCTGCAGCCGATTGCCTTTGGATTTCTTTGACATGACGGCAGAGGGATTAGGCTGCAGATTACAACAGGATGTGTTTTTGTTATCTGCATCGAGTCCCGGCTCCCTTTGGTTCAAGTCCGACCTGAATACCACCACGAAAGACTGAGCTCACTAGGTTTCCATGAATATATGATTGTTTAGATCCCAATTTGAGTGTGTGTGGTTAACTGTTAGCTCACGCACAAGTCAGTCCAACTCGTTTTTATGCTGCACAGATGTTCAGATGACTTTTTTTTTCCCCCCATAAGCTCCCTGTCAAAACACAGCGCCGCTCATCTGACGTGGAAACAGCAGTCCATTCTTCCTCCAGCCTTTCAGGCTCATTTCCCAGTCTGCTACATCCCCGACATTTGGCACTTCCATTCAACAGATTTGCCATTTCAGTAAATGAGTGGGCTGAACAGAGGAAATCAGAGAGGGGTGATGCGCTTAAAACAAACGCCGTGGCAGATGTGCGCCACAGCGCTAATGTCTTTTTATGCTGGAACATATCTACTAAATTTGCAATTGGCTTTGGATCTGCAAAGTGGCCAAGCAGCATATGGGCATCCATAAGTGTGTGCATAATTGGGACGTTATGTGAATGTTAAAATGTAAAAATGATATTTTAGTTATTTTTCACGTCTGGGTCTTGCCTTCGTACTTGTAACTAAGGCTCTTTAATGTGGGATTAGTCCAGTATTTTTCAAAAGTCATTATTGATTAAGTTCAACTGTGAGTAGCCACACTTTTACAATTGTCATAAAATTTTTCTAATTGTTTAATTATTTAATATTAATATTATTTTTGTGTATATTCCAGTTTAAGGAGGTTGAGATAACATCCTCAAAAAAGAACATTTGCAATTTTTCCATGAGACTTAAGACTAAAAAGATTAGGAGTTAGAAATAGGAGTTATCTGTTTGTTTATACTTTTTTTTAAAAAAAAATCTGCTTTTCATCAAAGAAAAATCATTCAGAGCAGTTGTTATATAACCTACACTGAACAGCCCTTTTTTTTTAGAAGAATTGACCAGACAGATTGTTTTTCTACTGCCGATAAAACCCGTTTCATGTTATAAAATGCATTATCTCATTGTGACAAAAAGTCATTTCATTGAGATATGGAGTCTTTTAATAATTCTTATCGAAACTGATTTTGATTCAATTTTATCAGTGATGTGGTTTGACCTGGTCCAGGGGAAAATTAGGTTTCCATAATCATAATCAGTATCTCTGGAACAAATACAACTCACCCCAGGGAATTTTGAAGGTGTGAAAATGTTCTGACCCTTGGCAACCTGATAATCACGCAGTGCTGTCCCCCCCGTCTAGCAGCAGACCCACAATCAGCTTGTATGACTCCAAAATGTCATTTGGATTCATCTGGACTTCAAATTTTTCTGACCTGAAAAATAAAAACAACCACATATTTCATGCAGCTATGCAGGAGAACATAGACACCTACTGGGGTGTCAAATAAAAAAATATTTCTTGGTAGCAACATGAATGGGGATTGTTTGGTATACCCGACCTAATAAGGATAAAATATGCAAAAACAACCATACTATTACTTTACTTTACTGTACTTTACTTTACTTTACTTTACTTTACTTTACTTTATTTAGCAGACACTTTTATCCAAAGCGACTTACAATAGGAAGACACCAGCAATTCTCGTTCGATTTCTATAGAATATCGAGTTTACAAACTATTACCATAAAACAATAATAAATTACTATTTTTGTTCATATTTTTTTCTTTTAAGCATGGCCATGCATGTGATATAAGATCAAAGACTATCTGACCTTCTAAGACCAGGTCAGAGTGCAGGAATGAAAGCAGACATCTAAGATTGTCCTTCGAGGAAGTGCACCAGCGATGGTGATCCTCAAACATCACCCGCCTTATTCCGCGTGTCACCCTGCCACCTCCCAACGGTCCCTTTTATCACACGTTTCAATGAGAGCGCGGAGCCTGCCAGCACGCTGACAGAAGGAGGCTTGGCTCATGTGCGTTTAGGTTAAATCACCCACAAGACCTCACAAACGCAGCCGTAGCCTGAAATCTGCCTGGACGGGGCATTTTCACACATTGTCGTGACTGACAGGTCTTCAGCAAGAAGTAGGAACGATTTTTGCTGAGTGATACTGTTTCTGTTTTTTGGATGAGATAGTAGGGCACGTCACGCCAGTCGCTGTTCATGCGAGGACAACAAATGTATGTATAAAAGCCCCATCCAAATTCTGCCCCTTACTTTCATCCCATGAGTTTTTAATGGCTTTATAAACTCCCATCTGTCTGACGTTCTGGAAAGGAGGGAGAGTTAACTGCTCATGACAGTTGTTGGGAAAGTGGAAGAGGGGTGGGGGGGTGGGGGGGAAGAGAGTGCGAAGAGGCGGAGACTTGCACAAACCCCCCAGTGACTGCATTCCGGCTGTCAAAATAATCCATAAGTCCAGAGCGAGCTGGACGGATGCTGCCAACACAAAGTCCGTAATGTGATTTGTCAACGTTCTGCTACATGAAAGTGCTGGGAATTTGCACGAGAGAAGTATCTGATGCGAAGGGTCATTTTGGTCATCACAAAGAGATGGTGGCCTATTAGAGCGTTTCATTCCCCCCCCCCTTTCTGTATGGCATTCCGTATGGTTATTGTGTTTCTGCTTTAATCACCACACCTTATGCTTTCTTGTATGGACAAATTAAGATGTCATCTATATGCAATATTTCATGCTTCATCTAATATTATATTTAATAGATGAGCCAAGACTTGGTAACATTTAGAATCTCAATATTTAATATTTTTTTTATTCTAATGGCCATGTGTTTTTGCCCAAATATACCATAAATTGGTGACAAAAAAAATCAAGGGGCTTATGACACACAGTTTATTACACAGCTACATAGCTAGCTGCCTCATTTGTTAGGGGCTCTTTACATTCTAAGATGCCTAATTTCAAAATGTTAACATAGATGTTGCGATTTGTCAAGGTCAAAGGCATTTCAGGATTAATTTAAATAAAAAGCAAATCACTCGGTAGTTATCAGCATCTCAAAGATAAATAAAGGTAGTTTAAGGTTAGTTTTGGTGTGTAATTATATCAGTCACTCAGAACACGATTTTTAATTAACAAAGCCTAAAATGGGAGAATAATTGACAGTTATCACTCATGCCATAATTTAAACCCTGACAATAATCATGCATGAATCGTTGCCAAATAACTGATCATCAAGAACGTCTAAAATGCACCAAAACATCACACAAAATTGGTATTTTTACTGCTGCAACTATTTTACATACTCAAGTAAGAATTGGGTTCCTTAATATCAATTCTTGACAAGCAATTTCTCCTTTAATACTAATTACCAAACAACCCAATCGAGCGACACTGATTGCCAGATCTTGAGTCCTCCCTCATCCTCTCTTTACCTCCACAGAATCATTTGTCAGGCAACCGTCAGGCAAACACCACAAACAAAATCCCTTTGACGGTCGTCTTGAGGCCACGTCCACTACCCAGTCAAGCATGCAAATTATCAGCTTTTTTTTTATACAAAGTAATTCTGAATTACTTTTTTTACAAGGCACTGCAACATTCCTGAATCCATCCAGTGTGTAACTTCCTGAAAACAGACCCATGGCAAATTGGGACACCAACTTTGATTTTAATGACAATTTGCTGATTGTGCACAGCAGGGGATGGGAGAAATTTCCCACTGACTTCAGCACAGTCTGAATGGGAACACAGTCATGTGGTGACTTGTTTCTCTCCGTTGATTCTCCAGATAAGAGGAGAGTGATGCCAACAGTAGTGTCCCTGAACCCTTTTGTCCCGACCAGAGAGGCCTCAGTGTTGAAGATCTGTCCCAGGATGTTTAATGAATATCCTGCTGTCTGGCCTCACCCAGAACAGCCTTTTTTCGGGCCGGAGCAAAAGTGGAGCGCCTAAGGGATGCACCTGAAGAATGGGGCCACAGTTGGTTGACTGTGGGTGGCGTTGGTGATTCGAAACCCCACCAGGGGACCTTCCTGACTCTCCCCTGCTGCGACCTCTCTTTCTTTCTTCTCCCCCTCCTAGGTTTCTCTCTTTCTCTGACCGCCGCCATTATTTTCAGCCGGACCCCTAAAAGGCTTTGGCTCTTCTCTGTCAGCTCGGCGTCAGTGTTGGGGGCAGAGACTGATAAGCGCTAGTCGGATTGCTGTTCTGGTGTGGAGCGAGAGAAAGGGAGTCGGAGCAGGGGTAATCGGGGGTCTCGGGGGCCCTTATCCATCTAGCGCATCTGAAAAGACCCTGTTCGACTGCAGCTCTTTTGCCCTTGTGGTGTGAGTGTGTATCCATGTGTGTTCTCTTCTGAAGTTTCACATTTGCCAGGGAAAGAAAGGCATCCTTTGTATAGCAGGGGGTGGTCCTTCTTCCTTTCTTTTCTTATTTACGTGCCTTTTGAATGGTGCCCAGCCCTGGCCGTCACCTCTCCCATGTTCGACAGGGAAACACATGGCTCACACAAAGGTGAACTGCAACGTTCCTCTGCTCCCTGCCTGTAACGCGACTCTCCACCTCCACCGTACCTGCCTGTTTTTCCCCTCTCTCTCTCGCGCTGTCGCTCACCTCGTAGCCGAGGTGCGGGTGTAAGTAATAGCCTGGCTGATTTGCAGCCGTCACCCCAGCCCTCCTCACTTTTCCTGAACCCCCGGGGTCTCCAGTGTCCTCTCCGCTTTCGGTGGATGCGACGTTGACGCGATTAAGAGAGGGAAAGCTAATCTGCACCCCCCCCCTTTCCCCACCCAACCGAGCGGCAGGGCAACACAAAACGCTACGCTTGGAGGCGGAGCTGCTGGGTCGTGTGTGTGTACAAGGAGGTGGGGTGATGTGTAAATAATTGATGGGTGGCACTTTCGTTTTTTTTCTTTTTTTTTTCTTCTTTTTTTTTTTTTTTTATCTGTAAGCGAGATCCTCTTGAGATGCCTCTGCCTGTGCTGACACCATATCCCCCTCACATTAAGATAACAAGATGGACGATAACCATTCGAGTCAAGTTGTGGTTTATGTCTAGAACAGAAGCGCCACGCTAAAGCAGCCATCTCTCGGCAGGCGGGCGTTAACCAGCGTTTTTTCAGTTCAGCAGGTGTGCTCACAGAGCTTTGGTGAAGACCACGAGTGGAAAGCGGGGATCGCGTTGCACTGTACGTCAGGCTACGCACGTAGATGCGCGAGAGCAGCAGAAGGTCATGTGACATAACGAGATTCCGAGAGGTTACTACAGCTGTGAGTAACTCAGCAGATTGGCATGGGATAAAGAAGAACCACTCTTCCATAGCTAAGACTGGGTCCACATTCTCATCCTCCAACATTTTTCTCCACCGATTATAGTGAAATGGCATGAATTGGCCACAATTAAATTAAATCACCAGAATCAGGCACCGACTTCAATTAATCACCTCAGTGCTCATTGTGCCGTATTTCTAGCCTTCATTCTACAGTAAAAAAAAAAAAAAAGACATCTAACATTTAATTAATGAGGGCAGATGTTGGCAGACCCTTTGTTGTAAATGGTCTCAATCCCTGACAGCAAAGATCGTTTCTTCTTTCATATGTTTGAGATTCCCCCAATAATTTGTCACCCATCTGTTCCCAAAAACAAAGGCCTTTGCCACGTTTGATCACTTCTAGTGAAAAATTATTTTAGGCAGAACACATGACACACAATCACATTGGCTTCCAAGGGCATCCCTACAGATACCATCGACCTGAATGGTCACCGGCTTGAAGCGGTTTGATAACCACAGCAGCCTTGGAATCTGTGAGGAGCTCTCATCCACCGTACTGCAACGTAGATTATGGCGTGCGATCAATCACAAGGACGAGGTAACGCGTAAGAAGGCTCAGGGTTCAGATCAACCAGGATAAAGGCGTCTATTAAGGAAATGAATAATGCTGACAGAGGGGAGGTGACCTCCGCCGCACCACGTGGCACACCTTGCGCTCCGCGATTGGCTTTTTCCACACGCATCACCTACGCACCCGTTGACTGATGACCAAGCCTGGGAAAGATGGGCTCTGGAGTGAGCCGTTCCTGCCCCGTGATCTAATACATTACCCACCATGTATTCTGCTCCCCCTAATGAAACCACAAGGCCCCATCTGTCAAAGATGTGAAACGGCAAATGGAAATTTAACTGCCCCTGCCGCGAGCCTTCTGAAGCAGCAAGACAGACAGCGTCGGACGCGTTCACAAAAACCTTCGCTTGACAGATGATCATTGCAAACAAGCTGCCACGCGACAACAAATTAATATCAACTAAAATATCCTTAAAGACGTCACTTCATTTTGGGCTTGAATGGACATTGCATAAATTTTCTCTTCCTCCACTGAATGCGGCCATTCTGTGCCAAGCAGCTCTTGGAAGCTGACCAATCGTGTTGCTTTTGGTCATTTAATTTGTGGCTATAATTTAAGAATGTCCCTGTGTTCATTTCAGACTGTGGGCTTTCTTAATGTTCCTTTTTTTTACGGAATAGTTTATTGGAGTTTTGTAATTCTTGTGAACCTTGAGGGTTGGTTGCATCTGCATTTAACAGATATGCCGTGCAAAACATGGATATGGTTTAGGTATCAAGCACCTGGATGTCAAATCGGAATCTGTTCTCACCCAACAATTATACATCGGTTCTACTTGTAAAGGTCAAACTTGTTCGTGTTCGTATGCACCACTTTTGTTCGTGAATCTTTTGTTTGTTGTGTTGGTATCCCAATGAGCACAGTACAGCTGCAGGGTTCTTGGATTGAAGCGCAGACTTCCACTCAATCCACTCAGATTCCTCTCACCTCCAGCAAGGTGGGAACTGGTAGATAAAAAAAAAAAAATCAGCAACTGCCAGATAATGTGGTGTGGTGAATGGTGGAGTGGACACAATGGAGGCTATTGATGTGGAGGGTGATTGCGTTTCCGTCTTCCATTTTGTGGGGTTAATGTTTGTTTCTCTCTCTCTTTCTTCCTTTCTCTTGCTTGACCAGGGCTTCTTCCGCAGAAGCATCCAGAAGAACATGGTATACACGTGTCACAGGGACAAGAACTGCATCATCAACAAGGTGACGAGGAACCGGTGTCAATACTGCCGGCTGCAGAAATGCTTCGCAGTGGGAATGTCCAAAGAGTGTGAGTGTGGGGTCTAATCCTTGTGCTAATCCTGATTTGGCCTGCAGTGGCGAGAAGAGCGAGAAGCAGCATGACAGGATCCAGACCTTCACTGGGCTGAATAGTTTTTTGGTTCTTTAGCGTTCCTCAACAGTGACAAACTTCACAAGAGTAGATAGCAGACAGGCAAAATGTCCCACTTCATCAAAGAGATTTACAGTCCAGCCCGATGTTCTTAGACCTCTTATCAAGTACTATATAAGTACTTATACTATCTTATTATTTAGTGAGAAATCAGAAATAATTTAGCTGATTCCAATACAGATTTACCATTTAAAATAACTAATAATATTTCAACAAATGATAATCAAAATGATAATGTGATTTATAGGTTATTTCTACTGTGAGCTTTTAAAAATTAAATCCTATATTTTATTTGTTTGTGTTGATATGAGTCATAAGACCAAAAACACCAAACCATTCTGGTCAAATGACTGATTGCGCGTTGGATGTTAAAACAAATTAAAAGATGATAAACAGGCTGGACTCCAAATAGGCCTTTCTGTGAGGATCCCAAGAGCCCGACCTGCATCTATAAGAGTCTGGATGCAAGAGCCCCCTGTTTCCATAGAGTCAGTGATTGGAAGGGGTGCACAGGGTGCAGGGCTGGCCAAGAGAGACGACCGAAAAAAATTATGATATTGTACATCACAAATTCATCATATATGATAGCTGTCATTTAGCAGTTACTATTAGTACTGTAGGAAATTTGGATTTTCTGAAAAATATCAAAATAATTGATGATATGCTTGATTTAACTGTGAATTACCTAACATTGGTCAAGGGTGTAATATTCTTAATTAGCTTCTTTCACAATAACAGTACCAACTAGTGTACAATGTCCCATGACACCCCAGTCTGTGAAGGAGGTAACATTTTATTCAATAAGTTCTGCTCGTAAGATTTTAATGGAGCATGGAGGTGAATTTTGTGCAAATGAAATTACAATTACGATTGTTCTATTATGGCGGAAATGGGAATAGTGTTTGCTTGTGTTCATGTTTTGTGTTCTTGTTCTCTAATTCACACAAAAATGTAAATTAGCTTCATGGAGCATTTAAAAAGAAAAGGGGGGAAAGAAGTACTGGAACATGGGGAAATCTAATGATTTGCCCCTTGTTTCAAATTGCCACAATTTGCCCTTGTAATAAGGCATTATGAGCACACAATGCATCATTTCCCTGACTTCGGTAAAATACTCCACTGCAGCTATTGTCTTCCTCTCGTTGCCCCATTTCCTGCGATCGGAACAGTTTGCATTTCACACGTTATTGGCGCCCTTTGATTGCATCAGCACTTATGGCCCAGGTCCACTTCATGCGCCATTAGCCTCAGGAAAAGAGCCGATTCCTTCCCACTCTGTTCACCACACGGAAAAGGACAGCCGGGACGGTGATGGCGGTGTTATTGCGTACTCGGTGGGCTCAGCTACATGCTACGGCATGGGGATATTTATATATGAAAGTCATTGAAGATTAGACAGCTGGTTGGGGGCTGCAGGTTTGCCCAAAAAGCTTGATCGAATCATACGGCATATTGGAAACTGCAAATGATGCCGTCCGATATGGCCAGCTAATCAGTTCTAGAACTGATTATTTCCGAGTAAAATATCTTACCAAGAGCTACCTTGCAAAAACATGCAATCATGATTTTTACCCGTGCTGTACAGACTGTTTGATTTTGGCATTCATTGTTATGAAAATGCAACTAGTTGCTTTAATCATAAATATTTGATATTAATTAATTGACTTTTCAAAATTGATATATTTGATTTTTCAGTATTTAACATGTGAATGTGATATGAAATCGATATGGGAAAAAAATTCATATCAATTGTATGCCCAGCAGTGAACCGCACTGAGGGAACCGCATTTCCCTTGGGAAATTCATAGGTGAAGAGCTGAGGTCAGCTGACTCGAGGCATGTGCTGCTGTTTGCCCCCAGTATTGATTCAGGAGATAATGCCGCGGTCTGGACCCAAGAAAAGATTTGGCTAATTGGCCTAGTTATGAGTCAGAAGACAGTGTGGATATCATCTAAAACTGTAAATCATGAGGGAGCATGTGGCTCGACTCCGTGAGGAACGACACAAAGGAAAGAATTGTGTGGACACCCAGACGGTCTTTGTAAGTCACTATACATTTTCAAATTGGAACTGCACACTAAGCATGGCCATGTAGGGTCAAAGGCGTCCTCAGGATGTACGTAAATAGATACAACAAGAAAGAAACATTTGCTAGACTGTTGTAAACTCGTTATTTGGCTTATTTAAGAAAAACTACAACAGAGTTTGTATTCATAGTGAAACAGAAGTGATTATTTCCGATATTTTTCGATACCCTGAATGCATGTTGTCATATCTAAGTAGTGGCCTAGTGGGTAACACACTCGCCTATGAACCAGAAGACCCAGGTTCAAATCCCACTTACTACCATTGTGTCCCTGAGCAAGACACTTAACCCTGAATGTCTCCAGGAGGACTGTCCCTGTCACTACTGATTGTAAGTCGCTCTGGATAAGGGCGTCTGATAAATGCTGTAAATGTAAATGTAAAATACAGACGATTCTGATGATTGACTTTTCACACGTACACTACTACCTCAATGTTTGACCTTATGATAGTGAATAAGCCCCACACTGCTAAAACCGGACCGTTTAATATCTCACAGAAGGTGTTGACTATATTATCCTGATAACATGGCATGATTTTTGACTGGCCAGCCAAATGGCCAAAGGTTTTTCCCCCCTTAATTCTTGCATGCATACCCACTGGCCGAAACCGTTTTTATACCAAAATACTGAAAATGCCAGGCCAGAAGTTCCAGCAGGTCGCTGCCAGTAAACGTTATAAATTCCTGTCATGTAGGACGAGTAAAACAGAAGCCACTGCTGGGCATGTGTTGGGAGACAGACTGGCAGATTTAGCTAAGCGTGCTAGCCGCCACTCGGAACTAGCCATTAGCGCCAACCGGGTGCCGCTTCCTCCGCTGTCTGCCGTCTGGCTCGTTTCCTCCTCTGTCAGACGGCGGCCCGCCTCTGTACGAGCCCGAGCCGGGCAGAAAATATCGTGTTTATTTACAGGTGCATCTGTTCGGTTGCTGTGGCGCCGCACGAGGCCCAGCACGCACAGATGGCTTGCCCGCGGCCACCTAGCGCCGATGCATGATCGACGTGCTCCGCCACGTTTGCCGGCGTGTGCGCAGCTTCGCCGTTTTCTACAACGGGCCACCCGAGCCCCGAAAAAAAAGGCCCGAGAAGAATAAAAAAGAGGACAAGAGGGCAGAGGGAACGAGAGAAAGAGTTCCGAGAGGGACGTACCAAATGAGGCTTGAACGCGGCCATTTCTTTGGCACTGGTAGTCGGTCAAAGCGTTCCGATTACGAGGACGTTCCTGCATCGTGCCAAATGCCACTTCACACTGCAGGCCTTTCCAAAAAGACGGCCTGGCGCACACCGCAGTGCGCTGGAGTGCCATGTTTTTTATCACTCCGTTAAAGGCACTTTGAAATGGAAATCAAAGCCCTGGGTCCTCCCCTGGCGTTTCACAAGCGGTTCCCCAGCCCGGAAGCTCTGGAGAAACCACTCAAAAACACCAGAAAAATGTGCATTTTACATACATTTAATCATTACACACACTTTCGTTCATGATTCAATACCAAACCAGAGCTTCTTCTGACCGATAAGTGCAGCTTGACCCCCCCAGCAGCAGCGCTGCATTAACTACAAGGGGGAAAAGCTGTAGCGCAGACTTAACTATACATTAAAATAATGAGCTAAAATAGTGAGTTCTTAGCTCTAAACATCGAGTATCCTGAAATCGTGGGCAGAAATTGGTGGCCTAATGGTTAAGGAAGCGGACCTGTAATCGGAAGGTTCCCGGTTCAAATCCCAATCCGCCAAGGTGCCACTGAGGTGCCACTGAGCAAAGTACCTGTCATGGATGCCCACTGCTCACCAAGGGTGATGGTTATAAGCAGAGGACAAATGTCATTGTGTCACCATGTGCTGTGCTGCAGTGTTTCACAATCACTTCCCTTTTACTTTTCACCTCTGCAAACATATTCGTGACCTCCTGTATTCAAAAGTCCTCAGATAGTAATATTGGATTGAAAGACGAGATATTCAGACCTTTTGTCTCTTTCTCTCTCTATATATATAATTCAGTTTTTTTTTTTAAAATTTTGCAAAGAACTGGTTGAGTTGATCAATATTTGACTCATGGGATTTTTGGTTTGTTAGTTGTCTGCAGCTTATATAAACAGTTTTCACTATTTTATATATATATGTGTGTGTGTGTGTGTGTGTGTGTGTATGTATATATATATTAGTCAGTACAGTTAGTCTAAATATTTTAAAAGTTTAAAAAGAGTGTTAAAAGTTTTTCTTTTTTAGCTCAATAATGAATCCTAACATGTTCAACGTGTTTTGTATGTAATGTATGTAATCTATCTATCTATACAATATAGCATTTGGACATGAGACTACCGCCACCAGGATGTGTGTGTTTGTGCTGGGAGGGAAGAGTTATCTGGCAAGGGAGGATCTGGATTTATCCTCGGCGGGTATTAAAAAACCATTCATTTTCACGTCCCCCTCTTGTCCGATGCATCACTTCAGTGTATCCGGTGGCAGTAATTTGGTTTGAGTGGACGGGGTAATTGATTGCCCCGGGGGCCGTGCAGCCGTTACGTACCCCTCTTCCTAAATCACATCTCCACCCTCGCCAGCCCCGCCCCCTCTTCAGGCGTATTCTCACCCCATGTGATGGATCGCCCCGCCGACACGCGCGTTCGCACTCTCGCCCGCGAGTGTGTGCGCGCGTCAAGCGTAAAAGCAGCCGCGGCAGGGCTGATGTCTGACACCATAGTGCTGAGGCAGTGCCAGCACCATTACCGTTTCCAGCTCTGACACACACAGTCCCTCATACACACTCAGGCTGACAGGAGACATTATCACCGTGGCCACTCATAGCTTCTGATTCCCACCGTGCTTAAACCAACATGCCGCGTACAGTCAGTTAGCGTGGCTGCGTGATGAACCGAAGCCGTAAATTAATTAGTCGTCAACCCCCCCCACCCTTTTCCCCCACCGGAGACGTAAAGCAAAGCTAAGGTGTCTCGCCGCGTTAATTTACCGAGCGACTGCTAATGCAAACAGAGCGGGCGAAGGGTGGAGTGGGGTGGTGGAGGGGGTGGATGAAACAGATGGGAGGTGGTCGGTGAAAGCGTGGTCAGGTGTACAGTTACTGTACTCGCGTTTGGGGTTTTTCCCCCCCCCCCGACTCCCTGTTGAGCGCCGTGTGACCAACGTCCTTGAGAGCTTTAATACTTCTCTGTGTTTGGCTGAAGGGGCCTGCGGTCAGGCGCAAATGAGGCTCTATTAAAAGAGTGCAAATGTAGAGCAGGGGTCGGCTATAGGTTAAACCGTTTCAGCCAAAATCTAAACCCCAAGTGCTGGGTGCTTTAAGGCTTGAGAGTCTTTTAATAGAGGGACTTCTTGGTTTCTCTGTTGGCTTGTGTGATCTCTGATCGGCTCCAAAATCTGTTGCTTTTGTCTGTTTTGGGCTATGGTTTACCTTTTTCAAGCCAGCCAATCGTTTTAATAGTAATTACAGGCTAGTTACAGTAGTTATAGGGACAGTCCCCCTGGAGACACTCAGGGTAAAGTGTCTTGCTCGGGGATACAATAGTAGTAAGTAGGGTTTGAACCTGTGACTTTGTCATCTAATGCACTGGTCTTTTACCACCCTACTACTAGATCATTATGTTTGTCCATTCCTCAGTGTCCTTCAACAATGAGCCCATTAGCATCAGAACTGGACCATGGAGCAATGGAAGAAGGTGTCCGGGTCTGATGAATCATGCGTTTCTGCGAAAGAAGACATGGCACTGTGGAAAAAGACAAGCCGGCAGAGCCAGTGAGATGCATTATGTTGCTTCGACATGTATCGTCTACCTAAACATGATTGCAGACCAAGTTCAGCCCTTCGTATACCCTGATGTCCCCTTTCAACACGCTAAAAAAAAAAAAGGTTTCACTCAGCCTCTATATACTCCTCAAAACCTAAATGACTCACCATGCCTTCAGACATCTAGTGGAGTCCATGCCTCAATGGGTCAGGACAACAAAATAATATAATATAAAGTATTTACACATAATTGTCATGCACAATTGACCACAGCGGCAGTTTTCAATCAGCAGGGATCTCCCAACGATTGGCTGATTTCCTCACTCTTCTCTTTAATCAGCCCGATAATCTTAAATAACACACACTCACGATAATGAACAAGGCACGTTCACAGCTAATCACTCACAGAGACGCATATATATGCGCCATGGGAGACGTGGAAGATGGACAGCGGCGTTCGACGGTGACGAGGACCCCCGCCTTCCCCGCCATCTGAAGTGAACCTCGCCGTTTTGTTGAGATGCTGACATCCTTATGTTTCCTATTCATTAGGCAGGAAGCTTTGCCAGGGCTAATGTCACCTCATGGAACAGATGAGGTTAGAGGACACACTAGACAGCTCGGCGGGTGGCCCATTCATTATGCATGCTAGGTAAACCACAACGAGCTGCGCCCTCGCCCCGTGACGCGTGCGCCCACGCCAGGGTGAATGGGCGACCTCTCGGCTGCGGAGCTGGCATTCGCGGGACCGCGTTTCGGTGCAGATGGCGCTTTAGATTCCTCTGGCTTCATTACCAGATTCGTCCGAATGAAAAGGCAGACGTTCAGAGCGCATTTACAATTTAAAACAATGACAGCGGACTAGCGAGATGCGAGAGCGGCGTGCATCCGGGGACGAGCTTTCACGCCGCCAACCAAGGATGCGCGAGGTCCCACCGGAGCCTGTGAGCAGTAGGACTGATGCTTGCTTTGAATTTCATCACAGTATTTTTGGGGGGCCTTTTTCTGCTCATGGGACCTCATTGTATTGTGGTTGTTGTTTTTTTTTTGTAATTATAGAATTGGACGAGGCTCCCGTTGTCTGACGCGAGGCCCGCAGTCGAATGCTCAACGTGGATCGTGTTTTTTTTTGTTTTTTCCGGGGCTCAGCATAGGTGGTGGGGGACCCCCTGTGGAGGGTAGCTTCAAAGACGAGCTCCTGCAGACCCTAATGAAACGGGATGCTCCCCAGACGGTGCCCGGGAACACCAGGTGTCTGGGCCTTAATGATTCTTCGGCGGGCCTGAAAACTTCATCAGTCTCCCCGAGATGAATAACACCCCAGCAGAGCTGCTCTCCATGGGTGCATAATGAAGTGATGTGTTCTCCTCTCTCTTCATTGACCTTGACAGGCCGCCCCACACACACACACACACACACACACGCAGCAAATGAAGTAATTTTCATCGGATTGGCACTGGTAGAACTTCCGTGTTGCTGTGTTCGTCCCATTAACTCCGCCTGCGGTTCAGGTTAGCGTGCTCACGCTCGTCACATGAAGATGGTCTTAAATGGGCTGGGGAAACCGTTTAAACCCCATGCAGGTTGAACAAATCCCTTTGCATGAGATTCAAGTAACCAGTTCATAGGAATAGGACCCAAACAATAGAATATTTCCGTACCTTTTAACATAAAATCCAGATGCATTTTGGGGGGATTTTGAACTAAAACTAAAGTGAACATTCTGACATTCTGACGGTAACAGTGACTGTTTACTGTTTATAAAGACATTTTTTATATTCACCTTCCGTAATAAAATAGTTCATATCTGTTCCTGGCATTCAGTGACTGCTGGTCACGTGACCCTGTGACCGTAAACAATGTAATGAGGTGGAATGATGTCTAAAGAGATTTTTCCAGAATGTTGGTGTCATGGGAGATTGTCCCTCTTAACCAGTAGGAATCTCACAGAACAGAATTATGTGTTTATTGTATTGTATTTCCAGTATTTAATACAGTGTTATTTGGTTTCATGGACATTCTTTCCCGTATCCCACATTGTCATGTTCTAAGAATCCTAAGAATGTTAAGAGTAGGTACTATGTTCCTGAAAAACTAGAACATTTGTCAAGAGGCTCTTGTATCCCACAACAAATATTCAAAAAATCTGCACTTGATTAATGTTTCCATGAAAAAAATGGAAAGGAAACTAGATTCCAGAATTGCAACAAAAGAGGACCAGGTGAGATGCTTGAGATTTGTGTTTTCACAGCATCTCCCCCACCCTCCCCGCCTCACCTAGTCTTTTGCAGGATTAATATGATGTTGGAGAAGGAAGTGGCGGTGACATCGTCTCCCCACTATGAGGCCAAGTTCTGTGCGGTTTCTATTGTTCTTAAGATATGAGGTTTGATATGGACTGAGTGGTGGGCGTCGGCCGACGAGGGAACTTTTATTAATAGTGTTCAAATAATTCAAACATGCTGGGATGCTGGGAACATGCAGCATGTGACCTGGCTGATCAACCCTGATGTGTCCTTCACTGCAGCCGTCCGGAACGACAGGAACAAGAAGAAGAAAGAGAACCCGAAACCGGAGCTGGTGGAGAGCTACGAGCTGACGGCCGAGCTGGAGGCCATCATCGAGAAGGTCCGGAAGGCGCATCAGGAGACGTTCCCTTCCCTCTGCCAACTGGGCAAATACACCACAGTGAGTATTACTGCACCCACTTTGAAATATTATATACTGCATGTGGCTTAGAAGTCACCAAAATTGCCATGATCGGATAAATCAGAATCACGTTTATAGGCCAAGTGCGCAAACACATACATGGAATTTACACAACAGTATAAAAACAGCAACAATATGCAATATAGTCAACATTTTACATACAGAAAAACAAAACTAAGATTACAGAAATAATACTACAAGTGTACATTAATGCAATAAATGAATTGATTTTAGTATTTAATTGCTTGTTTAAGGATCTGTTGAGGGTCATTTACATGGCAGAAATCTCATCAGATAATGGGGACTAAACCCTGGAGTTCATTAGAGAGTGTTTAGTTTGAAGTTGGCCTTGTGTTGTAAATCTTATTGGATGGTCCTCAAAAGGTAATCAATTTTGTGTACTGTACACTAGACCCTACTTCAATACCGCCCAAAATGCTCAGTTATTACTGGCCTCCTTGAGCAAATCCTCCAAATGTCTTCAATAATTTTTTTTTTATTTCTGCGTCCTGCACTGTACATCTGAGTTAAGAGGATTTTGCAGGAATAAGAGGTCACTTCTCTCACTTTATATATGGAATAATAATTGTCACTGTCAGCATCAAGAGTGTAATCTTGCCTGACTTAAACTTAAGGACCCACTTACCCTCATGTATCATTTCATTTTCTATATTTTACTCAAAGTAAACTTGACCTCATGTATCATTAAAAAACAGGATGAATTGATCCATATATACATATTACTTGTCGGGGCCCACGTGCATCAATCAATATGGAATAATAATGGTCACTGTCAGTGAGTGTAATCTGGTTTTAACGACTGGTTTTATCCAGCCGAGGGACTCCACTGCACTGTTTCAGTGACCCCTTACATTTTCAAAATTAGATTTTTAATTTTTATTCCAAATAGAAAGCAGAAAGCTATTTGGGCAAGCTATATATAAAATTAAAAAGTAAAGCTGGTTTTGAAAAAGTACCAAAATGTACAAAATCGTTTACAACCATCACTGTGGCAGTGGTGGCCTAGCATGTAAGGAAGCGGACCCGTAATCGGAAATTGTCGTGGCTGCCCACTGCACACTAAGGGTGATGGTTAAACGCAGAGGACACATTTTGTTGCGTCACCGTGTGCTGTGCTTCACAATGACAGTCACTTCACTTTCACATGACAAGCTTGCAAACTTGCAGTTTGGAATGCTGAAAATTGAAATCCAAGCTGATACTTGATACATGAACTTTTGTGAACTTCCCGGAGCTGGAGGTGAAGAGACCGGGACCTGGGGGATGTCTGGCTTTATTTACTCGGCCCGCGTGGTAACGCACCTAATGGCCGGGAGGAATGAAGACAATGCGGAGCAGATGACTCTTCGTACGGCGGAATGTTGAAGCGCGCCTCAGGGAGATGTTCTCCAGCGAGCGGGTTAATCACTCACAGTGAGAGGAACGGAGCGACTTTGGGACACATCCTCCATGGAAAGTGGAATAAATGCGGATGATCCTCGCTTGCATCATTATCGACTCTCACAGCTTATATAAAAAGGCGGGAATTGGAGGAGGGGCGCACTGGCTCCATAAGTTCCTGTCACTCTGCGGCCACCATTTCGCCTCTCGTCTGTCACCCGGCGTCAAGGTTGATTTTTGAAACAACCTCCCCCGCCCCCCCTCCCATGGCGGCCAGTGTCCCATGAAAGGCGCAGACCGACAGGCACGTTCTAATCTGTCTGGAGGGCGTCAGTTTGATTCCGCACAAGAGCCGAGAACCCAGGGGTCCGTTGAGCGCTGACAGATCAGTGGGAATAAACACCGGAGCGGCGCCACGGCGAATCGATTCGCGATCGTCAGCTGCTCTCGCACCGCCCGGCTGCTGGGCATTTCTGTCTCCTGTCTTCACCTGTCCGTACGAGGGGTCAGGGGTCACTGAAACAGTGCAGTAGAGTCCCCCGGCTGGGTAAAACCAAGTCCGTTGATTGAAGCGTGTGGGCCCTGGCAGGTAAACAGGGATCTGAAGCGCTACTTTGATTGACAGTTTGATGGCGGTACCAGATTTTAGTTGTTTGATTGACATCGTGCTGCCATTTGCCATGGTCCGTGTGTGTTTTTTTGTTTTTTTTCCCCTCAATCGCTCGGCGGGATTGACACTGATGCTTGATTAGCCGAGCTCTTCAGAGAGATTCTCATAAACAGCAGTGGCTTATGGGTAACACCTACCGTGAATGAATGGGACCGGGGCCGCCGCAGGAAAACCATCACTCATTTAGACACAGCGGTGCGTCTGTCTCCTGCTTCGGGATGGAAAATATTTTTTACCGTTTCCCGAAAATAATGGCTTATTTTTAAACATGAGCCATGGGGCCACCGGTCTTTTTTTTTTTTTTTGACGCACAATAGAAAACAAACATATCAGGGTGCACAGGTAACAACGTGAGCCCCAGTGACCGAAAGTAGGCATTTAAATAAAGCCTTAATCGGGATCATGGGTAATTATCACCACTCGCAGCCCGTGAGAAGTCCCTCATTATTACGAGTGATTGCTTTCCCGACGCGCCTTTTGAGCCCCCCCCCCTCCACAAGATTAGGCCGGGGCGCCAATTACCCGGTGAAATATTCAAATCCTAGTCTGCTGTGATTTAGGAGTTCACTGCTGGGTGAGCGAAGATTGGCCCGGGTGAGGGAGAGGGCTTAGTCTGACGGTGATGATGATGAAAAATGAAAAGACAACACGAAAAAAAAAAAAAACCGGCATTACCTCGGATCAAGGTTTATTCAGCTTAAAAGCCACATACGGCTATAGTGTCTGCGTTGTTATTTAGTGCAAGTCCTGAAACAGTCGCCTGGTGATAGAGGGACTGTGGACTGGATGCATGATAAATCTCCTAACGCGCGCTCAGACATTGGCAGGTTATTTTCTAATGTCCCAACTTGTCTAATTTGTTTGGATAAATGCGGCCTAAATGGAATTAAAATTCCCTGGCCACTTCCTTGTTTTCCTCTATTGAATTACCGTACTGGGGTAATTGACTGAGATTGCGGCGGCGGGGGGGGCGGGGAGGAATCAGACGGCGCGTGCGCCCCGCTCCCTGCCGGAGCTCACGTCTCCCTTCAGCCTCGGGGTGGAACAAGACGAGTGGCTTTAATATCGCAGCCTCTCCTCCGACCCCCTCCCCTCCCGCCGCCGCTTCCCTTTCATCTGGCCGTCCTAGGCGACGCCTGTCAGTGAAGCGCTCGGCCCCGCCGCCCTGGGAAGCTCGTTCGGAGTGATTTACGCCCGGCTCACTTAGCCGGAGATCATATATCGTGATCTTTGTCTTTGGATGGGGGCCATAGATCCCCACCCTACCCTCCCCTACTGTGGAGTTTATTCAGCGAGGGTGGAGTGAGCGACGAAGACAAAGGACACGCATGTCACACGTAATGACCCTGATTGGTTTAATGTGCCTATAGACCCATCACTGTATGATTATGCTGTTGGAACAGCAGATTAAGCCCCATGTGCCACCAGCCTGGTATGCTGGCTCTGTCCAAAAGCAGGTAAATCATAGCATAGCAATATATTGATCAGCACATTACTAAAATACATGGGCTGTCCATTAAAGTTATAGGGCCTCTGTTTTATAGTTGTTGGGAATAATAGGATCGCAAGACAAAAAATCTATATACAAAAAAGAAAAACGTTTAGCTTGCAATGATGTCCCAGCTGAGTCGGAAAAGCAGCTATGACACATTGTTGGCAAGAAAGACTGAGAACAAATGCATAGCAAATAAATAGTATGTTGTATCCCAGGTTTTACTAATGTTTATGCACAAAGCAGACATTTTGGAGTCAGAAATATGATTTTTTTCCCAATTTCTCCATAATCATTTGTGTTCAAAATCATACAGCGCCATCTTGTGGTGCTTCCTTGTGTAACACTGAAAAATAATAATACAGTGGAACATGGACACTAGAGCTTCACATTAGGCATTCATCATCTGCTGGTAATACAGAACAAATGAATGTGCTGTTTGCACAGGCCAGCATCAGTGTTGGGTTGAGTGTACACAGTAAAACAAGACCAGTAATGTCATTTAGAAGCACTTTTGGACTTCCTGTTTCACATGAACCTTTACTTTGTTGGCTTTGGAAAGGAAGGCTTCTGTTATTTTCACACGCCAGTCCTCTAGTCGTTTTTCTCCTAACACCCATTGTGAAGTTACGACTTCAGGTCTCCTGACAACATCTCCACCCATTCCGCACTCTGGCGCTGTTACAGGGCCCCTTACGTATAAAACCACTTTGTGAAGCTACAGGCACATTGAGCTGGAACAGAGAGGCCATTTAGTGTAAACAAACAAATGACCGTCAGTCGTTGGGTCTACAGGCCATTTACTGGCATACTGGATGTTGCCTGAGTGGCCTTCCCATCCTCACCCATCCTCACCTTCTGTGACCTGGTCTGGTTTTCAAAGCTACTTATCCAAGAGTATCCAAATGTCAGTTCGCATTGGTAACTTTTAAATGAGCGGCCAGGTAAGATCTGAAAAAAACAAAAAAACTCTAATCCTCAAAGTTCCTCATTCGGTGCAAAAAGAGGGCGTTCCAACTCCCGATTTCCAAGAATTACATTGTCAGAATTTCTCTTGGCTCTGTGCCTTTAGATCCAGAGCATTGCGTTCGCATTTCTGTTCCTTTTGTGCGTTAAAGTAGGCACTGAGACCGGGGCTGCCAACTGGCATCGCCAGACAATTTAGAATTTAGCCGTCGCTCAGAATGAAAAGCTCAAACGTTGGCACATCATAACAATAGCTAGGGTTTAATGAAGGGTCCTTTCTACGCTTTGCATCTGAAGTTGGATCACCTCATCTCATCAGAATGGGTGGACTTTCTTGCCAGATTGTTTCAGAATACATTTGTTGTGTTGAAATGAATAAAGTAGAATAAATGCAGCTATTGTCTTCCGTTGTTTTGTTTTTTTTTGTGGCGTTAAATACTTATTGACTCTCATCCACATTAAGATTCCTTTTTATATGGCAGCATATATGTTTAAAATGAACTATATTCTATATAAATTCTGAATAAATATCTTCCTTGCTTGCATTCTGTTACATGTGGGACAATAAATCTACAGCGGGATGGACATTTTGTTGCAACACTTCGACACATTGCTTCTGTATTCTCGTCCATTTGCACAACTGTATTGTAAAGTATTGCCTGAATTGGCACTGCCTTTGTTGTGGGCAATTTACATCTAGGCCATTTATCAGACACCCTTACCCAGAGTGTCTTACTATCAGCAGTTACAGGGACAGTCCCCCCCACCCCGGAGACACTCAGGGTTAAGTGTCTTGCTCAGGGACACAATGGTAGTAATAGAGTTCCACAGTCTGGGGTTCGAAACAATGGGCAAGCCATTCTCCTTATTTCTGCTCCACTGCATTTGGTTTATTATGCCATTTATAATGAATGTGGATTTCTGACAAAAATCCTGCCTCTCCCTTTTCTCCTCACCCCCACATTGCCGAAGAGCTCTGGCTGTTAATGGGCTCACTCACAACAAAGTCCATGCCGCTACCTGCCTCGGCTCCATCAGCGATTCCCATCGGCTTCAAATGCTTCCGGGGGCTCGCTGCCTAACCAGTCCGCGACGAATGTACAGAAAACACCTCAGCGATTCATTAAGGCGTCTCACTCCTCACGGCGGAGTCTGTACATTCTTCTCACAGTTCCTATATAGAGATGCGCTGGGGGTGCGGGTTGATCTGGTTTATTTTCAGCGAGTTCATTCAATATAAGGGCCATGTGGAGGGACCAGTCATTAGCCCCGGTGTATTCAGCTCTCCAGGGTTACAAAACTATTTTATAGCCCTAACACCCTAATGCCTGAAGGGAAAACTGACACGACAATCATAAGTCTAATAAATGTGCTCTCTGGGATTGTAAGCTCTCTAAATGTTTTTTTTTGTGTGTGTGTGTGTGTGTGTGTGTAGAACTCCAGTTCGGATCACCGCATCCGCCTCGACCTCGGCCTGTGGGACAAGTTCAGTGAACTGGCCACCAAGTGCATTATCAAGATTGTGGAGTTTGCCAAACGTGTGCCGGGCTTCACGGGGCTGACCATCGCCGACCAGATCACCCTCCTCAAAGCCGCGTGTCTGGACATACTGGTGGGTTTTCACTACGGTGCGATGATGTCGCGTAAGATGTCTTAAGTCCATATTTTGATATTTATATATATACAATGAATAGGAATATTTATATACATAAGTGTTCTTAAATTATGTTTTCAGAGACTGTGGTCAGTCTGTTGGAATAAATTGCTGATTGATAACCTTAATAAAACTTAACCTGCTAACGTTAACATGCTAAAATGCTATTTTTTGCTTAAAAAAAAAAAAACTAATTTTTGAGTACGTTTGGTTCCCACAACTGTGACCTGTGACAAGACTGGCAGCTGTAAAGCACTAGAGCAGGGTTCGGCAACCTTTATCAGTCAAAGAGCCACTTTGTCCCGGCTTCCACAAAAGAGAAAGCACCGGGAGCCGCCAATTCTTTATGACGCGTGAAATGAAAATACAACTGCATATATTATTTTTACTTTTAAAAAAAATAAGCGAGTGTGTTGCAGGTATAGTACTATCTAGTATATTTTGAGTGACAAAAAAGATCCTAATAATCTTCATAATCTTTAACCTACAATAAAAAAATAATAAAAAAACACAGATAAAAATGTAATAAAATAGCGAATAAATTAATTTCAAAAGCCACAGCGTAAGGTTGAAAGGGCCGCACGTGGTTCCGGAGCCGTGGGTTGGTGGCCCCTGCGCCAGTATAAAAAAACCCATTCAGCACATTTTTTTTTTTACACTTGCTCATGCTTCCAGTGGGTCCCCACTGACATCTCTCCTCCAGCCTCACCTGCCGATGCATAAAACTGCTGCTTCGTTTTGTAGCCCAACAGGCGTAACCCTCGTTTGACCCGGTACTTCCTCCTGTGGCCCGTTTAGGGTGCACCGCAGGAGAGATAACGTACTGCGCGTTAAACTGCGATCTGTCACCTTTATTCATTTCTGTATTTAACGTTTGTCATGAATAGAAATGGAAGTGTGTGGCGTTGTTAGCAGAACGTTTGCCGTCGTCTTGCTGCTGGGCATATTGACTGAGGAGAAAAGCGGGAGCGCACGCCACGTGGTGATGAGGCAGGTCTTCTGTGATTTGATTATCTGAGGCCAAATTGTGCATAATACCCGTCTCCCCACAAACTTATAGGCACACACACACACACACACACACACACACACACACACACACTTCTGTCTTTATTGACTTTTAACATTTCACATGAGGAAAAACCCAGAGCCTTCAGCGATTTGAATGGATTACGGTTTTAAGGCCCTAGTTTTAGCGAATTGGGAGTGTTTTTATTGTCAATCATGATTTACAGAAATAAACCAATAAAAACTGCTTGCTAGTTATCTTTATGTCGGAGGTGAGGAACTAACAATCAATCAATCAATTTTTTTTATTTATACAGCAATATTTTACAAAGTGCTCAAGGCGCCTAGTGAGCAAGCCAAAGTGGCAAAGTAAGAAACTGTGAGAGGAACCAATCCACCGTCCTCCTTTGGTCGTCACCGGAGGGATGTTGAGAGAAATATATTCAGGGAATTATTGCATCCAGAAGATTAACGTTAATGGTCATTTTACAAACTCACACTGCCTTATATACCACGAATGTATTTTTTAAAATATATTTTTATGTATATTTTTGGTGTTTCTGTATATCGTGTTTTCATGCATGTAGAGTATCCCGACTGTACCGGATTCATTTTACCTTCAGATGGACGAAGCGGTTTCAGGTAGAAAACGACACTGATCTTGGAATAGTTCATGGTCTTTATTTTTCACTTCTTAACATTGGTTTCGTGTTTATGTTTGTAACTGAGCTCTCGGTATAATTGTTGATGGAATATCAGGCCGTTGCTGTGCACGGAAGCGCTCGTGCTGGGAATGAATAGTTCTACAGGTCGCCCGGCGTTGCCGCGGAGTGTTTGCACATCAAATAAGATATTTGGACATCAAGGGGAGGCTCGTGTGGGTGCCGAGTCGTGTACACCGCAAGCGTTAGATAGGGCTGTTTGTTATTGTGACTGGCCTGAATTGGTCAGACGTGGCGATCGTCTGAAAAGCCGGACACAGGCGATAAAGAAACACACACACACACGCTCTTACAAAGCTAATACTGCTGCACTGCTTTTACATCTCTCGTGTAGAACCTTTACCTTCGAAAAGTTCTAAGATTTTGTCCTCATATAATCCATGCAAAAAATATGTATATATATATATATCTGTCAGTTTTATACATGCTTTTAAATACATGCTTCTGTCTTTTTTTGTGTGTAAAGTGCATTTTATATAGCGTAGAGTTCACAGTACATGTTCCAACCTTAAGCTGTATAAGTTCTTTTATAGAAAGGGGATTGTAAGAATAAATGGTGCCATTCGACTTTTATGAGGCACTTTTTTGTTACTGACTTTTGACTGAGGAGCCTCACTAAAGGGGATGACGTGGCAAATATGAACTTTTCACATGCAGTTGATCAGCCTGTGAGCGTTCCGGAGTGTCTATGTTTTAAATACCAGAGGGGTGTGTGGTGTTTCTGATGTATCGCCATCACACACACACACACACACACACACACACACACGCGGAGCCAGCCTCACCGCCCCATCCTGTGTGTTGTGACGGGCTGTGGCCTGGTCATTGTGCAGCGTCTACGGGCGAGGGAGGATCAAACGGCGTCTGTGTGCCTGCGCCCAGCCAGTGCACCGCCACTCTGCGCCGCTGCCAGCAGACATGTTTTATTCCGTTTCATCCGCCCGACGCCTCCGTCACTCACTGTCAGCCCCGGCGCTCTCCCCCCCCATGCTTCAAAGACCGGGCACGTAGCTTGGCGCGCGCCCTCTTCATTATAGGTGCTCGCACACACCCTCCGGAGGTGGCGGCTGGGTGAGCTGCAGTGTGGAAGTGTCACTTTTGCGGTCATTACCGCGAAACTCGGCCGTGGGATTCACCCAATACCCGCAATTCCAGATCTTGGACGCCCCTTATTAAAGATGTTGTTCTTCTGTGCCCCACGGTTTAATTGTATAATTAAGAGACTGGTCCTCCTGGTCACATCGTATTTTGTCACATACCTCTCCCTCTCAGACAAATTAGAATATGCTGGGAAAGGTCATTTCTTTTTGGTAATTTAATTGAAAGAGGTAAACCTTCAAACCAAGTATTCGCTATACAGACGGATAGATTGATACGAAAGGGATCAAATCAGTGCATTTTCCAATGAATTAATCGTGATCAGTTGTGATTATTGCAGGTAATTCTTAAGACTACAATGCACATTTTAAACTATAAGAGAGGCATGTGTAGGAAATATGCTCACCTTCCAGCATTGACGCAACACATGGGCGTACAGCACACAAAATTCAGCTACATTAATGGTGTTAAATATTTTAGATTAATTGCCAGTCAATAGTCTATGTAAATGTTACGTACAGAGAACATAGGACTAGCATGCCACTACCATACACAGTACATCGCAGCATGAGCAGTGTTGCCAGATAATTGACTATTTCAGAGCCAAAATTTAAAAAATATTTTCTTTAAATGGCAAGACATTTTTCACAAAATGTAATACTGAAAGACATCCAATTTGGCCACTAGTGGCATTTCCTCTGTCTTAACTTTGATAGAGTAGGTGTGCCAAATGTTGTCAGATTTGTGTGTTATTTTCAACTTTTTATGACATTTTTGTTACCTACAGGTATAGTACAATGCAGAGCAGTTATCTAATCCGAAGCGAGAGATTCTGTCGACGCTGTTTTCGTGGTGTTCGTTTTACTGTGTGGTTGTGCTTTATTACTTTATCGTGGTGGTTTTGTTTTGTGCAGATTCTGCGTATCTGTACGAGGTACACACCAGACCAGGACACCATGACCTTTTCCGATGGACTCACGCTGAACCGCACGCAAATGCACAATGCTGGCTTCGGCCCCCTCACCGACCTGGTGTTCACCTTTGCCAACCAGCTCCTGCCGATCGAGATGGACGACACAGAGACGGGTCTGCTCAGCGCAATCTGTTTAATATCTGGAGGTGGGTGGAGCATCAAACCATATATTTAAAACCCTTCCTATCAAAACTGAATTTGCTGATAAGCCACTTCAAGTCAACTATAGTCTCCCAATATAAACTTAAAATAGTCCCTCAAAAAGTCCCTCAAAAAAGGCTTGTCGCTTGTCTACAAATTGACCTCAAGTGCCGCTGAAATATATTTGTAATCAAGAAATGGCTCATTTTATTCCCAACAGCTTCTGTAATAATGTTTCAGTGCAAAACGAAACTGTCAAAAAGTATTCTAATATTCAAAGCTTGGTAAAGCCCATTGAGTCAATGTTTGCACAGACATAAGTGTTGTCGCCTTGTCATATGAGCTTCATCTGTGACTAATAATGGATCAATTAGGTCTCAGGTGTGTATAAAAAGAACCCCAGAACCTTCACATCAACTGCAACTAGACCTCTGCAAACATGCCTGATTATCAAGAGCCTGAAGACCAGAGCCACTGCTGAATGTGTCTCAGCATCAAGTACAGAGGATAAAAAAAAAGATTTGAAGTGACTGGAGACGTTTTTGACAAGCCCAGGTCGGGCAGACCCCGCAAGACAACTGCAATGGGCTGGCCAGACTTTGAGGAGTTCAGGGAACAATTAATATAATCAAGAGCCTGGTCTAGAACACAACGCTCCCACTTATCAACATAAAAGCAACAATCATGGACACTCACAGTTACTGTCTTTCTGTTACTATCTGGCCTGTTCACACACACACACACACACACACACACACACACTTTTCCCATGCGCTCTACAGTTGTATCGTTTTGAAGGTGTGAGAACTTGAGCCCCACAAAACATTACACTCTCTTGCATAATCCAGACAGACGCTCGCTCCCTCCCGTGTCCCTCCTGTGTCCCTCCGGTGACGTTGGGGTCTCTCTGCTTCCATCTGCTGCTTGTGGACTTGCGCAGCAGCCTAGACCTAGAGTAGCAAGAGTAGAGTCGATTTGTTGCCATTTTCTCTTCTGCTAGATGTATTTAAAATGTACTTTGGGGATCCCTTCACTAAAGAGGGTGAAGAAAAAATCAGTCATTGCTGTTAAAAATACGCATGGTATTTAAAATGTTCCGGAACCCTGGTTCTTGGTCTTAGGGTATGAATTTTTGCATTCTAAACTCTCAGAGTAGAAAAATGAACGCATTTAAATTCACTTTCAGACCGACAGGACCTGGAGGAGCCGTCCAAAGTGGACCAGCTGCAGGAGCCCCTGCTGGAGGCTCTGAAGATCTACGTCCGAAAACGGCGGCCCAGCAAGCCCCACATGTTCCCCAAGACCCTCATGAAGATCACAGACCTCCGCAGCATCAGCGCTAAAGGTCGGTACCCCGCTGCTCCTGACATTTTCATCTGGTCCGTTTCTTACCCTTTTCATTCCCGGTTTATTCAGTGCCAGTGATGAAAAAGAATCAAGCCCAAGCAGCTTGTTGGGCTTTAATTAAACTGCAGTTTTATTGAATGATGGCGGGTCGTTACATGGTCGTCCATCATCCTAATTTTCAGTACATTTTTTTCATGAATTATGGATTGTGGAAATCCAATATTGGCCAAACTTGCCGCTGATCGACAGCCAGGTTTTTGTCGAGCATTAAGCACGTAACCAGAGTGGGCGTCTCAGTGTTCTGTCCAGACACGTCTCCTACATGTGGAATCAGAGGAACACGATTTAATAGCTTATTTCTTTTTTAATTTGACCTATTAAAAATGTAGTAAAAGAGAGCAGATGAAGCAAAACCGTGATTGTAGAACATGGGTGGGGAAAGGTAGAAAAACGCAGAATATAAATGGCTCTAGAGTCACCATTTCGTGTCTCATTGGGGTCGAAGTTGTTTTTTCTAGAAAAACTGTGGATTGAACCATCAGGCTCTGCTGATGGTGCGTGTGGTCGTGGTTTTTCTGACAGGCGCAGAACGGGTCATCTCTCTCAAGATGGAGATTCCAGGTTCCATGCCGCCACTCATCCAGGAGATGCTGGAGAACTCGGAGGGGCAGGACGGCCAGAGTGGCGGCAGCCCCAGCAAGAGCGACCCCGACGCCCCCAAAGCCGGAACCTCGTCCCCAGAGCCCACAGAAGACCCAGACGACGAGCCCTAGGGCCGCCCCCAGAGCTCAACCCGAGACTCTCAGACGCCATTCGGCGAGAAACCAGTTCAACAACGATGCGAAGCGAGAACATCGCCGTCAGACCCCTCTCACCTCTTCCTCCCTCCCGGCGCCCCTTTCCCGTAAAACTGCCCACACGGACCAAGCGCTTTGTGTACAAATTTAAATGGCTTCATCTTCCCTGGGGACTGAATGAACACACACCCAGATGGCCAGTTCCACGCCGAGGTCAAACCCCTCAGGTCCAGCGTGAGAATAAAGTAAACGACAAAAAGACCCCAACCCCTGCATGACGGGCCGCGTCCATGTACGTGGTTTTGCTCCCGCGCTCCTTCTCCACCTCTCTCATGTTGTTGGCGTGCATTGTACATACCATCGTATGGGTAGATCTCTCGTTTCTATGACGATTTTGTGGTGCTTTTTTTCTCTCATTGTCTTAAATATGCTCTCTCGAGGCGAACCGTTGCAGTTTAAAGGGGGCTCATTACAAGTCCTTTAAAAAAAAAAGTTATAGAGAATGTTCTTGCATATAGACCGTATGGAATTCTAATATTTTATAATTGTTCTTATATTTAAAACAATGTTTTTTTTTTCGTTCGTTCATGCATTTAAAAAAAAAAAAGATTCTATGTTCATGTGTCTTCATAAAAGTGTCCTCGGCCGGAACACAAGAGCTCTCCGCCGTGTCAGCGTGGAAGCCTTAATGTTGGAAGGGCAGCGGGTTCTAGCTCCGTGTTCTGGGCGCGTCTCGCGTGACGAGGACCCGAGAAGAGTCGACTCCGAGAAGAGTCGACTCCGAGAAGAGCCGACTCCGGAAAACGTCCCGAGTTTGGAACCGATCGGCGGAGGGTCCGAGTCCTCGCCAAGTCGCAACGGAAACTCAACGCACGCCGACTCCAACTCTTCTCAAGTGTCTTACTTTCCTTCCTTCCTTTCTTTTCTTTTTAAAATAATAAAACCACAAGGGGACACGGCAACCCGCTGTAACGCGACGCGTTACCGAACAGAACCGATTCGCCGCGTAGATCGTAGCACGTCGTCCTTTTACAGAAGCGGGATTTTTCTTTCTCTGCGTGTGCGTGTCGGTCACCCAGACACCCCGTCGCCTTGCTTCTTCGGACTTTGCAAAGGAGATTTTTTTTTTTCAACCACCCGGCGCGAACATTCGCGCCAGGCCCACGCCTGACACTGGGGCCGGGCAAATACGCGGCGTGGTTCGGTGCAATAATTTCCCCTCCAAAAATCATTAACAGAAATATATGAAAAGTGTGGATTATTAATGGCCGCCACTTAATGACTAGTGTTTGGCGAACATTTACACTTGCTCAGCAGTAGTAGCCGTGTGTGCAGTAACGAAGCCGGAAGGAGAGACGTTTGTCGCTATAAACCGGGCCGGCGTGAGGTGGATTATTTCCACGGCGACTGTAGCCACCGTGCCGGGCTTTGGGGGGTGAAACCGGGAGGGCCGGGGTGTCGTTTGACGTCAGGATGTGCTGCGACGGTCCCTCCTGGTTGCTTTTGTCCAATTAACCACGTCGATTAGTTTCCAAACGCAAGTAGTTTTATAGTAAAAGAAGGCAAAAAAAAAACAAAAACGACGAAGCACTTAAAACTGGACAAAATGAGCGGCAGACGTGCTCTCCACGTTTTAACACATATCATAAGGGACTTTTCTGAATGTGAATCATTATTATAACCAATTCAGAGGACATATTTTAATCTTCATGACAGGAAGAAGCGGCCTGTCTCTCCGCCTCTGGAAGGTTTTGTTTTTCTCTTTTTTTTTGGTCTTTTACACAGCTGAAGAATGTCTTCGTCCACCTTCCAGGACTTCTCTCCACCTCTGAAGATGTGGCATTTCGTGGGGCGTGACGTCACTTGCCCTGGCCCCGCCCCCCGGGGACCGCAGCTTGTCGCACGCTGGCAGACCACAGAAGCCCGAGCGGAGGACTTCAGCTGTGGCTGGCAATGCTTTTGCGAAAAGGTTCCAATCACTGAAAACGTCATTTGGTTTTGTACAAATTCAGTCATTTGTGGAACAACCGAATGGCTGAAAGCGGCGCTGGAGTTCGACCGGGTGCGGGCTGAAAAATGTGCTTTTTCTTTTTTTTTTTTTTTGCTGCTCATCTTGTGGGAGGTCGGAGGTCAGAGCCTGACTGCGTTCAGCATTTCTTGTTTGTACATTTGCATTCATATACTGTTTACCTTTTACCATGAACCCTCCCGCAAAAGTAATAAAAAATATATTTATTTTAAAATGTGCACCGCGTGCTGGTTTTTCCCCAGACCCGCCACATCCGGGTAAAACAGGAGGACGGAAATGGACGCCACCGATGCTTTCTAACAAGGAGAAAATTCAAAAATAATTTACATTTCATGTTTATTTTCAAGTTCATCTCAAAAAGGTACATTTTACTTTCAACAGTGAAAATGTGCAGAAGCACAGCTGTCTAAACTTCTAAAAGCCGCTCGGGACAAATACATTTCAATGAATAATAAAAAAAAAACTGTATATGCAATAATAATAATAAAAAAAGTAAAAACACCTACACAGTAGAAAGCATTAAACATCACAATAAAAGTCAAATAAAACTGAAAAGGGAGGGAAATGTACAAAAGTCTGCGGGACGGGACAGGGGTTATTCCACAAGCGAGTGTACGTATGTGTGTGTATGGACCGATGTTTAGCACCTAGTCAAACATGTCGTAATTGTCATCTTCCTCTTCGTCGTCGGACTCGGCAAAGTATTTCACCTCCTTTTTGGACCTGCCTGGACGATCCCGTGCGCCCACCTCAGACCTGCTGAACGTGTTCCTGTCCATGTCGTCCTCGTCGTCCTCGTCTGAAGGGGCTTTCTTCTTCTGCACGAACACAGCACAACAGCATTTGACGGTCAGAGGAGCTCTTCATGCACACACTGTGACCATTTGGTCGAGACAGCTTAGAAAAGAATCTTAGTAGCCATCAAGAACATATAGAAGTGTCATTTTTACGTTGCTAAGCATGATGTGGACAGAACCCTTGGTTTTGATTGGCTGGTAAGTGTGTTAAAATGTCAATAAGTCTTGTTTTTATCCCAGATTATATCGCACGAGTCCAGTTCTCTTTAAACCGCAACAGGCTGAGAACTCGTGCAGGACCAGTTATATAACAGGAGACTGGGACGTACCCGGGCTGCTGTGGGTTTTACAGTCTTCTTCACTGGGTTGTACTCGTCCTCTTCTGAACCAGACGGCTTCCTCTTCCTCCCCCTTCCTTTGCCTGTAACTGAGAGAAGGACTCGGGGTTAATCTCTGTATTATATAAGCACACGGCAAAGCTAAGAAGCAGCGACTTGGGACTGAACTATAAGTAGAAGTTTTAAAAAGTAGGTTTATTCTAGTTTGAGTGTAATAAAAGGTACCTTTAAGTGCTGGTGCTGACTTCTTGGGGACCCCAGTGTCTGAATCGGAGTCGAAGATTGACGTGTCGGGCTTCTTGGGTTTGGGCGGAGCTTTCCTAGGTTTGGGAGCAGGGTCTGAAGGCTTTTTAGCTGGTGCTAGAAATAAAATAAAATAACAAGCTCTTTAGCTGATCAATCAACACTTGGCCAAAAATTAATAATTTGACTATCTCCTGCTGTTTGTGACCATGACCTTGGTGGTGATGTGGTGACCCCTGGTGGTGACTTGAGGAAATACCTTTCTTGGTTGGGGCTGGCTTGTCGAACACTGAACTACTGGAGAACGAGGAGAAGACCTGTTCGTTTTTGTCATCTTCATCACTGTCAGATTTGCCTCCATCTGGGGACAGAAAAAAACAAAACATACTGATGTGTCAAACCGTCGCCTACAAGGACATTAACACTTCAAGGTTCAGCGTGAGGAACCTGGAGAATGTTCGCATGACTGGATGTTCCATGACTGGGGACCACGCTCACCACTGTCGCTGCTCTTGTCGGAGAAGGCAGGTTTGGAGGAGAAGACGCTCGTCGTCTCTTTCTTTTTCTTTGCTGGTGACGCAGACCTGAGGAGGAGCAATCGTGAACGGTCCATCACCGGCTCCATTCCAGAGCAGAGTAATGAGTAAATACTATGAATACGTACATGTTGGCGGGCGGGAAGATGTCGTCGTCGTCTTCATCGTTGTTGTAGTTGCTACTGTACTTGTCTTTGCTCTGGGGGGTGCTAAGGGTGTCTTTGTAGGACCGGACCGGCGAGGACGGAGCATCGTCCTCTGGCTCGCCGTCATTATCTCCGTCCGCTTCATCCTCCTCCTCTGAGAAATCAAACGTGTATTTCGCCTTCGCAGCTGCAGAAGGGAAAAAAAAATATTTTTGTTATCTTGCATCTGGGTTACATCAGACGTCAAAAGCCAGACGCTGGCAGACGCGGGGCCCATGATAAAACCTGATCGAATGACTGATGGACCTTGGTAAAAAAAAGCCCAGAAGAAATATTCGTGGGTTTTAGTGGAGATGAAAGTCTGTCAGAAGTGGACCGTAAGAAAAGTGTGCCAGCTCTCTTCTCAAGTTTGACATTGAAACCGCAGAACGGGGAGAAAATGTTGCTGCATTTCGTGATTGAACAAACTTCACTCCATCACTGGACCTGATCTTCTGTCTCCATTAGCAGCTATTTGAGGGGAAACACACTGACATTAAGGCAGAAGACACACACACACCTGAGGCTCTCTGGGACTTAGTGTCTCTTGGAATGACCGGCTCGTTCTCATCCAGGTCGCTTTCTGACTTGGACTCATCGTCAGACCACGGGTTCCTCTTCTTCACTTTCTTACCGGATCCTTTTGGTGCTGGAGGCTTCTTCACCCTAGGAGTACCTGAAGAACATGAAGATGTTAGTTTAAAAGGTATTAACCCTTCACAGCCTCTGCCCTCCAGTCTACATCCAAATAGAGAACACATCAATTATTTTTATTTTCTCTACTATGAATTCTCACCACTCTCTTGTTAAAGCTCCACTATAAAATAATAGAGAAAAATATTAAAAGAAACTTATTTCCAGCTACGTTCAACAGGTTCTATGTGTCTGTCATATGGCAGTGAAATGTCATCTAGTAGCCAAAAGTGGCATTGAACCTTTAGACATGATGCTACAAACTGCCAAGTAATCTGTAGCAGGCTCCAAGATGAATGATCCATATTTTCTTTTTCTGTGACCCAAAATTTGGGATTAGAGTCTGACGTTACTCATCTGGAAGGGTTAAATGTTTGAAGAGGTGAAGATTTTCTGACCTGGTTCCTTCTTCTCCTTCTTCACTCGAGGAGCTTTGGGTTTGCCTGCTGCTCCCAGCCCTGAAGGAGAGATGAGGGAGTTTTCCCCCGTTCCTCCATTCGCACCCAGCCCACTGTCGTCGTCAAACTCCATCTTCACCACCAGGTCGGCCTCGCCCTAAGACAATACACACACACACACAAACATTTTTAAATTAGCATAAAGTGTCTGAGAAAGCAAGCTAAGAAGTTACTGTATCAGCCTAAATTTTTATAAAAATTCTAATCTCCACCCTGCCATTACTGTTTAATTACCTTCAGTGTGAGAGGCTGGCACAGACACACATACACACACAGGCGTACCTTCTTCTTTTTGGTCATCTTTTTGGAGGCGTCAGCCTTCATGGCCTGAGTGATCTGGGGTTCGATCCTGCGGCCGAACGGCGAGGGCAGCGTCTCCTCCAGCTCCATCTTTTTTGATTTCGGCTTCCCCACCTTCCCCTTCACCAGCTTCACGGCCTTCCCCTGAACAACGTTCTCCCGCTCCTGCTCCTCCAACCGCTGGAGAAGAGAACAAAAGACACGTCACTCAACAAGAGCAACAGCCCCATATTGTTCCGTTCTGTCTTCAGAATTCAGTTATCAGATTTCAAACAGGCGCAGACTATTGAGATGTGTTGCATGTGAGTTTCATTCATTTTAAAGGGGGAAAAAAAAAGTGCTGCACATAAGTTTGTATATTAAAACTCACATCCAGCTCCTCAACAAAGACCGCCAGGTCCTCCTTCCAGAGGTCTTCTGAAGACTTCCTCTGGAGGTCACCCAGTTCTCCTTTCTGCCAAAACAAAGTGTAAGACTTCACCATAGGTCATGACACTAAACACTAAAAACACTTAACAAAAAATTATGTCTTTTTTAACCAGAATGTGCCAGTGTTACTGAGCCAAGATTATCATAATTAATGATGCCACTACATTTGTATGTGGTTATGACTGTTGCTTTCAGTAAAGAGTCATATGCTGTAGACCAGCTGAATCACGTATCCCTGGTTGATGCAAGAATGGGCCTTCCACAGCTCGTTACCTTTTGGTCTCGCTGCTTGAGCAGCTCCTCCACCTTCTCTTTGGTCAGGCACCACAGGGGCATGTTGAGGATGTAGTTAAAGTTGGGCCCTGAGGTGGAGATGGAGGCCACGGAGCTGTCGCTGTCGCTGCCGTTCCGGTCGTCCTCCTCCTGCGACTGGGAGAGAGAGAGCGGAGAGGACAGTGTTATAAAAAAGCCGGTGGGCCGTTCTGAAGTCCTCGTGTAAACCTGTACCTTCTCCTGGACTCTGTTCCACGTGGCCACTGGGTCGGATTCAAAGCCCCTCTGTACCAGCATTCTGATCAGATCTCTCTTAGACTTGTTCTCTGTGGACAACACGGTCATGTCAGGATTAACATTAACATAGTGATCACACAATTAATCCTAATAATCCCTCTGATGCTTGTAATAAGGGAAATTTTTTTATGATAAATAAAAACAAATGAAGAAAAGTAGAAATGCATTACAGTCTTTACCAATAGAAATTTTGCCTTCGATCTTCTCCAGGACAAACCGTGCCTGATTGGACAGTTTGGCTGCCTCTGCCCCCAAACTGCCGACCAGCCAGTCTTTCCTCATTTTGTAGTAGTGCAGCCGCAGCTCAAAAAATTCCTTCAGGATGTCCTGAACAGAGTCGTACCTCTTCATACAGCCCATGTGGTCAAACAGTACCTATGGAAGAGAACTCGGTCAGCACACTAGCACAGCTTTACACAACAATGGACTCTCCGGACGGTCAAATATATATATTTTTAATCCATATAATTTCGGTTAAATTATATAGATGTAAATGAATCATCTGCTCTCTTCAAGTTATCAAGGACTTCAGGTACTCGTGACAAAGTCAGTCATTGTGGGAAAAGGGCCATTGCAAGGTGGAGAAGATCCTCCAGCTCACCATCGAGTTGCAGGTGAGACTAGACTGCAGCTTGAAGACCTTATGGAGGCCAGCGGCCTCAGCCTGAGCCAGCTTCTCCTCGGACAACCGCACCACAAACTTCACTGTGGTGTCTGTGTGGTACTCCTTGTAGTCGTTGATGAGCGAGGGGGTCTTCTCGGTGCCCTGGAGCATGGGCTCCAGAACCGTTTCCTTATACGCCTAAGGAGACAGGCGAGAGGCAGGGGAATATATTGCATGCAAATGTTTTCATTTTACAAAAATGGAAATGAATAAAATGACAAACCTGTGTCCACGTCCTGACTGGCAGCTCTGTTATCTCAATGGTATTCTTGTCCAGTACAGACACCTCCCCACTGACAACATACTGGTTCTGTCCGAGCTCATGGATCACACCCTTGAAGCCCTTATAGCTTGGAAGCTGGGAGATGAGGGTGGGACTTAATATTTACCATCGGTAAATGTTCCACTTAACAGTTAACATAAAAGAAGCTACAAACATGGTCCAAAATTACCTGTAGAACAAACCTTTGCATACAAAAGTCATCAATGTTTCTGAAAACATTGCTCCGGAGAACAAATTCCAGAAGAATTATAAAAATGACTGTGGTACAAATTCATCTAACGACATTAAAAGCACAATTATAATGCACTTGTAGTGTTCTGCTCGGAATATTGATCAGTTGTAGGGGAATACATGGTCTGATACACATCTGCATTTTATTTCACTGAGCAGCAGCATGGGGACGTACCATGGGAAGGGGGTCCTGGTGGCTGAGCATACGAATGATATTGTTGACGATCTCACGGGGGTTGTAGTTGGGGATTTTGCAGGCCCAACCAGTACCGATTCCCTCAGCACCGTTCACCAGCACCATGGGGATGATGGGAATGTACCACTCTGGCTCCACCTTCTGGTTGTCGTCATAAAGGAACTTCAGAAGGTTCGAGTCGACGGGAGGGAACAGCAGCTTGGCCAGAGGACTGTGGGTTTGTGACAGAAGATCATTTATTTACTAGCTGAAAAATCAACAGCTCCGCCAACCAACATGAAGGGTAGGAATTATTTAACCTTTACCACCATTTTTTTAAAAGAACAAGTATAATTTATTGTAACATCACTTTTGTGAATACTGTGAATTAGTTTATTAATAACAGTCATGTATGTGTAACATTAAAGAAACAGCATTGTCTGACCTGAGCATAGTGAAGATATAACGGGGGCTGGCAGCGTCTTTGCCCCCGTTGATGCGTGTGCCGAACTGACCCAGCGGCTGCAGAATGTTAACGTTGTTGCTTCCCACAAAGTTTTGTGCCAAGTTGACTATGGTCATCATCAAGGCTTGCTGTTCACAAGCCCCCCCCATAAAAAAAAAGATGTCGGAAATCAATACAAAATGATAGCAAAACATTTCGGAACGTATTTTAAGCTCTGTGTGAGACGCACCTCGCCGTGATGGTAGGCTGACATTTCGGCCACGGAGCCGGCGAGCTGAGCCACCTTCACCTCCCTCTTGTCGTTCCTCTTCATGCATGTAAACAGCACCTTTCTCTGACCCGGCTTTAGACCTGGATGTGGGTACGAAATCATGAAAGCGAGTCTGCAAACACCTCGGCGGAGTTCCATCCCAAATCACCCTGCCTCGTACGATCAGCCGCACTTTTCAAAAGCACCTCAAAGCCACAGGACTTCTGCTAGGAACAGAGCAAATGATCAAGTCTGGGCATGGAGCTGAGAACGTACCGTCAACAAGGGATGGGATGGATCTTTCGTTGTCCGAGTTGGAGAACAGGATGAGCTCTTTGTTGATGAAGTCGTTGTAGGATAAGTGCTTTGTTTGTGTGCCATAAAGGTATTGCTGGAAGAAGGAGGAAAAAAAAATATATATTTATGTAACAGCTCATTGGCTCTGATGTGTTAATCTGCCAGCTCACAACACGACGAGCTACCAGATTCTACAGCCTGGGGTCATTAACAAAGGTAAAGAAACATTAAAAGCGCGAGTTGCTTTGCATTTCAATAGCGAGACTGCTTCGGGGGAGGAAAGGAAAACACAAATTGCTAATCGTGATCTGACAGCTGTAATCCCAAGCGAGGCGGCATCTGAAAGCCACGCGGCTTAAAAAAAAAAAAAAAAAAAGAATCTGAAACCGAATGCATGCAATTTTGTCGGCTGTAAGGATTCACACAACGCTGCCTGTTAGAAAAGCGACTCACCTCTGGAAGGCCGTGCATCCTCCTCTGTCGCCGGTCCTCCATGAAGTTGGTGAGCCACTCCTTCCTGTCGTCTGTCTTCTTTTTACTGAAAGCCTGTCCAACACAGACAGCAATTACTTAAGGTTGACTGCACAGTAATGAATCTAAATGAATTCTAAACAGAGCTGGACAAAGACCTGCCCTAGCAAGGAAAAGGTGAGGATACTACTTTATATATGTTCTCTAGGGATCATAAAAATTTTTTTGCTTTAAGAAATCAGGATGCAAAAAAAAAAAAAAAACGCCTAATCGTTCAGCAATTTTGCCAATTAACTACTCACTCACATTTAATATAAACAAGCAGAAACAAATTCTGAAAGTTCATTTAGATAAATTCTGCTGTCAGTCAAAATCTGACTAGATCAGGCTAAACGAAGTCACTCACTCCCAATCACTCATCCTGCTCCATTTCCAATGCTTTGTTGGACATACACATTCCATACATTTCACAACATCTGCACATCTTCCATATTATCTGTCTTATAAACAATCTGCAAACTGTTAATTGTCTGTAAATAAAATCATTTTGTGTATATTGCATCATTTGATGCCCTGCACACTGGCATTGTACTGCTTTAAAGACATCAACGGCCAGAACCAAACTCATCTCTATTCTGATCTAGTGAACTGATTCCATGCAATATTTCAGTGGAACGACTGTCAAATGCATAGGATGAGCCAGTAAAAAAAAAAAATCTCCTACATACCAGGGTAATAGCAGCATCATCTTCTGGGCCAGAATATTTAAACATGATTTGATGCTTCTCCATGTCTGCAAAGTATGCCTTCGCCTCTTTGCTTGTGCTGGTACCCAAACCTTTAGAAGCAAAAAGACACTACAGGTCAAGCACCAGAAAACCAAGAAATGTTATGCCTCATAGACATTGTGAGGAGGGGGAAAAACCCCTAACCTTTGTAGTACTTTATATGCCACGTTTTATAATTTTCAGTTTGCTTCTTCCATTCATCAAACTCGGGAATGCTGTAAAAGGACAACTCTTGCTTGTTTTTGCTGGCCTGTGAACAAGACCAATGAACATCAATCAGATTGGGCCGCCATTATATTATTTTATAACAGTAAAAATATTGTAGCCAAAAGTAGTACTTTGACAATGGGGGTGATGAACTCCTCCAGGAACGTGTGCTTCAGCAAGGACGGCCAGTTGTGGTGGAAAAAGTTGATGAGCAACCCTTTGATATGGGATCCGTCTTGATCCTGTGACAATATTCAGATACAAGTGTTATTAAAAAGTTAGCAATTATGAGGTTTTATTATGAGCTCAAAATGACTGTGTTACCTGGTCAGTCATGATCATGATCTTGCCGTAGCGTAGCGACTTGAGCGACTCTGGGTCGTCGTAGCTCTTCTTGTACTGAAGCCCCACGATTTTTATTATGTTGTTGATCTCAGCATTTTCCATGATCTGCAGGGTTAGATTACAGTTTTACTGAATGAAATTAAAAATATGACAATATGACACTAATTTTCACTCTCTGCCAACACACAGCTCACCTGTTTGTGTGTAGCCTCTCTCACGTTGAGGATCTTCCCTCTGAGTGGGAAAACACCGTAGCGGTCTCTTCCGATCACGCCGAGCCCGGACACGGCCAGAGATTTGGCCGAGTCTCCCTCAGTCAAGATTAGAGTGCAGTCAGAGGAGTGCTTTCCACCTGCAGCAGACATTGAAGTGAGACAGATGGGCAATTAATCAATAGATACTGGCCATAATCGCATTTACATTTACGCCATTTATCAGACGTCCTTATCCAGAGCGTCTTACAATCAGCAGTTACAGGAACAGTCCCACTGGAGACACTCAGGGTTAAGTGTCTTACTCAGGAACTCAGTGGTAGTAGGTGGGGTTTGAACCTGGTTCTCCACCCCCCGCCAAAACATTGGCCCCCATTGGCTTTAAACTGCTATTGGCGCCATTATAAAACACAGTTGGTAAGAGAGGGTGTACAGATTAAAAAGGTCCATAAAAAGTACCGGCATCATTCGCATCGTCCAGCTTGGGGATCCCTTTGATCTTGCTGTGTTTAACCGAGGAGCATTTCTTGTTGAGCTGCGTCTGAGCTTTGAACTTGACCCAGTTCAAGATGCTCTCCACGACACCACAGTTGGTGGCCTGAACAGAGGCAGAAGCAGATTACTCACCACCGACCCACGTCGAGTTAACATTCACGGGGTTGTTTTTGCTAGCTAATGTCCAAGGTTTAAAATGTTCTAGCATGGAGATGGCTAGGCAAGACCCATACCGCTCGAATGAACTTCTCAGACAGGGGGCATTTAGAGCCAAAGCTCTTCGTCTGAAGGGTCATGTTCTCCTTAGTCTGAGAGTCAAATGTAGGATTCTCAATCAAGGCGTTGACAAACACCCAGAGGTGGTTCTTCACCTGCATTAAAGAAAATGAAATAAAAGGTCTGGAATCGGCATTTGAAGTTTTTTTTTTTTATGAGAACATCCAAACCTGGAAGGGTTTGACGGAAACTCCAGCTTTGTTCTTCTTCTTTACTACTTCAATGAGCTTAGTGACTATCTGGTCTACAACATAGTCAATGTGCCTCCCACCCTAGAATCACAGGGAGAGGAACTTTTGTAGGTTAAACTGCGCATCATGGAGACTCTGGCTGAATTAGGATGGCATGAGAAAGGGTACCTTGGTCGTTGCGATGCTGTTTACAAAGCTGATTTGCTGGAAGCCCTTTTCGCTCAGAGTGAGGCACACGTCCCAACGTTCATTCACCGCCTCATTCACCACCTTCAGGGCCACGCCCATCTCATCCAACTTGTCCTTCACGTACAGATCCACATAGCTGCGAAACCCATTCACCTGGAAGGACAGAGTACAGACATGTCACATCTATTGCCAGGCATGGTCGTACACGCAACAGCAGGATGGGGTGTGTGCAGAATCTGGAGTTTGGGCAAAATGCTTATTTTTAAGCAAAACCATATCGATCAAAGCATACTGACATATGCAAAATAAAAAAATAAAGCAAAGACATACAAGCAACCTCACAATACTGCATATTAATTTATGCAACAAACTGTGGAGCTGGTCTGCTGTTTATTATTATTTAACAATAATAAAAAAAAAAGGGCAGGTTCACTTCAGTTAACAATATTATCATCACAACCCCACAAACTGCCACAGTCGTTCATGCCTGGTGCTGTACTTCTGTTCTTGCTGGAAACGTTTTTGGTGGGGCTTGCCTCCAGGAGGAAGGAGGCATTACGATATTTTTTTCTGCCCTTGCCCATAGGGATAAGTAACACACAAACACCACCCATTTGCGATTTAGGGTCTGGTAGGTAGGATTTCACTCACAGGCAGCTTCTTGCCGTTGAGCATGACCTTGACGCCCTTGCAGGAGCCGGCGACATCGTAGGCCCGGCGCGTGAGCAGAGCCACAATGTCTTTGTCCAGTTTTTCCATTTTGAACTTGGCCAGGTCTGGCTGGAATGTGACGGAGGTGAAGTCGTCCCCATCGAAATACTTGATTTTGGGGTCACTCGTCTTGGTCATGTTGTTCTGCCAGGTCTGCAATAAAGTGAAAGACCATTGTTACCAAATCATTAATAAATTCTTGACATGGTGAATAAAAAAAAAAAAAAAAAAAAAACGCAGAGTGAATTACGCAGTGCATTTCCTTTCTGTGCAGAAAATCCCATTAGTGTCAACAGACGTCACCGTGTGCCACCCAGACAGCCAAAAATGAATTCATCCCCGCCTGTGGCAAGCTTTAATTGCATAAAAAAAAATCAACATCTACTCACCTGCCTACATTACACACAACCTAACAAAAATTTGAAGAGAACTTTAAAAACTGGCACGTGAATCAAAATGGTTTGCACAGGATTAAATAACCAGAAGCAATGTGCACCTGTTTGAAGCTGTGTTTGTACTCTTTGCAAGCCGTCTCCACAGTAAACTTGTTGCTGAATATGTTGCACAGTTTGGCACCGTACCCATTCCTGCCACCTGCAAAACCAGGCAAATATTATGAACGTTACATTATTACATTAAAGTGAAGTGATTGTCACATGTGATACACAGCAGCACAGCACACGGTGCACACAGTGAAATTTGTCCTCTGCATTTAACCCATCACCCTGAGTGAGCAGTGGGCAGCCATGACAGGCGCCCGGGGAGCAGTGTGGGGGGACGGTGCTTTGCTCAGTGGCACCTCAGTGGCACCTTGGCGGATCGGGATTCGAACCGGCAACCTTCTGATTACAGGGCCGCTTCCTTAACCGCTAGGCCACCACTGCCCCCAAAGTGCAGAGCTGCATTGGCCGGGAATTAATTTAGCTGGTGTATGGAAATATACTGAGACATGTACACATGGATACTGAAAGTGGGGGGGGGGGGGGGTCAAAGTGAAGTAATTGTTATTGTGAAACAGCACTGCAGATGGTGACACAATGAAATGTGTCCTCTGCATATAACCATCACCCTTGGTGAGCAGTTGGCAGCCATGAAAGGTGCCCGGGGAGCAGTGTGTGGGGACGGTGCTTTCCTCAGTTGCACCTTGGTGGTTCATGATTTGATTACAAGACCGCTTCCTTACCCGCTAGGCCACCTCTGCCCCAAATATTGACTGTATAAATGAAGACTGCTAGTCTTCTGAATTTCATGAGCCATAATCATCAACATAAAATTTATTTCACTTCAGGCGTAATGAATATATTATACATCTCTATTATGTTTCATGAAAAAGATGCTGACCAGTGACTTTCTTCTCATCGTCGTCGTAATTGCTGGACGTGAGCAGATGGCCAAAAATGAGCGCCGGGACGTACATCTTTTCATCTTTGTGCTCCACCACAGGAATGCCTTTCCCATTGTTCCAAATCGAGATGGTGTTGGACTCGCTGAGCAGAAAAAAGATAATTATATTAAAATAGAAGCCACACATGCAGTAACACAGATCAGGTCGGGAATATGAAGCTCCAGTCCACTGGAGACCTGTGAAGGGCATGCTGGCCGTGGAGCGCTAGAGGTGAAGCGCATGCCAAATGAGGCACCCGTCTTCCAGAGACACCTCATTATCACACACACAAACACACACACACTTCCTCCAAATTCCTCGCAAAGACAGAACCCCCAACAACAGCCGACATCCGATGCTAATCAGCCATGTAGCTGACGGGCCTCTCCTCTCCTCGCCATTAGGCTGCATAAAGTAGTGCTTGGACTGGGATCTTATCAAGGGCGACATCTTAGAGCAGCCCAGCTCCTCTGCAGCTGGATTCTCCCAGGGCCATTAACAAGAGGGAAGCCCTGACACCCGCCGGAGGAAAGGGGGAAAGAAAACGCACGCAAGCCATCCACCAAAGTCCAAGGGGAGATTTTCCCTCCTCATCCTCTCACACGCGGGGAAAATTCTGCTGTAAAAGGCCTTTTCCACAACAAATAGCACTAACTGTACTTATGAGAAAGTCATCCTCCTGCCTGCTTCTGTGAAAGTAAAATCATTTTTTTAACCCAAGACAGACTTACGGGTCAATGGTGACTTTAATCGTGGTCATGTTCTTGTCTCTTTGTTTGTTGTCAGCCGCGTTTACTGCAATGTGGACAAAAAAAAAAAAAAAGAAAAGGAACGTGAATCATATATCAAGGCTTTCATTTCTGTTTAATGATTGCGCAGCAGACTGTGAGAATGACATATAAAAATTTGTACTCCAGCTGCAAACTTAACTTATATAAAGGCTTTATTAAACCATTACAACTTGATGAGCCAACTTCATTAAACACTGCAACTGGTCCGGGGAGATCACTTCATGAGACGTATTGACTTCCCAATTATGGGAGTGTTTGAGCGCAGCAGCAGCCACAAAGGCTTCATTAGTACTTTAACTGCAATAAAGCCCAGACAAACGTCCACTCACCGAGAATCTCGTCAAAGATTTTGTACAGCCCGGGGACGTAAGTGATTTCTCGTAAATTCATCCCGATCTCCTCGTCAAAAACCCACATTTGCTGCAAAAAAAGGAAAGAAAATGAAAGACACATTTGAACAAAGACCATCCAAATGGGTGGTAGTAGCCTAGTGGTTTAGACACATTCCTATGAACCAGACGACCCAGGTTCAAACCCCACTTACAACCATCGTGTCCCTGAGCAAGACACTGCTGGTTCGAATCCCGATTCGCGAAGGTGCCACTGAGCAAAGCACCGTCCCCACACGCTCTTCCCCGGGTGCCTGTCATGGCTGCCCACTGCTCACTAAGGTGATGGTTAAAAGCAGAGGACACGTTTCGTGGTGTGCACCGTGTGCTGTGCTGTGCGTTTACAATGACAATCACTTCTCTTTCACTTTTCTTTTTCACTTATCAATATGATAGTGTTCCATATACATGCTTCAGTTGAACTGCCATACTTTTTTTCTGTTTCATTGCCATGGGCAACTGAATCAGTAGTATGGTGGAATCTGCGCTGAATCTTGGGTCACCCTGCAATTCCCACCCCTACATGGGATCACATGTTACATCAAACAAGCTTGTAAGATGTTGTGCCAGTACAAGATTTTTTTTTGACACTGTACTGTGACCGCCGTTCTTACTGCTCCTCACCTGGGTGACGGGCTCTACCGAACCGATGTACGTGTCTGGGCGGAGTAGGATGTGCTCCAGTTGGGTTTTCTTCTGGTACACACGCTCCACAGACATCTTCTTGGGGGCATCCTTCTTGGCACCCTCACTCCTGGCACCATTGGTCTCCTCCTTCTTGGCAGCATTGTTCTTATCAAAGAGGGTCTGTGATTACACACATTTGCACAGCTTGAAGTAAAAAAGCAAACTGCAAAAACTGCAGTGTTTGAAAGAGTTGAACGAGTTCACCCTGCTCCCATGGCCAAAAGAAATCTGATCCAAGTGAATAACTAAAGCTGGCCACAAGGCCTTTAAGGACGAGGGAGTAGCACTGCTGATCAATGTTTTGTCAACTTTCTCGATGAAGACGCTCTTAACACGGCGTGTAAAGCCGCAAATAACAAGGCGGCTCAGAGCAGCTTGTGGAGATCACACTGTTCCCAGAAAATTAATACAGGCGGCGAGGGCCTAGCGGTCCCTGATCAACACACTTAACTTGTAGATAATTCAGGATCGTCATCCGACTAGCGCCTGGAGGGTCTGACTACACAAATTGGACTAATGGCTGATACTTTCTTTAAAAATAACCTGCTATGGATCATGGTAATGTACGAATTAACACCAACACTGGTATTGACTTGTAACCGAGGGGTTGCGGGTTCGAATCCTGAACTGTCCTCGCACTGCTCGCTGGGCGCGTTTCATGGATAGTTAATTGCACAGGACACATTTTGTGTAACCCTGTGCTGTGATAGGCTGTATATCACAATGACAAAAAAAAAGGCTCTCATGAAACCTGGAGGGGAGGAGGGTTCATCTCTTAAAAGGTCCCCTATTATGATTTTTTTGGGCTTTTATATCAGTCTTAAGTGTCCTGTATACTCTATCTGAAGTGTTCTGAAATTCAGTCTTTGTGCAGAATTACAGCCACTTTGTTCCAGTACCACAATGAGATTTCCCCAGGACGCGTCGTTTTGTTGTCTGTAGCTTTAAATGCTAATGAGGAGGAGAGCGGCCTATGTTGGACGGGCATTCGTGGAAATGACACCATCAACACCGTTCTCCAACCACAATGTTTGGCACGGACAAGAAGTCATGTTTTTACAGAAAAAAATTACCTCTCTGGAACTAAAAAAAAAAAACATTTGTGCTCATTTTTACATCCAATCACTGAGCAACTGCAATGCTTCAGACAATGAAGCCATGATGGTTGGTGGAAATAATGCTTTAGTGGCCATTTCTAGCCACCGAAGGACCATAGACCGGCTAGGGGGACTCATATTAATGTGAAATAATCTCACAAAGTGAAATTTTCGTAATAGGGGACCTTTAACCTCCACTGCCAAGGTTTCCTTAATTTATTATAGTCCAAGGTTGGGGGTCGTCATTCTGCCGAAGCCCACTGAGACTTTACTGCTCCTGATTGTTGTAGTTGTTATGCTAATCCAGCCCCCCAGTTGGCACGCTGGAACCAGTAGAACCCAGAGCTAGAACTCCCATCTTTGGACCAGCTGCACCATTGTTAACCACAGTGCTGCATGACTTTTATCTAACAAATGAAATATATTTTACCACAACTGGCTCGCGTGATGGTCCCGTCCTCAGAACTATGCAAAACATACCCAAAAAAATCTACAGAGCGCTGAATTAATCGATATCAGCTTCCATCTCACTATTTTGCCAAATCTGACTTGTGTAAAAGTCACACTTGTCTCAAGTTGCGTTAAGGCGTAGTGTAAAGCCCAGACAAATGTGCACTAATCTGAAAACGTAAACCTCTATCGTTATTAGAGCTCAAAGTGTGAAATGTGGTTTAGAATTAATATATGGGGGGGAGAAAAAAGTCGTGGTAGCGGCTGTATGTCACCTTTAAGGACCGAATATACTAATACGTACACATTAAATACGTATATTTATTTAATGCACCATATTTGCACACGTCTAATATGTTTTTTCCCCTGCAGCCGAAGCGCGGCTCGTTTCTGGCTCTGTTAGCCGCTCAGCTTTATTGTTAGCCGGCGGCTGTTAGCTTTCAGGCTAACAAGCGACTTTCCCCGAGCAGCAGCGCACTTTTCCTGACAGAAATAACCCGCCGCCCTCGCCAAAACGCGGTTTCCGCGCAGGGGCGAGCTGGCGTGGCGCCTTAATCGAGAGGAAATCAAATTGTTGTAGCCACTTACCACCCAAGTCAAGCCCCCGCTTCCCGCAGCCCCGTTGGACATTTTTCCTTTTGTTTCTCAAAACGACGCTGTAGAAGACTTGGCGGCTCGTATTCGAATTTGTCCATAAATTTCCGGCTACCTTTCAGACGTGGCGCCCCATCTGAATTAAACCCAGTTTGGTCTTGTGTGTCGCGGCGGATTTTTTTTCCTCGGGAGCGGGGGACGTGCGGACGAATCGCGGCTACATCCAGGCGGCTAATCCGTGTAGGGGGCGAGCTCTCCCGGGTTTTGTTAAAATCGACGGGCGGTGCTTCGGCAGGCCTCGACTCTCCAAGCCTGAGCAGAGCGGCAACTTGCCTTGGCTATAAATACTGTACACAAAATAAACGCGTAATTAAATTATCGCGTGCAACATTTGCACGGAATATAAAAAAAAAAAACAACATGCGCCAATGGCACTTAAATATAATTCCTGTACAACGCGTGACTACGTCCACATTTCCTGAAATTTTCATTCAGAAACAATAAGAACGCCGCTGCGTCCGTCCGGCTCCACCACCCGCACGGCGACGCGTCCTTCGCTGTGCGTCCGGCCAATAGGAGGCGGTTGCGAGAAACCGGTGCGTCCTCCGATGAGTAAAACAACAGATGACCTGCTGGCACATATGACAAGCGGGCGAAAGTACTATTGATGCTCCTCCACACAAGCGCTTTTTTACGCGCCCCCCTTCTCCAGCAGATGGCCATTTATGAATTCACGCGAAAATGTGAAAATTTGATGTGCAAAAATAAACTTTAATGTCACAATGGAATATGTTGACAAATGGCATAATTACACGTGCGACTGAAAAAAAATCAGTAAAACTGGCAAATATAAAACAGTACACAGTAAAATTAACATCTGTTATGTTTGTGTACACTGGAAAAATATTAAAGGACCCTTACAGTATCACAGGGGGGTCTACGAATAAAGAAATCCCCTGATATAATACATTATTTCACACGTGACAAGGTGAGGCGAGGCCGTAATGTCACAAAGCAGGCTAGCTGTATGAATTAAGGGTCAATATTTATTAACAATTATTGGACAAAAATAACAAATTTTGATTAAATCCTCCACATATTAATCAAAAAGGAAACTTGCTGATGGACAATCGCAAAGCCTAAAATGACATATCAACATCTCACAAAGAATTGCTTACACAAAGAAAATGGTAAAGAAAATTAAGGATTTATTTACACTGCTGATTTCTGTGCAAAAAAGGCTACAATATGTAAGAACGTAATTACTTTAAAATACATTAAAGTGGAACAGTCACATTTGACTATTTTAACCGCAAAAAGGCCTGAAAACAAAGTGAAACAGATTATGATATGATAAAAAGGATAATCAAATTGTCTGTCAATGAAGAGTCTACCCTCTCACCCCAGGCCACTGATGTTAACATATTAAAATACATATATATTTTTGGGATGGTCAGCTGAGGTAAAAGAAATGTGACCACAGTGTTTAGCAGCTGAAATGCACCATTCTCAGTGTGGGAGCCACTTGGGAAAAATGAAACCACTGCGTAGTCAATAAAATTATGACTAAAAACACCAAGACTTCATGTCTGGATTCATCCAACACAAGACAATTCAATCAGACAATGTGACTGTTCCACTTTGAGAGTGTGATACCTGCAGCCCTCTGTCTTTCAGGCATCTTCCAGTTCAACAAGTATTTCAAACGATGACTCCTCAGGGTCTTTTAAACTCCGCCGGAACAGCTGGGCATGTTGCCACGAGTCGCCGCCTCGAAGTTCTGACACCACGACCATCTCCGTGGCTCCAGAGATTGATGGGATGACCTGCATCTGACCATCTGTGGAGGAGAAATCAAATTTACACCCATTGTCCACTCAGATTGTACAGACTCAACAGTCAGTCACAGCCTGCACTACCTCCTGATATCGGCGTTGTGCCCTGGCCTGATCTGACGCTCCAGCTGACTTCTCCCGAGTGGAACGTCTGACCACAGGCCCTGACCGAAGCAGATTTAATCTTCAGTGCCATGGGTGCGCAGTCAAGCCGCCAGCTGATGTTCCCTGAGGAGGATCCCTCCGTCCGAGCGATATACACCTGCATGTGGCAAGGATTTACTTATGGAAACCCAACCTATACCTTCATCTCTGAACACTAAAAGACAGACAGCCCAACACAAACTAATACACGTTGATGAAAAGGATAAAAATATGGCAATAAAACAGTTAGAATTAAATGGAACTGTTAAATAAACAAATCAAATGCAAACTTAATGAGTTAAACAATCACCAAAAAAAATATAATGCAGATGAACGTAACAAAAATCTCAAATAATAATAAAAAGTAAGAACTAACCATCTGCCAGTCGTGCTCCACCTTTCTGAAGACAGAGTCCTTCTTCCACGCGGCCTTCTCCCATCCTTGGATGAGCTCGTTGCCATTGTGCACCCGGAGGTATGAGTCTTGTGTCACATTATATTGCAAGTGGAACAATTTTCCTTCTTTCTCTGCTTCTGTGGGGACGAATACAAAGCCCCCCGCCTCCTACAATAATGCAAATAACCACACTGACTGAGATAAGCGAAGGACGCGTTAATTGCACAGAAGTGCAATTAAAATAAATGATCTTATCTGATCATCATTATCATTACTGTCTTTTAAAATTAAATTATTTGTGTTCCATTTTGGAGGAATATTCTACAGATACTGTGTTCCATATTTGGAGGCCAACTCTACTAACAAAATATGGAGGAATTTTAAATAAGTTAAATAAGTTAAAAAGTTACAAGAATAAAAAGACTCAGAAATCTTTGAAGAGCTGCTGTAACAGGATGCCACACATGGGGGCGCCAGAGTATTCTTACTCTATTTGGAGTATTCTTACTCTATTTGGAGTATTCTTACTCTATTTGGAGTATTCTTACTCTACCCATGCAAAAAACTGCATCAAAATGGTCTCTCACCACAGCAGATCCGGCTCCTGTCTCCCCTCTTGCAGCCCTCCATGCCAGGGAGCCCGAAATGCGTCCCCCGAGCTCGCCAGGCTTGGGCGTCTTTGGGGAGATGAACTCCACCAGCTCCACCAGCAGCCTCTCCAGCAGCTCCTTCTTCCTGTCTGCGCTCAGCGACTGCTGCCTCTGTGATGGTAAAAGAAACGATGTTTCAAGCATGTTTCATATAATCAACACCTGCACCTATCAGGAGGTAGAGTGCAAAAGTGAAACTAATTACAGGTTTTTCCATCTTCCCAACAGCACGTTCAGGAAGGGACTATCTAAAACTGTAAAACAAACTATTTATACAGATTAAAAAGTGGTAATAATGTACATGTTGATATGTAGAGGTGTGGTAGAAGAAATGAGGGTTGGTCTCTCCCAACTCTGTAAACAGGGGTGTCACGGGCCGCAGGCCACATCCCACAAGATCACCTTATATAGATCTATTCATAAGGGTCAGCTATACGAAGCACTGATACTACCAAAGCTACTGATCCCATGATATAGTGCTGAAGTTGCCTCACCAAACTGCAGCTGTCCCTGTAACTACTGAATGTAATTCGCTCTGGATAAGGATGTCTGATAAATGCCGTAAATTTAAATGTAATGAATATGTTCAGAAGCACTTTCCTCATCATCAGCAAATGAGTTTATGAAGCAGCTTGAAATTCTTTTTTCATGCTTCAAAGTCACCAAAGCGGTGTGCGGATTCAATGCGTAAGGCTCTCAGTTTGTCAGCAAAGTGGACACTGCATTATGGGATCTGTAGTGTGTCTAATAATAGATCTATATAAAGTGATCTTGCGGGATGTGGTCTGCGGACTTTGACATGTGCTCTACATTTACATTTACATTAACAGCATTTATCAGACGCCCTTATCCAGAGCCACTTACAATCAGTAGTTACAGGGACAGCCCCCCTGGAGCAACTTAGGGTTAAGTGTCTTGCTCAGAGACACAATGGAAGTAAATGGGATTCGAACCCGGGTCTTCTGGTTCATAGACGAGTGTGTTACCCACTAGGTAAACTAATGAACAACCTCCTACAAGTAAATGTCAGATTTCTGCTCAGAGTAGTCTCTGTCTCTACACACAACTGTTTCATGAAAAGAAGGATATTAAGTAAATCAATATCTGAAAAATTGGTTCGTATTGGTGCCTGCGACTTCTGCACCGTGCTGTATACATACTAATGTAAATTATAATTATTATAGACTAATGAAAGTGAAGTGTGACAACGAAATGCGTCCTTTGCTTTTAACCATTGCCTGGGGAATAGTGTGTGGGGACGTTGCTTTGGCGGATCAGGATTCGAACCGGCAACCTTCTGATTACGGGGCCACTTCCTTAACCGCCAGGCCACCACTGCCTCACTATTATATATAATAAACTATTATTATAGACAAGCAAGCCTACCACAGCATTGAGGCGGTTGAGGGTGTGCAGCAGCCACGGCTCCTGCACCTCCGTCCGTCTGTTGAGGACCTCCTCGTGCTTGCAGGAGTAGCGCCACGTCACGTCCACCACCTGCACAGTCAGGCCGCATCGGTCACCATCATCGCTGTACAGCAGGTAATTAATGCATTCAAGCAGCTTTGTGTTGTGTTATAATTCAACCCATTTTTGTTTTAACAAATGAGAAAATTACAGAAATAAAAAGTATTTGAATCCCCCCTCAACTCTGAAGTATTTAGATTGTATACTTTGCAATCTGTAACACAACATATCTGCAAGAAGTGCCTCATTAAGAAACTAAAGCTTAGTGGATTCAGACTGCAAAGTTTATTTCACTGAAATTTGTATTTTTGCAGCACTTTTCCAATATTCTCATGGTCTTGAGGCTGAAGTGTCTGACCTGGTCCTTTGAGAACGCCAGGATGTAGGAAAGCTTCTTGCCCCAGCCGATCTCATACATCAGGGGCTTGTCACAGGCATTCTCGCAGGGGTCACAGTGCAGCCAGCGCCGCTGGGAGGCAGAGTACACCTCCGTCCACACATGGTCTGTGGCCAGAGACATGATACTCATAAAAGGCTACTCAAAGTTTGTGTTGCGAATGTGCTGTTCTGGAATCAGTCTATGTATGGAACAAATCACGGCCACCGTGGCCGCAAAAGCTCCAGCAGCTTAGCCAGACTGACCTGTCCAGTCGCTGATGTACCTGGCCTCTAGCCCCATAGCCCGGCAGCACAGGGTAAAGCAATTGGCCCATTCGCCACAGCGCCCCCTCCTGGTCTCAAGCAGCTTCTCCGGGTTATTATACCTGCATGGGGATAGTACATTTGTGAATATTCCAATGTCATTAATTATTGTACATGGTCATGTTGATATATACATACTCTGATTTATTGCCTGTTGTAAATCACAATGTCATACAAAATACAATAATCTATTTAAACTAATTTAAGAAAAAATGTTAGAAAATTGTCTAATTTGCAAAACAACATCCTGTTGGCAGTTATTTCAATGTGTAGCACAAAAAATATCTATAAACAAACAAAAACAAATAAATTAAAATGGTCGCCATTGATGTCAATATAATGTTGCATTAACTGCCCATGTGTCTTTCAAAATTATAAGAATCAAAAAGTAAATCAATGTCCAATTTAGATATAAGACTTTGCTAATGACACAGCGTCTCACACCATGTAGGGTGAGTGACTGGAAAGCGAACAGAGAAAACGTCTTTAGTCTCCTGTACCTTGGGAACCGGGTGGTGTGTTGGCAGGCATCGCAGTAGTGCTTCTCCACCCGGCCTGCATCCCAGCTAAGGTCATCGGCAGACGGGGGCAGCGATCCTGCCGACTGGGTCCTCCCTCCGCAGCGGCTACAGGGGAGGCAGTCCACCCAGGAGAAGAACTCCTCCTTGAACCAGCACAGGAGCTCCATGACCAACATGTCCGGTACAGCCAAAGAACACTCTGAAAAGGTTTGCACATCATGCATATTATTGTGATATTGTGAGAGTGAAGGTGATTAGCTGTCACATTTGACACCACAGCACAGCACCCAGTGCACACAGTGAGATGTGTCAATCACCATTGGTGAGCAGTGGAGGCGCCCGGAGAGCAGTGTGTGGGGACGGTGCTTTGCTCAGTGGCACCTCAATGGCATCTTGATGGTTCGGGATTTGAACTGCCAACTTGAATTATGGGTCTGTTTCCTTAACCGCTAGGCCACCCACTGCCCCCAAAAGTAAGCATATTTAATCTCCCTTGCAATATCCACTCCTCACCTGCAATTGTGGAATAATAACTTTGCTGTATTGCAATATAAATGCACCAATCAAATTTGTCCCACAGGTTTTATGTGAAGCAATCATCCACCAAGCATATTATATTAAGTGATTAATTACCATTAAAGATAAGCATGGTCTACTTACGAGGGTCTGCCCTCCTGGCCTGTGTCAGCCTCTCCTTGGCTCCTGTAGTGAGCTGAAGGTGAGGTATGCAGCTCAGGGCTTTCTGCTGCAGCGCCGGCTCCTCAAACAGCAGCACATGCTGGAAGTTGGACTGCAGAGTTCTCAAGAAGACCATGCTGTTTGCCTGATCCGCATGAAAGAAACGGCACCAATAAAAAATATGTTTTCTCAGAAATCCTAATGAACCAGCATAAGGAGACTGAACGTTTTCAAAACACTGGAGTTGCCATTATTGTCATTATAAGTGAGTATTTGTGTACCGGCGGTGCAGCGTCAGGAGCAAGCAGCTGTGTAGGGGTTGGAGTTGCAGCTGGAGATGGAGCAGGAGTAGGAGCAGGAGCAGAAGCAGGAGCAGGAACAGGGTCGGTGGAAGTATTCGAGGTACCGGCAGACGTTTCAGCTTGAGGGGAAACCACCATCCGGTCTGCCGCCAGCCTCTGGTCGCGCTCAGCTGCAATGGATTCACGGACACGCCTCAGCTGCTCCACGGACGCTGTCTGGGGGAAGACCAGGTGGGTCTCGGCCTGTAATCATTTGACATAAGCAAAGAACAATGACACATTGAAATACTTCACTACAATTTTATAACAATTGCAACAACTTCTAATCAGCTTTAAATGTACACACCCTTAAGAACACGTACCTACAACGAAACCTTAAAATGTTTTGACTGTCAAAATGGTGCCAACGCCCGTGGCACTTCCGGATTGGAAACGAAACCCCGCCCCCGTTCCTCATTCGACGAATCACACCACAGCTCCTGCCAGCCTATTGGCAGGCCGAGAAACCGAAAGCGACGAACACTCAGGACGGACCAATCAGATTGCAGAATATAAGAAAGTTTTGATCACGCGGTCTGGGAAGTTTTCAAACAATAAAGAAATATGTCCAAAAGAGACACCACGGATTTACAAACAGGTCGGGTACGTACTCCAGATCGAGAGTGACGTTTCAACAACCCGCGGACGATAACGATTTAAACGCGTTTTATACTCGGCTCGAGAAAGAGGCGTGTTGCCAAATTCACCCTTTTCCAGCATAATTTAAACCTCACACACAAGCACCCTAAATTGTTCAACAATGTTATTCTTTAGTTTGAGATTTTTCTGATTTGATGCTATTACTATTTGCTCGCGCTGGTGGCTCGCGCTAGTGGCATGAAAGTGACCAGTGCAGCGATTTCGTACCTCTTCAAAGCCCATGTCAAAGAGACACTCCACCGCACCTCTCACGGGCAGTAGCTTGCTGAAGAAGGTCGGATTTCCGATGCGGATGGACCTGTACTTCTCTTCATTCGGGTGCCTGAGGTCACATACATAGTCATACACGGCATGATATGCAGTGAATTGCAGTGAAGTCCGCACCATGGTAAACTGCACATCCACAAAGTCCACTTACAGAGCATTTTAAAACATTTCACATAATATCACAATAACCTGGCAGTTGAGCCGGCGCCAAAATCTAAATAGAAAAAAACGCATGTTGCTTAAATTGCGAGTCTGTGAAATTTGCTGGGTGTCAGCGAGGGAAATGACGATGCATAACGGGCCAGCGTCCGTCGCCCTGCAGGTAAACAACCTCATATCCTCGAAACCTTTGAATCCGTGTCAATAAAAGCCACGTTACCTAAGTATGTTGTCCGCGTAGGTGAGCAGTAACTTGGAGACGTTTAAAAACACCCCGTTGGGATTCTCGAACAGCGCACGGACGCCCTGAGACGCAGCCATTACTGCCAGCAGTCTGAGATTGCCGTCCGTGTTGCCAGATCCTGTCACAACGACAAACGACGAGACGCGAGTAGACACGTTCGAAATAAGCGCGTGGACATATTAATAGAAGCAGATAAAAAAATCTTGAATGAACACTAAAGTACATTTGTTGATATTCGGAAGGGATCTTGGGTGGGTTGTTGCAAGATACACGGATTTGGCAACACGCTTGCCCTTCTGTTTATATTCGCTGGCGAAAGAAGGATTGCTATTGCTGCCCTTGACGCGCCTGAACGGAAATACCTTTTTCAGGATATGAACATCTTTTTTCACGCACCGTAATATGACATGAAATATTTATTTGGTTGATTAATAAAAAAAAATGTGTGCAGACGTGCAGAAATCATATTTATTCTCTGAAATATTGGCGTGTTAAGCAAGGCATTCCTGAAGATCCCTGTAAAGCATGTGCATGCGTGGTACGACACCGATGTCACATTGATAGATTTAGCAACAAGATCGAGCCGCGAATTTTACGAAAAAGTCTTTTTATATACTGTGATCTCTTATAGAATTGTAAGGTGTTATCTTCTCCTGCACGCCCTTTAAAATATGCAGTGAAGGCTATTCCTGGCATGCTGGGAGTGTGGTATCATTTGCATGCTGGGCTGATTCAATGACAGGAAGAAGAAGAATGGCCTCGTCAGTCAAGTGCTGGCATAAGCTGGTGTCCGTGTCGCAGTTGGGCAGAGTCCTCAACTCAACCCGAATACATGTGGCTCAGAGTGCAAGGGCATTGCACGGGAGAGTGGCCATCACTGGGATTGGATTGGTCTCACCTCTGGGAACAGGGGTGGCACTGGCCTGGGACCGGCTGATCCGGGGCGAGAGTGGCATCGTGGCGCTGGACCCTGAGGAGTACAAGGCGGTGCCATGCAAAGTGGCCGCCCTTGTGCCGAGAGACGATGGTGACGGGGGGTTTCGGGAGGAAAGGTTTGCCAGCCGAGGTGAGATCAACACCATGTCCGAAGCTACTATCATGGCCATTGGGGCTGCCCAGCTGGCCCTTGAGGATTGTGGGTGGTATCCCAGAAGTCCAGAGGAACAGTTGGCCACAGGTGTAGCAGTGGGCATGGGCATGGTGCCGCTGGAAGAGATCGCCCGCACTGCCGATGCCTTCAAGGCGAAGGGCTACAACAAGGTCAGCCCGTACTTTGTGCCCCGCATCCTCATCAACATGGCCGCTGGCCACATCAGCATCAAACATCAGCTAAAGGGGCCAAATCACGCAGTGTCCACAGCTTGTGCCACTGGAGCCCACGCCATTGGTGATGCAGCCAGGCTCATCGCCAATGGAGATGCCACAGTAATGATCGCTGGTGGCACTGAGGCCTGCGTCGGACCGCTCTCCATCGCAGGGTTTTGCAGGGCACGGGCTTTGAGCACCAGCTGGAACGAAAAGCCCAGGCTGTCCTCGAGACCCTTCCACCCGGAAAGGGGGGGCTTTGTGATGGGGGAAGGGGCAGCGGTGATGGTCCTGGAGGCGTACGAGCACGCTGTGGCCAGGGGTGCCAGAATCTATGCCGAGGTGCTAGGTTACGGCCTCTCGGGAGATGCCAGCCACATAACCGCGCCCTCTGAAGACGGCAGTGGGGCATTGAGGTAAAACCCTAAGCTTGAATCCCAACAAAACGGCCTTCAGTGTTCAGTATCCTTTCCGTTTTGCTGCCTAAAAGGCTCCTTTGCCTGTTTTTGTTTAGTCCCTGATAACAATACAATACCAGGGATATCTTACCGGTTAAAATCCGGGTAAAAAGTATACTCGTAAATCTGAAGTATTAACTTGACTTCTTTCATCAAGTTGAGGTAGGGCTGCTAAAAAGCAAGCTACACTTCCTGACAGCTTTACAAACTGTGTGCCTTATGATAAGAACGGAGCGCCACAGACATGCTGGCAATTTATTCTGTCGAAAAGCGAGGCTTTAATCACATGCTGAAAGTATTAGATGCGAGGTACGTTGTCCCCAGTCGCAAGTATTTCGCCGATGTAGCGCTGCCTCACCTGTACAATACAACTCGGGAAAAGATGCATGCAAACACGGGCATGTTTCATTTTTTTTAGATTCACACTATACTGAGAAAGAGTTTTTTTTTTTTTTTTATTGTAATGTTATATGTTACAATTTAAGTTACTGTGAAGCTGTTGCACTTTTGCTTAAACCTGGGTTAAAGCTTGAAATTATTGAATGACAGAGCCTCGTTTACTTTTTGTTTTGGGATTCTATGCATTTTAACTCTTGAGGACAATCATTGGAATAAAGTTGCACTTTTGATACTATATCTGATGTCTGCAGCCATTTTTTAAGTGCATTGGGGAAAAAAAATCGAAAATCGAATTGAAACTCGAATTTTTCTTTAAAAATCGAGGATTTTTTTTTTAGGCAAAATCGCCCAGCCCTAAGTTGAGGTGAAAAAGCAGACTTAGAGTCTGTTTCCCATTCATTGATGAAATCTATTCCTGGACTAAATTAGAATGGAAGTCTAGAACTAGCCTTAATCTGTGGATTGGAAACTGTATGAAAGAAAAAAGGCCATTACTACCATTGCAAATGAATGAAAATGGCTTATGAATGTATTCAGTGTCAACAAATGTTATGCAGAGAAAAAACGTGCAGGTGAATAAAAGTAGCTTGGTTTCTTCTCATTTTACATCTGTCATCATGTATGTCATGTGAAAAATTGAAACCAATGGTGTATCTATATGTATTTGCCACCTTATTAGGTTGAAATTGTGATCTTTGGCTGAAAAAGGCAAAAATAATAAGAATAATAATGCTATTCAGACTGTTTTGTTACAGATATTCATGTAAAAGTAAAATGTTATTTAAAGTCACCCCAAAATATATTTAATAATATATTTGATATATTGAATAACATATTTTTTCGTCATGTTTATCCAGATGCATGTCTGCTGCACTGGTCGATGCTGGTATGGCTCCTGCCGACGTGACGTATGTGAATGCACATGCCACGTCCACGCCACTCGGGGACGCTGCCGAGAACGCGGCCATCAAGAGGCTGTTCCAGCAGCATGCCACCGCCCTGGCCGTGTCTTCCACCAAAGGAGCCACGGGTCACCTGCTGGGGGCCGCCGGCGCACTGGAGGCCGCCTTCACTGCCCTGGCTTGTTACCACGGCATCCTTCCCCCGACACTGAACCTGGATCGGACCGAGGCCGAATTCAACCTGAACTACGTGCCCTGCCACGCCCAATCGTGGCAGAGCCAGGGCAGACGAGTGGCACTCACAAACTCCTTTGGGTTTGGAGGCACCAATGCCTCGCTCTGTCTGGCCAGTGTGGAGTAATTATCACAATAATTGGCCATTTTGTTGGACCAAATGATCTAATTGCAGAATTTCAGGAATTGCAAATGTTTGGAGACCCAGCAGATGGCAGTAAAAGAGAGAAGGCTAGGCGGTGCTCCACCAGTAACGAGCATCTTATTCCACAAAGGATTTTCATACTTCAATGCACCTTAGGTGTTAATATTGCAATAAAAATGTGATGAAGTGTTTTTTTTTTTTTTTTTTTTTTGAGCGTGCAGACCTTAACACTAGCAAATCTAATTGGAAGGAAATGTAATACCAGGAAAATGAGTCCGGTTTTTTGAATGAAACAGCTCTTCAGATCGCTTCGCCTTGGGGCTTTTGGCACATTTCTGTGTTCTCCCATTGCATGGAAGTCCTTGCACAGACCAACGCAGTCTGACCACCTGGGACATGTAGAGGGACATCTGTGGGCATCAAGGACGTGCTTTGTGCACACAGCGTCTCAAGAGCCCAAAAAAGCGAGGCGATTTGAACAGGAAACCTTCGAAGGACGATGGAAGGCTCTGTTCTAGCCCTTTCCGCACACCGGCACTGAGAGTTACTGTGTCTGCTGAGCTAATAAGGGCGCTATTAAACATCACTCACTGGCAATGCTTTCACAGAGACGTATAGCTCTGCAGGACTGAGTGGAATACGTACCTGCTTCATCACCGTCTGAGAAATTCAGGAACGCACCTAGTAACAAACATGACAAAGTACCTGGGAATGACGTTTGTTCCCCCTTTTTCCTCCCCACAAGGCCATTTTCAGATATGGCCAGATTTTATTAACTCTTGCTGATGTCATATTCGGCTAATGAATAAATCAATTATTCATCCAATTTTTTCCTAATCCGACCCGTTGGACATGGATGAATGTGTCTGCTTTCCCTCCCATCTTATTTTTTTTATCAGTGAGGTGTTAGAATTCAGAAGTCTGAGCACCACTAGAAATGCAGACTTTTGGAAAAATTTGGAAAAAGTTCATTAGTTTCTGTAATTGAGTGGAAAAAGTCAAACCTTTAACTGGTATAAATGAAGATATTTGTAGTAGTATATAGTAGCTAATACATTTTCATTATTCCTATCATTTGAGATACTGGATTTCTGTGTAATAAATATAGCATATATGAAGGCTTACCTCTTTGAATTGAGTCAGAATTGAACCCCTAATTTTACAAAAATGTCATTCTTATAAAGATATTTATATTTTCTTGTTTCATTTACCAACATATTTTCTATAATAATGAAGTTCATGTATATGATATCTCTAAGTGGTAAAGATGCCACCACCGTCACTCTCTTCCAATTCCATTCCATTGACACTACTTACAGTGCATCCTCCATATTCCAGCATCAATGGCATATATATCAGCATATTTTCCATGTTTTGTCCAGCCGAATATTGACATTTCCCATTGAGGTGTAACAGGTTTACAGTTATAGCATTAGAGAACAGACCTAGCGCTACTTTTTGCAGTCATGTCTACACAACATGCATTAGATCTTTTCCAAGGAAGGAAAACAAAGGTTTTTGCACCCCAGCATGGTGTTGGATCTATAAAGGAATAAAACTGATTCATGCACTGGCCGCCCCGAGTGTCGGTGAGCATCACAGTTCTTGCACTGGACATTAAATGAACCAAAAAAAACGGCAGGGTTACCATACCGACAGAACCACATGGGGGATGAAATGTAAATGTGCAAAAGGCCTTTTTGCACAGTGGCCAGTTCCACTGATCTCAGACACCCCGTCAGCCTCGAACCCCTCAGCCTTTTTGTAAAGACTCCTTGCTGTCACATGGTCCCTCGCAGTTGTCAGGATGCTGTGAAGGTATGAGACTTTTGATTCCCGTCAGCGTCGGTGACGACTGATGATGCTTTTTTTTTTATCCCCCTCAGCCCAACCCCCCCCCCCCCCCCCCCCCCCCCCCCATTCAACTGCACATTCCAATTAAGAAACATCCAAGCTGAATTACGTTCACCATGGCAACAGAGTCAGCATGCGTTCCCTTTGATATCGCCCTGTCCTACTGGGCAACAGGGTTTATCTTCACACTCTAAAATTAGAGTGTACGTTCCTCCTCTCCTCCACGTCCATCACGGACCCGCCTGGCATTCTGGCGCGAGGTTCAGGTTCCGAGAGTATAGAGGGCAAAATACTCACAGTGCAAGTACACAGAACTGGGTTTGTATAATGCCATGTTGTAACTCCCAAGCCATATGTTAAAATCTATACAGTAAAGTCTAATTTGTTCTGTTAATGAAGTAAAATGACTTACGACGACGTAGCATTTAAATTCATATTTAGCAATAATATTTAGCACCATTGGTTTCAATGATTTCTTTATGTTAAATTTCATGTGTTTTGTTTTAATTCATGACAACCAAGTGCAAAAATCAGGCCTGCCTTCTTCCCACAGTGCACTCTGGTGCCATGTGTTCGCCAAGTCGAGGATGACATCTACTTAGTGGCAGCACTATGCGCTAGGTGTAAAAATAAATAAATAGATAAATGAAACCCCGACCGTTGGAATCCAACTTGGCGGCGAAGGGTACACTGCAGAGATTGCGTTTGACCTTGTTAATCTGACTCCATTAGTCATTACATACAGTGGCATGGCACCATAGAAGTTACACTAATGAACAATTTCTAATGTATTAACACATGTAGATTACTGATACAGTTACATGGAAATATTGTATGTAAAAGGGTAACAATGTTACAGGAAAAGCCAAATTAGAGAAAAGGATACGTGCCCAGTACCTTTGGTCACGTAGGACACATTCTTTAATGATGTTTTCATAAGCAGAAGTCTTCAAACCGGGTGATTAAGAGCTCTAGCGCAGGATTCAAACCCGCGCCCATCGGTAAAGCACATGGACAAATATAAGATCCTGTTTCTTTGTTGTTTTATCTGTCTTTTTAAGTAAATCCTGGGAGTGGCTTCACTCACACTAGCAAACCAGCCCCATGCTTAGCGTGCACAGCACTGCACGACAATACGGTTTGAAAATATGGGTGGGTAAAAATGTAATCTCTGAACAAATATTTAATGTGTGTAGGCTTTAGCTTCCCTCCATCCATGACTTATTAAATGCATAATATTAATCAACCTGTTTGAACAAAAATGCCTGAAATACGTAAGAGTAAAATTCAAGAAATGGTGAGACATACACATACTGAAGTCATCTGCCGATTGGCTGGATCTGCTCACGTACTTGACCTTTCTTCCATCACACACGATCAGCTGCATCTTCAGAAAGCTGAAAGATTAAAGGCTACCAACCGCAGAGAACTGCACACCCCAGTTATGCACTTGGCCAGTTTAACCCTGTACGATACTACAGCCTGCTGCAATTCAAATGTTATGCCTCTCAGAGCTCAGGCTTTACTGCCTCGGACAATATTCTTCAAGACAGCAGTTGAAATATCTACTGCGACGCCAAGGCTCTTGTTTCATTCAAGTCCAAACAGGCTTTTAAGGATTCTATGTCCCTGTTCCGACATTTTCAACTGGAGTCATTATTAGGTGTTCTCTCTGAGGATAAGACCAGATTTATTAATCCCTGTGTCAACTGTAGAGAACTTCATGTTCTTGGACAGGACCTGAAGTATGAGACCAATATCGGCATCTTCGAAAAAAAAGTCCCAGCATTTACATTTACAGCATTTATCAGACGCCCTTATACAGAGCGACTTGCAATCAGTAGTTACAGGGACAGTCCCCCCCTGGAGCAACTTAGGGTTAAGTGTCTTGCTCAGGGACACAGTGGTAGTAAGTGGGATTTGAACCCGGGTCTTCTGGTTCATAGTTGAGTGTGTTACCCACTAGGCCACTACCACCCCAGCAGAGTCTCTGCTTTCTCTAAATACTGTCTTCTACTAGATGTTGTGTGTTATTTCATAGTGTCGAGTCTTCAGTCTTTCCCGAACAAAACGAGCTTATTTGACAGAATAAAGATTCAGAGGATCCCCCTCCTGCCTCAACCCTCACATCCGAGCAGACATTCCAGAGAATGCACTGTTTCACATTGTCAGGACGGGGACGGAGATCTCGTAATCATATCCGCGGAATAATTGCTCACATTGGGGTACGGTCGTCCATCCTCCCTGTTAAACAGCAATAACGCAAGCCGTGAAACGCAACAAAAACCCAGCGGTGGCGCCGATATTCATTCTCTGCCGGATGGCACCGGTCAAGTCCATGTGCCCCCGGAGCATTAGAAGCAATTTCCTGTCGAGCGCAATCCGGTCCACACAACGGTTCCTCTCGCAGAGTATTTTCTTAACAGTCAAGGATGTTCCCCACACTTTATTGAATTTTTTTTTTTATTGCTCTTCACTGAGTGTGACAATGCAGAGGAGTCAAAGATGAATGATTGAAAACCAAAGTGGAACTGTTTTGCACAAGTCGATATGAGAACTATCATTTAGTTTGTCACGTTAATGGGTCAAGGGCTGTTTTTTTTTTTCTTTAAAATTCACTGGGTTATGTAACCAGCAACAATTCTATGCATTTTTCTGTATTTTCATTAACCTCTTGATCTGGACTGGGGCCGGTGTTCTGACAGTTCAGCAAACTGATGGCCCTAAGCCTAACACCTTACCCTACCCACATGTACACTGACATTATGTACAATTTCTTACTTTTATTAGATCGACACATTACCCAAGGGTATGACATTCTGATAGGTATGCTGATCTGTTAAAACGGCGCTCCACGCTGCGGCGAGAGGGGGCAATGGCCCTCAAAGCAAACATTTAGAAATAGGAAATAAAAAATTACCCACAAACTGAATATGGACCAGGTTTACTACACTAGCCAAAAAAAGCACCAATTAGATGACAGGTTTCCCTTCTTGTTCGTGTTGCCGCCTCTGTGCTCTGTTTGTGCGCAGATCCCCACTCCCCTTTTTTAGTTTTGTTAAATTTGCAATAGTGAGAGGTGTTATTGTTGGGAAATTTATATATTTGATATAGGCCGTCCAATTAAGGTAAATTTTATGCTTTTAGATATAATCTGATGAGAAATGTTTTGTTCTATTTTTCAGGGATTGCCACCTTGTCGGGGTCAGGGGGTTTGTGTGCCTCAGTGACCCCAAGCTCAACCTTCAGGTGAGTCACCCAAGTTAGACTGGTCTTAGGGCAGAGGCTTGACAAAGTGCAATCCAATTACATGAGAATAACAGTTATCCAGAGAATCCCACCCCTTTGATATGCCACACAAGCGTGTCTGGAACCGGCCCTGATCTGAACTAAGCTGAACTTGATCTATTTTGCTGCCCTAAAGCAGGGTTCCCGGGACGATGATTCTCCAATTTCTTCCTACTTGGGAATCATATGTGGAGCTTAGCTTCTGTGGTTAATCACAATCAGTAAGCATGACGTCCTAAATCGAGGAATTCGGCTTTAGGGTCCTATTTTCCATGAATTATTTCTGACACCCAGAAGATGAACTTTAATGATGTTTCCATGAACAGTGTTTGTAGGCAGCGTCCTTCCCCTCCCTTTATCCTCTGTTTGCCCCAATTCTCCACACTCCAAATAGCCCTGCACAGGACATGTCAATGAACGTCACAAACATAATTTCTGCTCTAGACATCTGGAGGCCACGCCCACTGTCAAGCACCCACTCCTGGCTCAACGGCTTCATTTTCAGTCCCTAAATGCACATCCCTTGCTGAGCCTTTTGCTTACACATTTGCAAATATAATGTAAGATAGAATTTTTTTTCTGAGGCCGTGCATTTGAGTCTCTCTCTCATGGTGGCTTCAAATCGGGCCCATTCTGAATCCACCATCTGGGAAGTTAATGAGTTTTTAAGAAAAGTCTCATTACTCAGAAGGGTCTCCGTGAGCATTCGTCTCGGATCACTGTGGCTTTTCTTTTGTTTTCATTGGGGCGAGGTTTCAAGGGAGGGCATCCAATCTAATTCCCGTAATGTGGACGAGACGAATATCTCATGGCTCAAATGTTCATTCAAGAAACGTTCGCTGATAGATCGCTGCGCCTCTCATAATCCCGATGAGGCCACTTTCTGTCCTCATGGCTGCTTTTTAAGTAAAGTAACAGCAAAGGATTGGACTGTTGTTCTGTGTTCTGTTCAGTCTTTTAGTCCTTTTTACATTTTTACTTAAACTAGACAATCCAATATTTTTCTCTATGGTTAATTCCATTAACCATGAAAAAGATTTATTAATTTTTCTGCCAGCTAAAACAGAAAATGCTAACAGTGTGTAAACAGTAAACTTCTTACTGGACTAATTATTCTCCCAGGAACACATTAGTCCAGCCATTTCACAAACCTATATTTAATCACGGCCTAATGTGCTTGCTTTTCCACGATTTTATTCGCTAATTAGACACAGGATTTGACAGGCACAATAAAGGGAGGAACAATAACCCGTTTCACAGTCTCCCAGACCCCATCCTATTTTTTTTGTGTTGTTGTTGCAGTTAAAAGGGATGAAAACAGTATTTAGCATTTCATCTCACACGACGGCAGGCTGTGCAATCTCCACATCCGTCCTCCGTCCTTTTTTTTTTTTTTTCATGAACGAGAAATGTGAGGTGGGAAAGAAGAGAGAGATTTCACCTAATGAAGCGCACAAGGAGTTTCCAAGATTTAAACACATCTACTTCTTTTTTTTCCCCCACCAGTCTCTTCAAGGTCTGTAAACGCTTAGTGCTGAAGCGGCGTGGGACTTGTTAAAAGTTGTAAGGAAGGCTTCTGCAGACAACCATTCACTGTTTGGGCTTCACCGAACCCCCACGCAGAGAAGAAGAAGTACCACTGTGTACCTATATGGGTACAAATGCTTGTCGCTGGTGCAGTAACCTTCTGAAGAACAAAAATTTACCTATACTCGCTGGTACTTTTTTCTACCCTTTGTCATCTGTACCTTTTAAGGCACAATTGTGTACCTGTCTTGACTGGAATTAAAAATTCTATTTACATATAAGTATGCTGAAGTTGTCCGTGAAGGGCAGCACACTTTTTTGCGGTACCCTCAGGGCCTTGAACCTTGAGCTGTAATCGGCCCAAGCCAACGAGTTCAACTTTTAAAAGTCCAGCTTTCTTTGAGCGCTATGAGCGCTAGACCAAGAGGGAAAGGTAATATGCGGCGAAGTGAGCAGGTTTAAAATATTATTGCTGGAGGCTAGCCTCCGTTTCACCTCGTCAGCATCCATTTTTGCATCTCTCTCACTACAATTAAAACGCAACACTTTACGATTGGGGCCAAGAATTGCAAATCAAATGAATCCTTCATTAAAAATGAACATTTGATAAAACCAATTTACAACATGTGGAACACCTTTTACCGCATCATACGGAAAGGACAGGTACTATTTGCCTTTGTGTTCGTTGACCTATCATTTACGACGCGCTCAATCCGACCCGAGCATGACTAAAATGATAGAAATTTAGCCCAAACCAATCCTGTTGGATCGGGCTCGGGCTTGGGCCAAGATTTACAGCTCTACTTGAAGAGCTGTAAATCACCAGCCACCTTGCTTTTGTCATTTGCTGTGTTATGCTGCTTTGATCCAATAATTGGGGTGGTAGTAGCCTTGTGGGTAAGACAATCGCCTATGAACCAGAAGACCCAGGTTCAAATCCCACTTACTAACATTGTGTTCCGGAGCAAGACATTTAACCCTAAGTTGCTCCTGGGGGGGACTGTGCTGACTGTAAGTCGCTCTGGTGTCTGATAAATGCTGTAAATGTAAATGTAAATAATTTCCCTTGCAGGCTTAAAAAGCCTTAATAGCTTAGTTAGCAGTGGAAATTTACTTTTACAAACACCAGCCGCCTTCGAAAAAATTGGTCAAATTCACAAGCCATTCTATCCCGATTTTGCGGTTTACAATCTATCCCACTTTACCAGTCTTTTTGCTCATCAAAATGGATTAATACGTTTATCTTACCTAGAGAGGGTCCCAGTCTGAATTCTTCCTTTTTTGTTTCTTCTTGGAACATCAAGTTAAAGCAAATTGAGACATAGTACTGAGTAAACCTGGGTTGTGCTAAGTACAGTTGGATGCAAAAGATTGTGTTTGTTTGTTAAAACATATAACTAAGGCACTTATTAACTAAAGAGCACATGACTTCTGCACATGTACACATCTTGTGGCCTTTTGTGCTTCATCACTCCTGCCTAGTCCAACTTACGTGAGAGACCTCACTCCCCCTTGAGCCACCAAAGACCCCACAAGACCTCTGAAGGTGGTGCATCTGGCACCAAGATGTTACCAGCAGACCATTCACTGAATGGGACTTCTATGGATCAGACATCTGCTCCTTTTCTTTTCGAGGATTGGAGAAGGAGTTCATGCCCTGATGTCACTTGCTCAAGTTCCTCACCAGAAAATTGTCTGCATCACAAAATCCATTAAGGCTTCACACACTCGGGGCTGTTAAAGCATCATACCCCGTACACGTCACACATACCCCCTAGCTTGACACTGTGAAATTGGCAATGCGTCTCACAGCCTTGGGAAGGTGTTCGGATCCCTGTGGGGGAAAAAAAGAAAAAAGATTTAGTCGACCTTCCGTCCATTTGCTAAATGCACTTGTGTGTGTCAGGGTTGTGAGGAAACTGAACCCTAGATAATAATAACATAGATTATATAAATATGTGAATATTGAATGTGCAACAAAATAGTGGCAAAAATTGCAACAATAAAGGACCGCATCTGCATCGAAGGCTTCTGAGTCTTCTGAGACACCAACTGATATGTGTATCCGTGTTCAGTTTATTTGTTCATTGATCATTGCCCCATCCTCCAAAACACCAGAATTACAAAACCCTTTCATAATCCATGTCGGCTTTGGAGGTCACTGTGGAAGAATGCCACTGCCATTACTTTCTACTGCGTCTTACACTGCAATATTTTGATTAACGTGTGCATTCGCCATGCCGCTATCACGGTAAATGCATGCCATGTAACAGCATTTACTTGAGCCCCGGGGGTCGTGTTCATATTTCACAGAGATGCCTTTTATTGAGGATGAGCGAGCTGACCTCCCAAAGTCACACCCCAAAGATTCTCAGTGGGTTCAAGGTTGGGACGCTGTGGTGGCCAATGCATGTGCGGGGGGAGGAATCAATCGATGGAAAAGTGTGTAGTGTGTCATTCAGCATATTCGGGTAGTCAGCTGACCAGCAGACATGACCAGCTGAAGCAACCCGTGATCATAACACTGCCTCCACAGGCTTGTTCAGTAAGGTCTATGCCTAAGGGGTGCTGTCCAACAACCATTGTGAATGTGCAAGAACCGGTCATGTCCATGCGGGCATGACGCGGCGGGTGAACGGAGAGGAGGACGAGGAACGAAGAATTAAGGACGCTTTCACCTGACATCACGGAACAGGGGTTTTAATGGTGAATCACAGGACAGGGAGACATCCGAGATGTAGACACTGGTGAACACGGAACATAACTTCAAAGACCTGACAGCGGACAGAAACGAACAGGGCAGCTTTATACAATTAACACAGGTGAAAACGATTAGGGAACATTTCACAGGACAATGAAACTCCGGTCCGGATCCTGGACCGGAGTAACCCCCATTTCAGACCGGATCCTGACAGAACCAAGGTTAAGTAACCTTAAAGCCAATGATATTTAAGAGCCAATAGTATCCATTGATCCATTGATTGTACTGTTGGCAGTTTTAAGAATCGACTTCTGATGATGTTTTCTTCCTTGTTGGTGATCGGAGTTTCCAGCTGATATTGACGTCAGCATGAGTGCATGATGCATTGTGGTTTAAGGGTTCGTTGTATGTGTGGTTAACCGACTCTTTGGCATATGTTCATTACCAGTTGGGTAAGTTAGGATGTGAGGAGGATTGTGTGATTCCCTCTCCCTATGGAAGCGTCTCGGTGAACAGGACTTGATGAAACGATTCGTGCCCAGGTAAGACTGACATTTGCAGTTGTGTTGATTCAGAACTGGATCGCTGTATTGCTTTTCATTTCATGGTCTAGGAGTATTTGGTATGAGATCTTATCCAAAAATTTACATTTACAGCATTTATCAGACGCCCTTATCCAGAGCGACTTACAATCAGTAGTTACAGGGACAGTCTCCCTGGAGCAATTTAGGGTTAAGTGTCTTGCTCAGGGACACAATGGTAGTAAGCGGGATTCGAACCCGGGTCTTCTGGTTCATAGGCGAGTGTGTTACCCACCAGGCTACTACCACCCCAAAATCTATTCCAGATATTATCCAACAATCTAATCCAGATATTATAGTAATACTATTGCAATGGCATAATAATAATCGGTGAAAATGAAAAAGGGAAATGAATACATTTGTATGAGAAACAGTTACAAAGTGAGATATAATTAGGATGAAAAATTCTGATTCACACAATTAAGTGTGAATGAAGTTTCTGCGACAGCATCTGCATCGAAGGCTTCTGAGTCTTCTGAGACACCAACTGATATGTGTATTCGTGTTCAGTCCATTTGTTCATTGATCATTGCCCCATCATCCAAAACACCAGAATTACAAAACCCTTTCATAATCCATGCCGGCTTTGCAGGTCACTGTGGAAGAATGCCACTGCCATTACTTTCTGCTGCGTCTTACAATGTTTTGATTAACGTGTGCATTCGCCATGCTGCTATCGCAGTAAATGCATGCCATGTAACAGCATTTACTCCAGCCCCGGGGGTCATGTTCATATTTCGAGGGCAGTGTTAGCCTAGTTGTTAAGGAAGCTGCCCCGTAATCAGAAGGTTGCCGATTCGAATTTCCATCCGCCAAGGTGCCACTGAGCAAAGCTGCATGGCATGGCTGCCCACTGCTCACCAAGGGTGAGGGTTAAAAGCAGAGGACACATTTCATTGTGTCACCGTGTGCTGTGCTGTGTATCACGATGACAATCACTTCACTTTCATTCTCTGGGAGTATAATAAACTCACATGCTTACGAGTTTATGAAAACACTTTATCCATACAGGGAGGCCCGATGGGCTACAAACTCAATTTTGAGACTCTGTGTTGAGACTGAAGTGCGCGCAGGTCACAAGGATATTAAATCTTATGAAATCTGAACAGAGGTGAGAGCAGCTACCACAGTGGACCCAAGAATGTACACGAGTTTGGTTTATTATAGGCTAAGGCCACACGGTCAGGCGTAGCTTTGTGACGTGGTCCTGTGTGAAGTGCAACATACCGTATGTTGTATGGGAATCGGGGCTGGAGGTCAGCAACGGAAGTGGCAATTGCAATAAGCTCCTGGATTCAAGGCGCATCATTACTCACTGCTCTGATCAGCAGTTGGATTGAAATCAAGCCAAACCTAATGACCTGTTTTCAGTCATTAATTATGTGTTGCCTTCCATTGGCTCTTTTAAAACCATTTCAAATGTTCATTGGGAACGCAGCGATTCTGTTCCTTTCACTGAAGCTCTCTGGCCTCTTTGGCTAATTTTGTATCCATGTTGGTTTCCCAACAATCAATTCTAGTCATGCTGTGAGCCACAGTGCTCTTGTACAATCAATAGCCATCATACTTGCTATAGATACGTTATCCCGGCCCAGCGTGGGAGAGAAAAGCATAGAAAAAAAATTAGGCCACATTTCTCCACATTTTTCTCAGTGTAATGAATTAATTACTTCAACTCTGACAACCCCAAGTCTAAGTATTGTGTCTAAGTATAGAGTGGACTTGAAGGATAATTGGAGCCATTGAGTCGATGAAAACAATAAGTGCTGTTTTGGAGCAGCCCTGTCTAATGGAAATTCCCCTGTGAGGAAATAAGTCAGATGTACCACTCTGTCAATATGTACTATGATACGGTTTAACTGCTTTTGCGAATGCAACGGCCAGCATAAGAGTCCGATACCTAGTACTCTTATAGTAGGAACATGAGTCACCCTTTGGAACTCATCACAATTGCATAATGTTTCATAATGTAGACGCAGCGGAGAGACGGACACATTCGAACGGCAAGGGGGCACAGGAGCACAAACCAATACATGTCATTTATTTAGGACCCGAGGAGAACGTGCTACGAAAGGCAAACACTTTTATAAATATGAGACGGCCAATCAGGCACACACAGGCATCAACAGGACAAAACTCCGGGCCAAGCCGAGGAATCTGGCTTGGTTCTTGTTTGCATCCTCTCCCCATGTCAGCACAGGTCTCCTCTGGGTTCGCCATCCGAGAACTGGTGACTCTAAAGGGACCCAAGGTGTGAGCGTGTGAGTGAAGAGTGAATGGTGTGTGTGTATTTACGCTGCTGGTTCCCCACCCTTGGTGGGGTCCTCGCCCTGCGCCCAGTGTCCCGGGATGGGCTCCGGCAGCCGCCACAGTATCGGGGCCAAGAGTTTAAGGATAGTGAGAGAGTGAGTGCTCTGACAATGAATGAATGAATTACAGGATTAAATCAACGCTTTAAATGATGCAAACTGGCCATTGCAAACTGGTTTTAAAATAGATAAATCCAAATTAGGATTTATGACTGTATTTTTGGGTGCATTACAAACCCACTCTTTGCGTCAGTTCATTCTGGCCCATTTTCACATCGTATTTGTGTGATAACAGCGTGGCAAAAATGCAAACAGGGTGCACAAAAAAAAAAAAACAGCAGGTGCCCCTTTTCCTGCTCATGACAATGGCACTTAACGTTCAGTAATGGCCACAGGAGAGCTGAAAGCCGAGGGAAATTATATTATGAGCGGAAATGGTTGGATAACCGTGCCTTCCGCTTGCCTTAATTGCTGTGTGAGCAGCAGCATAGTTTCCTCTTTCGAGGTTCCCACATTCGAGAGTTTATGAAGTGTGGTAGAAGAAGGTTATCTAAGGAACATCGGGTAGCATGTTAGTTAAAAGTGTGGGCTTAAGTGTAATATTTTAATTATTTTATTATTATTACTCTGAAGACATAGATATGGATCATTTCCTGCCTGATCCCTACTCCAGCATGGAAACATGACTGTGGTCCGTGATGGATTGATACATGAGTGTTGGACCTGATGTCTCACGTCTGCTGGATGAATCATGACTGAGGACTACAGCTCGGCTTCTGATGACCGATTAATTTCAACGTGCTGCGCCAAAAATGCGTTGCAAAAAAAAAAATACCCCAGAGGAACTGCAAAGTAAACATGACTGTGTGGTCGTGGCTGATTTTTATGGATCTGTTGAGTGAGGTGCCTTAAGGTGCCAAACAAAGATTGGTGGCTCTGTGACATAGCATGACCGAAAAAAGGAAGAGACTTTGATTCCCCAAACTTGCTGGAATCACACTTAATCATTCAGAAGACATGCAGACAATCAAACACGTGTAAATTATAGTCCCCATTATGGCCCCTTTAATATATCATAATTGTGTCAAGTATGTTCCAAACTACCAAAAATTTAGGACGCATACATTTGTTGATTTGTTCACAGTGTTCTTTTGGATCAAAGAGGTCAAGGAGGAGCTCAGGGGAATAAATCATTTATAAATATAGTTGTTGCAGAATACATTTGCATCTATTTGTCAAGTAAAGTTATGGGTATTGAAGCGAAGTTCTTTTTTTGTATATTGGGGGGGGGGGGGGGGGGGGGGTGTAAGAAATCACTAGTTGGCCCCGAAATCCCACTTTCTTCCTACTCGCTGACTGGCATAAAGGGCCTATTAAAACAAACCGATTAATGGGTTCAGCTGATTCATGACAAACACCAGCATAACAGTGCTATCATTTTTTTCTTTCGTATATTTAAAATGCAATGCATAAAATGGACTTTAGATGAAAGTCTGGAAATCAGTCTTTTTCACTGATTAACGTTTGCCCGTCATTTTTCTCCGAAGTAACATTAATCAGAATCAGAAAACTTTATTAATCCCGAAGGAAATTGAGTTGCTACAAATGCACAGAAGGAAAGACATACAATGTACATCCAATGTATGTACAAGACATACAAGTGCACAGACCAAGAGACAGACATACATTTATGAGTATAAATAGAAATAAAATAAAAATAAGTATGTAGTAATGGCTAAAGCAGCATTGCACATTATGTTAGAGTTAATCAATGTAGGGCTATAAATTGTGAAAGGGTCCCATTTACACTGCGTGCTACAAAACTGACCCAAGTGAAACCAGTGGTCCTTTGGGTTCTAGTCATGGTTCTTTGGAGAAATTGAAACCAAGATAATGTGCTTTTGAAAGTGAAGTGATTGTCATTGTGAAGCACTAAATGTGCCCTCAGCATTTAACCCATCACCCTTGGTGGGCAACCATGAAAGGTGCCCGGGGAGCAGTGTGTGGGGATGGTGCCTTGCTCAGTGGCACCTTGGCGGCTCAGGATTTGAACCGGCAACCTTCTGATTATGGGTCCGCATCCTTACCCGCTAGGGTATTACAAAACCTTCCAACACTGTATTTTTCACCATTAAAAACATGTAGCTTGTAAATAATAGTAAATTGTCAGAGTTTTGTGCATCACTGAACTGCCACAGAACCTTTGGTGTGGATCGTACAGTTTGGTGTTATTTTACGCATAAGTGATTCATAGCCTTCAGGGTCACACCATAAAGTGTCAGAAAGAGGCGACTGGTGAGAGGTTGGTAATCCTCCCGCCTCTTCACTACTGAAAGGACCAGCTCGTCCTCAGGTTAAGGCTGTTTTGGGCGGGAAAAAAGCGGTAATTGCATCTATAGCACCTATCAAGGCAACATGTCAAACATAATGTTCGCTTTAACGGTGTCTCTGCGGGTTCATCACCATGGCAATGCAACTCGGAGGCCAGATGCAGCAACATGCTGGCAAACATCTCCTTTTTTCCACGGCTCGCGAGCAATACCTGATCATACTTGGAATTAGACGGTGTCTAATTTTCGGACAAATTATCAATTGCATCTTTTTTTTTATGATGCTAAACCGTTACAGTGTACAACCTACATCATAGTATGAAATGCTCACGATCATTTGTTCATGCCCTCAAACGTTTAACGTAAGGAGTTTCTTCAAATTGGAAGTTAATTTTTTAGATGTAAAAAGCAAATTTTTTTCATCTTATTAGTTTCGTACTGAAAATCGTCCAGCTGCTTGAATTTCCTGTTGAATACTGTCCAGGTTTTCTACTGTTTTTCCTCCTTCTCTTTCATTTGGAATTTTTTTTAAATGCTGCACGTTTAACAGGCGAACAGTTTCCAGCGCCGGCAGAGTAAAGTTCGACTCCCACCGTTGTCGCCTCTCTCTGCCCTAATGAGAAAAAGGGTGACAGCGGCAAGACTACATGGCCATAATGCCTGATTCAGGCGAAGGACGGGCGCTTTTTGTGCAGCTCCTGCCGGCAGGCATGCCGGCCGCTGCGAGCAAACAAAGCTTCGCAAGGCCGCAGCGGTGGCAGTCACGATTCTCCGAGAGAAAACTTTACTACATGAGCGTCAGAGCGTCGCTCAGGCTGCTCGGCCCAAACACATTCATCATCACCTGCGTTTACACAGCAGTACGGGCAGATCCTGGTTGGGCTGAAGCGACGAGTTCGCCTCGATTCGGACCGATACAGAGATATTGCTGCGATAACGAGTCCGAGTCGCTCACAGCAAGTGATCTGTGCATTTGTGGCCTGGGGCAGTGTTGGCCTAGCGGTTAAGGAAGCGGCCCCATAATCAGAAGGTTGCCGGTGCCACTGGGTGCCACTGAGGTGCCACTGAGCAAAGCACCGTCCCAACACACTGCTCCCCGGGCGCCTGTCATGGCTGCCCACTGCTCACTCAGGGTGATGGGTTAAATGCAGAGGACAAATTTCACTGTGTGCACCGTGTGCTGTGCTGCAGTGTGTCACAATGACTTTCATCTAAGATGTTCTCACCTTCAAGAAACTTGAGCTTCACCTTATGGCTGAAGGGAGACTCCTGTCGCATATAAATGAAGTGCAACTGGTGGAGTGGAAAATGTTTCTCACAAAATTTAAAACCCCAAAAAAAAAAGAGCTTGCATGTCTGCGCAGACATGTCGTGTCGTGTCGTGTCGTGTAATGTGACGCATGGTCCTATTGAAAGGGGGCGTGTCCTAGCTCTGCAACAGGCGGGCTCAGGGTTCCGTCCCCAGCTCCGTCGCAGCGTGTTGGAGTGCCGCGTCGAATCCGGCCGCCCCGGACCCCTCCCACGCGCCCTAGCGACAAAAACAATAGTGAACAACAACAAAAAAGATTAAAAAAAAATAATAATCTGATCTGATCTGATCTGAGCCGCCTCTCCGGGACCGAGAGCTTCCGCGGGATCCGCGCGTCATGTCGCCGCAGGTAAGGGGACGCGCGTCGCCTGTTGCTCTGGGCGCCGCCTCTTTTCTCACGAGGTCCTTTTTCGTCTCGACGCGCCACTCACACACTCACTCACACACACACACACACACACACACACACACACACACACACACACACACACACACACACACACATATACACTCGCTCGCCCGGCCGGGCGCCTTGCGACCTCGTCTCTGCGTTTCACCGAAAGGCGACGCGGATCGCGGACAAGACTGTGGGCGGGCGGCCGGGGCTCCAGGGTCGGGGTGCGGGTTCGCCCCTCGTCTGCGTCCGCCGCGGAGCGAGCAACTTCACCCCGGTTACCATGTGAGCGCCGCTGGGGTATTATAACTGCGATATTATCATCGTTATTTGCTCAGTTGTTGTTGGGTTTTTTTTTTATTTAGACAAAAAAAAAAGATTTTGATGAATTATTATTAACATGTGAATTGATATTATTATTTCTTATATTCTGTTTTGTGCTCCGCACCTTTGGTACTGGCAGAGGAACAAACCCAGGAGAAATTTGACTTTTCACTTTGGACCCAAGAGCCTTTGCTGGATTGTTAAAGAGCCCGAGGTTACGAGAATCGGCCCTAAACGATGATAATGGCAGGGTACTGCATTTCTTTTCTTTTTCACGCAACAGAAATGCAGTTTACAATCGCTTTTACTCGCCCTCTCTCCAGTGCCCCAGTCTGCAATTATGCAGAATTCATATGCACACATTTGAGGCTCGATTTGCAGCCTTCATGAAATGCCTCTGTGTTTAGACAGTTTAATAGAAGCAGAGATTGTGCAGCGATGGTGCATGTTACAGCAGGGTGCACAGGTATTGTGGGCGCTGTGTCAACGGTGGTCCGACTGAACCGGGTCACAGTTCGTCGCCTGTGCATGTCAAAGTTCACGTCACTGACTTGGGTTACAATAACCATGATCATCTGCATCCTTACATGAGCATGGGCGCGGCCCCTCCCAATGAATCTGACACAGTGAATGAATAACATTAATCGGGATTCCTAATCCACAATTCCACTACATTCCACTATATGGGAATATAGTGGGAATGGGAATTTCCACTATGTTGGAAATATACTTTGAAAGCAATGCGAAATATGTGAATAGAATGCCTATTGTGTACATTTACCTTCTAGGCTTACACATTTCAAATGGTTGTGTATATTTGAAATATCAAAACTCATGCTCCAAGGCAGAAGTATTGGTTATTAGGGCTGTTAAACAATATTGCAATATTTTACGTAGTGATATTGTATCTATACAGTGACAGCTAATATCGATATATCAATTTTTGTATACAAATTTAGTCCATCGGGTGATGCTGTAGAGCGATTTCTTTAGATGAGCGTGCGCCTACCACCTCCACTCCTGTAGATGGCGCTGTAAAGCTGGGTACATTGAATTACTGCTTGGCATTTCAGGCAGAGTGAAATCGCAAAACATGACAGGCCAATCACAGCATTCAGCTCGTTTTTTACATGTTCAGTGAAATGTACAATATTGCAATATGTACAGCATCACAATATATTGTGATATAAACGTATCGTGACCCGTGTATAGTGATAAAGTGAAGTGTCATGATCCGGACCGGGGTTACTCCGGATCCGGAGTTCGGACTGGAGTTTCATGTTCATCTTGTGTAATGTTCCCTGATCGTGTTCACCTGTTGTATATTTATATAATTGTATAAAACTATCCTGTTCGTGTCTGTTCGCCTTCGGGTCATTGCGTGTTAATGTTCCCTTGTCGTGTGCAGTTTGTATTAAACCCCTGTCGCGTGAAATCGTGCGTATGCGTCCTCAATCCTCACCATGTCCAGCCCACCGTGACATGAAGTGATTGTCACAGCACACAGCAGCACAGCACACAGTGCACACAGTGAAATTTGTCCTCTGCATTTAACCCATCACCCTGAGTGAGCAGTGGGTGGGGACGGTGCTTTGCTCAGTGGCAGGCGGATCGGGATTCGAACCGGCAACCTTCTGATTACCGGGCCACTTCCTTAACTGCTAGGCCACCACTTCCCCACTGCCCCACTGCCCCATTACGTAACGTATCAAGAGGAGCTTGCCTTAAACACACCCCTATTGGTTTGGCTACCTTTGTGTCTCTCTAAAATGTGATGTTTCTTCCTTGGCACACCTTAAACCAGTACACCAGGAAAACAGATTGAAACTGTTGAATAGTTCTGCACCCTCCTCTTTGGATCTGCCCAGGGTGACCAGGATGAATTCTATATTAACTAATATTTATAGTACAATGCATTACGGCTGACAACATTGATCACAGGCTTCAATTTAATCTCGTCTGCTGTGCTTGCAGTCATCACCCATGTCATTTCTGCTGGACCCAGAACCTCAAACGTGCACTTCGGACATCAGCGAGACAATGGTCATGACAGACAAATGAATGTGGGCAATATGGGGTCTAGTCTTGGGGGTTGAAAGGGGTAAAATGATCCGACGGGGGTAGCTTGAGGCTTGTGTTCCGGAATGAAGGATGTAACGTTTAATCGAATCAGCAGAATTAGACTTCCAATTGATGCACCTGCTGCAAATGAGGAGGTCCTGGGAGACATGCTTTGAAGGGAATGTGTGTGTGTATGTGTGTGCACGCGTGATGAGGGAGGATGTAACATGATGGAATTTTCCCATCTGTAATTATCACCCGGCAGCCAAATTGTTGTTTTCACCTCTCAGCGTGTGTGTGTGTGTGTGTGTGTGTGTGGGTACATGTGTGACAGCGGAGCTGACATGCAAGTCTGACAGCTAAACATGTACATCACACCTCCCACTCCCTGTGACACCTTTAATGTTAAGTATGTGCACCAACTGCTCCGTATTTCGCAAAATTTATTGTGAGGGGTAGCTGCAGAGCTCGAAATGCAATCAAAACATGGTGCTAAAAATACCTTTTTGTCATAATGCGTGCTTAATCACTTCCCCTGTTCTCTTTCCAAGTTAATAAAACGATGGAAATGAGATAAACAGGAAAAGCACCGAGACAAAAGAGGAAGCCCGTGCGCAAATTCTACCCAATTTGAAATGGAGAAGGAGTAAAAAAACAGGCTGATGGGGGAAATACGATGCCTGTTGCCACCTCTGCTTAATGTGGATCTTTGACCTTTAGAGTTTTCATGCCAAAATTTGCATGATGAGGCTCTAGAAAGCTGCCAACACCACATCAAACAAAATATTGTTATTGATGAGCTTTTATGGGCTGTTTGGATGTTGCATTTCAATGCTTGGCATTTCACAGGATTTAATAGATACTCACTAACAATACATAGATAAAGAAATAGATAATTAAACATGAAATACATATAATTAAACACCAGGGATCAACAGTCCATAACAATATAACTTTAATAATAATATAATTGTCATTATAAGGTCCCTTGAAACACATTATATAAAACTATAGGGCTGCTTGCACTGTCTGATGAAAAGGTCTTCATTGGAAAATGAAATGCTTTGTCATTGTATTTCATTGTAGTTATAATATATTGTGGGTTTATAGACTTTTTGGTCTTAATAAATAATCTTTTATCCTGCAGGTCTGAACTGAGGATGAGAGCAGTTTGTCAAGTTTTTCAGTAGAAGCCTGGCTGTTTCTAGCATGGGACGTGAGTGAGCAGTGGGCGGGTCATCGGGTCACCCCCTCCATGGCGGGATTATGCTGACAATTGGTCAGTATGACTCCGCTGGACCTGTGGCTGTCGCGCTCCATCCCCATGTGCCTACTTCTCCAGAGCCTGGTTCTCATGGCTCTCTGCTTCCCCTCTGCCAGCATGTGCCCCAAGGGCTGCACCTGCGTCCGCGGCGAGCCCCTCTTCCATGGACTCAACGTCACCTGCAGCCAGGCCCGACTCAAAGAGATCCCCCCTGACCTGGCCTCGGACACGGTCATCCTTCGACTGGACCACAACCACATTGCTGGAGTCCCGGACCGCGCCTTCCACGGCCTGCGGCTGCTGCGGGAGCTCAACCTGTCCCATAACGCAGTGGAGACGCTGGGAGAGAGCGCCTTCAGTGGACTGGAGGCCACATTGCAGCTCCTGGACCTGTCTCACAATCGAATCAGCAGCGTGCACAAGAATGCCTTTGCCCGGCTCAAGGCCCGGGTACTGGTCGACGACAACCCATGGCACTGTGACTGTGCCCTCCAGCAGGCCCTGGGAGGCATGGTGCACAACCATGAGGCTGAAGCTCGGGTCCTGTGTCGCAGCTCTGAGCTCAGAGACCATGAGGGTCAGCCCTTCTTGGCTGTGGACACTGACCTCTGCAACCTGGCTAAGCGCACCACCGACTACGCCATGCTGGTGACCATGTTTGGCTGGTTTGCCATGGTCATCTCCTACGTAGTCTACTATGTGCGGCAGAACCAGGAGGATGCTAGAAGGCACCTGGAGTACCTCAAGTCTCTGCCTAGCAAGCCCAAGAAGCCTGATGAGACAGATGATATCAGTACTGTGGTATAACACACTTTCTGTTGTGCAGCATTGGTCATTGTTTACAGTGTAAAGTCACAAGCACGGAGGAGGACAAAATCTGTGAGCCACCACTAAACATTGAAGTCAGCAGTGTTGCCAGATACTACTGGGGGTTTCCTCTCAATTAAATGCTAAAACATGCCAAAATGCTCACAAAACTGCCTAAAATATGATAGCATAGTAATAATATTGCTTCACTGCAGCATTGTATCTAATTAAACCAGAACCAGTCCAGTTTTTGTTTGGTTTTGTTCAAAGCTGCCCCAAGTGCGCAGGAAAATGCCCAGTCTGGCAACACTGAATCTCCATGATGTATGTGAAGACTCATTTTAAGTGTTAATTAAACTAGCGTTAATTAAGCAGATTAATTAAGCAATAGTGCACAAGAGGCTGCATGTGGTACAGAAAATTGTTCACAGTCTCAAAAGTATTATTGCTATTGGACCACAATTTAAATCTTAAAGATATACAGAATGAAAAATATAGCAAAAGACATAGCTTCCTTTGTGAAATATTTTTGCCTGTGTTGTTGATACGATAGGTACTTTACATTGTACAAATGAGGTGAATTAGGCAGAATGCTGATATCACAATATATTGGCCCTACCAGTATGCCTCTCAGCCAATCAAAATGTGAGGATTGAACAAAATGCAGTACATACTGTTTAAAATGTAGAGGTATGTGATAATATGTGAATGAGGGGGTAAGAACTTAGATCTCAGGTTTCATAGGTTCTGACGATTTGTTAAATTCCTTGACTTATTTCACTTCATAAAGTTCACTTTGTACAGGACATGATTTATGAGCTACCATGATAGACACGTCTGGATGGGTTCCTGTTCAGATTCAGACCATCTCACTGCCTGTATTTTTTCCTCTGTATTTTTTCACCTGTAAGACTTACCACCACAGGACGTTATCATCAGTGATCCTTCTTGGACAGCAAAGCGAACTGCTAACTAGCGAGTTAGTCAACTTTGCGGCGTGTGTCTGGTGCTGTATGGAGCCTTCGCCCATGACTACGTTTCTTTGTAAATGTGTGATCGTCGAGTAGAGTAGCGCTACGACTGGAATTTGTTGCGTGTCAAGTGGTTTTTCGGGGGACCAGCCCTCCGTCGTGTTCAGTGTGCTGATCGTTCTGGACGCATGACGGCTGACTCTCTTCTGAGAGTGAGTAACGTCAGTTAGTTGTTAATTGGTGTCTCTTTTTTACCCTTTGTGCATTCAAAAAAAGTCTTAAAGGCCAAGGAAAATTTGCATTCTCAACTCAGAGGTGATAGACGTACAGTTATTTCCGGCAGGGGAAATCAATTCCGAAAGGCACACGTCCCACTCTCTTAAACAGCACCGCGTGTACAGTTATGTCCCGGTCCGAGAGGGGGGGGGGGGGGGGGGTTGCAGCTGTCATTCTGTTAATGGCCTTCCTCTCATCCGAGCCTCTGGAGTTCAGGAACGAGGAACCCAGAGAGGAGAGAGACCAAAAGAAACTAACGAAAAATATTACATTCACTGTAAATTTCAAATTTCCACCATTTTCTCCCCAATTTTAAGGATTTTTTAATCCTTTTTATATGGAAAGAATTTGTAGACTTATAGGAAGCAAAGTGTTTCCTAAAAGTTAGCGTTAGTTTTATTCATATTTTGGAATTGGATCACACATTCGTAGTCCGAAGAGTTAGCATCTGTGTAAATACTAGTTTTTGTGACGGTGGTCGAGTTCACGAATCCCTTTAAAAAAGAAAATTCTAAAAAATTCAGTTGTTGCTGAATGTACTCGTCCAGTCTTTTGCCTTGTCTCGAGGGTGCAGCTTCACTACTCTCGTCGTAGAAGGGTCAGCAGCGGTCTTGCAATGCATGTTTCACAAAACGATGCACAGTGTAGCCAAGGACAGCGGGCAAAAACCAAGTGCCTGAAATTATCGTCTCTCCTTCGTTCCTTCGTTGCCCACTAAAAAAAAATAAAGAATTTTACTCCAGGTCATTTTAGTTTTGTTTTCCAACTTTGTTCTTGATGCTTCCATGTATAAAATATTTTGCTGCATGAATGCTTGGTGGGAGAACTGAATATAGAAAAGTTTACTAAAGCATCTATTTATGTATTTATTTATTTCAATTTACCAAATGCCAGAATAGGCTTATTACACCTGCTGCATGTCCCCTTCCATAGCCTATGCTTCCATGTTTTCTCATCCTGCAGACACTTAGGGCTGAATTCTAGCTACTTTTGAGGTTTTATTGGCAACACGGTGGTGAGCAAAATGATTCGGTTTAGCACAGAGAGAGGAGCTAAAGGTTAAAGGTAAACTCAGTGAGATTAAATCACGCAAACCTATGGAATGTGTGGGTGTGGGGCTTATGTGTGCAAATAACCAATTAGGATAATGAAACAAAAGCATAAATCATTTTTATCAAATGTTTTTTTTTTTCACATTGGGCCACCGTGGCCTGATAAAATGGATTTAGTGCTCTGCCATGATGAAATCCCACAGAGTCTACCTTTAATGTGGTGATCAATCCTGGTCTAGCAAAAGTGCATTTATAAATTGTGAGCGCATGTCAAAGAGCAAAGGAAATAAAGGACTTCTGAACTCTTCTGTCTCATCTGTCCTGTTTCTTTTACCACATGACATTTGCATTAATATTTTCCTGCTGTAGAGAAACGGCTGCTACGTCGTCTTTCTAAACTGTGTTTCTAAGCTCACATTTTGCACAGTTTGCACCAATGCAGCAATGCAACGTGCCTTCTAATCACAAAGCGGCATATTTGCCTGTGGCCTTTTTGAAATATGGCAGCGCCGTCAGCCCTCAAACGCCGCGTACAGAGTCATGAATAGGCATGGCCAGAATACTGACGAGGGCCCAATCGCAACCGAATTGCAATGAAGACAATGGTGTTTGAAGTGAGAAGAGAGGCCGCCTGTCAAAAGGTTCGCTAAATGCAGCGGCGCTGCCTGACAGGAGTGACTCTGTCTGCTGGTCTGGGAACAGCACTTGTCTTGCTCTCGGCCTCGATCCTCGCCTGTCATTTCAATTGCTGTGCTCCATCTGCATGCTCTGATTGGCTGCCCATTATGAATTTCCGCCTAAATTATTCTGCCCAAAATTAGTCTGCAAATTGCTGCTATTTTTAAGCGAGACTAGGTACAACCCAAAGTCATGCCTTGTGGTCATTTCCCAAAATGATGACAGACTCCAGATAAAAGAAGCAACTTGAGTTGCAGAGGAGGTAATGAGCCAAACGTGAGGAGAGTCACGAACGAATATCACAGACGCATTTTAGATCGTTTTGAGGCCTGTGCAACATCTGGCTCACACCGTCTCCTTTAGTCAAGCGGCAGTGGAAGAGGTGCGATGAGTGAGTGCGAAGCAAACCTCAGCTGGATTGGAGGAAGGAAGCGGCGCCATTTACCAAGAATTGATTCATGCTGTTTATATCCAGACATTACATGACATGACATTTAGTCTTCAGGCAGAGGCTTTCACTCAGGGCAACTCGCACAAAGAAAGGATGAGGAAAAGCTCTGAACCGAGGCGCTCTGTAGTAAGTTACAATGAAAACAAGTATACTTTAATATTGTAATAGCATACTTAAATTAAATACTGAGTGTTTTAATAGACGTTTATGTAGACTTTAGTAATTTCATGCTTCAGTTTAATCAAATTAATCAAGCTTGAGGGAGGTTCGGTGGGTCTTTGTCTTGGGTACTAAGCTGCTGGGGAGTGGGGTGGGTGCCGCCACTTTCTGTGACATCACTGAGTCATGTTAATATGTGAGTATTTCTACCGGCACATTTCCTATCGATAGTATCTATATTTAGGATCCCTATTCCCAGAAAAAATCGAATTAACCCATTGTTAATGTTTGGAAGCCATATCAGTCAGTGGAGTTACTTTTTTAGGGCCGGGAAAAAGCATGAGAAACGGGAAATGATTTGTGTGTGGGTTTCGTAAGAAATTAAATAATATTATAATAACAGGATTTGTAAGAGCAGGGTCCAAACTCACAGAGCCCTCTACAATTATTGACACTCCTTTATAGAATAATTAGTACGGGTTGGATTTAATCCACCTGCTGCACTCACCCATGCCATAGACAAAATGTGATACGCATACGCATGCTTCTCAATTTCAGAATATCTATTTGTTAGATCCATAGAATGTGGACACGCAAAATTGGACACAGATTTTGGTGTTAATTGTTTTGCAAAGGAAAAAAAACAGCCGTTTATCATTCAGACATTTTTTAATAGCTCACAAATCATCCTGTCATTACCGTAAAAGTTAATTATTGTGAGAATTAATGTAATGAAGAGTAGGCCTGCAGTAATGCATAGTTTTTGCAGTCGCATCTTTCAGTGTGGCGTCCTTGACTTGACAACAGAATCTTTTTGTATGCCACCTTGTTCATGTCTCTTTTCCCCAGAATTTCATTGGCCCTGTAAGAGGTGAGGGAGGGGCAGACGCTCAACATTTTTTAAATGAGTGAGTTTTTAATTAAGCTAAACAAAGCAACGGAAAAACAGAAAACAGCATTGAAAAAACAGTGAACAACCGAGATCATTACAACAATACAACAATACCAACAAGACAGCGAGACACAAGTCCATTAGAAAGGGTCCTGATCAACCGGGTTGAATAGGAACCAGCTAAGCGTCATAGGTCCTCAGGATTTGTAATTTCATATAATTGTAATTTCAATTACAATCATATTAAAATGACCTGCACATTCACACACACACACACACACACACACACACACACACACACACACACACACACACATTCATTTTAAATTGTAGATTGAAGTTAAATGGATAAATAGTTGATAAATGGCTGTTTGCATCTGTTTTATCATTGAAATAATTTAAAATGAAAGTGACACAGATTCATTTTTAAGAGAACGCAGCAGCCTCTCGGAGTCACAAGGTGTTAACAATAGAACCCAAATCTGTCAGCTGCACACACACACAGATGTTTTAATATTATTTAACAATTAATTCTAATTTCATTGAGCAGACATCACAGAATGCAATGCAAAGTGCCATAATTAATTTTTGTTCAATTAAACAGAGAAATATAGCCCACTCATTAAAAATTATTGATATTTTATTCCTTACTTGCATTTGAAACCGGCTATTACTAATAAAATTGAACAGTGGACAGCAGTAATTGGGTCAGAAACGCATGACTTTCTGTCAATGATTGGTTGTCACCACATTTCTCACTGTGAAAACCGTGTTGCTGCATGCAGCAGTGACTGTTGCGCCCAGGGGCATAATCTCATAAGCGTTGAGGAGCTGTCAAGAGGGTCACCTGAGCACCACTTTTTTTCATTGCTTTCATGCAGCCCTTTTTGTCCCGTTTTACTGTAGGTTGAGTACTTGCAGGTGTCAGCAGTTTACTGTATTACACATGCACAGTGTGTTTAAAAAAAGGTAATTGTTGTTGTGAAGCAGAGCAAGCACAGCACACAGTGCACACAACGAAATTAGTCCTCTGCTTTTAACCCATCACCTTAGTGAGCGGTGGGCAGTCATAACAGAATTTGTCTTAACTATTCCTTTAGAAATTGATCTAAATCACTTTTGCATACATCGCTCCAGCCCATCCTCACACAAGAACAACTAACCAAAAACACATTTTAAGAAAATTACTTAAGGTATGCTGCAGGGGTCAATGTTAGGTTCAACATACATTGTTATTTTCCCTCAAATTCAAGGAAGGATTCTTAAAATTTACAAGATGCCGCACAACTGGAAAACAGCGCAAAAGTGCAATATGAGGACCAACACAGAAATTTAACTGAAATTCAAATATAACACAGGAACGGTGCACACAGCCAGGATAAGGTTGTTGGTATCTGGACCTTTTGAGCTGCAAGCACCTCTTAAACTAATTAACACACAGTATCTTGATTAGAGCCTGTTAGGGTCTCATAAGAAACCACTGCTTGTTGTATTCTTCTTTTGTCCATGTATTCTAATAGCTCATTAAATTAGAACGTCATGTGTAATTTGTTTCTGTGCAAAAATAGAAATTGAGTTACAAAGCCTGTAATTGCAGAAAGTGCATATTAAACTGTGGACCATGTTATGAATGCGTAATTATATTCTAACTCTAATTATATTCCACAGTATTTTGCCAAACACTTTGGTGATATGGTTGCATCCACAATAGTAATGCAGATGTTTTTCAACCTGAACCAAAACTTAAATATTTATATTCATTGTGATGCTTTGGTGCCACTGGGCTTGCCAGCTGTCACCCATTCACCTGTGTGCTGGGTTTTGACCAGTTCCAGGGGCCACTTATTAGGCCTGGGTGATCTCATGCTCGTGTTGTGAGACGTTAGTCTCCTACATGTCACTTATGTCATGAAACCAAGGCGAGACAGTACAGTGAGCACCTGTATGTGATTATGATAACCCGCAGAAAGTGCAAGGACACTGGTGAATTACTGCAACGTTAATCTGCGAGTGTAAACTCAGCCGAAGCTGCAACGTCCACGGATGTTGACACTTGCATAAAAAAAACACAATATATTTTGAGTTTTGCGCATGTTTCCAGACATCCTGCTGTTTTCAGTTTTCCGAGCTCCTGCACCTCTTCCTTGAACAAATGTGGCATGACATCCATAGTAGTAGGCACAGAGTGCTTACGTGTGTGTGTGTGTGTGTGTGTGTCAAAGTGAAGTGATTGTCACATGTGATACACAGCAGCCCAGCACACGGTGCACACAGTGAAATTTGTCCTCTGCATTTAACCCATCACCCTGAGTGAACAGTGGGCAGCCATGACAGGCGCCCGAGGAGCAGCGTGTGGGGACGGTGCTTTGCTCAGTGGCCCCTCAGTGGCACCTTGGAGGATCAGGATTCAAACCGGCAACCTTCTGATTACAGGGCCGCTTCCTTAACCGCTAGGCCACCACTGCCCCACACTGTGTGTGTATGTATTTGTGTATCTATGTAGTGTGCAAACAGGTCAAATGAGCTGCAATTGGAACAGCATGCACACTTCTGGGCTTCCATAGCAACAGCTCAGTGAAAATGATTCCTCGCTACTGTTGGAAAGAGATGGAGCTGGTTCGCAAATTGAATGATTGACAGGAGCTTGATCAAAACTGTTGCATGGCCTGATGCCAGAGCTCATTAAGGGTCCATTGGTGGATTGGTTAAATCGAGGTCTTGTCCACAGGTTGTGGGTATTTTCATTTGTGCATGTCATTTCCAAGTGCAAATTGATAAGATTTAAGATTTGCACTTGGCGGTTGCATCAACGTTTTGACGTTTCTTAAAAAATGTATTTGGGACAATCACATTGGAAATAATTTGGTAAAACCAAAACATTAAACAGAATATCAGAGCATTTTTTCCATCATTTAATAAGTTATGAAAAATGTCATGTGAAAAGTCATTTTTGAGAACAATAGAGTGACATGGTCCACATGCCAAGCATGGGTCTTGGCAAAAATCCAGTTCCAGATATATGAAGCTAGAAGGACAAGACAAGAAGCCAATTGTTTCTTGGCTGTGTGGGTAAGCAGAGGAGAGAATCCCATCTTTATGTGAAAGTGAAGTAATTGTCATTGTGATACACAGCACAGCACATGGTGACACAGTGAAATGTGTCCTCTGGTTTTAACCATCAACCTTGGTGAGCATTGGGCAGCCATGACAGGCGCCCGGGGAGCAATGTGTGGGGACGGTGCTTTGCTCGGTGGCACCTCGGCGGATCGGGATTCGAACGGGCAACCTTCTGATTACGGGGCCGCTTCTTCACCCGCTGTCTTACTCCAGGAGGTAAAAGTGAAGGAAGGCTCTTCAAGGGAGCTTTTTCCCCCCTGAATGCAATGGAGAAAGCTGCAGCTTCTTCTTCATCCCCAGGTCATCTCGAAGGACTCGTTTTGGTTATGTTGATCATTAGCTTCTCGGCAGACTTCAGAGTCTCTTTCATGATGGAAAATATGTAAATTCCGGGAGGGTCTGTTGTTTGCTGAGCAATCCTTCTGTTTGCTTTCATGTGTAAGTCAGGCAGCTTGTTAGCGAAGAGCTTTTGACAACTTACCAACCAGGCAAGTTGGCAGTGCGCGCAGAGATGGTGCAAAGAGCCTGTCTGGCAACGCCGAGGCCGCTGCGAAGACCAAATTAGTATCCAGCTTTGAACGTTTTCACCCAGGCTTCTGAGTACAGTTAAATGGCTTCCCAAACTTAATTATTCTCCCGACTGTCGCCTTTAAGGGTTATTAAACGCAAATTGGCTTTGGGTTTTTGAAAAAGGCATTAGACCGCTCAAATGACAAGGGAGCGGGGGTCCTTCAAGCTCGGCGTCTCGCAAATAAAATTGAAGACCGGCCTTTGATGTAACGCAGATGATCGCAAGGCAGCCTTTCTTCTCCACTACACCTTGTTCATGGGTCGTCAGCAGACATGGGCAACATCAGAACAAAACGTGGTGCTCGATTTTCAGCACTTTGATTCAAGAATTTGGAAAATAGCGAACATCTTAAATAACACGTTGAAAATATTCCTCATTACATCCCGCTGTAACGATGGCCACAGCGGTCCCGGGGGACCGAATACAGGGGCCGCGCCCCTTCTCGGCAGGAAAGATGGCAAAAAAAAAAGTGAAGAGGTGCGATATTGTGCAAAATGTATTGCGCCTGCTTCAGTATTTTTACGAATGAAATAACCCAGACAGATGTTGACCAGGTACTTCCTCATTTCATTGCTGGAGCTAATTAGCGATCTATTTCGATGTATGTTTATTTCGAACTACATTTACATTTACAGCATTTATCAGACGCCCTTATCCAGAGCGACTTACAATCAGTATTTAACAGGGACAGTCTCCCTGGAGCAACTTAGGGTTAAGTGTCTTGCTCAGGGACACAATGGTAATAAGTGGGATTTGAACCCGGGTCTTCTGGTTCATAGGCGAGTGTGTTACCCACTAGGCTACTACCACCCAACTAAGTCTAATTGTTACCAAACTGACGTCCCAACAGTGTTTCGGTCATGGAAGGTTGTGCCTGGATGTGGGATTCACACCGCTAACTATGGGTTAGCTCAAGGGTAGGGAACGTAATCTGTGCTAAAGCTGTGAGGTTGACCTCCAGACCCAATTGCACCCATGCTAGCCCTCCAGGGATTAGGTTCTGTTCTGTGACTGTGCCACCACAATTTCTCAATATCACTCTTAACCTGTTTGTGGTTGATGTGAAAAAAAAAAACCCACCTGTGAAACTTCTGAACTTAAGCACGTGCAAGAAGAACCACGACACCCCAAAAGGGGGAGAATCATTAAATAGAAGTGAATGTAATTTGAATTATTAATTTGAGATCACCGTGGCCAGGAACTGAATTATTTCTCATGCCCTCGGGCTACCAGGCTTGCGGAATCCATGTCTCTCCTCATGTCTTGCGCCAGGGCGGGCGCGTGGGTCTCCAGTCTCACCTGCGACGTTACAGCGAGTACCCGGAGGGCCCGGCGGCACCGAAGAAATCTCCCACCGCAGCTCAATAAAGCAGGAAGGATAAATAGAGAGACAGAGGGGGGGGGGGGGGGGCACAGAGACAGAAACTCCCACCGATAAAAATCAATAGTGACAACAGGGCCTTTTCTGGTGGGCTACATGTACCCACCCACAGTGACGGAGAGGTTCCAGCAGAGAGCAAAAATTGACAATTGTGCCCACAGGTTTCCTCCAATCTGCCCAAACATGAATGCTCACTTTAAATAAGCCTTACTGGCAGCTCCCGAGAAGGCTCCCACCAGGAGCGGTCCAGACATTCGCTAGATTACATTTACATTTACAGCATTTATCCAGAGCGACTTACAATCAGTAGTGACAGGGACAGTCCCCTCCTGGAGCAACTCAGAGTTCAGTGTCTTGCTCAGGGACACAATTGTAGTAAGTGGGATTTGAACCTGGGTCTTCTGTTTCATAGGCGAGTGTGTTACCCGCTAGGATACTATCACCCTATTATATTAGAACAGGTTACGTGTGGTAAAATGAAAGAGACACTTGGGATCCTACCATGCATTTCTCATATAGCTCAAAGAAGGCCTTCACTTCAGCCTATAGACTAATTTGATGAAAAATTAATTTATTGCCTGACAAATCCGATGTAATTTCCATCTTCCCTGTCGAGAAAAGGTTACTGCCTCTTTTGTCCTTTGCTTACAGGCATTGATTGTCATAGATATGCTTTGACTCTCAAGGTTTGAAAGTTTTTTTTGCATAAACCCATAGCATTACGCATTGCTTGAATTTTTGCCTCATTGATAAATGATTATTAAATGTAAATGTGGCATTCATCTGAGTGCTGCTGACTTGTGAATTTCGTGAGGCTGCATGTGAATTTCCTTTTGGCTTCACACACCTCGGGCCAGAAAATTCCACTCCATGCCCACAGTGTTCATCATGCCTCCCTGTGGCAGCTCATACTTAACTCATGCCTTGGCAGGGGATCTTGGAGCTGCAGCGGTCCCCAGAGGCAGAGGGTGGCATCAACTAATTCCACCCTCCAGCGATCATGACTGGCCAGATTTGCATTGTTTATTCAGAAATTTTAGGATGCTGCATATGAAGACAACAATTCACTCTTGATCGCTCACAAAGTTTTGGCCATTCATTTGCCATATTTCCTTGGAGATTATGCACACAATTCATATTGTCACTGTCATTGCAAGACGCTGACATCTAGTGCACAATTATGCAAATATGTATTCCTCCCTCAGCTATAGGAAGTAGGTGGAATTGCTTTGTTTTAAATGAAAACTCTTCATCATCTCTGCTGTTCTTATGGGGCGGTATAATCAGCAACCATTGTAGTGATGTACAAAATACATTTTAAATGATACGTTCATAATGCACACAAAAGCTCAATAAAAAAAAGTCTCACCTGGCAGCATTAAACCATCCATCTGGGTATTTCATTGAAATTCGTAGGCTTAATTTGCATTACAGATAATATTTTTTAAATAGCTACATATTATATGCCTACAATGTATGCATTTGCATATAATAATAATCAATATATAGTCAATCAATCAGTCAGATTTTAATTAAGGGGTGTTTTGTGCAAATTAGAATCAAAATACCAATAAATAATAAACATAATTGAAATAAAATACGATTAAAAAAAAGCATTCTATTTGCTGAATAACCCAGATCTACTGCCAGATGGCACCATTTTATCAGCTTTGGGTACATTTGGTCTTGGCTTGGCATTGTAAAAAGTCTTTTTTAACGACAAGTGTGTCTAAAGCATGCGTTTATTTCGTTTCATTTCGCGTTCATTTAACATTTTCGACACGGATATATCAGCGCAGAACAGTAAGAACACAGCACCGGATTTCTCGCTCGAAAGAATCCAAAAAATCTGTCCGGTGTGTGTGTGTGTGTGTGTGTGTGTGCGTGTTCTTTTACTGCACCGGAAATCTCGCGAGATCCCCAAATACGGGTATTCACCAAGCGCGACTTACGCCGACTCCGCCGCTCCGCCCTCGCCGCGCTACGCCGGAGAGTCTGCGTACGGCCGCCGCGGGAATCGGGAGTCGCCGCGAGTTCGTGAGAGGGAATGTCGGTCTGCGAGAGATCGGTCGCCGAGGCGCCAGGGAACACGATGGGTGAGTCTCCTGGCCCGCTTTCCGTCGCGAAGCGCCTGCTTTTCGGCGCGGGGAGGCTACGCCCGTGTCGCTTTGTGGTCGAAAAAAAAAAAAAAAAAAAAAAACCCGCTTTCGAATGCCGGCGCGTTTGAGGCATTTCCTGTGTCTCTTTTTTCCCTTCCTCCGCTGCCGTAGATTTATCTCGGGCCCAGCAATTAATTAGCTTCAAATAAATTAACAGCGGCTCGTAATTAATGCCAAGTCAGGCCAGTCGGCTTTATTTTTTTTTACGCGCCCATTCAGAAATCTCGTTTTTTTTTTGTGTGGTGTTTTTTTTTTTTTAAGAAATCTGTTTTGCTCCCCGTCTTCGTGTCCCGTTTCCTCCGCCTCCGGTCCGGCTCGCGTTTTTCACGACAGTCAGGAACTAGACGAAGTCCGCGTCTTATTTCCCTGTCACGCACCCACGCTCCACCGTGGCCGTTCCTCGCCTCCCTCTCGCCGCCCGGCCTGCACATTCTAACGCGAGTCGGGAGAACGCGGCCGTCACCGGAACTGGCGCCGGTGGAGCTGTCCGCCGTTGCCGTTCCGAGACGGAAAAGGACGACTGATCGTGTGCCAGCACGTCTGCCATCGAAAAAATGGCACAAGTCTTCCTTGTTTGCCTGGTCAAACAATAGAAACCCCACTGATGGTGACAGTAGCTGTCCTTTTTTATATATATAATGTATGTATGTATATATATATATATATATATATATATATATATATATATATATATATTACCTCATTCTTCAGTTTGTGCCCGAGTCGTCTGCCACCGGGATGACTTTGGTGAAATGTTTTGTGTTTTGCCATTCAGGAGGGTCCCTTGCTTCGGCCAATCGGGACCCTCGCTGGTGTTTTCTCTCGGCGTCTGTGGAATCCGTGTTATGTGACACCGCCGGGCCGGAATGAGCGGCCGCGTTGTCCCCCAGGGTCTCCCGAGCCCCCCTGCGACGGAGATCAGGGGCGATCGCATTCCCGTTGTTTTGCCGCCCTTGGGCGTCGTTTTGCACGAGTGAGTACGAGCGGGGGTCTTCGGCCCGGTTCTGGGTTCCCTTTTCCACGTGCACGGTGGGTGCTGTGTCAGGAGGGGGTTAATCATCCCTCGGTGGCAGCTGTCATGTGACTGATGCGCCAACGTCACATGAACGTGGCGCGCCTGCTCTTTTGTGTGTGTGTGTGTGTTTTGTTCCCTGGTCAGGGAGGTCCGAGTTTGTTCAGGTGCTGGTCTGTGAGGAGAGCAGGCGGAGCTTCCGGCGACAGCTGAGACGCTCCAGTTGTGCTGATGCCACCTGCACAGACATAGACGCACGCTGACTTTTGGCAGTTTGAAGGTGTTCCTCTCCAAGCAGCAGTTTACTAGATGATCTTGGAAAAGATTCCCGGCCATCTCATCGGAAACCACCCAGCTGCTGTCATACGCGTCCTTAAACTCCAATCCAGGCCTTCGTTTGTAGTTTTATCATTTTTTTTTTTTATCTAAAGAGGCTCCACGCCTGGCTTTTTATTTCTGAAGTCACCTTTAACTTCTTGCACGGTGACTCCTGAAGACCGGTACCAGTGCTAGCACTGCGGTGACCGTTTCCATGCTGCCATCGCTCCTCCTGGGGGACCGGGTGTACTTTCACTCGGACCCCGTAAGCAGCCAGGCAACTGTGGTAGCGGCGTTGTGGCGCGCGAGGTCGTGGGAGGGGTCAAGTTCTCTGCTGATTTCCGCCCGTGCTGCTCGTCTCGTCTGGTCTCTCTCTCTCTGACCTCAAAACTCCCAGTCAAGTCAAACAAAAAAAGACGTGGCCCCACCGCATCTCTTCCGGCAGTTCACCCAGGGGCAAAAACAACACGCCCGCCCCGGAGATGCAAGCGCTGCCCGCACCCAGGGGCCTTCGCGCAAGCCCCCCTCGCCGTTTCCCCTATAGCAGACCCCAGACGTAAAATTGGCGCGGCTCCCGCACTCGGTTTGGCACCTGCGGTTAAGGAGCGAGACTGCGCGTGTGCTCGTCACACTCGGGGCCCTGTTTCCTGCCGTCTGATTTCAAGGCTGCTGATTGGCTGGCGGATGCTGCGTCTAAGGGATGCAAAACAAGGCTCCACCGCCAGCCTTTCCGATAGGGTGCCGCTTTTTCCGCCGGTACAGAACCTCGCTGCTCTTGGTTACACCCGACCCCCCCCCCCCCCTTTCGAGGCCTGAAGAGCATTCAGGCAAAAATCTCACAGTTGGCCTAGAGGTTTGGGTAACACTTTAAAAGTCAACAAAGTTGGGGTAGCACCTGTGGTGACCAGATACAAACATACCAAATGTGGGATGGGTCGTACGTCCGTGTGCCGTAATAGGGGATTGGATACCAAAGCGAATGCGGCCACCTGAAAATTCATGAGACAAATATTTCAACGAAAGGCATCTTTAGCGATATAGTTGGATGCTTAGTTTTGGGGGTTCATTGTTGGCCTAATTATGACCTAAAATAAAGAGGTTTGGTTAGTTTATGAGGAGTGAACGCCTACCCTTTGAAATGTGCTAACCCTGGTTGACAGTGCTTAAGGGCCAAGTTAACTGAAACCGTGATGAAAGAACAATGAAATATGGGGGCCGCCTCCTATTCTGTTCATTGTGTTTCATGACCTTTGACCTGCTTTGTGCCAGTAGGTTGAAATTACTTCGATTGAATGTGAGGGGTTAAAATGGAATATGGTGGATTTATGTCAACTCCGCTGGTCCTCGTTGGATTTGGGTTTGTCGTGGTCATTACTTTCCTTGTTGTGCTAGACATGGCGACTGAATTTGACAATTATGAAAGATTAACAGATCTGTAGTGTCCAAATGTCCAGCTGTATGTTCCTCTGCTCAAAGACACTAAAGGACATGAATGGTGATTGCCAATAGAAATTTCGCTCCCCGTTAATCTGCATTTTTCAAGTCTCGTTTAAATGTTGAGGATTTTGGGTACTTTCCGCAGCATGTGGTTTTCTCCTCAGATGAAGTCCCCAGTGCCATTTCTGAACCAGACGCCATGGTTCCTATTGATCAGCGTGACGCAGGCTATCTCACTCTCAACTAGGAAAATGTGTCCAACCTTACAAATCGTTGACTGGGATTTTTCGTTCGGCAGATGGATGAGTGGCCTTTTTTCAACCTGCACTTGTAATTAACGTTGTCATTAACGCGGGGACATTAACAATGGGACTTTTCCAGGCATTGCACTGTGCTAGGCAGAGCGTGGTTTTGGTGATTTGATTGATTTCGGGTCTCTAACTTTGAGAGTCGAACGCATTTGAAATCAGTGCCACTGAAGCCTTCTTAAGATGCGTTTCTCTTGTCCAGACCCCCGTGTAATCCATTTCACTCATAATTTTTTTTTTTTTTTTAATCCTACATATATCTAAACTGCTGGAATATTTATTCCTTTTGGTCTCAAACAGTAATTAAATCAAACCAGTTAACACCCTGAGATGAGTGCATGCTGGCACGATTGATTAGTTGCGCCGCTAGCATGATCTGGTTTTGATGTTCTGACATTTCAATGCCAATGCCATGATATTCTCAAAACAATCCCCGATCCATCCGGATAACGGGGTTAAAGGTGAAAGCCGCTATGAAACTATATACTATATCTTATACTCTGACTGAAAATAATCTGCGGAGTTAAAATTGCATAGCCTCTGATGCAGAAGATGTGTATTGGTCTGTTCATTTTATTGTTGTAATTGGTTCAGGGTGGTGGAATAAAGCAGTTGGAGGTTAAGCTACGTTCAACGCAAGATTGTATTATTATTATGCTCAGGCTGTAACCAAAGTGCAAAAATGGAGTTTCTATTAAGCTATATTGGTTAAGTCTTCAGACCCTAGATCAAGCACACTGCGGCTCCATGAAGATAAATCAGAATTAAAGTGTGTTATTTATTTATTTATTTTATAGTTCGAAAATTAAAGATCCTTTTTTTTTTGGGTTCTAAAATGAGTCACAAATTCCATATATTTCCGCCATCCCCACCAGAGCTGTTAATCAGTTTGTTCAATTAGAGCAGCGTTTCAAAACCTGACTGCTCTTGGGGTGAGTGAACAGTTGTTTGCGATATTGAACGTTTAATGATTTGCGTATGTTGACTATAATTGATATGTTCGTTGCTTAGAGTTTGCACAGCGCCGCTAAGTTAGGGTGACCAGATTTCCGGGTTTTTAGACTTGTCCGGGTGATTAAACATTCCTCACGTCATCGGCTTCTACACACACATTCGTGCTTTGTGGAAACCAGGTCAAAGTGGCTCTTTGAGTGATAATGGTTGCCGGCCCCTGCTTTTGGGTGCACATTGAAACCGCATAGTTATTTTTAACGTGCAGCCAGGGACTCGAACCTGCAAACTGCGGTGTTATTTCATGGGCGGACTGAAGAACTAATCTGTTTTTTTGTTCTCTCTCTCTCTCTCTCTCTCTCTCCTGGATGCCCTGATTCGTGAATCCATACACCCGTCACGCCGCCATCCATCTTCTGTGGAACGTTGTGGAACTCGGTGCTCACCGAAGTAGCAGTAAGTATGGCGGCCGTCTGTCATCTCTGCTTGATCTCAGGACGAAGCGCACGACACGGACATTCCGGATATCGAATTTCACAAAAGCCTCTTTAAACGCACCTCCGGCTTCCTCTGGATCCTCTCTGTTTGCTTTATCGGTTTTTATGGCGCTTTGGGTCTGACGTTTTTGCCATTACTGTTAAAATAAACTCACTTCGGAGACGCTATCACACAGGGGTTCTGGGTAGCCGTTCTTTTCTCCCCATCTGCTAAACCCATTCTCTGTGTCTGGTTCTTGGCCTACAGCAGCAGAAGAACCTCGAGGGCTATGTGGGCTTCGCCAACCTGCCCAACCAAGTCTACAGAAAGTCCGTCAAGAGGGGCTTTGAGTTCACCCTCATGGTTGTAGGTGAGTAACTACTTCAGTGTCTGGATCAGTTTCCTGTTCGTGGTTTAAGCCTACGTCAGGCCACGATAGGGAAACTGACCGTAGGCATTGGTTGTGTGCTGGTGCCGGTGTTCGCCGGTTGACTGATTTGCTTTTAGCCCAGGCTCGAGGGCCACCATAGAGCCACGTCATTATGTCACCGTATGTCTAACTGGTTTACCTGGATGCCTGACGTGAGCTGATGGGACGTGGCCATTGTGGGCCAGAATTTTCAGAATGCCTGTCTGGTTTGGACTGGGCTTGGTCACGAAGGACAGGAATATGTGGCATTTGGTGTCTCTATTTTACTGGCTAGGACAGTGGTCCACTTTATAAATGTACTGGAGTAGGTGTGGCCAGGTTCGTCTGGGTGCTCATGGTACCACTTTGTATTTTTCAAAGCTGTGGAGACCTTGAACTGGTCTGTCGGAAGACGGCTATTTGTCTCTTTCATACCCTCCCAGGCCCCTTCAGGGTTCATTTGCTTTATTTTTCCATAATAGGATTTTTCTTAAATATAGCACAGCCTGAGAAACACTGAAAACATCTGCGTAGCTATGCAGATGCCGTCCCCTCATACCACATGTCGTTTGGCTCGCATGTCCCACGGCGTTTCCCATGAACGTGGTCCTCGTGTCTTAATAGAGGCCTCTGCTCCCTGGAATGCATTAGTAACAGACCTCCTCCAGCTCAGCGGGAACGGCACATCTACCCAGCTCCTCCATGTCTCCTTTTCCACTCGTACCCGGAGCTGTATCGTCTGCGTGGTGCCATATAGAAACATTGACCGTATCGTCCGCATCCCTCCTATAATAAATGCGCTAATTACACAACGTTGGAAACGGGGGGGAGTAGTGTGACTTGATGTATATAAATCTGAAAAAAAAAAAGACAAAAAGTGCGGCTGTGTTTCGGATGTGGGTGGGGCATTTCCTGTAATTCCAGTGGTGCAGCCAGGTCTGTGTGAACATCCTCCTCCCTCCTCCTCTCTTTCTCTCGCTCGCTCGCTCTTTGTGTGCTCTCACCACACGACACCCCGGGCCGAGAAGCCGTACCTGCAGAGGAAATGCTTGTCGCCGCCCATGTGAGGTCACTTCCTGTCCCGTTCAGGCTGAACCGCTTCTGACTGGTGCCCTCCCAGCTCCCAGAGCAGGCAAGGGGTTGGGGGTGGGGATGGTTGGGGTTAGAAAGACGGGAACGCCTGGAATTCCATCTCTGCCGCCTCCAAATTCACCAGTCATGTGGTTCCAGCACGAAGGAAATGGGCCATTAACGGCAGCGTGTAATTAGAACTAGGACAAGTCATTCCGGAGCTCTTCCTAGTAAAAGATTTTTAATTTTATTTCCACCCCACTTAGTAAAATTCCCCACAAATCTTAAACTGATCATTTATCTCTGGTAAACAAATCGCAGCCGCACATACACCATTATCCAAGTAAGCAAATGAACGAATACAGTATCGTATTGAAATCTCCTTGAAATGAGTTTAGGTAGAAAATATGGGAAAGAATATTCATTAGAAATGATGTAGTGAAACCCACATTTGACGAAGCAGCTGAAGGACATTTTTATTGCTTCATTTTCAGCTGTACTGAGATCATAATTGATAATAATCAAATTAAAGTGACTGACTTGAATTAGTGAACACACAATTTCATGCGAGAAACGCATAAAAATGTATTTGGCTGTAATAATTATGCTCAAGCAAGCATAATTAATAGCACAGTAAAACGTTCAATCTTATAAATAAGCGTAAGAACAGGAAGCCTAGCGCCGGCGCTCGTAGCCGTAAAACGGTTAGCAGCGCTTCCCGTTTGGTGGCCGTGACTTTCGGACTTGGCCGATGGCTGTGCAGGCGCTTGGGGTCAATATTTGCAGATGATTAACACGTTTCCTCAAGCCCAAACGGGCCGACCCTAATCTCAGGGCTAATGCGGGAGTTTTTTTTTTATTGGAGGAACTTTATGATTTTGGCTACATTGCGGTGCAGAGTTCCAGATTTGTTTGAATTGGAGGGAAGTGGAAGATCGATCACATAAACACACAATTGACACATTTTCACGTCTGTGTATATATGTGTGTGTGTGTTTGTATAAATGTATAATTTAATTCAGCTGCGATGTTGTTTAAAAAGCGCTCTCACTCTCCCTGGAAACCTTTATCCTGCCTCGCTCTCCCGCCTCCTCTCCCACCGCCGTGCGACGGGGAGTTCCTCTCCGAATAAGCCCCCGCGGTTTACACAGCTGCTGGATACTTCCTTTAAAGGAAGTGTGCGTGTTGCAGGCCGGCCTGGGCTGAGCAGGGGAGAGTGACCGTCCTCCATAAATAAGAAGGTTTATCAGGGGAGCTCATCTTCAATCACAGATTTGGGAAATAATTAAAAGGTTTCCCATGGCTTCTCCTAGCTGAAGAAGCTGTAGGCCCATCGGATGGGGAATCATGTTTATGGTGGGTAAGGATAACTGGATGTTATGCCATTGAATAATATCGGTCTGTGTGGGGCAAAAAAAACACATCACAGCCAATCGGTATGGTCACTAGGCCAATGGTGTCATTGGCACCTGGGATGTGCAATGAGTGTCAACACCGCTTTGGTTTACACATTGCTCTGTATTTTAATCTGCCTTCACTATTAAGGACTTTTTAAAATTTAATTATTTCCCTGTGAGGAACGTCCTGGCTCGGTGTATTGTGGTTTAATTTTTTTTTGTACCATTTTTAAAACCACACTTCCCCCGCACCTCAGCCGTAGCTGTTATTCAAATTTCTGCAAGTAGGAGTAAACACACACACACACACACACAGAAACCGCCATCACATCTGGTCTATTGACTTGTTGAGTTGAGTCTTGAAAGCTGAGGAGAATGCCCTGATGTACCTTGAGCTTGAGAAGACGCCAGACATCTACACCTGGTCCACGGTCTCCATGGTCTTTTTTTTTTTTTCAACTGATTCGCAGTTTATCAATGAATTACGATTATACTGAATATCAGTTGTACTGAAATGGCTTTTAATACCCTGAAATCTATGGAAAAGTAAGTCGCCCGTATCCAGAGCGACATACAATCAGTAGTTACAGGGACAGTCCCCCCCTGGAGACACTTAGGGTTAAATGTCTTGCTCAGGGACACAATGGTAGTAAGTGGGATTTGAACCTGGGTCTTCTGGTTCACAGGCGAGTGTGTTACCGACTAGGCTACTACCACCCCAGCTGAAAAGTGAGAAAGTGAAGTGATTGTCATTGTGAGACAACTAAATGTGTCCTCTGCTTTTTATCCATCACCCTTGGTGAGCAGTGGGCGGCCATGACAGGCGCCCGGGGAGCAGTGTGTGGGGACGGTGCTTTGCTCAGTGGCACCTTGGCGGCTCGGGATTCGAACCGGCAACCTTCTGATTACCGGGCCGCTGCCTTTACCACTAGGCCACCACTGCCCCAAGGGGAGGTGGCCTGCATTGGAATCCCCCCGTGTAAAGTGGTGCATGCCAGTCTCCAGTCAGCCTCTACCGTCCCTCTAATTCAGCGTAACGTTTTTAAGGCGGCCGTATTTCACCCGCTGTTTTCACAAACCCGCAAACCGCATTCAGCAACAGAAATAAATCCGTGCATTCTTTTCTCTCTCCTTTTTGGGGGGGGGGATTTGTGTTTGCGTTCAGGCATCAGTGGCCTTCCCAAGACGAATGGGGAACAGATTTCCGTCGTGACGGGGAGGCTGGCGAGGCTCAGGCGGCGGCGGGAACGATTTACGATGCCGAAAAAGCGCGAGCGCTGACGTATGGCGGACGTTTTTTATTCATGTGCTTATTTACTTATTTGCGCCCTGTCTTCCCACACAATGTGTCCAGCGGCTCTCCCCGGGCCGGCTGGCAGGAGCTGGTGATGCTGGGTAGGACCGGGCACCCGTTAAAGGTCACCACAGAGAGAGAGAGAGCGAGCGAGCGAGCTAGAGTTCACCGGTCCACACTGGCGCCTTTGTCTTATTTATTTCCCTCCCCTTCGTCATCCTTGCCTTTGCTGCGCTGAGCGCAGTTAATGGCTCTGGGCTCACGCCCGACCCCGCGCCACACAGAGGGGATTGTCTCCCGGCCTGGTGAAAGATGGTACCCTTTGTGTAAACGCAGCGATTTTTTTTTTTTTTTTTTTTTTATTACAATTGCTGATGTGCTAAAGGGTCGAGTCATGAATCGAGCCAAGTGTCCAGGAACAAAAACTATTCAACCATTTTGGATTGTCATCTTAAACAGTATTTGTACATCTTATATATGCTTTTTATTTATTTATTTATATATATTTTTTTATCTGCTTTCATGCGTAGAGCACGTTTAACTATGTACACTGGCGTGATTGAACCATGCCGTTCAAGACCCCGCGTCCCTACGGTGCCAAGAAAGCTTGAGAGAGTATACTAGCTTATATCAAGTATTCAGCGTAGTGCATGTTGCATGAGGCCAACAGGTATGCGATTTATTTATTTATCTATATCTATCGATCTATTTTAACCCCCCCAAGTTGAAATTAGTTTAAACTTCACTGACATTCCATGATATCTGGTTACCAGTGCAGCCCCCTCTAGCATTAGAGCCAGAGCTGTGGTGTTGGCCGTTCATGTTACCTGAACTTGGAGATCCTATAACACACACTCGCGCACAGCAGGGACGGCTCAAGGAGTTCAGTCGCGCCATCAGAAGGTCAAGAGGACTCTTCTCTAGGTCAACTCAGGATGACCTTAGGCCCCAGGAGGTCATGTCTTTAGACCTGACCAGATGCTGCAAGACATCAACTGGCCTTTGGAGACGAAAGAAAGAGGGGAAAAAAAAAAAAAGAGAGAAATTCAAGGCCTCAGAATCCAGGAGGAAGAAGAAGCTCATGGTTTAGGAAATCTGCTGGCCTGGGGGGGCGGCTTCAAAACCTACAAAATGTTTAAGTGCAACAAATGAAATGTTTGAACGTGGTGGAACTGCATCTGCTATAATCGCCCTGTCTTCATCTCCTAGGGGAGTCCGGCCTGGGGAAATCCACACTCATAAACTCCCTCTTCCTCACAGACCTGTACTCTGCGGAGTACCCTGGACCGTCTCACCGAATTAAAAAGACCGTGCAGGTAAGTCTCCCACCGCCGGTTTTTACTGCTGTGCTACAGGAGACGAACGGCTTCCTCCAGAACTTCAAAACAGACTCCGTTTCGCGGTTAACCTGATGGAAACCAAATCATTTTTTTCCTTCTTTCTTTCTGCTAATCCTCATTTGTGTGACCCTGTGGCCATTTATTACGTTCCCTTCAGGGACTGAGGTAGTGCTGATATCGGACCTTAAAGAAGGCACCTTATTCTTCATCCCTCCAGCTGGTCCGCGTGGGTACAGCCATAAGCCTGTCTGTGGGCCAGAGTGGACCACGTGCTTCCTGCTTCACTATAAAGTTTCTTAATTTCATTTTTTCCCCCCTAATTCCAAGTGCGTTTGCAACCATGCACAGTGTGTGTGTGTGTTGAACAGTTTTTGCACCAAATGTTTGAATCGTATCTATACATCTGTATAAAGTGCAAAAAATCCAAGTTGTGATGACTAGCTGTGCACAAAAGCAGAAACATTGGGAAATCACATTACATATGGCTAATTGCGATAAATGCTTTATAAAAGCTCAGCAGCAGCAGCGCACTCTAACCTGCAAGAGGAAAATATGCCTTTGTCGGTCATGCAAGTCTGTTTTTTTTTTTTGAAGACGCCGCTCTCTTTTGAAAAAGGCGCATTGTCTGTGACGTGAATCACGGGGTGGTCATTACACCCCTGGGCAAAATGATTTCCAGAGATTGCCGGAACACTTTGCTTCATCCATGCCGACGGCGCTTGCTAGAGGAAAAAAAAAAAAAAAAAAAACCTTCCTGGCCTACGCTGCGGCACCCTGTTAACTAGTTGCACGTGACTTGCTGCTTTTCCGAGCCAGCATGACTTCTTTTTTTTTTTGTGCCTTCTGTCTAGAGAGCTTTACTTTTAATTTTTTCTTTATATTCATGCTGTGCTGTTAATAGAATGTTAATGAAAATGTCTGAATTTTAATCCTGACGCCATGATTCTATTCAGTACACCTTTTTTTTTTTTTTTTTTTTTTTTTTTTCCCCCCCAAAAGACTTCTGGCTTAATGAAGCACTATGTGAATTCAGGTCCTGGTGAGATGTCAACCTGTATTAAAATGAAGTAAATTGTAAAAAGAAAATACTATCAATGTCTTGTAGTTTCGGTATTTTGTCGCCTGCAGTGACACGTCCACAGAAAAACTCAAATTATTAAATCACACCTCCAAGCTGCATCAGTATTTCTGATGTGTTGAGATGTTTTTTTTATTTCCTCTTGACAGACCAGGACCAAATTCTAAAAGAACTTCCTCATTTAAAAACTTGGAAAAGTCACGGAATTTGAAAAGAGAAGTTGTCTAGGCCTCGAGAGGTTTTGGAATACGAAATAAACATATAGAGTTCTAGAGAGGTAATTGAAGTCTGATTGATCTGAGAGATGTTTCTTCTACCTTTACAACTACAACGTTTAAAACGCGCGCAGGTTCATAGTTTCTCTCCCGGCTCTACGCGGTGAAGCACGTCACGTGGCGCAGCGTGTGGTGCTTACGTTCTCCATCTCCTCCGCAGCTGCATGGAAATTAAAGCTGCTGATCTGTGAACTTGACGGGGGTCCGTTTTACTCGAGAAAAAAACCCTGTTTTGTAAGTTTAGTTTAACAATATTTTGGTGCTGAGAAATCTCAGAAAACGCATGGTCGTAAAAGCTGCCTTCGAGTCATTGAAAAGTCATAGAAATTCTTGTCTAAAAGTGTGTAAGAACCCTGAATTCGAGAGGGTCCCGTATCCCGTTTCTTGGCCCGCGGCCGGCTACGTTTTCCCCAACGGGGATATAAATCGCAATCTAATCAAATCTCTTCTCGATCTCCAGATTCCGCCTCTGGCTGACCCCACTGGTCGCCGTGTCGGTAACTGGCATGATGTCCTCCTGGATTAGGCGTTATCCGAGGCCTGCTGTGCCGCGCCTGGGGTCGCTCTCTGCTTCGGTAGCCGAAGCGGAGTTTTTTTTTTTTTTTTTTTTTTTGGGAATGATACCATATCAATTGTTGATGCTTTAGAGGGAACGAGTCCGAGTAAGGGCTCCATTCGGAGCCGCGGGAGTGGGGCTGGCGTTGATGCCGCGGCTGGAAGGGGTCGAGAATCGAGCCGCGTGCGTAGGTGTAGAACGGAGGCCGCGTGGGGGGGGTTCCTTCCCAACGCGACGTCCTGGGCCCGTCGTGGCCTCCAGCACCCGGGCTATTTCCAGACTCGCCGCGGGAGCGGCAGCGTGTGACCGCCTGCTCGTGAGCGCTTGTCCTGACAAGCGCGCGAACGCGTTACCTATGCGTGCAACTGCTCGTGTCTGCTGACGGGGGCTTGAGGACGAAAGTCAAATTTCTAATAGTGAAAATTCACAGGAAAAATGTTTATTATTTTAACACAACTGCTTTCTGTACCAGTCTTCATTAAAAATATTAACACCTTTTAGTTACCTTTATACTAGGGATGCACCGGTCGATCGGCGAGGGGTCCAAAAACCTGACACATTTCTGACCCTGCGCACGGCCTCGCGCGGACCCACGTCGCATGCGAGCGCATTTTCGGACCTTTAGGACCGAAGCAGAGCGAAATTTGCAAGCCGCTCCTTCCACAAGGATTAATCGCTGGAGTCGAAACCTGCAAGAGCGCGAGAGGGATTGGAGCCGTGGTTACCACCCTCACAATCCTCGCCACATAATAGCTGCACCCCGCTATTTCTGTTAACAAGCTGAAAAAGTAGGTCTTCTAGCCATCGCACGCTGTTCCGACTGCGTACGATGCGCCCCCCTAGGCCGTATATCAAGAAAGGCTGCCTACTTAACAACGGCTGTACGCCGTCTCTTGCACGCTTACTCAACACCCCCCCACGTGCCTTACAGAAGGCGTGGCTCCTCCTTTCTTCTGTCCTTACCGCACCTATTATTTATATTATTTAAATCGTTTATTTATTCGGTTTTATCTTTTCCGTTTGTGCTCAACCATATTTTATGAGTTTTGTTTGCTTGTTTCAGAGCGAAAATTGTTATCAGCAAAGAAAATTCTTCTGGTTTTGAGAATTTTTCGGCGCAACGGTTCACCAGTATATCCACTTGTATATAGAATTTGTGCTACAGATTCCTCTCTCCCGCGGCACTGGGATGGATTAGTCACGGTCTGACTGTCTTAACCACTGTCTTGAGCACAACGTGTGCACATCTGACACGCTTGTTTGCTGTTCTGCGGCATCTTGCTCGGTTTTCATTGGCCGTTTGCTGCATGAAATTCACTTGTCGTACACGAGAGTTGTATAATGAGAAGAAATGAAATGCATGGTCGTATACATTTGTGCTTCAACATATGCTCTTCAAAGGAACCCGTCAGTCAGTGGCGACAGCTGGGAATCTGCCTTTGACGGACGTCCAGCCCAGTGCGCACCGTTCCTTCACTACAGACATCTGTGCACTGCATTAACACCAGCAGTGAATTCGGGGCGTGCAACCTTGACGTGCAACCTCGCTTCCCTGAATGAGCACTTGTGCAGGTCAAAGGGACGTTGAAGCAACATCTCATCACACTCCCGACGCGAGCGCAAGGCTGCGGTTTGGCCGCTCCCGAATACGTCGCTCCCCGGTCATTGTTGCAACGCAGAAACTAAGCTGGTCTGTTGCCGCAGAGCTCTTCAGAGGAGCGACCTGTTGCGACGGGATCCGGTCCGCCATTTTGACGGTTAAGTTTTATTGAAATCGGAGCCCGATGCCGTTCAGGACTGCCAGGCACTTTGGAATGAGTACATCGGGCAGCTGTTTTGCTTTGCTTTCCCGAACACTTCCCGATGACTGATCACCTCATCCCCGAGCTGCAGGGCCCAGTGCCCAACGTTGATAGCCACGAACCGCCTGTGAGCTGTTTGGAGCCTGACGCACGGACAACCCATAATCGCGAGCATAAACTCTGTTTCCTGTGGCGATTGAGCAACCGATAGTGCACGTCCGACCACTTATCTGATCGCTGCTGAGACTCTGCCGCTTTGCTTCTAGTCAGTACGGCAACATGTACAACTCAGTGGCTTTTTATGAAAGTTTTTTTTTTTTTTTTTTTTTTTTTTTTTATTTATAATTTTTATTTATTTTTTTGGACTAGAAGCCATACTATGATTTATGTCCCCTCTTAAACTCTTTATGGGGAAACCTGGAGCCATAGTACGTTGTCGTCTTATAATTAACATTGTAATTATCATCATTATGTCATTGGGCTGGCTTGCCTCGCACGGGTGGCACTGGCATACTTCAAGATGAAAGGCGGCAGGTTGTGGGCTTGGCACGGTTGCACCCCATTTTGTCTAACAACTGAGGAATCCATGGCAGATGAATCGTTTGGACTACAGCGGTTGGCCAATCCTGCCCTTACATCAGCAGATGTCGGCGTTTATTGACGGAACCTATCCAAATTTCAAGGCTGGTGCAGCCAGCAAGAACCTAGAAAGCTGAGGGTTTTTTGTTTTTCTTTGCTTTGTGACGAAACCGTTGGCCAAGCTAGAAGAAAAAGCACCATGAAGGGATTCAGTTCAACCTCAGTGCTTCAGATGTTCCTCCTATATTTCATGCTGAGTTGAGGAACGCTTCAAAATCTCCATTGACCCTTCACTCGCAAGTGTATAAGTTAAACCCAAACCAAACCATGCAACAGCAAGTGAGTTCCTTCGCTTTGTGTATTCATGATGTTCCCTCTCGACTCTCAGCTGCCTGGAGCTTCCTGCCTCCAGCCTTTTTTCATTCTGCCGTTCTCAGCTGGAATGACGCGAGTGGGTGGTCATGTTCCCATGCCTCTTTCGTGACTCAGTCGCTGTAGTTTCTCACAGACAATGATGGTTTCATCAGACAGACACCTCCTTATCGGGAGCTTTTAAGTAGATCAGTCTAGTTTCTAAGGTGGAAAGTGGAAGCAGCTCTGCCCTGTGCACAGGTCGTGACATCACAAGCGTAATGGTTAACCAAATCTCCCATACCACCCTTCATTTTGGGAGCCATTTCTGACCATCTTGACCATATTTTGTTCCCAGACGGAGGAAAAACAGTTATTCTGGTTTCACGGCATACTTGGCTAATGGTACACCTCTATGCCCTGCATGTCAACGCATGCAGGAGTGTTCTCTCACACACACACACACACACACACGTCTAGAACGTAATCTCTACACAAACTCAGGTCAGTAGGAGGCAACCACCCATTACATGTCTATCCCCAACGTTGAACGTCTCCATCCTTCATTATCCGTACCGGAATACAAAGAGACCAAAATGCCTACACGTGTACGGCTTAATTTGGTTTTAATTTTAATTTTGGAGTTTACACCCCATTCCCGGTCAACCCGAAGTAGTTGCGGTGTACTGTATTTTAAGCGAGCACCACTTCCACAGACTGGGACAGCGTTCAGACACTACCGCAGCCTTCACCGGCCTCTTGATTTCAATTATGACTGCAGTGATTTGTCTTTGATTCAATGTCTCGATGCATCGCAATGTGTCCCGTCAATTTTTTCACATTATGTTGTCAAATATGCATCAGTCAGATGAGAGCAGTGCAGCGACCAGAACTACAGAATTTTATTTTTTTTTAAGTAGAGAACCCTCTTTGTGATTTATAATTGATGTATTGATCCAGTGATCCATTGCATATCAGCTTTGTGTTTAATCGATTATGAGATTAATTTCATCACCCCTACAGAGTACAGGCACGGTTGTCGAGTTGGTGCTATGAACTACATGTGGGGCTTGTGTAGTGTAAGGTCAAAGTGATATTCGCTTGTGTGATATATTCACAGGCAAACATTTAAATCGGCCAGAACGTGGAAGTTGCATGCAAGAGATCAGACTAGTTTAATAAATTGCTATCTGTATTCCCTGCCATATAAGGAAGCACCACTAGAGTGATTGTCCTAGGTTTTACTTATCTGGTCAAAGTGTGTTTATGCTGTCAAGACATGATTGGCATGAATTGTCACGTTACACATGTGCAATACAATTCTTTGTTTTTAGTTATTAATAATGTATACTCATTTTGTGACGTTATCCAATAATAAAATGTACACATGGCCCTAAAAATGATTACATTTACATTTGTATGGCATGCTGCACATCTGAGCAGTGTAGCGGTTATTGCATAAGTCACCTGAAGGCTGTTTAGCACCCGTTGGGGCTGTTGAAGGATCCTTCTTCCCAATTCCGCTCTCTGATCGGTGGCTTCTGTCAGCACCGTGAAATCTCCCTTAATCCTGTAAGAGCTCACCGGAGACCTGTTTTCATTCAGCGCCTGCATGCTCACGGCCTTCCCTTCAATCTTTAACATGGTTTACCTGCACATTACACGTCCTAAGCGCTCATTAAAAGTTTAAATCAGATTACCCTGCCCCCCCACTCCGTTTACTGGGCACCGAGAGTGGAGTCGTGTGATGTACAGATGACTCCAGATAAACTGACTCTGGGCGCTCTGGGCTGCACAGGAGAAGGCCGTGACCCAGAAACCCTTGTGCTTGTTTATCCTTGTGGAAGAGAGGCTGAGGGGAGATAGGGGGGAGATGAAAGGTTGTGGGTGCCTCTCGCCTCCCATCTTTCCTTTCGATCCAGCGGATGCGAAGTAATTGGATTTCAAATCCATAGTGCATTTTCCAAGTTTGTAGGGAAGAATATGTTGACAAAATTATTAAAAAATTTTTTTGTCTTTTTGATGGCAAAAAAAAAAAAACACCATCAAATAGTATGATAGAGATGTCGTGACATGGCCGGGCCAGTCAGAACTCAGGCAGCAGTTTGTGTTCCTTTTTCATGAGGTCATTGTGGTCAGAAGGCTTATGGAGATATGTCAACTGAATCATGGCACTGGAGACACAGGGATGGAGAAATTCTGCTTTTTTTTTTTTTTTTTTTTTTTTTTTTTTATCCTTCCTTGTCTGATCCTTTCAAGCTCATCTAGTCAGCACTGTGGTCTCATAGTGCCGGCCTCCCTGCCTCCTCCCTGATGGGTCTGTGGATCTGTTTAAAGGTAAATTTTGAAAAGCTGAATCACAGTGGACGCCTAAGCGCTTAACTCATTATGGAGAAGAATATCTGCAACATCATTGAGAAAACCACCGCAGGGGGACTCGCTGCCAGGTGTTGGAATGTTCTGCATGTGTTGTCATGCATGGCCGCAAAGGAAAAGGCCTGCTTCGCCTTCAATCTTTAACCGCAGGTTTGATTTTGAGGATCTTATCGTTGATTTACTGTTTCAATTTTTTTTTTTTCGCCTCTTCTTCATTGTGGTTTTGGGCTTAGGATCCCCAACACTGCGTCTTTCAGTGCTTGTTGTGAAAACCCAAAGTTACGTGATTTGGGGCTAATCTCTGTCTCACCTTAAACCAGACATAACACGCCCTCACCAAGTCGTACGTTTTGGCTCATGCCCAGGTTGGCTAACCTCAAACAGGAAGCCCGAGTGCCTATTTAGGGCAGAGCTTCGTGCTGGCCGTTCCACCAACAGCCCGGAGTCTAGAAGGGCCTGCATTTTATTTTGCTGCTGCTGTATGGGGACCAAATGCATCTGCAGGGCGGAGACGAATGGCTGGCCGAGAGGGGCTGTGTGGGAAGGATTGAGCTTTAAAACACACACACACACACACACTCAGCAATTTTGTGGTGTGGCCTAAGTGGACTATGATGAGCCAAGTTTAGCCTAGCTGAGGTTGTGAGCTCAAATGTGGTTTTGGGCTCTTTTACGTCTAGGTTTTACATCTGGACAAATTTAGATCATTATAATAAATATATACGTACGAATAGTCACTGATCCTCAACTGGAGGGATTGGACGCTGTTCTTCCAAAACACCTTTGCTGATTTGCTGTTGCATTGATGCTTTTGGTTTTAAATCTATTTTTGTTTTTTAAATCAAGAATAGTAGGGGACTACACGGTCCATGGTACGATAAGCATGAGCTCCCCAGCGAACTACAATGAAAATTATCAAGTTTTAGAAGTAGGCATGAAATAAGTTACTCTAGGTCCGCACACAACTATAAACCCATGCATGCTGTGTTTTGACTGTGGGAGAATTCCGAACTTGCTGTGTGCTCCATCTCTTCCTCTTGTCATTATCCACTGGGTCATAGGTCCACCCGTTCCTTTCCAGCCCGTTTTCTCATGGCTCGCCAAATCGGCTGCAGCCATGTACGCTGACAAGGGAAAAAAATGATCTGGAACCAAAGTATAGCAAAGAGAACGGACAAAGTGAAACACACACAACGGATCATGGCAGAAGGACGACGAGAGACAACCAACAGCGAGACGACTCTTGTTGAAGCACTTGAAGTCTCCTGTTTGTGCGTATTTTGGATACCCGAACGATGCTAAAGGAGATATCCAGGACTGCAGTTGACCCATTTGCAGAGCTGGCAGAAAAACGTTTGATTACAGATTGTACGTGGGCCATTTCTCAAAAAAATGGCCCATGTAGGGCCATTATTTGTCAAAAAAAAAAAAGTGCGTAAAAAGGAATTTCAAACGTAGCTATTTGCATAGGTCCTAAAACGGCAACTCCCATGAAGCGTTTGAAATACAGCGTCTCATTTTATTCCGTGGGGTGATCAGACCGGCGCGTGAGTGAAATTTTGGTCGCCTTTGCGGAATGCACCGTCAACATGCTCACCTTTTTGAACTTTTAACTTCATCTGGTTTATGAACTGTTAAAGCTAGACAGGTTAAGGATTTTGCCGCCAACCAATGAGCCGCGCTACCTATAGATGTGTACAGAGATGCCATTATATTATTTACACATGTTACTTTCCTAGCTATCTGAAAAGCTGCAGTAAGTAGCTTCTGAAGTTCAAAACAGTTATGTAATGTGATTTCTATATGTTAACATAGCTGTGAATTCAATTTATGTGAAATAGAGATAATCGTGATTATTTCTCTGAGTATTCATACAACCAAAATTTCTCCGGTCCCCTTCAGGTGGAGCAGTCCAAGGTTTTGGTAAAAGAGGGCGGAGTTCAGTTGCTGCTCACCATTGTGGACACGCCTGGATTCGGAGATGCTGTGGACAACAGCAACTGGTGGGGAAGCCTTGTTTTATTAAACCGTGTTTTATCATGCTTTTGCTTATTTTTAATTTGATGTAATATTTGTGTTCTAGCTGGCAACCAGTCATCAATCACATTGACAGCAAGTTCGAGGATTACCTTAACTCAGAGTCTCGGGTGAACAGACGCCAGATGCCTGACAACCGAGTGCACTGCTGCCTTTACTTCATCGCCCCCTCTGGCCACGGGTGGGTACTACAGGACCTCTGAAAAACCTAATCGGCTCGCTTTACCGAACGTTTCAGTGCATTCTTTCAGCTTCACCCATTTTGCTGTATCCTAACGCCACTGTAACCTCTGCCAAGTATATAAACAAGTAATTCATAGTACAAACATTTAGGGTTTCATTTCATATACAGCAGTTTTTTTGTTTTTTTTTCTGCTCTGCTCTCTTGGATTGTTGACAGTAGTGACCTTAAATACAGCAAACCCTAAACCGAGTTCCGGGAACCCGACACCATTAACAACATTGTAACGTCAGCATTATTAACCAGCGTCCTGCCTCCCTGGCTTTGTGTCAGCCCCCCACCCCCCTCCAACATTTTATTGAGTGCTCCAGATCCGGGAGAGGACGGCGAGAAGCTGGCTAAACATTTGCGTAATGTGCCCCTCTCGTCTCGGCCCTGTTTGGCCCCTCTGTCTCCGGCACTGGCCCCTGTTCAGCGTGTAGCTGTGCCCGGGCGCCCCGCCCCGGACACTGGCCTCCACTGTGGCTAATGAAACAAAAGGCTGTTTGACAGACCGGGTTCCATGGGGTGTCTGCGTGCTATGGAGAGGAGTGGCACCGTATGCTACCATTCGCCCGACATCAAGCGCCCAATTACATCATCCATCCCTTCGTTTCTTTATGGCGTCTCTCTCTCTGTCTTGTTGTGTTGAGCTTTTGAACAGATCATTTTTTAAAAGCACTACCGCTATCAGAAAACCTACAATTGCTGGCTAGAAACCCATCTCCTTAGAAGGGTTGAAACAAAGGGAAAGAAGAAAAGGTCGTCGGCCAGCCGGAGCGTAATGAGGCACTGGCCTCCGTGTTTGGATGTTCTGAATACTGCAGGGCAGAATGTTTACCCATCAGAAGCACTGGTGTTGTGGTGGGCTACGTTTTTTCTCCTCCCCCTGTCAAAATGCACGTTTTTACAATACTGCAAGGTTCGTCCATGAAATCCTATGCTGTAGACTGATGTCAGCCAAGTGAAACGTGTGTGTCTGTGTGTGTCTGTGCTGCCAATGAAACTCTACCCCAATGACAACTCTCTCTCTGGCTCTCCCTTCGTCCCCACAGACTCAAGCCGCTGGATATCGAGTTCATGAAACGGTTACACGAAAAAGTCAACATCATCCCTCTCATTGCCAAAGCAGACACACTGACTCCAGAAGAGTGCCAACAGTTCAAGAAGCAGGTGTGTGTGTGTGTGTGTGTGTGTGTACATCTCTTGAATCAGTGAATTTTCCGCTTAAGCAGGTTAGTAGAAGTTCGCCTGTTGAGGGTGCCTTGTTTATACATGCATGTCTACTTGACTGTAAGAATCAGCGATGCCAACTACTGAGTATTGATTGACAGATTGATTTCCTGTTGACATGCACTGTTGTGGTCCAGATTTAAACGCATAAATTTATGAGGAATGATTGCATTTAAAATGATGATGGGTGTGAATGTGTGTGTTTCATGTTTCACTGTCAGGACAACAAAGGCTGAGGAAGACATCCGTTCACCTTCGTGTTCATGTTCTTGTCTCTCCTCAGATAATGCGGGAGATTCAGGAGCACAAAATCAAGATCTACGAGTTTCCAGAGACAGACGATGAGGAGGAAAATAAGCTGGTGAAGAAGATCAAGGTCTGAACCAGAGTCCTGTTCTGCAGTCAGCAGGGGACCAATAACAGGATTACTGTCATACACATGAGGTCACAAACAGCATGCATGCACTCACCCACTCGTAGGCACGTTTTCACACATCGGCGCACAGTGACTGTCGATAGTGTGGTTGGTTGGTCTAGTTTCCGAATGCCACTTGTTATTGAGTTGTGCGAACTCCGACGCTTTCAGAGTGTGTGGGGATGCATGAGGTCAACCCACCACACACAAAAAAAAAAAAAATCTTGTCCCTTATCCTGCACAGGATCGTTTACCTCTGGCGGTTGTCGGCAGCAACACTATCATTGAGGTCAACGGGAAACGTGCAAGAGGAAGGCAGTACCCCTGGGGCGTGGCAGAAGGTAAGAGGTCAGAGGTCGCAGACCTCTGCATTGTCTGGCAGCATGAATGTGGGTGAGCTTTAATGCTCGCCTCAGGCTCGGCTCTGTAATGAACAGGTTTGGTTCCCCAGTCGGGTAAAGGTCATCACTTTACTGTGGTACTTTCCTGTAGTAACACGGGGAGTCTATAATTTGGCTTCACCCACAAAATTTTTTATTACCCATAATAATCTCTTGAGTTGATTGTAGATGCTAGACGTTGTCCTAGCTAGCTAGTTTCTTTGGTTGATTGGTGTTGGATGCAAAAATATAGTGTAGCACAGGAACAGTTTTCATGTAGCAATATTAAAACTTTAACTAGTCCAGGTTACTCAGATATGACTCATCAAAACTTTGTTAAATGTCCTTCATTTATACAGGAATTACTGCCCCACACATACAGTACAGGCCAAAAGTTTGGACACACCTTGATGTGTTTTCTTCATTTTCATGACCATTTCAAAACTATGAATGAACACATGTGGAGTTATGTACTTGAACACTCTTGGTATTCTCTCGATGAGCTTCAAGAGGTCGTCACCTGAAATGGTTCTCCAACAGTCTTGAAGGAGTTCCCAGAGGTGTTTAGCACTTGTTGGCCCCTTTGCCTTCACTCTGCGGTCCAGCTCACCCCAAACCATCTCGATTGGGTTCAGGTCCGGTGACTGTGGAGGCCAGATCTCCACTTTTTGTTAAGTACATAACTCCACATGTGTTCATTCATAGTTTTGATGCCTTCGGTGAGAATCTACCAACGTAAATGGTCATGAAAATAAAGAAAACACATTGAGAAGGTGTGTCCAAACTTTTGGCCTGTACTGTATGTGGCAACCTGCATACAATAAATGTTTTGTACTTGAATGTTTGGTGCATAATGCAGGCTAGCTACTTCCACCTAACCAAGCTAGCGTGCATTACGTTGAAGTACCAAGCATCAGTTATTATAATTATCCTGTTTTATATGAACACAGCTAGCATTCAGGGTGTGATTGCGAAAGCGTCTTGGTTTAATGGATTATATTTTTCCCATCCTTCCCCTGAGAGTTTGATGGCCAACATCATTAGCAAGCTAAATATTTGCTTGAATTCCTGTGATAAACTGTGGCGTGCTGTTTGGTATGTGGCTCCGCCACTTTGATGCATTGCAGTCGGCTGCCCCGTCCTTTATCTTCCTCCACGGGTCGTTCCAGTGGGTTCCAGCGTTACCAGTAGCGTCAGGCTGAGGTTTCTCATGACATCACAGGCCAGGAATGCCTTATATATATATATATTTTTTTTTATCCAGAAGAATAAAGACCTAAAGGAGTCCAGGCCAGTTTCTTTTGTCATTTCTTCCTGCATGAATATTTTACCCTGGGCTGTGAAAGAGATTTTTGCTCTGCACAGGTTAGAAAAGCATTGACGGCGAGGGACAGGAAGCTGCAACACATGAGACCTGCTGCTTAGGTAGTTGTGATCTGGGGGTTCCTCCACGTGAACAGGCCACCCGGACGTCCCCTTCCCATGCTCCGTGGCTTTGAACAAATTGAATTAGGCATCTTGCGAGCTTCCCCACTGCGGCTCCCCCCTTGTTCAGTGGTGCGACACTCTGAAAGCAGCCGCTTAACCCAGTCGCCCGAGATTAGCCCCGCGGTGGCCAGCATTAGGTCTGGACTCATCAGCGTCAACGTCCGGTGGTCTGAGGCCCGTGGAGGAACAGCTCTTTACAGTCAAGCTGAAGGAGCTGATCCAGAATCAGCTGTTAAAGACAGGAAATGGCCACGAGTGTGTGGCCTGGGCGTTCTTGGCTCACTGCCGGTAAAAATTCCTGCCCCTGTCGTGTTGAAGTGCTCGGCCTGTGCTGGTGAGCAGACACGTCTGCTCATGGGCATCTAAGTTAATGTTGTGAGCCCGTGAGAACCGGGTTCAGGTGCCAGAGACTTTTGGAAGGGGGAGCGTGGGCAGGAAAATGTCAAAAAGAGCGGGAAGCAGAGCGAGGATGGCATTTTTCTCCACTTTCCATCACGCTGGCAGTGAGGCCCCGTGGGTGTTGGTGTGAGAACATAGAGTAAAAAAAGAAAAAAGGGAGGGAAGGTATTGCTTGACGTGGCAGGGTGCTGCCATCCTGTGGCAGTGCCTGGTACTACACATAGATGCAACTACTGGCACATCTTCTCTTTCTGTTTCTTTTTCTTTTTTTACATTGTAGTACCAAACCCAAGACTCAGAACTATGAAATAACACACATGAGGATATGTAGTAAACCAGAGTGTATCGTATGATTACAGTAGTGTGAAATGCAGTGATGAAGGTAAAGGGAAACAACACTGAAAACCCTTAATCAATTTTATATTCATCATAACCTATAGGTTAGTGGTCTCTTTTTAAGTGAGGCAGCTCTTCATCGTGACACATGAATTTAATCATTATCCTCTGTGAAACTTCAGTACTTGATTTATTGTGCTCCTATAATTGTTAAGAAATCAGCAGCTCCAGATTTTAGATGCATCTTTTCTGGATGTCCCCTGTCTCAGGTGTGCCGGTAAGGAAAGTGTCCTTTTGTAGCACCCGGTCTTAATTTACCCTTTTTGTCTGCAGTGGAGAACAGCGAACACTGTGACTTCACAATCCTGCGCAACATGCTCATCAGGTAGGGGGGTCACGCCTCTGTCTACCGTCAGTCTGTCTGCTGCTACACGTACATGTGCATTTTAAACTTCACTGCACCCTCTTGGCAGAACCCACATGCAGGATCTAAAGGACGTGACCAACAACGTTCACTATGAAAACTACCGCAGCAGGAAGCTGGCGGCCGTCACCTACAATGGCATGGACAACAACAAGAGCAAAGGCCAGCTCACCAAGTGAGTAAACAAAATGTTTAAGTGTGTGTATGTATGTATGTATGTATGTATATAAGTGTGTGTGTGTGTGTGTATATTTATATAGGTGTGCGTGGGGGAATAAACAAGTGCAGTGTATGTGAGAATAAGGCTGTAATCCCCCAATCCTGGTATTTCTTACCGGCCAAATAATGTGAATGACCGGTTCTATGCTGTGTTTGTTGCTATGGAAACTTTCTGGCAAATGCTCCTCCAGGACCACGATGGGAAAGTGCTGCTCTGATTAATACACTGTTGTCTCTCAGCAAGACGTTGGTAGTGCGTGTGAAGAAATCATTTGAGTTGAAAGGCCAAGACCCCTGACCCTCACTGAGGAAATCCAGCGTTTCTAATACCGCTCTACTGAGAACTTTCTAACACTCACACAGTCCTGTCACTGTGCGCTCACGCACACACACACACACACACACACACACACACACACACACACACTGCTGCCAGCTCCTCACGTCAACTTACCAAGCAGCTTACCGAGAGTCTGCGCTGAGACTGCAGTGATGCTCAAAACACGATGAGTGTCTGCAGTTCACACTGTGAAATGTGTGGGGGTCGGTAATTAGGAGCTCATGGGCCAAAACCAGCCAATTTCACCCCAATTCTGAACTAGTTCTAATATATTAAATTCATGCAACAAATTGGGTAATCACATTAAAACTATTAGAAAAGTGAAGGTCACAGCCTCTGCTACACCTACTGGACAGTGTAGGCAACTAGAAATGATTGTTGCAAACTGTCATCTAGCTTAATTTTGGATTAGGGGGTGGAGGGGCAAGCAATTAATAAACTAATTGGAATCAAAATGTTATATTACTACTGCACTTCATATGTGCCTCATACATAATATATTTTTTTTATTTTCTAAATCACTTCCGTTCCATCCATATAATGCAGTTTAACGTAATGGTCAGGTGCACTTCATCTCAATAGAAACTCTCTAGAATATATCAAGACATTGCTGGATTCTACCAACAACAAAAAATTTAGTCCGGTCAATCAATTTAAAAAACATATCAGGATTAATCGTGACTTGTATGCAATGCATACATGTGAGCATATTTCTTTTAAAAATATTTAACATTTTGTCATTTTTGCCTTTATTTTAATAATAGCTATGAAGTAATCATGTGGTTTACAGTAATTAGTCAATTATTCCTTAAAATTCCGAACAGTTTATTGAAATAGTTGCAGAACCATGGGTAAAGTGAGTTGCCGACCCCCTGATTAAACGCCATCACTAATGCACGGTTAATAATATGAAGTGTCCGCATGCTGCGCACGTTGAAATGTTTCTGTTTTCCTTTTTAGAACTGACACGGTTGAAGGCATGTAAGTGTCTATTTTCAAGTTCTCCAGAGCCAAGCTTTAGGCGACGTTCCACAAATCTGCCCCTTTTCTGGTTCCTCTTCCTGTTTCTGCCCTTTTGACAAACCCGTCTGCTTCTGTGAAATCGATTGAAATCGAATGTGAATGCTGTCCTTCCCAAGGTTTGCCACAACCTTCTCCAGCTAAGAGCTCCCTTCAGTGTGATTTGGTGTGCTAATCATTTGTCTCCAGAGTTACGTTCATCCAATCAGACGACTGCATCCGGTCGATAGGCTAGTTTGCTAGGCCGCTTGCTGCCATTCTTCTAACCCAGCCTCGGCCCTTCAAAACTAACACTGACCGTTCCGGAGTCTTCCCTGCCGAGGTGTCCTCCTCCTGCTCCTCCTCCTCCTGCGCCTGTCTTCTTTCCACAGGTGTATGTGCGGGTGGGATCCCTGTGCTTCCATTTAAAGCTGCTCTCCTCTACCCAGCGACCAGACCCCATTGTGTACGGACCACTTCATACGTGGTCTCTGGAGTTATTGTGCTGATCTGGGGCCTTCATATCACTGTATCAGCCAGACTGGTGTTTCCATCACTGGGCTACTGATGTTCTAGATTCTAATTCCTGTAATTCACTAAAACGCAGACTAAACCACTGCTAATAAGCACATTTATGCGTTTATGTTCCTTTTCAAAGGGTCTTCTTGAAGCCTTTTTGAGGTCAGACCTTAAGGTTCCCAGATCAGGGCTTTTTTACCTGTTTTTCGGAATGCAGCTCTAAATGGTCTTCCCTGGTTGCTGGGTGAGCTCCTCGGGGTGGGTACAACGCAACTGACGCAGAGCGTGTTTGTGCTCAGGAGCCCACTGGCCCAGATGGAGGAGGAGCGGCGGGAGCATGTGGCCAAGATGAAGAAGATGGAGAACGAGATGGAGCAGGTGTTTGAGATGAAGGTCAAGGAGAAGATCCAGAAGCTCAAGGACTCTGAGGCTGAGGTAATGCTTGTCTGAACGGCATGTGTTCATTAGCATCTACCTAGATTTGAATAAATAAATAAAATAAACAAATCTACTACTACTTGTCTGGAGAAGAGCATGATGGGATGTTGAAGCTAGCAACAAAGGAGGGGAGGCCTCTCCGCCCAGTGTGATGTATGTGTGATTAGGTCAAAAAGTTGGAAAAATACATGGTTTTTGGGATTTGCGCTTGAGCACACATACCCGATGTTCATGTCAAGTGATGGGGCTTTCTGTTCCGCACAGTTTGAAATATGGCTTGGGAATATCGGTAGGATCTATGGGTCCCAAAAAAGGTTTACGGAACATGGTTTACAGTTATTATTATTTTTTGGACTTTGCGGCCAGACATACATTCGTTCATATTGACTCGGAGAACGTGCCAAGACTGGTGTTTTGACATATGGCCAGATCACGCACACTGATAAGAAAAAAAAGTTGTCAACGAGGAGGAAAAACTTTATTTAAAAACAATTGGCAATCTATATCAAAAAATGAGTACTCTATTGTGTGAGGTGTGCTATTGCTTTTCTAAGTGATTGGAGTGGGCGTGGCCGAACTATTAATGCTCAAACAGGGTCAAATCCCAATAGCAATGCATTGAATGTTAATTTTAGCATTGGTAGCACTTTCAAAAGACCCCTGTACTCTCAGACGCTTTGACCGAATTGCGCCAAAATTTGGATCTTGCCTCTGGGAGACACTGTTGTTTTGGACTCGCCATCCTTTTTCCCACTTTTCAGGCATCTCGTTCATTTTGGCTCAGAACATGGTGCAATTCCCATAGGAATGTATTGAATGCTAATTTAGCATTATTAGGATTTTAAAAACAACCGCCTGCTTGTAAATTCTGTCCCACAATCACAAATGAAATGAATGCATCTCTGTCTCTCTGTGCACTCCGCCCGCTCCTTTTTTTTAAAGTTTAAATTCCTATTGGCCAAGTTCTTGTGTGGGTAATGATCCTAAAAGGTCATCTGTGGGCCCATGTGAGTCTTGTTCTCTGGCTCATTGGAGCTGGTCCACAGGGGACGTGCCAGCGCTGATAAAGACATAGAAGGTGGCAGTAGTGAAGTAGCTGGTGTTTGCTTTGTGAGTCTCCTCTGCTGACTGTGACCTGTGACCTCTGCCGTTGCAGCTGCAGCGACGCCATGAGCAGATGAAGAAGAACCTGGAGGCCCAGCACAAGGAGCTGGAGGAGAAGCGGCGTCAGTTCGAGGAGGAGAAGGCCAACTGGGAGGCGCAGCAGCGCATCCTGGAGCAGCAGAAACTCGACGCTTCCAGGTACGATGTAAATGGTATGCCAGTCGTATTGTGGCCAGTTAACTGCAGTCATGGGGGACAAAATATAAAAATTAAACATGCCATAAATGCAACTCTATTTACCTTTTAAATCTTGTCCGTTATAAAAATTATAGAAATATAATTTAATATTTCAAACTTATTTCTTTTTTTTTTTGTACCTGTATGTGATTGAAGTCCCATCCACACAAGAATGCTTTTCGGTTTCTAAAAATACTTGCGTGTTATTTGAAATGTTGTCGTCCACGGGGAGACGCAGGGGGAAATGGCCTGATCGCTGTTTTAAACCCCCTCCACACCTGTAAGTGGCGCTGTAAATCCCTGCTCTCCTGGTTTGGAGTTAAACACGCCGTTGTTCTCCAGCCTCGTCTTTTCATCGGAAATGTGCAACGTAGAGAGGATTTCTTGTAGTTGCTGCAGTGCGGCCACGAACGTGTTATTCGCAGTTGTTGCATGTAGGGTGGTACGGCGGTAGTAGCCTAGTGGGTAACTCTCTCTCCTTTGAACCAGAAGACCCAGCTGCAATTCCCACTTACTACCATTGTGTCCCTGAGCAAGACACCGAACCCTGAGTGTCACTCAGCGTTTTCAAAGAACCTGTTTTAGACAATAATCGTTCTGGGGGCCCTGAAATGTTACTTGTCTGCACCAGGCCAGATCGGATAAATTTCCTGTTTTAGAGAAATGCTTAGATATGTTCAACTTCTTTAGGGGATATGTGGTGATTTTACTTTTAGTTTTTTTGTTTTTTTTCCCTTATTTTCCTCCTTTCTCTCCAATAGGACCTTGGAAAAGAACAAGAAGAAGAAGATCTTTTAAGAGCGTTGGGGCCATGGCGTGTCGGTGTACCAGTCGCCACGCTGGACTGTTTGTCTGTAGACCAAATTCCCTTCCTCTCCGTTTGGCCTGATCCTGTCTGCACGTGCTGAAGTCCGACGGGCCCAGAGCCGGAGGTTCAACCACGAGTACCGGCTGCTCTAGAGCAAACAAGCGGCCCGGCCACGTAACGATTTCAGCCCTCATCAGCAGACTTTTTGTTCTTTTTTTATTGATTGAATTTCTTTTTTGTTTTTTGTTTTTTAACGGTTCGACCCCGCGGCCTGTCCCCTGTCTTAACCACTTCTGTGTAATCGAGTCTAAAATTTCCCCCAGACTGGCACTCTCGCTCCCTCGGTGCACAGCGGCAGACGTGAGTAAATTTGTAAAAAAAAAAAACCTGAAGGCCGAGTCACACCTCAGGCGTTTTGTTTTATACGTGTTTTTTTTTTTTTATTGCAAGTTGCCCCCCTCCCAATGCTCTCACATTTCCTGTAATTTAAATGCTCTAGCCATGGTATAATGCTCATGTAACATTTTTTCCCCCCATATATTCTCTTCCTGTTTATGTTATCCCGCCCGCCATATACTGGTCCTCTTTAGTACTGATGGTCTTTTTTTTTTTTTTTTTTTTTTTTTTTTTTTCCCCCCACTTGTATGAGGTGGTGGTTGGTCTGTGCAGACCACACCAGCTAAACTATCCCAAGGGAGTGAGTGAGTGAGTGAGTGAGTGAGAGTGTGTGTGTGTGACTGTGTGAGAGCTTCTCACCAAAGCTTCCCTCATACCACATTTTAGCTATCAGCCATGTTATTGCATCTGTTTTTTTATTATTATTGTATGTCCTTTATTTCCTTTTGTTTTATTGTACAAAGACATAATAAACTTGTGACTATATGTGTGGTGGATTATTTATTAGAATTCAGGCAGCAGACGGGGCATGGTGAGGTTCTGTAATGTTCCGGGTGGGCATTAGGGGGCAGCAAATGTGCAGATTTTAAACTTCTAAACCATCTCATTTGACATTTTTATTACTGACGGTGACACACAACCCTTATTTACACACATCCTCATGAAGCCAAGCAGTTTTGTGTGCTCTGGTCTTGGATTTAGTGCCTTATTAATTTACTAATTCAAAAATGTACTTATAAAATGTTCTTTTCAATTAATTATTACACTGCCCTAATTATGAGTTTACATTTACAGCCTTTATCAGACGCCCTTATCCAGAGCGATTTGATTATATAGTACAGTGAGAGCCCATCTATGAACCAGAAGACCACAAAGTCCCAGGTTCGAACCCCGCTTACTGCTGTCTCCAGGGGGACTGTCCCTGTAACTACTGATTGTAAGATGCTCTGGATCAGGGTGTCTGGTAAATGCTACAGAATGTAAATTACACTTAAGAAAAGAAAACTTTGGAATGAAATGTATACATTGAGAACAAATAGTTTTAAATTTTGCTGAAAGTCAATATAATTATATCAATAAATATTTCCATATAAGTCAAAACCCTATATGCAATTTATTTGCATCTATACATAGATGCAATTAATGCCATAAATATGAAAGAGACCCCAGTGGTTTGTGGGAAGGGAACCTTTTTTTACGAGGGCAGTTGGTTTGGTCCCTCTCTCTATGTACATTTTTTCTTCTTTTGTTTGTTTTGGCTCGACTCTGATGCTGGAGCTGCCCTTCGGACCCCCGGCAGACGGGGCCAAACATGTTCCTCTGCCGGTGATGTGGCTTCCAGTCGGATTTGGCCGCCGTGTCTGTCTGCCTTATCTCTGGCCCAATCAGAAAGGAAGGTTTTGGGTTTTTTTTCCTGGCCCCTGGCAAAATATTGACTTGCCATTTGAAATTCCACCACCATTCTCTTTCAGGTGATGAAATATGAAGTATTCTACCTTTGCTAGTGCAGAACCATCTTTTTATGTATATTATTGCATGAGAATTTAAGGAAATGTAGATGTAGGAGGCGCTTAAAATTACTGTTTGGAGCCCTTCTCCAGTACCACACTGGCATCATTGTCTGAGAGCTTGTTGCCACAGCAACGGCATGAATGTTCATCCTACAAAAATCATCTTTGACGTTCCAGAATTGCAGGTCTTCAGTTTGACAATCCAGACGTCTGCCACATTAACTGTCTGCAGTTATTTAGCACTGGTGTACTTCCTGCAAAACACGGGGCATGTATAACAGGAGCTCTGTTGAAAGGCTCCCAAGCGTCCAGCCAGGTTCTACGTTCTATGTGTAATCGGCCGCTGCTGGGAGGGATTCCAGGCTCGCTGACTGTCAGTGTCTGGAGGACCTTTAGCTTGGTAAGCAGCAGACTCACATCTGTGCAGTGGGTCTCAGGGAGAAGACATCAGATGATGCAATGCTATGGTTCAAGAGCTCATGTCTCAAGATTGTTGTGCTGTCAAAATAAGGAAGACCATAAATAATCACAATTAATTGCATTTTTTGCAGCTTTTTCCATCTATGTTTCTTGAACCAGGACACTTCCCCCCACAGCTAAATCATGTGATTGATCCTGATTAATCGTTCTAATTTAATTTGACATAGCTTAAGACTTAACCGAATCACTTGATCATGGACATCAACATCTCTTGATTGTTCTCACCGGTTCTTGGTGGATCGGAAAAGTTGAAAGTTCATGGGAAGTCGAGAGCTTCCTGAAATTTCGAATGGTGGGATGTCTTGATGCTAAATAAAGCACCCTGACCCTCCTTTAAACACAAAACCATCTGTACTGAAGAGTACTATTTCTTTTTTTTAAACGCATTTATCTGCATTAAAGTTCTATAAATTATACACATTGCATAGCGACCAGGGACTGTTGTTTGGCATAAATTATGCATCTGCAGAAACATTGCAAATTCTCAAACCATGCAGAGATAAATCTTTATTGGCTCAGTTTTGGCTTATTTAACATTTAAATTAGATGCAAATTGCAACTCAATGCAATACAATGCATTGTAAATAAAAAACGTCCAGTCTGGGCCTGGGCAGTAAATGGCAGGGCGGGCCATTCAGCAGGCCTCCATGAATCAGGTTATGTAAACTGTGTCCCACCCCACCACTGTCACTGCATTCAAGTCATCACTGAAAGGATGGGGGGGCAGAAGCAAATAGCCTAATCTTCCTGGTCAGAACACCGGGTCCCAGCCCTGAAAAGAGCTCGCTCCTCGGCTGGTGGCCCTTTCCGAGGATTTTTACGAGTTAATGTCCGTGCTAAATAGCCAAAATTTCCAATTAAAATGGCCTGTGCCGCTCTGAATGTATACGTTCGACTGAAGCATTGCTGGCTGTAGAAACACAAAACCTCTGATCCTCATTTGATTGGACTTGTTGAAATATAATCATATAGGTCTTTATAGTATTTGTTTTTTATTGTATTTTTGAATTTTCAAAGGTTATTTGCAGCAAGACACATGCAAACCCTTCTCAATCTTTTATCACCCGCTAGTGTATTTTAATGTGTCTTTTCTAATGTGCATTTGTTTATTGTAGCATTTTTGATATATTTAGTGTTGCATCGTCTAGTACACGAATGTCCAGTGAATGTATGGGCGTGGCTTAATAACCCAATTGGCCATCCCTGGGATGTTCCATAACGTTCCAGGAATGTTCGAGAGAAAAACATTTCCTGAAGACTTCCAGGGGAGTGTTTCCCAACGCTTCCCTGGAATTTCCTGACTACCCTGGTGTGAAGGAGCCGGGATGAGGAGGCTCCGGTGTCGAATAAACGAATCGTTTCGTGACCGCGGGAAGAAACTCGATTAATGTTTGAGCCGGTGGCCACGCCCCCCGTCACGGCGCCGGGTCCGCCTGTCGCCTGTCGCCCGCCGCCAGTCCTGCCCGCCGCTCGACGCGCGTAACAGCGGGCGCAGGAACGAGCGCGTCTGGCGTGCGTCGCGTCCCCGCGTCCGAGCCGAGATGGGGGGCAGCCTCGGCTGCCACCGGTCCATCCCCAGGGACCCCACGGACCTCTGCCACGGCAATCCGCGCAAGTTCAGCGCGGCGTGCAACTTCGGCAGCGTCCTGGTGAACCAGGAGCGGCTGAACATCAACACGGCGACGGAGGAGGAGCTGATGACCCTGCCCGGCGTCAACCGCGCCGTGGCGCAGAACATCGTGGAGTACCGCGAGTGCATCGGGGGCTTCAAGAAGGTGGAGGACCTCGCGCTGGTGACCGGCGTCGGGGCGACCAAGCTGGAGATGATCAAGCTGGAGATATGCGTCTCCAGCAAGGGCGGCTCGTCGCAGCACTCGCCGTCGTCCGTGCGCAGAGACCACCACGATCACCCGGGCGGCGCCGGCATGAACATCAACACGGCGACGCCGGCGCAGCTCATGAGCATCCGCGGCATCTCCGAGAAGATCGCCAAGGGCGTCGTGGAGTACCGCGCCGCGCACGGACCCTTCCGAAGCATCGAGGACCTTGTGAAGGTGAACCACATCAACTCCTCCATGCTGGACAAGATCCGCTTCCAGGTGTACGTGGAGCGCTCCAGGACGCCGTCCACCGGCACCAACAAGTCCCAGCCCAGCCCGACGTCCTTCAGCCTCCGGAGCGACGAGCTGGACCCCCCGGCCGGCGGCCCCGCGCAGGTCGCGTCGCTCCGGCCCTCCGTGGAGCCGCCGGCGCCGCTGCGCGACGGGAAAGCGGTGGTCCGCCTGGCCACCTGGAGCCTGCAGCGCTGCTCCGGCGAGAAGGCCAACAACCCCGGCGTGAAGGAGGTGGTCTGCATGACCGTCCTGGAGAACGAGTAAGACAGTAATCGCCGTTCACGCAAAGAATCGATTATTCGGTCGTCGTCGACTAATCGTCCAGGAAACCGTGGCAACTTCTGATATGAGCCTAAACATATGTTAACAATATCCTAATAATTAAAATTACGGTTGTTTTCTCCTACAATTTCTATTTCGATTCGCATGGGAATTTAGATTCTTCCAGAAAGGGTGATCATGCTCGTTGTATTTAGTCACTCTGCAGAATTAGCAGTTTCTGGAATGCGTGGAGTTTTCTCTCTAAAGTCAGCATAGTGCTTGGCGTGATGGATCCGCTGGTGGCTTTGGAGATTTGCCATATTGGTGTCAGCATAGCATGAAATATTCCAGAAGTTTGGGTTGAAAATGCAGTGAAATTACCCATGATCCTCAGTTAAACAGAAGAAGCAGCATCACTTAAACATATTTTTATAGAGAGGGACAGAATCAAATCTAACAGTAATCTTGATCGGGGGATTATATGATCGTTGAAACAGGCTTCAATATGCTCATATCAATATGCTCATTTCGACATGGTATAAGCAGAATATAAATCACTCTGCTTTTGAAGAAAACCTTTGATACTTGATATAATTGCATGGGAAAATAGATAGAAATTGATTTACTGCTCTACTGATTGTATTTTTGTTGTATTCAGGAGCCCAACCAATCAGCGCCCAGCATGCAGAACCCAGATCTTTTTTCATTGAAGTCCGTGACCTGGACTCTCCGGTCACTGTTGCCCCGGTTTTCTGTGATCATTGTGATGTTATGCAAGTGTCAGCGATGTGATGTGCACGTGGCAAACGGGGGGGGGGGTTGGAAAAAGTGAGAGTTTCACACGTCCTGCTGCAAAGTGCATCCTTCACTCGTTGGGCCGAAGCCGCTGCCCCTGGCACGGGATTAATTATTGATTTTGGTCGAAATCAATGGTCTGCTAGCAGTTTTATTGTCCCCAGTGGCTGCATGGCCACACACACACAAATACAGAGCATGCAGTGACCATGGCCTCATTCTTGTCATGGTTTAGTAAGGTTCTTTATATATAAGATGTGCTAGGGGGGGTGTATAGAGTTTCATTGCACCACTTGAACACGAGCAGAATTTATGTAACACGACAAGCCCCACGTGTGTGTACGTCGTAGACAAGACACGATCCGCCTCTGTTCGTAATAACGCGCAGCACGTCGCAGGAACAGCCAGGATGTTTCTCAGCAAACCGTCCGCTTCCCCGTGCTGCGTGACTGATCTGTCCAAAACGCCTCTATTGAACACGCCTGGTACTTCCTCACACCTCCCACCGACTTCCTGCGTTCAGAGGGGCTCGGGCGGAGCTCCCTGTTGGAGTGGCGGTGCAAATTACGGCTAAAAATGATATAGTGACGTTAAAGAGTACAATAATGATGGCTGGTGACAATATGACAATATATTGACTGTAAATGAAGATACTTGAAGATGTGACAGCCCTGCCCTGGCAGCTCCTCCTACCCCCATTAAGCGGGTGTGGGGCTGTCACATCTACCCACCCCCTCTCCCTGACTTTGTTCCACGTAACGAGCCTATTCGAGGCGGGATTGAGGTGAAACCAACCTGGAGGATAAATTTGTGGGCACAAGCCAACATGACAAAGTTCTGTGGATGCAGAATGAAAGAAAGAAAGTCCAGTTGCCACGACTTAACTTTCAGACAAATTCACAGTTTTGAATTAAATCACAAAAATTCACATTCTGCTTCATATAACATTTTCTTATAATAATAAGACTTGTGTTTATAATAATAAGACTTGTGTGACGAAATGTGTTTAAAGAGTGCAATGTAACTGCTCATCATGCATAAGGCTATATTAGTACACTCACCATGATGAAAACATTCATAATTACGTCTAACATTTAGCTTTAGTTTTTTTGCTTTTGCTTTTTGGAATGCTTTTGAATAAGGGAAAAATGTATTTAAATCATTTAACTTAACATAAAAAAGTGGAAAAAAAGAGTTTTTTTGTTTTTGACTGTATAACCCCGACCGGATTAGCCTGCGGCTTGTTTGGATCATGACCCGACTGCAGAGTGCTGATTACACACACATCCCCGCCCACTTGCTCGACCCGGCAGCCCGCTCCTGGCACCAGAGGTCGTTGAACTCTCCCCGTCCGCGGCTACCGCGGGTTAGCCGGCCGCCTGCGCTATTTATAATGGAGCCGGGGCCTCGAGTGCGCAGCTTAAGCAGAAAAGGAGGCCTTCTGCTCAGGGAGGTCACTGCAGTTCAGCGCTGGAGGAAGAAGGAAGGAGTGTGTGTGTGTGTGTGTGTGTGTGCGCGCTGTGAGGACATGCCCGGCAGTAACCCCGCCGGAAGACTGGCACATTTTCGTGTTGCCGTTAGCTCCGACTCGGGGGAGCTGCTGAGCTCTCGGTTGTTTTCTCCCCTTGGGGACAGGCTGGTCGGTGACGCTCTCAATTCCAGGTGAAGACATCCGTTCGGGTGGCATCCACAGCCCCCCCGAACCCATATTCCGCAAGGTCCTGCAGAGGTAACTAGAGGTTAAGAGAATTCCGCACGGGAACTGGGAATACTAAACATTTGTTCTGCGCCACGTGGGCTGCGGCTCAACCTTTGGCCTAATTGACGGCGTGTCTGTGATGACGAAGGGATGTGCTTGTTGCCCAAACGTTGCGCAGGGGAAGACAGCGTCCAAGACAGACTCAGCAGAAAATAATAGGAAAAAAAACGGCCGGTTGGTTGTGGTCAGTCGTTTTCCAACAATGCTGATTTCCCCAGAATGCCTCTTCGGCCGGGACACTGCTGACTCAGTCAGAAGAAAAAGAAATTAAATAATAAATTAAAAAAAGGCTCACATCATCAAACACGCCGCTGATGAATTCAGAGCTGGGGACGGAGGGGCTTTCGGCTGATTGCGAATTACATTAACGAAATTGGAGCGAGATGAGCGTTTTTGTTTTTTTTTCTCTTTTCGTTCGAGTGCTGGAGATAACTGGTGGTGGTTGATGAGGTTTTCGTTTGATGGGGGTCAGTCTTAACTTAATCACCTAATCAGAACCACAAACTTATCAGCGAAACTGACAAAATCATCCAAGAGCCGTACAGGAGATCAGATGATTACAAGCAGTAAAAGTTTAACCTGGACTTAATTATTCTAGAAGATAAGGGGCCACTTTTTCACAGCACTATATGAGACGTGACACACGGGGAATGCTCTGGAGTTGCAGAAATAAATAGATGACCGTTTGCTTTTCATTGGTGTGCAATCATTTATAGTAATGTTTTTAATGAACAAAGTTTAAAGAGGGGGTGGGGGGTCTGCATGCATGATTGGCAGCCCTCACGCACCCTACTTCCTCATTCGAGGTGACTTAAACCCCCTTCTGTCTACATGTCAAATACCCAGGTGTAGGGTAGTGTCCATCTCCTCTTTTCTGTCTACTACATGTCAAACACCCAGGTGTAGGGTAGTGTCCATCTCCTCTTTTCTGTCTACTACATGTCAAACACCCAGGTGTAGGGTAGTGTCCATCTCCTCCCTTCTGTCTATTACATGTCAAACACCCAGGTGTAGGGTAGTGTCCATCTCCTCCCTTATGTCTACATGTCAAATACCCAGGTGTTGGGTAGTGTCCATCTCCTCTTTTCTGTCTACTACATGTCAAACACCCAGGTGTAGGGTAGTGTCCATCTCCTTTTCCTTACTTTTCTACACGTCTGGTAGTGAAAGTGATGATACACAGCAAGACACAACGAAACATGTCTTCTGCCTTTAACAATCACCCTTGGTGATCAGTGGGCAGCCATGACAGCCTGCTCAGGGAGCAGCGTGTGGGGACGGTACCTGAATCAAGGGGACCTCAGTGACACCTTGGCGGTTCAGGATTTGAACCTGCAACCTTCCAGTTACGGGTCCGTTTCCTTACCCGGTAGGCCACCAGTGCCGCAACAATACGTCACAAATACGTGACCAAGCAACTATGACCAACAACACCATGCAGATTATCGGCTTTAACAAATTCTAACAAATTTGTCCCCAAAGTGTTAAAAACGGGACACTGCAATCCACCATGTTCAGGGGGGTAGAAGGAAACATAAAAGCCACCATTTCTAACGATGCTAAGCGTAGCCTAGCCTGAGCTAATGCCGACTGCCGGAAGTCGTATCTTGTGGGTTGTGAAGCTGCCCTTGATTTTCTTCTTGCCCACGTCAGCAAAGCAAGCCGCGCGTCCTCAGGGTTCAATTAGTCCTTAGTGACACTTCGTTGTGGCCTCAGGTCAGTGTTTCTTCCTCATAACCAGTGTCGCCAGTCAATTTAGTTAAAAATGGAATTTTTAACAAAATCAAATATCGATCATGTCATGATACCGGTGGGCATAATCAGCATCGCCTGGAAGTGGGTTCTTGGTTCCTCTCCGCCAGCACGACAGTCCTGCCTACCTGCAAGTGGTGACATTCCCTTCCGGTTTTGCATCGTTTCGCTCAGCCATTCATTCGCGCTACAGATTCGATGGACATGTTACATATCGCTTCCCCCATCCCGTCCTCTTGTGCACTCGTGCGCGTGTGTGTGTGTCCCAGCTCTGCGACACTCACTACAGGTGTTGTGGGATTTTCTACACACCCCGATAATTCTTGTGAATGGGGACTGAAAACACACGAGAAAGGTCACCTCATATTTGTCAGTGTGTGTGCGTGAGAGAGAGAGATGAGTCCGTCGTGGAGGTCGGCTTGACTCAGGCCGTTCACTGCACCAGTTCTGTGCTCAGGGGAGGGAAAAACCCACTGGTGCAGCATTTTGCCGTTGGGAGGGAGGGGCGGGCGAGTCGGGCTTTATTATCCAATCCGCCCCCACCGCCGTCAGCTGCAGGGCCAGACTGGCCAGGCGCACCGCCCCGGTCAGTGCCCTGCGCGCGCATTCTTGTCCTTTGGTACCATTCCTGACAGCGTGACACGTCCCCATAGCGTACAGACACTGGTGTCTAGTGGAAGCCATTTCATTCTTCTAAAAGTTCTTATAATAGCCAAAAAAAACATTAGCATTGTGTGGGATATAATGTAAATATGATATGTATGGAAATGACAATCAGTTTCATAATTCAGCGCAAATAAATTACATGTTGTAATAAAATGCATTAGAATATATTCCAGACATTGCAGAAGGCAGCGTTTGTTCAACATTTTGGTTTTCAATTTTAGTTTTCAACTATTAAATATTGCAACTGATTTGACCGTTGATGTTGCTGGCCTTCCAGTGTGAATTTGCATGTTTATGTATATTGCTTTTTGAACATGTTGGTACAGTAGGAACGTGTGTGTCTGCAGTGTGTTTGATGAGCCTGTTGACCTTCTGGGATGGTGTGTTTGCTCTTTGTTGTTAGAGACGGTTTCGTGTATAAATCTTGATGATCTTCAGTTTGGTCTGAGACGCTCTCTTGAGGTTGAGAGAAGGAGTAGGTTACAGTTTTAGTTGGTGATTTGGGTGTATTTTGGTGTAATGCAGTCATTGACTGATGTGCAGTATGCTGTGAATGTTCTTTATCACACATTTTTATGTGACAATTAATACTTAATTTAATCAACAAGAATAAAATATCATATATTAAAACGATCAACAAATATGATTATTTATTGACTGCCATCCAAAATTGCCTCGTATAGCAGAAGATGCTTTTAAAAAGAATTATCTTTGAAAGTAACTGTATTCTAAACACTGACTTTTTGTATTCTGAATATTTATACAGTACAGGCCAAAAGTCTTTATTTTCATGACCATTTACATTGGAAGATTCTCACTGAAGGCATCAAAACTATGAATGAACACATGTGGAGTTATGTACTTAACAAAAAAAGGTGAAATAACTGGAAACATGTTTTATATTCTAATTTCTTTGCTCTGATTACTGCTTTGCACACTCTTGGCATTCTCTCGATGAGCTTCAAGAGGTCGTCACCTGAAATGGTTTTCCAACAGTCTTGAAGGAGTTCCCAGAGGTGTTTAGCACTTGTTGGGGTCCAGCTCACCCCAAACCATATCGGCTGGGTTCAGGTCTGAGGCCAGGTCTCCACTATTTGTTAAGTACGTAACTCCACATGTGTTCATTCATAGTGTTGATGCCTTCAGTGAGAATCTACCAACGTAAATGGTCATGAAAATAAAGAAAACACATTGGATGAGAAGGTGTGTCCAAACTTTTTGCCTGTATTGTAGATGTGTTAACAAATTATGCTGTGAGAGTCACATCCAGAGCTTCAAAAAGTGAGCCAACGTGAAATTACACACGAAGTGAAAGTGGTTTGAGCGTCTGGAACCTGCCCCAGTTCCACATCATGAATATACAGTCCATGCATATAGGAAATTAAATAGTTGTTTCTGCCCCTGAACAGATTGTGCTGCTGATTGCACTGATTCGCACCACAAAACGCCACTGATACGTGACCCTTGTTCGGGTCTGGAACATGAAAGAGAACCATCTACACCTTGTACTGACACCAGGACGTTCTAGTGGCCCGTCTCCAGCAGATAGCTCACCGATTCCCTTCTAACTGTCTCAACCACCAGCATGAGGACAAGTAGAGGTCAGGGGCTTTAGGCCTCCTCCTGCCTGTTGTATTTTTGCTCCCACTTTATCCCCACATGGGATTCCATACCAGGTGTTCTGCGTTCCTGGAGGAGCGACTATAAATCCTCATTTCCGCCTGGATGCTCTACTGACCTACATCAACCTGTGAGGCGACGTCAGCATCATGTGTTCATTATGTCATGTTGACGATCAAACTGTGAGCGCTATTGTCAAATTGGCGCTAAGCACAGAGCGATGGGCAAAGTGCAGAACCTGTTCGCTAGTGTAAGGTCAAAACTGTCCTCTGAATTTATATGAATAAATAAATGAAACAAGAAAGAAGTGCTTGGTAGTAGGGACTGGATGATATGTCAAAGAAATTGATCATGATATACTTTCCCATATCAAACTTTTTTTTTTGTGATTGATTTATATCAATATCATTCTGATATTGTTAGACTGAAACCGAAGACGATACCAGAGATACTAAACGGTTTATTAACATTTAAAACCATGACTATCGCTACCCTCCTCTGCACCTATAGCCTGCATCAGTATTTCGGGTTCTGTTATTGCCACTTGGTGTTCTAGTATTTGTAATTTTGGTCTTGATCATAGATTTCATAGTTCGAGATTTAAGGTGGCGTGTGTGGAGTTTCCCAAGGTAGAGCCCTCTATGTTTGTTTATCCTGTCATTTTTCTAATTAAAATACCGGTTTGCATCAATCTTTGCCTGGAACCTCCCTTACACTTTTTGGTGGTGTGTACTGAATTCTGTCATCTTTAATCCCCACACATAGCGCGTTGCCAGTTTGAAAATAGGGCCCTGTGCCCTGGAAAGGATACCATCTTAATTCTAATATATCTTAATATTCAGCGGGTAAGGAAATGGACCCGTAATCAGAAGCGACTGGATCACCAAGGTGATCACAATCACTATCACTTCACTTTTATTTCATTTTTAGGTGTGGCAGGGACAGGACGTAATTGTCATCGTCTGTGCAAAACCGTCTGTATGTTGGACGGCTCAGTTCTCAGTTCTCTGTTCCCTTTTTCTGCAAATCAAAGTGAAGTGATTGTCACATGTGATACACAGCAGCACAGCACACGGTGCACACAGTGAAATTTGTCCTCTGCATTTAACCCATCACCCTGAGTGAGCAGTGGGCAGCCATGACAGGCGCCCGGGGAGCAGTGTGTGGGGACGGTGCTTTGCTCAGTGGCACCTCAGTGGCACCTTGGCGGATCGGGATTCGAACCGGCAACCTTCTGATTACGAGGCCAGTTCCTTAACCACTAGGCCACCACTGCCTAAAATAAGTCCTTCGAGCTGGAAGGACTCGAATGGTCTCGAAATGTCTTTAATGGCCAAGTATGTTGGCGAACAAATACGAGAAAGGGCAGCGAGTTTAGCTGTTCTAGATTACCAACCCTAATTGAGCATGTCTGCCAATTAGTTGCAAGTGTTACACAGTGAACTAGAGTGATTCGAAAAACTGGGTCAACAAGAAGGGGACGTGTGGAAGGGCAATGGCTATGAAGTATTAACATTGTATGGCATTGTTTGTTGTTTTGGTGGAGCAACAGCACAGAATATGCCCACATAGTAAAATAATAAATCGTAATGGGCCTGTAAAAGCAGATAATGGCGCTTTGTTTGTGTTTGTGAACACAGTCATGAGGTTCAGTGGGTCCAAGTCCGAAGAGTTTGTGCCGTTTATTACGGCCAGTTTTTGTTCCCGCATGGCATGTACCCAGAGCGCAATAAAAGCTGTTGGAAAGGGGGAGTTTGGCACACTGGGTATTGCCAAAGGAACATTTCTAAAGCAGTGATGCAATGGTGGGAAACATGCATGCTTTTTCAAAGCTTTTCTATGCCATTAATACATTTCACCCTTTAGGGTCCTAGTAGTGTAGTAGTAAGGCTACAAGTCCTGCTGCTGCCACCACACTTAGCCTTAACCTTTTCAGACTTTCCAATATTTGAAACATGGATTGTTTATTTCAAGAGCGAGCAAATTCTCTTCCTTTTCGTTTTGTAGTGTTGCTTCTGCCAAATAATACAGTGCTGCTTTTGACCAGTAGATGATGTCACGTTCTCCACAGTTCCCAAGTTCTGTTTGAGCTCAATTCAAATGAGCAGATTTAAAAAACATCCAACTTCACATTAATTTTTAATCTTTATACGTAAATAAAATAATGAGTGACTGTTCAAATCTTACTTATTTTATGCATACATGGTGCATGGCAAATAAGCATAATATAAGTTTTGGTGTTTTTGTCAAATTAAAATTTTATTTGTCACATAAATAGTCATACATGGTATGACTATGTATGACTCCATACAGCATTTATTTTTGCATTTTACTTATAAAATTGATGTGCAGTTTAGTCATATTGAAATTTAGGGTGTTCTTTAGACATGGAAATCAAATCACTGTTGCTTAAAAATAGGTAGTGGGTATTGGGTATTGGTCATTTCGGGGTCAGTAGGTAATTGTACAAATCATGGTTCCTGTGTTTCTTTGGGAGAGTTAAGATGCTGAAACAGACTCCCTCTAAAGCCTGTCTTTCTATTTTTCTCACTCCAGCGTCAAGATCCTTGCAGTCCAGGACCTGGCAGACCGGGAAGCCCTAGACAAGGTACAGTAGTCTCCCTGCACCAAACCACAATGTCCTCTGCACAATCTCCACTCCTGTGGAAACAGGCCTGACTAATTACACTTTCACTGCAGTGCATGTATTAATGCGAATCGGCCACAGCCAACTTATCCCTCCCAACCAGAGCGCCACGGGGTGCTAATTCTCTCTCTTGGGCCCAGAGGTCTAAAAATAATAAAGCTGTCGCTAAGAATGGATGGTGCTCCTCTTACAAATGACGAACATTTTCTCCACAGTTTGTGTGTTCGACAAAACTATTTATCTGCGTCTGTGTTTTTTGACAACTTACGATCTTTGTGTTTCTGAAAAGACCATTTGAAACACCCTCATTCGATATATGACATTCGCTGGAGAAAGTTTGTTCATATGGCTGTGGTACACAAGCTTGTTCTAAAACAGAGAGTCCGTCTGCATACTGTATTCTTTAACAGTGCTTGAAGTCTGTTCAGACGCCAACCGGGTCTTTAAATACACAATGGTCAGAAATGTCCAGCTGTCAAGGAGGAAGAGGCCTGTGTTAGTCGGGGTGAAAACAGGGGTCCTGTGTCAGAGAGGGGAGGGTGTGTGTCCAACAAAATCCTTACAATCATAAACCAGCAAAATTCTGTGAGACTTCAGGACAGACAGCGTGGGTGACATTCATCCTGTCAGAGGGAATGGGGTGGGGGTGAGCAGAGCTGTGTCTGAGAGGGGACAAGGGTCATAAATCATGACCTTTTCCCTTTACTGACAGGAGGGTCATAAATCAGCCAAACATCTTCCTCACCTTGACAGGGGGGTCATGAATCATTTTTGACATAAAGTGTCTGACAGATACTACTCTCCACTCACATAACAGAATATGAGGGATAAATAAAAAAAAACAATGAAAAGTGCATTTTTCTCACCACTTTTGTTCATTATAGTTATTCAACTAAAATTGGCAATTTCGTCTTTTTGGCCTGGTTCTTTGGAGTCTGATTCACGTCTGGAAAATAAAGTATCAGTAAAAGAACTTTAACTTTGACAACCCCAGCCTAGAACCACTTGGCACAGACAGGAACTTTATCTCCATGTCAAGGTTTCGCTCGGGTTCCAGTCAGTCGCCCGAGCAACGCGCCTGGTTCATCTTCCTCTACTCAGCTGCCCGCTTTTTGGGCCAATCTCTATCTAGGTCATGGGACTGTCGGGGTTGTTTTGGGGAGGGATGTGTTGCCCTAAATTGCGCTTAGTCTTTCTCCCTTAAACCCTGAGCTCTTTAAACCCCCCTTTGAACCCCCCTCGCTTCTTCACCTCCCTCCCTCGCTCCCTCAGTCCCTGTAGGCTGCACTGCAGTCTGCTCGTGACTCGTTGGAAGCATTTGGTTTCATTTTTTTTTTTTTTTGCGCTGTGATTTCACACCGAGGCTCATCCCGAGCGCATCGGCTGCATCGGTGAACATTTCTCGCTGGTATTTTGTGGACATGCACCTGCCTCCAGAGAGCAAAGTAGCTGCAGTTTTTGGTAGACTTGGAGCAGTTTTGCATCCATTTGCCTGGTGGAGCTGATTTCTCTTGTCATATTTTACAATTGCTGCCATACTTTTTTCAGAGAAAAGAATTCCCAGAATTGGCTCATTTGCCAGGGCTGTTAAGTGTGTCTTGTTAAGTTGGAAAAAAAAAAAAGAGAAGTGATTGTCACATGTGCTACACAGCACATCGTGCACACAGTGAAATTTGTCCTCTGCATTTAACCCATCACCCTGAGTGAGGAGTGGGCGGCCATGACAGGCGCCCGGGGAGCAGTGTGTGGGGATGGCGCTTTGCTCAGTGGCACCTTGGCGGATCGGGATTCGAACCGGCAACCTTCTGATTACGGGGCCGCTAGGCCACCACTGCCACCAAAAGGGGTTGCAGCGGTTTCTCTGGTATGGTCAAACTGCAGAAATGACTGCAATGGCTACCAATTGCTGCTTACTGTTACCTTCCCCATGACCCTGACCCGGATGGAGGGTCAGAGGTCACGTTGTGCCATTTAATTTATTCATCACCGGGTGTTTTCTGTGCTCCACCTGTGGTTAAGAAATTCTCAGCAGTGTACAGTGAGGCAATATCCTGCAAAAAAATGTGCATACCAACAATTACTTTACACTTTGCAGAACCAGCAATTTGTGCTTATAATAATAACAATAACAATATTTCCCCTCTGTGGTTTACAGAAGCATGCAAAAGCTTGATCTCATGACAAAAAGGGCATAAAGTTAAAGACAAAATGTCTGTTTTTTTAACTAAGACTCTCTCAGATTCTTGTATTGAGGCATGTTTCCCATTTGTCCTTTGAAACTAAGGTTACCAGAGACTTTTGCATGATTCTCTTGTTCTCTTTTTCAAGCTTTGATTATACAAAGAAAAAACAAATACTATGTATCTTGCTTAAAATGCTGTAAAGGAATGTGCCATCTTAACTTTATGCCATTTGGTAATCGTTTCATCTTCTGCAGTCCCCAGGAGCAGCACCCTTTGAATAAGGGGGGCAAAACTTTAAAAACTTGTGCAAAGTGTTACAGATTTAGACAGCAGCCTAGACCTGACAACCGAATTGATCTTCATAACAACCGTGATGGTGTGTCACGGTGTCACACGGGACACCAAATGACTGCACACGACTCCTGTGATTCATCAAAACGGCTGCACGTCGCGTAAACAAGGGCACCGGTGGTCCCTTCCCTCTTACTCAGAACTCTTAAAAGGAGATTGCGGGGGCGGGTGGACAGTCCCCTTCCCTGGTCTCTGTTTGCACGGTGAGACACACGCGTCCAATGGACGGCCGTAGCGTCGCGTTTGCAGTGGCCTTCAGTACCGAGCATTTCTTTCCTGGCTGGAAATGGCATCTTAAACGGTCAAGTTTCAAATGTCACCAGTGAGTCACGCTCCAGGCTGAGCGAGCGAGAGGCACTGAGAACTTCCTATGAAGAACAAGCCCAGAAAAGCAGAACCTAGAGTCACGTTAAGCTAATCTGCTTCATCTCTAGTCTGGTATAGGAAGTGTATTTTTTCGTTTTTTCCTCTTTTCATTGTTTCACGCAGAGGTCACGTCAAATGACCTATGTGTTTTGCTGCGTTAAGACTAGGCATAATTGCATTATTACAGAATGATTTCCTGCTATTTAGAATATATTGGAACTGCCTGGCCGCTTGTAAGCAGGACAGTGTGTGTTTGCCAAGTGATCCTTCATGGCTCAGACCTGGTGTACGTCCCGCAGTCTGATCTATTTCATCGCTAAAATTAAATTACTAGAAGCCCGCAGCCAAGCCGGAATCCATAGACGGATCTCTTATGGGTTTGCGAGCATCTGCTGCTCTCAATAAAATGAAATGCTCATCGCTTTCCCTCCCATTGGAATGGGGGCATTTTAAGAGTTTTTTTTATTTTATCTAGGGACGTGTCGCTGAGCATTACTGGTTGGTGATAAATCATTTTCATTGGCCTGATGTATGCAGTTTAGCTACGAGGCAGGGCTGTAAACCAACAAAATTCCGAATAAAAATGATTCATTAGTTAACATTAAGAACAATTCATTCTTAATTTACATTTATGAGACAATGGTAGTAGGTGGGCTTAGAACCTTCAGAAATTTCCTTAGAACATACTGCCTTAGCTTAGAAACCTTAGAAATTTCACTGGTACAGGCGCTACAACGGAGGCGCTTCCCATTCACTTTGGATGCTCACGACAGGAAGTGTAGGGCAAAAGCCAGCCAATCAAATGTATGTATTTTTCTCGACCTCAAACGCATTGGCCAATCAGTCAGGTTCATTGCGGGTACGTTATCTTGAGCGAGAAATTACAGTTGGCTGCCGCGCCGGTGATCCCTGCATGGCACACACGACATGTGGATTCCTTTGTCTTAACAGTGCTATCCACAAATGTTGCCATCATTTTGATAAGCGGGGGCAGTGGTGGCCTAGCGGAAGCGACCCCGTAATCAGAAGGTTCGAATCCCGCTCCGCCAAGGTACCACTGAGGTGCCACTGAGCAAAGCACCGTCCCCACACACTGCTCCCCGGCACCTGTCATGGCTGACCACTGCTCACCAAGGTTGATGGTTAAATGAAATGAGAATACAAATTCCTTCTTCACGGGGTCTCCGATTCCAATCATCTCTGTTCTCCGTTGTTGTCCCTGGCTGGTGGAACAACCTGCCCTCCTCCACACGACTAGCCGAGACCATCACCACTTTTAAGAAAAAAATATTACAGACAAATCTAACACTTACACACGCACATGCGTACACATTGCACAAACAATACAAAATACATTATAAATTTTCTTCGTCTAGCACCTAACAATCTCTGAGCATGCTCCTCGCTGACAAGTTGAGCCTTATCAGGACTCTTAGTTTGTAAAGTCAATGTTCTATAGAAATCGAACGAGAATTGCTGGTGTCTTCCTCTTGTAAGTCGCTTTGGATAAAAGCGTCTGCTAAATAAAGTAAAGTAAAGTTAAATAAAGAGGACAAATTTTACTGTGTGCACCGTGTGCTGTGCTGCTGTGTATCACAAGTGACTTCACTTCACAATTACATTATTATACCATGAACTACATTTTTATACCGTGCCAGAATTGTGCATGCTTTTAATCTGCTTGTTAATAGAGTATCACATGATTAGTAAGAACATACTTTTATTTCAGAGAAAGCACCTCGCCTCGCTGTAATTTATTATCATTATTTTTTTGCCTCTTAGTTCTGCACTGAGCTGAATCAGGCCACTCTGCCTACCGTACGAAAATGGAGGTCACCCCGTGGCGTGTGGAAATGCGTTGTGTCCGAAACACCCACGGGACACTCGTCCAAGGTCAGTCATACTGCTTATATATTCCAAAATTCACGCTTCCATCCATGCACCAGTTGGTTCTCTAGGCCGAAAGCAACTAAGCAGGTTTTTTATGCGATAATCTGTGCGAAATCGTGAGTCATGTCTGAAAGGCTTGTAGTTACACAGCCAACATTTCTGCCGGCCCAGGAAACCAAACATGAGGACAAATCATTTCAAAGGGCAGATAATTCTTGTTTAGTTTATGAAGGGAGTCCTGCTCTCCGTGAAAAAAAAAAAACGCCCTCATGTAAACTTGGCCTTAGCGAAGACGCCTGTCATATGGAATGTATTGAGACCCAGACTTTGGAGGCCTGCAGTTTATGAAAGACTTTAGGTTTTGAAGTTTAAACCAACATAAGTCTGTGTGTGTGTTAGAATAGAAAGTCAACAGATCAGTGTGTCCTCGTCCCCTGCCCTTTCTTATCTGTTGCACCTCTTCGTATCAACGTGGACCATCGTGTACAGAGATGGGATCTCTGTGATCTTCCCAGATTCCCAGTAAAACATCTACAGGACAGGACATGCGAATGCAAATACGACACTATAGGTCTTTTCTTCTGACTATTCCTACACTGTCAAACAAAGCCGAAGATTCAGAACTAGGAAATAATGTACATGAGCTTAAAGTATTAAACCAATCCAGTCCAGTCAAACTTAATTTAATAAGCATGAGTGGTTTAATTGGACAATGGGCTTAGCTGCAATCACAAAGATTAGAATTATACATAATATATACAGATGTAATAAAACGCAACAGAAGATCGTCTGTTGCAAACGCAGTCTACTGAAGGGACTAAAGACATTTCTCTTGGAGAGGACTTATTCTTAATCTGACTATTTAGTGTTTTTAACATTGCCAGTGGTTACTTTGTGACCCTTTGTGTATTGTTTTAACCCTGTAGCTCTTTGAGATTTGTGTCAAATGTAAAGTGTGGTATAAATAAAATGCCTTCCCAGTTCCCAGAGGTGTTTAGCACTTGTTGGCCCCTTTCCCTTCACTCTGCGGTCCAGCTCACCCCAAACCATCTTGATTGGATTCAGGTCCGGTCACTCTGGTGGCCAGGTCTCCACATAACTCCACATTACATTTACATTTACTGCATTTATGAGATGCCCTTATCCAGAGCGACTTACAATCAGTAGTTACAGGGATAGTCCCCACCTGGAGCAACTTAGGGTTAAGTGTCTTGCTCTGGGACACTATGGTTGTAAGTGGGGTTTGAACCAGGCGAGTGTGTTACCCACTAGGCTACTACCACCCACATATGTTCATTCATAGTTTTGATGCCTTCAGTGAGAATCTACCAATGTAAATGGTCATGAAAATAAAGAAAACACATTGTCCAAACACAGTGTCCAAACTTTTGTCCTGTACTGTACATATGTTTCTAGTCGTGCATTGAGTAGGTGTGTTCAAACTTTTCACTATAAGCACAAAAAAAAAGGGCCTACTGGTTTTGTGGCTCATAAATGTTGACATTCCGCATCCGCTGGATTGTTCCTCCCTGGTTCTATAGATAGACGGTTGGTCATTGTCCTCTCTGAATCAGGACGCTTCTCTGATGTTTTCCCACCGCAGGGTGCGGAGTACTCCGGCTTTCTCTGGGATGGCTCCTGCGGGATCGAGCTGAAGGAGGCCGTCGTCCTGGAGAGCCCCACTGCCAACGGCAACGGGAAGCACAGCTATTCCTGGCCGTACCTCGCTCGCTTTTATGTAAGCGCTCCCATTCCACAAAGTGACAAAAAAAATGGGTTCCTCCTCCGAATGGGAGCCTCCAAACACTAAGCTAAAACAAGTTGAAATTAGTGCTTTGAAGCAATGCTTTTCTTTTTCTAATTGTATGAATTATTTGCAAAATGTGCAGTTAGTTCAAATGAATCATGTTTAATCACGATTAAGAATAACACTTTCTATGATTTTTAAAACTACCACAGAGGCAACTGTGAGAAAGAGGTTCAGGCCACAAAGCGACAGCCAATCAAATCCATTAATGCAATTTTCACTTACGTGGAGGACCAGGTTTCAGAGAAACGTTGTTTGGTTTCACCATCTACTGTCTAACAGCTATGTACCTTGAACTTGAAATGAATGCAGAAAATAATCACAGCGATTAATGCATTCATATGGCAACCCTAGTTTAAACATTTAGTTGAAAGATGTGAAATGCAGGAAGCTAGCAGAACCTAATTGGCAATGTCAGTTTGTGGAGTGCAGCTGGACGTTGGATGTCTGGGCTCCTGTCTTTCGATGTGTTGGCTGAATGGGATGGATATTTTTTCGTTCTGTAACTAGATTGGCTCATCGGAGCTGAGTCTCGTGAACATCCGCCTCCCATCAGCAGAGCAGAATGGGAAGAACCACAGTCACCACGAGCACAAGGTCCCTCGCCTTACTGGCCGAGTACAAGAAACCCTAAAAGGTAAAAACTCTCATTTCCACATCATGGACAGACTGACAATGTTTGATCACATAAGAACGTAAGAAAAAATCTCTCTCTCTCCGTCTCACTCTCTTGTCTGTCCGTCTGTCTTGTGGACCAGGAGAGAAAGATCTGGTGGTGCTGGGAGAATTCGGAATGCCTCCTGACAGTGGTGATATGGAGCTCCTGAGGAAGGAAAAGCTGACGCCGCTGGTGCCGCCCACGGTCTACACCAACATCAGCACCCGGGCGCCGCAGGGATCGCGCTGCCTGGACAACATCTGGGCCAGCCGCTCCCTTAAGAAGATTTACACAGGTGGGAATGGATTTACACAGTGTGTGTGTGTATAAATGGCTGCTGTACTCGGCATATAGTCAGATTGGTGTTTATTTCTATATCTATATATTTTATTGCCATTTTATATAACCTTGATTGTAAATTGGCTAAATATTTTACCATTTCGGGCAGATACAATTCAAAATGAGACACTGGTGCCTAGTAGCCTAGTAAGGAAGACACCAAAGGATCACAAAGTCCCAGGTTCAAACACCCCTTATTACCAATGTGTCCCTGAGCAAGACACTTAACCCTGAGTGTCTCCAGGAGGGGACTGTCCCTGTAACTACTGATTGTAAGGCGCTCTGGATGTGTATAACGCTGCCGTTTTATCCAGTTGTTTCTCTGCCGCCCCCTGCAGGTCAGTGTTTAGTAGTGCGTGAGGGCCTGACCAACCCCTGGATCCCTGACAACTGGTCGTGGGGCGGCGTGGCATCAGACCATTGTCCACTCGTGGCCGAGTTCTTTGTGGACATCCTGCACAAGGAACCTGTGCGCTGCGGCAACGGGGTGGCTGTAGTGGAGCGAGGTGACATCACGCCAAAGCACGAGCGGTGACCTGCCGAACGGTTCCCATGGAAACCGATACAGTGTCACAGCAACTTTGCCCTGTTTCCTCTCCTCCTGCGTTTGACAGGCCTTGTGGTGGACAAGAAGTGGGCTTCCTGTGGAATACATAGAGCACCAAGATTGCCTTTAGTGTTTCTTCCAGTGTACATTAAAGACTGAAAGAGATTTATTTAAAAAGCTCTATTAATTCTATAAATGCAATAAAAAATATATCAGTGTCAGAGAAGACACTCTAAAGAGTGCCAAACATTTTTAAGGTATGTAATATGTCAATATTACATTTTGTTTTAGAAATTGTCATCTTAAGTGTTGACTTATTTCGGCTCCATGGTCATATGAAAAAAAAGGAAATTTGGCTGTTCATTAAATAAACAAGACTCTTTTTGTGAAAGCTTTTTTTTTACCTGTTTCTTGTTCTTTCTGGTATGATATAGTACAGCTTGTATATATTGGATGGTCGAACTGACATAAAAGGAGAGCTGGTAAGTCTATTGTCTCCTGCTGGCCTCTCCAGCCCTTAGTGACAGTAAGTCTGGGTCTGTGGCTGTGAGATGTTAACACTCGGACAATTCAGAGTCGCCGATTCACCTACCGTACATGCCTTTGGAAGGCGTGCAGAAACCGGAGAACACAGGGAGAACATGTAAACCACACACACACACATATTTAAACTCACAACCTTGGAGGTGTGAGACCACGTTGATATCCACGGTGCCACCGTGCCACCTATATAAAGCAACCATGTTATAAAAAAACATGGTTGCAGTCAAGAGAAACCATTATTTCTCACGGTGCCCAATGTTTTCAATTAATTATGTGGGACTAATAAAGGTTGATCTTATCTTATCTTGAGACTAATTGAGCATTTATTTTCCCCATCAGCAGTTAACATTGTGTCAAAACCAAAAGGCCACCTGTCTTCCACCAGTGTGCTTGTGCAGCGGCAAATACCTGCTGCGCCTCGTGCACAGTCATGTACACCTCAGCATACTGGCTTTTCTTCCACTTTACCCGCTGCTGACCAACAATGACTTAACAGGGAAAGCGGTGTTCCCATGGTAACGGGGGGAGCGGGTGCCAGCGACAATGAATTTTAAGCGTGTGCTTCTGAAGCAGACGCAGACGGGACACACTGAAGGGTCTGTCCGGGGCTGCCACCAGTCATAGCATATTCCAACTGAGGTTCTGCTCAAGGTTCTTCATCGTGATCAAAGATACAGATGCTTGTGGTATTTAATAAAATTGTGAGTATAAAGAAAAAAGATACATTTGGGGGTTTGTATTCAGAAATATGTATTCAATTCAAATAATCACATTAAATGAATTAGGGTTTGTTTTCCTTAGAATAAAAAACAGTATATTGCATTTTATATAGGCCAAACGTCAATACAGTTGTTATTATGGTGTTTTATTTGTTCAAAGTCATTCATTTTTATAATTGATTCATGTTGTGCTGATGTGCAAAAGGAAAATGAAACAAATCACGATTCAGTACAGCTGCTAAGCATATGCATTTCAAATGTGCTTTATGTGTATGCTAAATATACTCTGAATACATTAGCTTTGTTAAGTACTGTGATGGAATGCATTATTTAATACATTTATATCAATGCATTCAGTATTCAGCAATCGCTATTTATGTATGAAGAATTTGGCCCACCCCTGAAAAATATATATTTTTGTGCATTTTGAAGGCTTGCACATGAAAACATGTTGCTGTGAACTTTGTGTGACCCACAGCTTCTGTCAACGCTGAGGACAGTCCCCTTCGCTGTTTATGTACAGCAGTGACAAAGACAATGGCGACGTTTAACACATCCCAACTGTTCTCTGGGCCCATATTTGGGTTTGACCCCCGGTGTAGCCCTCTGAAAGGCCTGAAAAGTACAACACATTCCCATGAGGTTATGAAACATGACACGCGTGAGTGTCCAGTGGCGAGCCTCTCGTTTTTGTTTAAAATCTGCCACTTGTGACACAACGCAGATGTTCTTTTTACACGAAAACAGACAAAATTCAATTCAGGTCACGGCTCCTAAAACCTCATTTATTCTTTGCCACCCTTGTTCATTGCATACCTGTGCATCTCAGTGTGATGAAAAAGGGCATCTGTCATCATTTAATTAAAAAAGGGAAGTTTTTAACTATCATTACATAAAGAGTGAAATATTTTTTTAATTGATGCGTTTGGTTGAATATGACACAATAAAAATCAACGTCTGAACAACAAACATCTGAAAAATATCTTCTCAACTCATGCTGGTAATTTGTAGTAATTGGTGATAATAGTAGTAAAATAGTTGTATTAATACCATTTACCACTAGTGCTATTAACAGTCATACTGCATCTAGTGTTTTCTGATTGGATGACGGCAGCCCTCTAGTGGCCTCAGTTTTTTTAGTGCAAGTATAGTAAATGAACACATTTTTACCTGTGATAGGAATTCCTGGATATAAAATTCCAAATCCTCAACGGGATTTTGTGTCAATTGTCATGTCATTTACTCACAACTCAACGTCTTGGTCTGATCAAAAGTCTGGTACAGATTTCTAGTTTCTGATCCAAGAATGCACATCACAGCAAAAGCTTATAATAAACCTGTTTTTTTACCCAAACTAAAACTGCAGTAAGCTGCTGCATGGCTCAAAAAGCCCTGAACGATATGACATTCTGCCAGTGTCATGCAGGGCTAGAGCAGGAGAAGCGATTAGGAGTGTGTGTCTGTGTGGGCCCTCACCCTTTGATGTAAGCCAATGGGTGACATCAGCTGACATCAGCACTCCAAGATCTTCTTCGGCCACCTCATGAAGGTGTTCGTAATGCAGACCTTTAGAAATGAATCCCCATTTGTACTAACCCCCGGGTTCCTCATGGCACTGTGTTCTGTCTGAAGAGCGCTGACACTCCAATAGCTATAATGTAAAAAGATAGCAGTACAGCTAACAATCTGGTCATAGGCAGAGCTCCATATCCACGTTAAGACACAAAGTGTCTGTGTGGGCCCTCACCCCTGCTGACAGAGGCCCTTTGTCCAGCATGTCAGAGCTTGTAGCCGCCATTCTCTACCGATTGCCAGAAGGATCTGGTTCCAGCACTGAAATCAGATCCATGCGATCGGCACATCCAAAGCCACAGACATGCACCTCTTGCGGAACAAGTAAGATGGATCAGATATTGCTCACAGGATATCAGGCGATATGATGGAGGTATTAAAAACGATGCAGTACCAGAAGACCAGACAAGATGAAGTCAAGCTGCAAGCACCTTTCAGATTTAATGTCATCCCAGTCTGACAACAGTAGGTTTAGGAGACTTTTTTTTTTATTTCATATAGGTCCTAGTGGTCCCCTAGTTGTCTATTTCTGTAATTCAGCCTTCGTGCAGAATTACAGCCACTTTGATTAGTCCCACAATGAGATTTCCCCAGATTGCGCCATTTCGATGTCTGTAGATTTAAATGCTAATGAGGAGGAGAGCGGCCTATGGAAGTGAGTGAGCATTCGCAGAAATTACGTCATCAACACCATTCACCAACCACAATATTTGGCGCAGACAGGACCTTCACCCTTATGAGAAGGGGGAAATGTGGGGAGACATTCCAGATTCGACCATCAGAGCTGCCGCACTTTGAGCGGTGAAGCAGAATGGCCAAAGCACTCTTTATACATATCACCATTTCTAGCCCCTGCAGGACAATAGGCAGGCTATGGGATTTACAGGGTGGGCCATTTACACCTTAATAAAATGGGAATGGTTGGTGATATTAATGTCCTGTTTGTGGCACATTAGTATATGTGAGGGGGCAAATGTTTCAAGATGGGTGGTCATTTTGAAGTTGGCCATCTTGGATCCAACTTTTGTTCAATAGGAAGAGGGTCATGTGACACATCAAATTTATTGGTAATTTCACAAGAAAAACAATGGTTTTAACGTAACTTTATTCTTTCATGAGTTATTTACAAGTTTCTGACCACTCATAAAATGTGTTCAATGTCACCAACCATTCCCATTTTATTAAGGTGTATCCATATAAATGGCCCACCCTGTAGTATTAATGTTCAATAATCCCACAAAGTAAAATTTTCATGTCAGGGGACCTTTAAGGTTTTCCACTGATCCAAGATTAGGCAATCACAATCCTAGAGAGCTTCAAGCTTAACTCCATCTAATTCACTAATGAGGTAACCGGCCTTGATTTAAGCCAATGGGTGACATCAGCTGACATCAAGACCCTCATTAAGGTGTTCTTAATGCAGGCTTTTAGAAATTAATAGCAGTCTCCATTTGTAATATCCCACAGGTTCCTCATGGCACTGTGTTCTGTCTGGAGAGCACAGACACTCCAAACGCTATAATGTAAAAACATAGCAGTACAGCTAACAATCTGTTCATAGGCAGAGCTCCATATCCATGCTATGACACAAAGAACATGACAGAATTGTTTTTATTGTCTTCCAACAGTGAATCATGGAAAGGAACACTTAGCTTTGAGAGGTCAAAGAGGAAGAAGAGATCATGCTGATACCATACAAGCTGGTGAAAGATTGTGTCATGCTGAAGGGGGGTGCCAGAGGCTTCACATATCTTTTAACAGAGTTAACGAGGCGAGATGTTTGGTTCCAGAGGTCTCCTCAGATGAGGACCCTCAGCTCCTCATCCGTAAGCTGGTTGACCTCCATGATCTTGTTAAGCTGCTCTGTGTAACGCTCCCGATCTTGCAGGAAGTGTGGGATTCGAACGTGTTCCATGAGGGCCAGCCCCTTCAGCCGGTCCACGTCTTCAAACGACACCTGAACGGTGGACATACAGACAGAAGCAATGGAGCATGAAGACAAAAGAGATTTGTTTGGTCCTCTTAACAAATGAACATCCCAAAAGAATGTTTTGTATACCATGGGCTCCCATTTTTAAATGTGATGAGCTGTTACCATCAATGTGGAAAAACACAACAAGTATCTTCAAGACTTGCAGAATGTAGAAATTGTGATCGGTGCAAACAATAGAACATTGTTCGTTAGTTTCATTTAGCTTATTTGCATTCTGAAACAAAACCCACCTTTCCCAGGGCCATGAGCAGCTGAAAGTCGATCTTGTCTCTGTATCTGAGGATCTTCAGAACACCATCCAGATACACCTGGTCCTTACTAAAGCAACCTGAGGTGCACACAAGGACATTCATGGATTAAAATGTCTCTTCTAGTAGGGCGTGCTTGTACTCGGGCATTGTAAGGAAAGTGAACCTAGCTGTGCCGTGTCAGCCTGGCCTCTCTTGGCCCGAACGCAGTAGTCCCATCGGGTGTTGGGGTCCTGGACGAAGCGCCGCAGGTCGTGGAAGAGCTGTGTGAAGGACATGTGGCTGGCCTGGTAGACGGTGTAGTAGAGCAGGGCGGCGCGCCATAACATGGGGTCCTTGCGGAACAGCACACTGTGGATGCTCGCCAGCCCCTCTTCGGTGGGGTTCAGTGGCCGCAGGTTGTGCTTCTTCCTGCCGCCGCTGTTGCACCAGGGCTGGTGGCTATTATTGATGCCGCGGAAGTAGTGCGTACCTGGTAAAATTAGACCGGACATACAGATACCTTCAGACTTCGTAGACCCAAGTCAATAAAAGGTATACAGATTCCATTTTTATTTCCATGTACAAATGCTTATAAGTAAACCAGAATATGATGGCTATAGCAAACATCATAGCTTGAAAAGGGTATTTCTGCTCTAATTTGTGGGGAATTTTTGGCCAGTTCGTCCTTCTAATTCTGTAAGAGTATTAGTCCGTCTAGCATGCACTACTCTTCTGAGGTCATTCCAAAGATTCTGAGTGATGTTTTGGTCAGGGGAACCTGTGTATTTCTGAACTTATTGCAGGACCCATCCCACCCAACATGGACTTATGAATCTCCTTCATGTTTGCTTCCAGAATTTGTTTTTCCCTGAATTGCCAAGCAATGAAAAAGCCAGAGCGTCAATAAGCTTGGAATCATTGTAAATGTTATATTGGGGTGCCCAAACTTTTGCATGATGTCCCTCTCCTCTTTTCAATCAACAATTGTACCAAATACAAATAATTCATAAATCTAGCTTTAAAAGCTTTGGTGATCAGTTCATTGTTCATTCACAGGGCATTGTAAGCCCAAACTTTTGCATGAACGTCGAAATAGTAATGAAAGAGAGCACTAATCGCACAAAGTCACACTGGTGCAAAATACTGGAAAGCAAAGAGGTTCCAGTTAATCGCGTGATCCAAGCTAATTAACCCAACAGGCGGCTGGTGTAATTACAGGAACACATTTCTCCCAGACACACACCAATTTCGTGTCTCAGCATTCCTTCCAACCACTGCTCCCTGGCTGTGGACATGTTGATGGTGAGCGTTGGCCTGCTGTTCACCACTGTCATGGAAGCTCTGGAAAGCAAGTCATCGGTCAAGTGGACCACAATCTGGGAAAAAAAAAAAAGCATAGACTTACGTGAAAATGCGGAACCCATTTTGAACCCAAATGTGTACACGCAGTAGCTTTGAATTTTTATTTGGTTTAGTTAGAGCAGAACTGCCAGTCTAGACATGAGTGCTCCTCATGGGCAAAATATATATAGCATGGTTTGTTTTGCCTCTGAACGTTGACATGAACCGTAGTGACACTTCTGCAGAACGTATGAATTATTCGCTCTGACGTGGTGCCTGGCACAAGCAAAAAGAAACTGGATAGAGTTTTAGGAAAAACACAGGACAGCTATGAGTATGAGTTTTGTTCTGATTCAAACAAAACTTTGGCAACTGAATAATTCGCAGTAAGTGGACTACTTAATTTTGTATGAAATTGAAAAATGTTATAAAGATCATTGTTTTAACAGTGCCGTATAAAATGACTCGGGGAATACAGCGGAGTTGGCTGCTTTCTCTGCTTCCCCACCTTTTGCAGCCTGATCTGTGCTACTTTTACTCAAAACGACTTCTGTTGTGGTCTTTGCTTCATGTTCATGTCCACCGACATACCTGGTGGTAGACAAAAAAGCTAAAAGAGTTTCAAGCAGCAGATCATGAACAGACAGGTCTGCAAGTTTCAGTTGCTTGGTGTGCAAAGTTGCATGTTGCAAAAATTGCATGTAATCAATAAATGATCAGTTCACATTCCTCTCACTCACTGTCCTTAAGCACTTAGTCCTACTCAGGGCTGGCTGCCGGTGCCCATCCCGGGACACTGGGTGCCATCGGTCGGCAAGGGGAAACCGGAGAGCCCTGAGGAAACCCGCTGCAACACGGCGAGAGCATGCAAATTCAAACTCACGACCTTGGAAATGTTGGGCCACGTCTCAAATCGCTGTGACACATTTCATGAAGAATAATTTTTTTTATTTCAGTTCACGTGTTTGTAGCAGTTGTGTGAAAAGGCCTGAGCTCCTCTCACCTCACCCATGCATCCCTCCTTCTCCATGTACCTCTTCACCTGGTACCAAATGCGACTCTTGGTCAGCAGGTTGCCCCCCATGGCCTGTTCAAATTTCTCGTGGTTCCCGTACTTGTGCAGCGCCAGTTCCATGATCCGCACCGCCTGCGGGAAAGTATCAAAGACCGTGACCAAAATCTATTGCTGACATGGTCTCGTTCGCTTCACCTCTTGGTCCTCCTGAGGGCCATTTACATTTACATTTACATTTACGGCATTTATCAGACGCCCTTATCCAGAGCGACTTACAATCAGTAGTTACAGGGACAGTCTCCCTGGAAAGTGTTGTCTTTTTTAGGGTTAAGTGTCTTGCTCAGGGACACAATGGTAGTAAGTGGGATTTGAACCCGGGTCTTCTGGTTCACAGGCGAGTGTCTTACCCACTAGGCTACTACCGCCATTTACAGCTCCCTGGTCAGCACTCGGAAATAATTGATGGCGGTCAGTGACCATTAGAGCAATTATTCACCCAGCCAGGCAGCCAACTGACACGAGTGGCATTTTAATTCGGTTAGCCCTGGTTAGCCGTGCGAGCGGCCCACTTTATTAGCAGCGTGGGCCATGTCCATTTTTTGCGGATCCCCGATACCCAACTCCTCAGCGGTCAAGGACCCCTGCTAACCACATCGTTCTTAACCTACTATCTAATAATCTCCTGTCAGCAGTCGTCCATGGTCGGAAATGGACCACTACAGAGGCTGAAAGATGCCAGTGTTTCTTTAAAAAGTGATGTATGGGGTGACCATGTCCAGTTTGGGTTTTACACACGTCTTCTTGTGCTTTTTCACTGGCTGAACGTCACACAAACGAAAAGAGACTAGACCAACAGCTCTGTGAAATCCAGGCCCTTTTCGTTGAAATATTACTTTACAAATCCTGCCCTAGCGTGATGTGACCTCGCTGAAATGGACTCTGTGGCCGCCCCGGCATTGTAGAGATTGGTTCATGTAAGCTGAACCCATGCTCATTGTGAAAGATTATATTGGACAAACGGGTAAAACTACACCTGCTGCCGAGTGGGAACTGTGGCCGCTGGCCAGAAAACTGCATCGCCAAAATGTTAATGGATATGCCATCGTGTGTCCGCTGGTGTTCAAACAAGCGCTTCAAGGCAAGACTTGAACCGGAGCATCCACCAGATCCGTTTACCACACTTCCTGCGTGGCGCTATCCCGTTTCTCTCGCACTTGCTGCGATACCATCAGATAGCATGAGGGAGCTTCATTTATACACTGGAGGAGACTTTCCAGCCCAATACATTTTTTTTTTCTCTAAAAAATTTTAGAATCTGAATTGCAAAGATAGACATTATTTGAGGTAGCAATTGGGTGGTAGTAGCCTAGTGGGTAACACACTCGCTTATGAACCAGAAGACCCAGGTTCAAATCCCACTTACTACCATTGTGTCCCTGAGCAAGACACTCCAGGGGGGGACTGTCCCTGTAACTACTGACTGTAATTCGCTCTGGATAAGGGCGTCTGATAAATGCCATAAATGTAAATTGGACGTCCTTTTTGTATACTCGTGTATTTCAAGATTCAAGATTGTCAGTACAACAGTACACACAGTATACCGTGTATTGAAATAATGTCTCACACAGACCACCCATAGTGCAATCATAAAAGAAAGAAAAAAATATAAAATATATATATATATTATACACACACACACACACATATATATGTATATGTGTATATATATGTATATTGGAATATGTATATACACACTAATCTAAACTATACTAACTAACACTAGAACTTAAATACTGTACAAATTGCAATAAAAGAAAAGTAAAAATTTTCTGTACAATGAACAGGACAAACAGGACAACATCATGTAGGATGCCTGTACGTGGATATGTTGGATATTTCAAACAGGACACACAAGACAAGACAAACGTGTGCAAGATGTGCAGAAATGTTTAAAATGAATTGGAATTCATTCCAATTCCAGGAATACCAGGAATTCCAGCAATTCAATTTTTTTTTGTTTTGAGGGGAATGTTATTGACACCTCTTACACACTCTACTTTCTCATTCTGGACTATTTAACCCCCTTGCGTCAATAAGAGACACACCCCGGCAAAGCGAAGCACCCATCTCCTCCCTTACCCTCCTCATTGTACACAGAGGACGTCATTTAAATCAAGTGAAGTCATTGTCTTTGTGATACACTGCGAAACGAAACGTGTCCTCTGCTTTTAACCATCATCCTTAGTGAGCAGTGGGCAGCCATGACAGGCGCCCGGGGAGCAGTGTGTGGGGACGGCGCTTTGCTCATTTCCACCTCAGTGGCACCTTAGCGGCTCGGGATTCGAACCAGCAACCTTCTGATTACGGGGCCACTACATTAAATGCAAGACCACCACTGCATCATTTGCGGCGCCATGTGTCAAGTGCCTATTTCTGTGCCACAGAATGAATTTTACCATGACAAACTAAACAAGGAGATAAACACGGTAGATGACTTGACTTTCTATTGTTGGCAAAAATGCTTTTTTTTTTTTGGACAAAATGAATTTTTGTCTACAATTCTGATGGCAGGGGCTGATGTCAGTTCAGTGCACAAAATGAACAGAAGCTTCAAGACCCAGCTTTGTTCGAAGCATTCTGACTGGTGAACTAATCTGCGGTCCCTTTTGTCCTTCTCTAGGCCTGCCCGGCTGGGTCCGGTCAGCTGAAGGGAAAAGGATTGATTTCACCCGCGCATAGGGCGAACAGGTCTGGGACACGAGTGAAAGCGAGAAGGGCAAGAGAGAAGAGACGCTCTCCAGGGCCATGGTCCAGGTCTGAGCGTCGGGACGGCATGGCACTTCCTCGGTACATTTACATTTACAGCATTTATCAGACGCCCTTATCCAGAGCGACTTACAATCAGTAGTTACAGGGACAGTCCCCCCCTGGAGTAACTTAGGGTTGCTACACAATGGTAGTAAGTGGGGTTTGAACCTGGGTCTTCTGGTTCATAGGCGAGTGTGTTACCCGCTAGACTACTACCACCCTTCTCGGTAAAGCACGTTACCGAGGCTTTTTTTAAATTTTTTTACCTGAGTCAGAAAACGGTCCGAGGCAATGCTGTGGCGGGCCAGGACCAGAGGAGACACTGGGTTGCTGTACTCAAACTGAGGGTTGTAGGAGAAGTCCGATTTAAAGAACTTGGCTTTCTCCTTCTCCACGTTGGATGGTTTGATGGCGCTGAGGATGCACAGCTTCTTGAGGCTGTTCTCGCCATCGCGCGAGCCGCTGCTTTTGGCCAGCAGCGGGAGTTTGGTGCGCGGTGGGGCGGCGAAGCAGGACCTCCTGGTTTGTGCACTGGGCCGGGGAGTTAGGCCCATGACGCTCCCCATCACCGTGATGCTGTAGGGTCCCTTGGGGCCGCCGTTGGAAAAGGAACCGGACTCTGCCTGGCGACGGCCGTTGCGTGCGGCTGAGGATGCGCACCTCGCTGGCTTCTTTGGCCGCCTTGAAGGGGAGTGCTTGGAACTTGGCCTGTCCTCGTCCTTGCCCTGGAGCAGCACGTTGTAGCTGCTGGTTGCAGCGTTGAAGAGGTCCTTCAGCACGCTGGAGGAGAGCTTCTCCAGGCACAGCTGGCTGGGGCTGACTGGCTTGTCTGTAGGACTCAGCAGGTGCTTCTTGGACAGCTCCGCCTCGGGCCAGTGGAGCCGCTCTGAAAGCAGACAGGACATTGGGTTAAACTGCGTCTTTTTAAGGATCCCCACCCACAGTACAGGCAGTTCACGGGCAGCCTAATCCTCTTACTAAGACATCTAGCTGGCGAGCTCAGAGCATGAGCAGTGCATTGTGCTAAAAACGGCCTGTCTCGTTCGCTTTCCCGTGTCAGTGAAAGCTCACAAGCAGCCCAGCACGGTTTCGCTACACTGAACGGACTTCAAATGATTGCTTTTCTTCTTGGGCGGATGTGGCAAGTTTCTATTTTAAGGGCTCCACTGAGTTTTCGGGAGCACTGGACGGCCTTTATAATGAAATGATTCTGATAGCTCTGTGCACTAAGGACCACCGTGTCTCCAACGAATGCCCCTTGGGTCCCATCACAGCCAGCTAACGTAGTTCACCGCGACGTGGGCACTGACGCGGAATCTGTGCACCCACGGCTCATGAGATGTACTGGCTGGCGCTCAAATCACTCAACTACAATCTGAGCTTCAACATTTAGTATTTTTAACTGCATCAAAAATTGTGCAATGTTCATTACAGTCAAGTATAACATTTTGATGAGGCAAATGTTTCAAATATTATAAAAATGGTTATTTCTTACTATCAACCATATATTATAAATCAACGATAATATCTGTGCAATATTCATGCCATTTGCTCTCATTCTCTCGCTGTGTATATATCTTTTATTATTTACATTATTTTAAACTTTTTTTTTGCATTCAGCACATCGTCTTGTTTATTAACTGCCATAACCCTTTTGTTATTCTTTAATAATCTTATTTTACTGTGCATCTCAACATTGCCTCGCTGTCTCAAAGGCTTACAATAAATGCACCTTGTAGCTTGAGACGATAAAATGATTTATTTACATGCAATCAAAGAGCAATTCCTTATATTACGAAGTCGTTCTTTATCTGATGTTTCGGGTTTAGGTTTGCATTCATTATAACTATTCATAATTATGAATTATTGCGTTGGTTACTTTAGATTAAATGAAAAAAGTATACATACCGGTAACTTTAATAGATTCGAGCATCATGCTTGTAGAGATCGACCGTAGCCGGTCGCATGTATTTTTCTACAGCTTAAGCAAAACACTGCCGCTCTTAACGTGACCGTAAAATATGTATATTTATCGAAAAACTATCCGACAAAAGAGTCTCGCCGCCGCAGCCGGGCTCCGCCTTCAACAGCCGACGGTGGCTGAATGGCTGTAGTCACAGGTTCCCATTGAGCACAGCCGGTTGCCATGGTAAACAGGCGACGTCACATAGAGACGGGAGCGCGGAGGCGCCTGCGTCACTTCCGGCCTCTGCGACGCGGTCGTAGATTTCAAAACTGCTGGCCGGAAAGCGGACGTGAACGAGTTTTTATCAAATGCAAAGCCTTGGCACAGTCCAACGACATTTTTTTTTTAAAGATTTGCAAAGTCAAAATAATTACTTTTAGGTCTGAAATATTTACACCCTTCATTTCATGAAATGTGGAATATGAAAAGTGATGTGCAGATAATATCTTGTCAAAGCAGCCGAACAACCTTCAAGAAGACGAATCAGGGACAAGCTAAAGCATATGTTCATTATGCATAAATCATATACGTTCCATTGGTCTTACGGTGTTGTGTCTACTCCTGAGAAATATATATTGCGTATGAGAAACGCTAACGCAGAGGCTTTAAAATTATTCTGTGTCGTTGGACTCCGGGGCGGGGCGTGAAAAGCCTGCGAACCTATTTTGCTCCCTCCTATTGGTCGAGGCGCTCGTCAATCGAGCGTCGCGTAGCCGTTGACGCATGCGCAGTGGCGACAGCGCTGAAATTCAAATTTCAACAGATGTTCGCCTGAGTGGACCCAAGGAGAGGTGCGGGCGTCGGCCGAGGAAGAAGACGTGACGCGACGGCACGGAGACGTGAGCGCACCGGTAGAAGACGAACCTTTCATGATAACAAATAAAACATGGACCCATTTACAGAGGTGAGTTCTGAGTATTAACTGTTAGATAGCCCCGTACATGCTGCGGCTAGCTGTTTAGCAACCCAGTCGCACAATGCCTGTATTTTTGCGTGTTATGCCTTTACATTACCCAGTTATTTGTTCTGCTCATTGTCATGTTTAGCCGTGTAAATAAGTCTTCAAAGTTCATTTAACGTATACATCCTATAATTAGCGAGTTAAGAAAGGTTGCAATGTTTTATTAACGGATACTTTGAAGCGTATAAATCAGTACTTGTTTAAAATACATATGTGCATCAGAACGCATCGTTCACGGTTGCTTTATCATAAATATCATATTAATTGTGTTTTATGTATCGAAGAAGCTTTAGACTGCAGTGTCACGTCATCATTGAACAGATATTATGTTTAATGAGCTCCCGCATATATTATTTATGTGTGTTTTATATAATGTCGTTTTTTTTCTCTTTAAATTAAGCTTAGCTGCTTTTTTTTTGGTTTTTGTTTTGAGTAAACTACTTTTATGGGGTAAGGGTGTACTGTTTCAGTCTCCACCAATGGAATTGGAGGCGGGAGGCTCATTCCTGTGGAATGACAGACTCACCAACTGAACTTTTTTCCACGTAGTCCCTGGAAAGTGGCCTCACAGGGCAAGAATTTACAGAGCCTGGTTGTGAGAACGGCCAGTAAATCACTTCTTCCTGCCCTTACTGTCTACACTAGAGACTTTTGTCGCTGTGAAACAGAAATCACATTCTGAATAATAGAATTGTACGAGTGTTCATTTTATATATATATATATATGAGTGTTTTTTTGTTTTTTTTCAGTCCCCTTCTGTTCTCTTCTAATAAATTAGTACCGATGTCACATTCTTGGTGTTGTTGTGTGTTTGCCGTTAGAAACTCCTGGAGCGCACACGTGCACGCCGCGAGAACCTTCAAAAGAAGATCGCCGAGAGGCCTGCGGGAGCCAACCGACAAATGGCAAAGAGACCCAGGGAGCCGCTGGCAGAAGCGAACAGTCTGATTAGAGAGCCGCTCTCTGAAAATGGTGCCACTCCCATAACGCATACTTTTTTTATTTCATTGCCAAAGTAGAAATCTCTTACGTTGTTGTGCATTATTTCTCAGGGTGTGAACTTCCCCTTTCTGTAACCCAGTTGACATTTTTAAGCAATTCTAGAAACTGATACAGCTTTGTGTGTTGAAGCCACACCCCGTAGTCCGGCAGAGATAAGATGCAAATATACTGAGTGATTGTTTAACAATGGAGAATAGGAAATGTCGGATTGCAGAAGGGTTGATGGCCGTTTGTTATGCTTTGTGTTCAGCTCTCCCCGCCACCAAGCCCTCCCCATATAAGCGGCGCTGCTCAGATGAGAACAGCCTGGTGGAGCAAGAGGTGACTCAGCCTAAAGCTGCTCTGGCCACAGACTCTCTCACTGACAAAAAGCCTCCCGTGGCCCCGGCAGCGGTCCGTCACACTCTCGACACGTCCGTGGAGAAAGCAGCAACCCCAACTATGGTTTCTCCGCATCCTGTGGAAGCAGTAAATGTGACCAGAGAGCTTCTGAACAACACGTCCGATGTAGACATGAAGCCTTCTGCTGGCCCTCTGGAGAGGGCCAGAGAGGACCTGGTTCACGGTTCTGCTGCAGCTGCTTCTGGGATGAAGTCTCGTCTACAGAGACTGGCAGATCAGAGGCTCCACTGGGATGCAGCTGGTAGAGACATGCGCATAACAGTCCTGCATTAATTCATCTGCATGCATTACTGCACTCTAACTTTGTATTATTAATAGCAGGTACTGGTGACGTCGTCCCAGATATTGAACCTATCAAGACACAGGAAGTGGTACCAGACCCTGTACTTGTATCATCTGGCACCCCTGTGGGCAGAAAGGGCCGTCTGGCCAATCTCGCTGCCACCATCGGTTCCTGGGAGGATGACCTCAGCCACCCGTCCGTCCTCAGAGACAATGCACAAGGGCAGCCTGGCACCGCCTGCGCTCCTGCCGTGTCCCGCACAGCAACAACCCAGTCCAAACCCAGCCTGGCTGGAGGCCGACAGCCGCCCTTGTCCCAAAGCAAGCTAGCCATTGGAAACCGGCAGGTATGTGCAGACACAATCGCACGAGGCGATCCTGCATGGTCTTATGTAATAATATTTATTTATTTATTTATTTTTCAGGCACCGGTACATTCTCCTGTTAAATCCAGCAGAGTGGTACTGCCGAGTCCTCGGGAGACTGAAGTGCCTGAGCCCAGGCCAGCTCCACAGGAGACCCGCTTGATTAAGAAACCCAGTCCCCCAAAATCTTCAGCTGCACCGACATGCATTCAGAGTCCCCCAAAGGCCAAGGTGCTTTCCAGAGACCGGGATTTGGGGACCAACAATCCAGTCCTCAAACCAAGCCTGCCATGTAAGCCGCTAAGCACAGCGGCCCAGTCCAAGGAGAGGTTCAACCAGGACGCCACGCCTTCACAGGCCAAGGGTTCAGCTGGAACACCAGGTGATTTGCTACGCCTCTTCTGGACTAAAACATATGAAAGCATCATGGTTTATGCATATTAATTGAAATGTTTGATTCTGTCCTGTGGACCAGGCGTGAAGTCGTTCTTGGAGCGTTTTGGGGAGCGGTGCCAGGAGCGCTCCAGCAACAACACCCCATTGGGAGTTTCCCCGGTGGCCACCCCGTCTGGAACCCCCAAAAGCAGACTGGTGCATGAGAGGCTGATGACCATACAGACCACCACAGCGACCGCGGACCTCACCCAGAAGCAGCGACAGGTGAGATTTGCATGGTGCCATTTTTTATTTATTTATTTATTTGTTTGTTTGTTTTTAAATGTGCAGAGGTGTGGCACTGCTTACATCTTGAATTTTCCCATCACAGGAGCGCGAGCTGGAACTGGCACAGGTCCGCAATCGCCACCAGAAGGGAAACATGTGGAAGAACAGGGACAGGCGTGCTGGAAACCGGGTATTTGACCATGTAACCTCACCAAAATGCTGTTTTGCATTTAAGATGATCTATTGATTTATGCAAAATTTAAAACATTTTTTTTAAGGAGCTGAACTCAACTGATGACGCTGAGAGTATCGGGTCTTCTGTTGATGAGTCTACTGTACCTTCTATGGAGAGCTTCAGCACCCTCTCTGAGACAAAAGCTACAGGTGAACGACGTCCCTGGATATTGTGACTTTTAGAAAAGGGCTTTTGTCACCTCCCTGGACTGTTTACGGGTTGATGGGTTATTCAAATGAGGCCTGTGCGTTGCAACAATTCTCCCATTGACACGTCCCTACGACCCCTCTTCGCTCATTCATATTAAATAGCCTCACGCCTCAGCCCTTTTCTCTGCCTGTTTTTGCAACACCGCACCTCTTAATACTAACAACACCTTGATCCATTCAGAACCGTTTAGCATGGAACTCAGCAGCACGTCCGCATCGAGCCCCTTGAAGAAAGTTGAATTCTCCTCGGTCCTGTCTGAAGACATAAAGGAAGACAAAGGTCCGTAAAACTAGATTCCGTTCTCGCTTTACTGCTCTTCCCTGGTTTTCTTTAATGCTTGTTCCATTGCATTCCTGCAGAAGGCGAGGAAGTGCGTGAGAAGGAGGTGAATGTCGATGGCTCCATCAACTCAGAGGTGATCAATGATCTGTTTGACGGAGTTCTGGAGGAAAGCAGTGAGCTGAGTGCTGAAGAAGATGAGGAGGATGCGCTGAACATCTCGTCCATGTCCCTGCTGACCCCTCTGGCAGAGACCGTGGCCTCCGTGGTGAAGAGCCCAGAAAGGATAGCCGTTGTGAGTAGGCAGAGTAGAGGCAGGGTTTTATGGCCTTTTTAGTGAAGCGTGTGGGTTTTGTCTCACCACCAGGTGTCGCTGTCTGCATCGTTTACATTCTGAAAGGAATTTTTGTCCACCTTGTCCACTTCATTGTTAGCCCTTAAATGGTATGGCTATTATTTCCCAGGTGGTCAGTGATGGCCTATAACAGAACCAGCAAGTACTTGTCATCTTATGCCTATAACAGAACACCTAAGGTGCACATGGTCAGATTTGTGAAAACACACTTTTAGCAATGTTCACTGGTTTTCGTGTCTTATGTAATTTCATTTTGTGGTCTTTTAATTAATTATTATTTTGCTTTTGTTGTAGTTTTAGAAATATCACACATCAATGTTTGTCAGTTAAGTCTTTAAACAGAATTTGAATACAATAATTTTTTTTTTATTACCTGAATATCTGACCTACAACTCATATTTTTCTACACAGACTTCAACCCCAGCAAGCTCCTTCTGTGAGAAGAGCGCCAACCCTGAGGGCGTCAGCAAGCCCAGTAGGTTCCAGAGGGCCCGAATGTTGCGTTCCGGGTCGTCAGATAATCTGGATTCTGCTGATGATGGACGGAACCTCCTGTACAGGTGGATACCCCACTTATGATGAATTTGTCAAGCACTCTTCAGGAGCAGTTTAGTGACGTCATCTTTTCTCTTTTTTTTTTTTTTATATATATGCCAGTATTGACGCATACCGGTCAACCAGGGTTAAGGAGACGGAGCGGCCACATGTCAAACAGGTGATTGTTAGGAAGGAGGATGCACTGCAGAGGATGGAGGAGCCCCGAGGCTCTGGTCACCTGACTACTAAACAGAAGTTGAAGGTGAGAATCAGACAGGATTTTGTCCAAATACACACTTCCTGTTCTGATTATGTACTTCAACTGCGACAGAAGACTAAAATAGGCTAATGCAATTTAATTTGCAGCAAAAACTAGAAACAAATCTTAAGTCACAGCCTATGTAGTTACACCAGTACATCATTCATTGAAATGCATCCTGAACCACCACTAAAATAAAATGAAGCAGAATGTGAATGTTAAGTGAAGTTAAATAATATAAAATGAATTACCATGTAGAGATTACAACTAAAGTGCATTGTGCCTAGATTGTGTAGTAGTGATGGGATGTCCTGGTTAAGCATCCTTAAACCTCACATATATGCATATTTTTGTATTAAAAATTAAGTGTAGTTGTATGGAAACCTTTTTTATGCATATACCCTCAGATTTCTCTGTCTTGGCCCCTCAGTGGTGGAATGAACTTCCCCTCGAGGTCATAACAGCACAGTCACTGAGCATTTTTAAACGGCAGCTCAAGACCTTCCTCTTTAGAGAATATTTAGATGAACTTGTAACCTTCTTATTGTCTGACTTGTATATAGAAACTACAACATAGTGAATAAAAAGAATGTATTCATAGTTGGGGGTCCCAGTAAACCAGAATTGATCACTTCTTTGATTGTAACATGGAAACACATTGTAAGTCGCTCTAGATAAGGGCATTTGCCAAATGCCTTAAATGTAAATGTCGTTGGTCTAGTTGTCCAGTGGTATTCACCAGAAGTGACTGAACAAACAACTTGAGAATTTGGGTTGTGTCGCAGGTCCTGGCCAATGAGCTCAACCTGCAGCAGACTGTGATCCACCAGGCCAGTCAGGCGCTGAACTGCTGCACTGATGAGGAACACGGAAAAGGCTCACAGGTAGAGGCCGAGGCGGAGAGGCTGCTGCTCATCGCCAGTGAGTAACACGTGTATACACACACACACATGCAGTGTGTGTCTAAACGCTTTCTAATTGTCGCTGCTCCTCTGTTACTTTCCTGCCGTTGTTGACATACGTGTGGATTTGGATTGTTTCCTGTCCAGCCGAGAAGAGGGCCGCGCTGAAGGTCGAGCTGGATCGCCTGAAGGTAGATGGCCCTGGCGCTCAGAGGAAGGCTCCCACTGACTCCAAACAGCAGGCGGACTCCTCCGCCTCCAAGGGCTCCATCTCTCTTCATGAGCTGCGCCTGCCGCTCAAAGCCGACTTCGTCTGCTCTACTGCGAACAAGCCTGGTATTAACCTTCGGCCTAACGGGTAACTGTCCCCCGGCACCCTCGTCTCATTTTCTAATGACTTTTTTTTTTTTTTCCCATTCCTTCCTAATCCCTGCAGATTCCGGCAGCCATTTTTTCTTTGTAATGATTCGTGCCGGAGCAGAGAACATGGTGGCTACGCCCCTGGCCAGTGCACGCAGTGGCCTCAGTGGAGATGCTCTGACCTTCTCCACAAAGTTCACACTGTGAGTCGGTTTAGAAACTTGCCACGTTTTAACCAATAAAAAAAAAGTTACATCACACTGTCTCTGATTTCCAGAAAGATAATCTGCTTTAACTTGCAGGCCTGATGTCTCCAGTGACTTTGAGATCGATGTCGAAGTCTTCTACCTTGTAAGTAAAACCGTGAAAATCTAAAGGAGTCCGGGATGTCCGGATTATTCTAAATGTATTAATCGTTCTAGGCACAGAAGCGTGAACTCTGTCCCGATAAGCGGAAGAAGCCCAACAAGTCAAAGGTACACTGTGTGTTCTGTGCTGTGCAAATGATTATATATACACGTTTAATTTACATTTTGAGATTAAGCACTGTGTTCAGATGCTCCTGTTTCAAGGTTTCCGTGCCTTTGAGGAGCCATTTTCACGGGTACGCAGTACCACTTCCTGTGCCCTTCACGTGGTGTTTGTCACCCATCAGCTATTAAAAGGCAGAAAATTACACCAGAATACAATGATTTTATTCATTTTTTAATTGGTGGACTGGTACACTGGACCAACTGTCACAGGGTTGTGTTGTGGAGGGATGGGGACGTTAATGAAGTTCCTACTGTTAGAATGTTAATTATGTGTCTTCTAATTCAAGCTTGTTCTGTCCTAGGCAATCACTCCAAAGCGCTTCCTTGCCATTACGGTAAAATTCAACCTAATTTCTTTAGACACTATCTGTTCTTGCAGTCAGTTTTCTAGTTCTGCGAGTTAGAAAATTTGGCTTTTAAAACTTCTGTCCAGCAAAGTGCTTTTAAAGGTTTGTTCTGCGCTTATAACTTGTCATATTTTCTCAAGATGTTTCCTCTCTAAATAAAAAAAAAAAAAATTTATGTATTAAACAAGACCATAAAACTATTACATGTCAAGTGCAGCAGATAAAGCTGCTGAAAGTGCTCACTGCGTGATAAATCCTGCAGTTTATCACATATAAAATGTTTCAGGTTTTATTTATTTTAAAAATGACATGTCAAATTTGTTGCAGTTGAAGTGACTATGTTGTTGCAAGTGAGAAATTGATTGGTGTATGTGATGCGTACATTTATCAGACTCCCTTATCCAGAGCGACTTACAATCAGTAGTTACAGTGTCACCCACTATGCTACTACCACCCTACATTTAATTTTGTCTGACTGGCAAACATAATTATAAACATAATAACTACATTTACACTTTTTTTTTTTTATTACAGAAGAGTAATCTACAGACTCCTGGTAAGGATGCATTACCATGTATGAGTACCATGAGTAGTAGCCTTAATTGAGATGCTAATATAAACTTTACTTAACTGTTTGCCTCACACTGAGTCGACTGCACCTTAACTTTCGTTGTTTCTTGAAGTTCCAATGATTATAAAGCTTTCTTATCTTATAACCTTCACTGCTTCTCTTTTCTTAGTGATGGCAAGTCCCGGAGGACCAAACGCGGTCCGCACCAGCAACTTTGTGCTTGTGGGATCTCACAGGTTAACGCTGGCTTCTATTGGGAAGAATAAATTTCCCCTGGAGAAGGTAAAAAAAGAAAAAACTACTAATAGTACCACTGCCATCTTTTTCCATTTTCTCAATCATTCGTTTTTCCTATTTCTGAATGCAGAGCATTTTCCCTCTTTGCACACCCCTCGTCCTTCCCTTCATGGAATTTAACACCCCTGTGCATAACTTACATTAATCTTGTAGAGATAGTAAGACGTTTGCAGGCCTCCCTGACTTTTTAGTCCAGTCTATCATATAGACTGGATTCTCTGTATCTCTGCGCCACATGTAACTCTCACATGCACCCGTTTCTCTCTTTTAGATCAAATTTGAAGGCAGTGAGAGAGAGCTGCTCAGTGACATGTTTCAGAACAAGGTTGCCACACGTCTACTTCCCGTCTTACCACAGACTGGCTTTATTTATGCACGTTTATCTATCTTCACAGTACTAACGGTTTTGTGTGTGCATGTAAAAACTTGGGCAAACCAGTTTTGCCGGACTGGATTTAATCGTTTGTAGCTGAAATCTGTTAACAACCCTCTCATCCTCACTAACTCATTCACATTCATAAATACTATCCATCATTTCTGCCTAATCACGTGTCCAATACGAGGCTCGGGAAAGTTTGTTTCCAACCCTGTGTTATTCCTCTGCCCTTTTAAGGTGCCCTTCCTGTGTCCTCTGGAAGGTCACATCTACCTGAAGATGCAGTGTGAGGTGGGCTCCCGTGTGGAAGAGAAGGGTTTCTTGGTGAGTTGTAATCACTGGAACTAAATCTGTCATTTAGGTGCTAAATGCATAAGATTAAGAGACTTTTTTTTTTTTTTTTTTTTTAAAGACTATGTTTGAAGATGTCAGTGGGTTTGGAGCCTGGCACCGCAGGTGGTGCGTCCTCTCAGGATACTGCATCGCCTACTGGACCTACCCAGATGATGAGAGGCGCAAGGTGGGTGTTTTCAGGTGCTCTGTCCTACTCGCGGCTAATATAGAGACTAACAGATAATTTTTTTTTCCTTTATGAAATGCACAGAATCCAGTGGGTCGCATCAGTCTGGCAAACTGCACGAGCCGCAAGGTGGAACCAGCCAACCGGGAGTTCTGCGCCAGGCCCAACACATTCGAGCTGATCACAGTGAGACCGCAGAGAGACGACGACAAGGAGACTCTAGTCAGCCAGTGCAGGGATACTCTATGTGTCACCACGTAAGTATAAACAGGTTCTCTAATTTCCTGTCAAGTCCCAAAGCTTCCTGTTATGAGCAGTGGTGGCCTAGGGGGTAAGTTAGCTGACTCGTTACCTGAAGGGTTGCGGGTTCAAATTCCAAGCTGCCAAGGTACCACCAGAGATAAAGGCACGGTCACCACACACTGCTCCCTGGGCGCCTTACATTTACATTTACAGCATTTATCAGACGCCCTTATCCAGAGCGACTTACAATCAGTAGTTACAGGGACAGTCCCCCCCTGGAGCAACTTAGGGTTAAGTGTCTTGCTCAGGGACACAATGGTTGTAAGTGGGATTTGAACCTGGGTCGTCTTGTTCATAAACCTTTTGTGGCTTCCTTGCCCAGGGTGTTGGGTTAAATGTGCTGCAGTGGATGACTTTGACCATCAGTCCATCAGTCAAATGTTACATGCAATACCATACACAACATGTACACCAGTGTCATTAAAATACTAGTTAGGAGCAAAGTACTAGAACGTGGCATATTTGGCATGGGGTAAAATATTTTAATTTACCTGTAAGAAGCGAATATTACAAAGTTACACTGTAATTTTAAGAATTTGTGCTTTTAAAAATCTTTTCATATTTAGCACTTTCTTTTCATCTGAATAGTAACTGGCTCAGTGCAGACACTAAGGAGGAACGTAACCTTTGGATGCAGAAGCTCAACCAGATCCTGGTGGATCTGCGGATGTGGCAGCCAGACTCCTGCTACAGACCTCTGTGAGCACACCCCCTTTTGGACCGGAGGACCAATGACAAGTTGGCCTTGAGCGCCAAGCGAGCAACGATATTGACTCAGGGGTGAAGTGCAATAAAAGAGAATATTTTACAGTCCGTTTACAGTTGTGTTCTAAAGATAATAGGAGACATATAAAGCCATGCGCTCAGTATTGTAGAGGGCTAAGGACAAATTTTGTTCGCAATCATTTAAGACAATTTTTTTTTTTCTTGTCCTTCTAATGCTTACGATATAAAACTGAACCGGTTCATTATATTCTCTTATTTTGATTATAAATATTTCCTAGACTAATGCAATGGGGTTCATATAGAAAGTTTTAAAAGTAATTAGCAATAATTTTCCAAATATTCAATTTAAGGGACCGCTTAGACTATACTAAACCACGCTGCGTCCTTTTTTCCTTTTCCTACCATTTGAGAATTACAGTGGGGGAAATCTATATATTCTGAGAGGTTGTATTTATCATGTGCCATAAATAGAAAACCTCCAAGCTGATAGCGCGCCTATCACTGAGAGACTTTTAATGTTGTGTGTGTTTCTGTAAATGTCTGTGTGTTTGAGAATTTGATTTATTGATTTAAATGGTTATTGCTTGCTACCTTCATTCAAGTGGATAATCTGTACAAGTTTTTCTTTTTGCTATTGTGATGAAAGCTATAAGCAGGTCTTTTTTTTTTTTTTTTTTTTTTCCCTTTATCCCCCCCCCCCTTCTTTTGAGGTGGTACAAGCTTGACATTTTTCAGCTCTGCCATGGTTTCCTCTGTATTTACACTAAAACAGGAATGCACTTTGCTTGGCTGAAGGTCTGCATTATTTGGATTTTACACATGTTTGGTTTTTGATCTTTTATTATTATCATATACACTGCAGTCTTCCACTGTCTAGGACTCCTTCATTTTTGTAGCTCATCATTAACCTCAATTTTGAAGCACTCCGACTCGGCGTGTCAAAAGGTCTCTGAAGAAATTACATAAATAAATGCCGGCTTTAACCAAACTGGCCTTGGTCTCGTTCTGTGGAGTGGCTGGGTGTTCATGTCAAGAGGTGAGATATTTTAGGTGTTATTTGACATGTATAATTGTAATAACCAAAAGATTACTGAATACTTTTTTTTTTATTTTTTTTTTTATAAATATTACATGCCAAAATTATATTATATCTGCAGTCTGTTGGGTAAGATAAACATTCACAGCATCAACATCAGGAAAAAAGAGCAGAACACAACATATGACAAAGCTGACACAGTTAATATGCAAATCCACTGTGGAGGGTGCTGTTCTAGGGCAAGTGATATAACTAGCATAAAAATATTGCTGATAAAAGTCATGACATTTGGACATATGCTACCATGTGTTCTATGTAGGAGGAGTTTTAGCCATTCTAGCTCCACCTACCATCTGATTACTGTCGCCACAACATACAGTACAGGCCAAAACTAATGTGGATTTATGTACTTAACAAAAAGTGGAGACCTGGCCTCCACAGTCACCGGACCTGAACCCAATCCAGATGGTTTGGGGTGAGCTGGACCAAAAAGTGCTAAACACCTCTGGGAACTCCTTCAAGACTGTTGGAAAACAATTTCAGGTGACGACCTCTTGAAGCTCATCGAGAGAATGCCAAGAGTGTGCAAAGCAGTAATCAGAGCAAAGAAACTAGAATATAAAACATGTTTTCACTTATTTCACCTTTTTTTTTGTTAAGTACATAACTCCACATGTGTTCATTCATAGTTCTGATGGGGCAGTGGTGGCCTAGCGGTTAAGGAAGCGGTCCCGTAATCAGAAGGTTGCCGGTTCGAATCCTGATCCGCCAAGGTGCCACTGAGCAAAGCACCGTCCCCACACACTGCTCCCCGGGCGCCTGTCATGGCTGCCCACTGTTCACTCAGGGTGATGGGTTAAATGCAGAGGGCAAATTTCACTGTGTGCACCGTTGGCTGTGCTGCTGTGTATCACATAATACAATCACTTCACTTTACCAATGTAAATGGTCATGAAAATAAAGAAAACACATTGAATGAGAAGGTGCGTCCAAACTTTTTGGCCTGTACTGTATTATATAAAATGTCCCCCATTTCCTTTGTGGATAATTTGCACGGCCCCCCCGGAAGTCCCCGAGGAACGAATCTTCAGAATGAAGCCTGGCTGCGTGATGACTCTTCCACTTTTTGAAAAAAAAAAAAAAAACAACAATCTTTTTATGCCGAAAGCGTTATAAATCTGTCGCATGTAGAAATGTTCAGATTAATGTGAAGTCACCGTGACTGTCATCGTTGTAACTAAAGTCCGGAGCTTCTTAGGTAACAAAACGAGTCTCTCCTGACGAAGATTCGACTCGCAACGTTGCTCGACTCGGTTTGCTGATGCAATCGGAGCGGCTCTCCTCTCTCCTCTCCTCCTCCATCCAGCACCAGCAGCCCGCAAGCAGCCTGTTTAACTCTCTCGCCAACGGTAAATACCCCATCCTGCTCTTCAATGTGACGTTTAAAAATATACACATATACGTATTTTACCGCAAACGGCGCCACGTTTAAAAAAAAAAAAAAAAAAAAAACGCGACTTGTATAAAAGCGACCGGCTGCGGTTTGGTCGCCGAGTATCGCAACCACGACAATGTAAACCTTCCATCCTCATATTCCCTGTTACTTTTAAACAGAAACGTGGACATAAATACACGCTTAGCGTTAGCCCGCTAGCCTCGTTCGAGCGAATTAATCGATACGATTGTTGGCGATTCACGGCGATCGGCACGTAATTCCACCTGCTCTGGAGTTTTAAGGGAATCCGGAGTTTACACCAGGTTGTCGTGGTTTCTTGATAATCCTTCGATAAGATTTCGGAATTATTAACACGAGATCTTAAACGTGACGCACGCTCCTGTCTGTCGTTCTTCTTTTTTTTTTTAAACCAAAAACATGTTAAACATGATTTTTTTTGTCGAAGGGTATTTTAATCATTTGTATTTCTGACAATTCCATTATCAAAAAAGTTTACTTAGTTTTGGTATTAGGGTGTTAGGGTGGAACAGCAGGGACAATTAATTTGTTAATTGGATCTGTTCTGAGGAACTGGGTGGTTTTGTGTCTTTAATTCACATCATAAACGAATGATTAATGTTGGCGTGTGGTGTGTGTCCCAGCTCCAGTATGTGTGGAATATGGGCCCTGTTCGGCAGTGACGAGTGCCTGTCGGTGCAGTGCATGAGCGCCATGAAGATCGCCCACCGCGGCCCCGACGCCTTCCGCTTTGAGAACGTCAACGGCTTCACCAACTGCTGCTTCGGCTTCCACCGCCTGGCCATCGTGGACCAGCTGTACGGCATGCAGCCCCTGCGCATCAAGAAGTTCCCGTACCTCTGGCTGTGCTACAACGGCGAGATCTACAACCACTGCAGGGTTCGAATTTCGACCTGCTTCTGTACCAAGCAAGAACTTTTGTACAGTTGCATTAATGTCACTTTTCCAGAGTCACTTACAATCAGTAGTTAGAGGGTCATTCCCACTAGAGACACTCAGGGTTAAGTGTCTTACACAATGGTAGTAAGTGGGGTTTGAACCTGCAACTTTGTGGTCTTCTGGTTGATAGGTGAATTTCTCACATGCGTAGCTACTACCACCCTGTGGTCAATTCCATATGGCAGACATTCAGTTTATCTTAAAAAAATGGCATTATCGCCATTAATTCTGATTCACTTTACGTGTGTTTCTAGTGCTTTATTCATAACACATACACATGCAGGTTAAATAATACGATTTAATTAGAATAAATGCTTCCTACTAGAATTTGTTGTACATTTTTGGCATGGACCCAAAACTAGGTCAGAATAATTTTTCCCTCATTATATTGTAAACATTTCTAGTAAAAGTTTACGTTGAACACGTGTTCGAGGAGCGCTGTTGGAATGAAAAGGGACGTTTTTGTTCGCTCCACAGCTGAAGGAGCAGTTCCAGTTCGACTACCAGACCAAGGTGGACGGCGAGATCCTGCTGCACTTGTACCAGCGCTTTGGCATCGAGGGGATGGCGTCGCTCCTGGACGGGGTGTTCGCCTTCGTCCTGCTGGACACGGCCAACAGGAAGCTGTTCCTGGGCCGCGACACGTACGGCGTGAGGCCGATGTTCAAGCTGTTGACGGAAAACGGCTTCCTTGCCGTGTGCTCCGAAGCCAAAGGTGCACGTTTTCAAGGTCTCAAAAACTTTTTTTTATTTTGTGATTTAAAAAGAGGGTTGACTTATCGATACATTTTTTTTTCTAGGACTAACACAGGTTTCGCACTCCATGCCGTCCCAAGCCAAGATCGTCCCCTTCCCTCCTGGCCATTTTGAGGTGTTTCATCTGAAGCCCAGCGGCAAGGTGGAGTCTGTTCAGCTGGACCGTTTCCACTGCTGCACGGACGAGCCGCAGCACGCCGCGTACGCCAGCGTCCAGACGCTCCGCTCTGGTGAGCTTCCTGTTTCTATATGGATGTGGGCGGTACTAAAACAGGCAACTGACGGACAAACCGGGACAGAAGTTCAAGTTTACACACATATGAATGTCTTATTAGGCCCAAAAAACATCCCCAATTGTCATCTTCTCATGATAAAACTGGACACAAAGCGAACCAATTTCATGTAAAAAATGAGCAATGTGTTTGTCGGATCAAACGGCCGAAGGGTTAAAAAAAAAAACGTGTATTTTGGCAGATTTCGATTTGGAGACGGTGAAAAGCAACATCAGGATTCTCTTTGAGAGCGCGGTGCAGAAACGGCTCATGGCTCACCGGAGGATTGGCTGCCTCTTGTCAGGTGTTGGGGACACGCCCGTTTCGACGACGCGTAACATTAAAAAGTTGGTTGGCCTGGTCTTCATGTTCGCCGGTGTTCCTGTTCATCAGGCGGCCTGGACTCCAGTCTGGTTGCCGCCATGTTGGTCAAATTGGCCAAGCAGGAGGAGCTGAGATATCCGGTCCAAACGTTCGCCATCGGGGCGGAGGACAGCCCGGACCTTCTGGCTGCCCGAAAGGTGAGGCCCTACCTGATGGCCGAGGGCTTGTTTCCGGACCGGTCCTCACCCGTTTTTTTTCCGGTTGGACAGGTGGCTGCCTACATTGGTAGTGAGCATCATGAGGTGAACTTCAGCCCTGAGGAGGGCATCAAGGTGGTGGAGGAGGTCATCTTTCACCTGGAGTCTTATGACATCACGACAGTGAGAGCCTCTGTTGGTGAGATATTTTAAATACAAGCCGTGTTCTTATTATGATTATATTCGCATGTCTGTAATAAAGATAGCGTCTAGTGATCTTGTTTAGGTTGTCTGCATTCCTCTTCCTCCCGATTGACTGCTTTGAATGGCCCTGAATTCCTGAAAGATTAGAGGGTTTTTGTCGGACCTAATGCTGCCTGTGAAAACGCCTCATCAGCACCAGACTGATGGAAAAGCGAACATAGTCACGTATCTTGGGATAAATGCCTTTTTCAGACTGTTTCGGGAAGCATATCATAGCATACGATATCAACATTTTTCAAATAGAATGAAGTATCAAGTTTATCAAGTGACCAAATTATCTTAATTTAATTTACGTCGCCCCCTTGTGGTCTGTGAAAGCTATTATTCCAAACTAGACCAACTGGAAACCCATCTGATGGAGCACAAATTTACATATTTTACAGCATTTAAATGTAAGTGACATTTTCCTCCAGAGTGACTTACATGAGTAATTAAAAATGTCCATTATTGAAATCCTTAATTTTTGTCCTTTCTTTAATAAATAGGCCTTTTTAATCTGAGTATTTCCTAAAAAGGGAAAGTGGCTAATGTAGTGACATCTAGTGGTTTCATTTCACCACCTGGTCTCCAAGACAGAGAAGAGTCTAGATGAATGCTTTCCTGGTACCTTGAGAGACGTACCGGTGGAGCAGTGCCGGAGGATCGGAGAGATTGAGGTGCAGAGCGAGGAGGTAGGAGGGGGGGCTGATCCTTCCTTGGCTTTGTAGGCCAGCATCAGTATTTTAAACAGGAAGCCAGTGGAGAGAACGCAGCAGTCGAGGAGTGTTGGAGAATTTGGGAAGGTTGGATCAGATGGAGAGTTTGAGTAGTGCTAAGAGGAAGAGCAGCCAGGGTAGAGATTGGACATATTATTCAACTGTAGGCTCATTTTAAAGCATTGATATATTTAGGAAAGTAACCTCTGCATTTTTCCATGTTTCCACAGGCATGTATCTCGTGTCTAAGTACATCCGTGAAAAGACAGACAGCGTGGTCATCTTCTCTGGTGAAGGGTCTGATGAACTCACTCAGGGCTACATCTACTTTCACCAGGCATGTAAACATCACTGCATCATCACTGCATGCTGTTACGCCTTTACAACGGTGCACAATGCACTAGTTATTCATCCAACCGGGCAAAAATCATTCAGAAATGTCCTTTTTTTTGTGCATTAAAACACATCAGAGAGGGCGGGATGGGGCGTTGTTTTTAATCAACAAAGTTTACGATGAAATATCTTTGTCAACTAACCATTTTGGCTTGATGACGAGACAAGACAGAAATGCTGGTCATGTGACGATAACTATAACGAAATTTTGCAATATTGTTGAATAATAATAATGAGACTAAAACGTTATATCGCGGTTTCTGTTTCCCTAATCTCACATCACGTCACACAGATGATGACGCTTCTGCAATATGCAATTGCGGCATTAATTAGACTTAAGAATACTTCTGAGCAGATGCCTGGAAGAAAATGACGACATGATCTATGGACGCACTTTCTTTACAATGAAGTGGTACAGAGAACAGAATGTGCCTAAGAAATCACAGGGCGCAAAACATCAGGTTGGAGTCCAAATAGATCCTTGTCCACTTATATCTCCCTTTTTAGCAATATGTTTGACTCGGGTAATGATCAAGATGCTGTACTACAAATTTCCAAAAGTCCTTTTCAGGTGGCTGTAGGCAGACATTGGATTTTACTTCTTGTGTTTTATCTTCATTTTCTCGGACTCGATAAAATATTTGCTCATTCCTACAACGAAGCAGTCAAATTCGCACTAGTACAGTGTCTCGACCACATCATTCTTTCAATGATTATGGAAAAAAACAAGGAAGTGTCCGTATGACCGTACGCCTTTAAACGGCGGCGTGTGTTCTGTAACAGAACGCAGATTGGACTTGTGTGTAGTTTTTGTGTGAAGGTCCCCTGATGCTGATGGCGTTTGTGCGGTACAGGCCCCATCCCCTCAGGCAGCCGCGGAGGACAGCGTTCGGCTGATGAAGGAGCTCTACATGTTCGACGTGCTGAGGGCCGACCGCACCACAGCGGCTCACGGGTCAGTCACCGAACCCCGTCCCCCGTCCCCCCGTCCCTCGTCTGTACCCCTCCTCTCATCCCCTGCCTCTTATCAGGCTGGAGCTCAGGGTGCCTTTCCTGGACCACAGGTTCAGTGCGTACTACCTCTCTCTCCCCGAGGAGCTCCGTGTGCCGAAGGTAAGACCCTCCTCTCCTCTACTAAATACTTTTTACACATACGGCAAGATGACAGATGTAAAAGAGTAAAATGTGTAATGGACATGATGGCAAGCCGAGGTTCCTTTATTCATCTTTTTTACAGATTTTGCTCGAGGTTGTGGATGTTCAGTCTGAACACATGAAGTTTTAAATGAAGTTTGCGTTAAAGTTGCATCTTTTGACCGGAGTTTTAGGTTGTTTTATCAAATGTAAAGAAAATCCGTAAATTCACTTGATCGAGATTCCTGGTTGCCCTTGACGTTTTTCAGATTTGTGTGTGATTTCGTCTCGTCAGGACGGCGTGGAGAAGTTCCTGCTGAGGGAATCCTTCCGAGGGACGAACCTGATCCCCGATGAGATCCTGTGGAGACGGAAGGAGGCCTTCAGCGATGGAGTGATGTCGGTGAAGAAGTCCTGGTATTCCAGCCTCCAGGATCACATCGAGTCTGAGGTATGGCTGGAATATCTCGGCGCGTTTTAACGTACGCTTCGCTTGCTTACCGTGCCTCAATTTCCCTCCAAAGGTGAACGACAATCTGCTTGTCAAGGATTCCCACCGGTTCCCCTTCAACCCCCCGAGAACAAAGGAGGCCTACTTCTACAGGCAGATCTTCGAGAAGCACTTTCCGGGCCGCGCCGACTGGATCAGCCATTACTGGATGCCCAAGTGGATTGAAGCCACCGATCCGTCAGCCAGAACTTTAGCCATCTACAAGCCCGACAAGGATGAGTGACATGGTACCTCACCCATCCCACCCCCCAAAACCCCAACGAGATGTCAGCACCTCAAAAAAGCAAAAAAAACATAGTTAAGTTAGAGTTAGTCTAGTTAGAAGAAATTAGGCCAGGTTTGTAATATTTAAAGTTTAGAGTTCCTGAACTCGATCAGAATACAGTGAAAATTGGTCATGGGCAACATTTGAATAATTTGAGACCCTGGATTTTGGATTTGCCATAAGCCATAACTGTCAAAAAAAATTGCTTAGCTTTTTGAATTATGATAAAAATCTGACCCTTTCCTACTGTTTCACATTTTATTTGAGTAAAATTCATACAGATTTCCTCTCAGCACTTATGAAAGTGAAAGAAAGGGAAAGTGAAGTGATTGTCATTGTGAAACACTGCATCCGGAGTCGGCCCGTGCCACGCCTGTGTTCAAAAGTGTGATGCCGCTCCTCATGTTCTTATTCGTTATTATACGTTGGATGCTGAAACTACCGATTGTAATTGTAATGATCTGGTATTGCAGGATCTCATCTCAGGTCAGGGCCGACACATTAACACTTGAAACGGGTTTACTTAACATATGCTACATGTTAGGGAAGTTTTTAATCAGCAACTATCTGTGCAGGATTGTAGATAATATATGTGCTGTGATGCAATGCAACTTACTAAAAACAAAATTATAACCTGCTTGTAATGTGAATTAAATGCGAGAATCACTTTTTTTTTAAATATTAGATTATATTTGCAATGAGACACTGCTGCATTTCTTCTGTTTCTGTTGGAAACATTACCTGAAATATTAAAGACGTCTCTTTCCATCTGAGTCACGAATATATATCTTTTTTTCAATGTGATATGCACAGATACACAAAGATAACACACAAATGGTGGGGATCCTTCTACCTGTGCCGTGGTGCTTCGTGTAGCTACTGTAACACAGCGTATCTCGCTGCACCACCAGGGGGCGCTGTTGGCCAAGGAGGGGAAAGTGAAATAAAGAATGGAGAGTTCCACTAATAAAGAAAATAATTTTAATATGTTCAATTTGTCTTTTTTTTCTTTCTTCTTTGAACGACATAGTTACACCCACACACACACACAAACACACAGTACAATCAGCTCTGGATGAAAACATGCCCCCGACTGTCAGGCGCCCTCCGTGTATTTTACGGCACAATTAGTGGATTAGAAGAGACCTAAGAGGCACTATGCGATGGGGTCGTTCTGGCAGTGCAACTTCTTCTTTTACCGCTACATCAAACACAGAATCGAACTCAGCGGTTTATTCCACTTTTACAACAGACTGTACATGTCCTGGGAAAAATAAATACACGAATGAATAAATAAATGAACAGGTGAACAAAGCCAGCCTGCGTTGGACAGACGAATGGACGAGCAGCGGGCCTGGCGGCGGCGGAGGGTGGGGGGGGGGGGGTCTGTTAACGCCGCTTTTCCAAACTCTGTACTGTGCTCCACTCATAGGAACCTGGGAACAAAATGAACATACATTCATACGACACATCACCCCTAACAATATCATGCACTGTTGTGTAGGGTGGTAGTAGCCTAGTGGGTAACACACTCGCCTGTGAACCAAAAGACCCGGGTTCAAATCCCACTTACTACCATTGTGTCCCTGAGCAAGACACTTAACCCTGAGTGTCTCCAGGGGGGGGCTGTCCCTGTAACTACTGGATGTAAGTCGCTCTGGATAAGGGTGTCTGATAAATGGCATAAATGTAAATGTAATGCACGAAGCTGCAGGCAATTTTATTACTGCATCAAACCCCTGCACGCCAAACATGGATCAAATGTTGATTTACCTAAAGCATTTATTGCTGAATTTCCTTCAATAACATGATGAGCATGGAGAAAAGGACTTTCTATGAGCAGAAATACATTATTGTTCTCCGTCTGTAGACTTTTGTGCGTAGGAGATCACGTCGTTCAAGCGAAAGCGACGTGATTGTCATTGTGAGACACGGCAGCACAGCACACGGTGACACTTCTAACCATCACCCTTAGCAAGCGGTGGGCGGCCACGACAGGCGCCCGAGGAGCCGCGCACGTCTCTACATATCAACACCAACGTTATTACCACGTTCAATTTTTAATGACCAATATTCGGGTGTCTAGACACATTGAGACGGTCCCTTCACTGTTCCTGTTGGAAAGATGAAGAAAAACTTTTCTGCATTCTTTGCACAGTGCCGTATGTAAACCTTGGTGCCATTGCATGTCATGATGATGATGTCAGTCCATAAGTATATTCAGATGCCTTGGTGACAATAAAGGCGCTGCAAAGTACACTTGCCTGGTTCCTCTTGGCCCCTCTTTCCCATTAGTCCAACGAAAGAATTGATTTTATGCCCTGTAGAAAGACACACGTGGCTTTAGGGTGATAGTGTTCAGATTTGAGCAGAATGTGGAATGTAGACAGCGTGATATCCGAATGATGTTGTGGGTGCCGAGTCTAGTAATCGCAGTAATTAACTAATCTTGGAAATCCCTCCACGTTTCTTATCTGTGCTTTTATTCGAATACGTAACTCCACCGAGGCAGACATAAAGCAGGATAAAGCATTAGAATGGCATGCAAAATCTTTCTGTGGAGCTATAAATAAATAAAAATCTGCTGTTCTCAGTATTAATTATGACCAGAAGGGGGCGCCACCACCTTTTCTGTTAATTAAACCACAAAGACCAACATTATTAAGACAGCCTATTTGCCAATTGTCCATAAACTGTATATGTTGAGATGAGTGGCGAATATTAACCAATCAGGCAGCCGACAGTTAAGACTATAATATGTTCATGGTTGACGCGCTCGGGTCTTAAATCATAGGTGTCATATGTAATTGAATTGAGTGAGAATGTGTAGGGACTTTTTTTCACAACATATCGTACCGTACACTTACTTTTTCGAGTAATCTGTGGGTTAGCTGTCAGAGACAAAAGAAACAGGAAATTAATGATCTTAAAAAATTAATAACCACAATGACAACAGCAAAAAACAGCAATCCTTGCTGTCCTTATGTCATTATTCAGCTCAACATACATTCGTAATGTGACAGCAGGTCTCCTGCTTGAAAAAACGTGACTCGTGGTAGAACAGAGATGTGTGTAATGCAGTATATAGAAAGTACATAAAAGCGATCATATTTAATCATCTGTTAGGTTTAAAACACGGGTCCCAGGTGACCCCGATGGACCCACCCACATGTGACCCAGGTGACTGTCCCACAAAAAGCTCCTTCGCAACCCATGTGGAGACCACCCCATGCCCCTGCGCCAGAGGATCCACCCACGGGGAGCCACGCCCCAGAATCAGAGCCATAAAAAAATTTGATCCATTTAAGGATGAAAGAGAGGAGAGTAATGATTAGCGTGTTACCGTGACAACCTGCTTCTCTTTCATATAATTAAAACAACAGATCACAGATCGCATTTTTCCTGTTCCAGTCATTTTAGTCATGCCCAGCCCCCCCCCCTCTTTATTTATATATATGTATATGTGTGTGTGTGTGTGTGTATATATATATACACACACACACACACGGTGCGCTGTGCGTAAATGGAGACCCCCGGGGACACCGAGGCGCTGATGCGCGCATGGATCTTACCCGGCGAGCGCTTCCCCATCAGCCCGAAGAACTGGTGCGGCCGCGGCTTTCTGGTCATTCTGCGCAGCATCTCTCTGAAGGAGTCGGCGGGAAGCCACTCGTCCTGCGAGCAAATTAGATCAACCGAACACGAAGCGCCTCATTAGATTTGCGCATTTGCGGGCCAAATAGTCTTGTTTTTGCTCCGATGTTGGACTACGGGTAAAGTCACCCCCCCGCCTGGTCGGAATCGGTCGGAAGAACGACTCCGAACTCCCGACTTGGCGGCAGGAAAGAGCCCGGATGCTGATGTCCAGCCCGCAATGTCCCACGGGAGAAATTAGCGCCACTCTGGACACCGCAGTGATTTTACAGAATTTGACAGGAGCTCTTAATTAACGGAGGACAAATTTCAATGCACAACCCCCAATTTCCATTAATCAATTTATTTCAAGTCTAAATACACTATGCGACATTAATGAAGAAAATGTAATACATAAACGGGATTAATTCCGCCACATTATTCACAGTTGTTTTTATTGTGGGATTATTATGGCCGTACTTTACCTGTATTTGACTGCTCGGCCAGTAATCGAGGTCTTCTTTGGGACCCAGTTCTTCAGAAAGAACTTGCGCCAGGAGCACAAGCACCACAGCGGCCGAGAGCAGGTATTTCATGGCGAGGCAGCTCCGCGTCCCTCCGCGTTCCGTTGTTTAAATATCACAAAAGGTTTAAAAAAAAAAAGAAGAAAAGAATAAAAAAGATTAAAAAAAAAAAGCCCAAATGTAAAAAGCGTCAGATCTTACGAGGCGAGCTTCTCGGCGTGCGCGTCCCCGCTGCGCGCCTCCGTGCGGTGCGTGGCCGCGCTCCGCGTTTTATAGCCCCGCGTGTCCGAGCGGACGGGCAACGACGTACCGGGCGGCTTTTAATGGAAACAAGCGAAGTTCATCAAAAAGTTTAGGCGCGACGGTGGTAAAACGAAAAAACAAAAATTTTAAATATATGTGACACGTATGTCATTAAAAAAAAAACTCGCCGAATTCGCCGGGTTTCAACTTCCAACCTCCGCAGCGTCCTGAGCAGCCGAACTGGGCTTCTGAAGAGATCCGTGAGAAATAAAACGGAGATGATGACGCACTGCGTCTGGGGTTTTGACGTAGGCGCCACGACAGCCGAATAAAATCACGTCCGCGTTTATTTACGGGCTAAAAAAACAACAAAAAAAAAAACGCCGTCGTGTCATAACGGCCTCCATCATAAACAGTATAAAAAAAAACAATAAACCAATTTAAACTTCTCACGGGACTTTGTTACGGATGTCTTTTTGTTCCTAGAAGTGTCCGTTCTTTACGCAAAATTAAGTTAAATTGTGTGCATTTCCACTTCAAAACGGGACATTTACATTTACAGCATTTATCAGACGCCCTTATCCAGAGCGACTTACAATCAGTAGTTACAGGGACAGTCCCCCCCCCTGGAGACACTCAGGGTTAAGCGTCTTGCTCAGGGACACAATTGTAGTAAGTGGGGTTGAACCTGGGTCTTCTGGTTCATAGGTGAGTGTAGGCTACTACTGTTTAAATATGACATCTATATACAGTACAGGCCAAAAGTTTGGACACCTTCTCATTCAATGTGTTTTCTTTATTTGACCATCATGACCATTTACGTTGGTAGATTCTCACTGAAGGCATCAAAACTATGAATGAACACATGTGGAGTTATTTACTTAACAAAAAAAGGTGAAATAACTGAAAACATGTTTTACTGTAAATACATATAAATATTTTAACATGTAGTTAAAAAAAACTATTTCAGTTCTATTAAACTATTTGTTTGGTGGGACTCTGGCCGTTGAAAGTCGGTTGAAGGGCTGCCTGCTTTCTTTCGTCAGAGCCGGAGAGGCTTTTTTCCCAGCGCCGTTGATGCCCCGTTACTACATCTGGTGTTTAGGTCCTCTGTAAATGTTTTCTTCATCAGAGGTTTGGAGTGAACGATACAAAGGGTGGGAACACTGTACACTGCTGAATGCTCAAATTAGGGATGGGGCGGGGAGGACGTTCACATTGCTCTCTGTTGAACTATCGATTGTCTTCCACGAAGAAGGTGTCGCATTTTATTTCGTTTGTTTGCTGTGGCATGTGAATCTTGGTTTTTAGTTTAGTGTAGGCCCTCGTGAAAGTTCCTTTGGTTGTTCATGTGTGGAATACAGGTTCAATAATTTGTCCTGCTTCCATGACAACGGTGCAGCACCTGTGAAGGACCCTAGTGCAACTGGTGGCATCACGTTCCCATTCTTCGCGTCATTCGTGAATGATTTCTCACAGTCATGACTGGACATTTAATCAGATGAAGACGGGGTCAGAGGCAGGGAGGACAAGTAGCTGGAGAGAAAAAAACGAGAGAGGCAGAAGTGATGAGGTGATCAGATGGGGGGGTGGCATGTACAGTATGACTGATGGCCCGAATAGGTTTTTGGGGGGACAGAGATGGAATAAATTATCTTTCATTAGAAGGAAGTGAATGAAATCGATGGCTGACGAGAGTCACTCAGGGCCGTCAATACGATTCATTAGCGGAACGACTCTTTTACAAGCTCAGCGCTGGAAATAGCACTAAAATGTAATGGAGCTAAAACAACGGGGTGCAACAGACAGTTGAGGCTGTAAAGGCCCAGTGTACTGTGGCAAGTGATGCTCCGCCTTCCTTCCTAGGGATGACTGATCAGTCTCCTGAGAGCTTGTGGCGGCCATTGTTAATCGCTGCACTCCAGTTTGCTCTCGCTAGCAATTGCCCCTCAGTTATCTTGATTGACGCCGGAGATTTTAACGTCCCTTTTAAGAACATCCTTGAAGCAAAGTGGAGTTGGCCTGTCGCTCCATGACCATCTTCCGCTCGCTGCATGGTGGCGGCGGCTAAGAACCAGGTGAGCACAAAGTCCCGCTTGCTACCATTGTGTCCCTGAGCAGGACACTTGACCCCGAGTGTCTCGAAGGGGACCGTCCCTGTCACTGCTGATTTAGGTTTAACGCATGTGACAGCGCGCCTCGTCCCTGCCTGAAAACGGTGCACAGGCCGTGTGTGTTCAAGTGTTCTAACTGGAGTTCATTTTAAATGCCGTCAGACAGCGAACATCAACGCATTTCACAAGATTCCCTGCACACAAGGGCAGGACGTAACGGTCAACAGTCAAACATCAATTTTATGGCATTTGGTCTATCGTGACATATGGCACGGCAATCTTCCGTAACACCACAATCTTCCCAAAATTTAATTTCCTTCGCAGAACTCCTTCACGGCTGGAGGAATCCACGCGTTGGAAAGCCTGTCAGGGTGAAAAAAAAACGCACAAACCACCCCTGCTGTCTTTTTCAGAGTCACTCTTATTGCCAACATGAATCAGTGCTCCTTTCCTGTAAGGCGGAGGTGGATCTCCCCCTCCCCTCCTTCCTGTTTAATTTTTACATTTTACATTTTTACATTTACAGCATTTATCAGACGCCCTTATCCAGAGCGACTTACAATCAGTAGTTACAGGGACAGCCCCCCCCTGGAGCAACTTAGGGTTAAGTGTCTTGCTCAGGGACACAATGGTAGTAAGTGGGATTTGAACCTGGGTCTTCTGGTTCATAGGCGAATTCAGGTGGCGGCCATACGTGCTGCGAATTCATTTTTCCATGTAGTAATTGACGTGCTGGTGTGATGTCACACGATTATTAATCACCGGGCAAAAAATAAAAAGAATTTCCTTCACTTTTCAGCAATGCCTTTATGTATTTGAGAAGTTCAGCGCTTCAGTTACCTTCTCTGTGCGGTCATAATTTATATTCCGGATGGTGATTCAGGAGTGACGTCACTTGGCCCCACTCCAGACCTCTGTCCCAGACGCGACTGAACATGCTGCTTAAAAGATCAGGGAGCAATTAGACGGAACATATTGGGACTTTCCTTTTTTTTTATAAATAAATTCGCAGCACGTATGGCCGCCACCTGAATTCAGGGTGTAATGTCCGTCGGAAACCTGTTTCCAGAGCCTGTTCATGAATATTCAGCCGTCTAAATATGGACCGGAACGTCTGTGAATTGCCTAAAACAACCTTGCATGGTTTACCAGGGTCGTTTTAATTGTGCAGATTGTGTTTTCCACCTGCTGTCCTGAACAAAATGTTCCGATAGAAGGTAACTGTTCCGTGCCCGGCAGGCATGTGAAAGGACTTTTTATCCACGCGTTCAAGCCACGTCGTTCCATGACACACGTGACAGACCGTGGGAGTTGAACCCGAGGAGGAGAAAAACGTCCAGAGCTGTGAAAGGCCATTCACCTGCACCGTGCATGCTGGACGGTCTCCTGCGGGGTCCGTCCAGACAAAGCCCTGACCTTCCCTCCTCTCCCATGGGCAAAAGCCCACCAGGCTCCGTCGAGACCTTTTATTAGCTGCTGCTGGCTGCTTGAAAAAAGACCACCAGAAGACCTACCGTCCAAAAACAGACCACATTCTCTTCATAGCCAATCCAACTTCATATATATATACAGGGTGGGCCATTTATATGGATACACCTTAATAAAATGGGAATGGTTGGTGATATTAACGTCCTGTTTGTGGCACATTAGTATATGTGAGGGGGCTTTTCAAGATGGGTGGTGACCATAGTGGCCATTTTGAAGTTGGTCATCTTGGATCCAACTTTTGTTTTTTTCAATATAAGAGGGTCATGTGACATCAAATTTATTGGTAATTTCACAAGACTTTATTCTTTCATGAGTTATTTACAAGTTTCTGACCACTTATAAAATGTGTTCAATGTCACCAACCATTCCCATTTTATTAAGGTGTATCCATATAAATGGCCCACCCTGTATAATACATGTGTTAGCATAGTGGGTAACCGACTGGCCTATGAACCAGAAGACCCAGGTTCAAATCCCACACAGACAGGTTTAAATGATCACTCTAATTCACCGCTGAGCGGCTTTAATGAAGGTCTCCCTCCGGTGCCTGGGCTTGGTGGCAGCAGTAATGGGCAAGGCCTGGCAAGGCGCTCCATCTTGGAAGGAGAGGGTAGCATATGGACAGCAGGAGAACTTTTTTAAAAAGGCCTTTGTTCAAATTCACCGCCGCAATTTCCGCAATCGGCATGAACAGGAAAGGTCCGGGCAGAAGGTCACAGGCCCAGGTTGTTCTTGATAATTGCATCTGTTCCCGTCTTTATATCTTTTTATCATTTCACCATTACGGCGTAACCTCAGGTGAACTCTGTGAAGTCAATAATTACTGTCCAAAAAAGGGAAATGTTCTTTTCTGTGTTTCATGCTCACATTCATGCAAAAAAATCTATTTTCCATTTCTCTCACATGAACAATCTGAACGTGACCGTGACACGATTGAATCCCTGCTGCTAACGAAAGGTATAACGAAGCTGGGAGAAAGCAGAACGTTCTGACAACGTCCTCTAACAACGCCTACCTCTTATATGGGCCCATTCATAGTTTTCAATTAAACAAATAGCAGTTGCTATAAATCATAAAAATAATATTAAAACTGTCATCTTGTGCAGTGTGCACACAAATCATGCTATTTATTTATATATGTTTTAGGAAACACTTAATATGCTTAATGAACTGCAATTTATAAAAAAACAATTTTTTATAATAGTTGTCTTTTTTTTGTTCTACTTTAGTTTTGGACAGCCCCGGTTTGACCTTTTCCCATTTATGTAACGAGTCTGGTCCATTTTGCTGCTCTATGACTCTTCCTGTGCTCCAGCGGTGCACTATATTGTGTCTATGTATATATTGTAATATATTATATCTAGACAGATATGGACATAAGTCTGATTAACTCAGTAGACATTCTCCCCTCTTCCCAGCAGTACAGTAGACTCACTTCCAGTGAATTAAAATGGAGAGGCTGGTGCTTCTGTAACCATGTGACCCCTCGTGTGCTTCGTCTGACGCTTGAATATCAGATCACTTTGCTAATCCATCTTCTTCATAACGATAGTTTTGTTTTCCGTAAAGGCAGGGGGGGACATGGGGAGAATCGGGGTTGATGTCATCCTCCCTCCTGAATGAGTAGATGCACTTCTGAATGAAGTCACATACTACTTAGGCCGGGCGGAGTCAATTAGCTGTCCTGGACTGCAGACACCATCAATCATCTGTAGATGGGCAGTGCGCAGTGTGTCCATTTTTTTTCGTGTCTTGGCTAAGTGCAAGAGAAGCTAATGGAATGTGAGTCTGTGTTTAAGTCCAGATTGGGTGTGGTAGTGGGTGTGGTACACCAGGCAGATTGGAAACCTCTTACTTGCGTCACAGGAGCGGATGCTATGCGTCAATGTGACACGGTCGCATCTCCCACGGCGACGTTTCCACTCAGCCGGACCTCTTTTCCACGCTCTTTTTGTTTTAAATCATCTTCACCTTATTTGTCTCTCCCAGCTTGCTACTGAATTTCTACGTCACGAATAAAAAATGTACGTTTTTGAAAGGACTTTTCATTAGGGCCAATAACGTGGCCTCGTAATCGGAATCAGAAGGACCGCTGCCCTTGTCATGGGGCTTGGGGACATCGCTGTGCATCTTACTGACTCAACCAGAAGAGTTTAAAAAAACGTTTGAGCTTAATGTAGACTGTAAAATAGATGCAAAAACTCCAAGCATTGAAATGCTACATCATGTGTCACGTTCCTTAGTCTAGGAGTTTAATAGACGCAACAAAGAAGAAGAGGAGACTCCGTTACCCACACACAACCAAACTAAACGTACAAACAGTGCTTTTATTTACACTAACTCACGTTAGAATAGCCTACAGGAAGTGGTGGTCCAAAAGGGAAAACTTTAGTGTGTAGAGGACACGCACAAAATGTAACAAATTCATAGCTCATAACAAAAACACACACACCGAAGCTAACACAAGACACCATGCTATCACAGGCTAGCAAAAGGCGTCTATTGCACAAAGCACGTGAATGAGGTCCCCAACGGAGCTGATTGCATACTTCTCCATGGACCCTGGGGACCTCCTGAGGGAGTAAGGGTCTAGCAGACCCCGGGGACCTGCCAAACACTCTTTGGAAAAACTTTATGTACGTCGTGGCGACCATCGTCAGATGGTAGGTGGAAGCGGCACCGGTTAAGGAAGCGACCCCGTAATCAGAAGGTTGCCGGTTCAAATCCCGATCTGCCAAGGTGCCACTGAGCAAAGCACCGTCCCCACAAACTGCTCCCCGGGCGCCTGTCATGGCTGCCTACTGCTCACTCAAGGTGATGGGTTAAATGCAGAGGACAAATTTCACTGTGTGCCCCTTGTGCTGTGCTGCTCTGTATCACATGTGACACTTCACTTCACTACTTGCTCTAGAACAGCGCCCTCCACTGTGTATTTGCATATTAACTGTGTCAGCTTTGTCACATGTTGTGTTCTCTTGTACCTGATGTTGATGCTGTGAATGAATGATCTTATCCAACGGACTTCAGATACGATGAATAATTCACAGAACTCGCTGTTTGAACATCACTGCTTTCGCTAGGATGGCATCGATACCCTATCAAATCTCAATGAGAACCATGTCTGTCCATCCTTCCATCCATAAAAAAACCACTGTTAATGGCATCACAGTAAACACAGCTGCCTGCTTTTAGTTGACTTTTTGTTAAAATCCTTGGATCTTTGTCTGGTCTGCTTTGTGTTTTGACCTCCCATTTTTTGTTCATTACCTGTTGTTCATCTGAGCTGGTCTGCTGGCACAGTTCGGACCATGCTCACGTCCCGATGCTTTCAGCCTTGTCTTCTATTCAGCTGCTTTCCTGTTACGAGAGCTCTGAAACATTTTAGTCCATTAAAATGAAAATTTCTGAATTGCTCATGAATGGGTCTCAGGCTGGAAAGATCTTCAGGCATGACAAATTGTACCCACCTTTTTAAAGTAGTTTCTTTCAAAGTGCTTGAGAACACTTCGCTCTTTGTCTTCACTTGGAATTCTGAAGAGTGCTCCTCAGACCATGATTTCCCCTGCACACAAAATCTTCCCCCTCCCTTCATAGCTAAAAAGAAAAAAAAGAAAAACTAAGATGAATCACGTCTGGGATTAGATCTGCGGCACTTCAAACGAAATAATGCAATCTCTGGATTGAAATTTCTCCTCCAAGCAGGGCTTCCCGGCTGGCCCACGACTTCATACGGCGTGTTTCAAAAGGTTACGACAGCAGGCAACCCTGGCATTTACTCTCCGGCCTGATTTCGCTTCACGAAGCCCCCCACGGGCTGCTTCCTAACTGGCTTGCATGCCCGCCGCTTGAAAATCTGTATACCTGTGGAATAAGGGATGAGGGAGAGCGTGAGCGCGCTCATCTTACCATGCTACAATTCCAGCGCGTTCGTCCTCGCGTGAGTACTCCACATTCACAAAGCCTTCCATAGTGGTTCGTGTGCGCTCGCAATTATGCTTCCTTTAAATGACAAGCGACGCATGCGGGGATATTTCTTCTTTTGGGGATGAATTTTCCACCACTGAGTGGTCAGTTACTCGATGTGATTCTGTTAATTTTTTAATTACAGGGAAGAGGAGACAAAGAACAAAGGCTATTCCTCAGATTGAAAGGAGCCATGCTGTAACACTGATGGATCTGTGTCAGGGAGGGGAGGGCGGGGTAGAAGGTTGGCATCTGGCATCTCAATTGGTTTCTTACTAGCTGGTTCCGGAACAGCGGGGTTGGACCGCTTCAGATTTCATTCTTGCTCGACCTTCGGAAGGACTTGATGGACGGGTGGACAGGTCTGAGGTGAAGCACATGTACTGCATGATAAAATGAAGCAAGCAACCTTCTACCATGCTTCTACCATTGTGACAATGCTGAGCAGGGGCAGTTGACCTTGCTTTTGAGCATTCATCAGAACGCTTGAATTGCATTGAACTGCAGTGTGTTAGCTTAGTGGGTAACACCCTGGCCCATGAACCAGAAGACCCAGGTTCAAATCCCGCTTACTACCATTGTGTGCCTGAGCAAGACACTTAACCCTAAGTTGCTCCAGGGGGGGGCTGTCCCTGTAAGTCGCTCTGGATAAAGGCGTCTGATAAATGCCAAAAATGTAAATGGGCGTGGTCACGTTTATGTACAAGGGGTATCAGAAGCGTAGAGAATGGAGGGAAACAGAGGAGAAAAGGAGGAGATGGATGCCTGGGTGTTTGGGATGTATTGACAGGAGGGGGTTTAAATCATCCAGATATGAGTGAGAAAAACATGGCCCTCTTTGTCACTATAGTGAAACTGTATAAATGCAAAGACAGGATGTATATTTACATTTATGGCATTTACCAGACTTCCTTATCCAGAGTGTCCCCCTGGAGACACTCAGGGTTAAGTGTCTTGCTCAGGAAGACAATGGAAGTAAGTTGGGTTTGAACGGGACTTTGCGGTCTTCTGGTTCATAGAAAATGATAAAAACAAACAAACAAACAAAAGTATTTAAACACGTACGAAGAGAGAAAATAATTCAAGGGGTAACAAACCCAGTAATAAATAGGCCTGCAACCAAATTACAATCAAGTTGTACAATGTACAAAACTGGAAACAGAAGATAATCTATGACAATGTATGTTTCCCACAGTACATCATGGTAATATTATGAATGATTTTTTACAGAGAGTTTATATCCCAAACTGAGTCACGAAGTACGGAACATGCTCAGTAATTGACAAACGCAGCAGATTCCAGCGTTGTTTGCGTCATAATACAGATAGCGGCATTTGCCAGAACATGATAGTTTATCAAGTCTGTTTCTCCAATGGCTGTAATATTATCTTTGTTTATGCTCAATAAAAAAAAAAAAAAAAAAAAAAAAAAAAAAAAAAAAATATATATATATATATATATATATATTTTTTTTTTTAAATCTTGGTCATGACAGGCAATATCAGTAAAAAAGAAACTTATTTCTACATCCACATGCACTACATACACAATATATACAGCACTGTATATTGTGTTTAAAATGTAATATTCATGTAAGATACATTTTTATAAACGAAGTGCATATTGCCTTGTCGTTTTGAAGCACACTCAAATGCACCACACCGAAACACATTCATGAATATGCGATTTGTTCACAGAGGACATCTACGGGGTCGTGGCTGCCGAACTCTGAGCGACCTCTGCTGAAAAACAAGCAAGAGCCGATGCGCCAGGTTGTCCCTATTTCCCAGCATCCTTTGCCACCATGATTAGGGAGTCAGGGTGGCCATTGCTCAACACTCGGCAATCACGCCGTGACAAACGGGGCTCCTTATATAACTTCTAATTGCAGTGTAATTTTCCATTCAGACAATGGGAATGCGGACAAAATGGCTCATTAAAAAGAGAAACTGATGTGCGGTTTATGTGTGTGTGTAAAGGAGGCAGGTCAGTTTGTAGATTTTGTAGAAGGTACAGCTGCCGTTGCTTTAGGGAGAGTGTCCTGCTTTTTTCACGTTAACCAGATCATTTTACTAAAAATTCTTTCACATCATATCAACGCAGGTGTAGTGGAGCCAGTTACAGCGGGATTTTTTTTCCTCATAAATACCGGCAGAGTGGATTTCAAATGGATACTGTGGAAGCATAAAAATAAAAATAAAAAGCTTAGGCGTGGATTAAGTGTAGACTGGCTTGTTATGAATTATTAAGCACAGTGAGGACAGTGTTTTCACGTCAGAGGATCATTTTGCCGTTTTCCGTGCCTCACCACGTGCATTTTAAGAGCAAATTGCTTGTATTCATGCATGAGGAATGGACTGTCTCTGCGCTAAAAGGAAGAGATGCCTGTCTCACTTGCCATTTTGTGTCATGTCTATTCAAGGTAAACACAGAAAAGTGAGTGAGGATTAATTACGCCTCATTGATAATTCAGTTGTCATTGCCTGTCTCTAATTATTGTGCTTTATCGGTGCCGGCAAAGACAGGCCTGTCATACTTTTATATGGATTAGAGATTCCGGCCTTTTATGCTGTGCCTCTCCTGTTTTGCTGTGCCATGGCGGCTCTAGACAAACATGATTCAGTTGTGGGCCTGGTTGAAAAGTGAAAGTGAAGTGACTGTCATTGTGAAACACAGTGGGCGTGGGTGGTAGTAACCTAGTGGGTAACACACTCGCCTATAAAACAGAAGACTTATGTTCAAACCCCACTTACTACCATTGTGTCCGAGACACTTAACCCGGAGTGTCTCCAGGGGGGGGACTGTCCCTGCAACTACTGATTGTAAGTTGCTCTGCATAAAGTCGTCTGATAAATGCTGTAAATGTAAAATGTAAATGTAAAGAAGAGGCATGGCTAAGGGAGTGGTTTGTCATTTCCATAGACGCATTTTGTATTTTCGCTTCCTGTCTTCCACTAAAAATTATGCATCATCCTAACCACGTGACTGAAATCAAGCTATCCAAAACTGATCCCAAAACCTCAACAGATGACCTCTGGACATTTGTAACATCATGACATTTTTTTTAATTACATTGCACCCCCGTGCAATGTAATTAATGTAATTAAGTGCCTTTTATGATGTTTCTTTTTTAAAATTACAATCAGTAGTTACAGGGACAGTCCCCCTGGAGACACTCAGGGCTAAGTGTCTTGCTCAGGGACACAATGGTAGTAAGTGGGGTCTTCTGGCTCATAGATAGGCATGGTTAACCGCTAGGCTTCTACCACCATGGTTGAATGTCGTTATGCATAATTGATGTGTGAGGTGTATGTGTTTGTTACCCACTGTAGCGTGAGCATTAATTTGGTGGGTTTCAGCCAAAGTTGGTTCCATTGAAAGGTGAATAAATCACGCCCATTACACTGGAAAGATGATGAGTGATTATTTCTGTCATATGAAATGGCTAAACATTGCCAAAAGTAGGAAAATGACCATTTTTATTATTTCTAAGTAGTGAGTAGTAGTAGTAGCTTTTAAAAGGACGTCTTATAAACTTTTCCCCAGAGGTCCCTAATCATGTCCTTGAGATAGAAAGAAAAACCTACATCAATGTTTAAGCAACGTTTGGAGAGAACCTTTATGGAATGTTGTTTTGTTTCCTGGGAAATCTCAGTTCTAGACATGCACGATATATGAGTCTTATACAGATGCAATAGAGTAATGGCAGTTTCACTGTGAAACAGCCAGATCAGAACCAAAGAAAGATTTGTGCCATCAGGGTTATTTCAGAGACGTCACAAAATCAATATCAATTCTTTTTTTGTGTGTGTGTTTCCATGTTCATACGTGCAATCAGACAAGATCTCAATGCTGGGATCAGAAGTCAGCTGAGAGTATCACTCGGTGCCACTCAGGACCTGTAGAGCATTTTCTGGTTCTCGATGAACAATGACCTTCACATATTTTGAGATGGGCTGGAAAGCACATATCGAAAGTGAAAGATAAGGCTGTCAGTCAAAAAGCTTTCTGCTCGCTGCTTTTGTCTTTTGGCGAAGTTCGTCTGACATATCTGTCGTTCCTCCATGATGAGAGCTGGAGATTGTCTTGTGCACTGCTGCTTGTGTGCCGACCTTGGTGTGTAAAGGAATTCTATTTTTCTGGATGCAATAGCTGAACAAAGACATGGGCATTGCACACACATGCATACTTTAAATTCGCTCTCTGCAAGGACATGTTGAGTACGTCTGCTAAAGGGTTACGCCTAGCGGCATCACAATGGCTTCGATGCTAAAGCAGGACACCTTTCTAGTGGTGGCATTTATCATATGAGTTTTAGCATTATTGAAGGTTTTAGTTTCTTTGCTAAAATACACGAATCATATTTGATTGGACAAATGGTTATATAAACGTACAAGGGAAGATGTTTCATACGCTCAATAGCTGGTATAAGTATACAGACGTGGACAAAATTCTTCTTTTGAAAGAAAAACTGAATCTGACAAAAGTAATAATAAATAACAATTCTGTGAAGGTTAACCAATGAAAATCAGGCCTGGATAAAAGTGACCCCTAGAAAAGACTGAAAATAATGTGACTAAATGGACATGGTAATTCAAGGTGTGTAGGGCTCCACGTAATCACTGTGTTGTTTGGTGACGTGGTGGGTTCCACACTCAACAGGGACCAGAGGATGCGAAGGAAAGAATTGTCTCAGGAGATTAGAAAGAAAATTATAACCAAGCATGTTAAAGGCTATAAGACCATCTCCAAGCAGCTAGATGTTCCTGTGACTACAGTTGTACATATTATTTAAGATCCATGGGATCCAACCACCCTGGACGTGGCCGCAGGAGGAAAATTGCTGCATCTACCACATGGTGTCTTGAATCTGTTCAGGGTACAATGAAATCTCAAGGCTATCAAGGAATTCTAAGGAGAAATGTGCTGGCCAGTGTCATGAAGCTTGGTCTCAGCTGTAAGTCCTGTAAGTCGCTTTGGATAAAAGCGTCTGCAAAATAAAGTAAAGTAAAGCTAAAAACACCCCAGAATGGCTAAGAGGAAAACATTGGACAATTCTAAAGTGGCCTTCTGTGAGCCCTGACCTCAACCATGCCGTCTGGAAAAGGTGCCCTTCAAACCTGAACCAACTGGAGCAGTTTTCTCTTGAGGAGTGGGCCAAAATGCCTGCTGAGAGGTGCAGAAGTCTCATTGACAGTTACAGGAATTCTTCGATTGGAGTGATTGCCTCAAAAGGTTGTGCAGCAAAAATATTACGTTAGGGGTACCGTCACTTTTGTCCAGGCCTGTTCCATGTTCTCTGTCTAAATTCTCATCTAAATGTGGCATAGTGACACACGAAAACGTATTTTTCCAGCATGTGGAAACAGTAGGCATCAACGGCTACTAGATCCTGTTGATCGTACTTTTTCTGATCATCAGAAATTTCAAGGAAATTTCAGTTGCTTTATTTTAGACGATTCGGCAATGTGTTTTCTGAAGGTTTGTTCTTCCTGAAACCTGACTTTCCCCTTTTTTCAGTAATCAAGCGAGGCAGTTAGCATAAAGCTAAAATTGACACTGCACAACCCAAGGCAGCATGTTCTTCATACACCTTTATTTTTGCCAATGATCTTCAGAATGATCTCTTTCCACAGTTTTAGAACGGGAGTGAACCCTCTTACCTAGCGCTAATATATCCTCAATTGGGATTGGCATCCTTTCAGGGGTATTTCCTCAAATGGTAGAGCGCTCGCTTAGCCTCGATACCCGTATTCTCCAGGTTTCATAGCGGCAGTGGTGACCTAGCGCTGCCCCAAAGAAGCGGCCCCGTAATCGGAAGGTTGCTGGTGCCACTGAGTTGCCACTGTGCAAAGCACCGTCCCCACATACTGCTCCCAGGCGCCTGTCATGGCTGCCCACTACTCACCAAGGGTGATGGTTAAATACAGAGGACACGTTTCATTGTGTCACTGTGTGCTGTGCTGCAGTGTATCACAATGACGATTACTTCACTGTCACCTGGAGTGATAATCAGAAATTCTTCTAATTCAATATCAATCTATGTTATGCTGCCATTAATTAAAAAAATAACGAACCTTTGTTCCAAATATTATATATATTGCGTTTCTTGTGGCCTTTAAACACCATTATTCTGGATAACATTGAACAGAAGTTCAATTTTAATATATCAATTGCCTACAAAGATAATGAGGAAAAAAAAATGGCAACCAATAATCAACATATTTATAATTTATTCGATTTCTAATTTATAAAGATATAGAGGGCGATGAGCAGTTATATACAGTATGTTCACAAAGGAAGCACTTGCCTCTGTGTTTGAAGGGTGGTCCACACAGTGCTATTATTGGCTCCGGAGTTGAATTTGTGCACTACAGTAGCTCAGCACAAGCGTACATAATGAACCGGCTCTTAAATCTAGCTGCGAACGGGAGTGACGCTGAGTTGGTGGGTGGGTGGGTGTTTATTTTGAATTTCACCCGCAAAACACTTGAAATGTTGTGGGTGGGTGGTCATGAGGGCCAGCGGTGGAAGCACTTGACCCTGCGCTGGAGCGTGAGGACTCATAGGAAAACCCACAAGTATACAAGTATGCAAATGTAATGGGAATTGGTTTTACGGAATGCATGAGTCAGGTCACAGTTGGCTGTAGCAAAATGTTAGAATCATGCAACTCCTTCATTTACATACTTTTATCTCCACAAACTTGCAGCACCCTTATTCAAATCATGCAAAAAAAAAAGATTGTGCATAGCTATATCTTTTAGAAAAAGGCTTTAGAGAACATTTCAGCATAATCGCTGGTTGCCAGTTCAAATCCCGGTCCGTCAAGGTGCCACCGAGGTGCCACTGATCAAAGCACCGTCCACACACACTGCTCCCCGGACGCCTGTCATGGCTGCCCACTGCTCACCAAGGGTGATGGTTAAATGCAGAGGACACATTTCATTGTGTCACCGTGTGCTGTGCTGCAGTGTTTCACAATGACAATCACTTCGCTTTCACTTTCATTGAGCCCATCTGTCTATCTGCATAATATTTATTGAGGATAAATTGAGGTTTATTGAGGATATTGGCTAGATTTGTGTTCACGCTGAATCCCAACAATGGGTCATCAAATGAAGTGAAGTGATTGTCACAAGTGATACACAGCAGCACAGCACACAGTGCACACAGTGAAATTTGTCCTCTGCATTTATCCCATCACCCTGAGTGAGCAGTGGGCAGCCATGACAGGCGCCCGGGGAGCAGTGTGTGGGGACGGTGCTTTGCTCAGTGGCACCTCAGTGGCACCTTGGTGGCTCGGGATTCGAACCGGCAACCTTCTGATTACGGGGCTGCTTCCTTAACCGCTAGGCCACCACTGCCCCACAACTTGAATGATCACTTCATTCAAGGGACCTGTGGGATAGACTAGGCACGTCCACATTCCCTTCAGGGGAACTGGCAGAATTTGTAGGGCTTTGGTTTTTAAAGATATTTATTTACTAGAGACTTGTACTTGTTCATGATTTGAAAAAAGAAATGCTAAAGAAATGTTCTTACTTCAATTAGAAGCAAACTTTATGAAATGTCTGTAATGGGTTAATCCAATGTAAACTTCTGGATTTAAAAAATGTTTAATATATTTGTCCATATCTTCCAGTCCTAGCTGCCGTCCATTTAAAAATATTCTAATATTTGGATGATTCACTTAGATGAAGGTAAAACGTTAGTACTTCCTCAACCTGTGCCTTTATGGTAGAAGCTGCTACTAAAATTTGACTCCATCCCACTCCTTATGGCAAAGCTAGTAAGAACCTGAAATTCAAATTTGCACCTTTTATGGCATTATTTTTATTCAATTCTGCGGTCATAAGAATGCCCCAGAATCTGTCTCGTTGTACATATGACACTTAAACTCCTCGACCAGAAGGATTTTATGAGATTTAGTGATGACCAGTAATCAAATAAGACCTGCTTTGTTGTACAATAGACACTCTAACAGCCAATGGTTCACCATCACTGCCAAATGCTGACCTGATACCTGGTGCTTTCGCCGCCAGACCTGGTGTAATAATATCAGTTTGTAATGCAATATAATTTCTCTTGTTATTGGTTCCTTGGATGTTTACGTTCAGTGTTCAATGTCATCTGCATGTGATTGTTGTAACAGCTTAAACCGAGCTCTTCTTTCAGCCTTCGCTGCTCTTTAATGCCCCATTTGCCAGACTCTTCCGCTCGTTCTTTCCCCTGCACTTGGCTGTGGCTGGCTGTGCATCAGCATTGTCTGTGTAAATGATCGTCAGGTACGTTCTCATTACTTAATGTTCGCATCCCTCCATGCAGGAAGAGTGCCGTGAGTCATCAGGCCTTCCAGACATCTGCATTATTTCTGATAAGAGAGCGAGTTTATTTATCGCCTTTGTCAAGTCGAGGGATCGCCCTTGTGCCTCTCGACGGCTCACATCAGCTCTCATCTAACTTCATTTATATACATACACACATACACACATGCAGAGAAAAATGCTATTCTGCTATGCTTCATCGAGCCGGCGTTATACGTAACTTTTACTTTTCCACCATCTGTGCATGTTATCACGCCTTTAGTGTATTGTCATTTTCCAGTTTCGGTGCAGCTGAGGCCCGGCCAGATTATGCTGATGAAAAGGCGCTTGTGTGCCAGGTGAAAATGGACGCCCCATTAACATTTAATATCTTCCCCAGTGTTGCATGATAATTGCATCGGGCGATATAATTCATTATAACAACAAAGCGCCGGCACTCCCTGAAGCCTTTAAATGTTTTCAGTCATCTGAGATCCAAATTGTTCAATTGCCACTCAAACGACTGGTGTTCCCTCCTCCAGGGGAGAAAAGGGGCTGATCCTAAATGGAATTTTAATCTTGAATTAAAATGAAAAATGTTCTCATTTAGTTCTAGGAACAAAAGGCAGTTTTGTGGAAATAATTTTACACTCTCAAACTCACTCACTCTCAAAGGCCTGCATGAGCGATCAGAAGTTATACAGTACGTTAATATGCTAATATGAGTGGTTAGGCTGGCTTTTAGGACCATCTCTATACTTGGGACAAATGCAGAGGTACGTAAACGTCAGTATGTTTCAGAGTTTGTGCTCAAACATTGCAAAAAATATGATACAGCTAGTTAATTTCATATTTACGAGATGATAAATAATTAACAAACAACTTTTATCTCTTGGTTTATCAATTACTGTATCAATTTCTGTATACACAGAAGATGGTCTTATCACATGTTGTGAGTCCATCGGTTTTGACAGCTAATAAAAAAAATAAAACCATCAGGGTGGGCAGAGTTATTGTAGGGATATACTGTACCGAGGACACTGCTGTGCACCTTCTACGTGTTGTTTAGTGAGGATTACGTGCCGAACACCTTATATTTATGGCTTTACCTGAAGAAAACACTTTTCAAAAATATTTTAAAAGAAGATGTATTTAAGATTCTTACGTTTGAACCTCTTCTTTTAAAAGGTGACCTTTCTGTGTGACCAGCTCAGAATTCCATGCATTCACCATCATTCATTCATCATGGTCTCTAACCTCATTTGAAAAAAAATCCTCCCCGTCCTTCATTGTCTTTGTGTCATCAGAGTTACTCTGCTTTTTCATGACATTTGCACTCATCGTGCACTCATCGTCCTTCATACACATTCGGCTCACAGGGAGGGCAGGTCCCAGACTCTCCCGAACAGTGGCGTACCACGGGGATGGAATAATGGCTGCCAGAGCGTAATAAGCAGGGGTTTAACTTTCTCTTTCTCCAGCCTCGGAGTAGCTGGCGTGTCACTTGAGGGCTGAATCATTAGCCTGTTCCTGAGGAGGACGGCACTGATGAGCGCAGCGATTAGGGATGACTCTCACCGCGCTGATTTTGCATGGAATGTGCTGTGTGCCTTGGCATAAGTAAAAAAAGCCCAAAATGGTGTCTCACACCCACTCTGGTTTTAAATAGAAAGAACTGTGGAGACAGGAGAATTGTGTCGGTGACAAAGTACTCTAATTGTTGCTTATCAGGATGACTTTTGGATCTCTTTTGCCTAGAAATATATTTATAACAATTGAATCTAGGTAAGAGTGCATAAACTAGTGTAATATATAATAAATAACCAGATTTCCAGGAAAAAGGCCATTCTGCAATAATAAATCAGATGATAACAGGAGACGGTTAGAAGAAGCTCAACGCAAATGGTATATTACAGCTGGGTTATAGCCTATAACCATGGTAACCAGGGTTGGGATGAAATGGAATTCAAGTAACTGTGATATAACAAATTCAACAAAGAAGTATCTGTATTCAGTCCAGGTGACATTTTGAAAAGCCAGTATTTAGAATATAGCATTTTTTTCAAGAAATAAGATAAATAATTAAAAAAATGTGTTACATAAAGCTTAACACCTACGTACCGATTTTGCAAATACAAGAGAAAGACCAACAATTGATCAACAATTTAGGCAGTTAGTTTAAGCATTTGAATTAATTTTATGCACAAACATAATAAAAAATGTAAAGAAAACGACTGTTTTGGCCCACATTGTTTTACTTGTTGTGCATTTATCACTGACTAATTTCTCATGAAATTAACCACACGTGTTAATTTTTTGTGTTATCTGAGCACATAATATACTGTAACAGAATACAGCACTGAACACATTTATGGCACACAGTAGAACAAGCTACATTGACCTAGACTCAGTGTAGCTTTGGCTCAAATTTTTTTACTATTTCTTATAATCCAAGTACAGTACACGAAATATGCGACACAATATTAAGTTATATGTTCTTCAATGCACAGCTTTAACGAAATAAAATGAAGTGTAAAACATTCAATTTGTCTTACAATTCCCTTGACATGTACGAAACCACACAACCTTCAGGGCAGCCACTTAATTCACTTTTTGTGTCATGATATTGTTAGGTGACCTTTTCGGGTCTTTGTTTGACTTTATTGAAGCTGGTAAACCTCATTAGACAACATTCACTTGGTTTCAGTCTTGCACCTGGAGATGGGAATTGCCAGTGCAACCCCGTATGGCAGAGGTAGGTTTAGTGGATTCGGAAAATAGATGGATGGATGTCTGAACGTGTTTTTTTCAGCCAGCAAGGACAGCATTTGCTCCTTCTGGCTTGGAACGCTTTGATGCCAGTAAAAACCAGTACTGGAACCAGTGGTACACCAGATTCTTATTGGGGTTCAACTGAAGTAAAAAAAATTTTTTTGGAGTGGCAGATTTCCTTTAACTGCGTCAAATTCTTACAATGTCTTCTTTCGTAAAATGTAGTTTTGTGTATACTATTGCATCTTAATAAAGAATATAGTGAAAAGGGCTAATTTGTTTTAACAAATTATTTAAAAAGGATAACCTTCAGTCCAATGCATTTTCAATGCATTTTGGTTGACATTAATCTTCAAATACACATTTGCAATAAAAAATGTTTCACACAGAAGTTGGATATAGCTGTATAGTGAATGTTTTTTTTCTTGACTGTAGAAAGTATTCCAATAAGAGGAGATACTGGGTTTCTGATTTTTGCGAGGTATTTGATTCTGATTATTAGAATCAGAATCAAGTATGTTAACACACACACAAGGAATTTGTCTCCTTAAATACAATATACACTACCAGTCAAATGACTGAATGCATCTACTCACCACCTTCTCCGTCCCATCGGTGTGACATTTTGTACATTATAGAACAAAACTGAAGACACAGGACTATGAAATATCACATGTGAGGTTAATTTTTATAAACATAGGCAAAACGTTGAAGATTTGTGTCTTTCCAAACCACGGAGCTTTTGCTGTGATGGCAGAATTTAACACTCTTGTCTTCTCTCGCTTTAAGTTGGGGACGGTTTCAGTCCTGAATGTTTTTGCTGAACACTTTCTTATCATTCACTCATGTTTATGAGCATCTCATGAAGTGGCTTTGATGATGATAATAATGAACAAAGCAGTCATGAAGGTAAAAAGAGGAAGAATCATCTAACATACTTTACTTTCTCCTGATTCAACAAATACTAAGTATATTTCTTGCTTTGGATTCCTCAAATCCAGACTTTGGACTGTAGTGTAATATAAAACAGTTATTGTTAAATGTTGTACCATAAACCATAACTGGCATAACCTTTGATACCTGAGCAGACAACTATTTTGAAGTACCGAAAGTTCTGGTGCTTTCCAGTTCTCTGATGCCAACCCTACTGCAGCCAAGAAAATCCTGTCCCTTTATGTGGCCTTTTCTGCAGATCAAAATGGAGGAATTTATACAGGAATATTTGTTTCGTCTCGATGGGGAATGTGAAGGCTGCGTTGGCCAGAAGCACTTCTCTATCAAGTAGGTGACTCGTAATGTCAAGCATGGGAGATAGAAGAAAGGCGGTTTTGCTGCAATTATCAGATTAGACCCCCATTCATCCATTTTGCGGAACACGTTGCCAGTGTCGTTTCTGAATTTCAGAGTGTCCCTGAGAAACAGCTCTCAGCCAAGATCCAGTAAAGAGTCGGCTGCTGGTCAATCGTGATTCGCCTGTATGGGGTTGTGGTGGAGGACAGAAAGTCCATTGACGTGTGAAATAGGTGCCTGTCTGAAGGCTTCTGAAAGCTGACGGGAGTTTAATGGTGCCGAGATGCACAAAAATATTGAACTGGGTCTCTATCATCCCGTGGCGCCCGCAAATCAAAGCCAGATGAGGAGTAGAAGTCAAAGCACTGGCTTATGTAAGATTACTTGGTGATGCTATGATCGATGGGAAAAGCAGGAGATTCGGTGTCTTGGAAGTTTTTCATGTTCAGTTTTGCAGGGTTGGCGATGGTGGTTCTTCTAATTTAATAAGTATATTTAGCAGATATGACAGGTGGACCCCTGCGTTCACCTACAGTTTGTCCTGTGTCCTATACTACATCCATTGGTTTCTATAGCGATTTAGTTCATTAAGGTATTCTAATTAAATTACGATATAATTTTTCATTTCTGTCTTCTGTTTTCATTTCTGTCTTCTTGACAATCGTCTTGATATCTGGCCACCTCCATAGTCATAATGTTTGTAGTATGGTACTGGAAACCTAGAGTGGAATGTAATGCCATCACAACTTCTTCACATGATCCAGTTGGATTTAAAGAGATTCAGCAATAGGAGAGGGAGCTCTTTTCGATGACGTTTTGTGACTTGAGGGCCATTTCTGTTATAGAATCTTTCTATTTTTTTTTTTTTTTTTTACAAATGAATCACAGATTTTCTGAAGAACTAACATTAATAGCTTGCTGTAATATTTAAAACTATTACAGACAAAAGTGTGGCAACAGAGGCGTATCCCATTAATTTTGAATGGGGTGATGTCATGCTATGGAGAGCTATGAGTGCCAAAATATATAAATACACCAAAAATTTAATAATAAAATGGGTCATGGGTCAATGGGTCATTATTTGTCCACTTTTTTTTCCTCCACTTTACCCGCAACAGTATCCCCTGCTTCGATGTTGTCGATATTTCACCCATAAATGCTAGCGCCATGTTGGAAAGGACACAACCACAAAATAATTCAAAACACATTTTATTATTTAATTATTGATGTTGTCACGGATGTTCATGTCACCACTGATTGTTGTCTCTGTGACTAGTGCTCTAATGGCTACATCCAGTTTAACGTGAGTTTTGCTTAACCTGTGAAACTCGTTTTGGGGTCTCAGCCCCCTTTTTGTTCACATGAATAAGTCCGGTTTTGTTTGAAAACTTGCACTTGGGTCCTCCGTCCCCCGTCGTGCGAATTTATGCAATTTTAACAAATGCAGTAGACAATCAGCCGGGCTTATTGTGAATTAAGTGACTGTAAGTGGCACTTCCACGCTCAAGCGTTGACAGGACGTGTGTCTGTGGGCGTACAGTAAGCAAGACGCAGCTGCGTTCATTTAAAGATAAGTAGAAAGCTCTAAGGTGGTGAGTTGTGAAGATTGACGGTTCTAGTTGTAGTGCTTGAGAGACGCCACTATGTCTTCGCTCACATTGTCTCTCTTCTTACTCACCCGGTTGTGGGACATGATGGTCCCAAGTCCACACAAAGTGACCAGCCCGCTGCGGAGTGGACGTATGGGGTCTGTTTCATGTTATTTGCTCGCTCACGTGACCTCCAGCTGGGTTCTTGACTGGATAATTACAGTTGTAGCTTCTGCTGAGCGAGAACTTTAAATCCCTGTTTCTGCTGCGCCATGTGAGGTCAAGAATCCTATTAGCTGTTTTCCAGTTCTGAAGCCCAAAACTCGAGATCTGTGAACATCAGAGGTTGGAAAACGTTTCCTCGGCAGATAAAACAGTTTCAGAATGTCCTGTTCCTGCCTTGTCATTCGTCAGGCCCATCGTTTCATTCTGAAAGAACCTCATGTTCTCCACAAAATGTTATAATCTATAATATACATGCTCTAATATACATTAATACAACCTTATCATTTAAAATTCACTTTCAAGAACTCTTATTATCACCTCTGTTGAAAGAGAAGGTGACATGAGCAGAGAGGCTCCGCATTATCATGATTCCTGTCACAAAAGAGTCACAAAATGTTACCGTGAGTCATTTTCACAAACGTTTTATTGCTTTTATTAACAATGATGGATTTTTCACAGAATAGTCGTCAAGGTAGACAATTCTTTTGCTATGCAATGTGTTTGCGCATTGTTGTTGCCTAGCAACATACCAGCAGCAACAACAAAAAGCTCGTCTAGAGGCATTAGCATGTAATTCTATTGATGTGTGGTCACAGGTGTCAGCCAATCAGGCCTCAGAATGGAATGGGACCAGACGTCCTAGTGTCAGCCGTTTTGCAGGTGAGGGTCTGATCTGCTGTGCTCCATGATGAGTGAGAAGCTGCTTCGATTGCATTAGCACCGTCCCTCAGAGGGGAAGGTAGCCTGGAATCAAAATGCGGACTGTCCGCTTCAACTCTCCATTTTCAGCAAGTAATCAGCTATTCTTGGGGCTCCATACCTGATGAAAATCGATGTTATTAACAACCTATACACCCCACCTCCCGGGGTGGGGTCCACGTCCAGGCTCTTGTCTTGTGTGTGCGGAGCTTGCATGCTCTCCCCATGTTGCCCCCTCACCCTGTGCGGATTAAGCAATTACTGAAATTACTAATTACCACTCCGGGGTGTGGTGGAAGCAAGCAGCATTTGTGACCTGTGATTTTGTGGGTGATCGAGTTGATGTACAACCTTTAATTACATTAGTCAGAGCCGGTGTCTTCTGGTTTTGATTTTCCTAGAATGCAGCAAGAAATGTGTCTGGCTACGAAAGAATCTCGCAACGAGGTGAGAAAATATGTAATATGTGTATCAGGGACCCAGACCTAAAGTGCAATAAAACATCCCCACACGGTCCAATTACCTTTTCTTCAGGCTCCCACATGCAGACAAAAAGAAAACGCGAACCTGTAATTGTAGGATTTTCGCTGTGTGGCTTCCCTGGGTGGCCTAGCGGTTAAGGAAGCAGCCCCGTAACCAGATGGTTGCCGGTTCGAATCCTGATCCACCAAGGTGCCACTGAGGGATCTTCCACGAGGCCCTCAGCCAAAGATCGCCCTTGTCTTTCCCAGGCTTCGAACCGGCGTGGCAGAGCTTTAGTGAGACTAGAGGGGAAGAGTTGAGTTCCAGTCCTTCTGTGGGGTTCACTGTCAATTGCCGTTAAGGACAGCATGCGGTGCAGCAACAAACTCTGGTTGTGTGAGGGAGACCGAACGCAGGACTAAAGGGACCGGCTGGTTATAAAGAGGAGTGGACAGACCCATTACCGCTAAACTAACCAATCACCGATCAGAAGACATTACCCTGCTAAGCACCCGTGATTACCACCACTTACCTGTGATGAAGAACCGGTGGGAATAATCAGGGTGCTAGTGAGCCCCGGAAGAACACACACTCATACAGGGGAGAGTTCGACTGCTGGGGGCGTGGCAGAGGTGGCACGGATGGTACAGCTTCCAACGTTTTGTACAAGGTCTATAAAGGCGTGGTTGCATGAGTTTCATGGGGAAGAACTCAAACGAAGATTTTGAGCCACGCCTTCTCCGCCTCACAAATGCTCCACAGAATGAATACCCACAGAAGCACAAAATTTTGTATCAGCAAACAACTCCCCTGTATTTGAACGCTAGTTTAGTAGTCAAGTGTCCGTATGTTTCTGCAGTGCGTACACCAGCATGCGATCCTTAAAAGAATGACTGAATCGAGTCGCTGCACTTCACATGCGAGTGCCTAAAAGCATACTTCAGTCAAGGGCACCGTGCTTCTCTTCCTTTAGAAGAGAATTCCGAACACGCCGACATAAAGGTTGTTTTTTTTGTCATGGTTGCACATCACCGTTGGAAATCTATATAAACATGCAGTGGACATAAAAAGTGTACACACCCCGTTAAATTACCAGACCCCTGTTTTTCTTTTGGTCATTTGGATCTATGCTGGCGCCCGAAGGTTGTGGGTATTTGTGTTTGTTCGTATTTCCTTTCCCGATTTGACAAGAAAGCTGAAGGGAACCAGCCCGAAACATACTGCCTGGGCACGGCGTTGTGCCCACTGGCGTTTAAACCTTCGCAGCGCAGAGTGGATGAGAGGAAATGCATGTAAATGTTTTCGACGGCTACTAATGACATCGAATTATGCCGCTAATTTGATTTTGAACAAGTAAATATTCATGAGAACGTCTCCCAAAGGGGCCTCCACCTCCGGCCGGGCTAAACCGCTGGTTATGTGTTCGTGGAAATGCCCTGTTTAAGGCTCTCCATTACTGAACTGCAGTAATTGCATTAATTAGTAGAGGCGATTAGGAGGGGGTGCGATTTGCCTCCTATGGCAGGCAGGCGAAACAAGGTTGAAAAGGCGTTCCTGATTTCCGCGGTGCCCTGACTTGTCAATAACTGTCGGCGGTAGAGCTGATTAATCGCTGTCTATTATATTCATATCTTATTAACAGGCATTTATTCATGACTTTCAGACCTTGTGATTGGTCTCTGTTGACAATAAGGCACGCGTTTAAATTTCAGTATTGTTATGCATGAGTTTTTGAGAAGTGCGTCGATCGATTGATTGACCTGTCAGTGTCCCAAAGGCAGTTTTTGTGAAGTGGCATGTGAAGTGGTGTGTAGATCTAGAGAGAGATGGAGTGTAAACGTCACTCACTGCCACTTTGCATTAGGTGTATGATCAGACCTGCGATTGATTTTTAGCTTCGCCGCGGCATGACCTCCTCCTGAGAATCTCTGAGCCTCATGAAACGGGTCATGGGATCGTGGTGCAGGTTGTCACAGGCGTACAGGCAAGGCCTTTGAAAATAAAAATCTAATTGCCCCTGATGTCAAAATTAATACACTGGAATGTTTTGCTATAATCATAACAGCATAAATAACTATATTTACACCATATTTACCAATAAATTGTTTCCCATCTTGAGAATTGGGACAAAACATGTCTAACCCCAAAACTTTTAATTAATTACTTATAAACACTGTAATTCAACATGTTTTAATGATATGAAATAAGAGCTTTTTTGGTCTGCTTTTTATTTTCTCAACTTGCACTAGATAAGAATGTAAGCCTTCCTAAACAAAACATTTTTTTGATTGTTCAGCTAATTAGACAACGTTATTTCTAATAAAATGGCATCCCTTAAACACCTTCCTGCATTGTGATATAATGATATATGTATCGGGGCAGTGGTGGAATAGGAAACAGAACTGTAATCAGAAGGTTTACCAGTTCAAATCCCGACCTGCCAAGGTACCATTGAGGCGCCACTGAGCAAAGCAAAACTGAACAATACATTTAAAAATATTCTCAAACTAGAGTTTTGCTCCAAACCTGGAGAATGAATGATGAGTGACTCTCTCTCTCTCTCTCTTTCTCTCTCTCTCTCTATAGTCTCTCTAGAGTCTCACGTTAACGCAGCACGTTAACGGCAATAGATTTATAAGTATATTTCTTCTTTCTTGTGTCTTTTATTTTCTTATTTCCTAAAGACTTTTATTTTGTTTTTGAGACCCGGCTCAGGTCTCTTGGACACATGGCGTGAGCTGTGAGAGGTGCGGGGGGTTTGTGTGCAAAAAGTTATTTCTTTCATTTTAATTTATGTACATATTAGGAATATTTTGCATGTGTGTTATTTTGTGAATATTTTTTTTATGTTCTTTTAATACTGTATATTGTAGAGAGAGGTGCAGAAAGACGCGATGTGTGACTCGATGTTCTGACGCGACCTTTTTGTACAGAATACACTTTGCACAGAAAATCTCTCATTTGTGGTTCAAGAAACGAAATCAAAAAGTTAAACAACGCAGAAGAAGAACCGCTACACTATGATGACTTTCACCTTGATATTTTAGCGCGGATGTATACCTAGCCGAATTGCACTGTAGGGGCGAGAACGAGAATTTTGCTTACTCTAGATTAATCTAGATAAATTTTTCTTACTCTAGATTAATCAAGAGTAATTTTTTTTCTTACTCTAGATTAATCTAGATTAATTCCAAGATTCCAGTGAGATTAATCTATATTAAGAAAATTATTCTATGCCCACCTCTAATATATATATACATCCTCTGATTTTTTTTTTTTTTTTTTGCAAATTATGGAGATCTCCTCTAGAGCAGTGATGTTTTGGGGCTGTCGCTGTGTAACACGGACTTTCAACTCCCTCCAAAGATTTTCTATGGGGTTGAGATCTGGAGACTGGTTAGGCCACTCCAGAACCTTGAAATGATTCTTACGAAGCCATTCTTTCGTTGCCCAGGCGGTGTGTTTTGGATCGTTGTCATGCTGAAATACCCAGCCACGTTTCATCTTCAGTGCCCTTGCTGATCGAAGGAGGTTTTCACTCAAAATCTCACGATACATGGCCCCATTCATTCTTTCCTTTACACGGATCAGTCATCCGGGTCCCTTTGCAGAAAAACACCCCCAAAGCATGATGTTTCCACCCCCATACTTCACAGTAGGTATGGTGTTCTTTGGATGCAACTCAGCATTCTTTCTCCTCCAAACACGACAAGTAGAGTTTTTAACAAAAGTTCTGTTTTGGTTTCATTGGACCATATGACATTCTCCCAATCCTCTTCTGGATCATCCAGATGCTCTCTAGAAAACTTCAGACGGGCCCGGACATGTACTGACTTAAGCAGGGGAACGCGTCTTTTGACCCCACGGGGGATGAGATCTTGCGTGGAGCCCCAGATCGAGGGAGATTAACAGTGGTCTTCTATGTCTTGCATTTTCTAATAATTGCTCCCACAGTTGATTTCTTCACACCAAGCTGCTTACCTATTGCAGATTCAGTCTTCCCAGCCTTGTGCAGGTCTACAATTTTGTTTCTGGTGTCCTTACACAGCTCTTTGGTCTTGGCCATAGTGGAGTTTGGAGTGTGACTGTTTGAGGTTGTGGACGGGTGTCTTTTATACTGATAATGAGTTCAAACAGGTGCCATTAATACAGGTAATGAGTGCAGGACAGAGGAGCCTTTTACAGAACAAGTTATAGGTCTGTGAGAGTCAGAAATCTTGCTCGTTTGTTAGTGACCAAATACTAATTTTCCACCATAATTTGCAAATGAATTCTTTAAAAATCAGAGGATGTGATTTTCTGGATTTTTTTTCTAATTTTGTCTGTCACAGTTTACCTATGAAGAAAATAACGGTCCTCTCTCATCTTTTTAAGTGGTAGAACTTGTACAATTGGTGGCTGATTAAATACTTTTTTGCCCCACTGTGTGTATGTATATATATACATGTATGATGTCATGCCATATTAGATGCTATATTAGATGGTATTTATAGCATAGAATAGGAAATAGTTCATAGAATAACAGGTAGTTGGTTTTAAGAACAACAGAGGACTTATTATTTTTATAATTCACCGGTTGAAGGTAACCAAATAACACTAACTCTAACATTAACACTAACACTTCCAAAAAAGTTGAGCATTATCAATTTCTTTCCTCAAAGCACCATGCATTATTCAGTAAAACTGTTCTGGCGGGATCTGCTGGTGTGAAACAGGCTCGCCATCGTTTGGAATAAATTCCACCTCTGTCTCCCAGAGAAGCGGTTCTGGGCATTGCAGACATCAACCTAATGACCCACAGGCCAGACACTATCAAGGCAAACCGCTTTAGCCTTAATAGAGAGCAACGCATCGCCATCGAAGTGCTGCTGTAGGGCTGAGAATCCCACACACTCTCCGATGTGAAGACTGTTACACGTTTTTTCACGGTTTCAGACTTTGAAAAGTCAGATTTCACCCCACAACTCGCTTTTTCTGTCACTGACACCAGGTTATGAGCTCTGAACCAATGACAGGTTTCTTGTTTAGATGCTTTACATTCTTTATCACCCCATTAAAGCTATAGACAGGCAGTGAAATTGAGTTTATAGGGCATAGTTTGTGTCTCAGCTTTAATCTGATCAAACTTTCTCCGAAGTTGCAGAAGGGCAGTCAACTTGCATAAATACAGATCCGATTGAAAGTTGATACCAGATTGAAAGTCTTTTTTTTCCCTAATATGGTCAGATTTATATCCTGAAACTAGATTCTTTTCAGAAAGGTCCAGTAAGTGATTGTGACCATCAAAATACTAACAGAAACGTTGCTTACTTGTTGTCATGTGTGAGCTTTTTCTTTTCAGTTGTATCTGACAAGGCCAGGTTTGCCGTCCTCCAGGTACACAGTCTTACACCTTCAAGTGCACATCTACCATGGATTCTGATGAAGTAATTCAACAGAGGACCTCTGTTAAATAGGCGATCGTCAAAAATGTATATGTCTGCCTCCAACATGGTAATTATGCTCTGCTCTGAAGGGAGGAGGGGTGGAAAAAGATGAAGATAAATCCCTGGGTCGTAGGAAATACAGAAATAGATTAACGTATGAAGACATGAGATGTGGCTAGTGGTAGTGGCAGTAGGGGCAGTGGTGGCCTAGCGGTTAAGGAAGTGGCCCCGTAATCAGCAGGTTGACGGTCATGGCTGCCCACTGCTCACTCAAGGTGATTGGTTAAATGCAGAGGAAAAATTTCACTGTGTGCACTGTGTGCTGTGCTGCTGTGCATCACATGAGACAATCACTTCACTTCACTGTACTGGTAGGCGTGCCACATTTCCCGTGGAGAAGTCATTTTGTTATCAGGTTAGCCTGAACTTTTGTTTTATTTTGATGCTTTGATGCTGATGAGACCGGCTTTAATCTCATTTTGCCACTCAAGCACTGCATTTTTCATAGGAAATGTGGACGGAACCATACACTGCAATATAATCTTGGCTGATCAATTGCATTACTGTTACCTGGCTTATATGTGGTCAACTGTGTTGAAATAATTAGCATTTGGTAAAATTTGAATTTGGGCTAAGTTTGCCTAAAGGGGTGTCGATGAATAAGTAGGTGAAAGAGCTGCACATAGAATTCTTTGTGTAAAACTGCAACATTGGGAACCTAGTCGGAAGTTAGTCTCGCCATTTTGATTTTGACTGAATCCAATTTGTGATTCATGTTTCTCGAACTCTTTATTCCATTTGATTGACCTCAGTTTAAAAAAGGCGACAACGACGTGACGGCCCGAGGTTACTAACAGCGCTCACGGTGCGAACTTCACACCTGTGCATTGTGGGCATCGGCGCTGGCTGACGGCGGTAATGCCGGAGCGCTCCAGCCTCTGAAAAATGACTCATCCCGGCGCTCTATCGTCCCCTCTCCGCCGAGTTCAACGTGCGTGCTTTAGCATATTTTATCTGTCCACACTCACCGTTTTATCGGTTTGAGGCACTTAACAATGCTGCACAAAACACTCGGGCCTGCACCGGCGCTTTTCTTTCGCCGAGTGCTGCAGAGGGCTTCAGTTCCTGCGGTCCTTTTTTATTTATTTTAATTCCTCTGCCTCTCCGGATGTAAGGAGGTATATAACGGCATTTGGGGACCTTTCTATACCCGTCTAGCTGCCGCACTGAAAAATGAAGAGCGCTTAATTGACGCCGTAGTTCACCGGGTATCGGATGCCCTTTACTATGTTCCTCTCTGGAGGGCTGGCAGTTCAGCCCATCGGCTTTAATGCCCAGAGCCCCTGCTGTTAGAGAAATACCACATCGGTTAGTGCGACTCCGCCTCGTTCCTCCAAAAATCAATAGTCTTCAGCCTCGAATGTGGGAATCTTAACTGTTGAGAAACTCGGAAAATTATTAGTCTAATCAAGTAGTGGCAATATGTACAATTGCAGAACATCATGACATTCCAGGGCCCTGTTTTCAAAGCACTTGCATTGGGAGTGTACATTTTACAGATGTCTGTGTCTTGAAGAGAAACTAAGTTTAAATGGGAGGCATTTGTGACAGCTCTCATGTGTCCCAGTTTAAAGCCATTAATAGGTCACAGGCAGAAAGTACTTCAGGCAGTGTTGCCAGATGTTTTGGCAAAATGTGCTAAATACACAAGCTGCCAACACCATGTAACTGTTGACTACTTAACATCACATTAAGATTAACTTTAATGGCAATTCTAAAGAAGCAATTGTTGCATGTCCAAATCAATGAGTTCACAAATAGATTCCATCATATCCACGCGTGCCTTGTCTGCTGCTCAATTTTCCAGAATTTTGAAGAAATTCCACATTCCGTGGGTAGGGAACCCACACAGACACAAGGAGACCATGCAAATTCCACATGAAGTTCGGGCCGCTGTCACACAGAAAACTTTATTTCTCTTTATTCCGAACCTGCTTTATATGTCCCAGGAAGCAATATCCCAGGCGGAAATGCATGTGCTCTTGTTATGTTCAGCAGTTGATTGACTGGTGGGTGGAAGGCGTGGGTGAATGAAATGTCACGTTCCCTTCCAGGGGGTGAGAATTTGAACAATTTAGCAACTATGGAAAGTGGGAAGCCATACCAAAGTGCAAAAACTGTGTATTTATTTAAAGTGTGAAACAAGTAATGGGTAGCTCCTCCCCCTAAAAGCAAATGCACACACACAGACACCAAGAGAGCAGAACATTGTGGCCCTATAGGCCCAGGGAAGTAACAGCAATCGAACCGCAAAGTGTCATCAAAGATCACCTCATCTGAATTTTTCTTGGTGCTGTACCATATCAGACACCCTGGCCACTTTATTAGAGACAGCTCCACTTTTGTGTGTTTTGGTCATATTCTATCCTTTTTCTAACCACAGGATGGCTGCTGAGTTCCACTGATTGACAGCCTACAGCAGCAGATGGGCTACAGGCAACGACAGGTTACCTTACAAATGGAGGTAAAAATAAAAAAATCCAGGTAAAAAGAAGACAAATAAATAACTGTGCAAAGCCTTCACAAACAGTGAGCGAGAGTGAAGGTCTCTTCTCCTGTGATTGACGGGCTACCACGTTTATCCCCATCCGTCTCTCTCTAATTCCAGATGAATCGCTTTCTGCTCCGGCCGCCGGAGCTCAGCTGGGGTCTTTAATTCACTCAAGGGGCTATTGATCCTGCTGAAGAGGTGCACTGGAACTCAATACGGGTGTTTAGTGGTCAAGCAAGTCTTTCCCCACTGATGGAATAGGAGTTGAGATTTGGCATAGAACACAGTCACGTCCGTGCAATGTAATTTTTTTTTTCCGCCACTGCTGATGTGGTGACATGGTCCAAGATGTGGGTCAGAACATCTCCAAATCAGCAGGTGTTGTAGGGTGTTCCTTCTATGCAGTCATAATGGGACAGCAGCAAAGCAAAAATCACCCACACAAGCATCAGAACTGGGCCATAGAGTAACGAAGTGACAAGTGGACAACTAGGCTAAAGCCAATCACCAAATTATTGAGCGTTATTAACTACTCAACACGGTTCCCGATGGTCACCAACCAAAATCTGTGATTGGAGGAAAATCGCTGCATTGTTCTTGCATTTATCTGAAGGCCACACACGACTCTGCGGAACGTATACCCACCCGATGAAAGTCTTCTGAACTTATTCCATTTAATGTTGTGGCTCATGGTAACTTCTACCAGATTTGACCAGTGCAACAGGAACGAATGTGTGGGCACTGTCGAAAACACGGTCCGGTCCTAACAGTTGTCCTGGTTGGGGACCCAAGTGGTCTGTATGACCCTGGTCCCCACCATGACAATATTTCCACTTTCACTGCTTCAATATTAAGTCACTATGTTATAATAATAAAAAAATACATTTTCTTCAAGTGATATGTTATCAATTTCCATTCCCAGCAGTCCCCACCCCAGAAGATGATCCTCTCTGCCAGAAGAATGATAGATTTCAGGGCGTTGTGCATATTTAGAAAGGGAGCACTTAGAAAAGCAGCTTTTAGCCTGTCTGAAAAAACATCCGGCAGATGAATTACGGCAAATGAGGTGACCCCCCCGGCATCTCCGGAATACGAGTGAATGAGTGGTCATTAACAATACGACGGAGAGAAGGAAGGAAGCCGCACGCTTTCTTTTCGAGGTGCTTTAATTTAATTACACAGTGCTACACGTCCAGTGTGGCCAAGAGACACTGGTGTCAGTTCTGCGGCCTGTCGCTCTGGACGTCGAACTGGCGACTGGGCTTGGTCGACTCCAGCATGAGTTCGTGCAGCTGCCCGATCTGCTCGTCCTGGAAGTGTTTCAGCTTCTCCTCGGCCAGGTCCGTGCCGAACTGCCCCCTTTTCACCTCGTCCCCTGGACACTGCAACACCTGAGCCTGTAGCGTGTCCCTGTACTTCTACAGAAGGGTGGGGGGGGAAAGCCATATAAACATGTATATGCATTTATTCATGACCTGTGTGTTTGAAGCACTGAATCTTTCCCATCTGCAAAAAAGCAAAGGTGAAAAAAAGGGGACATAATGGCCTTAATGCCTTCGTCAGACCCCATAGCTGACCTGCTACAGACAGCGCTTTTTCAAAGGCCAGTGTTAGTGTAAATGTAAAATGAACTGTGACCGGAACAAGTCTTTTAAATCATATGCTACAAGGAATGCATTAATATACTCATCAATATGTTACTCAGGCATCAATGTAAGTGTAAATTTGAACTAGGTTTGCAAAAAAATGCACACTTTCTTTTGGAATTATTGCTTTTTTTATATATGGATGTCCCCATCATTATATATATTATGACATTGTTTTTAATTTGTCTCCATGTAAAGCAAAATCGGAATCAATAAGCCTGATAGGAAGACTCGACTGATGTTTAATGGCACAACGTGGCGTAGTACCAGTCAGCCCCGATAAATCAGTCGTGGGATCATGAGGACAAGGACACGACCGGCCGTCCCATTCATGAAGAATCGGAACCCGGCGGGGGAAGCCACCCTTCCCAGCTCATTCACAACACATCGTGGATTTTGGAATCGATTTAATGTATACAAAGTCATTTGTCTGAAAGGCTTCCTCCTCGGCATAATGTAATTATATTGAACCGATGCCAGGGGGGTAATGCTTTCCCCCTGGCGAGAGCGGCCGCGCCGGAATCATCAGTCTGATTTTTTTTTTTTTGCTATTTTAACACGCGAGCTGAATTTCAATCGTTCTTTTTTCTCTTCCCATACACGTTCCGTAGAGCGCTTACGCATCCGGACTGCGGCTAAAGCAATTTGGGTAACCCAATTTGCTTCGGGGCTTCCTTGCACAAGGGTAACCGGCTCGATCCGAAAACACGTTCCCCTGAGGTCGGACCCCTGTCACTTCCTGCCACACGCTCGCCACACCGCCAATCAGCTAATGACTTCCCACCCTTCACTTATCTGCCGGCCCATAAGCGAATCAGCCCCTGATCGCCCGGTAGACCCCAGGTACCACCTGCCTCCTCACCGGAGAGCGAGAGCGGGTCCGTGTCGAGGCAACCCGATTTATTAGGGCCAAAGGAGGTCGGTGGGGCCCTCGGGAGTAATGGGATTAGAGCGAGCACTCATTCCCCCCCTAATCGCATTCAAAGGCGCGCTCCTCGTCTCTCCCTGGCTCCAGCCTCCCTTCCCAACTTCCCCCGAAGCGCGCCTTGGAACCCACGATCCGCCGGCCTGCAGTAATGGTCACTTTCCACTCGCTCTCTCATATTACACCTGCACTCTCCCCACTTGAGGTTTAATAGAACGCAGGGGGGTGTATTTATTAGGTGCTGTGCAGGGCGCGGCACACTGTGGACATTCGCAAACGTCATATTCTTCGGTGTGTCAATCAGAATTCCTGAATTTAAAAAAAGCGGATGATGTGCATGCTTGGTTTGGCGACAGTTATGTTGGTATGATGAGCAGAGACGGCCGAGGGGAGGAAGGGACAGGGTGCGTCCGTCCAAGTAGGGCATGCGAGTGCCGTCAATCACGCATACAGGATCCTCCCGTTGATTAAAAACTTCATCTCCTGGGTGTCACAGATGATTACGCGCCAACAAACACGGCTGCCGAGAGTTCCTCCATTCCAAGATGTTATCTGATGTGACATTACCAAACCCCCTACCCTCAATTCACTACGTCTTACTTCGGGGCCCGATCAAACAATTGGACTGTGAAATAAATGCAAATAGTCGGTTCTACGTTAGCATTGTTTCTGTGAGAAAGAACTCTTCTGGAACTTATTCGGACACAATCGGCGCCTATTTAATTAGAATAATTAAAGGTTAACTTCAGGTTAACGGTGAGAAAAGGCCTCCTGTGTAACTCCACCCCTGTAAAATTACAACGATCATTTCCGGCCAATCGCCCCCCCCCCCGTGTATGCAGTGCAAGTGTGAAATCGGATCAGCGCCACGTGTGCCGCAGATGTGCAAATAAGTGATTCGCGTTCATCGTCGGTTGATCGAACGCAATGAAGAAAGTTACGAAGCAGCGAAGCGGATAAATAAAGCAAGAAAGAAACATATCGGAATTCAGCTCTTTTCTGCCCCTTGGTGGCAGTGCGGAGAATAACATCTTGTATCAATTGTAACAGGCAGTCACTAAATAATCGCACAATATATATACACACACACACACACACACACACACACACATATGTATAGCGTTATCGCCGATGGCAGTTGACTGGGCGGCTGTATAACTTCAGCAGGACGTTGGAACAGGTCCTCACCTCCCACTCCACCATGAAGGTGGCGACCTCATGGCCGCTGGCGGTCTTGTGCCTCCTGAACTCGTCCTTCACGTACTGGTCCCCCAGCGCCCGCAGCTCGATGGGCATGAAGCGGTGCAGCATCAGGAGTCTCTTGTACAGAGAGCGCACTCTGGATACGTGAGCCGGGTTGGCCATTTAATAAATGTGTCGGTAAATTTTGGCGCATGTGGGGGGGAGGAAGGCAAATACGCGGTAGCTCTGGTGGTGGTGGTAGTAGCCTCGCCTCAAATCCCACTTACTACCATTGTGTCCCTAAGTAAGACACTTAACCCTGAGTGTCTCCTGGGGGGACTGTCCCCGTAACTACTGATTGTAAGTCGCTCTGAATAAGGGCGTCTGATAAATGCCGTAAATGTAAACTACGCGGCTAAATTTACCGACACCTGGCAACTTGGGTTACCGGTTGCCCTCTACTTAGCATTAGCTCTTGTATAATATAATTTTTCCAACTAAAAACAGGCCCGGGACGCAGAGGAGGAAATGGTGATAACTGCCACTTGCGGAGACAAAAATACGGCCAGTATATCCCGCTAGAATTAAAACGTACACAACAAGATGTTGCTGTCACCACCGAAAACGTCCGCGGTTTTGGAAGCAGTGAGGGTTGCCAGGTTTTGAAAAGTTACATCAATAGTAATAGAAAACTGTTGTTGTTTTTGTGAAAAAAAAAACATATTAGAGACATGCTGCCTTTCTGTACGTATCAAGCATCTATTGCAGGGATCTATAAAACATGAGTTTGAAGTTTATTTGACTGGCCAACGAATTAAAAAACTCATGTGCAGAACATGTTTCAAAACACGTGGACCTGGCAACAGCGTCCTCACCGTATTTGTTGGTACTGCGACTGTTGCGCTGAAATCTCTGCGCGGTGTTACTGCTCTCTCCCGGCGGGCAGTTTTTACTGCAGTGAACGGTTCAGTACTACCAGATACTTTCACCAAACTAATTTGAACGCACTATCGCCAAATCCACTTCATTACAAAGAGAATATGTGGAAGTAATATATATATATATTAACCATATCTTGTCATTGATCCATGTAACCTGCAACCTATAACCTGCAAGAGATACAGACGCAGTACAACCAGGACAAGCAGGCTAAACAGCTTCTACCCAGTTGCCATTAGGGCACTTAATGACACATAATTAATCTTTCCACCTCCGACTCAATACCTTTTTCATGTTTCAGGGTGGTAGTAGCCTAGTGTGTAACTCACCCGCCTATGAACCAGAAGACCCAGGTTCAAATCCCACTTACTACCATTGTGTCCCTGAGCAAGACACTTAACCCTGGGTGTCTCCAGGGGGGGACTGTCCCTGTAACTACTGATTGTAAGTCGCTCTGGATAAGGGCGTCTGATAAATGCTGTAAATGTCATGTGCAATAAGGTTTGTACCTCATTCTTTAAATTTTAAATAGTATTTTTAGTTTCATATGCTGTATTATATTTGTATTATATTAGTATACAGTACAGGCCAAAAGTTTGGACACACCTTCTCATTCAATGTGTTCTCTTTATTTTCATGAGCATTTATGTTGGTAGATTCTCACTGAAGGTATCAAAACTATGAATGAACACATGTGGAGTTATGTACTTAACAAAAAAAGGTGAAATAAGTGAAAACATGTTTTATATTCTAGTTTCTTTGCTCTGATTACTGCTTTGCACACTCTTGGCATTCTCTGGATGAGCTTCAAGAGGTCGTCACCTGAAATGGTTCTCCAACAGTCTTGAAGGAGTTCCCAGAGGTGTTTAGCACTTGTTGGCCCCTTTGCCTTCACTCTGCGGTCCAGCTCACCCCAAACCATCTGGATTGGGTTCAGGTCCGGTGACTGTGGAGGCCAGGTCTCCACTTTTTGTTAAGTACATAACTCCACATGTGTATATACTTTTGGCATGTACTGTATGTCTTTTTATGATATCTTATTTCTACACACAGCATTTAAGATACCTCTCTGGCTCCTGGGCTGTACCTAATTTTGTTGTACTTTTTACAATGACAATAAAGATATTCTGATTGTTATGATGTGTTGGTCCATAATAGCATCTTCAAGACCAGATTTGGCAGGATTTAGTGTCAGTGTAACAAGTGTATCGATGTAACTAGTCAGTTAGTATTAAAATGGCCACTAGCTTTTCCTTATGTGGAAAACCAGAACACAATTTGCTGCGGTGACCCTTAATAAGCAAAAGTAGAAGAAATCTCAGTTAATATCAATGTTCCTCATCCCCACTACATCTTTTACCACTGGACAAGTTAAAATAATGTAACATATTTTAAAATATTGTTACAATTTACTTTTAATAAGACAACTTAAGACATAGTTAAAAAAGCAACACAAAATAAACAATACATTTAGAACAATCATCAGAATTAAACAGATAATGTTATTAAATTTCTACATCTACAAGTTCGCAGCACAGCATCTTATATTTTAATGAAAGATACAAATACTGAGCATTGTACTGTACACTTTACACTGCACCATGAACATAAAAACAGTCAAGAGTTCAAGTGTTGAAGAAACTTGGCATCTAAAGCATAGCATCTACATTTTTTTTTGCTAATTTCAAAGGCAGCTCTGGTGGTCTGGTTGTTTTTTTCCATTTTTTTATTTACAGTACCCTTTAAAAAAAAAAAAAGAACTTTTGGTCTAAAATGTTTTCCCTTGAAGTCGTCCCTGTCCAGAGCCCAAATGATGCCCGCGCTCTATTTACCATCTGTTACGTTTGCACGCACGCTTTCTTGCAACTGGCCTCTGTCTCAAAGCGATTCCTGTTGCCAGGGCAACCGCCGTACCAGAACTGGGCACAGCCATTTGCTTCTGGATCGTAGTACCACATCACGACGTACTGCCGGCATGGACCGGGGTCCAACCCTTGAGTGCAGCCTACCTCTAGAAACGAGGAAACGAGTTGACAGTATTTTACTCGTCTCGGTTGTGCTCAGTCTGTGTAAGTATTAATTAATCAAAGAAACTTGCTGAAAAAAGATTCAACAGTATACATTCATGATAAATTCATAATAAATTCAATGTGTTCCAGAAAATAAGGCGCAAATAATGTTTTGCCACAGTGACATCTAGTGGTGCTTCCTTATATTTAGCACAGTTTGATTTCGAGCTCTGTTAAATTCTGTTAAGCTTTGCATACTCACCCAGTACAAAGTCGTTGTTCATTTGGAGTGGAAGAGCTTGAGTGGATGGAGGATATGTGGTGTCTGGAACAAACTGCACGTTTGTGGGTGTTGGTGGTCCCACCAGTGAAATGACCTTCCGTTGGTCCCCCCTCACACCGGGCGGTGCAGCAGTGAAAACTGGCAACTCGTTCACTGGTTCTTCATACGAGATCACGGTTGTGCTCACGTCTATCTCAGGCTCTGGGCCCTGAGGGAGGAAGAAGCCATTTGGATCCACCGGAAGCTGTGGATGAAGCACAGGTAGCAATTCTCAATATAAATATATATAGCTGTAATTGGTTGAGGTGTCTCAAGAAAAGCTAATTGCTCAGGTATTGCGACTGATGTGTGGGATACAGTTGTAAAGTCTCAGCATGCTGTACTATGGACCCTACTATGCTCTACTCCACCTCTTTGTCCACAGGCTGGTAGTCGTCATCATAGCTGGGAGTACCCATTCTATCCAATGTTGAAAAGGTGCTTGGAGGAAGAAAGGGGAACACCCCATCCTCGTGCTCACAGATATGACTCATGAGTTTGTTCTCCAGGGCTGCAAAAAAAGTTTAAAACCATGAAACCACTTTCATTGCTCTTCACTTATCATAAATTTGTCATACTTATGGGAAAAATACATGTAACACGCATTATATTCATATGTATTGAGTTGGATGCATTTCCTTTTCATTCAGTTTGCCTTCTGTCTACACTGACATCTAGTGGTGCTTTCTTATATAACACTTTCAATCAAGTTAGGGTTCATCTACTTATTTATATTCTCTATTATTTCTAATCTCTTTTCTATTTATTTCTATTGGCAATTTATGGCAACTACAGTATAAGTAAATTGTACAGTATTGCAGCACTATGATTATCCTGAAAATAAGGTTCAATTTAATGTATAGTTTTTTTTACGCTTAGTTTTTTTTTTACAAAACAACTTGTTTCCACAGTAACATCTAGTTGTGCATCCTTATACACCTGAATACCAATAAGGCTTCACAACCAAGAGTAATGGTTTATGTATTTATTAAATTATCTAAATTATCACAGAAACCTAGATACTCACTTGGAAGAGCCTTGAAGTCGTTGACTAGGTAGACATGCTCATAGTCTGGGTCTGACGCTATAACGTTCATCTCACTCTTTAATTCACGGTAGAAAAGATCGTTCTGGCTCGCCACCCCAATTACAAAGATCTCGATGCCCTCTGCGTGAGACCTGGCAGCGGCATCCTCCAGCCTCACCGCATCACGCCGGTCTGCCTGTCCATCAGTCAGCACCAGGGCAACCTTACGGACACCGGGCCTTGAATCCCGGAAGAGTTCAATGGTTTTGTGAATGGCACTGCCCGTGAAGGTGCCTTCACCCAAGTAGGGCATCCTCCGTACGGCCGCTTTAATGTCGTCTTGACTGGACAGCTGCTGGAGGCTGGACACCACCATATCCACGTGGCTGTAGACAACCACGCCGATGCGAGCCGCCTTCTGACTCACTGGCACGTGATCAATGAGGGCGTTAACAAAGTCCTTCACCAGCTCAAAGTTCTCAGGTCCCACGCTCTCCGAACTGTCGATGACAAAAACCAGCTCCAGCGGAGTCTCTTTGCACCTCAATCCACATCCTGTTCATCATACAGATGGTCACACTCAGTTGATTAGTAGTGCCAGAGGCAATATTGACTTTGACAATATTGAAATTGAATTTACTCTTACCGCATATTTCCCTGATTATTTTGATCACCTCCTCTCTCTAAATGAGACAGAAAGATAGCATGAGTCTATAGTATGAGTCATTATATGAGCCAGTATAAGGAAAAAACGCTGCAACAAATGCTCTGCACTCACTGATAAGCCTGCGTCCCCTTTCTCTCCAGGGATCCCCTGCAAAAAGGGTGTGTTCATATTAGGGGTGGAGTCAAATCTAAATATGAATATATTCAGAAAAGCACAAATAGTGCCAAACATTTTACACAGCACAGTCATCAGAATGCCAATTCCTGACTGTGGGTTCTGACTTGGGTGAATCAATACCTTTTTCTGATTCAAAAACACCCAATCTGGCAACACTGAGCAACCAAATACATACTTATCTCATCTATTAACAAACAGACAGATAGCAGCATCTCTGTACATGTCAAATACTTATAACCATAAATGTCCACTTATGTCAGGATCATTATAGAAACAACACAAGTCATCAGAAGACTGTGACATTCTTAGTAAAAGACATCCTACCACAGGCCCAGTCTGTCCTGGCAACCCGGCCTCTCCTTTCTCTCCTTTTCTTCCACGTTCACCCAGATTCCCTCGATCTCCCTGGAAATGAGAGTTTTCATCAAGAGACTATCGCATTTCTCAGAGGGCAGAAATGATCTGACTTTGGCAGATGGTTGGTAGGTTTTTAGTACCTTCTCTCCAAGAAGTCCCTCTCCTGGTGGTCCCCGAGGTCCAGGTGGGCCCTGAAATCCGGGTTCGCCCTTCACATAGAAAACATGCCAGATATTAAATTCTTCAGTACATACATCTCCAGAATTCAAGACCAAACAAATCTCACCTTTGGCCCTTGGATGCCCTCCCCAGGTGGGCCAGTTAGACCAGGTTGGCCTGGCTGTCCAACAGAACCCTGCAAAATTAAAAAAAAGTTTTTGTTTAATTATTATACAGTGCCCTCTAGAACATTCTCACACATTGTTTCATTACTGACCTTTGCACCTATAAGCCCAATTCCAGGAGATCCAATTGGCCCTGGCATTCCTTGGGGTCCCCTGTCACCCTGAAAGCCACAAAATACACAGCATAATACTGTGATGCAGTTTGCCATCAGATGCATTTCTGTGTTGTGGAAACATGGTACCATGTGTCAGAATATTACTTTTGGACCAGGAATCCCTTTTCCTTCAGGCCCGACCTCTCCTGGTTGCCCAGGCAGGCCAGGAAGACCCTAAAAAGCAACAAGTAAAATATGCAATCCGCAAAGTGCATTTTGAACATTGTTCTTCATTTATTGAAAATGATATTTTGCTCCATGTGTGTATAGTCACACATACCTGAGGCCCAGGAAAACCCTCTCCCTTTACACCAGGAGGTCCAAGAGATCCAGGAGCTCCTCTGCCACCCTGACCAAGACCCCATGTACAGATGCATGTCAGTATGCACCTTTTTAAAACTGCAGTGATCTGTGAAACTCAATTGTTACCTTCTGTCCTGGAATTCCTACTCCTGTCTCTCCGACTGGCCCGGCCTGCCCTGCTGGACCTTGGTCACCCTGACAGCAGACATGCACATTTCTATTTATTATAATACATTACGTTGTAAGTCACTCTGGATAAGTGCATCTGCCAAATGCCACAAATGCAAGTATAATTATACACAATGCAAAATATAGCAAAAATTGTGTTCAGCAATACGTCCGCTACAGTGTGTCAAATAAAGTAATGAATTCACAATACTTTTAGAATCCATGTGAAATACATTTTTGAAATATACGTATAAAACAGCTCTGCTGTATCTTTATTGTTATTTGTAGGTGGGTTCATTTGAGCAAGCAATGCACTTCACCTTGGACCCAGGCAAACCACGCCCTGGAGGACCTGGAATTCCCATCAAACCCATGCTGCCTGGTTCTCCCTAGGCACAAAGATAAAGCTTGCCATTTATGCAATTATACTCTACATCATCAGTGTTTGTTGCAATATCTTATAATTTAATTGACTCTTTGTGGCAAATTTGAAGTTTGGTTTCACCATTTTTTAAAGGTGAGGTTCTTAAGGCAATGTTCTTTTTAAAATTTTACAACCCAACAATTCCATTACCTTTTTCACACTGGATTATTTCAACACTTGACAGCTGTGCATTCCATGTCTATATAAACAGTGGATTAAAAAAAATCCTAATCCTAATATTATCTCTTCTTAAACAAACATACATTTAAAGCCTATTGTGTGTCCAATCCCATTAACCCAGTATTAAGCTCTAGCTCCACTTTGGCATTCCTAGCATCCAGTGGTTGTGCAGACTGTTCCTGAAATTCCTCTCATTGGCAATGATGAAATACCACAGCTGCTCTTACTCACCTTGGCCCCTGTGGGCCCCACTGGTCCAGGGGTCCCTGGTAGGCCCCTGGGCCCCCTGTCACCTCTGTCTCCCTATACAGTCCGACAGAAACAATACCAAACATTCTGTAAAAATATGCCACATACACATATGCTACACATTCATAATATTTCATGCAAATCTAAATGTAGTTTATTCAAGGGTTATGAAATATAATGTGGGCTTAGATATCTTATCACACATCCCCTGATATTTAAAACCAGAACGTTTCCTCATGCAACATAATAAAAAAAAACTTGAGTGTCTGTCACAGTATGAACTGAAATATGCTCATGTTCATTTACCTTCTCTCCAGCGATACCTTTACCAGGAGCCCCCTCGGAACCTCTTGGCCCAGGTAAGCCCATTTCACCCTAAAGTAACAAAATGTTCACGTCATGTGTACTAACCAGTCAATCTTAGTGTTAGGATTGGCATTTCCAACATCGACTGGGCACAGATTTTCTTCTCACCTTGGGTCCTACTGCTCCATCCTCACCAGGGATACCAGGAATTCCTGCAGTCCCATTTGGTCCTGGTTCCCCCTGCAAAGTTTGACCAAGAACACAGACACTTACAAGTAATATTGTCTTCTCAAATATATCTTTAAGGTTTAGTGTCTTTACCTTAGGTCCTGGTTCACCAACTCCTCTCTCTCCCTGGGGTCCTTGTTCACCTGGAAACCCCTGGTCTCCCTGTAGAGACAACTCAATACTTAACCATCATGAACGTGAAGGCAGTTGAAACCGGAAGACCAGTAAATATTGCAAACTTCAGCAGTTCATTACAACAATCCAAACAACATGGAGCAATCACCTGTAACAGAATATAACATACCTTTGGTCCAACAAAACCCAACCCTGTTGGTCCTCTTGGACCAGAAGGTCCCACTTGTCCTTGGTCTCCCTGGCCAACAAGAGTTAAACTAATGTTTGGTGACTTGGAATCATACCACCGAGATATTCAATCTAAATAAATGAAATATGAAAAGAAACTGGTTCTGAACACAGAAAATTATGTCCTGCCTTTTCTCCTTGAATTCCTGCTCCTGGAAATCCCATGAGGCCTGGTAGTCCTGGTGCTCCATTGTTACCCTTTGAGGTGGGAAACGGTAAAGCTTAGATTCCTCAAACAGAACACAAAACGATTTCTTTATGGTTTTCTGAAAGCTTCTGAAGGCGAAAATGAAAAGCAGTACCTTTTCTCCTTTCATGCCAACCCCTAGAGGCCCACGACCACCCTTGGGGCCTTCATATCCCCGATCACCCTTGTGATACATTGAGTAAAATTGGTTCCTGTTGCCTTAATATAATCTCTTCATATGCACAGTATTTACAAAATCATAATGATCTGACAGCAACTCACCTTCGGTCCGGGTAAACCTTCACCAGGAACTCCTTGAACACCTTGTACCCCAGGAGGTCCAGATGGTCCCTTTATAAATTGCATTTTAAATCCAATTAAAGAGTTTTTTTCTCTGAGGCAACTATCTCCACCTAGTACCAAAGATCTCTAGAGACTTACTGGTAGACCTGGCTCTCCCAAACCAACGGGGCCAGAGGGGCCAGGTCTGCCTTGATTCCCTTTATCACCCTGGAAGAAAGTTTTAAAAAATTCAGAACAGAGCTCTTTAAGAGACGTGCAATAAATGGTCAGTAAATAGTCACCTTAGGTCCAGGAAATCCAATTCCAGGGTCTCCTGGGAGTCCAGGTGCCCCACTAGGTCCACGTTCTCCCTAAAAATGTAGATTTCTGTCATTTTCACACAATATTGCTTCAGTGAATAAAAATGCAAATGGTACTGGCTGCACTGTTGTCCTTACTTTAGGCCCAGGGGGACCCTCAGGGCCAACATCACCCGATATTCCAGTGGGACCCTGGAATAGTTAAGAACATGTCAAATTTAGAAATTTAATACTTAAAGGAACCATGAAAGGAACAACACTACTAAAGCATGTAAACCATTATCCCCTACTGGACCTCCAAGAAAGCCCTGTGAAGGTTGAAGAAAGCCTGTCTTCCACCACCCATCCTCATCACCTTTTATAAAGGGACTACTGAGGGGGACTATCTGACCAGCTGCATCACTGTCTGGTTTTTGAACTCTACCGAAAGACTCTACAGGGGATAGTAAGGACAACCGAGAACATCATCTTTTACCTTAATAATTGACATTTAACAAACGCAAGACCCCAACATTGTGAAGGACTCTACACGCCCCTCACAGGCACTCTTCACCCTCTGGAAAAATATTTGGGCCCTCACTGCCAGACTCTGCAACAGCAGAGTTTTTCCCACTTTGAAGTGACAAACACACTCTAACTCTTATGTTCAGAATATATCTCTATTACATTTCTGCTTTAGCAGTATTTGTTAAATTTTTACATTAATAATTTCACAGTTTTTTTTGTTTGTTTGACTTTTGTTTGTTACCCTTATGCTGCCTGTGTCCCATGTTTTTGCACTTCATGTAGCCCGGTTTGCCATTGTCACACACGTGTACTTTATGTTGGTCCGTAACTTTGTTTAAATGTTATATGTAACACCAGGTTCTGGAGAAACTATGTACTGTGAAACTATAGTATCTTTCACTATGTGTTGTCTAACCTGTATATATCTGAAATGTCTAAAAAGCTCACTTTAACTTAAAAGTCCTACGTCCATGTGCAGTGTTCTTGCATATTTTTTAACGTAGTCTTTCGCTATTGAAGTACAGTTGATTGTAACTCTGTTGTTATACAGTACTAGCATGCAGGCGCCATTTCATTCCTCTGTGCATTGTGTTATTGTGCCCCTGTGTCGCATCTCATCATGCACATAGTCTAGTTCTGGACGGGACAGAAATTTTACGAGACGAGCGGGAATAAGCAGGTCCCAAGCCATAATCCCATTGGACAAAGTCTGTTCCCAGATAGGAACAATACGCTGCAAGCATGGATTCACTGCTTTAGCCCACATTAGCAAAGGGATAACGGCTAATCCCAGGTTCACATTCCATAAGTGCAAACTGTGAAAAACGTGCAAGGGTTCTGCCGCGATTGTTATCATTTCCTCATCTTTGTGGGTGGTGCAAATCCTGCGACTCCAGGCCTTTTTCTTATGGGATGTATCACTTGAATACCTTCCTTTATGTTTACAGTTGCACAGCTAAGAATGTGTTAGCATTAGCATTTATGAAGGGAATATATGTGTAAAATCAAAAAGCAAATGAAGACTATTAATGAAGAATATTATAAAGAATTTAAAAACAAATGTCACCTGCTCTCCTTTGGGTCCTCGTGGACCAGAAGGACCGTCTGCTCCCTAGAGGAAGAAATAAATAGATAACATTTCGACAATTTTTTGACATTCGCCATGCAAAGTGTTTGAGTGCAAGTGTTTTTATAAATCATTCATGACACATCGCCTACTTGTTCACCCTTCTTTCCAGGGGGACCACATTCTCCTCTCTCCCCCTGAAATGAAAGACAAATGGGACAGCTAGTTACAGGACTGTATGAAAAAAGTACTCAAACATCTATGAATGTTATTGACCAATATAGATCAAGTGTATATTTCATCCAAAAAGTTGCAGATATGAACTCATCGAACCTTTTCACCCCTTACTCCTGCTCTTCCCTGCAGAAATGGACCACAACGGATTAGATTTGATTCATTTGATGCAGGGAAATGTAACCGTAATTACACCTGTATCAATACATCAATACAATTTTCACAAACATTATGCAATATGTGTACATGCACAAACGTGTATGTTAACAAACGAAATGAAACAGAAATGAAATTATGTTGCTCTGATAGAACCTCAAGTCCATCCATTCCAGGCCTCCCATTCACGCCAGGTTCACCCTAGAATAAACAGATAACGTTTAGCAATCAGAAATAAATCACAGTTATTCATATGCAAGGGGACGTGTAACTTACCCTGGACCCCTTTGGACCAGGTAATCCATCAATTCCAGCGTCGCCAGGCTTCCCCTATGGGAAATGCTAGTGTTATATAAATATATATATATGAAATTACCACCGGTTTTTGCTCATGTTGACCTTTGGCAAAATCCTAGGAAGCACTGGCCATTCAGAGGCAATTGGCGCCTCCCACCGCCAGCCCCACTGATCCTGAACACCTGCTACACTTGCAGTGTGGGAAACGCTTCCTGTGGATGAATGCACCTGCCACACAGGGAGCCAGGAGGCGGCTGGGAACATCTGTAGAATGGGGTTAGGATGGTTGCACCAGTGCAAACAAGCCTTCGTCTGAGCTTTTGCCCAGATAATAGTCTGTCCCCGTCTGCACGTTGGCCTGGTTGGGTGACCGAGGTGAGGCACGACAGGATCCGGGACATGGCAACATGTCAAACTACTGACAGGTAAAATACAGGTGACAAACACTGACGTATGAGGATGGATGTAGAGTTGGTGTCCCAAAAATTAACAAGTAATGACCATTAGGTGGAGAATGATGGTTAGATTGGATGTCTGATCCAGTTCCATAGATGAGAGCTCAAATTGTTAAAAGCCACAATGCTGGTCATAACATAAAAGCATCAGATGACAGCTTGGAGCATATGGGACACACAGATGTTCACCCCAACTGGACTGTGGAGCACAGGTAGAAGATGAACCACATTTTCTTCTAGATCACCAACACCACTACACGATAATGTTATTCGCTTAGGCTGACTGTAGTCAACATCATGCTCAACATCTTGGTCCCAGATACCGTAGAACTGTTTTGGCCTCAGACACTCGTCTGCGAACCGGAATGCCACAAGTTTACCACAAGTCACAGGTTTAACCCCCACTTACTACCATGAGTGTCTCCAGGGGGACTGTCCCTGTAACCACTGCTTGTAAGTCGCTCTGGATAAGGTCGTCTGGTAAATGCCCTAAATATTTTCCACCAGTCCTGGGAACTTGTTACGTTTTTTTCCCTTCAGATCTACAGTGTCATGTACTTGCCTAGTGTAAAATGTGACTTTTACAGTTTTTTTATTTACTCACATTTTTTCCAGGAGGTCCTCTGTCCCCTTTGTCACATAGGCAGGTTTTTGGATGTGGGCACTGCACGAAAGGAACAAGGCATTCAGTTAACGTGAAAAAAAACATTCCAAAACAGGACATGGCAACATGAAGAAAGGTCTGAGATCGAGGCACACTTACTTCTGCGTTCACCAGTGCACTCTGCAAAAGAGAAAGGAAGTGGCAGTTAGGGTTGCCATACGAGATACGATGAAGGACCGTCCTGTCAAGCTGTCACAGGGCTCACCAGCTCTCTGAAGAGTTTGCCGTCAAGCTGGGGGTCAGGCAGGCTGAACACGTGCTGGTGGGGCGGGGCGCTGGCGATGGAGCGCAGCCTGGCATCGGAGGACGGGTCTTTGATCAGGCCGGAGGGGGCGATGGCGAACACCCGGATGTTGTGGTTCTTGGCCTCGGCGGCGGCAGATGCTGCGCTGGGGCTGCGCGGGTGGTCCACCCCGTCCGTCATCAGCAGCGCCACCCGCAGGCTGCTGGATGCCGTCTCGCCCGTGAACATCTGCGTGGCATTGGAGAGGGCGTAGGCGGAGTAGGTGCCGTGTCCGATGTAGGTCATGGTGGCGACGCGGCTCTGGAACACGTCCAGGTCCTGCCAGTCGCGGAAGTTGTGCTCCACGGAGACGGAGCTGCTGTACTGCAGAAGCGCCAGGCGGACACGGAGGCGCCATCCGGGCACCTGCAGCTGCATGGCCCTCGTGCTGAAGCGCAGCACGAATTCCCGCTGCATCTCGAACAGCTGGAACTTGGCCTTCTCCGAGCTGTCCACGATGAAGGCAATCTCCACCGGGCACAGCGTGGCTGAGGGGTCAGGGGAAATGCAAACAGACAATTTACATTTTACGACATTTATCAGACACCTTACAATCAGTTACAGGGACAGTCCCCCCTGGAGACACTCAGGGTTAAGGGTCTTGCTCAGGGACCCAATGGTACTAAGTGGGGTTTGAACCTGTGCCTATGTGGCTCAGTGTGTTATTGACTGCTCCTTAAATTTTGCTGTTCCTCAAAAGTGACAATGACAATAAAGATTATCTCAAAAAGCTGTCTACTTTTACTTTACTATAATTAAACTGACATTAGGTGTGCTTGATTTATTCACGTTACGGCAAGGCTAAAATATTAGGTCTGACAGATTAATTACATGTTTTAAATTAATTTGATCTCATTAACACTGATACACTCCTACCAACACAAAACCAACATCTAATCACCAAGTTAGAGTTCGAATGCAATTTGAACTGGTCAGCAGTGGTACTGGTCAGGAGCTGAACACCTGATGAGGCAGTCAGTGCAACATCACCTGTATCCAGACACTTGCAGTAAAATAGAAAATAGCAACACAAAGTCAGTGGACCTAACAAAGTTTATAAAGACGATGGCATTAACTTACTTTTCGCTTCATCTTGGACGATAATGTTTTCTGACCTCTGCCCTTTTCTCCTCTGGGCTTTTCTGCTCTGGTCCCTGATGGACTCTCCCACTGCCAGCAGTAAGAAGCACAGAGCCACGCCACTCCACATCCTGCCTTAGTTCTGAACACACACACAAACACACACACACACACACACACACACACACACACACGTTATCAATACATCAGTAATGACTGATTGTTTAATTGATATGAGAATCAGAATTACAGATGAGTGCATTAAACGTTAAAGACACTAGATGGCAGCAGACTTCCATCTAAAAACTAATAATGGAATAGTAATAAAAACTACTTTAAACCCTCATTTTCGAACCAAAAAGAAAAACTCACAAAGTATGGCTAAATATGACTATATGGACAGACGTCAAAAAATTGCAGTAATAGAGGATTCACACACACGCACACGCACATTTATATATATAAAAAATAACAACTTGAAATACCTAACAAATACATAAGTTGTACATTGCATGTTTGCATCTATTATAACTGCTGCCTTGGTTAAATTCTGTTTATTATTAGTTTATTAATTTTTTTATCCATTAAGTTACTATTTGCATAATTTTACAAAGTGTTAATAAAAAGAAAAGTCCGCTGCTGACCTTCCTGTCGCTGAAAAATGCACTGTCCGGCTCCGGGGACAGACCCTCGTCCTTCCTAGATGGTGTCCACTCGAGCTGGGCACGGACGGACCACCGGACCTTCATTCCAAGCCCCCGACGCCAGACGGGGCCCCGCCCCCCCGACGCGGCGTGTTTATGACGTAGAAGCCGCGCGCTGCACGACAGCCGTCATGACTAAAGCCCAACACACAGCAATAACTTTTTTTATTACCAAATGAAACGTTGTCTTAACTATGGTGTGCAGTAAAGGCCGAAGATGTGTTTTGATGTCGTATTTAGGCAAGATTCAGGCAAAAGAGGCAAAAACTCAAAAAAGTCGTAATTCGATAGGTCATCATATTTACATTTACAGCATTAATGAGACGCTCTTATCCAGAGCGACTTACAATCAGTAGTTGCAGGGACAGTCCCCCTCTGGAGCAACTTAGTGTCTTACTCAGGGACATAATGGTAGTAAGTGGGATTTGAACCTGGGTCTTCTGGCTCATAGGCGAGTGTCTAACCCACTAGGCTACTACCACCCCCTGTCATGTTATATTCAATAGGTCATCATGATGTTATTATCTAGAACTTCATAATTACCTAATTAATTACCTTATTGCATATGCTTTCTTCATTGTATTATTAGCTTTATTCCTTTATAATACTCTCCACATCACTATTTTGAAATGTAATGCTTTTTGTGAGATTGGAGAATTTTTGGAAAAGCATAAGCATAAAAGACCATAATTTATGTCCCGACCATCGACAAAAACAAACCTTCACTCCTGTCAGTCTCTGTTCCGTTGCATATTTGAGTTGATCTTATTGGCAGTGGGCCGTTCAGTGTAGAGCCGCGACCGGGTCGTATTTCAGAAACCCACTAAAAACGTCATTGTACCAGCGCTGTCGTAAAACGTGTCTGGGCCCGAGGGTGATCCTGGTGATACACACCACAAATCGGTTTACTTCCTCTGTGCGCCTTGTTGGGTTGAGTGCAGTGTTTGACATGGAGCTCTGAGGTCAAAGGTCAAAGTGCACTTACAATTAGTGACATTTTAGATAAAAAAAAAAAAAAAACTCATTTGCGTTGTGACTTGATGTTTTTATTTCTGGCTGGAGGGCACCGTTGTGCTGCAGCCTCTTGTTGTGGGAGCACCGCTGTCTGGCACCGGGCTGAGTTAAAACAACACCGCCGGGCAGCGCCAGCCGTGCCAGCTGCCGCCGGGCAGGAGATTATTGACCTTTTCACATGCCGCCCCCGAGACAGACCGAGATCGAGCAAGAACAACAGTGCCGCGGAAGTCCATCTGCTCGCCGCCGGCGGGTAGCAGGAAATCCGAATGGCTCTGCAGGTCGTGGCAGCTCGGCCTTCTGCTAACGGAACGATATCTTACATCTCGGGTTTGGAACCAAGTTCACGGTCCTAGATGATTCCACAGTCCCTGCTCATAGAGTTCTCACAGCGTGTCAGTATCCCATCTATCGCCATTTTCACACAGTAAGAATGTAAAATTTACAGTAGCATTCGGCCCTTCACTGCCAGACTGTTTTAAAGTTAAAGTGAAGTGATTGTCACTTGTGATACACAGCAGCACAGCACACGGTGCACACAGTGAAATTTGTCCTCTGCATTTAACCCATCACCCTGAGTGAGCAGTGGGCAGCCATGACAGGCGCCCGGGGAGCAGTGTGTGGGGGCGGTGCTTTGCTCAGTGGCACCTTGGCGGATCGGGAATCGAACCAGTGACCTTCTGATTACGGAGTCACTTCCTTAACCGCTAGGCCACCAACAGCTTCAGCTTCCATCCACATCCCATTAAAAAACTAAACACTCACTGAAACTGCACATCTTTCATGTTTAGAACGTATTATCTATTACAGCAACATTTGCAATATTACCACAGCATTTTTTAAAACTTTGCACCTTCACTTTTCCCTGCACCATTCTGCACCATTACATTTACACTGAAAAAAGAGAACACTGGCTTAAACTTAATCAAAAAACTGAAGTAATCTGTCACACCTAATGCTTTAGCCTGTTGTTAATAGAATTATAGCAAATAAGACTACAGACAACCAACTGTCCTTCTCGACTCATGCGAACCTCAGCATCTGTGGATGTTGCGTGTCACGCCGGGCTCACGTTCCTAGAACAGCGCGGCGGAAGGCCGCCGACCTCCTTGCGCGTCTCCGCACCGGGGTATTCGCTTCTACCTACGCGCACTCGTTCCCCTTTTCGCCTTGGTGTTGAGGTCTACCTCTGAATGCCATCCGGCCTCTACAACTACTACAATCCCAACTTGCTAGATTTAATCTACTGATGCTGGCCTACAAATCCTACCTCAGAGCCCTTATCTCATCTAAACTCTTCCCTGGAGGTCAGAACAAACGGCAGCTTAACACTTTACTCTTCATACTCTTTTTATAGCCTGACTTATGGACAGAAAAATCAGAGCGAATAAAAGGATTTGTATTCATAGTTGGGGTCCTAGTGAACCAGAACTGATTTCTTCATTACTTCATGTTGTAAGTCGCTCTGGATAAGGGTGTGCGCCAAATGCCACAAATGTATTGTACTGTAATAATAATAAAAAGAACAAAAAACACATGAAACAGACAGCAGCCACAGTTCACTTTTTTTTCAGCGCGTCCATACACTGCAAAAAGCAAACACTGGCTAAACTTTAAAAATGGAACTAATCTGTCATACCAAATATTTTAGCATTATACAAATGTGAATAAACCAATCAAACCTGCTAATTTACATCACATCAGTGCTAAAATATCAGGCGTGACCGATTTATCCAGTGTTCACTTTTTTCAACGTATGAGTGTCATTCTGTTCGCTTGGTCAGTTTGCTACATGAATCCACAAGTCTGTTCATGACCTGATCCTCCACGTTCTCCCGACATGCTGTGGATAAGGATCCAAGGCGCAATGCTATATACAGTACAGGCCAAATGTTTGGACACACCTTCTCATTCAATGCGTTTTCTTTATTTTCATGACCATTTACGTTGGTAGATTCTCACTGAAGGCATCAAAACTATGAATGAACACATGTGGAGTTATGTACTTAACAAAAAGTGGAGACCTGGTCTCCACAGTCACCGGACCTGAACCCAGTCCAGATGGTTTGGGGTGAGCTGGACCGCAGAGTGAAGGCAAAGGGGCCAACAAGTGCTAAACACCTCTGGGAACTCCTTCAAGACTGTTGGATAACCATTTCAGGTGACGACCTCTTGAAGCTCATCGAGAGAATGCCAAGAGTGTGCAAAGCAGTAATCAGAGCAAAGAAACTAGAATATAAAATATGTTTTCAGTTATTTCACCTTTTTTTAAGTGCTATTTTTTAAGGTACTTATGTTATGTTCTTCATAACACAAATGCTCTCTACAAAAAAGGGCAGAGCAGGCTGTACGTGCAGCGGAGGCTCAGGTCTTTTGGAGTACAGGGGCCACTCCTAAAGACTTTTTATGACTCTGTAGTGGCACCAGCCACGGTGTGGTCTGCTGGGGCAGCAGCATCTCTGCTGGGGACAGAAAGAGGCTGAACAGGCTGAACCGGAAGGCCAGCTCTGTTCTAGGATGCCCTCTGGACCCAGTGGAGGTGGTGAGTGGCAGGAGAATGGTGGCTAAGCTGTCATCCCTGTTGGACAACTTCTTGCACCCCATGCAGGAAACTATGACAGCAGTGAGCAGCTCCTTCAGTGGAAGGCTACTGCACCCATGATGTGGGAAGGAGAGGTTCAGAAGGTCTTTTCTTCCAACCGCTGTCAGACTCTATAACAAAGACATCACAGTTGACCACACACACACACTTCAAATACATCACGGTAAATACCAACTGTACAGATGTACCCTTTGCACTTTACCCGTTGCTTTCCCCATTGCACATGTGTAGATCTCAATTGTACATTTGTAGAAATATACATATACATATTTATTTTTTTGCTGCTGTTTACCTCTGTTTTTGCTGCTATTACTTCTGTTTCTATCCACTTTCTTCAGTAACAAATGCAATTTCCCACTTGTGAGACTAATAAAGGTTGATCTTATCACAACTCCACATGTGTTCGTTCATAGTTTTTATGCCTTCAGTGAGAATCTTCCAACGTAAATGGTCATGAAAATAAAGAAAACACTTTGAATGAGAAGGTGCGTCCAAACTTTTGGCCTGTACTGTATTTTTCTCTGAAATCTAGCGTCCATTGATGCCCATGCTGACACAGTTGCAAATGGATTCTCAGCAAAACACCAAAACCCATAGCTGCATGTACGTTTCGCTACTGAACGTGCCTCACACGTTGTGGCTTTTTCCGCTGCCGACCTCTGACCTTCCTGCAATGCCCGCCTTCAATGCAGCAGCGGCAGTTTTCTGTGTGGTGACGCGCATTCGGAATCTAGCGCTGATTGTGTCGTACGTATCGCGTGCAGTTTCAGGGCGACGTGCACACTTGCCCCCGCCACGCCGCCCGCGGCCTAGGTGTCATGGCAGTCGCTGCAGGAACACAGGAGAGAGTTTTAGAGAAAGGAGAATAGTTTGCCGTGGATTTGCCGTGCCGGGTAGGGAGCATTTGCGTGACCCGCAGCCATGGATCATAACTTCAACTTGTCAGGAGTATGAGGGGAAGGAGGTCTCTCCCCAAGGCTGACAGCTTCGTCTGCGGACTTCTTCTCACGTGGACCTTCTACCATCTGGCGGCCAGTTATTTACTTATTACATTTACAGCATTTACCAGAAGCCCTTGTCCAGAGCGACTTACAATCAGTAGTTACAGGGACAGTCCCTCCCTGGGGACACTCAGGGTTAACTGTCTTGCTCAGGGTTCATAGGCGAGTGTGTTGCCCACTAAGCTACTACCACCATTTATTGGTTCTCTTGGTGAGAAATGTCATGCACCTTAAATCAGAGTGTAAGATGGACTACCAGTCCGAACTCTGCGCTTATGGAGTGTCAGGTTGACCAGAGCGGCTCCTCTTTACCTTCATGGCCGCTCTGCACAATATTGCCGACTTTGGTAGATTCTCACTGAAGGCATCAAAACTATGAATGAACACACGTGGAGTTATGTACTTAACAAAAAGTGGAGACCCGGCCTCCACAGTCACCGGACCTGAACCCAATCCAGATGGTTTGGGGTGAGCTGGACCAACAAGTGCTAAACACCTCTGGGAACTCCTTCAAGACTGTTGGAAAAGCATTTCAGGCGACGACCTCTTGAAGCTCATCGAGAGAATGCCAAGAGTGTGCAAAGCAGGAATCAGAGCAAAGAAACTAGAATATAAAACATGTTTTCAGCTATTTCACCTTTTTTTGTTAAGTACATAACTCCACACGTGTTCATTCATAGTTTTGATACCTTCAGTGAGAATCTACCAACGTAAATGGTCATGAAAATAAAGAAAACACACTGAATGAGAAGGTGCGTCCAAACTTTTGGCCTGTACTGTACATGTTAACTGACAGAGCACCTGTCTGTGTCTAAACTAGTGCATTTTCTCCCCTAGGAGGAATGCCCTTTTTGTTTGAAACTGATATCGTACATGCGTACATGCCGTAACAATCATCAGTGTGTCCGGACACGCATGCAAATGACAGCTGTATGGCTCCAGGGTTCCCATCACTCCACCAGTCAGCAACTAAATGACCCTGATGCTTCAAAGAACAAACGAGCAATTAGTCCCTGCAAAGTGGTGTGATACACACACACACACACACACAATTAGCTTTACTATTGAGCGTTGACTTTGTGAGCTGCCGCTGGCAGGATCTGACCAGCCGCTCCGGTGGCTGCTGGTGCCACCACCTGGCGCTTTGTCAGAAGGTGATTAATGAATTTGATTAGACTCCACATTCTTTTCTAGGACAGGTCCAGAGCACCATCTCCAATGCCAGCGTAACTGTGAAAATACAGAATAAAAAAAACAAAAAAAAAAAAACAATGCATATTTCGACTAATTAACTTTAGTCAAGGCATTCTAAACATAACCAGGAGATTACATATGTGACAAAAAGACTTTTTTTTTTAAGCGTATTTCCATTGACATTTCTGAACAAACCTGCCCACTGAAGACAAATGGAAAAGCTCGAGCAGCAGAGGGCGCCGCATTCCTGCAGATCCCAGGAATTTGAGTCACTTTGAAACCAATTCTCTTTAATGCTGGTGCTACACTTTCATGCAGATTTAAATGTAAATATTACAACCAAAGTATTATTCTTCTTAAACGACTTTGTCACTTTTACAGAAAGAGGGACAGAAGATGGTTTTTCACAAAACTATGTACACTTTATTTTTTAATAAAAAGAAGCATCCATTGGCAATGTAAGTTGCTTTGAATACACCAATAACTTGGGGGGAAAAAAAGATTATAAAAATAAATGCTATACCACTTAATAGGCAATACACACATATTTAACACAAAACATGGCAGGAGCAGAGCAGGTGACATGAGACACGAGCCTCAAATACATAAAGGTGTTCAAGTGGCGGTTTATTGCTGAAAGGGGTAGTACTGTGGGTAGTCGTGGACCACTTTCAGGGCTTCGTTGTACAGCTCTAAATCTGCAAACATGGAAAAACAACAGGTAGCATGATTCAATGGTGATGTTTCAAACATCCTCTTAAAGAGATTTTATGACTATGAGGTTTGTGGATGTAAAGTACAGGCCAAAAGTTTGGACACCTTCACATCCAATGTGTTTTCTTTATTTTCATGACCATTTATGTTGGTAGATTCTCACTGAAGGCATCAAAACTATGAATGAACACATGTGGAGTTACGTACTTAACAAAAAAAGGTGAAATAACTGAAAACATGTTTTATATTCTAGTTTCTTTGCTCTGATTACTGCTTTTCACACTCTTGGCATTCTCTCGATGAGCTTCAAGAGGTCGTCACCAAACTTTTGGCCTGTGTTGTATATAACTGCTTACCGAACGGGATCCCTTTGTCGTCTCTATATGCATTATAGGCAGAAGCCATGACTGTCCCCTTGTTGGACACCATGCCAACCACTTCCACAATTCCGCTCAACTCCCCTTCAAGCTAAAAATACAAAAGATGTAAACGTTGGTCAACGTTTTTGCACTCCTCTTATTAGACTTGGTTTGCTTATCTGCTCTTTTTACATCTATTTCAGTCCTAAAATGAACTGTCGGTTCTTTCTTGGTCCACTTATACAGAAATTGTTCCGTTTCTATATGTAAAACGACCCGTTTTCAAGCAGTTCTTCACATTAATATCGGATCCTGTATTTGCGTTCGCCGATATCCGAACACCGGTGAATGCCGGATCGATGCGTCCCCGGGAGAGCGCTTACAGGCTCGTTTAGTTCCACCGACGCGGTCTTGCCCTCTCCGTCCGACAGCGTGAAGGAATTCCCCGTGGGGTGAATCTGTTAGGGGCGACACGGGCACGTATTAATGCAGATTAACCGGCCACGGCCGCAGACCAGCCGCTCCAACCTGCCGCCGCTTCACCTTCTCCACCCGTCCGACGAGACACACGGGCTTGCTGACGTACTGGGTCAGCATAGACGCGTTGATCCTGGCCTTGGGAGACTCGAACACGCCCGCCATCGTGAAATATTCTTCTCGGACCCAGCGCGCCAAATGTATGGGGCCGCGCGTCACTTCCGCTGTCCGTCCGTCCGTCCCCAAAACGCGTCTCCCGGGCACCGCGATGAAGCGTTCGTTTATGCTACTTTAAACCTGAAAATCCAGAGACCCCTACTCCGTTCGACTAGATTCGCAGGTAGAATTTAGATAATATTAAAGTAATAAAGAAAACTACATTAGAATGTGTATTTAAAAAAAACTGTCTTTTTCCGGAACTGAAAGCTTACTACCCTTGTTCCCGGAAGAACGTTTGTTCGGTGACGCCAGAAATTTGAGAACTTGTAAACAAAGACAAAAAACTCGGCTGTCGAAGACCAGGAACAGAAACAACAACAACTACGGTCGGTTAAACGTCCTTCCCGTTGGCTTTACTTTACTATTACAACCAGGCGCTGCCAGTTTTTTTTATTGTGACGCGTGTCGTTGTTGTTTTATGTGCTTATGTTTCAACCTGACGGGCTAGCATGCTAGGCTAACTCGGTGACTTTTGTTAATGACGTCAGCAGAAGTGTCCCACTTCAACTCGGTCGAATGCAGTTGGCTTTTTTTTTTTTTAAACTTTTCCTCTCGCCGCAGGCAGACGTTTAAGGCGGCTTCGACATGTGGAGCTTCTTTGGCGGCCGCAGGGATCAGCCGAAGAAGGCGGCGCCCGAGAGAGAAGTGGACTCGTTCGTGATCGTCGGTGAGGCCGCCTGCCGTGTGACTTTCCCGGTGACGGCAACCACCCGTTCGCCCGTAATGCAGGCAAACAGCAGCAAACCTTACACGTGTTACAAAAGATATAATAAGTCTTTTGTATTCCGCGTGAACCTTAAATCTAGCTCATATGCAGTATTTAGCTCATAAACCTAGTATTTATGGCTTAATTGTGATCTGTTTGTTGATCACTCTTGCCAAAATTACTGTTTCGCAAAAGTTCTTCAGATAGATGTCTGAATGAAACACTGCAGCACAACACAGTGACACAACGAAATGTGTCCTTTGCTTTTAACCATCACCCTTAGTGAGCAGTGTGTGGGTATGGTGCTTTGCTCAGGGTCACCTTGGTGGATTGGGATTCGAACCGGAAACCTTCTGATTACAGGGCCACTTCCTTAACCGCTTCACGGATTTGCGTGTCGGCATTTCGCAGGGGCCATGCGAATCATCTCTGTATTGATCCAATTTTAGTATATTTGCAGCCGTAGCAAGATTGGCCCACTGTCTCTCCGTTCTTTTATATTAGCTCATGTTTTTTCAGAGGACAAAAGCTAATCCTTCCAATTTTAAGTGTGCTGAGCATGACCAGTCTGCCCAAATCCCCTTAAGTTCTGGTCTGAAAATAATAAAAATGTTATTATGGTCCAGATTCGCCCACCCCACCCCCCTTTTGTTCCTCTCTCATTCTGGAGTTCAGTGCAGGGTAATTCGCCTTTCATCTGGCGCTTTCAGTCGGGAGCTCTCCTGGTGGAGCCGGCGCAGATGGTCCGGGCCCGCGCGTTTCTCTTGGCGGAGGCCTGCATGTGGTGGTGCCAGCAATTTTCTCCAACATCAAGGCAGCCGTCTGACTGGGCGCAGGCGTGAGCGCCGGCTTTAATCAGCGTAAAGAGCTCAGCGGTCGGCGGAAAGGGTGATGAGTGGCGCTCTCGATGATGACTGCAGTATACGCATCGTGGCGATGTTTATGCCAGAAGAAAACCATGTAATCATGCAATTGTCTACTTACAATGGATGTGTTTCTGAAATTGTGTGTGTTTTTTTTTTATTTTTTTAAATAGGTTAGACATTTTAGACTAAACATTAAAGGTCCCCTATTATGATATTTTCACTTTGGGATATTGTTTAACATCAATTTGAGTTCCCTGAGCCTTTCTATGGTCCTGCAGTGGCTAGAAATGTCAATATGTGTAAATAGTGTTTTGGCCGTTTTGCTTCACTCTTTAGAGAGCAGCAGCTCAGACGGTCAGATCTGGAATTTGTCCCCTTATGACATCATAAGGGGAAAGGTTACCTCCCATTTCTCATGCTTTGTCCACCCAGAGAATTTCCCACTGCTCCCCGAAAACATTATCTCCACCGACTGTGATGGCTTGAAAACATGTGAAGCATTGCAGTTGCTCGGTGATTGGATGTAAAAATGAGCACAAATGTTTTTTTTTTCAGTTCCGTCATGCGAGACTCTGAAGGAACTGTGCGTTAATTAGAGTTGAAAGTGACGACTTCCTGTCTGCGCCAAACACAAATACCCACACAACTTCTATAGGCCTCTCTCCTCCTCATTACCATTTAAAGGTACAGACACCGAAATCTCATTGTGGGACTGGTTCAAAGTGGCTGTAATTCTGCACCAAGAGACTTCAGATACAGTATTAGGGGACCAATAAAAGCCAAAAAAAAATTCCTGTGAAGTTTAGTTTCCTGTCTGATCAGTTTGCATGAGGGTGGGCGGGTCTGCCATGCAGGGAGCACAGGAGCGGCAAACAAATGTTGTTTCTCACTTGTGAGATAGACCCACAGGTATTTTGCTGGCACATCACGTCACCCAATTCAAAGTTACTTGCACGCCTAACGTTACAGCCTGAGCCTCTTTACCACACATATCAATGTAATAGTAATGATAGTTAGTTTTTAATCAATTACCAGCACAAATAAGTTCAAGATATTATGCATTCAGTAGAATCTGGTTCTAATATGAATGGAAAAAACATTGCCTCTGGGACACCGGGGTACTTGTACCTTTTTGGACATCTCGCCTCCTTGATTTGTGTCAGTCGGACAGACAGTGGAGCAAAATGAACAAATTGGACCAGCCACAGGAAGCGAATGAGGGCGGGTAGTATTTTTAGAGCAAAGCAGTGCACAGAGTTGGTTTGTGATGCTAGATGGAGGAGCAGGGTGTGTTTGTCAGGGGTCGTGGAGAGGCCCATGCTGAGTGAGCTGTGCTTCAGCGTCTGGGTACCAGCAGTCAAAATCAGCATCTAAACTGGGGTTTGGTCCCGCCCCCCGATAATTTGCATGATTCTAACCCGCGATTTCTGTACTTAACAACGCTCCTAGGAAACGTTGCCCTGCACGATAACTCATACGGTTTTACTCCATTTCCCCTTCTGTCAGAGGGCCTCATACAACAGGGATTTGGCTGATTATATCCCGGGATATCTGGGCAGTGATCTGGCTAAGTGCAGGGACTTACTACCTCAAAGGCAGGATTTTTGGGTCCTGTGAGTCTGCAGCTGACGCTCGAGGAGTCGGACCCTTGTGAGCACAAAACACTGGTGAAGTCATGAGCAGCTGCGTCTCTTCTGGGACCCCTTTCTTCCTCAATATTCCTCCTCCCACGCTCCTTTTTTCCCCCCATCTGCCTTCTCTAAACGTCTTTTCAGCTTCGCCGCTGCGCGGTACAATGATGCTATTTTTCCGCTCTGACCTCAACTTCACTGCTCTTTACCTCGTAGTCAGTGTTCACATCATCCCTATAATTACTAGAGAGGCCCTAATATGAAGACCTATAAACAGGTAGACTATGAGAAAGCAGCAGATGCCCAGTAAAAAAATTAGACCATAGGATTGAAACCGTGGTGCAGAGACATAGAATAGAGGAATACATATACTGAGTGAAATATGAGTTGTGTATTTATACGGTATTTTTTCCCTGAGGAAGCATATTAAAAGTGAGTAATGAGTGACCTCATTATTCCCAAGGCCAAGGTGATAAAGCCTCAGAGAGGAAAACAGAAGGAGGCTATAGGAACGTGACGGTCTTGTGATTTGCACACACTTTTGTTTCTGCAGGCGGTTGTTTGTGTAACCAGTGGACATGGTGGGGATTTAAAGTAAACCGATTGGCAGATAATTAGTATAATTTATTACGGCTCGCCTGTACAGCAATAGTTAATAATCACGTTTTGATATGTGGCATCAATTAACTTGTAGCTGTAGGCACGTCTGGGATTACGCAGGTTACTCTACCTGTCAGAACACGCCCAGATTTCCAACTCACCGGGGCATGATGTAACCTCACATTATTGACCGGGTTCAGGGTGCTGCTTGCTCAATGTGACCCGCTCCATTAAGGCCCGGTGGTGTTAAGTGGATCAGTGTGTGTGATCCTTCCCAGACCTTTAGACCACTATTCTTGATGTGACCCTACTTTCAGGGGTCAAGGGGAAATGTAAAATATGACCCGTTCCCACTGGCGGAGACCTAGCCTGTTCTATGTTCTGTGCGTTTTCATGCATTAATGGGTGATTCCTTTTTCTTTCCACTAAAGCAGAAAAATCACATACGTCACTTTCAAGGCAGTTTGAGTGCCATGGCACATCGCAAAGTGCCAAATAATGGGATAATAAAAAAAAAAGATTAAAGCATGGTTTAATTTTTTAAAAGGTTTTGTTATTTATCAAGATATGTGTATGCAGAGGTATATATCCTATAGTTTAAAACAGATTGTGTGTGTTTTGGTTGTGTTGTTTCGGAACCTGATGAAGATATTTGCAGGAAATTAATGTGTAATTACGAGGAACAAGCTCCCTTTGGTGCATGTAGGAGATGGGTGGGTGGCTTGCCAAGCCGGTGCTGCTTTCGGCCCGTATATGCAACCATGGACACATGTCTCACCCATGGAGGGGGGGGGGGGGAAGATAAACTGCAAGCTCAGCTATAATGACTCTGCGCTCAATAGCAGGTTCAGATGGAGGGAGGCGGTTCGGCGGGGACGCCCCGAAGGAGAGCAGATGCCCCGTCTTTGTAGCACAGCACGCCCCCATCCCCCCTTCTCTGAATTACAAGCATTGCCAAGGGAATGCAAAGGGCCTGGCCCTCAACCCCCACATGGCCAGCACCGTGTGTGGGACCCTTCTAGTCTCTCTTCATTTCACCCGAATGAAGAGAGACGCTGTTGATTTTATCATCAGTCCTGCATGGCTGTAGTTGTTGTCCGACCTCCAGTCATGAATTAGACCGTGTGACCGGCCTTGGGAAACCCGGGGCTGGAACTGAGATGGCGGAGCGGAAGTTGGGCCAGTTTTGTGTCAAGTGCAACGTGGAACTTTGTTTGGTCAATAAGCGCTGGGTGCCCTAATGCCTCGTAATCCATTAATGTTCTCAGAAAACCACTTGTTAAGTGCAGATAATCGCAGTGTGTTGACCTGGTTCTCGGATAAAGAAAAAAGAAACAACGCAAAAGAAGACTTGGGTGTAAGCCTTTAACCAAAGACGTCTGTATGCTTCCTTTGAGACTGTCAGTGAAGAATATAATGTATGCGTGGTTCTAAACTAAACTCTTTCTTTTCTTTTTTTTCTTTTCAGGGGAGACGGTCGCAGAACAGACACAGAAAATCAAGAACGTGAGCATAGCCAAGCCAGCAACCAATGTCATTGTGCTGCCCACAAAAGTGAGTTTACATCTGGCATTGCAAGCATGCAAAACATCCCGTCAGCTCCGAGTTAAAACGAAAAAATGTGCCCGAAAAACAGATGTCGGGAAGAAATAAATAATAAATATTAAAAAAATCTACCATATGGTTCTGTTGTGTGTGGCGCGAGGGAACGCAACTGTTTTCTGGGCTCGGCCGGAGCAGAAGAAGAGCCCTCTGCTCTCCTGGCACCGCTGCACGGCCACTGCTGAGTGGACGACAGGTGCTGGGTGGTCTGTCTGGACCCGCTGGTCAACACATGGACCTGCCATTCGCCATGCTCCTCGGTAGCAATTAGTAGCCAAAAAAACTACAATTTGATTGGTTCAGCTACATTCAAGACTGTGGCAGCAAATCACTTTATACATGAATGTGTGCTTCATCAGGGATTCATAAGCTTCTGCAAGTATTGTTGTTTGGACTCTAAAATGCTTCTGAACACTATCGAGATTGATAATTAGCCTGGAAAGGTTGAATTTCAGAGCTAAGTGTCACAATTTCTGACAACATCATTACCATCATGTTGAACAATAGCTTGCAGATGGTTTAATGGAGGTGATATTATGGCATTTTAGCATTTTAAATGCTAATGTGTTAACATTAGACCTAGATATGACAATGTTATGAAACAAGTTGGTTTCGAAATTAGTTTTAGAACATGAGACTGAGGGCTGTGTGATATGGTATAAAATTCATATTGTGATATAAATTGAACCATAGATTGTTGACTGTATAGCAATGTGTAAATGTAACTGTTTTTGCAAGGTTGTCCATAGTGTCCATAGTAATTGACTGCTACATTTCAAAGTAGCCGTCAACGTAGAATAGTTACTGTGCAAATCTGCAATTCAGAAAAAATATGATAGCATTTGAACATCTCTCCGATAAAGGTCTTGACCTTAGTAAAGTTAGCAGTTGGTCCTGTATGTATCATAGAACTTCACTGGATTTTCTCTTACTCATTAAGCAAAAACCTAGAAATCTCCATTATCACAAAGTCATGTAGGTCTGTGAACTAACACACACACATTGATTTTTTTTTTATTATTTTTAAAGCTGCAGCTGATAAATTGTGAAAATGCTACTTCCACTCACTTCGCTTTTGATGGCATGCAACTTTTCAAAATAAAAGCCTAAGCCTAAACCCAAATGTAAACCTAACATTATTATCTACTGCTTTCACGAGTGTGGAAGTACATGATGTACATGGATTTACACGTGTATATTGACCCTAAGGTAATATTAATACTATATTAGCACTATATTAATGTAAATTATATTATTCCCTGTCTTTAGATTTTTTTTTTTTTTGAAACGTTGCATACTGTCAAAAATGCTTCTGCACAGGCTGTTCCTTCGTGCCCTTGTCCATTTTCCAAAAATAATTCATCATGCTGCAAATGGGCATGGTTTTGAGAATGCGATTCGGATATTCCTGCGGTAGGCCAGTATAACCCAAATCTCTCCCATTAGCCAAATTTATATTACATACCATTTTTACCACACCGTACTAATTCAGGTCACGGTGGTGTAGATGTTTAACAATCTTATTTTTAGCCATGTTAAGGAGTTAAACCGAACCCTTCCAGACACGTTTTGCCACCTTGTACGGCCCTGATTAGTTTGCATACATGTCTACATTTCTCTTTGCCTGATATGTTGCTTGGCAACCATAGCCTTTTATTGAACTGCACTGTTTTTCGTATTTAATTTCGCTGAACCAGCAAGACCCATGAGACCACGAGCTGCAGCGATTTTCACACTTAAAGAGGTTTTATGGATTTTACTGGGATTTGGTCTTAGGCAGAACATTAAGTAGCTGTGGGCATGTGTGTGTGTCTGTGTTCCGTATGGTAGCTGTGCAATCAGAAAGATGAACAGATTGGTTTGCCCCCTTCGACATGTGTTGTGTTCAGTTCAACAGGAATAATAATAAAAAAACAATCCTGTATGTGTAATCAAACTGACCTACAACACACAGAGCTATTCAATCAGGTCGGTATGTAAATACACACTCTCGTCCGGTCAAACACGCAAATTGTGTAGTTTAACTTGCAACGTACAGTACAGGCCAAAAGTTTGAACACACCTTCTCATTCAATGTGTTTTCTTTATTTTCATGACCATTTACGTTGGTAGATTCTCACTGAAGGCATCAAAACTATGAATGAACACATGTGGAGTTATGTACTTAACAAAAAGTGGAGACCTGGCCTCCACAGTCACCGGACCTGAACCCAGTCGAGATGGTTTGGGGTGAGCTGGACCGCAGAGTGAAGGCAAAGGGGCCAACAAGTGCTAAACACCTCTGGGAACTCCTTCAAGACTGTTGGAAAAGCATTTCAGGTGACGACCTCTTGAAGCTCATCGAGAGAATGCCAAGAGTGTGCAAAGCAGTAATCAGAGCAAAGAAACTAGAATATAAAACGTGTTTTCAGCTATTTCACCTTTTTTTGTTAAGTACATAACTCCACACGTGTTCATTCATAGTTTTGATGCCTTCAGTGAGAATCCACCAACGTAAATGGTCATGAAAATAAAGAAAACACCTTGAATGAGAAGGTGCGTCCAAACTTTTGGCCTGTACTGGACTTTCCTAGATTCAACTTTTAATGGGACGTAGCGCGTCCTCCCTCCCCCTTTAACCAGCCATTCTCTAAATATAAGAGGCAGGAATCAGCCTGAGAGAGTGAAATACGATGTGGCGCCCTCATTAAAGGATCTTCTCTGCGGTTTCGCTCTCATGGGGATCTGCTGCCGCCTTTAATTGCAGAGGAATCCACGTTTCCTGTAACAACATCTTTTCTGCATTCGCTCACTCGTGTTTTGACCTCGATTGCATGCCGGGGCGAGGGCAGCAAGCCCAAATCTCTACGCTGCTACGGAGCAGGCACAGGAAATCCATTTACTCTAAGGGGGTGGAAATGACCGTTTCGCAATAAAGCGGGCGCACCGGGCCTCACCGCTGAGCTTACGAGGCAAAGGGAGATAAGACTGGCCGCAATCAAACGGCCGAGGACCGCAAGCTCGCGTTTATTACACTCGCCGGTGATTTCCAGGGTCGATTGCCCCTGCCGCAGCATTTAAAGTAATAATCTGAAATGGCATTCGGAATTTGCCCTGAATCTCACCAGCGGGAATCCCGGGGGTTAACGCGCTTGATCCTCGGTGAGTCGCTGCACAGGTGGCTCTCAGCAGGAAGTGCCTTTTTGTGGCGTTCTTCACCTGCTAACGTTGGGGTCAGGGCTTCCTTCCTCGGGATTTTGCAGGGCTTGGGTCCTGTTGTACACGCATGGTTTTGAACAGTTTGACTCGGGCATGGACGGTCAGTGAAGTTCACAGGAAACGTAGCCGTATCTAATTATCAAGTGAAACTTGTATTGTGAAAATGGGAAAGATATCATGTTAGAACACGGCGGAGATGGTGTAGCTTGAATCCACATCTTCCAGTGTATCGGATTCATGCTTTACTAAGAATTTAAAAAAATCTTCCTTCCTTAGAGGATGCATGCACATTACTGTGTCATCTACCTTGTTTAATAACTATAAAATCTCGCTGTGTCACATCCCAAGCATGAACTAGAACTTAACCAGATCTTGTAAGTCTCTCATAGTCAAATTGGTCCAACAAGGTTTAATACATGTGAAGTTTTGCGTTTGTATAATATGAATTCCATGCTTTTTACAATACAATTTTTACATTATAATGTAAATCGATTTTTCAATATGTATTTTTAAAACATCTTATTTGATGAATAAACTATTTGCATTATAACGTGATTATAACATTGCAGAAGTATGCTTCTGTACTTAGCACTTTATTTCTTTTCTTGTTCCTTTTACCTTCAGTCGTCTAGCGGGGGTTCAGTCCGATCAACTAAGGTGGTCCAAGGTGCTCTGAGTGATCCTGCCGCCGAACTGCCTCCCAACCCCTCCAATATGGAGGCTGGCCCGTCAACTGCTGAATTTCTGGTGGACGTGCCCTTCACCCTGGCTCCCCACGTCCTGGCCATGCAGGCCGGCCCTTCCCTGCTACCCGAAGTGCTCCTGTCCAGGGACATGAACGACAACCTGGCCAGCTTCTGCTACGACTTCACCTTAGAGAACTCTGTGCTCTGCGACTCGTAAACACCTCAGCTGTGTGCGATACGGTATCTGATAGGCTCTCAGCACCGAGGCCATGTTCAGGTGACCTCTGCTGCAGCTACTGCTGTACTTCTCTGTACTGTATATGAAGAACGATGGTTTACAGAATCCTCTCAGGATTCTCCGGCACTTGAATGTAAGTGCTAACGGTGTTCGTGCCACAGAATAGGCCTGTTCTCTATAGCTGGGCCGATATTGGATTTCTCTTTAATCAGTTCTTAATTATTGATCATTTCTAACTAGGTGAGCATTAGCTTAGCAAAACAGAGAGTGATGTTCTGGGTTGGGTTACAAACTGTACTGCAATGGTTTTTTATGTATTCTAAATTAAAAAAAAAATGTCTAAGCCATTTTAATCAATATAAGTTGTGTTCTCATCTGCAGTTTCTGTAATGAATTGTTTATTATTTATTGTACTCTCTTTTTTTTAAAGAAAGTGTCCACCTTTGCCTCACATTCTTATAAAAATATCTCTAGGCAATTTTTAAACACAAACCTTTGCTGATTTATTTTTTTCCCCTGTCGGAGTTGGAAAGATCTGCACAGGACAAATATGGTTGTGGTCCCGTTTTGAACCAGGAGCAGGCATGCTAATTTCCTACAACTATTTATAGTGGTTGCATAGGCCAAATATGTGTTTTTAAGCCACAGAACAGTTGCCCAGTGTTGGGGGGAAAAACATGTATTGCTATGAAAAATGTATCCTACAAAGACTTTTCTTTCTCCCGTTGATATTTATGTTTCATTTACATTTATTTGGAGTGAGATTAGATTATTCATTTGAAGTTTTTGTTGTGCTGTGCATTATACGGAAGTTGAAACCTCTGCCTTTGTGCACATTGCTTACACACTGTAATCATTAAATTGTGTTTTTCTTCAGTTATATGCTGCGCTTAGGTACACAGTGTGAGAATAAGTGCATATATATATTTAAGAGTTGCATAATCACAGTCAGGTTCTCCTCTGGCCACATTTATTTGAAATTGACCACTGTACATACTATAAATGCGCTGTTTAAGAAATGGTTGGAAATAAGTGCCTTGGGAACTTGTTTAATTAAACTTAATAGCACTTTAAAGGTTTTATATTTGGAAATGTAACTAACATACATTCATTACACATCTAAACTGTAACATGTCTCCATAATTTATTGAATTAAAGGATTGCTATTAATCATTGTTGGTTGGTGTGTGGTTTGTTTGGTGTGTCCATAAGTGAGTTCATGAATCTAAAATCATTAAAATGGTCTGCAGTGCCTAATAGGCACCATGACGACAGTCCCTGTGCACCTAATGGTGCAAAATCCCCTTTACTGATAACGTACCTGTCAAAAGGAACTCCTCAGCCAACGGTGGCCCGAGCGCAGGCTGTTTTTCCCTGCGCTAGCAAACCTCAATGAATCCATTGGCCGCTCCGCTGTCACTCATTCAACCACAACCAATCGCCTCGAGGGCTGACATTTTCTTCCGCCAATCACGTGGCTAGATCGCGGCGCGGCGTCCCGCCCCCTTCCCTCAGCCAGTGGCTGCGTCGCTGCAGCGACTGTCATTTGGAGTAACTCAGGAAGGGAAGGGGGTGTCGAGACTGACGACACTTTTCAAACTTTTAGCATTTTTTCTTGTTGTTAAAAGAACAGTTTCTGCTGTAGAAAGCAGCAATTTTCGAGTCCAATCTCGACTGGGGAAGAAATTCTATTCTAAGTTCTATTTTGTACTGGGTTGTAGGAATCCGGGACTTTTTTTCGGTGAAGCAGGCGAACACAATGTAGCTAAAAAACTATTTAGCTGCTAAACGGCTAAGAAAGTCTGTTATTTACACTTCTGAAACTCCGCCAGAGTCGGCGTATAACTCGGATACAAACATCATTTCTGAACTTTCAGGGACCCATTTATGTTTTTGGCTATCTTTTGAAAATCGAGTATAGTTGTTGTTTTGTTTTGCCACCATGTCAGCCTCCTCCGGTCACTCCGCGCCGCAGCAGCCGCGGGTCAGGCGCAGCGCCGACGGCTCTCCCACCTCCGGCGGCGGCGGCAACGGCGGCCGCCTGCAGCCCATCCGCGCCACGGTGCCCTACCAGCTCCTGCGCGGCAACCAGCACAGTCCGACCCGCACGGCTCCCCCCTCCTCCTCCTGCTTCTCCTCCGCGGCGGGGAGCCTCACAGGACCGACGAGCTCCGGCTGCCCCAGCCCCACCAGCCCCACGAACGCGGCCGGGAACGGCTCGGCGGACGGCAGGCTGCTGGCCCGGCAGAGACCACCCTCGCCCGAGCACTGCGCGACCTCTCCGGCGTTCAAAGGTAAACCAGAAGCGAGAACTGGCGCTCTTTAACTGGGTCAGGCTGGGCTGCCGCTGGGAGTCTCCATCTTGCTCGGCGTATAACGTTTATACGCATTGTGGCGTTGTTTTTTTTTTTTATTTAAAAAAAACGATGCACCGCGACAGCGAAATGCGCGTTCGGCGTGGCAGTGCGTAAATGTGGCATCGGCGGGGATTAGCCGTCGGCCCCCCCATCGGCGGGCAGCGCCGGCGGCCCTGCGTGGTTTTTCTGCACATTCACGCCACTGGCGGCGGGTGGAACGCGTACGGACGCCGTGCGCCGACTGCCCCTGGCCCGACGGGTGCAGCATTGTGAACTTTGGGGGGCTTTATTATTTTAAAAAAAATATATAAAAATTCATTCGGTGCGCCGAGCTTCTCGGCTAAGCCGCGCGTAAACAAGCCGAGGGGGTAAACACGCCACCCCGCCCCGCATAACGCGGCCGCGGAGATGCGATCACGTATAATCCCCGCCACCCATCTCCGCCCCGGAGGAGCGGTGCACTTCCCGGTCGGCCTTTTGCCGAGAGGGGGCTGGAATCACGGCGGATGATGCGATGGAACCGGTGGGCCCGGGCCGAGCCCCCGGGGAGCCGGAGTGCAGCTGAGCGCCCACGGTCCTCGCTGCCGGTGAACGGCCATTAAATATGCATGCGGCTCATATTCCGAAAATCGGCACGATCATCTCGCCGGCGCGACCTTTCTCCACGCTTCTTAAAATGGCGCGTCGCGGTGACGGCTCGGTCGGGCCTCGGGTGCCCGCTTGCGCGGCCGAGGACCCGGGTGACATTCCGCCGTGTGACCCGTGACGGCTGGCAGGTCTCCTGCAGGACCACGCAACAGTTATCATTCAGTAGTGAATAACCTCATAACGTGAACTGTGACTTTAGGATCTAAAACGTAACGCACACACAAGCAATACCGACAGGCAAGTCTTTTCCGGGACTTTTCTTAATAGCATATAGTGCAGTAGCCACAACCTGACCTCTGACCTCTGCAACCTCTCCAGCTCTAAAAACGTGCAAAGCTCCAGAACACAAAATCGTGTCGACGTACGTCCCTACACCCGCAAAAATGACCAACCATCCCAGGCAAGTGAAAATTTCAAGATATTTGGCTTGAAAATGAAGAGTTTAAGGAAAGTAAAACCTGCATGCAGAGGATGTCAGAGATGGAGTCGAGGTTTCGGTTAGTTCCATTTAACACGCCCCGCTGCCTTGGCGTGTTAGAATGCAATTATATCCAATATAACTTTTTCACCCAAAAGTTATATTGGACATTTCTTTGTACGGGAGGTCGTGGACATTCTGCTTCTTGCTCAGGGAATTTTAAGTCTGACCTGGAGTGGGAACCCTGTACGGATTAAAAAGTGAATGATCTCCTACAAGTAAAAGTCTAGAGATGGAGAACAGAGACAGTAAGGAAATTCTGCAATAAACGCTTTAGGTAAATCTATATTTGATCAATGTTTGACACATGGGGGGAACGTTTGATAACGTTGCAGGAAGATTTCAGGTTTAGTTTTTACTGGTTTGTAGACTTGTGCCGTGGATTTCCCAAAAAGAAATGCATACCAAAGCGCATAGAAGACGGTAATGAGTTGACTTGATTCTCCGCTTTGTTTGCTTGCATTGCTTCCACATTGCTGAAGTATGCCGGGAGCCCAGGGGTAAGGGTGTGAGAGTCCGCCGACGTCTGAAGATGTTTGTCCTCGCTTAACCATACTTAGCCCACAGCCTCCCCGGAGCAGGGCTTTCCAGAACGTTCATCTGGTAATAATTCAGCTCCTCTCGCAGTGAAATAAATAAATAAATAAATAAAAGTGCGGCTCAGCGAGCTCGGATTTGATTGATGGGATGAGAAACCGGGACCCTGGTTCCGTCCGGACGCTGTGAACCATGTCATGCACTGGGACGGCTGGGAGCGTTTTCCGATACGCTACCTTGGCGAGGGTCTCTGCTTCCTTTCTTTTTATCTACTTTGGAGCACCAGTCTTGCTTTTTCACTAAACAAACACACACACAAGTAACCAAACGATTGCTTATGGCCTGATGGTTTTTCTTAGTAACTGATTAACTGATAACAATCATATATTATTTTTCATATTTCATATGTTGACACTATTTTTGTCCTGCCCCTAAACATAAATCCTCCCTCCTTTGTTTAAGGCGCTCCTTGGCGGCTCAGGATTCGAACTGGCAAACTTCCGATTGCGGGCCCTTGCTTCCTAACCGACTAGGCCACCACTGCCCCATTAATATAAATGAATTAGCTGTGTTTTGATATGAATGAAAATGAGTTTGTTTTGTTCGTTTGGCAGTAATCCATGGCATAGTGATAGATCATAACTTTTGGCAGTCATCATGCTTATCGAATGCCAGAGACAGAATTTAATATTTAGTTAACTTAATTTGTAACTAATATAAGTTGTTGTATATGTGAGTAATATAAGAGTAATGTGGGCGGAGCTCCTCCGGACCTGCATATTGTCGGTTCGCTGCGGTGTGTGTTTGCAGGGTGACATCCCTGCCAGGTGTGGAGCCCTTATCCTCTGGTAGCTCTAATAACAATACACCACATTTATGGAAATCTTTTTCCATAACTTGTCCGTCATGCTTCCCAGGAGCCCTTGAGATTTTTCCAGCACGGGATATTTGTGTGTTGAGTGGGATGTGCCTCTGACCTACTTGAACTAAAATACATTCTTTATTCATCATTAAAACCTGGTATCATGATTGAAGGGGGACTGAATGGGCCTCGGATTTTCCATATGAGGGCATCCGACCCCTCGCTACTCCTTCCATTGTTGGCACATCCATTTTCATGGAACAAGCAGGAAATGCACTCACTTATTTCTTTTTCTGCTTTTCCTGAACTGCAGGGTGGGTGATGTACGGTGCAGCATGGGCGGGGCCTGTATTATGGACTAATTTGATTCCCAAGCATCACAGCGCTTGTTCTGTCGTCTTCGTTTCGGGCCGACGTTGCTCCGCCTGCCCCCAGCCCCCTTCCGCCTTTAATTAACATCGGCCTGAGAGAATGCCGGAGTTGCTGGCTGCTGCCTGCGAGGTTTTCCACGTTAGAGAGCGAGCGTTTGGCCAGAGGTGCAGGATAATCCTGCAGAGGATCCTAATCCAGGGCTCGGACCTGAGCAGGACTTCTAGGAAATCTGACATTGAAGCCGCATTAGGTTTACAGTCACCACAGACAGACCAGGGCTGGGTGATGTACGTCAATAAAATAATTTGAAGTAGGGTGGTAGTAGCCTAGCGGGTAACACACTCGCCTGTGAACCAGAAGACCCAGGTTCAAATCCCACTCACTACCATTGTGTCCCTGAGCAAGACACTTAACCCTGAATTGCTCCAGGGGGGGACTGTCCCTGTAACTACTGATTGTAAGTTGCGCTGGATAAGGGCATCTGATAATTCTGTAAATGTAAAATATCATTGTCATAATCTTTGAAGTAGCCTCGACACTATATGCATAATTAACATCTATAATGTTTTTTTTTTTATGGCATGTGTTTTCAGAGTTGCAGAAAATCACGGTAAATATCATTAATTGATTTTATATTCCTGTTTTGGCCTTCCCCTTCTGAAATATCATATTGAGGTAGATGTAAAGTCACTGAAGGTATCGGGATTAGTGGTGAGAACCACGCTAATCTGTGATACGGTAGCTATGGTAACGGCATATTCTTGGCATGTTGCTATACAGTCATCCACAAGACACACACTTGTGGCATTGTACCATGGTACTATGTTAATGTGCTGGTAGGTAAACCTGTGCGCAGAAAAGTTTCTGAAAATTCACTTTTTTACGATTCAATTTTATGCTTTTAAGATTTTTCTATCTTGGAATGTATAGAGTTTTGCAGAATCAACATCGGCCATAACATTTTCAGTAAAAAAAAAAAATCATTTTTTTTTTTTATATTTTTTTTCTTACAGTATGACGTGATTAGAAGTCAAACCTCGCAGTTTGTTTCCTGAGCAGAATGTGAGAGTAGCCCGAAACGTGGAACCTTCAGAGGGGCCATATTGTCCAAACTGGCGACCAAAAGCGCAACGCCGGCTGCCAAGAGCGGCAACCTGCTCTGAGCCCAGCAGCTGTGGCACATTCATGTCATTCCTTTTTTTTCCTGAAGCTTCTGGCCCTGTTGTTCACCTGTTGGCGGGCTGATGCAGTTTCTGATGCCACGCCCTGCTCTCCGAATCGCATTTCTGTTCTCTGGGTTGCCTCCTTGTGTGCGGTGCACGGCGGGGCCAGCAGGACCCCTGACTGCGAGGGTGGATGTTGTACAATAGCGGCGCTGTGCTTCCGCGATGCAAATCGCCGTCCCCCAGGGAACACACAGACTTCCGAGAAACACGTTTCCGAACTTGTAAAACGTCAGAAAACATTGGCCTTCTCTGTTTCGAAGTTGAGCCTCATCTTCCCGACAGGCCGTCATCATGCTACGTACCCTTTTATTAGACTTTTAATTGATGCTTAAAATTGATGCATATTTGCATCAATTTAGCATATTTATGATTTTTTGCGTAATTTAACCCAGGCTGCTGTGCGCAGCCGAGCCCGTTCTCAGCCGCTCGCCTAAATGTCACATTTCCGACCTTTACTCCTACGGCTGCGTCAGCGCCGCTGCGCTTGCTTTCCGAAGCGGCGTGGGAAGATGAAGTGGCACGGCCGCAGTCCGTGTCGGCCCGGCGGTTTACGCGTCTTCTCAGGAGGCCGAGAAAAGAGAACGGCCAGGTTTACACTAGGCTGGGCAGACTTCTTCTTTTTCTTTTTTTATTCACTCTGTCTCATTTATATGCAATCTGTGGTTGTTCTGATTAATGCTGGAACGCGTATTTAATCATTCGTCTTCTTCACAGACCCCCCCCCTTTAGTCATCTTGAACTATATAAACCTTTATATTGCTGGAGCGCTAGGAGTATTGTAACACTGTGTGAGGGCGCATGATGCACACATGCGCACTGAGGTTTTGAGCCGTGGCTTCCTGGCGGCCGTGTGGAGAGGGCAGAGTCTGGCAGTGGTGTTAAGATGGTGATGGAGGTTTCATATTCAGTTATGTGTGCAGTCATCTGAGATACAGCCAGGTGTGTGTGTGTGTGTGTGTGTGTGTGTGTGTGTGTGTGTGTGTGTGTGTGTTTCCAGATGGCCCAGTCTAATTCTGCGCTCTAAGAATGCCCCAGTAATCCAGCGGATTTGCATCAGGTGAACCCCCCCCCCCCACCTGTCACCTGGGTACCCAAGGGGGAGGGGGTACCCTCTGCAACACACACACACGCACACACACACACAGAGTCCAATTCCTCTCACGGCTGTGGTGTGAGTGAAGGTATGAGAGGGCGACACTCGATATCCGGATGGAGAGCGCTGCTTAAATATTCATGCCAAAGTTTCTGATAAAGGGATTTGTTTGTGTGTGTGTGTGTGTGTGTGTGTGCGCGCGCGCATGTACGCACACGTTGATTTATTTTTATTTATGTTTTCAGCCTATAAAACAGGGGATGATGGGATAATTACAGCGGGCTCTCTCCTTTAAGGAGGCTAAGACAAAAATTGCCCGCCATGGCGAGCGCCATCAGATGTGCTGAGTCAGCGAACGAACACCAGACCTCACATGAACCTCCCACTTGTCCACCACCACCAGCTCCAGACGAGCGGGATGCCCCGCCCCCTCCACTTTAACAACACACACCTCCAGTCCTCAATACTTTTACACACCACGCAGACACATGGTTTAGATAGGAGGGTGTAGGTGTAGAAATGGTGAACACACACACACACACATACACACACACACACGTGCCCTTGACCCATTTCCTGCCGGTGTTTTGGACAGCAGGGATGTGTTGGAGGTATTTTTATCAGGTGTTGGGTTGCTGCTCTCACCAGCCCGTCCCCTATGAAGGGTAACAAAGACCTCCAGACCTCTGCAGCAGCAGAAAGACACAAGGGGTTCTAAAGTTGATTACGTTGTTCCAACCCTTCTGATCCAAAGGGTGGTAGTAGCCTAGTGGGTAACACACTGGCCTATGAACCAGAAGACCCAGGTTCAAATCCCACTTACTACCATTGTGTCCCTGAGCAAGACACTTAACCCTGAGTGTCTCCAGGAGGGGACTGTCCCTGTAACTACTGATTGTAAGTCGCTCTGGATAAGGGCGTCTGGTAAATGCTGTAAATGTAAGATCTATCGGAACCCGTGGGCAGACTGCGAGGTCTGGACCGTGGTTTGGTAAAATGTAGGCTGTAATGGTGATGCATCGCATCCTGGTTAAATGAGCGATGATGAAATGTCCGCCAGAACCCTGGTGATTTGAGAAGCCCCACCCACCTCTCTTCACCGCTCCCTCACATGCTGTTGCTTGCCCTTCTTCTCTTGCAGCCGAAAGGCCGAAGGCCCAGCAGGTGCGCAGCGCCATCCGGAGGACGTCCTCCCTGGGCACCATCACTGGGACCTACCTCACTGGGCAGTGGCCCCGTGAATCTCACATCCACTATCCCTCGTGCATGAAAGACAAGTCCACACAGGTACGAACTTCAAACCCGTGTGCTGTCACTCGAGCGTACATGGCCAAAAAAACAATCTATATTTTAACTTTTATTATTGTTCCTTCAAAGGTTTGATTGTCCCAAATAGTAGATAGAACCATAAAAAGTAGGGGTGCAATGTACCCCTGTAAAATACCGAACTTGTTGGTCCGCCCTGCACGGCCCACCCTGTATGGGTTTTATGGACCGCGCGATTTCAGTTTTGCAATTCATTTTGACAATGGTCCAGAAACGTCCTGTGATTGGACGTGAACTCGTTGGGAGGGACTTTTTTTTTTTTTCCCCCATTGGCACTTGCTCTGGTGCTGGCTGTGGAGACCGGGTCTTCTTCTGTGGTCCTGGAACAGTGGACATCACCGTATCACCAGAACCTGTTAAGCTGTAAACACCAGTAGGTGAAGGCCCTGCTTCCGAGTTAATGTCTAGTTCTTCGTTATTTCAACCTTAATAAGCCTGTTACATGTTCCTTATGTTACTGTCCTGTTACTGTCCTGTTCCAAAGTAAAAGTAAATTACAAGCGGTGCTCATTGCAAGTTTAATTAAACTAAAGTAAATCACACTATTGCAGAAAAATCAGTCAGACAAACCGGCCTTCATAAAGGGCAAACACAGGCAGTGCAAGTGTAACATTTAACAAAAAACATGTAGACAACAATGAGACCGATAGCGCTAAACTATTGAAATAAATAATAAATGTGCAAGGTAAAATGGTGCAAATACTGCCATGCAAAATGGAATAGTGCAGTAATAGATAAAAGATGTCCTAAAAGTGCATTTCACACCTGTTACAAACTGCAGCAAAAAACTTTTTCGCAAAAATTGTTTTAAACAGACCTAACGTGGCGCCTTAGATAAAACACAAAAAATACAAGATCTTCAAGCACATACGAAGAACCTTAGGTTTATCCGCCATTAGAATTGACCCAATCTTCTGCAACCAAAGACAGGAATGCGGCTTTATTTGTGGTTTGCTCTGGTGTTCTTTGTAAAATGAACTGTTCTGAATTGCGCAATCAAATCCTTGAAACAATAAAAGCATCAGATCTGTTGTGAAGGTTATTCAGGTTTAAGGACATTCTGCAGCCACAACTCTTGCAGACTAAAAAAAAAAAAAAAAAGTATGTCACTATTTTCACACTGGTGCCAACTGCAGAACTGTGTCCGAAGCACTGGACAACATCCTCAGTGTTTAAAAAGATAAAAGTATGTTTATGGTACTATCTAGAAATAGGACGTAGCTCCTTCCATTTTACTTAGCGCTTATACAGCAGAGATAAGAACAGAGGTTTTCTCTTTCTCCCTCATGCATAAGTGAGCCAGGCAAATGTAATTTTACCATCGAAAGGAAAAGTGTGGAAAAATGACAGTTCAGGCTAATTGTTTTATTGATGTGGTGTGTTGATTGGTCCGTAATGCAGCAGGATTTCCCTGATCAGGGAGGACTGATCGTTCTCTGTACAAATGCATGAATCTGCGAACTGCTGTAGATGTTATATATGTCAGCCAAAGGGGTGTGCTGACCTACATAAAGTTCACGTCCTTCGTTTGAAGTGTGCGTCTGCCTACAGCACGACTCAAAGTCCTGATTCCCCACCAAGAACAGGATCACCGCAAGATTGATTATCTGGAACGTTGGGAAGTTTGGCACGGCCTGTGTTCGAAATACGAGCGTGCAGGATTAGTGAAGGCCGCTGTTTTTTTTTTGTCTTTCGACAGCCAGGTGCCGCCTTCACCTGATGTCTTGGTGCTATTCGCCCCGGCTGATAAGACCTCAAACGAGCATGTTTCACTCAGATTGAAAGCGAAAGACGCTCTGGGGGGAGATGATAGCGAGCAGGAAATTATAAAATTTAATACAAACAGGGTGTCTGGGCCAAACGATATGCACAAAGTATAACATTATAGTGATGATGATTTTATATATAATGAACTATTCTTAATTTTAAGGCCCCAGTTTGAATGCAGAACAGGCTTGCTGTCTCTTAAGAAATGCTGAGTTTTACTTGTTGCCTTGACAACAGCTCCTGGCTGAAGAAAAGTGCCTCATCATTAACAGCTGACAGTGGTTCACACCACACGCGAAAGAAAAAAGGCTGATGCTTTTGTAAGATTTAAAACTTTTTTGGGGGGGGATTTGATGACCAACGGGTGTGAGAGGCTCTACTGGATACCATCTGAAGGATCTGTAAGCAGGTCAGGTGGTCTTCCTCACACGCACCTGCCGACAGGTGAGAACAGTATACTGCGCTCTCCACAGGGCCTGCCCGCCACCTGCCGCTCTTCTCCAGGTGCGCCATCACCTGCAGCGCCACATGTTTTACGGCCCCGCCCTTCCCCCGGAGGCCACAGGAGGCAGCGATTGTGGGCGTTCCGCCGCTGATCTCGGATCAGCTCGGAATCTGATCCTCTGCTCTTGACTTCCTTTGTCTGAGTCAGTCTCAGGGTCACGGGACTGGGGAGTCTGCGATTTCATACCGTTTGTGCTCGGCAGGCCCAGTTTAGCTGAGCGTGTGTGTGTGTGTGTGTGTGTGTGTGTGTGTGTGTGTGAGCGAGCAGCAGAGATGTCGCTCACGCCCAGGCGCTCTGACCTCAGCCATCCTGTTTTCACCCTGCTGCCTGGCAACGGCAAAACTAATTACCACCCTGCCAACGTACCTTACAAATACATACCACACACTGCGTACGGTCATTGTCTCTTTTATAAACAGGCACATTTTATCTATTCATATACACCCACCTATATTTATACAACATGTACTGCGATTTACTTATTTATAGACTGGCTCATTTCATATTTTCATATACACACATATTTATATACCACATCTGGGGCAGTGGGGGCCTAGCGGGTAAGGAAACAGACCTGTAATCGGAAGGTTGCCGGTTCGAATCTTCATCCGCCAAGGTGCCACTGAGGTGCCACTGAGCAAAGCACCGTCCCCACACACTGCTCCCCGGGCGCCTGTCATGGCTGCCCACTGCTCACTCAGGGTGATGGTTAAATACAGAGACACATTTCTTTGTGTCACCGTGTGCTGTGCTGCAGTGTATCACAATGACAATCACTTCACTTTCATATGAATTAAGATATTTACTCATTTAGAAACTTGCACTTTTCACTTATTCATATACCCACACACAAACTTCACATGATTACGTGTTCATCTTACACACGTTTATGTACAGGCATGCAGACGTATGTCAAGCACCGCATTTATACACACACGTACACACCCGCCTGCTCTCTGACACGCATGCTGAACTGGCACATCAGTATATGTGCATGTTGGCCTGCATTTTTGCATGCATGTACATGTCACTTGTACACACACACACACACACTTACTTGCAAATAACCACTTTGTCCGGTGTGAGCCGGACGCGGTGCAGTGCAGCGCAGCAGAAAAGGGCAGGTTCGATGAAGAATGCACGCCGAGCAGCGCGGGCTCACGCCGACTCGGACACAGTGCAGTTATTGTTCCGCAGCCGCATTTTTACTGCCATGCACAGAACCGGGAATAGCCTGCTTCTGTGGGAGCATTACACTTTTACCAAGCTGGATTTTAAAGGAACTGTAACGTAACCGTTTCTTTCCGTCGTTAAAATCAGCGGGGTGCACTTTCACAACAGGCCTGCGTCTGTGTGTGTGTGTGTGTATAGAGAGGTGTTTGGGCATTTACAAAAGGACAGGTGGAGCACACACACACTCCAACCACAACACAAAGCGAGACATGCACAAACAATTGTACTTATTCAAAGAAAGAAGAGAAACTGCCTAGTGGGTAAGACACTCGTATGTGAACTCAAAGACCACAAAGTGTCTCCAGGGAGACTGTCCCTGTAAATACTGACTGTAAGGCGCTCTGGATAAGGGCTTCTGATAAATGATGTAAAGGTAAACTGATAAACTGAAAGTGTCACCTGACCTCGAATGCCCAGTATGAAACACACGTCACACATGCAAACACACCATATACACAGGGCTTTTACTAAGTTTTGGGTCATGTTAAAGGTTCTTTTGTACCACACCTACCAGCTAATCCGAATAAAGTGTTCATGACACTACCCCTCCTGCAACTCATTAAATATCTTACAAATGCCAAATGTAAAAGAATTGTAAAAACAACTTTAGACCATTCATCTGGTTCAACATGCAACCTTTAGTCTTCAAACCAACACTACATGACAGCTGATCATTCGTAAGAGTTTGAATTGAGACAGACAAATCACATGTAGATCAAGTTTGCATGTCTTTTCATCCGGGTGCCTTGGTTTCCTCTCAAGCAGAAATGCAGTTTAGGTGTGTGTGTGTGTGTGTGTGTGTGTGTGTGTGTGTGTGTGTGTGTGTGTGTGTGTGTGTGTGTGTGTGTGTGTGTTTATGTGTGTAAGAGTGAGTCCTCGCAAGTAGTTGCTTGATTGTGTGTATGATGTGTGTGTTTTTCAGACCCCTGGATTTTGGTGTGAAGAAAGAGGAGAAGAGAGGAACACACACCAGCGCTCTGCGTCTTGGGGCAGCGCCGACCAACTCAAGGAGGTACACACACACACACACAGGCCAAACTCTAGTTTCTAGACTAACATGACGACTCTTGATGAAGTGTAATTATCCTATGTATTTATTAGGGTTGTAACTGTACACAAAAATCCCTGCGGTTTCCTATGTACCTTGGTCTTAAAGTCGTGGTTCAGTTTGGTGCAGTAAAGTATGTTTTCCTGTACTTAATACCAGTCAAAATTTGGACACACCTACTCATTTATGGGTCTTGCATTTTTAACATTTTAGACCAAACCTGAAGACACAGGACTATGAAAGAAAAAAACACTTGTGCATAAACAAAGAAACCGCAAACATTAAGCTAGTCCTGAATGCAGAACACTTTCTTATCATTCACGCATGTTAATGAGCTTCTCATCATGAAAAAACAGATTCATCAAACATACTTCACTTTCTCCTGATACAACAAATACTAAATATGATTCTTGCATTGGATTCTTTAAAATGGTTGGTAGTGTATGGCTTTTTTTTTTTTTTTTTTTTTTGATTAAGTGGTGTTGAATGAACAAAGGAGAGTTCTTAAAAAGAAATGTAGTATACTAAGGATACTAAATTAAAACAAAGATAAATATCATTGAAAAATATCAATAATAAAAATGTTCATTAAGGTGCACATTTAGAAACTGTACAAAACATACATTATCGCAAAATATTTAAATTAGAATTGAGTAAATATCTTGTTCTTCTGTCTTTTTTTAAAGACATAAAACGGGTGGAGCCTGTGCATGACTGACATTGCATTTAAAACATTCGAGCGTTGGATGACCTTTGGCTGTGAAACATGCAGGAAGTACGTTTTGAAGAAATGCACTTGGGATGATAAGCAACATCTGTCACACACTGTCGCTCTTTAATACAAGAACCACGCGTCCACCGCTGTTACCGTGGTGTCACACCACCCTGCACCAATTCCCACAGCCACACACAAACGGATGTTATTTACATTTACATTTACATTCACAGCATTTATCAGATCAGTAGTTACAGGGACAGTCCCCCCTGGTGCAACTTAGGGTTAAGTGTCTTGCTCAGTGACACAATGGTAGTAAGTGGGATTCGAACCCGGGTTCATAGGCGAGTGTGTTACCACTAGGCTACTACCACCCCTGATATTTGCTTAACAAAGTAATGCATAGCGAGAGTCATATGTTGCAAATATTATATCTGTGTATAAATCTTATAGCAGGAAATACACAACACAACACTGCTGAACTGTGTGTTTGGTGGTGACGTCACCCCGACTCCCAGCCTCGAGAACTCAGCTGCTGTGTATAACTTCCTGTGTGGCCGCGCGCTTCCTGCGCTGCTGCTGCTGCTGCTGCTGCAGTGGTATGGTGCGGCAGAGCCGGGGGGTTTATCGCCGCTCGCCTCTCGGCCACGCCCCTCGGCAGGCGCAGTGGACTGCAGGGAGCAGGCAGATAACGCTATCTCCCCTCGTAACTGCGATTTACGGCCCTCCACCGCCGACGGCCTTCTTCCACCCTCCTCCACCCCCCCACTGCGGCTCGGGGGACAGTAAAAGGATGACGCAGTGCTGTGCCTTTATAGCAGCGTATTGCTGTAATTGATAGTTTTTTGGAGTGTGTGGGGATTTTATTTATTTATTTTTTTGCAGGTGTAACCACGTATTTGCATTTCCTCAGTATTTTAATTTTTTTTTCCTTCTCTACCATATTTCCCCTGGTAACGTCTGCGTGGGTGTGCTGCCGCACCTGGATGTTGCCGTTCCTCCCCAGAACAACCACGCGGCGCCCGTCCCCGCACCAAACCGCACGCCACCGGGGTTCGCGCCGTGGCGGAAAACTTGCCCCTCCCACTCTCCTGATTAACTGCACAGTCCTCCAACTGCCACATCACCGTGACTCGCCATTCGCGCTCGTGTCTATTATCATCATCACCAGTGGAGTTATTCTGATTTGTGTGCCCGTGTCCTCACTTTAAACAGGACTTATATGTCCTTACACAGTTTTATCCAGCGCCATGTCAGTAGTCCTCACTTAGTGGCTCCTTAAGTGGTCCCAGGCAAAGAATATTGACTTGTCAGTGATCAGGTGATTTACACCGGACTGCTCTCTGCCTGCTGATGCATGTACACACACACACACACACACACACACATTCACATAGAGCTTCCTCTTTGGTGCCAGCACATGTTTGTTACTATAGTGAAACTGGTGAAGTCCGAGTGGAATGAAGTGTGTACACACACACACACACACACACACACACAGAAAACCTATGATAAGAATATGCTCCGGTGTGGGCTTCCCCTCAGTGTACCTCGACATATGCGGCCGCCTTGTCACCCTTGGCAACCAGACAGGGTAATTTAACATAATAAATAACAACATAAAGATAATGACCGCTAATGATCCAGACTGAAAGAGGGTTAATTAAATCACATCCTAAATATTCCAAGTATGAGCAGTTACGTGAAATGTCACCGTCTTTTAAATGTTAAGACTTGCCATTTTTAAAAAGCCTGAAGATATCCAAACACATTTGTTTGTTTCCTTTCAATAGTCACAGATTGTAATAAAATAAAGGTCAAATATTTATCTGTATGCGCTGGCATTGGCCAGGAATGATGTACATTTCCTCTCGGTCATCCTGCACTGCAGCGTGCATCCATAGGTGTTACGTAATAGTTTATTAATAGATTAGCACTGTCCACAGTAAACTGGGTTCGACTGACCTCTAGTGGTCATACTGGGCCATAGCACACTGCATAAAGCAGGTTGGTAGTAGTGAGTAACTCAGTTACCTATGAACCAGAAGACCCAGGTTCAAACCCCACTTGCTACCACTGAGTCCCTGAGCAAGACACACTGAGTGTCACCAGGGGTCCCTGTAACTACTGATTGTAAGTGTTCAGGATAAGGCTGTCTGATAAATGCTGTAAATGGAAATACTTAAAGGTGTGGGTGGCAAAAATGAGAGTATTATATTTAAAATGATATTTTTGATCATTACATGCATGTCTCTGCAATGTCACAATGTATTTAAAACTAAAATCTGAATATCAGGCCAGTAACTGCAATGAGACATTTAGTTAATCGTCTCTGTCTCTCTCTCTCTCTCTCTCTCTAAATCTCTCGCTTTCCCTGTTGCTCCATCAGCAGATTGCTAAACTCCGGCTGCAGCTCCAGCGCAGTAAGCAGGCGGGCCGCCACAGCAAGGACCGTCTCTCCCCGCCCCAGGGCTACACGCTCACCACCAACACCACCATCCAAGCCCCGGTGGGTCTCTGACCAGCATCCCACACTTGTTCTCTGTTGGACTTCCATTCCTCACTAATTGCAGTGTTCAGTCACCCTGCAGCGCGCTGGCCAGTGGTCAATCACGCTGATCACAAATGAACTTCCCTGTACTCTTTGTGTGTGTGTGTGTGTGTGTGTGTGTGTAACTGTGGTTGGTCTGAACAGTGAGTGTGATTGTCTCCCGCAGTCGCCCATGTCGAAGCCAACGCAGATGTCGCTGTCCAGCATCACCGTGCCGAAGCCATCCATCTCCAGAGTGCCCAGCAGCATGGAGGGCATCAACCATGAGCTGGAGAAGGTCTTCATCAGAGACAACGGGGAGAAGGAGGAGCTGAAGGTGCATGAATTTCTTGAGGACGTACACAGGGGAGGGATGTGTAGTTCAGTGGGTTCCAGTTCCTATCAGACAGGCTGTTATTGGAGACTGGGTCATTATTACTCCCCAATTACCTGGGCTTGGGACAGTCTCAAAGAAATACACTGTCACCTGCATCATTATTAGAAGCTTTATAGTATTCCACTATAGTATTCATTTTTGATGATTTAAAGCATGTTTCTAGTCTATGCTAGTCTATTATTGTTTAAGGCTTCACAATTTTTTAACTTCTGCTTAATATTGGTTTCTTTACATCACAGGCTATTATTAGAATATTTGATAAATTTGACCTTTTATGAAAATTATACTTAATAACATTGTCAATTATTGAAAACTTGGCCGTATTTACAGGGTTGTTGAATTTATTGTGCCTTAATTAAAAATGATTTAAGTATTTAATGTTAATCATTATAAATCTGTCCACTTTAAACATTCATTTTTATGAATGTTTGCTTAAAATTGCAGTCCCATTGTAAGCCCTGTTGGTTATTATAAGAGACAAGAGACTACGCCATTATTGGAGAATTTATAGGATTCTTGAGTTTATTGTGCCTTAACATTTCATTTTTCTGAATTTTATTAGAAGCTTTATAGTATTCAACACTGTAAACCTTCATTTTATTTAACGGATGCTTGAAATTGAACCATTGGTTTATTATAAGGTTATTACTTACTTACACTATTTACAGTATGCTTGAATTTCATGTCTTAAAATGTATGCCAGCATTGCTGGGCTCTCTCACCCACCTCTTCCTTCCTTTTGTCAGGCTCTGGAGGTCCCAGATGGGCGGCGCGCCCCTTTCCCTCCCCAGCAGCGCAGCAGCAGCAGCAGCCGCAGCGTGGACACGCAGACCCCGTCGGTGCCTGGCCGCTCCAGCAGCTGCTCCAGCCTCTCACCCTGCCCCTCGCCTGCGTGCCCGCCTGGCTCTCACAACGGCAGCCCCTACTCCACCGACGAACTGCTGTACGACCGCGACAGAGGTCAGGATCAGCGCCTCGGCGGCCATGTTGATGAACGCGCTCATTTCAAACCAGGGTTTAGTGTGTTGGTCAGGGACTCTGCGCCAATAGCATCATTTAGTTGAAAACATGGCTACCGGCTCCACGGATAACAGCTTCTCTCTCCCCATCACACAGACAGCGGCAGCAGCTCCCCCCTGCCCAAATTTGCCTCATCGCCCAAACCCAACAACAGCTACATGTTCAAGCGTGAGCCACCTGAGGGCTGTGAGAAGATCAAGGTGTTTGAAGAAATGTCGTGAGTATTTCCTGCTGTTTTAACACAGCAGAGAATTGGGGGGGAAAGGTGGCCGCTGTGAACCTACAAAAAAAAATCCACACCTAATGAATCTTTCTGCAACTTTATATAACTACAGCTTCATTTAATGCTGCTGTTTTTCTGTGACCAACACAAAAATTGAATTTACTTTACTGAATTATTATGTAGATTAAAACCAACTGGTTAAAACTCTTAAGTGTCCGAGGATTTCTGAGTTTTATGCTTGCAAAATATTATGACATTATTATTTTTAATATGACATTAAAAATTTACTTTTTTTTTTTTTTTCCTCAGAATTTAACCTTTCCCCAGCTTTGATAATTTATTTTTTATCTACAATGACCATCTTTTTTTTCCCCCAGTGTATGCAGGGTATTATTGGTCTCCGTTTTTGTTCTAGAATGAGTACCAGTCGTTCTTCAGTTGTTCATACTGTTCATGGCATTTGTTTTCAGACCTCCTAGTTTGTAAAAATGAACCATAATATATTAATTTAGATTAAATACCATATTTAAATTCATACAAGCAACTGAAAGGATCTCCTTTGTGCCCCTCAGGTCCCGACAGTCCAGCTCTGTGCCTCTGTTCTCCTGTCCTGACAAAAACAAGGTGAACTTCATCCCCACCGGCTCGGCTTTCTGTCCGGTGAAGCTCCCTGGATCCCAGCTGCAACACTCCAGCTCTGAGCGCAGCGAAGGGGACGAGGACCCCGGCCCCAGCTCCGCCCATCTGTCAGCCACGGTCCATTTCCCCACCCCCACTCAGGTCTCTACCAGCACCAGCACAGATGACCCCCCAGAATCACCGGCCACCTCGCCCTCGCAGCAGCAGGGGGCGCTGTCACAATCACCCTCACAGCAGGACTTTGCCGTTAGCTAGACCCTCTCACGCGCAGAGCTGGCCTCTGTCGTTTCCACGCCGCCACACCCCCCGCATTGTCGTCTGCCTCCCCACACCTACCGCCGACGGACCCCGATTCTGTACTGAAACCCCTCTGTCTGCATGGCGTACCAATAAGGTCCTGATCCACATATACATTTTCACGTTCCTGCCATCTTCTCTAAGCACTGTTACTGGCAGGGATCAACATGTTCTGTTAATACTTCACCCTGCGCAAGACACGCCTCCTCCGCCCCCGCAGGAACAGGGTTGGGCCGATAATCCATGGCATCTCCCTTATTTTTGGGTCTCAAACACACACGCTACAGGCCAGACGTTTTTAAAAACAATACACTGCTCTTAATTGCACAAGAACATTAGAAACACTTAAAACAGGAACATATGCTGTAAATGTAACCGAAGAGTTTCTTCACCACCCGCTGATTCACTTCAAACTTTCCAGTAATTGTCGTACGGAACGTACACCTGACCCACTGCTTGACCTGCAGTGTGGGTGTGTAAATATGGTATACATATCACCGAGGGGTGAACGCCAAATGGGCATAAGTGAAATTTACAGGACAAAAAATGACTATATTTTTACTTAATGTCATTTTTTTTTCCTTTAATAAATTCCTAATCACTTAAGGGTTATTAATTTTGCCAGTACAACAAGCTAATCAAGAGCTGATTATTTGATTTGTATATCTCACTTATGCCATATGGTTCTCACCCCTTGGTGTGCATGCATCTGTAATCAATAATTATCAGCCCAACCCTAGTTGTTAATTCATGAATGGATATATGCAAAACCATTACTTGTTTCAGGAAGAGAAGCTTTCTGTGCTTCACGCCATTTTAGCAGCAGGGATGGGAGTCGAGTAACGCCACGCCTACGAGTTGCATCTGTCACCCCCATTCCGCCGAAGCCCGTGCCTACATCCAGTTGCGAACTCGCCCAGTCGGCTAAAATTCCGATACCAAAGCTAACGTGTCACTCATTTACACTTAAACAATCTTGGTCCAGAGCGGCCCGAAGGCTCCAAAAATAATCGGCCTGCGGTCGCCGCCAGCGACTTGCGCAAGGCGGAGTATTACAGGCTTCAGCAAGGGTTTCGCTGGGTTGGGGCATGCCTTTAAACCTGCTAGTATGTTGAAGATTATGTGTCGTGTACCCCCAACCATAAATAAGCTCTCTATTATAAATGTAAAAATGTCCATATATTTATGGAAAAAAAAAATATCTATATATACACACACACGGGGGGGTTGGCTTGTTAGAAATGAAAACCATGTATTGCTGTGTTATGTTTACACTCTTAACCAGGTTGCATTTCTTTAAATCGATTGCTCTAAACACACACACATACACACACACACACACACACACACACACAGATTGTTGCACAGTGTACGTTTTTTAGCGCGCCGCTCGGAGTCTACACTCAGGTAATTTGGAATGTATGTCCATATAGATTGACTCACATCTTAAGTGGTCTTTCTCCCAGGCCCACCTTGCCCCGCCCCTTTTCCTTCCCCATCACTCCCCAGTTCTTGCAACATTCCATCTTGGTACGCATAGCGTATGAGGTCTTAAAGGCATGGCACTGTTGTGTTGTGATTATGTTAATGGTTCTGTTTGGAGGTGGCCTCCACCACCACCACCACCTGAACTAAGTGACTGCTCGCAAGATGTGCACAAATGTACGGAGACACACATTCCTGCAGTTTGTTTTTGTCGACTCCTACAGCATGATGCAGTAGTAACATTAACCCATCGCTTAGAGAGGAAACAAACAGAAAAAGTCATCGTCATCACCATCACGAAGCATTTAGAAGGAGCTTCGTATGGCGGGATCCTGATCAGTTCTTCTCAGCCATGTTCCTGGTAGCCCTCTTCAGTGTGGCTTTAGGCTCCAGCCACCAATGCTTCCATCCCGCGACGTGCGTCGCTACCTTATTAGTGATGACCTGGTCCTGCTTCAATAAACGGCTGGAACTAAGGAAACTTCTGGGAACCCGAGGAGCCTCAGGAACCACATCGACTCAAATGAGAGGTGCTGATCAGGACACCACATCTAGTCCTTCTTGACGTTTGTATATTTGGGGCTGACCCCCGACCCCTGTTCATTTTGCAGCGTGTCCAGTAGAGGGTGGACTTTGGCTTTTGAATCTCAGGCAGGAAGGTGATGGTGCAATTTTGCATCAAAGTTGCATGATTGATTAAAGTGGCCAAAACCCACTGAAAAAGCAACAAAAAGAGAAGGACTTTGGTTAAATGACTGTGTCATTGATTACGTTGTAATTATTTATTCCCCCCCCCATAAGAACCAAGAGCATTCCATACACACAATAAACACACATCATAATCATTTCAGCCGCATCCTGCATCGTACCCGTCGGCAGGCTTTAAAGATAAACAATGCAATTTTTCTACCCCGCACCTTATTAAAAAGATCTGATATTGTCACATTAAAAAAAAAAAAAAAAACCACAATTGTTGCTTTTGGTAAATGAGACTCGTGCAATAATAGTGTCCATCCGGTAAAGTTTCCTTTGGCGATCCTTTTTTTTTTTTTTTTTTTTGTGAGAGAGATCCAACGATCTCTCCCCCCACACATGGACAGTGAGGTACAAAGCCGAGCCAACGTCAGCACACGGCCATGGAGTACCAGTTCACCGTCCACCAATCAGCAACTCAAGACAACCTGCGGGTTTGCGGTGGGATTAGTGAATGGCTTCTGTTATCTTTTGTCCCTGTAGGGAAGGGGGAATTAATTCCTAAATCTTCCCCTTGCTACACACAAAGCTTCAAAAGCGCTTCAGTCATGTGAAAAATAACCGCAAACGTAGAGCATTGTTCGATATCACCGAGCCTTGAGGCTCGATAGTTCTCTCTTACCGAGCCTGTGCTGTGTGCTGAAGCTACGGCAATAAAGGTTGCTTCAAGATGTGTCCATAGGGTCCACTGTCCCCTAGGTCGGGTCACCGTGTACAGCCGATGGCATCGGGGGCCGCGCTCTCTTTTCTGTGACGTGGCTCGTCGTTTCATATTTTTAGAGATGATCTTGTGTCTTATTTAAATAAAGTTCTTAGATGAAATTGAGTGTCTCTTTCGTTGTGTTTGTTCAGAACCCATAAATATATGGGGCCTTTTATCAACCTTCCCAGATTCTCCCACTCCCCTCCACTGGCGTCCTGCAGCCGCCCCCAAATCAGTCAAAATACTGATGCTGACCTACAAAGCCAAGGAAGGATCAGCCTCCCTCCTACCTCAGATCCCTCATCACTCCTCGCTCTGCACCTCGATCCCTCCGATCCTCCGGCACTGCTCCACCAGTGCCACCGTCTCTCACGGCACCAGGAAAGCATTCATCTAGACTCCTCTCTGTCTTGGAGACCCTGTGGTAGTGAATGAACTTCCACTGCATGTTCCAACCGCTGAGAAAACAAACGATTTTCAAATGCAAGATAAAAATCTTCCATTTTATGAAATACTTGGGCCCTATGGCTCCTACATACACAGAAGTTATTTACAGATTGGGTTCTAGATTCAAGGGATTTCAATGACTGGCATTTTAAAGCTCTGGATAAGAGTGTCGGCCCAATGCTTTAACGTATGTGATTAAATACTGCCCCCTACCGGGTGAAGTTTATATTGTCCTATCATCAAAATCTCATTTTACACATCTCACCTTTAAACAGCTCTTCTAATGTCTGACCTCATTTCTGTGCCACTGTTACTTTATAAGCAAATTACATTTCATATCATATTTTACCTGATTTTCAAATACATTGCTTGCAACCATATATATATATATTAATATCTGGAGAAATGCTGGAACATCATAAATCATACAGTGTGTGGCAGGCATGCGGCATAACTCACCTGTCTGTCAGCGTGGCCCCAGGCTCTGGATGCCTCCGTGTTCGGGTGTGGTCCAGGGTTAAGAGATTTTCCATCAAACCAAAGACCCCTTCTCACCAGCACTGAAGACATCACGAACCATTCCGCAATAAAAATATTTCTGGCCGTTTTTGAAACGCTCGAAATCTGTTGCCCTTCTGCTGGTCGCTTCGTCCACCGGCAGTTGTGGGACACGTACATCCTCCACGCTGGACACACTGTACTGAGTTGTCTCACTGCAGAGCCGAGAGTCTGTGGGGAAAAAGAATGAAAAGACATCCAGCCTTTTGTCAAATGATTTCTAATACACTTCAATGCAAATTAGTTCAGCTGGGGCAGTGGTGGCCTGGCGGGTAAGAAAGCCAGGCCCTGTAATCGTAATGTTGCCGGTTCGAATCCTGATCTGCCAGCGTGCCACTGAGCAAAGCACCGTCCCCACACACTGCTCCCCAGAGGACAATCTGCTCTACTATGAATGATCATATTTGTAACTGATATTAAATAACTGAAATGTTAAAGGAACATAAAAGAGTAAAAAAAAAAAAGTTCTAATGATCTAAATGTTATAGGACAAATTGGGTTAACAGGACATTGCAGACAACACCACCTAAAGGGACTTAAATACTGAAAAAGAGAAACTTATTTTTGTTGCTGTGAAACTCTGCTTTTAACCCTTAATCACCCTTGGTGAGCAGTGGGCAGCCATGACAGGTGTGTGGGGACGGTGCTTTGATCAAGGGGACCTCAGTGGCACCTTAAAGGTTCGGGATTTGAACCCTCATCCTTTAGCGGGTAAGATAGCAGACCCGTTACCGGAGGGTTGCAGGTTCGAATCCCATCCCCACACACTGCTCCCCGGGAACCCTGATTCAGGGTTAAATGCAGAGGACACATTTTGTTGTGTCACCGCAGCGCATCACATCACTTCTCCGGTACCGGCCGATCTAATTTTTGACCAGGCCGCCCCTTTGAGAGGCGATTTAGCGTTTCAGGTTTGCCACAGCATGTGTACAGAGCAAAATACATTTTTACAAATGACCACCAGATGCCAGTGCTGCACCGACTCAGGATCCACGGCAGCTTCACAAAGGCCGCGGCTCGTAGTACAACATGACACGACGTAAGAGGAGAGCTCTTTACACCTCACTAAAACACACAACAGACAAGCATGTCCCCAGTAAAGGGAGCAGTTAAAACCCAATCCTCATCGACTCGTGTCCCGGCAGCTGTACAGCTGTTTCTTCTGGACTTTTGTCATGCCTCAAAAAAAAAAAAAAAGAAATTGGCTCTGTTTCAAATGGGACTAATCGGATTTGTGGGAAAACGCATTCTCTGCCCTAATCGCAGCCACCCTGCCATCCTTACAGGGAGCGCATAATAAAAGGTAAAACTGTCTTTCACAAAGAAACAAATTATGAAGCAAAAAGCTCCATGTAATCCTCTGTTTTCAGCCCTTCTTAGCGGCGTTAGCGTTCCGTGCCAATTTCCAGGAATATTAATGCCCTTCCCCAGGAAACACTGCAAACGCTACTATCGCCAAATCATGTGCCATCATACAGATTTATCAAAACCATTGAATAGGTTTTATGAGATCATGCAAAGGGAAAGGCCTGTTCATGCGTGTCGAAAATCCACCCGACCTCAGATTTAATATATACTGCATTACAGAATATACATATGCAAGGAAAGAATCTGCAGCGGAAACTGGACAGACACCATTGATGGTATCATCATGGATTACATGAGGTTGACGCATCAGGCCTCCATGCAGTAGCTTTAGCAGGTAAATAAACATTGCGCCACAGGCCTTTTGAAATATGCAGAGTATGGATAGAGTGGCATATAATAAATGAATCAAATATCACTACAAAAAATGTCTTTATTAAACCTATTTAAATTAAAGGCTTGTAATATGTTCACATCTGGAAACATGACTTTTGGAGACCACAAGGGGGCGATATAATAGTTACCTTGATCACCTGTTACATTGTTTTCATGTTTAAAATCAGGCATCTAGTGTTACTTCCTTATATGACACAACAACAATAAACCCTTCACAATAATGCAATTTATCGATAATAATTTTTTATGATTCTTTAACTGACCACAAATCCCTTTATATTTTTCAGCATTTCTATGTGCTGGAATGTAGTGATAAAAGAAAAAAAATTTTTCATCTTTTGATTGTGTTTGACGACAGTTGTACTGATGTTTGTAAAGTTCAGATGAATCTTTATTAAGCTCCTTAATCATAAATGACAGGCCGTACCTGCAAATGTGTGTGTCTGTATCCCATGATCCCCCCTCCGGCTCCCGCCGGTGTCCTCTGGGAGAAGCCATTGTTCTCCCAGCCTTTTCAGAAAACCGATGCCTTGAATGGTACAATGATCAGGCGGGGAAAAAAAACAATCAAGTCGCCTTTTTTGATTTGGCGCGGCATTTCTAAAAAGAAGGTGGTGGTGGTGGGGGGGGGTTTAAAAAGGATGCATGGCAATGCGCGCTTATCGTGTGCGTTTCAGATGTGAGCGTGATGTTGACGCACGCCGGCACGGCCTTGTGCCAGCCTAATGGCACGGGACGCCAGCAACGTTCCGGAAACGTTACAACTGCGCCTGGCGGAAGGGGGAGGGCGGCGGCGCAGTTGTGTCAGTGTTGTGCCAGGAGGCCATTTCAGGCCCTGAATGCCAGTGATGGCTTTTATTTTCAGGCTTTTATCGGCGAGCCAAGCCGTTCGGCAGGGTATCAATCTCACGTGCTGATTGGTTGGGACGTCATGATGAAGCCCACTCGACCTACTGCCTGTAACAGATGTCTGCCATCGTGAGGGGGGGGGGGGTTCAGTTCGTTGAGCAACTTCAACAGAAACACGGCAGTGGTCCAATAGAAAGATGTTTTGGCCACTATTTTGGGACACTAATGACAACACTGAGCGTTACACGTTGGGACTTGGGACGTGTTCACCGGGCAAATGTTAGAGGCGTCCACAGGATTGCCAAACATAAATAGATAAATCAAGAAAGATTTTTAATGTTGTCTACAAATGTTTCACTGGGTTTAAATGGTCTAGATGAAGGAAATTACGTTTGTGTGAGAGCTGTCAGTCAACATCCTGAGAATGCCTTTGACAGCGGACAAGTCCCGACCCACAAAGGTGGCACTGAACAAGGTACCGCCCCCAAACACTCCTCACCCCACAATGGCTGCGCACTGGTCACATTTACAAAGGGTGACAAAGGGTGATGGTTAAATGCAGAAGACGCGTTTCGTTGCGTCGACGTGCGCTCAAATCCCTCCACTTAGCATGAGTTTGAAAATAGTTCCCTGAGTCATCTATCTCCTGCTCGTCCATTCACTCATCATGACTTTGGCCTAACAGTAGTACTATCGCTGGGCGCAGGACGGGGTGACGGTCCACCACAGGGTGCTCACTCACACCTACGGTCAATTTAGTCACCAGTTCGCCAACTGCACCCCTTCGGACAGCATGGGGAACCCGGAGAGCCCGAAAGGAACGCACACCAACACGGGAAGGGCGTGTAAACTCCGCCCCCACACGGTTTCATTATTGAACACATCATCATCATCTTCCTATTGCCTAGGGATGTACTGAAATATCAGCCATACGTCGGCATCGGTTGCCGGTCATCTCACCAATAATACAAATATGCCAGATATATATATATATATATATACACACACACACACACACACGTGATTATTTCTCGCGTCCTTGTCTGACTGGCTAAACAAACGGCAAAAAATGAATGAGACAAAAAGACACAAGAACATATGAATGAAGCATTTTTAAATGGAAGGTTTATTAAATTAATAACCAGGGCCCTTTCAGACATTGCAAACGATCGGTTCTTTTTCCGAATCAATTGTTTCGATCTGCCAGACGTTCCGTTTCTGCCGAAATCAGCAACAATTCTCATCAGTTCCAGACGCTGCAGACCAGATGGGCCGGTCCACACTGAGTCTGGCTCAGTCGCACAAGGGCGAACAATCGTAAAAAATATCTGTATGTATAAAACGTGGGCGAGCGCTGAGCGTCGTGCTGGGCGGGAAGCCTCTCTGGACCCCGGCACCGGTTCTCTGATCCGTCACGTGGATTCGTGGATGACCTTTGGACGAGAAGCCCGGTGAACCTGAAAAGGAGGCGCATTCAAATGAAGTGGCACGAAGGGAAATTACACAGCTGGGTTTATGTACGACACACACACACACACACACACACACACACAGAGCTCTGGGAAGGGAGTGTGAGTGAGCGAGCAAGCATCAAGGGGGAGATAAAGATGAGAAAACGGAGGGAAATTACAGCACACCTCCGGCGCTATCACCCAGCGCCAGAGCTGCAGGTGAGAGATAGAAGCCTTGTAAAAGTGTCGGGGAGAGAGGGATGACCTTTCGCCGCATTATACGCTCGCCATCACCAAAGGTGTCCATATCTGTCCTCGGCAGCAGCTAACCGGCGCCTCCGGTATTCCCACAATGCCCCGCTTTCATCCCCAAAAAACGAGGGGAGAAATATCAAACCCCGACCCACTTCAATCATCATCAGCTCCCATTTGTTGCCAAATTCCCGGGCATAATTTGCGCATTCATCCACGGCATAAGACGCTTGATTAAAAATTTATCACTGATGTCTCTCATTGTGCACTCGATGACGTTCCAGGACCGGGTGGAACGTCTCAATCTCGGCAGCTCTGGCGCTGCACAGATTGTCTCGGATTAAAAGTGCGACGCGCAGGGCTTCGCGTAGGCCCGGAAGTCCACTCACTCATCCCACTGTCCCCGGCCATCGCACGCCACGCATTGGAGGGTCTGTCTGGATCTTGTTGACGAAGATTCCCTAATCAGGGACTGCAGTTCTTCCCGGGCTGCAGATGCTACCTGCCACGAACGGTGCAAAGGGAAGTCTTTTTCGACAACTTAACTGCCTCTGCCTACAGCAATGCCCTAGCGGTTAAGGAAGCGGCCCCGTAATCAGAAGGTTGCCGGTTTGAATCCCAAGCTGCCACTGAGGTGCCACTGAGCAAAGCACCGTCCCCACACACTGCTCCCCGGGTGCCTGTCATGGTGACGGTTAAATGCAGAGGACACATTTCGTTGTGTCACCGTGTGCTGTGCTGCAGTGTTTCACAAAGACAATCACCTCACTTTTACTGTTGTCAAAAACTCTATATTTTCTGTATTAATGTTAGCGATTAAGTTCAGATATTTAACAGGTTGAAATAAATGAACAGTTAAGGTTGGCTCACACAGCACATGAGAGTGGGCGTGTCTGCTGCGCCAGAAGTACAGGACGAGCAACTCGTTCGCAACTCAAAGTTGTAGTTATCTGGTCTTGTAGTTGCTTGGTCTTTAAATAAAGATTGTTCTCAACTATTTAAAAAAAAAAAACAGTGCGTTCTCAGACAGGACCGTTTCAGTCTGAGCTGTTTGCCTTTTAATAGTTTTAAATATTATATCAAGTTTTAGTCATAAGAATTAATCATGATTGATTGGTGTAAACACAATCAAACATTCAGTTTTTTTTAGGGTGTTACCTTTAAAAAATGTGATTATTGGCCCTGTTGGCGTAGTGAAGGCGGAAAGTTACGTATCGTTATTATTATTATTACTACTGCTAATAGGCTTTGCCGTGCAGGTAAATTCGTGCGGCCGTGTCCTTTTCATTTAGACTCATTTTTCTTTGTTTGTGACGCCCCTGGATGGATGGATGGATGGATGGATGGATGGATGGATGGATGGATGGATGTGTTGACCCTGACAGTCCATCGTCCTTCTGAAAGAAAGTATTTCGTGAAACAACCAAGCACTGTTATAATGCCAATCAAATCTGATTTGATTTTAAAGCCGTTTTTTCGTAAACTGTTTCACCATCTCATGAATGTATGGAAGTTAGTTATGCAAATTTAAACGGATGCTAAATCACATAAACATAAAAAATGGTCACGTCATTAACACTTTATTGGACTTTTTGCTGTTTACTTTGTATGCTGCCATTTTGGGATATGGCCTAAAACGCTGAAGTCTGGGTTCATTATATTGAATGAGGAATAATGGGCAGAACAAAAAGAAATGAACGCGTGAAATGTTGCTGGAAAGAACAAAAAAAAAATAAGAACCTCAAGGGTGGGCGGATGAAAAAAAAGCACAGCGGCGGCAGGTATCTTCTAATTAAGCGGCAGTTTAATGCACATCGTTTACGCTAACATTTATGAACATTTTTGCCTGTTTCGTCTGTGTCAGCGAGTTGGTGTTGGTGCTGCAGATTCGCTAAGTAAGTGTCCCAGAATTAACTGCCTTTGCAAATCGGACAGGACTGAAATGGGGGCCGCGAGGGGCCGGCGCCGTGAGTGCTGTCACGCTCGGGCTAATTCGTTGATGAATCGGAGCAATTGTGGATTTTACAGCCGCCGGAATGAGCTCGGGAGCATCGGCGGCCGGCGATGGGGCCACAAAGCGCTCGTAAACAAGCCCTTGGTGACAGATCGTCCAGTCCGGGGAAATGTAGGGACGCCATTACCTCCACTTGTAAAACCACATATGACCTTTAACTACGTGCCACGCTGCAGATACCGGCTCTGCCTAATGGAAGATTATTATAGATTCCACTGCAGCCCCCCTCCCCACATTCTTTTAATTTATTTCATTTAATTTTTTTCGCTGTTGGAGGGACTCATTTTATCTCGACTTTGAGGAGTGCTGTGCATCACCACACGCCGGGCCCCGAAAAGCCTGAATCACCCAGCAACGGAGGCCCTAAACGAGCACCATAAATTTCCTAATCTCCTAGTCAAACGTCCAGCAAGCGATTCGGTGCACAGAAAGGCCCAAACCGCAGTCGTACAGAGAGATTTATTTTAAAAAAGAATTGTAATGTGCCTAAATACGCACTTCCATCCCGCACAGGGGCACTAGCTTTGTCTTATGTGGAGCTTGGCAGTCGGTAATGATTAAATACTGTTATTATTGCCATTTTCATGCAAATACAGCATATTTTTTGTTGTTTACCAGCACCACAGTGTGGCTATAATTTAAAAGCGTCTAAGTTGGATACAATATTTAAAATGCACAAAATGTAACTATTCGGTAAACAATTTAAATGACTTGCTTCTTTTTTTGCCGTTGGAGGGACTCATTTTATCTCGACTGTACATCACCACACGCTGGGCCCCAAAAAGCCTGAATCACCCAGCAACGGAGGCCCTAAACAAGCACCATAAATTTCCCAATCTCCTAGTCAAACGTCCAGCAAGCGACGTTTGGTACTCATTTATCCTGAAGTTCTACTTCTGGTCTGGCAAATCAATGTCTACTCGGTAAAAATCCATCAAAAGAACGTTTTAACGTAACTTTTCATCCGTCATTCTAAAACATAGACTAGATATAAAAAGCGTTCACGCCCCCAGTTTTTTGTGATGAGACTACAATAAATTTTTTTCCCCCCATTTTTTAATAAAACCTATAAAAAAATGAAAAACACTACTTATGCTCGCTAGTTATCTGTATCTTGAAGATTTGTGTGTAATTATTTCTTGAACTTCATTCAAGATATTGCTGCTTTCTTGTCTTATCTTTTTAAAACGACCTTACGATATTTATCTATTCTCAAATCGCAATGACAGAGCTGCCGAGCAGAGCGAATGAGGCAATTACCCAGAACACACACACACACACACACACACACACACACACACACACACACACACACACAGACACACAGATACACACACCGCATTTCAACATTCAAATTCTCGTTTCATTAGTGAAAAACCAAATTAGTCAAATGAGCCGGCCGGAAGCGAAGGCCGCCGCCACTGCTGCCGCCGGCATGACCGGGCTGCCACAGGAAGTGCTGAGGTTCTTTAGGGTCAACGCGGGCCCCCTTCTCCTCGGGAGCCAATCACAGCCTCTATTTTTAGAGGTGCCGCGCACAGCACCGCGCAGGACAGCAGATGGTATTTGGGGGGGGAGCGCGGTGCAATTTACAGTAAACAGATCCTTTATCCTTGGCAGGTCATGGGGAGCCCTCTAACGCTGCAGCCGTTTAATGGTGGCGCCGAGAGACCCCCGGAAACCTAGGGCAACCTTACCCCGGCTCACTGAAACACTTCAAGCCCTGCAGAAAACCGAGCTTCTTACTCAATTAGCCGATGATGGCTATCGTGTGGCTTTTTTAAACCTGTACAAATATCAGAGCGTTTAAAACACAGTGAAAATAGCTGCAATACAGAGAAATGTGTCCAAGTTCTCAGGTTTGTTAGAAAATGTAGACTTTCCATGAACAGGAATGCAAAAATGTCCCTATTTCATTACTTGTGTAAAAATACAAGTGTTGAATACCAGCTTCACTAAAAAAAAATGTAATTCTAAAAATGAGTTTCCTTACTTGTGGAACTAATAAAGGATCATCTTATCTTATCTTATCTTCATCTGGTGTCGGAAATCCAGATACATTACATCACATTACACTCTCATATAGACTGGACTAATATTAGATAGGCCACAGTTAGGGAGCGCCACCTAGCGGTGCTTTCTTATATATTTACATTTTTTTAATAATGGTGCTTATTACAGAAATAAAATGTGATTAAGAATGAATAGACAAAATAACATAATTGAAATAAAAATAGCAACAAAATACCAATATTAAACACAATTATTGTACAAATCCACAATTACAGTAATAATAAAATCAACAACAAATTAAAATAATCAAAGATATATTCATTTAAAAATGTAAATGGTAAAAGTAACATCATGCCGGAGCTACTTTTGCTTATGTTATTACATGAGTTTGGACAGTAAAAACTGAATGGTGCCTCTCCAGCAATTTCTGATTGTCTATGAGCATCTTTAGAAATACAATCTGTGAGGCATTCAGATGGTAATTCTTGAAAACCAAGTGCAACGTGAAAGTGCATCACGGGGCTCATACTGTATGTTCTCTCAGTTTTGATTTTTTTTTCTTTTTAATAATTTGTGATGCAAGAATTAGGCAGTCAAATACAAAAATACAAAAAAAGAATGCACAAATGTAAGGCTATTTAAAAGTTTTTCGATGTACTGCTTGATTAAAAAACAGTGAAAAGTGAGCGAAAAAAACTGGAAAGCAGGGGAGGAAATTAGGAGGAGCATTAATCTGTGGACGGGGGGAATAATATAATGCTGCATGCTGCCGCGACGCAGAGTGCATTAGCCGTGGCATTTCGTGAGTCATTCCGCTCCCAGCATGATAGCATCTTGCCGCAAAGTAAGTGCCTCTCGGCTTTAAACTCCCGACGTCAGCAGAGGCCTGCAATTTGTGGCCCGGCGGCCGGACCCCGCGACTCTCCGCCTGAGACGCGACCCTTTTAAAATGCCGCCGCTTTAAATGTACCCTGCAGGATACAGGCGTTACAGGAGAACCTGTAAAAGTCAAAGACCCGCAGAGGGTGGCGTATAAAACTGACAATGACGCATGAATGGGGAATCAGGAGTGTCGGCTTGAAGTAGAAGTGAGGGATGGGATTGTCCTTGTCACCGGGGGAAACAGCACTGCATTTGGACGCCTGTCCTCTCTACCTGTTGCAGGGTAGTTTATGAGCCTTCCTGACAGATCCCACCCAGCTTGTGACTGGTTGCTAAGTGCGTACCTGGGCTCGGGGGTCGATACAGTACATGACCTCTAAAGTCTTCGCTAAACTCATATTTACCTCCACATGCAGCCATAAACCAGCTTACAGACCGTTTTAAGACACTGTATTCTACTGGCACTGGCCATTCGCATGATCACAGCATCTGATTGGCCAAGGTCAGTGGTGCCACGCCCTCCTCTGTGTGAATTACACCGCCCATAAAGCTGTAATAGGCCAACAATCAGTACCTTACATCTACACGGCCTTGTGGGGTATTTACCTTTCAGTGTGGGTATAAATTTCAGAGTTACCAAGGACGGTAAAAACACTTTATTCCCATAACCCTCTTCTCAACATGATCAAAATAAAAATAAAATCTATAATAAAGCAATAATCCATGCGGGACAACAGCAATCCTTACAAAGATGACATGATGGTTAATAAACCTTAGCTATGCAGCACCATGCATATATATACCTACCTACAAAAAATATGGTGGTAGTAGCCTAGTGGGTTAGACACTCGCCTATGAACCAGAAGACCCAGGTTCAAATCTCACTTACTACCATTGTGTCCCTGAGCAAGACACTTAACCCTGAGTGTCTCCAGGGGGGGACTGTCCCTGTAACTACTGATTGTAAGTTGCTCTGGATAAGGGCGTCTGATAAATGCAGTAAATGTAAATGTTGTTCCCATACAAATAGTTAAATACATCAATAATGCACAAAAATACAAACAATGTTATTTGTAGGTGAGAACCTTAACGTAAAAACCGCAAGTGACATTTATGATGAAATTAGGATTTCTGGCTAAAGGATATGAATACATTTTACAGTTTAGAGTTATTAAACAAAAAAAACCCCAAATGACTTTGCACGGAACACACCAGTTGGTGCCAAAGGCCTGTTTATGACATAAAAAAAAAGTAGAAAATAAATGTTTTGTGAACATTGTTCACTATGTATACTGCCATGTGTTTTAAAAAAAAATATACAACCAACACCCATGTTAGATCTAAATATGATCATTCTTTTTGTTTTTTGTAATGTGTATGTAAAGTTGGCAAAATGTCACACCCATATGGAATGTGTACATGGGTGTACATATATACATTATGGAATTATATGATGCACCAAGGGGTTTTGTCACTGGTGGGCTGTGGCATAGAAACAAGGCCAATAATATGAATTTATGGCTTTTCATCTGCAGCTGGTCACATGACCTTGTCACTGTAAACAGTGTAATAAGGCAGAACGATAGTTAAAGAGGTGAAGTGTCAGGGTGAGACACTGCTTATGCCAGTATTTCTCTCAGCCAATCAGAGCCCTAGATGTTAAATGGACTGTGGCTCAGATTTTAGAACAGTTTTTATACACACACACACACACACACACACACACACACACCTGACTGCCAGCGGCAGGCGTGCGCTTTAACTGCGGCCTGAGCTGTGGGAGTTATTAACATGTCAGAAAGGAGACGAGAACCCTCGGTGCATCAGGAGGCTTTAAGACCCCCCGGTCGTAATGAGCGTGTCCACGGAGAAGTGTCAAGAACGCGACATTACAACCCCACGGAACGTTACCTGAGCACACAGACGCACTAAGGAGGGGAGACATCAGGCTGTCATAACAAGACACGGCGCTCGGAAAAGGTCACGGGTAGTGTTATTTCAGGCATTATCTAGCGCAATTAACAGAGACAGAGAGACGGGGCCGAGGAGGAAGGTGCAGTAGTGCAGCAGAAGACACAGGGCCAATGCAGATCAGGGTTTGGAACCTTCCGTCCATCTCGCTGTCCTCCAGGGATGGCGGCTCGGTCTAGGATGACCGGACAGTCCGTGTCAGGGAGGACACTACGATCCAAGGCAGGACTTGGAAAAGACCAGTTCAATGAAGTTGCTGTTGCTGTGTGCTCATTGGTCAGTGTCTCCTCGTTCGAAGATCCTGCTCTCGACACGGAAGAGTGAAATAATGAGAGGTGGGCAGCTGTGGACCCGTCACACTTTAATACGGTTGCAATCCGCTCACACTCAAAAAGTACAGAGCAATTAGGAAGCACTGTTCTCCAATTAGTGGTGGAGCAGTAATTATAAAGAAGCTTATTAAAAGTTATTTGACATCAAAATGGTTTTTGCTTTAATATCAGTCCCAGTGGTTTACTGTATTTACTGTAATTACAGTCCCACAATGAGATTTCCCCAGGACGCGCCACTCCGGTGTGCGTAGCTTTAAATGTTAATGAGGAGGAGAACGACCTATAGAAGTTGAGCGGGCATTCACGGAAATGACATCATCAACACCGTTCACCAACCACAATGTTTGGCGCGGACAGTCGTGAGGGGAAGATCATTCCCCCACCAAGGGGCCAAGACTGATGATTGTCTTCCTTTTACCTTCAGAGATGGAGGGACCAGGCGAGCAGTACTGGAGGCTCGGAGTATACGAGGTGCAGTGCGAGGTGTAATAAGGGCTGTGAGGTAGGATGGTGCTACTCCATGTTTGGCTTTGTAGGCCAGCATCAGTATTTTGAACCTGATGCGTGCAGCTACTGGGAGCCGGTGGAGGGAACGTAGCAGGACGGCACCTTGGTGGTTCGGGATTCAAACGTCATGTCTATGTAATAAAGTAATGACGTGCTGGAAGAACAAGTCCCTCGCCTGGAGACCCCACTTCGCAACGTGCAGGACTTTTAAGATCTGCCACAGCAGATACCTTCAGAGGGACCTTCTCAATATTAGGCAGGGGATTGTAATGTTCTGATCATCTACTCCTGATATATTAATGATTGCGTGTGTTTGAGTGTGTATTTACCTGTGTGTAGCGGGTAAGGAAGCCACTGAGCAAAGCACCGCCCCCACACGATGCTCCCCGGGCGCCTGTCATGGCTGCCCACTGCTCACTCAGGGTGATGATAAATGCAGAGACCACATTTCTCTGTGTGCACTGGGTGCTGTGCTGTGTCACGTGTGACAACTAAAAAGTGAAACTAACGTTCACTTTTTCACTTTGTATTCGTGGTGCAGTAAATCCGGTCCGCGATGCGTCTGAGTGCCGCGCCCTGGCCCTTGAGCACCGCTGCCTCTCGCAGCGTTGCCGCCTCATTACGGGCCCTGTTTAGCATGCAGGCGGCGTAAATCAGAGCAAGGCGGGCCGCGCCGCCATTAGGCCCGGCCCGCCGCTGTTACTACAGGCCTAATGACATACCCTCTCGCGCCACATGCTGGGAGCTCAGCCGCGGGGAGCCCGGCTCAAACGGCCGGCGGGGGCTCGCACCGCCTCATCAAAGCGCATCAGTTTCCTCCCGCGTTGCCTTAAAAGAAGAAAAAAAAAAAAAATCACAGGCCCTCCAGATAATGTCTTTCACGCTTGGCAGGCCGTACCGGGGTTCCCCTCCTACCCAGCCTTGAAATGGGCAAATTAATAGTTCCTCTGAAACAAATTGGAATTACACTCCTCCATGCATTAACGTTCGGAACGCCGCCTCCCCGACACAGCAAAGGATACGGCGCTCCGGCGAACAACGCGTCTTCCCAGGGGGGTCTGACGAGGCCTCTGGGTCTGCAGCACTGGATGAAGACTTACGGGGTTAAAACAGAAGATCACGGTCAAACTATGAAGGCGGTTCCGGGAGGAGGAGCTCAGCTTCCATTTCCATGCACAGCTCAGTGGACCCGAGGTTCTAAGTCAACTAGGTCGTTCACGAGGAGGCAGTCGAGTTATTGACTGGTTCATTGTCCGACTCGCTGTGAAAGGTGATGACGTGCCCCCTTTCAGATTGTTATTACGGCTATTTTTTGGTTTAGTTGAGGACTTAGGCTTAATCCATGGATGGCCCAATCCAGTCCAGTCCCGCTGAAACTCTCGATACGCAATCGCATTGCCCAGGCACGTCAGTGAGACTTTCAGCGGTTTGATTTCGTACAATTTAATTCAATCTTAATCAATTATCGGGATAAATTTCAGCTCGATCAGCTGAGGGCATTTTTTCACGATCACAATAAAAATGGCAGAAATTTGCATATTTACATGACTTTTAAATGGAGATATGTGACTGTAAGACATCCCAAGTGTCCCGGAAGTTCTGGGAGAATATATTGAATATATTCAGAATATATTGATTGGGCGTATCCCTGATAGCCACAAATTGAATAAAATGTCCTGGAAACTAGATCAAGCAAACAAGAGCTTGCGCACGAGACAGTAACGTAACACAGAAACACAAACCATATTAAGAACTGTATATTATATTTAACATAAAACCTGTTGTTGGAACCATACTGAATTTAACCAGATGATCATATATGGGCAGTTGACCTTTTCTTGTACGTCTTCCATCAGCCTAGCGGTTAAGGAAGCGGCCCTGTAATCATAAGGTTGCCGGTTCGAATCCCGAGCCGCCAAGGTGCCACTGAGCAAAGCACCGTCCCCACACACTGCTCCCTGGGGGCCTGTCATGGCTACCCAATGCACGCTAAGGATGATGGTTAAAAGCAGAGGCACATTTTGTTGTCACTGTGTGCTGTGCTGCAGTGTTTCAAAATGACAATCACTTTAATATTGAAGAAAAAAAAAATCCTCCAACCCTACCCTTTACTGTGCAGAGTCGGTTTGCATTTTTTTTCAGCAATTTCGCACAACCCTGGAAGAATTAATGGTGACAATATTAGGAATGAAATGTGCTTTATATGGAAACACATTTAGACAGTTGTGAGCCCACCAGCAGCAGAAAGCGGGTACACCGAGGACCATGTGCTCACGTCCCGTATTTGTATGGGTGTGAGAGAATTTAGATTACCCAACAACGCTGAAGCGAGCTCATTATTAACAGCTCCTTATTCAAATGGTCTGTTCCACCTTAAATACTGCAGGCTGGAAATTTCCATATGGATCATAAATCCATTCTTTACTTCTGAATCAGATTTCCTGGCTGTAACCCTCGCTGAACTGAACCTACAGGCACAAAACGGGTACTGCAGCCTGCTGAGCAGGATTTAGTTGGAACTGACAATTCGAATAAGGAGCTACTTCAGCGTCCTGTTTCACTTTGTGAGCTGGTTATTAGACGCCGCTCCAGCCAGTCAGAGGATCTCCTGCCGCCCCCTCCCAGACACGCAACTCACAACTCGCCTTACTTTCCGCAAACGGGGAGTAGAAAACTGACCTGTGTCCATGAAATCACAATGTCAGGGCAGCCGATGCCCTTGATGTTGCCCCCACCACCCACGTCGCCCATGTCAAAAACCATGTCAAAAATGTCATGACATTCACTGCTATTCTTTTTTTTTTTTTTTTTTTAATGAAATAATACAAACATGGTTTCGGAAGAACCTTTATTAAGAATATCTATTCACATAGTACCTAAATACTGACTCTCATAGTGTCTCGATTCTGCTGTGAGGTGAGGTGGATCGGCCATTCCCAACCATTCCTCATCACGGTGAAATGAACCAGAGGGTGGGCATATTTAATGACTGGACACAGGAGATAAAAAGAAATGTTGGAAACGTGGCGGGCGACCATGGACACGTTCCCCCCGCTCAACTGCACAGACTTCACAGTCCTCCGTATGCAAAAATAGATTTTTTTTTTTTTTATAGCTGTGACTCGTCCTGGCGACAGTATAACCGCTTAATTACAAGGCAATTTGCACATCAAGTGCCACCAGGTGAGGTCAATGCCCCATGCTGACGTCACATTAGTGTCACTGAGGATTAATACTGATGCTATGAGTCACATAAGAATAGAAAACTAAATTCCGAAGGCAGGATGTGGTGGGGGTGGATTGATATAATTTTTTTTGTCTGCAGGAAACTCACCAGGGGTCTCTATATTTGTTCGTCTTTAATAGGGTGAAAAATGCTGATATTGGTGCCGTGATAATATATCACACAGGATGTTCAGAGTCGGAGTGAGCTGTAAAGTGTCGGAAGGTTCAAACAGGACCAACAGGGCAGCAGCAGCCCATCCTCACCTGACTGGTTCAAACTGAAAAAGACCCCGGTCCGCCGCCCCTAAAACAATTCCCCCAATGCTGGCACGGTGGAGATGCAGTACATTCAGTCCTCCAAACAAAAAGGCACAATCTCATCTTCCTCCTAATCTACCTCCGTGGGCTGATGGTATCGTGTGCTGTCTCAGGAAACTGACCCGAGATCAGTCCTGGACAGGCAGTCGTCTGCTGTCGGAGTGGAAAGTTGGCAAAGTGTTCTTCTTCTTGGCATGAGAATAGAGGTGGTGGCACTGATGATTTAAAAACTCTCCAGTTGAGGTATACGGGTTTCCTGCTCAGCCACTTCGTCTTTCTCTGACTCCTGCTCCTCATGCACCTCCTCATCATCCTGAAAGAAAAAGAAATAAGAAAATCCATGGGCACTAAGAACCGGAATGTTCTTGAAAGCACTGATCAAGCACCAAAGGTCACATTTCCTGTTAGCATCTTTTGGTCAGGAATGCAATGCAATTCCCTGATTGCTTCTGTCTACGGGATCTCAGAACCAGGAGGAAAAATTATGAAATTACATTGATTAAAAAACAAAACCAACAAAGGACAAAATTAATAAAAGTGAAGGCTGCCAGAGATTTTCCAAATATGACAATAAAGGTTCCCTATTATGAAAATTTGACTTTGTGAGATTATTTAACATTAATACGAGTTGCCCGAGCCTGTTGATGGTCCTGTAGTGGCTAGAAATGGTGATGGATGTTAAGAGTGCTTTGGCCATTCTGCTCAGAGAGTGCAGATATATCAGAGTGCTCAGACGAGTGGATCTGGAAATTGTCACCTTATGATGTCCCGTTTCTCATGCTTTTTCCATCCCTCCCCTTTAAAGTCCTGTACGTTGCAAATTTCGCACCCCTCCCCGAAAGTATTATCTCCACTGAACATCATGGCTTGAAAACATGTGATGCATTGCAGTTGCTCGGACGCGAGACTCTGAAGAACCAGCGGGTTCGTTTAATATTTTTCTGGAAAAACGGCGCCAAACATTGTGGTTGGTGAACGGTGTTGATGGTGTCATTTCCGCGAACGCCCGCTCAACATAGTCCGCTCTCCTCCTCATTAGCATTTAAAGCTACAGACACCGAAACGACGCATCCTGGGGAAATCTCATTATGGGACTGGATCAAAGTGTAATTCTGAACCAAGAATTTCGGAAAGAGACTTCAGATACAGTATTAGGGGGACACTAAGACCGATATAAAAAATATTTTCATGTCAGGGGACATTTAATACTCAAAGTGTGTTATGGATTATGATCAGAGACTGCATTTCCTCTGCAAGTCTAAAAAGTATACACACACACACACACACACACCTGATCTAGAGGGGGAGACAAATGGAAAACGACGGCTGCACCAGCATTTAACTGGGTCTGACAGATGCAATTATCTCTTCCTCACGAGGTTAATAAACACGTCGACATGGAGCTCTGTGTGATTGGCCGGTCGAGGGTCGGGGTAATCACAGATACCGCAACGATCCCACTAAGTCACACACCCCAGGCTCAACTACCTTCACACACAGCTGTGAATACTGATACCCCACATGTACACGCAAATACGGGGCAGTGGTGTCCTAGCGGGCAAAGAAATGGACCCGTATACCTTAGGTTGCCGGTTCGAATCCCGACCCGCCAAGGTGCCGCCCCAACACACTGCTCCAGGGCGCCTGTTGTGGCTGCCCACTGCTCCCTCAGGTGATGGGTTAAATGCAGAGAACACATTTCACTGTGTGCACTGGGTGCTGTGCTGTGCTAACTAATCACTTGGGGCAGTGGTGGCCCAAGCAGCCCCGTAATCAGAAGGTTGCCGGTTCAAATCCCGATCTGCTAAGGTACCACTGAGGTGTCCTGGAGCAAAGCACCGTCCCCACACACTGCTCCCCGGGCGCCTGTCATGGCTGCCCACTGCTCACTCAGGGTGATGGGTTAAATGCAGAGGACACATTTCACTGTGTGCACCATGTGCTGTGCTGCTGTGTATCACATGTGACAATCACCTCACTAGAACTTTCACTTGATTCAAAGCAACGTCTCCCCCTCACAGTTTACGACACCAGTTCACCGTAACAGCACCTACACAGGGATTGCAATGAATTCACCATGAATCCATTCGCCAGACATAAATACTGTAATAAATAAACACTGTACAGTCCACACTGTACAAACTAGGAAAAGCTCAATGAAAGACGATGCATTAATGGTGGCATTAAAAAGGTGTCATGTAGATGGAACCGTATACGTAGTGAAACGCGGCACCGTACATTCAAGAAGGTCGGGGAGAGTATGACAATATTACACGTCCCCTTGGCCTTGCCTGGTGAAGAATGCTGCGCTCTGTGCTGAACTCCGGAGACCCGTTATAAACGTCCCACTGGGGCGACACCTCATGAATTCTGCTGGCGACCCCGCCCGAGCCATCCACCAAATCTCCCTGACAGGCCTGCCAATTTTCCAATTACCTGTGGCGCCATACGTTACTGCCGGAGCGGTCAGATTTTAAATGGGGAACGAGGGTGGAGGGGGTGCATGCTAACAATCGCATAAAGCTGCCCCGCCCGTCCCGCTCTGTTCCTGTCCCCTAATATACTGCCCGATGTCCCTGGGATGTGGTGAAACCAACGGTCCCCCTCAGGGTCCTTCTGCGGAGTAGAAATATGGCAGGGAAGTCTTTACTTCAGCGAAGGTTCCTCACTTTCACTGACATTTCATACGCTCCTGCATGTGCGAAAACTCCGCACACAGGCGGGAGCTGAATGTAAAAATTCATTGTAAACCTTCAAGCTAGGAATACATAAAAACACACTCACACATATATTTGCGTGTTTGGGAGGACCAATCATAATAGCAGTATGCAGAATTTCAAATTATTTTTGGCAAACGTTTATCATACAGGACTTTGGTAAACTTTAAAACAAAAAAAAAAAAAATAAAAAATTGACTCGACATTAACTACCTTTAAAATAAGTCTAAGACATGGTACTTATTCAAACATGTGAGAAAACACAAAGTACACACACACACTTTTACCAGACGCCCTTATCCAGAGCGACTTACCATCAGTAGGTACAGGGACAGTCCCCCCCTGGAGCAACTTAGGGTTAACAGTCTTGCTCAGGGACACAATAGTGGTAAGTGGGATTTGAACCTGGGACTTTAGTTCATTAACAGGTCTGTCACCCACTAGGCTTCTAACACCCTACACCACACTACACACACACACACACACACAAAGATATTTCTACGTTTGCTGGAACCGACTGTAACAGTGCTACAATGAATGCATTCTGTGTGCATAATTAACTAGTTTTTGAACATATGGTAAGAACGCAAGGTAGTAATATCTGAACACACACACACACACACACACACACAAGCACACAGATACAGTGTCTATCCCTCACGGCCCGACTCACACAGTGAAAGTAATGAAACTTCCTCCGCTCTGTGTGATTTAAATGTTGGCTCTTCATCAGAAAATCTGTGCTAGAGCCACAACTCAACATCTAAAAACTTCAGCAGAATCACACACACACACACACACACACACACACACACACACACACACACACACAGACACAGTATATGTGAGAAACTGTTCTAGAAATGAGGTGCTGCTGCTGCGTATGTAAACTTTAGGAAGTGTGGGGCTGCTGGGCTGATGACTGTATTTACCCCCAGCGTGACCACACCCACCCATACACACACACACACACACACACACACACACACACACACACACACACACACACACACACACACACACACACACACACACACACACCTTGCGAGAAAAAAAGAAGTCTTCCCTGGCTTGTAGTCCTTCATGCAGCCCTGGAGAAGGTGACATTTGCTTTGTGAGGCTTGGGTGCGGCAAAGCAGTCAGAAGGGGGGGGGTAAGCTGCTCCGCGCTGAGGGCCCCGAGCGGCTGACAGGCTGCGGCATTGTGGGATATCTCCATCAGCCTCCTCCGGGGAGAGGAGGAGACGCTGGCGCTGCCACTCACTCGGCATGGAGCGCACAGCCCTCTGGCACACGGCACACACACGATAATCAAATGCCACCATTTTTTATTATAATTGCGCTCAGATTTTTAAAGGGCAGGAGGGGTGGGGGGGGACGAAACATAAACAGCTGTCGCTGGTCCACTGCTTTCATACGTGGAGGGAGGGAGAGGGGGCCAGACAAATGTAAGGGGGGGGGGGTTTCTTCATTAAAATTCTGAATAAACCAAACACCCCATTTGACATCTGTGGCCAAGTGACCGTCCCTGTAAATTGAATCTAGATCTTCTGTTCTCAGGACCTAGCAAAACTCCTACCGGAGACTGGGTCATGGGCAGCCAAGGTTCACTGATGCACATGGGCAGCAAAGACTGACCCATGTTGGTCTGGTGGTCTACAGTCCATGCCACAACAGGCCAGGGATGTTTGACAACAAAAAGGGGGGATCAGTAACTTTTAATGTTCTGATAAAACTGTGGTTTAAAAGTGCCACCTCTGTGTTTGTGTGTACGACATCATGCCCAGTCATGCAACATACAGACCCAATCAAGTCCATTTGGGAGCATTTACATTTACAGCATTTATCAGACGCCCTTATCCAGAGCGACTTACAATCAGTAGTTACAGGGACAGTCCCCCCCTGGAGCAACTCAGGGTTAAGTGTCTTGCTCAGGGACACAATTGTAGTAAGTGGGATTTGAACCTGGGTCTTCTGGTTCATAGGCGAGTGTTATTACCCACTAGGCTACTACCACCCGACCATTTGAGCCACATAGCAAGGATTTTCTTCATGATAGATTTCAAATACATTATTCATACCTCGGCATTTGTAAAAATTCCGTGATTATCAAAGGCTTGTCAGAACTCCATGTCATATAAGAAAGCACCACTAGATGGAGGTGCCTGGCTTTGAACTTAAGCAAATATTTTATACCACATCTAACTTGAGCACACTGATGACTCCAAAATGAGACACGCTGATTAAAAATCTATATACGGATATTTTACATCCCTATTAGAGATTTATAAATATTGCTTAAATGGCATGTACCATTTGATTTTGCAATACTAGCAGAGCTTGTTGAATTGAGTGGTAGAAAGCGCTGTGGAAAAAGTGCTGTGGAAAAAAAGAAAGGTGAATGAATGAGCAGGAGAAAGTGACTAAGGGATGGAGCGCCTTGTGAAAAGAAAGACAAAGAACAGAGTGGAAGGTAAAGCGAAGGTGTGGAGAAGTAAGGGGACCGTGAGAAAACACAAAGTGATCCCTAGGTGGCAGGAAAGGTCTGCGCAGATATCCCGTCTGCTTCTGCCAGGACCCCTCCAGCCCCGCCGAGCCGCTGCGGTCGCCCCCGCTGTCCACCCACGCGCCGCCCTCGCCTCGCAACTTCATAAAGCGGGATTAAAAAAAAAAAATAAAGCTGCAAAAAGAATTAACATTTTTTTTTACAATGCCGCCTCGACTTTAATAAGCCGCAGCATCCTTTATCAAGCCGGCGCAGTCCTCAAAGAATTAGCGTCTAATTAGTGTGACTTATTCCTTATCGTGTTTTCGGTCCTCATTGTGTTTGCTTGTGTGTGTCGGTAGACGAGAGCGGCCCTTTCATGTGTGTGAGGAGAGGAAAAAATGGCTTTACTGCCACCCCTGAACACTGAGTACTGCTGTGTGTGTGTGTGTGTGTTTAAGAGAGATGCGCTTCAATACGAAGATGGAATCACTCAACCTGTGAAGAAATGAGAAGGACCAGGAATGAAACAAACTGCTGCGATACGAGACTGCGAGTGTCTTCAAAATATGACAGAGGGGGCGAGGAGGGGAGCGCGAGAAAGACAGACAGAGTGATGGAGGGGATGAGAGCGATGAGAGAGTGAAACAGATGGGGAGAAAAAAAAAAGAGAAAGAAAACCAGACAGAGGGGGGATGGAGGGGCATAGTGCTCACCAGTTACAAGAAGGTGAGAAAAAGGAGAGACTGTGACTCTGCAGGTGACTGTGTGTGTGTGTGTGTGTGTGTGTTGGCACCATAAACACCGCGTCTGTGATGAACAGTCTCTGCCACCGCTGCGGAGATGACACAATTGTGCTCGTTCGGTCATAAATCCCCGCTTCATTAGCTCGACAGGGCTACGCGTTACGCGCTACATTTACCCACCTCTGCCCCTGCGGCCTCCTCCCACCCTGGCCAGGCCGAAACCAGCCGTCTGAACAAACACATGCACGTCACTCACCCCGATGTCAATTAAACTTATTCAGCATTCAAAACTAAATTGCATCGACTCCCTTGGACAAATCAGTATTAACAACCGTTGCAGGGCGTTACCAGCCTAGTGCGCAACAAAAATGGCCCACCCACAAGGTCACGACCCTGTGCATGTAAATACCAAGTGGACCTGACAACAATTTATGGCAAGTCTCACTAATAAACCCTGGGCACAGTGGCAGGTCCCCTTTTCTCCCCATGTGTGACTTGTGTGTCTTTGAGCTTAAGCATAAATGGCTTCATTCGCGTAAATCGACCGAAACGTCAAAACCCCCTGCTGACCTGCAGCGAGAGGTTCCTCTAACGGGGCACCATGGTGCAAGAATGGAGACCTCAGGAGGGTACAGTGCTGACTCTGTGTGTGTGTGTGTGTGTGTGTGTGTGTGTGTGTGTGTGTGCCATTATGAGCAGAATGCAGTCCTCTGATCCTCCCATTAGCGTGATTTATGGCATCGATGAGACACACTCCTCCAAAGATGCATTTGTTAAATGGTGTGTTGTGCGTGAGAAAGAAAGCCTCTCTGTTGGACTCTAAGTGTGAGTGTGTGTGTGTGTGTGCACGCATGTTTGTGAGTACCATAAATGTTAAGTTGCTCATTGCATTTCTAACTGAACTCTTTTAACCAGGATCATAACATGGGAACAAACTAAATTTATGCCGATTTCAGTCTCCTATACAGCCCAATGTAACATGACATGAAAAAAAATGTGTGATAAGATCACAGGCATGTAACATCACAGTAACAGGTCACAATAAATCTATATTTATATGCAATAAATTAATTTGTGTTAACAATAATATTCATTTTCAGACTGCGGTTGCCTAGCAACGTCTCCTAACATAGTCGTGATATGTGCTGCAATAAGTGAAGAACGTGATTTGCTGTTAGGATAGCGTAGCATTTGAGTGTGTGTGTGATGTGTGAACTCCAAAGCTCTAACCTGTGTATGACTGGGCCGAGTTCGTGTAGTGGTCCCTGTTCCGCTCTTATTAAAACGCACTCAGTGCTGAGTAATGGGCCGGCAGGGCTGCTGGGGACCGCCTCGGGCGATCGCACGGCCCTGTTTACTCCACAAATTGGCCCCTGAGAGGAGGGGTGGCGCCCTGCACGCCTAGTTAAAGTGATGGAGGTGACTCCCGCGCATTGATTTTCCCTCCGTCTCCACGTACACACATACATGGACGCCCACAAACACGTGCGCGCGCACACACAAAATGCGCTGGAGAGACAGGAGATTAAGGGAGCCCGGCCTCCTTCCACCTCCCGCGCAGGACAGACCAACCGCGGCGCGTCTACTCTCCAAATCGCCCCATGCAAAATCAGGTGGAGCGTCCACCGGCGGTCACGCTGCGCTGGGCTGTGTTTCGCCCGCCATCTGATGGCTCTCAGCAAGGCGCCTGGCCCTCGGAGGAAAGCCTTTCACTGAGGTCTGTGGGGCATCCTGCCGGGCCAGGGCGGACAGAAGTCGGACAAAACGAAAGTCGTAAGAGGGCTAAGGATGAGTTCACACAGCTGGAGGGGTTCTAGTTGTGGCTATGACTGTTTTAATTAGATGTACTACAGTCTGCCAGTTGATTGGCTCAGTGCACCATCATCTGTGACAGTGCAAGTGTGGGCCAGAACAGAAGAAGCTCCTTTGAAGACCTGCTGATATATCGCGCTCAGAACACGAGGAACCTCGGACCACCAAATTCCATTCAGCTCAATGGTTTGCGTCCTTAATGAACATTAGAGCCAAATCTGAAGGAGTTTTATCGCAGTCACGAGAATGAGGTCACAGCAACCGTGGGTTGTGGTCTCATAAGAAGTGTAAAAAGTACAATGAATTAGTACAAAGTTTGGAAAAAGTCCAAAGAAATTCTTCCAAGTAAAGAACTGGAACGTTCAACTTGAACTCGATGAGGGACTGATTAGAATCCTGCAGTGCCATCGTGCACCTCCCATTCTCTGGAAGATGACATCTGAGGAAAACCTTGGGACTTCTCCAGACTTGGCACTAATTGGCAGAACTACGTTTGACACTGTTTGCCGACGACCTGCAGGGTACTCGAGGTCCGTTCACTGTCGAGTGGACGTAGCCTTGAGGGAATTATCCAGAGGGGGTTATCCAGAGCACAACACAGTCAATAGTTACAGGTATTCGTATCCCTGGAGCAATTCAGTTGTAAGTGTCTTGGTATTTTAGACAAGGTTGCTACCAACGCGTCATTTCAATCGTGTGAAAAAAAGCAAGATCAATGTTGATAACGCATCAACAGACAAAGCGCAAAATGAGGCTTTTTTTTTTGGCAAAACATTTCGTCCCCCCACTCGCTCCAGTTCAAACGACTCCGGCGTAGAAATGCCGCCGAGTTGGATGAGTGATGATCTCGCCATTTCCTCGCACGCTCCTTTCCACAGTAAAGGCAGCAGAGTGTGACACTTCATTCAGTTAATTAGGCTAACTTAATTAGGCTGCTATGGCGGTCAGGCTGCAAAGTCGTCTGATTGATGGCTGTGCTTATAAAGGTAATCATCCCGAGAATTTGGCTGAACGCGTCGCACATTAACTTCCGTCCTATAAACAGCGTCGCATCACGTTGTTCGGCTCGCCCTTAGCTCGTAGAACATGGGAGGGTTCAGCAGCTTGGAGATATATATATATATATATATCTCCATCCTGCAAAAAATCAAGGTCATCAAAGCGCCTATACGTTCCCAGTGCGGACGGGTAAGTAAAAGTCTGGCGGCGCAATTATGCCGAGCGCAAGGGTCCTCACAACAAATCTCAAATGTTCCCAAGCGACCACTTCCCACGCAAACGCTCCTCTGGGTCCTCAATTGGCTGCCTGAAGAGAAAGAGCCCGCTGGCATTTTCGAGGCACTGCTGGAGTGGTTCATGGCGCGCGTGAAGTGGAAACGACACGCGGGTGTAAATAAAGCGCCAACAAGGTCCGGCCCACTGCCTAACGGAGCGCCGAATTAAAGGCCATCCGTATATTACGACAGGACTGTCATTTTATTACCCGAATCAATTCAGCCGGGGCCCAAGGGTGACAGCGGAGGGAAGTGGCCTTCGATGGAGAGTGGTTTATCTGGCCTCGACAGGCAGGCGGAAACACAGAGCGGCGTAATGAACTCGACTCTGGCTAATAAAGCCTTTATTGCCGGGCAGCATCGTGAGCGTTCTTGTTGACACCATCCCTCCATGCCCATAAAAAAAAAAAAAAAAAACATGAAAATTTATTTTTGTCTTCTTTATCCGTTTCTTTTTTTTTTTAGAAAGTGATTTATCGATATTTATTTGCATCGACCTTTGAAAAGGTAACGACTGAGAGCAATATGCCGCCAAGGGGGACAAGGAAGCGCCAAGACGGATGGGGTTGCCCCAGCGGCCCGCTGGAGGACGCAGGCGGTCGTGATTCAGCCCCCCTGATTAAACGGGGGGGGCAGGTTCGCGGTGGCGCGCATCCTTGACCTGTTTACCTGTCTTTAATTCATCCGGAAGGCGAGGGCCACGGCTGGAAGCCTTTCTAAAGCCTCCTGATGTACAAGAACAGATATGATGATGGGTCACATTTAAATGTGCCGTTTATAAGAAAGAAAGAAAAATAGAAAGAGGAAAGAAAGCGCCGCGCTCCGTGGCATTTGCAAGTGATTACAGAACACGACTTAAGTGCACCACTAGAGCAACCCCCCCACGATTCCCTGAGTGGAGCCAATTATTCCTCAAACGAACAGCTTTGTCTAAAGGCTTTCAACTTCTCACCTTTTGTTCATTAGTTTCTTTTTTTTTCTCTTTCTTTTTAAAAATAATTAACCATTATTCAACACTAAGGCTACCTGTAGCACCGCAGGACGATCTATTAAAAGCGGAAAGTGGGTCTGAGGCATAACGAAATTGAATGGGTGGTGATTGGTCACACATGGCAGCTAGCAAATGCCGGTCCGAATGAGGACACAAGCGGAGGTAGAGGGCTGTGAAAACAATTTAGAGGAAGAGGGAAAGGGGAAAAAGTTAAGCCCCGCCTACTGTTATGAAATGTCAACGGCTACGAGTGTCTTGACACAGTCAAAATTTTAAAAGCGTATGAAGCAGGGCTGTGCTTCTTCATTGCAGCTATAGTGTGTGTTAGTTTGGTGGTGTGTTTGGATGTGGAATCATTCATAAATAAAAAAAAATAATAATAAATTGAAGAGAGCCACAAACACACTGCAACATTGATTTAATTAACACTATTGGTACACAAAAAAACCTAATATGTAATAAGGTTGATCTAAATGATTTTGAGGTTTTTAAGATCCTACTTTTGCTATGCAGTTAGCATGGGGCTTGTAAGATAATGTAAATTGAAGGGTGTCCTCAAAAAACAAGAATACAAACTTTTGCGCATGTCAGTTATTTACATTTAAATTAGTTATTTACGGCATTTGGCAGACGCCCTTATCCAGAGCGACTTACAACGTGCTTAAGTTACCATCGATGAAGAGATCAATTCTGGTTCATTAGGACCCCAACTATGAAAACATCTATTTTATTCACTCTGTTGTAGATTCTGTACACAAGTTCGACACAAGTTCTAAATATTCTTTAAAGAGGAAGGTCTTGAGCTGTCGTTTGAAGGTGCTCAGTGACTGAGCTGTTCTGACCTCGAGGGGAAGTTCATTCCACCACCGAGGGGCCAAGACGGAGAAGAGTCTAGATGAATGTCTTCCTTTTACCTTCAGAGATGGAGGGACCAGGTGAGCAGTACTGGAGGCTCGGAGTATACGAGGTGCAGTGCGAGGTGTAATAAGGGCTGTGAGGTAGGATGGTGCTACTCCATGTTTGGCTTTGTAGGCCAGCACCAGTATTTTGAACCTGATGCCTGCAGCTACTGGGAGCCGGTGGAGGGAACGTAGCAGAGGGGCGGTGTGGGAGAACTTGGGAAGGTTGTAACGAATCCGGGTCTAAATCAGCCGTGAGGCAGCAACATGAATGAGAGCTGTCAATCATCGTGCTTTCTCATATTTTAAATGTGTTGTTCTGAGACACACACATAATCACACACCAATTATTATTTTTTTTAAATAGTCAACTACCATGCAGTAATGTAAATATCGAGGTTTCCTTTAAATAATTTCATTGTTACTTTGCTGTGCACAGAATTCACTGTAAATCAAACCCGATTTTTTTATGACGTGAAATGTTTCTGTTCAGCATGTGGTATTCCATTTTTTTGGCGTGTTGTTGGTTTAGTCCCTGCGGTCCGGCCACCTCTGACTGCCTAAAGCACCGTTCTCCTCATCTCCCACTGCCGCCATTCAGACTGTATAATAAAGCAGCAGGTCAGCGGACGGCTTACTGCCCGGTTTACCTCAGATGAACATGTACAAAACACTTTCAAGCTAATTCTGTCAAAATTGGGTTCTATGATTTACTTTCATTTAACTGTGGGAAGTAATTTATTTTCATGTTTCAATAAGTCAAGATTTCCAAAAAAAAAAAAAAAAAAAAATTTTTGCTTTATTGGTTGAATATGCTCAGTGTGGACATGATAAGTGCTGTGGGACGAGTCTTCATGTCAGCGCAGCCGCCTCTGTGTCGGGGCGTCTGAAATCCCCGTCGTTTCAACGTTCTCACCCGGCTGTAACCTTTCCTTCCCACTGTAATTTAATGGCTGCCCACCCCCTTATTTCACTGCGCACCATTTCCAGTTAGCTTTTCATGTTCAAGTTTCTCTTTGGCAACGTCAATTAACCCCCATTTTCCACGCAGATAGACTCTGGCGGGCTGAAATGCCCTTTTAAAGAGAAATTGAAAAGCAGATACATTTATTAACTTAATTAGGCTGCGAAGAAGCCCCTGTGACTGCAGAGTAATTCAATAAGAAAACATTATTTAAATATGAGAGGGGCATTTCTGGTGCCATTTGAGGAGAGATATGAAACTTTTAAAAATACGGTGTTCTGTCCAAGTCTGACCGGGGGGGTCAGCCATAATCACGCCTCCCGATAAACAGTCAGCGAGCAGCAGCTGCAGCACCGAATAAAGCAGTAGAGCTGGGCAGACAGGGTCTTGATTTCAATTTTTGCTTAAAACAATTACAAAAGTAGCAATCATTGAGATAAAACGATTTGTGAAATAAAGAAACGATGTAAAGAAACTAATAAATTATGTAAATTGTTTTACCTCAACAAAATAATAAAAAAAAAAAAAAAAGTCAACGAGTAATCGTTTGGCCAAAATTCGTCTACTGTGCGAAAGTATGATGGGGTTAATATATGTAGGGTGGTAGTAGCCTAGTGGGTAACACACTCGCCTATGAACCAGAAGACCCAGGTTCAAACCCCACTTACTAACATTGTGTCCCTGACCAAGACACTTAACCCTGAGTGTCTCCAGGGGGGGGGGGGGGGACTGTCCCTGTAACTACTGATTGTAAGTCGCTCTGGATACGGGCGTCAGATAAATGCTGTAAATGTAAATGTTAATAAACACACACAATATGGTGGTGAACATATCAATGTTGGTTGACGTTTGAGAACCATTACAGTGGACCTCATCCTGTTTTGTATGATGAAGTTAAATTAAATAAATATAAAAAATGTCGTAGTTGGTATCAACTTGTTTAGCATTCTTACAAGCTCATTTTTAACCAACGTACCAGCTAATAAGCTGTAATCAGCAGTTTATTGAAGGAAAAAATGAAAATAAAATGTTACATTTAACCCTCTTCATTTTTTCTATGAGCAGTACTGGTTACATAGGAGGGCACGGATTGGCTGGCTCCTCCAGGAATACGAATGGCCGTCGCCATCCACGCTGCACGTCTTCCCAGCGCTCTTAGCACTTCAAACACGTGCCTCTTCTCTTTGATCCGTAATTAAGACAGCAGGGCAGCGATAAGCGGGAGATGTGCTGAGGCGGGGGTCTATACCGAGGACGGGACCACCGCGGATAGATTTAACACAACCACGCTGACACACACGACACACAATCCAGCCTCACTGCATCATGTGCTGCGTGTGGTGCTAGGTGCACCACGTCACAAATTTAATTTCTGTAAAACCTCAGGGCTGTATGATTCTGAGGAGTGAAGCACGGTGGGGGATTAACATCTGTACTTTTCACGACTCCTGCTGTTTTATAAACTCTGGGGCGTGGGGCGGAGCCCCACAGATCAAAACTAATCCTCAGGGGAGGAAATAGAAATATATATGAAATGATTTAACTTTGGCTTGGAGTGTGTGTGTGTGTGTGTGTGTGTGTATATATTCCACACAGATAGTGTGATGTGGCACGTGGAGCGTTTGGGATTAATCCGCCGAGCAGCCAGGGTTAAATCATCAGCTGCCGCTCTCGCCCTGTGAACCGCGGGCCGCTCGCCCTGCCAGCCATGATTTAGCGCCTGTGAGGTACACGTGTGAGTTGCCGGCGGGGAGTCCCACTCCCCCTCGCTGCTGTCACCGCCACCAGCGCTCACCTTGGACGAGGAGGTGTCGCATTCCTGACAGATCCAGCCGTAGCCCGTCTGCTTCGGCGACTTCTTCAGGGGAGGGTCCAGACAGCCGAAATGGTAACAGAGCTGACACTCGTCACACCTGGAAAACACACACACACACACACACACACACACACACACACACACACACAAAACAAGCTGTGTTAATACATCCAGTCATTTATAACTAGTACACAGTGTTCAAAAAATGAAGTCATTGTGAAACACTGCATCACAGCACACGACGACACAATGAAATGTGCCCTCTGCATTTAACCATCACCTTTGGTAAGCAGAGCCATTAAAGGCGTCCGGCAACTTTCTGATTATGGGTCCGCTTCCTTACCCGCTAGGCCAACCACTGCCTAAGGGGTCTCTTTACGGAACCTGAATGAGAAGTAGCTACACTAATATTTATACACACTGATCATAAAACACTAGATCATAAATTTGTTAAATTTAATGTTTTTAATATTACAACTATTAAGCTAAAATATGAAAAAAATACTATCATACTACCATTTAAAATTTGGAACCCTGGACCGGTTATTGCGATGTTTTTGTGCTGTGGGTTTTTGGCAGTTGGTGCAGTGCTCTTTTTTTTTATAACACACAAAATACACTCAGGCATATGCAAATTTACATATCCGTTGTCTTTTGTGGAGCTTCACACTCATTTAAATCATTTCAGAATTAGACTGTGGGCCTATGCCAACCATTATGTTTTACTCTCACCTGCACATTCATAATATTGTTCATTTGAAATGTTCTGAATTCATTACTGGCCATTTTTTCCACATTTCTCTGTGCTATTTGTCTGTACACACACACACACACACACACACACACACACACACTCTCTCTCTCTATCTGAAGCTGTGCCAGAAGACTGACCCTCGGCGGCCACGTCTGATAGATGATGACACCACCGGCTCGCAGTCAGGTAGCAGCTGCCTAATGGCTTCTGAACTCCGTTCCTACAAGCCCCCCCTACGCGGCCTTGTACGCTGATCATAAAACACACCGGCTGACTGGCCAGGCCGACACCCGCATCCCCCCCCCCCACCGTGTCACGACTGCCAGCTTCTCTTATAAAAGTACAGCCCTCCCCAATAATAATAATAATAAAAAAAGAGACATTAATCTTCATTAACAGTCCTTCTTACATTGAGCTTTGGTCAGCAAGCTTCACTTCCCTACGGTCCGTCTGAATGAGAGAACACAGAATAAGGGGGGAAAACTGCTAATTCGACTGATTATAAGCGGAGGGACGGAAAAGTGGTCCGGCGCCCCATTTATCATTCATGGGCTCCACTGGTAAGCCGGCGTGCCCTTCAGTCGGTGGTTCCAGTGCCCTCCCCTTCTCCTTCCTGCCCATAATTAACTAATTATGTGCTAATCAATAGACCAGATTTCGATTTCTCAATGTAAATCAGATAAAGCAGATAAGAGGCAGGGGAGGGTCGGCTTCGCCGCCTCTGCATTCGTCTCCATTACGTGGCGCCGCCACCATGCTCTTATCTGCCCGGCGGCGGAGAGGGGCCAGCAGAAGTACGGACGACGCGAAGCAGTGGGGGGGTTTTTTTTGGGCCACTTGCCGAACCCCGTGTTCTCTGACGGGAAAGCCCTTTTCAAAAGCGCGACCCGCCTGAGACCCCCATGCTAATTAAAGAGGGGACTTGTCAGCGCCGGCGCTGTTAATAAGAGCGAGGTGAAGCATCTTGACCCTGAGGACGGTCAAAGGACACCTGCCTGCCGCAACGCTCCAACACCAATGCCGCTTGGGTGGCACCAGCCTCCCCTCACTGGGACAACAGAGAGATCTGGATGACACAGAACTGTCTCCACAGTTTCACTGATGTGCGACGAATAAGTTCTACTGACACCTTTGTCGTGCATAACATGAATGGCATCTATTCAGTCAAAAACTCTTGTTTCCTGACCCCTGAGCCTGGGCCTAGCGGGTAAGGCAGAATCGAATGGTTGCCGCCAACGTGCCACTGAGCAAGGTACCGTCCCCCAGGCGTCTTTCATGGCTTCCCACTTCACACTAATGTTGTGGGTTAATACCAGAGGACACATTTCGCTATGTGCTGAAGTGTTTCACAATGACTTTCACTTTCAACATTCAAGACTGGTTTATTGTCAGTACAACAGTATACACAGTATACCGTGTATCGAAATAACGTTTCACACAGACCCCCCAAAGCGCAATCAAAAAAAGGAAAAATTTGATACGTATATATACACACTAAACTATACTAACTAAAATTAAAAACACTGTACAGGTTATCTCTATAGGAGAAAAGTAAAACATTTCTGTACAATTCAGAGCTGTACATTTCAGAGCCTAATGCAGCGTTTATGTGTCAATGTTCAACCTTTCCCGGCTGCTGATGGCAGGCAGGTCTTCAACTCCCTATCCACCAGATTCTATGGGGTAGTTTTGTTAGGGTGGTATTTAGTGGTATCCAGTATCAGTGTGTTAACGTTTAAGACCACAAAAGACAAAAGGCTACTGTCACATTACATCATGAGCACGGGGAGCATTCGCAAAAGTATACTTTTTGGATTTAAAGAAACAGGTTCTCTCTTTCTTTAAATAATGCAGAAACTAGTTATCTGCATGTTGGAAAGGAGGAACTAACCACCCAGAAGAAGTTTTTATGAACAAAGTTTAAAAAGAGAGGAGCCTGACTTCCTCAGTCTAGACAACTTTATTAGAATTCAAGCATGCTGATTGGTTAACTAGTGACTGGGCAACACTTTATATAACTAAGGAGAAATACGCTTAATTTTCAAACAAATGAATGAAAATTCTAACTTTTTTATGCTAAAATGCGCTATTCTTACTAATGAGAGATTTGTATTAGGAAACAGACGAAAACAGCATTTCACCCATCTCCTAATGTGTCATTAAACTTCTCTCTAAATGAAAAAATATATTTTGAGAACACTTTAAGCATTTGAAATCTGTCAGTCTTCCTCTACACCAAAGAGGTCACAAATTGTCATTTTTATTTCACTTGACATGGCCCTCATCTCAAAATGATGAAACATCTCAAAGACGTGAGCCTAGTCCGTTCTGCTCTCCCCCCGACAACAAAACCCCATACCAATCCCAGTGGTGGGCACCGGCGACTAGAGGTCTGAACCTTCATTGCTCTCACGAGTCGATTCAATTACGATGATCAGTGCATCGCCATGCATTACTTCATGTTTCTACAAGATATAAAAGTTAAGGTCTCGCTCACCCGTGTGGTATGCACTGCGCTCATCACAACGCACCACGCTATATACTGCATCAATTTTTAACCAATTTTTACCCCATCATATAATTGTAAGGAACAGAGATGTTTAAAAAGATGTTCCATAAAATTCCTTCATCAAGAAGGCAAATGAATTCTGCTGTCATTTTTAAAAGCCTAGTTGCTGAGTTGCTTGCTATCTAATCCATTTATTTTATAGTGAAGAACCGAGTTGCCCCCAGGGGACGGAGCACCGACGCGGAGCCGCTTCTACGAACACTGCCTGTTTCTGAGAAGCCCTGAAAGAAGATAAAGGAGATAAAATGCTGTCCGTCGCTACTAAACAGAAAAGCTAATGGCTGTTAATGTGCTTTTAATTCATTATTTACCCGCCAAGAAAATTACTGGGCGGAAAAAAAAGATGGCGGCCCGTCCCGGCCCAGCCGAACAAAGGCTCCTTGAGGAACAAACGAGGAATGAAGGATTGGACGCAGGTTCAGATGAAAGGTCCAAGGGTCCGGGAGTCAATTAATGGTGAATGAGGGTTGCTCTTGCTACGGGTGGTCTCGCGGGGGGAGGTCTAGTGACCGCGGAGTCCATACGCTTGCCCAAACAATAGTGACGGTGTTTCATCACGGTAATAGAACCGGCTGGATCCGATGTCGGCCCACTGTAATGGACAAACCACAGCATACCTGCAGCAATAATACCGTACGCTGCAGGGAAAACGGCCGTGAGCGGCATTAACAATTCAAACGAACAAAAAAAAAAAAACACAACAACATCACTTACACACACACACTCACACACACAGTCATTATTGAGGTTGGTTGATTAAGAAATGTGCAGAGGTAGGTGAGTGCACACACACACACACACACACACACACACACACACACACACACACACACACACACACACACACACACAGGGGCCGAGCCCAGGAAACGGGAATTTAAATCACCCCACAGGCCAGGCTCTGAAAAGAAGACAAATGAGTGCAACTCTGTCAGTAGCTCTAATGAGCAGAGGGCTATTGTTGCGCTCAAAGCCTGTAAAGGAAATAAAGGAGAGGAAATAAAGGGAAAAGAGGGAAAGAAAGAAGGACTCACCTTTGCATTTTGAACACACATAGAAAAGAAAATAAAAATTTTATGCCCCACAAAGCCCCAAATCACCTACTAAAACACCCCACCTCCCCACAGGAGCTCAAGGCACCATTAGACTTTTTTTTTTTTTAAGCCACATTTTTATTCTTTTAATTACTTTGCCTTAATGAACCCATTGTACTGTTTGCTGCGTATCACTCCAAACATCTTCGAATTAAAACACTGCTCAGCGATGCAGACAGGGCAGGCAGAGGGAGACGATTATACTTAATTGGAATTTAAAATGACGAGACTGGCATTCTTAAAAGAGGCCGACCAGGGACTGGCGTGGCGTCTATGGCGCGGCTGTACTAAACAAGAGCAGGATTAGAACCGTGCCACCTACTCCATTCACTCACTCCTAATCAGGGTCACGGCTACCGGACCCCTCCCCAAGATACTGGACCCAGGGCATGTGCACAGCAGTCACACACCATACACGCACGCACGCACGCACGCACGCACGCACGCACGCACGCACGCACGCACGCACGCACGCACGCACGCACGCACGCACGCACGCACGCACGCACGCACGCACGCACGCACGCACGCACGCACGCACGCACGCACGCACGCACGCACGCACGCACGCACGCACGCACGCACGCACGCACGCACGCACGCACGCACGCACGCACGCACGCACGCACGCACGCACGCACGCACGCACGCACGCACGCACGCACGCACGCACGCACGCACGCACGCACGCACGCACGCACGCACGCACGCACGCACGCACGCACACCTACAGCCAGCTCACGTCTCTGGGTGGCAGATTACATATTAACCTTCCAGAAAACATCTAGTGGCAATCAAAGACCCTGATCATTGGATGTATTCAGAATTTCAGAAAAATACTGATAATCGATATGGGTGTTTAGTTTGGCAGTGGACATGTTGCCAGATTGAACCTAGTATCTGGCAACACTGCTTTTAATCATATGGCTGGGCAAAGGTTGAAATATTGTAGAATCAGGAAATAGTGTGAGAAAAAATGTGATGTAAAAAATAAAAAAATAACTCATAAATGACTTAAAATCTTTTCTGACCTATAACGCGACCTTATGTGAACAAACCAAACTTTATTTACTTTAGTTAGAGGCTTTTTAATTGATTGCAGAACCTACGAAGACCGAATGCTGTAATTTCGTCAAAAGGTGCATCAACAATGTGTTTAAGGGTGTACACACTTATGCAACAAGCTTACTGTTTTGATTGTGTAAATGTTTAGGGTCACATTAAAGGTGAAGAAAGTTCTGAGATGATTTATTGTGGTAGTTTCTGTTTGGGTTCATATGTGTGCCAGTGTGTTTTGCACATATTTTTATAAAAACACCATGGTCCACATGTAGCCAGGAGAATCCACCTTTGATTTCTTAACATTTTAAATAATAATAATAATAATAATAATTATAAGTCTTAAGTACTGAAAACACCTGTGAAATTGGGAACTAACCAGAGTGTAGAAGGGAAATGGGGATCGGATTGCTCCATAAAGGACACGCTTGGAAATACGTCAGACCGATATCCCCCCCAAACAGCTACCTGTCACGCCAAGCCGCCGGCTCTATCTGCTCTACCCACTGCCCTCTAAGACCCTGTCACAGCAAGGTCCTTGATGCTATCAAAGCAATTTGGCTCCGCTTTAATCATTGGGAAAATTGAGCTGCTCCTTTTCTTCCGCTCCCCCTGCCTCCACCTCTCGCTTCCCTCTCCTCTCCTCTCCAGCGTAGGACACAATTCAATCACTCATAAGAGCAAGTTATTGATTGATGTAATCTTATTGGGATGTGAGGTGAGGGGAAAACACGATTGATTGCTTTTGTCTGCGACACATGTTGCTCTCTGCCGCCGATTCGGATCCCTTTTCATCTGCTGTTTAATCTCTTTGTCCCCCCTTCCCAGCTCTTTCCGAGCCGGGCTTCATCCTGTTCGAACAGAACAACTGCATTTCAAAATCCCCACCACTCCAGTGAACCTGAGTCGAGAACCAGGGAACCCATGAAGGCTATGATGAGGACAGCGGCTCATGACAACTCAATTAAATCTTAAAGACATTCTTTTGAAACATGGGCTTTGGGGTTTGATGGGAAAAGTGCAGAGGCCGTCGTACATGTAGATCAGAATTTATTTAATCATCTTGACATATTTTGGTGGGAATATTTAAATGGGTAGTGTATTAAACTTGTTTAAATGTTTTTTTTTACCATCACTATCCTGTCCTATGGTCACTTTGTGTGTTCTTTTCTTTTTTTGGACAATTTAAAAGATTATATCATATTTATCATATTTAATCTTCACATTATTTTGTCTTTGGTCTGCATCTTTCTTGCCAAAATACATATTTATTCTAACCAGTTAGAATAAGCCGGAGAAAAGAAAGAAGAGAATAGGAATACATGCAGAGAGACGCATTATATAATTATATGTTATTACATATGTTATTATATGTTATATGCATTTATGTCTGATCATTGAGCCAGCATACTGATATGCCTGCAAATATAAAATTTTAGGATACAAAGTGTTAATTTCTGTATATAAATGCTAGAAAGTCTTCTGAATGTACTGAAGGAACTCCAGCACCATTAGTCAGCAAATCTGAATGTGTTTGGTCTTTAAACTGAAATTAATCATACATGTTTATCCCAACAGCCTTCAGGGTATAATCGATTTTTTTATGAACAAGCGAGACTCCTCTTATGAAAAACTACAATTACCACAACAAATATGATCATTTAAAACCTTTGATTAATTGTGATTAATCATGACTATTCGCAGTCTCTTATTGTGACTAAGTGTCTGGTTGCAATATGTGTAAACATCACTGTAAAAGACAAGAAGTACATGACCATTCTGATCAATAACGAACTCTTTGTTCTGGTGAGATTGTTTGGATGTGGCCCTTATAAAAGAGAGACATTTCCAGGATGGTCATTATTTACACTCTCACTGACTGACTGCAGTCGTTCTTGACATGAGACACGATAACTAACACTGTCAATTACGGAGAAAACACACAGTCACATGACAGATCCTTGACCAAAACGTCTCAGCTAGAGGCGATCAGACACAGAAGTTCATTAGACCCTAATGGTTCCGATGAAGCATTCATCTCCGCAAACCGCCACGGCCAAACGGCCGAAACAAATGTGTCTGATTTATCGCCCGTGAGCCGCCTCGGACATCTGGGGAGGGGCCACGTGATGGCTAATCGATGAGCCAAAAGGCGTGCGCCCACTGACCACAGCGCCGGTGACGGAGTGCCGCACTAAACTGGGAGTGGATTATCTTGCTCCACCCACTTTTTTTTATTTTTATTAATGCCAGGGCTGCCGCTGTTTAGGCATTACTAAAGAGCCATGCGAGGAAAGTAATGAAGGGTTGTGTGAATGAAAAAAGAGAAATGGAGGGGGGGGGCTAAGCTAGTCAGGGCATCTTCCCTTTATCAGCTCATTACCACACAGCTCACTCACGGCTATGGGACTGGACGGCAGCACCGGACCCGGCTGAGACGCAGTGCACTTCACCGGTCTGCCAGCAGAGGGCCATGGTGAACCGGGATGGGCCCTAGCAGTGTGTGCGGGTGCGCGTGTGACCTGTTCTCTGCAGGTTCTGCTCCGGGAGCAGGTGAACGTAAGCTGGGAGGCGAGCCCGCCCTCCACCCCCGCCGTCTGATCTAGTCTGGGCGTGTTCCAGACCCCCAGCTCTGGTGGCACCTGCAGCTCTGGGTCAGGCGGGGCTTGTCCTCGGCAAATGGGGAAGTCAGTCGGTGCCGGGAGTGCCATTCATCACCGAGCTCGGATCACAAGATGGAGAATAAATGTGAAACGTGAGCGAAAGAAAGGAAGGAAGGAATCAAGAAGTGAGGAGGACTCTCTCTCTTGCTCACACACACACACACACACACACACACACAGCTGCAGGATAAAAGGCGAATGGAATGGTGGCAGAAACAGACTTTGGCTGCTTGGCCGGTCTTCCCACACAGCTCTGTTCTTCTTTTAATGGTTGTAGTGCCAAAGGGACAGAGGGGGGGAGGGAAAGGCGGAGTCAGCAAAAACAAAATGTTGCCATTAAATCATCCCGGCAGACTGAGTGTCAGGGCCGGTAATAGGGAAGATGCTCGTCATCGGAAAAGGTTACCACTCTTCCAGAACATTCCTCCCTACCAACCCAACGTGGAAGGGTGGCTCCGGCCCAGAAATGAGCATCCCCGGCGGTTCGATTTTCCCCTTGGCGACCCCTGCGACCCCCGGGCTGAAGATGAGGGATTGGACTATTTAAGGGTTCGGCCACGGCGTGCTGATTCCATCTTCATGCATGGCTACTTTTTTTTTTTTTTTTTTTTTAGGTAAAGACCCTCTCGGACCCCCTCCACTGCACAAACACAGAGCAGCGTTCCGTCGGCTGCCAGACACATTGGACTTTGCACATTGTTCCGTGGCTAACCAGATTTTCGGCGAAAAGCCTCTCTCCTCCACGCTGTGTTCTTGGCAAGGTCCCGGACGGAGGGAAAACAGAGTGAGGGGCAGCAGGAGATACGGGGGGGGGGAAACGCCGGCCAAGCCGGGCTCTGCCGAAATAAACAAATACGGGAAAATAAAGCTGCCGCCACGGCTCCATTCTTTTCCCTCCTCCTTTGTTCCCCCCGGTGCGTCCGCCACCTGACGAGGAAGGCCGGCGGCCGCTGGCTCTTCCTTCCTGATAAATCAGCGACAACACACACACACACACACACACACACACACACACACACACACACACACTTACTGCCATTAATTACCCCACTGACTCCCATTCATCACGACGCCAATAAGGTGAAAAAGTCAAGAGTTTATTAAAGCCCAAGTAATGCAGAGAGGTGGGGGCCACACACACACACACACACACACACACGCACGCAACCATACCAGCGCCAATCAAGTCAGTCAATAAAACACTACTGCAGTTCACAGAAACCCCTTACGCTTGCAAATTGTTTAGTAAAAAATATTTTTTTTTAAAAAAAAAGCATGAACACAAATAAATAACCAACACTGACGTTAAAATGCACTTGCAGCTCGGATCTGATAACAAAAATTTGGCAAAAAAAAAAAACTAAAATAAAAATCACCTCACTAACAGCACATTATACAGCACATCTGTCACTGGGACGCGTCCAAAACGCTAGCGGGGAAACATCGAGCGAACTCCGCCGGCAACTCAGCCATGCATGGCTCCTGAAACGTTTGCTGCGCCACAGGAGGACTGGCGAGGGAGGGAGGTGAAAGGTCAAGGGTCGATCTGACCTCTCTAAGCCCCTCGCAGGGAAAATCGAACCCCGCCGGCTTTCTCCCTCCTGACAGCGCGTGTGTGCCTAAGCAGTTTTTTTTTTCCATTTCTTCTTTTCTTCCATCCTTTTTAGCGGCGGGCGACTCCCACCAGACATGCGGATAGAAGCCCCGGGACGGCCAGCTTCTGACACCTGTCATGCGCCCTGAGTGACAGGGAGCACTGGGGACGGGCTGTGGTGAAAGAGCCCAATACCACAGAGTCATCAGCCACATGAGTCAAGTAGGGACATAAATAATGAGCCTGAAATCGGTTATGAATTAAAGTCAAATGCGATAAGGTACCACGCCTCTGCTGACGAGACTTGACTTTTTTAGGAGATATCATTATGATTATTATTGATTATTTAGAATTAGAATTGTCCACAAGTTTGGGCACACGCACATTTGCCTAATCTGTTCAATGTTTTTCAAGTAAAGTTTAATAAAAAAAAAAAAAAAAAACCCTGCCTTAATACCAACAGATTTACTGCGTCCTTGCCACCAATCTTGTATTTGACTTTTGACCAAAGCCCCGCCCAGCATGTAATCAAGCATACAGAGTGAATGTCAATGTACTAAACACACACCTGACATGCCTTGGCCGTTCAAATACCTAAAACCAGTCAGTTACCTTCGTATTTTTTGTAAACAGAACTTACAAAATGCAGCATATCATACCGCATAACTACAAAAAAAAAAAAAAAAAAAAAAATGAATTGTCGATTATATAGATATCGATAATGTCAGAAATGCAACAATAACGCTAAAATAAAATAAAAATGATCTATCGACTGCTCTGCCCATAACTGAAGGAATACGTTTGTGTAGAACTGCACCCTGGCCGGGTTGACTTGCATAGGGATTGTTGCACGCAGACGTCCACACATCACAGCACTGTTCAGACATACAGAGAATAAATTGCGTCGCTGAATCCAAGAAGCTACTTGCATCCCTACTAATAATCGAAAAAAAAAAAAAAAAATCACACTTATTGTTCCTTCCTACCGTTAGATTTACTACCACTACTATTACTACTATTACTACTACTACTACAGGTAGAGTCCACGGAGCACAGCACGAGCAGGTGAGCGTAGCACGTTCAGCAGCAGTCCAGCGCAGACAGCAGAGAAACAGAGTTAGGGACAGGCGGAGGAGTGCGGCGCCGTGGTTACGGTGAGGAGGAGAGAGCGGGGTGGCGGTCCGGGGAGGTGGGGAAGAGGCGAGGAGCTGAGAGGTGAGTTTGTTTAGTAGCGGAGAGCACGCTGAGGAGTTTAATCCACTGGCCAATGTCCAAAGTCAACATTGCAGTCCCGATTTAAGTCCGGTCTCCCAAGAGTCCCACGCAGGCCGCACCGACAACCAGCCACGTGATGCTGGATGCCACGCCCCCAGCGCTAACCCATCGTCCACATACAAGGTCCATGTTCGCCCTAGCATACATCTCTTTAGAGTTCATTAGCCTCAAATTTTCCACGGACCCATCAATCGAGCAATGACACGGTGCCGTTCGGGTCGAGACGGCGGCTGGAGGTTAATTTCTGCCCCTCTTTCTCCCTCTGTCTCTGTCCCTCTCTCTTTTCTCTCATCTGTCCAGAGGTTTTAGGGGGGAGGGGAGGTGTTGCGGTGCCCGGCTCTCACAACCTGTGCAAAGATAGAAAGAGTCAGGGCAGCGCACCTCACACACCCGCCCCTGAACACAGAGCACAGCTTCAACCCCGCCCCTGATCCTCCTCAGCCCCGCCCACAAGACTAACCACAAGCCCACGCCTCGGCAGGAGCTCGTAATGACCACTCATTTAGGGCCGCTGACTTCCAACACTTTGACGAAACCACCCCGTTTCTTAATCTCTGCACGACGCAGGAAAATAACGAGCTGGTTACCATAGCGACTGCACATCTATGGTAAGAGCCGGCTGAGTTATGTGCCTCCTAAAATCTGCAGGTGAGGTTAGCGTTTGTTGTTCTACCCATCTTTGTATGACTGAAAGGGCTGCCTTTACATTACAAAAAATATAAACAAAAATAGGCCAAATCAATTAAGTTATGTTGTTAAGGGCTAGAGTTTGGTTGCTAGCTTGAAAGGAATGCTCCATGCTGCAGCGCCCCTAGTGGTGACTTTTCAGCTAACATGTAAGGCCACCAAATCAATTAAGAATTTTTTTTTTTTTCTTTAGAAGATGGTGGTGGTATAGACCTAAATGCAAAATATTTAATGCATAAATGCAATTAATAAAATTTGTATTTACGTTGCATAAAAACAGTGAAGACATTCAATGAGGTGATATCAAATTAGAAAAGGGCCATATTTTCTTGGTGCTATGTAAGAGGTAGCGCTCGGGGCATGTTGGCTAATGTCACAGTCACTAGTTTGCTCATCAGAATGCTCTGACAGGGTGGGGTTTCCGGCCAATTCCGGCCGAACCAGTCACAGATATAGTTCAGAAAAAAGATCATTAAAGTTTTGGGCCGGGCACTTGATGTGACATTAGCCTACTTGCCCACCGCACTACATCATTTGGCATGAGATTTGGGACAATGTCGCACACCTGCGAAGGTAGAGCATGAAATAGACGGGAAAACACCAGAAATCGGACACACTCGCTCGGCCTCACCCACCTCACTAGGTTCTCATTGTCACCTGGCCCTTTGCAGGCGGCACACTCTGTCCTGGCGTCGTCGCCCTTCGGCTTCTTCTGCATTGCAGACTGCCGGTGTCGACGTTCCCGCGGCGGCGGTTCCTATGGAAACGCAGATGATTAGAGCCGGTGGCAGAACGCGTGTGTGAGGTGGGTGGGTGGGGGCTGAAAATGTTGAGTAAACACACACACATGCCATCTCCTTTAATCCCGGACTCTGAGTGTTGGTGGAGAGGGAGTACCGGGGAGGCTAAATGAATTGAAGTGGCGGAGAGAGGAGCGGCAGAGAAAGGGCTTAATGTACCTCAATCTTCTCCTCCTCGCAGATGGACACCCGCTTCCTCTTCTGGCCGCGAGTCCTCTGCACAGAGGGGGACTTTTATCAGAAATATCCACTGGTAATGAAAACTATTCTCATGAACTACAGCCACTAAAGGAGAACCTCAGCCTGAACAGGATGCCCGTTTTAAACCTTTAACAATACTTTACAAACGCTCACAGGCTCTACACAGCAGTTCACTCAAATCTGAACCCTTGAAAGAAAGCGCCTGATAATCTGCATGTTGTTGTCGGTAGTGGGCGTGGTCACGTCTGTGACGTCCACTCATACGCTCTGTGTAAATGCTGTATTAGGGGTGTAGAGAACGGATGGCCGCTGCCCTGCTCCTGGACGATAGGGGTGTTGAAATTAATCGATATTGCAACGATGCAGTGCACAACATAATCGATTACATCATAATGACGTTGCTCAGTGATTTACTTGTGGAAGTATAAAAATTATCATTAAAAAGTAGCGACTGTGGCGGCCTGATCTACAGAGTACAGCGCCGCTCCGGGTAGGAGTTTCACACCCATGAAATGGGAATAGAGGAAAAACTGATCTTCCCCTGAGTGTCCAGAGATCTACACACAGAGATCTTACCGGGAATTTTGAAAAGCACGCGTACTTTTCACACTGAGCCGTGCGGTGCCCGCAGCGCGTTTGATCCAAATGCAACTTTAGATTTTCTTCAATGAGCAAATATGTGGTCTGTGTTCAGTCCATGCTCACCTGAAGCCACAGACGTCTGAACCAGGTGTTTTTTCTGGCATTCGTGGAGTCAGGTGGGACAGTAGTGGCCTAGCAGTTAAGGAATCGGTCCCGTAATCAGAAGGTTCGAATCCCGATCTGCTGAGGTGTCATTGAGCAAAGCACCGTCCCCACACACTGCTCCACTGGTGCCTGTCATGGCTGCCCACTGCTCACTCGGGGTGATGGGTCAAATGCAGAGGACAAATTTCACTGTGCGCAATGTGTGCTGTGCTGCTGTGACAATCACTTCACTTTGAGGTGAGCGCGAACACAGATAATCATAATCGAATCAAATCGAAACGTGAGACAAGTGAAGGTTCACACCGCTAATGAACGGTGAACGGCTAGGGGCGGTGTTTAAGTTGTTCAGAATGAGAAAGTTTGGTGTGTGAAAGCCTACAGACTCCTGCCCCCTTTTAAACATGTAAACGTCATTGCAGATAATCTTTCATCTGAATGTCAGAAATAATTAAACCCTGTTAAAAAAAAAAAAAAGAACTGGGTGGGCGATTCGCTCCTCCTCTAAAACATACAAAAAAACTAGCAAACTAGCAATCTGTTTATTTCTGTAAACCCTAAAGACACAAATGATGTGACAATAGCAAACATGCCCCATGCGCTGAATCTTATACAGCACTGGGAAAATATGGATCTTTTGTAAACATGCCATAAGAGTTAAGACTGAACAGTTACAGTAAACCAAAACCGTCAATCATCCAATCAGTGGAAAAAGGTGTGGAGAGTGATCAGGATGTGATCAAAGGTGAAAGGACCTCACTACAGAACTGGATGAGATCCCCACTTAAAAAAACAAAAATTAATGTAATACATTACACATTTTAATGCATTTAATGAACCCACTACTAATGAGCCCACACCCCACTAGTTCACATTAGCAGGAAGCAAGTGCAGTTGTTTGTGACCCGACAACAGGCTACTCAGCAGTCGGGTCACCGGGTCTGGCTCAATTGGATTTTTCTAGATGGCAAAAATTAAAAATCTGGCCAACTATACATAAAAAAAAGAAGATTGAAAATACGAAATCAAATTAAACGTGAATCGGGCAAGTATTCTTTTTTTGTGTGGCCGCGGTGCCACGTTTTTTAAAAGAGAGGAGAAAAACCGACAACATATTTAAACAGATTGTGAAAACAATTCCATCTGTCGCCGTTGGCCCGCCACCACTCGGCAGATGGAGCACTTATCATTATAAATGCTAACGGCTTTCAGGTTGCCAATTGGCTCCTAAACCCCCCCTGCCACCTCCCTCTCAACGGCGGCACCAAACAAAAGGAACTCCTTTATTTCATTATTTCCCCATTATGGCCGACTCGATTAAGGTGGGCTATTAAAGGCCAGGGTGGGACCACCAGGAGGCTGTTGCCAGTCTTGATTGAAGCCGTGTGGTAGAGATGGCTCACACACACACACACACACACACAAACACACAAAAGGCCACCGTTCTCATTCTTCTGCACAAGCGGCTAAATTAAAACCCGGGACGGCTCGGAGGCGACGGCAAAATCAATCTTTTAATTAAGTACATCATTGCATCCTTAACAAGCATGAATCAACTCCCTCCCAGGATTAGTAAGAGCAGCCGAGCATGCAAACCTGCAGTAAAAGTGCAGGTACGGCGGTCAGGTGACTCTCGGGGGAACTGAACCATATGTTGGAGGATTAATGATCATCAAGGTGTTTTTGGAGCTGACTGGTTAACTATTCGCACCAAAGGCTACGTTCTGAAAGGTGCTTAAGTAAAGAGCCGAAGGTTGCATCCAACACAGCACATTTCTGTGCACAGTCAGGGTGGGACAACAAATCAATACACCAACACATTATCCAGTTTCACGTATGGATATATTGGGGTTTTCCATTTGCTGTTGTTGGAACACTTTCATTGAGCTGCTGCCACCAGGCTGACAAATTCAAGTTTATAGGTGTAAACTGAATTAGTTTTAGAACTCCTTTGTGCCAATATCTCTCAAGTTTTTTAAAAAAATTATTCAGAAATTTTGTTTAGTTAAAATTTGCCGTGTTTGTTTTAGCCTTTAATGGAAGGGGTGGGTCCATTTCATATTTGTGGACAGAGGACAACCAGTAAGTACTTGGGTTGTAATCATCTGTTATGGATCAGTGCAGCATCTAGGGAACAGTTATTTCTAGTTATTTACACCAAGGTTTTTCCTCTGCATTCCCATGTCAGACAAAAGATATAATGCACTTCATTTTGCGCACTGTACCACTTATTGTCTTATTGGTGAACAAGTTGTGTGTGAAGCTCAATTGGACCGAGTTTTAGCCACTCCAGTGACACTCTGGAAGACGAACGGGCAACCCACGTCCCAACATGTGGATATTTTCCCCGCTGACATTACAGAGGACTTTGTGTTGATGACTGGCGTGAAACCTCCATTTAATACATCAGGGCTCTGCACTTGAACACAATAAAATGCGGGGAACATCCATGGCCATAAAATACTCTTTATAGCCCCGCAGGTTGATTATTTAGCCTTGATAGATGGGAACTGGCTCTCAGACATGCCCGCTGCCAGGCGCCTTGTGATAAAGCATTAAAAATGCAAAGCAGGGGTCCTTTCTGTGGCTGCCACCGCGTGGCTTGCATTTGTAGATAAATGCTGCACTGAAGCTCCTTCACTGGGTGAAGCGGCGGACAAAAGCCCCTTAATCCCCAACGCGGCTCCGGCAAGGCCTCCAGCACACTTCTGGGCACACGTCGGGAGAGAATAACGGAGAAATACATTAACCCGACTTGGCACTGCCGCCCGGCCCCACACACACGTTCCTACAACTATGATTGTGACCCCACACACACACACACACACACACACACACACACACACACACACTCCTCAAGGCATCAATATATTTATAGCAGATTCCATATGATATAATGCATATTATGTTCCAGAGGTAGCAAAAATAATAAAATAATGGACTATCAAAGACTAGCTGTAATCAATCAAAATTGTGAATGACCGACACGATTCACACTCATTTTTTTTTTTGTATGAATATGGAGGGGCGGCTATTGACGGAGGAAAAGTGAGTAGGCGCTTCTCCTCTCCACCCTCCCAGCTCTTTTCCCCCCTTCTGCGATGTGTATCTTTTGTTTTCCTTGAGGGAGCCGGGAAGCTGGGCCGCTATCGGCGGATCAGAGTGTGGTGGACAGTGATAAGTGAGAGCCACGGCGAGGCTGACAGACGAGCAGTATCTCCGGCTCTCACACTGCTCAGGGACAATACGCAAACGCGCGCACACACGCACACACACACACACACACACACACACACACACACAAGTACTTAAAAGAACACAGACACAAACACTCCAGAGAACACACAGAATGTGGTTTGGCTAAAGGTAGAACATTCATAAGCCAAACTAGTCGGCTGTGGATTACGTGTGAGGATCAGACAGGAGGTAAATGCTGCATGCGCCATTCCGCGGTTGGTCACTTTGCATTGGGGCTTCATGGCGTTTTGATTGTAACCTCGCAGGTAGGACAGGCCTCAAGACGCCGCATCTGCTGAATAACCCCTGACCCTGCATTATTCCCTGACGCCAGGACAAAAGAGCTCAGGAGGCTTAGACCGAAGTGCAGGTCAATTATCACTTACATGTGAAGAGCTAAAAGTGAATTAAAAATCAATTAGAGTGTAAAGTTCACCAGAGGGGCTGAGTAAAGTATCATTTATCAGAGGGAGAGGATGATTACGTCAGGATTAAGAGCCCTTAACCTCAGTCAATAGGGAGCAGGTACTTTTATTACTAACTACATACATAAAATATAACATGGAATCATTTTAATCTTAAACATAAGAAAAGGACTAAATGTAAAGAAACATAACATTCAAGTTAGAACGCTAATCAGCAGCCTGTTTGGTCTTGCAATACCCCAGTTAAACCTCAAGAGGCAATATAGAGCTACAGTAGAATCAAGCAGCATCAACGTCGGTACGTTTTCTAACCTCCTGTCAGTCATAAGGTGCAGGAATTGCAGTTGTAGGAATGCAGCTATAGGAACTAACCAGCTGGGGAGTTCCCCTGAGAACTAATTCACACTGCAAGTAGGAACTGTGACACGACCTCAGACGTAAAAGACGTCAACATTCAAAACAAAAGTTTAAAAAATTGCTTCGGCTGTGGTAAATAATCTTTAGAGAGAAAATGTGGTTGTGAAGTGATTGTTATTGGGACACACTGCAGCACAGCCCACGGTGACACAACGAAATGTGTCCTCTGCTTTTAACTATCACCCATGGTGAGCAGTGGGCAGCCATGACAGGAACCCGGGGAGCAGCGTGTGGGAAGCTGCTTTGCTCAGTGGCACATTGGCGGAATGGGATTCAAACCAGCAGCCTTCTGAGTATGTGGCCGCTTCCTTAACAGCAGGATAGAGGGAAAGATGACTGCAGCAATGTACAGAGACATCCTAGATGAAAACCTGCTCCAGAGCACTCTTGAACCCAGACTGAGGACCAGACTTGAATATGATTGAACATCTCTGGAGAGATCTTAAAATGACTGTGCACTGACGGTTCCCATCCAACCTGCTGGAGCTTGAGAAGTGCTGTAACGAGGAATGGTGAAACAGGCCATGGATAAGCGTGCCATAGCTTGTAATTGCTGCCAAAGGTGCAATGACAAAGTATTGAGCAAACGCTGTGAATAAATATGTACATGTGACTTCTCAGTTTTATTATTTTAAATAAATTTGCCAAAACCTCAAGTAAACTTTTTTTCACGTTATCATTATGGGGTGCTGAAGGAAAAAAAGCATTTGCATCTTGGAATAAGGCTAAATGATAAAATGTGCAGAAAAAATGATGTGCTATGAACACTTTATCATGTTACAGCCTTATTCCAAAATGGATTAAATGCATTTTTTCCTCTCAATATTTCTTAAAATATCTTGAAATGTCCCCTATTGAAGAAGTTATCAAGGTTGCAAAAGTGGTAACTTGATAAGGATATTGTACATATTACAGCCTCATATCAGGGGGCTGAAATGTTGTAACTTGCCCTGTTTACTCACTGTGCCTCTCAGCTGAAGCTTTTTGGGTTCTGGTGACATGTCCTGAGGGATGAATTTGATCGGTCCCTTGATCTGCCGCCTGGACCTCTTTGTGCCATCGGGCAGCGTCTCCATGGCGATGTCGGCCTCATCACTGCTGGCTTGGTCGCACTCTGAGCATTGCCTGAAAAGGGCCAAGAGGGGAACAAGGCATCTCTCAGTGCACCATGGGTTCTATTCCAGTTTTGCTCAGGCTTTGTTCTCCGTTATCGGCTGTACAATGACGCGGAATCTTCAGCAGAGGATCAACGCCTCGGAGGTCTGTGCTTTTATTTTCCATCAAAGACAGCGTGCTAATACGCTTCCTCGAAATCTGAAAACCTGTTTATGGGTTACAAGCACAGCAGCAAAACAATACGCGGCGTTGCGTCTGAGGCACAAAAAAACCCAAATCCCTAAAAAAAAGAAAAAGAAAAGGCAGGAAAGCATTTGGATGTCACTGCTGCGAGACAAGAGGCACCTTGCTGCCTTCCTGGAATTATGTGGAGCTACGTTTTGAGGTATGACTTGGCCACTGCACAATTTTTTATCTTTCCAAAAACGCTTTCTAATTTTCCTCCGGCGGAGCAGAACGGCATCGGGCCTTTCATATTCATGGATCGAATTAGTCAGGAGTGGAGTTTGAAAACGGCGGCTTGCGTCTGTGACACTGTGGGGACCTGACATCCTAAAAGGCCCACATAATATTATACACCCATCAGCCATAACATTGTGATAGGTGAAGTGAATATTACGGATTGTCTGGTTACTGTGGCGCCCAGCAGGGGTTCACATATATTATGTGGCAAGTGAACATTTTGTCCATGAATTTAATGTTTTGAAAGCAGATAATAAATTGGGCAAATTATGGGATTTGGTAGTATGAAAAAGAAGACCACAAAGTCCCAGGTTCAAACACCCCGTACAACCATTGCGTCCCTGAGCAAGATACTTAACCCTGGGGGAAACGGTCTCCAGGGAAACGGTCCCTGCAACTACTGATTATATGTTGCTTTGGATTAGGGCGTCTGATAAAAATGGAAATGGGCCGCTGTGAAGGCTAGACAGCTGGGCCAATCGAGGTAAACCATGGAGGCGCAACTTCACAACTTGGTACCAGATGACACATCATTCCTTCAGAGGTCTAGTGGAGTCCGTACCTCAATGGGTCAGGACTGCTCTGGCAGCAAAAGGGCCGACTTCCCATCAGCCATGAGGTCACAATGTCAGAGCAGATTGGTATATATGCATAACATCGAGAACAACGTTTCGTTCTGTCTTTTACAAAATCATCCGTTTTTCTTTTTTTTTTTATTAGTAAAATGGTGACAGGTGGTCTTCAAACGGCGAGCGGCAGATATGCATTTACTGATAAAGGGTAAAGTGGCCGCGTGCCCTTCACAGAGAGACGGGGAGATGTTAACTGTAGCTGAAGAGGAAACTCATTACCCCCATCTGCAGCACGGGGCATTCGGTCTTTCAAATCTCTCATCTGATAGTCAGATTAGCCCCGAGTCTGTGGAAAATGCCACATTTCAGTCAAACAAACAAATAAATAAATAAAAGCCCTGATATCACCCTTCGTCGCATTAGCATTTTGGCCTTAGCAACCGCTGCACACGGTGAAGAGCGGGGATCCTGTTGAAGGTGTTTGGTCTCACCAGTAACTGTTCTTCGTCTTCTTGGGCATGCGTGTGAGGGGCGGGTCCAGGCAGCCCAGGTGGTAGCGCAGCTTGCAGGTGTCGCACAGCAGCAGGAGGTGCTGGTCCTGGTTCTTCTTGCAGATTCCGCAGCTGTGGAGGAGCAACGCACAACACGCTAAGAGTCCCGGCAGCATACGGCTAACACTCCGGCGGCGGGTTCACTTCCAGATTCCAGATCACGCCGATTCTTTCGGCTGGAAAAAATGCTGCATGGGGGAAAATATCTGACGGTACGTTCATCAGCCTGACTACAGGGTCAGTATCGGTGCCAGAGACTCAATATACACACAATCAGAATCGGTCACAAGTAAAGCTGGCTTTTCCCAAATACCCCTTATCTCGCGGAACAATGTTATTTTATATTTTTATCATTGTTGTACCTGTAGAGAACAGCAGGGAGACTGGAGGACTTTCCAGGAGAGCCACCTTCTTTCTTACTGGGCTTCCTTTCTTTGGGAGCTTTCAGCACAGCCGGAGCGTTGAGCTTCTGCCAGGAAAATAAAAAAAAACAAAAAAAAACACACACACATCATCTCTGCAACCTGGACAGAAATAATTCAGCAAAATACAGGATTAGGGGCTAAAACCCCACATTCTGTCCACTTTTGGTCTTTAAAGAACAGGCCCTGGGGACTGTTAAGCTCATAAGATCCAGAACTTTGTTCAGATTGGACTTTTTGGAAGGTAGGTGTGGTGAGGGGGTGTAGATTCAGCATCCACCTGCATGTCTGCCGTTTGGGTTAATTCGAGAATCTGAGGGACCGTCACCAATGAGGAGTGGCTCTAATCTATGTGTGCCACGGCAACCATGTAGAGATTCATTTTATGATGCTGAATACAGACAACAAATACCACGACATACTGTGATATTAATTTTAGCCCTTGCCTTAAGGAGGAAAAGTCAAAATTTGTTTTGGCCCATCCAGAACTTTCTAACGTGCTCCGGTGAAACCGTTCAGGCAGAAAAACGCATTTCCAGAACGAAGTTTGCTTTACGTGAGGAAGCGATGTCTTAGGCCGACGTCGTGTGGCGCGCCATCAATCTGACACCTCCACACTCCAAAGCGCCACCGAGACGGTGTGTGCGGCCGGGTCCGCGGATGACGGGCCTCCCGCGCCCCTAAAGACACTTTTATTAGACTTTTCGAGCAAAATCGCTCTGCCAAGCCTGGGCGCTCCAGTGAAAACGCTCTCTGGGTGGAGGCAAGACGGATGGGGGTCCGGGTTGGGGACATCAATAATTTCGGTTAATGTACAGGCGCCGGTGACTGATAGGGAATGGAAATGTAGCAGATAGATGACACAAAAGCCACGCGCCTCCTTGACTGATGTTGCTACTTAAACGTCTCGTGTTTCTAATTACGTGATTTATGGCGGCCGTTGCAGATTTGCTGGCAGTGGCTGTTTCTTGCACGCCATCTCTCTCCCCCCCCCCTCCACCCCCAACCTTCCAGCCCCCGACTCCATTACCGCCGCATTTATCTGAAGCACTGGGAGACACTTTCCAAGATGCCTTTAATTAAACGGCTTACGCACTCGGCACACGAGAACTTTCTGAGTGCGCGAGATGTGGGCAAATACTGCGCACGTCGGGCCCGTGGGGCAGTGGTGGCCTAGTGGCTAAGGAGGCGGCCCCGTAATCAGAAGGTTGCCGGTTTGAATCCCGATCCGCCAAGGTGCCACTGGGGTGCCACTGAGCAAAGCACCGTCCCCACACACTGCTCCCCGGGCGCCTGTCATGGCTGCCCACTGCTCACTCAGGGTGATGGGTTAAATGCAGAGGACAAATTTCACTGTGTGCTGTGCATCACGTGTGACAATCACTTCACTTTCACGCGGACAATTAAAACTGCGTCCAGCTCAATCGCTTAATCACTGCATGATGTCATACTACGTAGACATATCACATCATACACTTTTCCTCATTAGGGGTTGTTAGATTCGTGATCATTTCACTGCAAAAAAAGTCTGAAGCTCAAAATAGTCACAAAGCTGCCAAGACCAATATACCGTGGGATTTCTGCAGAACCTTAACCTTGGTACCCCGTGGTATTGCCACAGAGCTCCGTCTGAGCTGAAGTGAGCCAGAAAAAGAACTGATTCCCCATTACAAATGAACTCGCAGTCTGAACCTAGACAGAGCCGAGTGCAAGGTTCCCCGTTTTGCTGGTGCAGATGGATGCTTTCCAGAAGACCAAGTTTGGTTCTTCTACAGAGAAGAATATGTAAATAAATAAAGAAATAAATCACGTAGTTATTATCTGACGAGTATCTTTAGTCAGGGAGCGTTTTCTTTATACAATATGAACTGGAGAAGTAGCTACCTAACCCCGCCCTAGGAAAGGTGGCATATCAGCGGTATCAGAGACCTGAGGTAACGCGTATCAGAACGACGTCACTCCTGCAGGCTGGACAGGTGGAGCGTTTGAAGTCATCCCTCCATGTTCTCCGGCTCGCCGCGATTAGGGAGGGCCATCGGTGCCTCCGCAGGGACGAGGCCATTTCCCCTCAGCAGAGAGCCATCAAACACCTCCGAAGTGTGTATGCTAAGGTGTGCGTGTGCGCGTCAACACGTACGTCGTCTGCGGCGCTCCGCTCATTCTCACCTCGGCACGGCCAGACAGATCTCAGGGAAAACACAGCCGCCCTCTCCTCTCTCACTTTTCCCCCTCTCGCGGATGCCGTTCTGCGCCTGTCAGCACATCAAGGTGCACGCCTCCGATCCCCCGAACCCCCTCTCAAGTTAATGACCCCCTTTAGTACCTTCCAGTAGCTTCTGCCCTCTTTGTTCCTCACCCGGCGTCGCACGCATTAAAATGCAAAGCGAGGATCTGAAAAGGGCCCTTAACTTCCATTAATGTGACCGATGTGCAGATCGGCTTGGGCCGGTATGCCGAGCGCCAGTTAACGTGGCCCATCGCTGCTGACCGAAAGGGTTTTTCATCCTTTAAACTGCATCGCTGAGTCGGTTACTATGACGTTAACAGCGGGAAAAAAATACCCCCTTTTAAATGACCGTACAGGGACAGACATGTCGCAAGTACATTTCAGAAACTTGCCATTCGCACTCATTAAGTCGCCGTCACCCATGGCGACGCGCCTTGGCAGCGCGGTTGCCATAGCAAGCAGGTCCTGGGTTGGGGGGTGGGGGCAAGGTGGGAGGTTGTACTGCTTTTAGCTGCGGAGTTGGGTCTGAGAGCGCAGCCAATGACAGGTCAATCAGTTAGCGCAAATGAAAGAATTTTCTGCTAAAACAGGGGAGGCGCCGTTACCCTGCCGCCGCCCCGCGGGGTGTTGACCGCAATCTGGCTTTCTCTCAATCACAAGCCATTACCCGGCAGGACACGGGGGGACCTACAGGACGGGACTGCACTGTTTCCTTCCATGGCTAGATGTCCTACAGCAGACCACCTGAAGGAAACAGCCAGAGAGGGGCGCGGTTGTCTAATTAAGAACAGTGTTGAGGTTAAGGAGGTGGTGCAGTTATGCCCCAAAAAAAAAAAAAAAAAAAAAATCTGTTGCCAGAATATAAATATTGGAATATTCTCTCTCTCTCTCTCTCTCTCTCTATATATATATATATATATATATATTTTTTTTTTTTAACAATTGCCTTATGTACAATATTCATCCATCGGTATGAGTGATTGTTATGTCTTTTAACAAGATGTATGTAGACTGGTTTTTAAAGGTTCCCTATCAGGAAATGTTGACTTTGTGAGATTATTTAACATTAATACGAGTTCCCCTATCCTGCCTATGGTCCTGCAGTGGCAATAAATGGCGATATGTATAAAGCGTGTTTTGGTCATTTGCTTCACCGTTCAGAGAGCGGAGGCTCAAGCGGTCTAATCTGGCTCCACATGTTGTCATACGGGGAAAGGATACCTCCCGTTTGCTTTTCCAACCAGAGGATTTCACAGCCCTCCCCTAAAACATAAATCACCACGGACCGTCATGGCTCGCAAACGAGCATTGCAGTTGCTCGGTAAACACTGTAGAAACAGTGGGTGATTGTCATTGTGAAACACTGCAGCACAGCACACGGTGACACAACGAAACGAGTCCTCTGCTTTGAACCATCACCCTTGGTGAGCAGCCATGACAGGCGCACGGGGAGCAGCGTGTGGGGACGGTGCTTTGCTCAGTGGCCCCTCAGCGGATCGGGATTCGAACCGGCAACCTTCTGAATACAGGACCGCTTCCTAAACTGCTAGGCAACCACTGCCCCACTTGTGGTTGGTGAATGGTGTTGATGATGTCATTTCCGCAAATGCCCCTCAACTTCTATAGGTCGCTCTACTCCTCGTCCCGCCTCGCTCCTCCTCGTTATCATTTAAAGCTACAGACACCGACACGGCGCATCCTGGGGAAATTTCATTGTGGGACAGGGGAAGAGTGGCTGTAATTATGCACCAAGGCTGAATTTCTGAATTGTGGAAGACTTCAGATATAGTATTAGGGGACCACTAAGACCTATATAAAAGCAAATAAAAAAAAAACCTTTGGGAGGGAAACAGAAGAGGAGTGGGTTTGGAGGGTGAGAACATGCTGAGTTCAGTGTAGGCGGCGGTCACATACCTGTCCCAGAATGCCACCCAGCAAGCTCCACATAGCCTGGCCCTCGTTCCTCAGGTGCCCATTGACATTCTGCAAGTCCTCCAGAGACTCACAGAGCTGTGGAGGTCACACACACCGCAGACGAGATAAGACAACGACAGGCTGCAGCAAACACAAACACACACACTAGATTTAACAGTTTCAGAACGACCAAACATTTGTCAATATAATGTATATCCAACGCCCTGCACATGCAGAGAAAGAACAGCACAGCAGTGACATTTATTTCTCTCCAACACACACGGAGAGAAGAGCTCTGGCATTTGGGTCGCCCGACTGCACTCTAAAATCTAGACAACAGATAAGACGCTACTATCTGATAAAGAGCGGCAGAGTGAAAAAGGCAGATGGTGGGGGGACGGGTGTACAGAAAGGAGGCAGGGTTGCTCCAGAGCTGTGAATCTGTGTGATCTTTTCCTTCAAACATCACAGAGGGAATATTTCACACTTCAAAATTAACGCGTTTCGCCAAATGATTGGCCGATGTATTCTAGAGAATTGGATATATATGGATTCGATTGGCTGGCGCCCTATCTGTGCATGAACTGCCAGCAAAGGGAACAGGATGCGCCTCTGTTTACGTCATAGTGGGCATTGTGGCCTGACCCTCTTTCCCACACTAGTCTCTCTAATAGTTTTAAAAATTACAGCAAGCTTTAGTCTGGAGAATTAATCATGAAAAACTCCAGATAATTGATTGCAAAATGTACGATTAATTTGTTAAATTGATTGAGAACACTAGTTTATTAACGTTGTAATTAATAAAAACACCACGAATTGTCCCTTAATGCCCCCACCCGGTGCCCAATCCAGGCAGATCCCAGTGTTACAGCAACTCAAGTGGCACAATTAGCAACACACACTCCATTAATGACACATTATACATGCAGCAGAGAGCTGGAACGCAACATTAACTCTCCTGACTTTTTACTCCTCCACTTCATTCCCTCGTCCGTCAGGCCCGACGAAGCGATGCTGCCTGTGCCTCCCTCACCGAGGTCACATGTTCAGAGAGAGGCTTTGACAGCTATTATGTCTTGTTGGAGCCATTTTGAACTTTTTCCCTTCAAAAAGCTGGAGTCACTTTAACATTCTCTTAGAGCAGCAGCCTTTCCTGGCACCATGGACAAATTTCATGTAAGACAATGAGGCATAATGAAGAGCATGATCGACAAAACTGTGGTTGCTGTACTTTTAATATTTCTACATCATTTTTATTGTATCGTATTTCTTACATCGCTGTTTACATCTTCTTATATTTCATACTGGTGTACTGCTAAACTGAGGAACCTTCACGAGGGATTAATAAAGTCCTACCTCCCTACCGTAAAGAAGAATCGCTGATTTCCTGAAGCGCTCCAGATTAATTTCTGTAGTCATTTTATCTCGGGTTGACATCAAAACGATGAGATTATAAGTGCGGCAAAGAAGCTCAAATGTTGAGTCACAGGGAGATGGTATGGTCATGCAGTAAAATGGAAATAAAATATATTCTGCCACACACTGACTGCTGTCGTAGGTCTCTGTTTAAGGTCTTCATTTATTTATATAATCATAATTCATAGGAGAGTTTGTTACCCACTAGACCACTAACACCCACTCAACTACGTACCAAATACTGAAAAGATAATGATTTTAATGATAAGTAATGAAGTCTGATTTATTTCCTTGTGTGCTACACGGGTGACGGGTGGCGTCCCAACCTTGTCGTACTCCAGGTGGAGCTTCTCCTGCTCCGTCTCCAGCTTGTCTTTCAGGCTCTTCTGTTCAGCAATGTTGTCTTGAATCTGAATCATTCGCATGTTCCGCTCTGCATTGCAATAGCATGGTGACAGAAAGAGGGGTAGAAAAAAAAAAAAAAAATACAGCAGTCAATACAGCAATCGCTACCCACATAGCCTCAGAGGGAGGGAGGGAGGGAGAACGAAAGAAAGAAATAAAGAGAAAGAGGGTGCTGATGGGCCTCCTGCTGGAAGCTAATGGAGTGTGTGCCCAAGGTTACAGCCATGCAGCCGCACACATCTGCTGCAAGCGGCGCTACAGTCGCAAAGAACGTGCCAGACTACATACTGAGCACCGTGCACACGCCCGCCCTGCACTTAACCGCTCTTCAGATTAAACCTCTTCTACAGGAGAATGAGTAAAAACAGGGCACAGCAGATGGTTTATTTCAGGACGTGTCATGAAGGCCAGGTCCATAGGGTCACTGGAGAATGTATATAAACACAAACAGGTCACAGCATTCAAAATTTACGGAAATAAACACACAGACACAAGCGTCTGCTTGCTAGTTCTCCGTATGCTGGAGAAGGAGAACTAACTACCCACCCAGCCCTTTCTGGTGGTGTGAAATTATTGCTGATTAACTTTCATGATGTTATTATTGCTAGGCAAGGCATTATAATCATGTTAGTTTACCATGCATTAACACAGTTTCCTGCACCTAAAAAAAAAAATAAAGATAATATTTTTTTGCAGAATTAAAAAAAAAAACTACTACTGAATGTTGCGCAGAACAATGCGATTAATCACATCGCACTTAATTGCAATGAAAATGTTTCAGCACTAGTTTTTATTAGCAAAGCTTTTAAAAGGGAGGAGCCTGTAGGCATGATTGACAGGGGTCACCAACCCGTGATAACAGTGAGTACAGAAGTTGAATCAGGTGTGCTAAATGTAAAAAGGTAAACACAAACATGTGCAGGACTGGTGCCCTCCATTCTCTACACTCCTAATAGCCGTTGTACTCAGGGTATTTCAGTGCATTCTCATGGCGGAACTTTTGAACGTGACATTAGTAAACCCGCCCACGTGCTGTTTCGTAAAGAGGTTTTGGAAATCTCTCGTACCCAGGTAGTAGTTAACAAAGTCGGCGGTGAGGGCGGGCTGTTTGTGTTTGCGCCGCCCATCCACGCTTGTGTTGGTGTCAGACGTGTCCACGGGGAAGATGTCGGTGCTGATGCCCATGAGCTCAGCCTTGCGCATCAGTTTGCGGATGGCCGAGGCGCTGGAGGTGAGGGGACGGGGCAGCTTCTCACGAGGGACCCACGCCTGTGGACGGGTGTTCCGTGAGAGCTCCGCCTTGGTGCGGTACTGCTGCAGTCGAGTGGTGATGCGAGCCTGAATTAAAAAAAAAAACAAAAAAAAAAAACTGTAAAATTCACACTAAATCAAAACTAAAAAATCTGCAGCTAATAGCATATAAAATCTCATATTTTTGTATATTTGTATTTTCTGCTCTATTTTCTTCATATATGTCTACTTTTAATATCATTGTTCATGTGTATAGTGACAATAAAAGGCATTATATTTCATGCGATGTGACCTCAGTGAACTCTGACCTGAGCCTCGGGGGTCAGTTGCTTCTCCCGCTCGTGAAGTGACACCTTGCAGTACGACTGAAGTGCCAGGTAGTTCTTCCTCTTCCATTTCCTGTCAAATCGGTCTGCATGCTGTTTACAGTAGGCAAAGAAAGGGTCCGCTATGTCCTGGGGAAAAACACACACACAGATTGAACTCTCCACTTGACTCCTCACACAAGATGGCACGCGATTCCAAAACAAAACCGAGAGGAAAATGTCAATGTTCTCGCTGAAAAGGGTCCTCTTTGTCTTAATGCCACAACTCCCCTGGATGGGGCTCGGCCCTCACTCCACCCTGATAATTATAACTGATGCTTTCATTATTTTCGGCAGATATCGGCAAGGGCGAGCGCGACCCCGGCCTGACGCCGGGCTAATAATCCCACATCCCCCAGACTTTACGGTAGCGCCGGTGTCTGTGCACTCGCTGATAACGGTGACAAACACTCGGCGACAGCATCGACAGCGGTAAATTCTCCCTTTTAAAGGACAAGAGTGCTCGGCTGAAATGGTTTCCTCGCAATTCATCCTTCTTCAGAACAAATCTTGATGAGTGGAATAACAACCTATAGACCTGTTTATACCAGTCTATACCACAGATCCTGTTCTCTTTTTAATTTTTCAATTGTCAATTTAATTTTATTAAATATATATTTGGCTATAATCCTGATAGTTTCAATGATAATGCTCTGTGAATTATTTATTTATATTATTTTTTAACAAACAATACTTCAACAAAGAATACTAATACTATAGCATGCGTATATATACTAGTCTATATATTAATCTGGTTGAAGACACATCTGTTTTAAACAGCAACCGGCACGGCCATTTCTAGGGTATTGCCCCCTCTGGAATGGTTTAGGTTTAGGGAGCCTCTGCGGATGCTATCTGGCCCCTCACCCATTGAGGGGGCCCTTTGCACAGTTGACTGGATTAAGTGGATTGCGGTGAGTAGGCACTTTGCGAAAATATCCACAGTGTTATTGGAACCCCCAGAGGCCGGCAGCTATGGATTAGCCAGTCAGCAGGAAGCTGTTCGTTGTACGCCTTCCGCTCCGCTCCTAAAGGTAAAAGTGTTCCAGAGACTCCTCCCCATCAACAGGTCGTGGGTCACAACAACCAAGACGTGACTCACCTCCTCCGCTGCAGCTTCGGACAGTAACCCCTCCTTCTGGGCGCAGGTGACGTGGAAGTATGAGCGGCACATGCCTGCGTCGCAACTGATGCAAACCCCCGTTCGGGCGAAGCGGGCATCTTCACATAAACTGCACTCCTGAAGATATTGAAGTGAAAGTGAAGTGATTGTCATTATGAAACAGTGGGTAGCAAAAAAAGGTGCCGGGGAGCAGTGTGTGGGGATGGTGGCACCTTGGCGGGTCGGGATTCGAACCGGCAACCTTATGATTACGTGTCAATTTCCTTACCTGCTAGGCCAAACACTGACCCCAATGCCCCAACAAGGTCACAAAATTGCAATCCATGAATATTAATACCATTAAAGAGTGCAAACATCAAGCACTTGTCAATAATGCTTCATAAAATCAAGATTATTAATAATACCTACACAGGTCAGCCACAATATTAAAATATTAATAATGAGTTTTCCCTTTATTGAATCAAAATTCAACTTGAGTTCTCACCAACACTGGCAATCTCAAGAGAGCTCTTAACCTTCGGAGACCCAAGAAATGTACAGATAAAAGTTTAGCACCTTGATGTGCTGAAGCTAAAGCTACATCTCCCAGTGGGCACGAATCGTTAGTGGTTAATTACTTCTATTTAATGCAACACCATTAAATAGCTATTAAACTGCGCTACGTAGATCTCCGTAATTTCCAGTCTGTTGAAAAGCGGAGTCCACTTTGGGGTCCTTATTTTAAGTAACACTGACATTTAGGCATTTCTCTATGGATTTTACCTGCACCTATAGATGCAGAAAGGCTCTCAGAAAGTTGGGATATTTTAAAATGATGCTACGAGAAGAATTAAAATAATAATAGCCATTTTCACCGAGCAATTTCATTTCACACTCAAAGTACAATCTAACGGGGAGAAAAAAAAAAAAAAAAAAAAGGACACTTTCAAGTGCCTGTAAAAGTCATACGCTTCAATAAAGGGAATCTTCTCCAAGCTTAGTGACCCACAAAATGCTCTCAGGAAAAGGTAAATGTCAAAATGTCTCAATTTCTGACGAGGAAAGACTTTATGGAGGATGTAGGGAAAAGGCTGGAGTCAAGCTGGCCACTGACTCATGGCCATCCATCACCACTTGAACACACAGAGCCCCTAATGAGCTTTTTAAAAGGCGTATAATTACGCTGTTTGTTTGCGGTAAAATGTAAAGTGCTGCATGGGGAAGGGACACTTGCCTTGGCGCCGTATTTCGAGTAGTTCATTTCCGTGAGTGTTACCGGCCGCAGTTTGTCGATGTCACCGAACGCCACGCCAGGGACGTACAGTGCACACACAACATGCACCCACCTGTAAGAAAAGAGACAATGTCTGCAAGTAGTAATACAAAATTGATGAAAGTCTAGAATATGAATCCCACTAATACCAGTGGACCCCCCCCAATCAACACATTTGATCTGACTCTGTATCTGTAATTAGAGAAAGAGCATCAGATCGTAGAACGAAACATTCCTGATAAATTAGAAAAAAAATTATTTAGTTAATTATATTTTAAGAAAACTCTGCTCAACCTGCAGACATTCATTTACATTTACAGCATTTATCAGACACCCTTATCCAGAGCGACTTACAATCAGTAGTTACAGGGACAGTCCCCCCCGGAGACACTCAGGGTTAAGTGTCTTGCTCAGGGACACAATGGTAGTAAGTGGGGTTTGAACCTGGGTCTTCTGGTTCATAGGTGAGTGTGTTACCTACTAGGCTACTACCACGCCATTCACAACTCCATGTAAAAATAATAATTAAGGCAAGAAGTGAGTGCATCTGAGCTGCCTTGTTGTGTTGCCAAATTGGGTGGGTCGTAATTTCAAATATTTTCCTGCAATCAGAATTGTGCATTTCTGATATTTATTAGTCCACAAGTAAAAGTGACATCAAGTAAATATTGATCAAGTAGATTTGGGTGGTAGTGTACAACTTCTGTTTCCCTCAACTGATTTTCAGCAGAATAACCTGCAGAGAAGACAAAAACTTTGAGCAAGGGTGTTCCATTCAAGTAGTCCTAATATGTTCTGGGTAGATCACAAGGATGAATGTGTTTAATGATGAAAAAAGGTCCATTTAAATGAGAAAACCTTCTACTGTGGGACTATTGCATGTGTACACACGTCACAATGTGAATAGTGTTGTGCAGCCATAATGTATGCCATATTTTGTGCCTGGTGAGCAAGCAAAGTGGGAAAATAAATAAATAAATAAACAAATAAATAAATATTAAAAAATCGACCGATACGTATCGGTCCATTAGACTGAGAAAGCTGCTGTGCTGGGGTTTTACTGTGGTAAACCAGACAGTTTAAAAATCCCACTGGGCTGCTCAGGAAAAAGAAGGGAAATCTTCAATTGTCGGACTTAGTGGCCTCAAACTCGATCGTTCGGTGTGTCATAATTTCAAAACGTGGACTTCGTGGAAGTCCAATATAAAGATATCCATCTTTGGCGAGCGCACAGCTCCACACTTTAATTTGCTGTTTTTTTCATGCTCTAGTGAAGTAGTAAATTCGGCTTCTGCCGGGCTGTGGAGCTCTATCAGCGATAACGTGGCTGAAGCCTCCACGCTTCAAATAACACACTCACTCTTTCTTATCCTCCCTCCCTCCCTCCCTCCTTCTCTCCGTTTAAACAACACATTCTTGCTCTCCCCTGCTCTTGTTTTTCTCGTTCTTGTCCCCGAGTTTGGACAGAGGTGAAGTTGCAGTGTTGGGCCCGACCTTCCGGCGTCGGTCTCTTTGAAGATCCCGTCCTGATTGGGGCACAGCTCGCAGCTGGGCGTGACGCCGTTCTTGCACGCATCGCAGAACCACGGTTCCGTGGAGTTCTCAGACGCTGAGCTCATGATGGAGTCACTCTCACCATCGACACCGTAGCATCCTGCAACAGATAAGACTGAAAAATCAGTGACCCTAACTATCAAAATATTACACATTAATTTAATAAAGCATTGTGTGCACGTGTTACAAAAGCATGCACACAACTTAAAACATGAGTACAAAGTATATGCATAAGCAAGTCAAGCACATATACAGTCTATATAGATTATACGTTTCATTTAGTGAAAGTGCACAAATGCTTTCGCTGTCATATTATAATTGGGAAAAGATGGTCCGTTATCCCTTAAGTTGTTGCATTTTCTAGGATCTTTGTGGTCACATTCACTGCACACTCACAAACTGCACACATGAACATGATTTCAAGATCAACTCAACACTATCCAGGTTACGATTGCTTATAGGTGAAATGGGTGAATTAGCAATTAGCCACATTAGCTGTCTGTTACATTATCATTAAGGTAGTGACAATAATGTTAACGTCAGAGGTAGGCACCAATCATTATCAAGTTTGCCCATCCGTTTTTAGCACAAACATGGTCCAAAAAGTGTTGTTTTTTTATCTGTTAAATATTTAGTTGTCTTACTTCAAAATCTTCCGCAATAGACAAAGCCCAAAACTACTTTGTCCACATCCCAGAATACACTGCTCCCAATTCTTTCATTTCCCACAGTCCTTAGCGATCTCCGCACAGCCAACAAGGCCACTTGATGAACTGCTAAAATCACTGCAGCCAAAGATTAGAAGGTCACAGCCTGACAAAAGCATGCAAATGTTGCCTTCTTAATTTCCCAGGCTTGCCAAAACAATTACCGCACTGATCCGGTTTCAACAACCGCTATTACGCTCACGAAACGTGCTCCTCACCACCAATAAGGGCGGCAATCAGCCTCCTCCGCATGCCAGAGATAACGGCAACTCGCAACTAATTCAGTGGTGCACCAGACCCGCAGGCTGAAGACAAGGGAGTGGAAATTCATGCAAAAATAATAATGAAAAAGTTTATTTTTTTGCTGTGCATCACGCCATCACTGTACCACATAATACACACTGAGGCCTCTGTATACAAATGCACTATATCAGCTCAAAATGCAAATATATAGCGAGTATATGTAAAATAGGTCCATTTACCTTCTATCTGCCCTAATGTTTCCAGTGAAAGTTTGACATACACACACTAATTCATTCAATGGTGGTCGGAATCTGACCTAATTCATTCAATTCACTATAAAAAAAAAAGCTAAACTTTTTAGCTTTTACCATAATTTCCCGACCAAATAATTTCCAATGTCTTCAGTATACGAATTTTAAACAGGTTAAGCCGAACTCCTTGCGTACATTTGGAACACAGTAGATACATTTTAATGCTGTTCCAAAGATTTTTTTACACTATTGGTGATTTGTACTTATTTTATTCAGATTAGAAAAAAATGCAATGAGGAAAAATTAAAAATTAAAGAAGTGCATGTGTGTGTGTACTGGAGTCACCCCAGTGAGGAGGGCAGTCCACAGATATTCCAGAGCTCCCACAGAGCTCACCCAGTCATTTATTTTCTTAAGAAAGGTATTACCAAAACACTGCAGCCACAGTTGGGTGCCTAATACTGATTGGGCTTTGAAGCATGAAACTGGTGCTCAGAACGATCACTACGCCGTTTTAACCGACTTACGGCTGAACCGTCGAGAAAATCTCTGATGTTCCTTTTGAACTGAGATACAAAGCTGGGAGCGCTAAGCCACAGGGTGCTAGCTAATATGAGCTAAGCGGACAAAAAAATGATGACTACAGGATAGCTCTGTAATCCCCAATGTGAAGATTAGCCTTGTCAGAAATGACGAGCTTAACGGTTAAAGAGGGTGAGGTGTAGACAAAAAATCGAGAGGAGGACATTTAACCGGATCGCGATTAAACGGGGGGTGGTCCAGAGGTTGGGGGGCTAAGGGATGAAGTTAACATTCTTTAATAGGTGGGAGCTAATGGCAGGGATGCGGGTTTTATAGAAACTAGGAAGGTTCAGAGGAGTATAACTTTAAGCATCCGAGGAAATGGGAAATGTGAATATGTTACAGTAAAGGCCAAAAGTTTGGACGCACCTTCTCATTCAAGGTGTTTTCTTTATTTTCATGACCATTTACGTTGGTACATTCTCACTGAAGGCATCAAAACTATGAATGAACACATGTGGAGTTACGTACTTAACAAAAAAAGGTGAAATAACTGAAAACATGTTTTATATTCTAGTTTCTTTGCTCTGATTACTGCTTTGCCCACTCTTGGCATTCTCTCGATGAGCTTCAAGAGGTCGTCACCTGAAATGGTTTTCCAACAGTCTTGAAGGAGTTCCCAGAGGTGTTTAGCACTTGTTGGCCCCTTTGCCTTCACTCTGTGGTCCAGCTCACCCCAAACCATCTGGATTGGGTTCAGGTCCGGTGACTGTGGAGACCAGGTCTCCACTTTTTGTTAAGTACATAACTCCACAAGTGTTCATTCATAGTTTTGATGCCTTCAGTGAGAATCTACCAATGTAAATGGTCATGAAAATAAAGAAAACACATTGAATGAGAAGGTGTGTCCGAACCTTTGACCTGTACTGTATATGTACATGAATAATGAAAATGAAATGAAAATTAGACGGATAAACTAGATTCAAATGTAACCAATACCATGTCAATAATAGAAAAGTCAGTGGAACTGAACCAGGATTTAGACTTTAGTTCAGCGGTTTTCAAGAATGATGCAATTGGGGGGCTTCAAAGACAGATGGGATGAAACCACAAAAAAGCGCATGCCAATTAAAAAACAACAAGACGAAGCGATAATTCCAAAATAATACAATCATTCCTGTGGCCAGTAACCCATGGCATGAATCATTTTCTCGTTAGGAGGGGAGGAACGCACGCTTCCTTTTGCAGCTTGATAACATTTTAATTTTGCACTTCAATTTTCACTGGTCTCTTTTTCCGAGAACGAGGTGGGGGTAGACATACGCACACCTAATTCAAAAGCCAATTTTCACTTGCACTTCCTGGACAAAACACTGCAAGGATAATGGAAACCCTTTAAAAATGATTCCCCCAAAAACATAGTAGACTGCCAATTCATACTGGGGATTCATAACACCTTGGGAGATAAGGGTGATTTAGATCAATTAAAATATTCCTGCATGAAGAAACGCACTTGAGCATCGTAAGTGGAAAAACAGAAGAGCCCAAGGAGTAGTGCGAGAGCTGCCATCTGCAGGGAAATACAAGACTAACACGCTTTTTAACCTTGAAGCAGATGCATTCCACATACTAATGCGGCAATTAGCCAACTGGGCTGCAGAAGATAGTGTACTATCCATTTCAGAAAGCTAGTGGCATCAGGGCCATGTGTTGAAAATACATTAGTCCCATGTGTTTTATACTTCCATTCAGCAGGATTAGGCCACAATATAAAGACCATTAATTAAAATTAACTAAACTTATCAGCAGAATGTTTTACATTAAGTCAAAGAAGTCTATGTCTAATTTTTGAACTGGCACTAAGCACGGTGTTATACGTTCGGATTGTTCGCTAGTGTCAATCCAAAGGCACCCTCGAGATTTACATAAAAAGATTAAACAAAAAGAACCACTACGTCAACACGTCAACCTCAATGTCACATAAACAGTATGTCTTTATCTATTTTTGTAAATCACAATACACTAATGACACAAGTTTAAAAATAGTAGAAAAATGACAGGCGCCCCGGGAGCAATGTGTGTGGACGGTGCTTTTGCTCAGTAGCACCTCAGTGACACCTTGGCGGATCGGGGCCGCTTCCTTAACCACTAAGCCACCACTATCCCAAATTTTCAGAATGTTTGCCGTTTCTGTGTTATTAGGTCTTTGTTAGGCTTTTATTGACAAGTACATCAAGTTTAAGCATAGAGTCAGTATTTGCAATGTTGTTCATTTTTTTTCCAAGACCTCTGCAATTTGCCCTGGTATGCTGTCAATCATTTTCAGGGCCAAATCCTGACTGATAGCAAACAATCCCTTCATAATCAGTGCTTGGAGGTTGTCAGAATTTGTAGGTTTTTGTTTGTCCACCGAGTCTTGATGATTGATGACAAGTTCTCAATTCGATTAAGGTACAAGGAGTTTCATGGCCATGGACCCAAAATTTCAATAATTTCAATAAGTGATATCCTTATCCTTATGGTGCTCCATCATGCTGGCATTGTTATTCATCAAACTATTCTTGGATGGTTGGGAGAAGTTGATGTAGGGAGATTTTGGTACCATTCTTTATGGGCCAGTAGTGGCCAAGTGGGTAAGGAAGCAGCCCCGTAATCAGAAGGTTCGCCAAGGTGCCACTGAGGTGCAACCGTCCCCACACACTGCTCACCAGGCACCTTTCACCTCACCAAGGTTGATGGGTTAAATGCAGAGGACATTTCGTTGGGTACACCATGCGCTGTGCTGTGTTTCACAATGACAATCACTCCACTTATTCATGGCTGTGTTCATTGGCTAAATTTTGAGTGAGAAGCAGTCCCACACATGAATGGTCTCAGGATGCTTTACTGTTGGCATGAGAGAGGACTGATCACCTCTTCTTCTCCATACAATCATTTTTCCAGAGGCCCCAAACAATCGGAAAAGAGAAATGACTTTACCCCAGTCCTCAGCAGTCCAATCCCTGTACTTTTTTCAGAATATCAGTCTGTCCTTGATTTTCTCAGAGAGAAATGGCTTCTTTGCTGCCCTTGTTGACACCAAACCATCCTCCAAAAGTCTTCGCCTCACTGTGCATGCATATGCACTCACACCTGCCTGCTGCCATTCCTGAGCAAGCTCTGCACTGGTGGCACCCCGACCCCGAATCATCTTTAGGTGACGGTCCTGGCGCTTTCTGGACTTTCTTGGGCACCCTGAAGCCTTCTTCACAACACTTGAACCTCTCTCCTTGAAGTTTTTGATGATCCGATAAATGATTGATTCAGGTGCAATCTTAGTAGCAGCAATTTCCTTGCCTGTGAAGCTTTTTTTATGCAACGCAATTACTGTACATTTTCCCTTACAGTGAACCATGGTTAACAGGGGAAGAACAATGATTTCAGGCATCAACCTCCTTTTAAAGCGTCCAGTCTGCTATTCTAACTCAATCAGCATGACAGAATGATCTCCAGCCTTGTGCTCGTCAACACTCTCACTTGTGTTAACAAGAGGACCACTGAAATGATCTCAGCAGGTGACTGAAGTACCAGCAGTTTGACAAGGTAAATGTCTCCAATAGTTCAAATATAAGCCATAAGGTAATAGGTGCAAAAGCCCTGTTGAACTGAAAAGATAAGCTGAAATATATTCTAAAGAATAACTAAAAAAAAATAAATCATCATTAGAGATGCTAACATAACCAGAACCAGTTGCAGTGTACTTTTCACTAATGAGTTTACAAGTGGCCAACAATGACACTGTACAGTGCTAATGAGTTTATAAGATTCAATAATTATCAGACAGTAAAAAAAGGAGCATAATATGCCATCAAAGTCGTTAGGGGAGCTAATTGAAAAGCCAATCGCAAGAGAAAAAAAAATTGAGAGATGAAAAGGACCCCCCCCCCCCTCAGCAAATTTTGACAAAATACCCATTTAATCAAATAATCAACTTAATTTAACTGCACTCGTTTGGGGAAATAATTAACTTTACAGTCCAGAATTCATTAAGGACTTGGCAAAATCAATACCAGCAGCATGTTAATTGGTGCTCGAATGGGAGGAAGGAAATAGATAGCGAGGCCTTTTTTAAGAAGCTTTTTAATGGGCCCACTGTCTTGTCTGACACCAGTCGTGTTTACAACAAAACCAGTTTTAAAAAAAAATGGTAATAATAATTTCCCAGCAATTTTAATGAACTATTTCACAACATGAAAACAACAACAAGTGCAAGACAGAGAGAGAGAGAGAGAGAGAGAAATAAAATTTGCAATTATCCTTTACTGCCAAGCAGACATAAAGGCTTAAATGGCTGCGGGTTTAATGACGTCTCCCTCCTCAGACGGACTCGGGGTCAGATGTCGGAACAAGACCGGCCGCCTGTGGCGCTGCTGGCTATGCTAATACCCAGCCGTGGGGGCGGGAAGACATCAATACTGCAGGCAAGGGCTGTCCGCGCCTGTGTTTAATGTTTGAGTGGACTAGTAGCACTTTGTTTCTATTCTGAGGAGTGGGTGGAGGCCAGGGATGTGGAGGTTTTTAATTTGCAAGGTGGACAGTGATGGATGTTTGGACAGATGGGCAGCCCATTCCATTTCAGTTTTACTTTATTACTTTCTTCCCATTCTTGAAACGTAAACCCAACTTCCTCTATTAAAGAGTTCAGATTCAGCGACAACGTCATGAAGAGAAGGAAAATACCGTAAATAACCAGAGGTGGATGAAATGCTGTTATGTTCATCAGCAGCTTGAGGCATGTGTGAACCAAGTCAACAAAACCCTACTGGCCCACTGCCATAACACCTACACATCCTGATGCTATCAGGAGCCCATGAAAATGTGCAATGTACACCTGGAGCCGGCCTCCTTGAAATATGTTACTACAATTTAAAATAGATTTAATATAAATTTTATTAGCTATTGAAATTCACATTTCTGTGAAAACATTTAAAAGCTACAAGCATATCCCACAATCCTTTAATATTGACTTTTCTATTTTTATGTGAGTTTTACATAAACAATGCTCCTCCAATCGCACTACATGCAACATAATTACCTGCCATACCCGCCCAGCATACTAACACACTCGCCTATTAACCAGAAGACTGAATGAAGACCCAGGTTCAAATCCCACTTACTACCATTGTGTCCCTGACCAAGACAGTGTCTCCAGGGGGGACTGTCCCTGTAACTACTGACTGTAAGTCGCTCTGGATAAGGGCGTCTGATAAATGCTATAAATGTAAATGTAAGGCACTGTTTTGAAATGTTTCAAATTGTCATGTGATGCTTTACATAGATAAAACCAGAAAGAGACATACTGTTAAATGATGGTTGCACATGTGACACATCGTTTTTTTCCTTTTTTTTTATCTATGTGTAAAAAATGAGAATGCCTTTGAATTATGTGGTTCAAATAAATAATGCTCCTCCAATCGCACTACCCACCCAGGTATCTGCACTGAAATACAGAGGTGCACTACACTCAATAAGCAGAGGGGCTTTCGCCTGCGGGTCACCTTTCCAAACGAGTGCACCAACCTGCGCCGAGCATTTGTGACACAAACAGACTCCTGTCCCCTCCAAACCTATTCGTACCCCACAGCACAGCTGGCACGCATGAGGTATGGCAACGGGGCACTCGCTTCTGATAGAACAGCTGTCTCTCCAGTCGGGGGGCTACTGGCACCCCCGCCACGCCGTACCTGTCTGCAGGTCGAGGCTGGACGCAGACTGCCCAGCTTCCAGGAGGCATATGAAGGGTACGTTTTAACATTAATATCATTTCCCGAACTACTGCAGCAGCACAATGGGAGGGAGGTAAATACTGGGTTACTGCCAGCCATCTGAGTTCAGTCAGAAAACCGCCGGCAAATAAAATTGAAAAGGGGGAGTAAAAATCCTACAGTGGAACTGATATATAGTATTTTACTTAAGCTAAAACCTCTCGGTGCATCTCAATTATGGGGCGCATCCCTTTAAGGAGGATCCATCTGATGGATACGTCTCAGTCCGACCTATTCCATGAATGACTGGACTGATGTCATCAGAACAAGGCTGTCCAGGCAAAGGAAATGTTAGTTTTAAGTTCCTCCAGAATGAGATAAAAGTAATATCAGGCCCCACAGTATCTACAACTTACAAGAATAAAGCAAGGATAGTGATAATCATCATTTTCACACTTTCATTATACCAATTACACTGATGTGTCCCATACATACTCAAATGTAAAACTGAAAACTAATCAATTTAAGGGTTGTACTGGTGTCTTAAAAGTGGGCATTGGGGGTGTAAGGGTTACTAATTGAGACATCTAGAGTAGCCATGTCTCACAGGAACGAGGAATTAAGATATGGCGAACAAGAACAAGTAATAAATAAGAGGTCTGACGCATATTCCACCTCAGGCCTGAGAGGAAGTGGACTGTCTCAAGGTTAACCTCTTATTCAGAGAGGCCATTACCAAAACAGTGGGTTTGACTCTTTGTGAGTGTGAACTTTATCATCCCCTGAACTGTATCCCAAGGGTGGCAGCACCCCTCACCGACTCACCAGGAAAGGACAAAGACACGCGCACCTCGACACGCACACGGAAGACGAGTCGTCGTACCAGCGAGTTGGAACTGGATGAAGGGAGCAGGAAAGCTCCTGCCCCCAGTGAGCGAGTGCTGCGGTCAACGGTGGGTCGCCATGGCGACCTACACACCATGAGCCACATGCGCCATGCATCACGCCCAAGAAAACTATCTAGGTGAAATGAGACTATGCGTCCTATGAAAGAAATTGAAACATTAATAATAATCACAAGTATGATTATAATACATCAGAGACTTTATTTTAACAGCCTGCTTTACTAAGTTTAAAAACCTTAAGTAGGTGATTTAGGAAGGCAACAGATCGACAAATAAATAAATAAAGTAAGCATAATTGGAAATTAACCGTTGTCACATTGATCCACTGTGCTTGGGCATCGTTAACTGGGCCTGTCTGGAAGAGCTCAGGGACACACACACACACACACACACACACACACACACACACACACACACATATATATATATATATATATATATAAAGTAATTGATTTTGTTTCCAACAAGTCAAAGACACAATGAGCTAATAATGCCGGGCGATGAAGATTACTCTGCCTTCGCTGTTTGCTCCACCACTCCCTCTCTCCGGAGGACGGGGCAATTTGTGGGGGGCTGAGAGAAAGCCTGGCTGTAGCGTTCCTGACAGAACGCGCCGTTAGTCAGACGTCGCGGCCCGGCGCTGATAAACACAGTAAGCGCTGCGCCGAACCTCAAACCCAGCTGTCTTCACATCCATCAGATGGTTTAGCCTTACTGCGAATGACACCATGATTTGCGGTTTTAGGGATGGGTTTGTGCCCGCTAATCCAGCGACTGGAGACGGTGTTGATCCGAAGCCCAAGTAAATGGGGAGGGGGTGTGGCAGGAAAGGCATCCAGTGTAAAACTTTTCCAAGTCTTTGTGTGGACAGCCAGACCGGTTGAAAGGCCACGAAAGGTGCCCGGAGAGCAGTGTGTGGGGACGGTACCTTAGTCAAGAGGACCTCAGTTCAGAACAAATAAAATGGAATCCCTGGTAAAACGTGGAATTGTGTATAATTACCATTTCCGGACGCTGCAGCCCACTACATGTGTTCCCTGTTGAGGCGGGACTGTTGCACACACCAACGCAATATAAACGCACAGTCAGCTGTCAGTGTTTAATCCGGACAATTTGTCCGATCAGTTCGGCAAAGTTCAGCAAACTCTTCATCATGCAAACAAATCTGCTGATTCAAAACCTGATTTTACTAACACGTTTCCAGCTCACGTTTTTCATGTTGATTTTATTTTTCAAATGGAAGAATGTGTAATATTGCTAAATCATTCTTTGCATGAAATTTACATATTATTTACTAGTAAATTCCACGTTTTCTGTTATAAACATTTATTCACCTAAAAACCAAACAAATGCAGTATGACAAATCAGATTTAATCACTGTTCAACAAAGTGCTTGGTCAAGGCGCAGTGGCACCTTCCGATTACCGGCCTCCTTCCTTACCAGCCAGGCCAAATCAGGCCAAACACAGTAAGTAAGAAATGAAACGTAAATCCATCACTACGTTCAAACTTATTATATACTCATTACACCTTATATACACTGTCTAAACCGACCACTGTTCTGCGTTGTGTGTCACCGCTTGGACCAGGAGGATGGTATTTCTACTTCAACTCGACCACTACAGGGTCAGCAGAAGGGATTGGATTTTCAAATACAATATGCTGTTATCCATATAGTCCATACTAGGCTTAATCCATGAATAGGAAACTGAAACTCAGGAATAATGAAATGTTCCCTCTTTTTTAATCTGTAGGGTTTTTTTTTTTTTGCGACCAATGTATCCATTTAGCATGCACCATCTGCATCAATGCATGCTAAACCAGTAATAAATCTGGAGTTTTTCTCCCACTTGGAAGAGGCCAATACCAGGTGCCGCATGGATTGGATGATGCAGATTTAGTCTTTACCTTCGTGCACAGTCACCCCGCAGTTATCACACTGGATGATCTCATCGGCGTCCTCGCTGTTGTCGCCCAGGCACACGCAGCAGATCAGGACGTGCTCCATCCTCTGGGAGCTCCACGTCTGCGTCCGCTCCAGCAGGGAATCCTGGGTAACAAAAGAACACGGCCACTCGCGCAATCTCTCAATCTCACACTCGCTCCAGTTCTACCTCGGAGACTGATGCAACAATTACTGATCGCTTTTCTCCCCTAGATAAGTCGATCTTAGTGTTTTCTAAGGATAAATCTGATACTTCAGACTCAACTAATGGGATTATCTGACGTTTTGTGCTCCATATGAGACTACTGGGCAAAAGTCTGAATGGTGATAAGATACTTAGCTTCAGAACAGTAAAGCCAGTAATATACTTTATTTGAGCTATGTATGCGTATCTGTGCACAGTTGCATTATTAACGTTTGTGCTGATATACTTGCGTCTGTACTGTGCGTCGTAGTCTGTAGCGTGTACTCCTTACCACCAGGAGTCAGCGTCGAGGCCGCAAACCAAATGAATGAATGAATGAATACCTCACGTGAGGCCACCGCATGCAGATCCACGATTATGGCCCGGCAACACACACAGTACATATCCCATAATGCAGCGCTTCAGCTGCCTTGCCAAACCCGATCATTAAACTGCAGGAGCGGTTCCCACGCCGACAGCGAATGGGTGAGGCAGCTCGAAATTCGAGCGAACTTGGTGCTTAGGGTGCTCAGTTTGTCAGCAAATTGCGCACGGCATTATGTGGTCCGCAGCCCGTGTGCCGCCAGTGCGTCACATCAACGGGCCCGGACATCAGATTATGCGAGACGTGGCCGAGTTTGACACGTGTGCCGTATCTTAAAATCGTCCTCTGCTCAGAGCGGATCTCGCAACACACCGCCCCTATAAAATGATGCAGATATTACATTTGCGCCATTTATCAGACGGCAACAGAACGCAGGATATGGACGGTGGCTGTACGTACATAGTTAAACTAGATAATATTTACTTTACTTTACGTTATTTAGCAGACGCTTTTATCCAAAGCGACTTACAATAGGAAGACACCAGCAATTCTCGTTCGATTTCTATAGAATATCGAGTTTACAAACTAAGAGCCCTGATAAGGCTTAGACTTGTCAGTGAAGAGCATGCTCGGGGATTGTTGGGTGCTAGACTAAGAAAAATTATAATGTATTTATACATTTTGTATTTGTTTATTCAATGTGTACGCATGTGCTTGTGTAAGTGTTAGATTTGTCTGTAATATTTTTGGAATAAGAGGGTTTTCACCTTCTTCTTAAAAGTGGTGATAGTCTCGGCTAGTCGTGTGGAGGAGGGCAGGTTGTTCCACCAGCCAGGGACAACAACGGAGAACAGACATATATATTGGTGTTACAGGGACAACGCTTCATTTCAGCGCAGAGTGAAGATCAGAGCATGCGTCACGAAGAAGCGAAAGCTCCACTGCAGTGAACTGCACTTAACGTCTCCAGAATTTAAAAGGCAATTTGGCAGCATATTAAGATAAGTTAATGTTATCTTGCATGGGGATGAGCGATGAAGTACACGGACACTAAACTTCAATAGGTCCTTAAAAAGCCTGCAGGGTTCATGCTACTCTTTTATTTTCCACCTAAACGTTATGGAGCTCCAGAGGTCCATCTGACAAGTTTGGAGTTGAGGATTCTTGTTCCTCTTGTATACAATACTCATTCTAACTCATTTTGATGCAGTCACACTTCTCCCTTCAACTTGTTGCTGGGATATTCAAACCGGACCCTAAAGCTGTGCATACACTGGGCTTTTTATCTCCTGGTCGATGGTCGGATGCGACCTGACTCCTCACACCAACACGAGCAATATGAACACATTGGAAGCAGAAGAAGCAGTGATGCTGAACAAAGCGAAAAGAAAATCTAAAAGTATGGCAGCGGCGGTGACAGCGATCACTTGATTTACCACCGTAAATAACTTTTCTCCCTGTGGTTCCTGTCACGATCAGTAGGCGAGACTGATATTCCTCCGGCCAGCCGATTGTGGGTCGGTAGGGGTGAATTGGTGATCGTACGATGCACAATTCGGCCAGACCCGACGAATCTTTGAGATCACACAGTGTGTGCCCAGCGTAAAGAGATCACTTAAAAAAAAAAAAAAAAAAAAAAAAAAAAAAAAAAAAAAAAGGGGGGGTGTGTGTGTGTGTGTGTGTGTGTGTGTGTGTGTGTGTGTGTGTGTGTGTGTGTGTGTGTGTGTGTGTGTGTGTGTGTGTGTGTGTTCTGGACCTCAAAGCCAGTGTTGTTGGTCAGGTGAACTGTGAACTCACCTCATTGCCTTTTCCATGTGACGTGCTCAGGCTGTCGTTGGTCAGTTCCTCATCAAAAGCACTCTTCGCCGGCTTCCTTTTGGTCCTCTTCTCCTCTTTCTCACTGTCGCTGCAGCTTTTGCTCTGATCGTCATCGTAATCGTCGATGTCATCATCTTCGTCGTCATCGTCATCATTATCGTCGTCATCACTGCCCCCCTCCTCCTCCTCGCCCTCCTCACTCCCTCCTTTCTCTTTTCCTGCCACCTTGCCTTTCTTCTTCCCAGCCGTGGGCCTCCAGTCATTGTCCTCCTCGCTGTCGTAGTCGTCCATCTCATTCAGCTCCTCCATGGTCGTGAAGTCCAGCATGGGCCGGTTCCGCCGCAGGTTCCACTTTTTGGGTTCCGCGGCAGGGTTCTCCTCGGCCCCGTTCCCACTGTGTTCTACCTCCGGCGGCTTCTCGTTCCTCCTCCGACCCTTGGCGCTTCCGGCCGTCTGCTCTTTGCTGGTGTCCTCTGATGAAGGCTGTTCTTTGGGTCTCTCCCCCTCCTCCTCATCCTCATCCTGCTGTTGCTCGGTGGTCAGCGCCTTCGCCTCCTCCTCTGTGACGCCCTCATCATCGGCGGAGCCGGCGGCCTGAGAGTCGCTGTCTGTGCCGCCGGCGCTTTCTTTCGAACCCTCCTCGTCGCTTCCATTTCCACTGCCCTCCGAGCCTGATGGGGAAACAGGAGATGATGATGAGCGAAACGACAAAAAAAAAAAAAAAAAAAACACTTTCATCTCAACTTTTCTTCCGCACTCCCGACAGCTCCTTATTTTCAGAGCTCTGCCCTGACCCAGTTCCACATGCCAAAACGTTCACAGAACGTTCACAAAGCTAAAAACGGAGGTTTTGCAGCAGCTCCACACATTCACAGCCTGTATCCCTTTTACTAACTGCTGGCCGACTCTGGTCTACTGACAGTGTACCACGGCGCTCTGCAGACATGTGGAAGCTGATGACTTCATCTGCAGTTGACTAATGTCAGCCTACTGCTCTGCAAGCTTGAGAAAGGCAGGGAAGATAGGACAGATATCGCTAAGGCTACTATTCCCTGGGCTTATTGGGCCACGAGGCCTGTCCATGAATGACAGTCACCGGCCAATTTACTACGGACACTACATGAGTGTCACCATAAAGAGTTCAACGGGTGGCTCAGTGTAGGTTTTTGGCATGACCTCTCAGTGGGCCATTACAGGCCCATGGCGTGCACTAGACGTCAGGTAAAAGTGCAACCAAAGTGCAACTTGCAGTCTTATTTCAGACCACTGGCAAGTAAAAGAAGTTCATCCGAGGTTCCTGGAATTTACCAATCCATCGCTCGCTCAAACATTTAAACAAACCAGAAAGATTTATGACTACCAGCATTCAAGATGGGGATGTTTGCCACAAGTGTACTTGTATTCTCTTTTGCAGGCTCATGTTGTGTTTCTGCACCACATAACTCGACGATGGATAAATTCACACGTTTGATTAAACACACATTGAACATTTGTTTAAAAGATAAATATTGCTTACACAAAATTTAGTGAGCTAAATAGTCAGTGCTGATATAGCCTTTATGCTTGTGTCACTGGGCCATTAATTAAGGCATGTGCCTTTGGGTGATATGTCACCTCAAAAAATTGCACCCAGGTTTCCCCAGTTCCAATCTAATTACAATCTGTTCAAAGTACAGCCATAAATCAGTATGAGATATACTATACAAAACCGCATACACTAACAGCACAGTTTTTCACTTGTTGGATCCTTTTCATTCACTTATGATAATGAGCATCTCACGAAGCAAGTTAGGAATACGATTTTTTACGAACCCGCTTCAAGACAAATAAAAAAATCATGAACATTTTGGGTACCTGAGGCATCGCCCACTTCGAAATCACTGTCATCAGAACTGTCATAATCCAGGGCGTCCAGCAGAGAAGCAGCCAGCGGCTTCACTTGCCTCCGTTTCGAGCCACGATCCACTGAGGAAAGACATAACGCAACAACAAACTTGAACACATCACATCACATAAAAAAAAAAAAAAAAAAAGGTTTCTCCCAGTATAACTGCCAGAGGAAACCAACAGGCTTAAACGAAGCGGCGTTTTAACACATTCATAGTTCTTTGAAAATAATTTGTTGCTCTGCAATGGGGGAAACCGGGTGCTAAAATGATACGGCAGCAATAACAAGCAGACAAGAAGCAGACACACGACTTGCTCATGTTCAGCCGGCAGGCTTGCTGTTAGCTAGCAAGAAGGCTAACGTGATACCGACAAGAACTCTCGCTCTTGCTAATTGCTGCTAATTATTATTATTATTATTTATTTGCAAGAAAATTGGTGTCGACGTTCATAAACAGCTTTTTATGTAATTTTAAAATACAGTTCGTTGTGTTTTGCGCATCTTCGCGTGCAGCTGGCCGCTAGCAATTAGCCGGCTAACTAGTTAGCTTCGCTCATCAACACACCTCCCCAGACGCGAACTCTCATCTAAATGCCGTATACGGCTTAATGGTGTTTAAACAAATGCACGGACTTATATGCTGCGTATATATTATATATACATTAAATAATTCCTGGCGCACGCCACCAAAATGCTCTGTGCCGCTAGCACGCTGCTAGCGGCGCAGCACCAGTCCCAGTGACCAGACCACAGACCGCCATTGCCGCGTTCACCGCAGCCGCCCGGCGCGGCGACAGAACAGGCGTCTCTCTCTGTGTCGACGGTGAGGCGAGGCGAGGCGCACTCACTTTGCCGCACTTTGCTGCACCTTTGGCTAGCCTGGACAATGGCCACACGGCGCGGCTCTGCGCGCTGCGCGCTCCAGACGCCCGGTGACGTGGGGATGTTGTAACCATGGCGACCGCCGCGTCGCGAGGAGTCGATCGTCGATGGGTGGAAGTAGACGGAAGCAGCAAAGCGCAAAATCGAGACTTTCACCTTCATTTTCGAACACCAATGCAGTAAATTCTGTTCGTCCGAGGTTGCTGGAGACGGAATTAACCCATCCATGCTAGTAGCATTTAAACATTTAAACTTTTTGAACCTGGGTGTCAGACTGCATTACTTTTTTTCTTGCCCCCACCCCCGACTTAACATATGCTTCCAACAAGTTGATTATATGCATTCGATTAAACACATTTTGACATTACTTTGTTATGTATGAATATTGCTTATGCCCTATAGCCTGTATGCTTGTATCGTGCATTATAAAATGAGACGCAAAGAAAAAAAGAAACTTTTTAGATGACATTTGAAGTCACCCTAGGTTACCCTATTAAGCATGCGAATTAAATTGCAGGACATACAGCCTGAAGAGTCTGTCCTGCATGAAAGGCCCGGCACTTTAGTAATGACGGAGGATCTGCCTCGAGTTCTGGTTTTGATTTGATTCTCGCTTTGATTTCCTCCGGCTTTCCACGCGTAGTCGCTTGCTGATGCCATGGTAACAGGGCTGGTGTGTTTGCACAGCTGGCCACGTCCTCGGCTGGATTCTGGGTGTCAGTGGGGTCAGGTTGTGAAGTGTCTTATCTGGCTGAGGCCCTCACTTTCACTGCATGACAGCCAAATATATAATAAAGTTACATTTAATGCCATATATACATCTTGAATTGTTTCCACATGCCATATGAATATGTGTTTTTTGGATTTCAAAGGTCTTTAAAAGTGGCTATTTGTTAATCAATTTAGCAGTTATCTTTATGTAAAGTCAGCAGAGGAATACTCGGCTAGGTACACATTATCTTTGTCTGCTTTGTTATTTGTACTTATTTGTAATATTACGTCCTGCAATGAGAAGAGCTGCAGGCGGCAAATGTGTTATTTTGGCTTGTTTTCAGAACAAGGTTTGTTTCCATTGTCCTCCGTTGACTTTGCCAGTTTTGCAAACATCAGACGATTAAAATAAATGAGCCTAGATTGATCCTGATATGCGGCAAGGGGAAGACTGATGGGGGGAAGCGGGCGAAGGGGATGATTACGACTGTCCTTGCCCCGATGACAAATAGCACTGTATTGTGCCGGAGATCCGCCCTTTTTTATTCAGCCCGCATCAAAAACACTGCTGGCATATCACCGTAACCATTATCATTGTCATCTTCACTGCCACTTCACTTCCTGCAGTCTTTCTTTAAGTTACAGCAATAGCTCAGCAATAGTGCAGGTGACACACGCACACACACACACACACACACACACACATATAAATGCTTAAACAGACAGTTTTTGATGTGGTTATAAGAAAAAAAAAGTATATAAATGTGTAAAATGTGTAAACCGCACATATTAGCATGACAATAGGGCAACAATAGAATAAGTGTATCCCCTCCTGGGAGTCGAGTGGAGCTGTCTTTGAACAGGGCTCTAAATGACATGATGCAACACAGGGATGTCCTTGTAGAATTACGTAGTGGTGGCTGCACTGGCCACTTTAATAGAAACGCCTTCTAATGTATGCGTGAAATGAACAAATTAGCAATTCGGTGAAATTCTAGGCATATATTGGTGTGTTTAAACAAGCTATTTGGATAGTAGCAGCCTAATGGGTAACACACCTGCGTCTGAACCAGACTAACACCAAATCGCAGGTTCAAACCCCAGTTGCAACCATTGTGTGCCTGAACCAGGCCCTTAACCCTGAGTGTATCCAGGCTAGCCGTCCCCTGTTACTACTGACTGTAAGTCGCTCCAGTTAAGGGTGTCCGTAAATGTAAATTTGGTCACTGCCAATATTCTTGTTTGCAGAATATTGCATTGGCAACGTAAGCTGATGCAACTCAGAAAATAAACATCAGCTGCTGCCACTGTTGAATGTCATCTTGTATGCTGACAGCCCAATGAGTCACATATCATCCAATGCCAATATATCGGCCGATTATTAGAGGATATCGAAATTTCTGACAAGAATCTCAATCCCTAAAAAGTGGGTGTTTGATAAAATGTGTACAGAAGCAGCTAATTCATTCAAAAATGCCCACACTGACAAATCACACAGACGTCAGATGCACTTATCTTTTTTTTTCTGAATATGACATTGGAAAAGTTACCGTTGCACATAAAAGTGATCCAAACAGGACCGGTTGTAGTCAGGCATTTATGAGGAGGCAGACGGAAATGTGAATTGGGCACATAGTGCCAACAGAGGCCGAAATGGGTGGGGTGAGGGTGCTCTGGATAACTGTTTTTGTCATGCAATTGGAATGCACTTTGTCAGGCCTCTACCCTAAGACCTGTCCAACTTGTGTGTCCCACCTGAAGGATGAGCTTAGGGTCACTGAGACACACAACCCTCCTGACCACAATAAAGTGTCAAGTCCTCAGGTGAAAAATAACATAGCAAAAAACCTAACAAATGATTCCTCATAACATTATAACATTATAACTAGTTTTAGACAGTACAAATATAGATATATATTTTTGTTGTTGTTTATTATATGATTTTGATGACAGAGATTTGCTGCTCCATCAATGCTTCCTGCTGTTGTGCAGCTGTCTACTAGAGCTGTAATCGGGCCTGGAAAGTTTGGCCCGACTTGGCCCAAGCCTGACAGAATTCGCCCGAGCCAGACAGAATTCGACCTGAACCAAGGCCAACCCGACCTGACACGTACAACTTTTTGTACGTGTGGAGATGGTGGTGTGGTGGTGGTTGCCGATGAGGGCGGTACCACAGATTGTAATTGAGATATGACAAATAACTGAATTGAGTCCAACTATGCCACCGTGGGACTTTCACCCACAGATTCAACCAGTATGACTGAAGCAGACAGATAAGAGGCTGGGGCCCAGAGGTAGTGGTGGCCTAGTGGTTAAGGAAGCATAAAGGAAGTAATCAGAAGGTTGCCGGTTCGAATCTGCCAACGTGCCACTGAGGTGCCACTGAGCAAAGCACCGTCCCTACACACTGCTCCCCAGGCACCTGTCATGGCTGCCTACCGCTAACTAAGGCGGATGGTTGAAAGCAGAGGACACATTTCGTTGTGACACTGTGTGCTGTGCTGCAGTGTATGACAATGACAATAACTTCACTTTCACATGGGTTCAGGATATGGAAATATAATTTTACTTATTCACACAAAATTAAAAACACATTTTTTCCCCTTGTTATGGGGATTGTAATGCTTATATAGGGGAGCACACCCCTATACTGCCAAAATGCTATGAGTGATAGACGAAAGTGATAAGGTAAGGAAATGTGCGGGGGAAATAAGTGTGTTTAAAACATAATTGCCTTTGCAACAATTGCTATAATTGTCTAGCTTCCTTTTCCTCTCCTCAGCATCCATTTTTGTATCACTCTCGCGATTATTAAAACCCAACCTCACAATGGTGGCAGAGAACTGCAAATCAAATGAACATTCAATAAAACTAATTTACAACATGCAAAACACTACCAATCACTGAAACAAACATCAGCCATTGTCATTTAATGTCATTTAATATGTTGACAGGCTGATCAACCAATTACAGATATATCAGGCAAATATCGGCTGATACTGATTTCTGATAAGAGATAAATCAGCAATTTTTACATTATAGACCAAAACTCAAGACACAAGACTATGAAATAAAGTTAAGATAAGTTATGTAATACACTAAAAGTTTTGAGAAAGATTCACGTCTCTCCAAAGCTTTTGCTGTGATGGCAACATTTCTTATTCTTGGCTTCACTCAACCACCTTACGTTGGACAACGTGGATGGTTTCCAACAGTCCTGATGGTTTATGATGAACACTTTCTCATCATTCACTCATGTTAAAGAGCATCTCAAAATGCTAAATATGTTTCTTGTATTGGATTCTTCAAAACGGCTCCGTCTTAGCCTCCACAACAGAGCAGAAGCATCCGATCATTTCACTGGTACTGCATATAAGCCGATAGGGATAACGTGTATAGAACTTCATCCCAGATCCCGCTGCGCCCACGCTGACAAATCACCCGGTCGGAAAGGGGTGCGTGAAGACTTCAAGGTGAACAGGGAGGCGCCATCCGACAACAGAAGCCCCACTCCTGCAACGCCGCCGCGCTGAGATCTTGAAAAAGTGTCCTCCCAACGTTATCTGTCAGCTTGATGAGCCACGAGACAGATCCAATTACATTAAGAACAAGAATAACACCGGGTTTAGGAAATAAAAACATTACTATAAAGACGCTCCACGCCACGAAAGGTTTAGGGCCCTGATTTGAAGAGGAATAATTGCACGGCGCGTTATTTATGAATCCTGGAGTGGCGCGCCGCAGGATGCTTCCGCCGATCTCTCCCTTCCACCCCGCCCTCCTCAATGTTTTGCATTTAAATTGAAATATTTATCCATTCGTATGGCGTAAATCATCTGACAGTGCACGTCGCGTGCCGTTTATCGTTCCCGTCGCGCTTCTGCCTCCCTCTCGCTACTGCAGGCCACTGGCATGGCGCGCCGCGAAGATGCTATCTCCGCGTTGTCTTAACGCCGCCCACCTCGCGCAGCGACCGGGCAAATTAATTGTCATTTCAGACATGGTTATTTTCACCTCGGGCAACAGCGTTGAAAAAAAAAATGGCTGCCGCACGCGCAGTGGCCCCCAACTCACGGGCCCCGACTTCCCACGCATTACCAACAACAGGGGCCCTTTTTTCCCCCCCCGCCTGCCGCGTGACACATTTGCAAATGGAAGCATGAAATCTCTCCGGCGGGAAATAACAGGCGTGATGGAGCCATGCATTTCGGGAGCCCGTGTCATTACTACCCAGCGCCGGTCGGAGCGGCGTCGCCGGCCGCGCTCCGGGTTAATGGCGTCGGCGCGCCCGGGCCTCGCGTGAGATGAAAGGAAGCGGGGGGCCACACGGAGCGTCGCCGCTCGCTTAGCCCGGGCCCTCCGGCTACTTCGCTGCGACCGCGGATTCCGCCGCTTCGGTGGTGGGAGATGCTCGGCTTTAATCAACCAGCTCTCCTGCCCATTTCCGCCCGCCATTCGTTGAATTAGACACACTGCGTTGCCTCTTTGAAGTTCATTTTCTTTTTCACTCACGCTCCCATGCGATGACCAATTATTAAAAAAAAAAAAAAAAAAAAAAAATTATTCCAGAGAACATTTCAATTTTTATGTTTCTGTTGAAAGAAGGAAGAAATGAGCGATACTGAACCTGATCTCGACAGATGTTTCATGCGGACACACACACACACACACACCATGGTCCACAAGATGAAGTTCAGAGAGGCAGCCCAGCACCGTTGTACAGGGCCATGAATAAAATCATCTTACTGCGCCGGAGAGATGCAGTACCTTCCAGGTAGCCTTTCAACTCTGCTACTTTGTATGCTTTGATGTTTCAATCATGTTTTTGCCAGCGCGTCCGGTCGAGATTCTTGCCCAGAAATAAAAAAAAAAGAAGAAGAAGACGGCACATAGCATATGTCTGACAACTTCCAATTTCCTTTAAAAATGCAGGACTATTTATAAAAGTTGGTGCCGCAGACAGAGTCTCCATTTCCCTGATGGATTGGATGTCATATTGCGACGGAGCGGTGCTTCTTTTAGTTTATAGACGTCCTCACGTCGCTGACACTGGCGCGCGTGCTGTCGTTTTTCTCCCTTATCGTACCACCCCCCCCAACCCGCCTCCCATCCTCCTCCTCCTCCCGGCCTTAAGCACAAACAAGCCGAGCGGGAACTTTTCGGCGGGGCTGGCCGCGATAGGGGCGCGCCGCTGTGCCATCGTGCAGGTGGACGTCTCGATGCGCTGTGTGTGTGCGCGTTGGCGTGTTGGTCTGTGCGAAGGCGGATGATTGTGTGATGTTCATTGTGTACACGGATGTCGACCGGGGTGACCTGGCGGACATTGTCTTCCTGGGAAATCTGGTCTCTCCTGCAGGCCCGTGTGTAGGCGGCGGCTTATCAGCAGCAGCCAGAGCCTCTGCACCACCTCCGTCGCCTGAGAGGAAAATAAATTGCGCCCATGCAGTTAATAAGAATAAAAAATATCGAGTGAGACTCACACAAGCCCGAAGAAGAGACGTTTTCCCCTTTGAAACACCGGCAGGGAAAATGTTCAGGTACCAGAAGATGGAACGTCACCGAACATGTGGAGCACTTGGAATGGCCACCCCTCCACCCACCAAAACAAGCATTTACTTCCATCACATTACACTGGAAGTGTCATGGGCGCCTATTGAATGCGCTACAGCAGCGTGACTGCGTCCCTGTAAAGTAATTACATATTGAATGTTCCCTTTGTTTGCCCGCTTCCTGGAGGGAGGGAGAGAGGGAGGGAGGAAAATCCATCTCTTTCGCGTGGAGAGGCCGCGCCGGCAAATTTGTGTTTTCTCCAGGCCGCAAAACGTTGGCGCTTACATCAGTATCGGCGCAGGTACCAGGGAGTGTCGTGGTAAATCAGCCGTGCTGAGCCGGATCACAGGCGTCCCACAGACACACACCGGTTGGGATTACACGGGTCCGGCAGGGAGCATCTAAAAAAAAAATGTTGGTAGCTGACAGCAGCTAATTGATTTGTATGCACTGAGCTGTTTATGCTAATGCAGAGCTAAGCTAAATCTCGACAGCACAGAAAACCTTACAAACCCCCCATTGTAATAAACAGTACAGGCCAAAAGTTTGGACTCACCTTCTCATTCAATGTGTTTTCTTTATTTTCATGACCATTTACGTTGGTAGATTCTCACTGAAGGCATCAAAACTATGAATGAACACATAGAGACCTGGCCTCCACAGTCACCGGACCTGAACCCAATCGAGATGGAGTGAAGGCAAAGGGGCCAACAAGTGCTAAACACCTCTGGGAACTCCTTCAAGACTGTTGGAAAACCATTTCAGGTGACGACTTCTTGAAGCTCATCGAGAGAATGCCAAGAGTGTGCAAAGCAGTAATCAGAGCAAAGAAACTAGAATATAAAACAGGTTTTCAGTTATTTCACCTTTTTTGTTAAGTACATAACTCCACACGTGTTCATTCATAGTTCTGATGCCTTCAGTGAGAATCTACCAACGTAAATGGTCATGAAAATAAAGAAAACACATTGAATGAGAAGGTGTTCAAACTTTTGGCCTGTACTGTGTGTTAAAATGAATGTTAGGATACAGATATGTTATCCACAAACAGCTATGTATTGAGAAGCTGTTAACTATATATATGATGTTTATGTGATTTCTACCCGTTACTAGCACAGTTAATACTAATGCTGTTTTGAATGAATGTCCTTATTGCATTTGTCAATATTGATATTGATAAATTGACAAAGTGTAGCCCAAAGGTTCTAAAAATGCAAATGAAATGAAATTCAAATTCATTTTGTGCAATATATTGCATTTCATTCACTAAAAGCGGACACACCCCTGTTAAGATGCTTTGATGTAAGATAATGAGACCCATAACCTGTACAATTTTATAGAAAAGCAAACAAAAATACAAATGACATTTTAAAGAAATGGTTGCTATCAGGAAGCAGGAACTAGGGCGCAGTTGCAGGGGCTGAAGTGTCTGGTGTGAGCCCATGGTTCAGCTATCGAAGCGGCGTCGCTTGGACGCGGGTCACGTTTTCAGACTCTGTTAGGAGGACTTGGAGCATCAGAAGCTGAAGCAGGAGCAGCGTCGTAAGGGGAGGGAAGGCCAAAGGTCATCGGAGGCAAACAAGAGTAGGTAAGGATCATCCAGGAATCGTGGTTGGCGTTGAGCGGTCGTCAGGGGTGTGTTCAGAACTAGGTAAAGGCTTACAACAATGTGAAAGAATTCAACAATGAGTTTGCGGTGTCTTCAGGTGTGACAGCATGCCCAGCACTTGCTGGGGTGCTGGGTTCTACCTCCTTCCGGGTTGGCGAGCCTGGGTTGGGTTGTGCGCCCCTTGGGGCCTTGCCGGCGGAGCGGCAGCCATGACAGATGCATAAAAGTGCGCAGCTTTAAAATAATGCTTTGTTAAAGTAGCTTTTGATTTAATTACATCATTCCCAAATAAAGTTGAGATGTCCTCGTCGATATTCCTCAGATTTACTGTTGCTGTTACAGTAAAAGCCATGGTTCACAGTATCAGTCAGGGGAAGGGCATTCTCCGGCATTGAAGACAGTCAAGTGGAGAATACATAGGACAACGGTGACGATGCCCAGAACTGGTCGTCCGTCCAAAATCGATCAAAAAGCATATTAAATTTGTAAAATTGAAAAATGCATTCGGTCTGATGTGGTTGCCACAAAAAAAGATCACCACACCCACCGTCTAAGAGTGAATGCTGTAATTTTTTACATCACAAAAACCAGGCATTTTAAGACGAGTGAGGAGATTTTTATATCCACTGTAAGCGGACATGCCCAGCTAAATCTGTGTGTGCCGCTGCGGAAGAAGAGTGGGGAGTGTGGGGACGGATTGTTACGAGGTGTGTGATGGCCTGCCTGAGCGTTTGGGATTAGCGCTGGTAATTCGCGGGCGACTGCTGTCTGTCTCTTCCGGACGTGGCGCCTGTGTGGAGCCCCGCAGGCCCGAGGGGTTAAACCCTCTTAGGAGAGCCGCCACGCAAAGCCCTCTGGTGAGATATCTCTGTAAACACACTGTCCACACACCACTAGCCATCACTCACTGTTCTCTACTGGAATTAAACATACTATAAACAACTATAAACCTAATGAAAAAGTAAACATTTTTTAATCCAGATTTATGTGAGCATGCTATCAGTTTCACATTTTATGTACTAAATTCTTTAACACTGAAGTATACATGTGTTATAGAATTTTCGGGCCTGTACTTTTAATTGGGGTGATAATTAAATGGTCTTACCTTATACAAAATGTTTAAGTATATTTATTTGATTTATGCATATTCTTTTGACAGAGTTGTCTATTAAAAGTTTGCTGTGTAGTTGCAGTACATGATAAAATGGGAATGTAAAATGTTTTCTGATACAAAGAACAGAAAAAGCGTGTAAACTATGAAGTGAACTAGAATTCCATAACTTTTAATCTAACAGTAAATGTGTATTTGTTTGTGATGTGCATCAGAGTATGCTTAATAAACAAAAAAGGGAGCTAGATCTACACAAGAAGCAGGTCTAAGTTGACTCACAGTAAAGTTCACAGTCCACTTGCGGTGCAGAAGTTGGCCCGTTTTTGTTCTAGTTTACCTCCCTTACACTTTCATCCGAAAGTGGGACAGTTTAGTCCCTAGAAGTACTAGGGACAATTGTACTGGCAATAAACCTCTCTTGAGTTTTTAACATATGTAATAGGTGAAATGTATATAACGTAATGTAAAATATGGTATAAATATAATATTATGTAAAATATACTTGCAACAATAGAGCCTCAGATGTAACGATATGCTCGCATGTACGGTGTGGTGATGTAATTTGTCACCAAATGAATCGTGGGTCCATTGCTTTGCATTACTTTCAGCCGAATAAAAAAAAAAAAAAAAGAATCTTTTCAATCCCAGGTCAAATGCCCGCCTGTCAGTTTTTGTGAATGTGTTGCCCAGTCTGTTGGGATTATTGCAGATTAAGTGGCTGTGTAGTTGGCAAGAAACAACAAATGGTTGCCGCTCGCGTGCTTGCTGCGTGGTACACGAGTGCTGATAGAGCATATATGGGAAATGTACATGCATTTTAGTATACTTTGAGGAAAAGGATATTTTTATAAAGGAAATTTTCTTTCAGCAAAGCCACTCTGTATGCATCACATACACAGTTTCAGTAGAAAGTGTCCTGTCTTGATATTGCCATTCATCAGAATCATTTGTTTACTGTACGTTATTGCCGTGACACCGGTCTCCGGTAAGGGGAATCATATTTCTTTACCCCCCATTCCACATCTACTTGCGGCAAATCGAAAAACGCATCGCGCAGACGCGTGCGGTGCATCACTAACGTAATGTTCCATTCGCGCAGGCCCCGCGTCTGCCGACTGCAACGCACGGTGTACAAAAATCGCTCGGCATCCATCACTGCCTCCCGGATCCCACTTCGGTCCTGGTGTCAAATGTTCATGCTCATTTTTCTGCTGATTATGCCCGCTGTGATTACGTGTCTACCCTGTGCGCTCTGGGATGGCGTGTCGGGGGAATACATCACGATCAATTTACACATCATTAGTTTTGTTTTGATCACATTTGTTTGACAAAATGTCTCATTGTGTGATGGACAGGGCCGTTATATCGACAATCCTAGACACCCGGGCAAAAGAGGAGAAGATGTCTCAGCGAGGGTGCCATGTGCGTGTTTCTGTGTGTATCTACGGCTGAATGTTTAGATAGGTTGGATGGGGTCAAAGGTCACGATACATCCTGATTGGTGCGTTAATTTCGACCCCAGAATAAACACCGCCTGCTCGGATGCTAATTTAATTTAATGAAATGTGTAAGTGTGACAACGCTCACTAGTGATTGAGTGTGTGTCCATATTTAATGCTTCACAGTAAAGGCTCTGAGACCAAGTGCATTAAAGATTTCACGTTTTTACAGACGCCCTTATTTTTTACTAAATTGAAGTGATTGTCACTTGTGATGCACAGCACACAGTGCACACAGTGAAATTTGTCCTCTTCATTTAACCCATCACCCTTGGTGAGCAGTGGGCAGCCATGACAGGCACCCGGGGAGCAGTGTGTGGGGACGGTGCTTTGCTCGGTGGCACCTTGGCGGATCGGGATTCGAACCGGCAACCTTCTGATTACGGGGCCGCTTCCTTAACCGCTAGGCCACCACTGCCCCCAGAGCACTTATCCAGAGCAACTAACATTCAGTAGGGCTAAATGTCTTGCTGAGGGACACAATGGAAGTAAGTATGATTTGGGACAATTTACCACCACAGAAACAGCAGCACCCGACTCATTCGCTTTAACCATGACATAATCCAATACTCAGCATATTTAAATAAATTCATTTAATTCTAATCCTTTCTTTTCAAGCGCAATGTGTGTGAATTATAAAGGCTGTAGAGGAGCAGGATGGAGGATTCAGCTGCATCCACTGCAGCAGAACAGTCGGCGTCTGGCTCTGACGCCACCAATTAGATAATTGGCAGTGCGCTGAAAGCGGCATGTTGTCAAAAAGCGGGAAGCGATTTGAGTCTTTCCTGCTCTTTTCATTTCCGTCCACAGAAGGGACAGCTGCTCCGGGCCTATGAATCTGCGGCATGGCACCGGCACAAAGCGAAAATCCGCCCACCGAAGCCGGTTTTCCAGCCGAAACTCCATCGCTGCCTGTCCATCCCAAAAACCCGGGTCCTGGTGCCAGCGCGGGCACAGCATTGCTACCCACGGACAAAGCCTGGGCACGAGGAGCGCTGCTACATTGGGCCGCCGCTGTGAACCCACCGTAGTATTCCTGCATGATTTGTTTAAGACTATAACAAGCAGCACACTATAATTACTCCCATATGCACTGGACTACCTGTGGCAAAACCAACAATTATCCTGCCTGCAGACATTATACACCCCCCCCCCCCCCGATTAATCACGATTAATCGAATGTGGGTGGACTATGGGTCGGGGCATAATGGTATGATTGCACGTACACGCGGAAGGAGGCGCATCCCATTCACTTGTGCCGCCAACGCGAATTGTCTGTTGCTTTGTGGAGCAGATGCCAGCCATTCCGATCTATATATACAATGTTTTATATATACAAAATGCATTCAGATACATCATATCAAATGCCTTTTTTGTGGTGTTTACTTATTTTTGACACACATGAACTTTTCTAAAAGTAAAAGGGAGGAGCCCATAGTCATACATCCTACGTCAGTGGATTCAACAAACGTGACCACGCCCACTACCGACACCAACATGCAGTCTTTCTGGAGAAGAACTAAATGTGTCATTAGAGAACAAGTTCGACATGTACCTCTAAAAGCCAGTGAAAATGGCAAATTGGAAAAATGTTAATATTAGCTAGATCTGTTCAGGGTTGGGCTCATTGTTCCAAAATCTTCGTGCTCAGTTCTGTGTGCACATGAAAGAAAATGAGCAAACGGCAATTTTCATAGCTATATATATTTTTTTTTCTACATCCATATTTTTCTACATCGTTAAGTGGAACTTCAGAGTAATTCTGCGAAAGGCGCTACCCGCCGCAATTACGCCACATGTACCATTTCTCAAGACATTACGTCCTCCCCCTTACACTTAATGCACCCCATAAAGCTTTCCTCCGAATGGAAAAAGATGTAACCCTCGGCAAGACTCCAATCTGGCTATTCCTTATCTCGCACAACACGGAGAACCCAGGTTCCGCGCCTCGTTTGGCGAGGTGCTGCCGAGAGGTAGCACGCCCGCTGTATCCCCGCTATCAGCTATTACCACGGATCAGGCTTCCGGCTTGGGTGGCCACAAGGAGATTTCGGCCCTCATCAGTCCCAACGTCTCCCCCTGCCCGCCGACTGAATTACCTGGCTGGGAAGGGAAATGACCTCAAGCGGCTACGACGTCCGCCACATTCACCTGCAAGGAAGTTGCGGGCGAGAGAGAAACGAGATGAAAAGAAAGGAAACTGGGGGCCATTGGAGCGTCTGTCCTTCAAATTATCTCCCCCTCTGAACCGCCATTCCCAAAAGAGATGCCTGCAGGTAGAGGCAAAAAGAAGAGTTTGACTGAGCAGGTTAATTTGAATAATTTCTTGCACTGAAAGAGAAAAAGTTTGTAAAATATAAAAACCAAAAATCCGAGAATGGAGATGGTGGCAATTTTTGGCCGTGTGGGCCGAATCAGACTTTGTACATGGGCGACATGAGTTTTATGAAGACTCCCCGACATGGTTTCCCGCAGAGAAATAGGGGCGAAGGGTGGGCCAGTCTAAACCGCATCAAATCAAAGCTGATGCAAACACCGGTTTGGGTGATTTGCTGATGCTCTCATTGATTTGCCACCAAAAGAAGAATCTGCAATCAGCTGAGAGGGAGGGTAAAAAAAACCAACATTCAATTATCAACCTCTGAGAGCAATGGGGGGGTCACAAAGAAGGCAGTGTCACTTCCAGCCTCCCTTCCCCAGCTATGGCAACAGAAATGCAGAGAATTTTGGGCATTGGTTGGAATATCCCGAACCGCCAAGGTGCAACGCCTGTCACGGCTGCCCACCACTCACTAAGTGTGAGGGGTTAATGCAGAGCACACATTTTGTTTAGTCACTGTGTGCTGTGCTGCAGTGTTTCACAATGACAATCACTTCCCTTTCACTTATAGTACTGGACGAAATATTAAAAATGCATCATCGTAATCAACGCAAAAAATCCTTCACTTTTAAAGTGAAGTGATTGTCACATGTGATACACAGCAGCACAGCACACTGTGCACACAGTGAAATTTATCCTCTGCATTTAAACCATCACCCTTAGTGAACAGTGGGCAGCCCTGTCAGGCGCCCGGGGAGCAGTGTGTGGGGACGGTGCTTTGCTCAGTGGCACCTCAGTGGCACCTTGGCAGATCGGGATTCGAACCGGCAACCTTCTGATTACGGGGGGCGCTTCCTTAACCGCTAGGCTACCACTGCCCCTCTGTCTGTCTCTATATTGATAGAGATGAACAGATATATTGTTGATATATTGTCTAGGGTGATTTAGAGAGCTGTATGAAATACATAAATATACTGTATATTGACATGTATATTGACATGTATTAAAATGAGTATGGTTTTTAAGGGTTTTTTGTAACAGGGTACTGTCAAGAAGTGTGTGAGGAAGGAGGACACAATTGTACGACTCACATGCATTTAATAATTGATAAATATGGAATGAGGGCCTCACTCTGACATGAAAAAAGATAATAGACAAACGACCAAATGAGGACGGGACTTATACTAATCATAACGGATGAAAACAATCAAGACGAAGCAAACATGAAATGTCTGGAACGTGACAGGAATGTTTTTTACATTTATATTTGTAGCATTTATCAGATCCCCATATCCAGAGTGACCTACAGTCAGTAGTTACAGGGACAGTCTCTGAGACTCAAGGTTAAGTATCTTGCTCAGGGACACAATGGTTCACATGGATGTATGAACCAGTTGTTCTTCTGGCGTTCGTGGCGTCAGGTGAGGACAGACTGAATGTTGACTTTTTTTCTGCTCATTGGAGGCAATAAAAGTGTTTATTTCGAATGCCCACGTGGTATTTGATTCATATGTGAGTGTCTTACCCACTAGGCCTATCACCACCACCACAGTCTACTACATTACATCAGATGAATAATGTTTTTTAAGCCGGCCCTATTTTAAGGCTCATTAAAGGAATACCATAATGCCATATTGTGCTCAACGTCATCAAAGCTGAGGGATCTTCAGTTCCAAACACATCACTAGTCTACTACCTGTGGGATTTTCCTATGTTCTATGATAAGGAATTGTGTATATCTAATATTTATATAGTTCTTAAATCTAATATAATATGCTAGCCAATGCACAGTCATGTAAATCTATTGAAATCTAAAGCATGCTTTGGCTAAATGTTTATCTCAGGGTCATAAAAGGCTGCTAAAAAGTGCCCTGTGCACTCTGTTTAAAACCTGCTGGTCAATTAGGTTTCTATTTGGAGCTTGCGGTGAAGGTTGAGGAGCCGCAATCCACCATGAAGCCCAGATTGATCTGTTAGAACCCCGCTCTTGTCACCTTATCCAGCCTGGCACATGCTTAGCTGCGTTAAATGTCAGTTTGTGCTGAAATAAGCACTGCAAGTGCTCCGCCAAATGGAAAAAGCCTACTGCGGGCTGTGCCGGCACATCCATAAAGGGCCCGCTGGCAGCGTCCAGAAACAAGGACTTTGTGTAGATATTCAGATGGAAAAAAATTTAATAAAAAGGAACAGGCTCAGCTTTTGGGGGGGGACAATGTGTGTTTCTTTGAACGACAGATAATGGATTCCCTCAATCACAGTCTTGTCGAACGTTCGGCAGTCGTGAGACAATGGTGCGTTTGATTTTAAAAACTGAGCCCTGATTGCATGTGGGAATGATTCCCGGCCACTTCGTTGGTAAAAAAGAGGGGGAAAAAACAACATGTGAACACAAAGCGCTTTACAATCTTTTCTGCTGCTCCCAATTAATTTTATTTTGATTCCTGTTGTATTCCAGGGGGTCTTAAGCCTCATTACTCATGATTAATCAGACTGTGCATGTGTGCAGGGATCTGAACTCCATGCTGGCAGCTTCCTTCTGAAAGCTGAGCCCGGTTCGGAGAACATCCAACAGGCAGACAGGAGCTAGCAAGGTCTAGTACGGGATAGTATTTAGTCTAGTTGCTACCTGAATAGAACATTGCTTTTTATTTTTGGACACAGGGTAATATTATATGTTGTATGATTACTGATGAGTTGGGCCCTATTTTCAAGGTGTTTAGTTGTATTCCTAAAGTGCAAAGTGGCTCTGCTATTCCAAGGCATTAGATGCAGTCGACGATGGTGGCAGCACACACAATACATTACAGAAGACCACATCAGGAACTGTTCTTCAAAAACATCTTCAAATTTAGTATGGAATGGACTGAATTGATTGTGGTGACCAAAGGTCACAGTCACTGCAGCATGTCTGTAGCGAGGTGGAACGGTAGCCTGTCGTGAGAGCTTAATTCCAGTAGATTTGTCGAGCCAGTTTGTGCAGCAGCACGACTGGTGTGCAACCTTCCCAGATTCTCTCACCACCCCATTGCTACGCTCCCTCCTCTGGCTCCCAGTAGCTGCCCCCTCTCATCAGATTGAAAATACTGATGCTGGCCTGCAAGGTCAAACAGGGGTAGCACCATCCTACCTCACAGCCCTTATTATACCTCGCACGGCACCTAGAGCACTGCCTGCCTGGTCCCTCCACCTCTGCAGGTAAAAGACAGTCGTTTTGGCCTCTAGGTGGTGGAATGAACTTCCCCTCGAGGTCAGAACAACACAAATGGCAGCTTAATACCATTTTAAGTCTTTAGACAATTCCTTAGCCCTGTCCACACAAGTTTTGTCTTCAATAGGAAAATTTCCATCTGATCAGGCCATCTCTGTGTCTCTGTATGGACGACAACATTTCAGATAACACTCCCGAGTAGACTCAGGATTTTTAGAATCCGAAAATCAGTTTAAGAGAAAAGCATTGGAACGGGGTCTTGGAGTTACTTGTATGTGATTGTATTCATAGTCAACGTCCTAGTAATTCAGAACTTATTACTTTCGCTGCCTTTGGGGCAGTGGTGGCCTAGCGGTTAAGGAAGCGGCCCTGTAATCACAAGGTTGCCGATCCACCTCGATCTCGATCCACCAAGGTGCCACTGAGCAAAGCACCGTCCCCGTCTGTCATGGCTGCCCACTGCTCACCAAGGCTGATGGGTTAAATGCAGAGGACACATTTTGTTGTGTGCACCATGGGCTGTGCTGTGTATTACAATGACAAACACTTCACTTTATACTTTATTTATATTAAAAAAGCATGCTGTAAGTCGCTCTGCCAAATGCAATTCTGTAAAAAATAAAATGTAACGTTCTTCTCTGAATCATTTAATGACTGAATGGAAATGATTCAGTGTCTTTAAGTGCCATTAGACATATACCAGAGTCCCTACATATTAGTAAGTATGTGCTGGTGGCTGAAAAACAGTAATGGGGCAGGAATTCTTTTGCTTTTATTGTTTCGAAACGCAGAAATGAATTTAAGCAGAACTGTTCAGCTTGCATACGACTAAATGAAGTCAGAGGATCAAGAGCAAATATGAAGTTTCCCTGCAGCAGTTAAAGATTTTTGGACCTGGATCTGTACGGTTCCTTCCTGCTTCAGCCCACTGTCTTTTATTCTCCACGGCGGTGGAATAAGAGGGAGCTATCGCGGCGCTGCAATATCTACAAAGCCCTCTCTCCTTATGACAAATTTTTCTCCGTTTAATCTGTAACATGCAGACCCGTTCCCCCTCAAAATCCGTGCGAGCTTCCGTGACGCTCCAGCATCGGTGGCTGACAGTGGAAAAAGAGGGCTGGAGAGGAAGAGTGAGTGACGGGTGGGGGGGGGGTTTGGCGGGGTTTTATGCAGACGGCTCGGAGGAGCCGAGTTAAAGCGGCGAGGTTAATTGAAAAACGAGATAAACAAAGGGCTGCCGAGAAATGTAAAAAAAAAAAAAAAAAAAAAATGGCAGAAATGAAGAGAGTGCGCCTAGCGGCCCAGACGGCATTCGACCCATCCGCAGCGGAGCCGCCGAGATCCCCCGCTCTACTTAATTTCAGTCCAATTTGGGGAAAATGTGAGAATACCCTTTGCTCTTCATCACCATTCACACAGGCCTGAAGGGGAATTGGTCTTTTATAGTTCCGTGGAAAAGGTGCAAACACACCTTCTCAGTTCTTTTTTGGCCACCGTGGTGCCGGGGCTACAGGAATCCTTCTTTTCAAGGGAGACACATGTTTCCTCCAAGTGTGCGCTTCCACGATTGCTCATAAAACGAACCCAAAAATTGTTCAAAGAACAAATCTGTCCTTTAATGCCAAGAGCATTGCGCCGTAAGACACACAGTCTGCGTACGGAGGAGCTCATTTAAGGGGTAATAGCCTACACTGGCGAACAAATGGGGCGTGTCACCTATTGACTGGGATGTGGGAATCCGTGCCATCCCAGAGTGCCGCAGGAAGAGAACGATGTCTTGTTGGCTTCTTTATTTGTTTTTTTTGGGGGGGTTTTTTGGGGGTGCATTTTTCGGCGTGCATCTCGGAGTAATTAACATCCATCCATCATGCTGCCTGGGTGAATGCACGGCAGCGGAGAACAGAGAGAAATGCTAAATGCCACGACTCCTGCATGAATTTCAATTAGTCCAATCAGCTGCAGTTTTCAAAGTCCCGGGGAGGAAGAGTTGTGGAGGGAGGTACGTTTGTGTGCATTTCTTCGTGCTCTCTAAGGAGGGCTAACGCGATTAGCTTTGTAGGTCCACGTTGAGCTATGGCCTCACATTATCTTCACATGACAGGCAGCTCGTACAATGAAAACAGATCAGCACCTCGGTCTCATGTAGATCAGCATTCAGGCTATTGAGGCTCTACTGTTATTCTGCAACATCATAAGAAGGCGTGGTTTACAAAATGAGAAGCTTTACTTACCAATTTACCAATATCAGGCTTGCCATATTTTCTCCATGCAAATGCATTTGCTTACGTTCCTTTATTTAATTCTCACCGACTTTTTAATTATAAAAATTCCCCATTTATTTAACCATAAAAAACACATCCTGTGGTGTGTCCTCATTGTAATTTTTGTTCATTCTCTGGAGTGTTTGGAGTAAAATTTGATGCATCCTTGGAGTTGGTTAATATTTAGCTGAAATAATATAGGTGCACATATTTTAACAGAATAACACAGAACTGATCCCAGTCCGCCAATACCCTATTTAAAAAAAATCTTCCGATCTGGCAAAAATTTGACATAAGTGTCACGGGTGGGCTGGACATGGCGGTGAAGGAGGACACATTTGCACGATCACAGGACAGGGGTTTAATACAGACTTCACAAAACAGGGGAACATCTACACGCACAATGACCCGACGGCGAACAGACACAAACAGGATAGTTTTATACAACTATATAAATAGACAGCAGATGAACACGATCAGGGAACATTACACAGGACAAACATGAAACTCTGGTCCGGACTCCGGATCCGGAGTAACCCATGCCGGTCCGGATCATGACAATAAATTTATTTCCTGAAACCTGAGTCACCGCAGTCAGTCTAGTTAGTGCCCCAAGTGGTTGAAGATGGTTGTTTGCTGTCCATTACAAAAAAAATAATCTGTTTTTGTCTAGTCATCAACAGCATGTACTAGTGAACATATGAAAGACGTTATAGTGGCAATCTTCCATCTCGAATCCACCACAGAGGCATAAAATTGTAATAAAAAAAGCGAAACCAACACATCTCTCATAGTCACAAATAAAAAACATTTTTATTGATCTTTTTTTTTAATAAGAAATAACTAAACTTTAGAGTGCGGCTACAGAGCATGAGCAGCTTACGCACTCCAAAGCCTACCCTCTGAAAAGCAAAAAAGCATCTCGTTGCAAGATTTTCCCAGCGACTTTGAAGCCCCCCGTGCCTCACAGACACTGAAGTGTGATTAGCATGTTTCCAGCTTCCAGCGTGCGGGGGATATACATACATAAAGAGTCCCATTGGCAGGAGGGCGGACACCGCTGATTTATGTCCGTCATTCCAGTCACCTGACAGGGACATTAGCGTTATGAATGAGGACAGGTGAGGCCGGGGATGTTTCATTTCCAGGTGAGGTGGGACAAATTGACTTACGTGAGTGAGAAGTTGAGAGATGGGGGGTGGTGAGAGCCTGAACTCCAAACAGGGGATCAGGGAAGTGCTGGTGTCAAAAAGAAGCAACGCGGCAATGTGGGCCTCAAAGGACGTGTCAGCATCTGACCCCTGACCCCACGGGACAAGCAATCAGAGAACAGCTGAGGTCTGAAGTCTGTTCTGTTGACAGTTCATCTATTTTAAACAACTTTTTTTGCAGTTCGTTTGTACTTTGCCAACACATTGTGGGGCGTGTACCCTAATGTCACATTTACTTGTTCAACCATCAGAATTCTTACATTAAAATGCAGATTATCTATATTGTAGAGGGCGTGGTCACGTTTGTTCTGTGTACAAGGGGCATTAGAAGTATAGAGAACGGAGGGAAATGGAGAAGAAAGTACGGAGATGGATGCTGCACTACACCTGGGGGTGTACAGACAGCAGGGGAATTAAATCATAAATTGGATATGTGAATGCTGTCAATCATGCCTACAGGCTCCTCCTATTTTGAATACTCCTATTGGGTAGTTATTAGAAAGCAGTCTGATAACTGGCAAGCAGCCGATATCTATTTATTTCTGTTAAGTCCTGCTGTGATCAGACGCCATTATCCAGAGCAACTTACTATAGGTAGTTACAGGGACAGTCCCACTGGAGACACTCAGGCTTAAGTGGCAGTAAGTGGGGTTTGAACCTGTGACTTTGGGGTCTTCTGGTTTATAGGCTTGTAGCCCATTAGGCTACTACCAACCTACATCTCATGTAGCGCCGGGAACATACCACCCTTAGTCTTTTCTTGTGGAAAAAATGTGGAATGTGGAAAATGTGGAAATAAGAAATGTTCTACTACAACGTCTAATATTAGAAGTTCCTTACATATCTTGTTGTTGTAACATGTTCCTTGAATTGCTATAGCAGAAATGAGATGATAAAATAATTAAAAGAAAAAAACTTGGTCTTGGATGTCACTGAACGAAAGTATTGACTGTCACATTATTATCCATAAATGGAAGCTGTATTCACTGTTTTATTGTCAATTACTTAATTCATTAATACCATAGTGTAACCATTCTGTCCCTGTCTCATTAAATTATCATCTCCAGGCATATTTGCATATTTTTTACATTTTGTAACCTTTGTCATGTGTTTAACAATGATCACTGGACTATGTGCAGTACCTAATTTTTGGAACAAATGAAGTTTCATTTTGATTTGTGGGGCGAGGCCAGCAATTTTTAATAGCACATTTCAATCAAGCCACTCACTGTGATTGGCTGAGAGGCGTCAGGTGACACCTTTCCTTTCTACCTGATGGCTGAGTTGAATTATGTTGCTTAGCAACGACTACAGCTGGATGATGAAAAAAAAGCAAAAGTTTTCATCTCTTGTTGGTCTTGGTGAACGACAAAGGCCAATCATTAACGCAGCGAGTTAATTCTCACGCTCACTAACGGAACCAGTGGTGCATAAATGTTCTTTAAACACGAAGAATAGAACGATTCCTGGGGTTTCAGGGAAACAAACGAATAGCGCTTTCCGGAAAAAACGCAGCAACTCGGCTATTCACTTCATTTCTTATCTCCATCTCTTTTAGGAACCCACCGCCCAGAAAAAAGAAAAGACAATCAGCCCCCACCCTCTTAGTTTCAATTGCAAGAACTTGCGACCACCCTACCCCTTCACAGCAGAATTCACAGTGTGTGTGTGTGTGTGTGTGTGTGTGTAAATGTGGGTAGGCGTGTGTACTGTACACACTGTGAAGGTCGCACCCATGCTCGGACGCACACTGTCACCCGGCTCTTTCATTTCCAAAGGCTGAAACAAACTGTTTGTTTGCGTTCCGGAATGGAGCATAAAGAAAAGTCGTAACAGAGGGAGAAAGCGAGAGAGGGGAGGAAGGTAGACAGAGAGAGGGGGAGAGAGGAAAGGGTAGAAAGGGGGGAAAGGAAGGGAGAGAGCGAATCAAACGCTCTCTGAATTGGGCCCAAATATCCAAGGTTAATTTTGTGAGAAAGCTGCACTGGCCAGATAAGACCATTCCTGCAAATGAGTTCTGGCTGCCTGGATTACAGCTAAATTTATGCAGCTCTCCCTTATCCTTTCACAAGCTCCTCTGAAGTGGCATAATTAACTTGCGCACATAAAATGCGCACATTTTCTGCTTGGTGGTAACCATTCCTCATTTCACCTCTTTGATTTTTTTGACCCTATTAAAAAAAATACAGTTTTTTCATTTTTTTTTTATTTTCTTATTTTCTAGCATCGTAGTAAAACAGGGCTGGGAACCGTGTATTACGATGCCGTGCGGTATCATGATTCTGAGTGTGAACAGGTCCTGGTGAGGACATGGACGAGGTGAACCTCCGTCAGTAATGTGTGTCTAAAAAAGTCGCACCGTGCATTCATTTTCACACAGGCATACAAAGAAAAACTTTGTTTTTTCCATTTTACCTATTTATAGATATTTTGACATAATGGATCGGTAGAGATTACAAATTCTTTGTATTTTATCACAATATGTTTACTCCACCTAGTATAATGTAAAACTGTAAACCTGGCATCACACAAGATGTATGACATGCATTAAAAATGAATATGAAACATTTAAAGGGGTGTGCATGTGTAAAGTTAAATAATGTATAAAGTAGGTATAGTATACAATAAAGGGCATGGTGTGCAAAAGAAGTGTGGTGCGTAATGAAGTGGTCTGAGTTCTCGACAGACGAGTAGGAGACGTTTAGAAGAGATGCATGGAGGCATCTCTGCTTTTTGAAAAAAATAATAATTCTGGAGGAAGAGCTGAAAGCGTCCGAGCAGTGAGGAACCATCTTCAAAGTGAATGCGACTGCGATGCAAATATGCTAAGCTCCTCTTGAGGACACAAGGCAAGTGTTATGCTATTACGGAGATTCCTCTCCTTCGGTGCCCTTGGCACTGCTGTTTATCTGGACCTCCTGCAAACGTCCAGAGGAGGACGCCACGAGCGTCTTTTACATTAATACAACCCCCCGAACCCCTTCTCCAACGTTCTTCCCTCCTCCTCATCCTCCTCTCACACCAACACTTTGCGTTTCGGGGCATGCTGTGTGTTTAATAGCTCTGATTCTAGTGACTAGGAGACTCCTGTCTCCTGACATTCCCTCTGATGCCTTTTTTTTCCCTGCCCCCTGGCCTCATTTTGGAAATGTTCTTCTTTAGTGAAGTGATTGTCATTGTGAAACACAATGAAATGTTTCCTCTGCTTTTAACCATCACCCTTAGTGATCAGTGGGCAGCCATGACAGGCGCCTGGGGAGCAGTGAGTGGGGACGGTGCTTTGCGGTGCAACTTGGTGGATCGGGATTCGAACCGGCAACCTTCTGATTACGAGGCCACTTCCTTAACCACTAGGCCCACTGATAAAATGGCAAATAAGTCAACTGGCAATTGCACAAAAGAATCAACATCTTCTGCAGCTCCAGTGAGCAGATGGTCTGCAATTTTGTAAAAAAAAAAATATATATAATGTAACTTATGATAAGAGAAGACATCAATTCAAGGATTCCATACTTTCTTTATACATTCCTGCAGTGGGACAAATTTGGGTTATTGTAGAAGTTGTATAAAAACATGCAAAATAGGGAAATATTCAATAGCGTGTCCTATGTAAAACAGCTTATAAGGCAACTGGTAATGACATAGAGGTGTTCCCGCATAATACTGGCAAGAACATGCATTGTCAGTACCTGCACTGGCATGTGGAACCAGTCAACACAAGTGTGGGTTGAGGGACAATTCTGAAATTGACACTTGACACAGTGTTACAATGCTAATAATATAATATAAAAAAAAAACCCTCAACAGAAATACCCACAATCCTACCTTGAGTGTATATTTTTTATTTGATGAAAACCCTGGACCAGTTCAGAAGTGCCTTTATAATCTGCGTTAGTGCCATTAACGAACAAGCAATAGACCCCCCCCCCCCCAAGGTCAGATAAAAAGGATAAACTGCCACGAATCTTAATTTAATAAGCAAAAACTAATTAGGTGATTTCTGAAAAAAAGAAGCAAATTCCATTCAAAGCGAGGGTGTAGAAGATAAATTGGTTCCGCCTTATGAAGTTGCTTTTGATATTTTCCAAGAGGCGTTTGAGGAAATGGCGCTTTCTGAAAAGCACTTGCTTTGCGTCAAGACGCGTGTTTGTTAAGCAAACATCATTATCTGAGCTACCTGCTGCTGAGGATTTCCTGTCCTATCAGACGCCTCAGAGATGAACGCATGTACACATCACACGCCACACCTGGCCTCTTCCTGGTTATGAGAAGATCAAAAGAAAATATTAACTTTAAAAGAGTGTAAAAGGCGGGGGAAGAGATATCAGAACGCGAGCTCTTAAACTGATCCCTGGAGACGGCACCAGAATATTATGACAGATATTTCAGTGATTGTGTCGTGAAAGCATTTACCCCAGTATATATGGCACTTTATGCGATTCTGTAACATAAGATAATAGCATTGGTGAGCTGTGGTCACCACTTGAGGTCAAAGGTCAAGTTCGGAAAATGATCAGACCAGTGCTGACATGTGATGCTACCACAGTGGCTGCAGTTTATGATTATGACCTCCTCTTATTTACTGATTACTGAAAAACTTTAGATTGATCTTCTTTCATGAGATAGCAGGTCACATGACACTGTGAGCATAAACACCAATGTAATAATGTGCAATGATGTGTAAAGAAGGATGTAGTGAGTGAATGACTTTATGAGATATTGTTGTCTCATCATTAGTTGTTTTTTTTTAACCCTACGCAAGCCCCATAAAGGCTTTCATTAATCCATTTCAACTCGTGACCCTGTGCATTTGAATCAGGTTCATGATGCAGGACTTTCTCAGGTCGGCTAAGGTCAGTGGTCACGAATCTACCGTTCCACCAAAGACACTGGGCAAAATTGATATCCAAGGTGACCTCCACTGCTTAGACCCAGTCACTCTACAAATCAGCCGCCACCCCTCTTCCTTCTGTCCTTTCATTCATTCTTTACTCACAATTACAAAGTATTGAATGCAATTACATTAATTGAATGGTACAGGTTATATGTCACATTTTGAATTGATTACTTGTGTCCTGAATTTATTTATTTTTTTATATCGCAAATACCTCACGCACACTTTTTATATCCACTGCATTTTCTTAAATGGGTCGTTCGCATTTGCAATTGAACCAAATGCTAAATCCATTAATTTCCAATACTCACACCTCCAGTCAGTCAGGGTTTAAATTACAGTCCCTCTGCGCTCACCCCAGGTCGCTCTCGTGGGGAAAGTACAAAATGTTTCGTCAGAATTCATCTTCCAGCAACAGCTGACAGTCCCTGTGGCTTTCGTGTTCGGCCTGCATATTAGACTGTAATACAATATCCACCGTACAGTTTCTTTATCGTACATTAATACAATAAAGGAAAAAAAACTGCTGCTTATGGATTTGCATTCAATTTCATTGTGTAGATAGGCAACACGTTTCAGCATTCATGAGGATTCTGCTAGAACAGTAGGGGCTTTGTGTTTAAGACCAGTCATCGTTAATCATTGTATGTAACATGGATTTTTAATATTAAAACTCAATTGAATGACTGCCAGCCTTTAACGGCCACGAGCAAAAAAAATAAAATAAAAATAATAAATTACTTTATGCAGAGAAGAGAAAATTTGAAACAGCCACACTGTGCTCTCTGATTGGCAAACCCCCGGCAGGAGAGCCGAGCCAGTCGACGCGGCGCGAATGCAAATGAAGGTGCGCCAGCGCTCGCGAAATTAATGCCTAGCATTTAACTCCCCGCCTGATGAGATCTGGAGGAGGAATGGGCTCCGCCCGGCGTTCGCTGTCGGCCCGCCGGAAACAATGAGGCCTCGCCGAGTGGCCGAGAGTCATTCATCTCGCCCCCTTTCACCACCCCTCTGCCCCCGCCGAGCGCCATCCATCACAGGCCCATCTCCTTTGGCCATTCCTCGCTAATGTTTCAAGAGAATCGACCCTATCTGAATGTGGCAGGGCCGGATCTGTTAATCTGTGCGGTTATCTGAATGGCCGCTGGTCTCATTTACCCCGCCGTACAGGGCATCCTCTTGGTACATTTATGGGCCGATAATGTCATGCATTCGCAATCCCCCCCCCCAACGGATCACTCCTGTGCACGGGGGCCAAAAGGCTGCAGGAACCCTAGATCATCTCTGAGCGGCCATTACTTGGGGACATTGTGGCGACATTTATGCAAAAAGGAGGGGATATGGAAATAGGTATGTCCTCGTCAGCTTTTCCAATCCAGGGCCAGAGCTATGATTACTCCAGTAATCCTGCAATTTCTATGATCCGGATTACGTTGTTCCTTATCCGTATCATCTCTTTCTCATCTCCAGGGAGGCGAAAACAATTGCGGTTTTAATTTACACCAGTCGGGTCAAAAATAATGAATAGTTCTTTTGGGACAGCTTCTCCCATTACCCCTTTTTTTTCACTAAACCAGAACAGAGTATGGAGGGGGGGTTGGGTCTTGACCAGCGACATTTTCATGACTGGCATTCCCATCGCATGGGAAGTATTGCTCAACTGAAAAAACATAAAGAAAAACAATGATTTAAATGGATATTTTTGAGCCACCAGAAGTTGTCCAGTTTCTTCTTCCAAAACAATCTTCTCCATTTGTCACTGTGATGATGGTGTTGGACCTGCCACAGCATCTGTAGCAATTAACAGTGCATATGCAATATGAGAGTTACTGTAAGTGCCTGCAGTTGTTGGACCTTGTAAAACAGTTCGTGTTGCCAAATCAGAGAAGAGAAGTCACCTTTTCGGGCTGTGAAATGATTGTCTTGCCTGCCGCATCCCCTTGCCTATAGGTTGAAGAGCGTGCTCCAGAAAATCACCGTTCTGATTGCAAGGGCAAGCTGCCGTGTTTTGATTGAAGCTCGCGTGATTAAGGCACTTCATTAATTTGACTTCAATGGACAATCAACAGCCGACTGCTGACGAAGAGGTGGGGAAGAGGAGTCGAGGGGGCTTTTCCATCTGCATAACGTGACACTTTCTCGCCGCGGCCTTGAATTGCAAGTGTGGAAGTTCAGATTTTCGTTGAGTTCTTCAGGATCAGCCGTATCAATGTAACGTTAGAACATAACCTGAGAAAAAGTCAAAAAGTGATTAAAATAATCCTGCAGGTACATTACTCACATAAAATAAGATAGGTTTTTGAAAAAAGGGCAGTTGTCTTACAACTGGGATCTAGAATAAAATTACACCAAACATGGGTGATCTAGCCACTTTTCTTTTCAGATACCTGATGGCTTCAGCCACAAATCTTTTAAGAATGCACCAAAACACAAATAATTGATGAAACTGTCTGAAAAAAGTATTCAAACGCACTATGACATACTGCCGTTGACTGAAATATTTTATTCAAATAATGCTAAAAACAGTCTACCACATCAACATGATCTTTAAGTTGAATCAATTTCTGCAAAAAAAACGGAATTGGTCTACAAAAATTTTTATTATTCTTGAGAAGTCCAGGTCGTCTTATATTCGAGTCAACATGATACATAAGATCTGCTCGGGTATTTTATTTTTTTTCTTTTTAAATATTCAAATTGGCCCCGAATCAAGGAGCACTTAGCGAGGCCTAATCAGTCCTGTGTGTCTGTAACCTCCAGAAATTAGCCAGGCTAATTATCATCCGAACGCTTTAATTTGTGTATCAACAATTCCAGTGCCCCATAAATACCCCCCACCCCCCCTCCATAAAAAAAAAAAAAGTGGTTCTTTTGACCGTGGATCATTCACAAGCGCTTGTCATGGAGTGGGCTCTCTTTGGACTCCTCCATCGGCCCCCTACCCACACTCCTCCGCTGCTAGCCACCAAATGCAGCAACAGCTTGTAGGTAATTGATCAGACAAGTGAAGTGTAAAATATTCATTTTCTACTTCAACAGCCAAATAAATCCCCCCGGGGGCGGAGGCGAGGGTGGCGCCGGGTGATATTGCCTACGCACAGCCAGGTTGGGGCAGCGCTATTGTGGGGAAGCAGATAAGCAAGTTGGAGTCGGGGGGCGGGGGGGGGGGGGTGGCCGGGCAGTCATGCAGGCCACATCTCTTCCCTCCGTCCCATGCACCACTTCATCCCCCATCACGGACCACCACTGTGGCAAAGCCTTGATCCGGCGAGGGACCTGCGCGTCCTCCGGGGGACCTGAAGATTCTCTCCACACCTGGTAAGACAGACGAGGAGGCACGGTGTCTACCCGTCTCAGCTGCGCTATCGTCTCAGGCCGGGTGGTGGGTACAGGTCACGCCTCTTTTGTGCCCTCAGCAGGCCACTCGTAGCATTTTCGGGTTGGAGTGTGGTGCCCCCATTGCTGGGACGCACGCCTGCAGTCGTGTGCTCAGTGCTTCTCCACCACAAAGAGTTCAGTCTGTCGCCTTCAACTCCATTCTCCTCCGTTCCCCGCCTTCGCTTGAGGTGTGTCTCTAGTACAGCCAGGGCTAGAAGGCATCATGCAACTGGCCATTTAATAAAAGAACAACAGCCACTCTCCATTAGGCCAGAAATAGGAAAAAGGAATTTTTGGAATAAAATGGTAGCCATGGTGTTTGGCTGCAATTTTTTCCCATTTACTTCAAATGTTTTTTTTTTTTGATAAAAGTTGTGACCATCATAATATGTGAAGAGAAAAAAAATATTTCTATATTTCTAAAATGAACTTATATGACGTTCTGTTTAAGGTGGACATGAGGTGGGCTTTTTAATATAATTTCGACCATCTACACAGTACACAGTAAACACAAGACTATATTAAAGCTGACAGAATGACACATAAAAGACCAAGACATTAGTAATATTGGAATATTGCAGGGACAGTTGTGGCCCCATAATCAGAAGGTTGCCGGTTCGAATCCCGATCTGACAAGGTGCCACTGAGGTGCCAATGAGAATTTGTGTTGTGTGCACCGTGTGCTGTGCTGTGTATGACAATCACTTCACTCTTATTCGCAAATAGCTGAACTGGATGTAACTGAAGTAGCTGAATAGTACCAGTACTGTTGTACACGGTACACAGAGTTCAAACATTGTGCAACTAAAGCAATCTACAAATGCTGCAGACAAGTGTAAATTAAACCAGACGGCAACTATGACAATATATATATGGCAGGACATGGTTGTAAACTAAGGTATTTGGCATTAATATTGTCACATGCAGGGAAAGAATAGCTCGGATCAATAAAATATGTTAAGGAAGCACTACAGTGTGAGTGTGGGAGGAGCGGTTCAGACCGGTAATGTGAACCTGGTTAAAAAGTAACGGTCCGGTCCCCCCTCCGCCCCCTGCAGATCGCTCCGTATTATTACATACGTCAATTATACCGCGCTCCCACATGGCACTTCAATAAACCATTCGAATAAATCAGCGTGGCGCTCCGGTCGCACCGCCACTTCCTGTCCTGCTGAGTCTTGGTGCAGACGGGGCGGGGGGGGGGGACGAGGAAATAAACAGACTCGCAACACCTCTGCACCGTGCTTGCAATTAAGCATTCGCGAAATCAAAGCAATATGCGGAATGATTAATATTTAATAGAGCTCCATTTTCTTTTTTATTATTGCTGCTTGGTTAATTGAATAAGCTTATCTTTATTATGCAGATGCTTCATAAATATAAAATATTACATATTGCCGATAAATGTTCTCCAAAGCCTCATTGGAGCATTGAGAAATATAATTAGGTTGAGGAAAGGAATGTGCCAGCAACACTTTATCTGAAATGAACCTCCATCAATGAATTAATAAATGCTCTTCAGGGGGAATTTAAGGCCACATTTGTCCCAAAGAAGCATTTGAAACGTAGAAATTCATATATGTGTTCTGATCGAATTGACCGGGCAATCCTACTAAGCTTTGCAGAGACAGTTGATTAAACTCTGAATAATCTCTATAATCTCGTTTGTTCAATATTACAATATTTTATATGTAATCCTCTCATAGTTTGAGGCTGGATTACGTTCTCGGATTTTTCCTTTGTTTTTTTTTTTGAGATAGCAATAATCTGCAAGGTGCCAGCTCCTGCTCGGTGGGCCGGGGCGAGTCGGGACACAACCTTTCCCGATAATGAGCCCTGAGTGGAAGCGGCGGAGGCTCCGAGATGCAGGTTCTGCCGGGGCACCCGTACTTTTACCTTAATGGCTGTGACATTTAAAATGCTTTCAGATTGTTTTAATGCATTCTGTCTTGGATGACTATCAAATCAGTGCAAATGTAAAAGAAGAAAAAAAAAAAAAAGAAGCAAATCTGATTTTGTTTCACAAATTCAAATGAATTGACATTTTGCATAGCATTGGATAGCATTTTCTTTCGCTGATTTATGTATACATTTGATCATTAGCATCCGTATGGACCGTAGTTTTTATGCTAACCTTTACCTACAAATGACGCTGGCAGACAGAGGAACGATGATAGGTCGGCACCGCGCCAGAGTTCTATTTCCAGCGCAAAGTCGCACAAGAACAACATGACATTTTGATATTGCTTGTAAATAAAAAAAAGTTGTGTAGGAGGTTATTGGGCCTAAGTCTTCAGCGTGAGCACGCTGGAGTGTAAAGTAGAGGAAGATTCGCAGTCATCCTAGGGGTGGTACAAGCGATGCAGACAGGAAGCCAGAGCAACCATCAGCTGCACCTCAGCCCATCATCTCTGTTCCCAGGATGGCAGCGGTCCTGCACATAACCCCGAAGCAGAAAGAACCTTGATGATCCTAGAGACACAGGACTGGTGCTATACATTCTGCTCGGGTTCATTTTATTTCAAATTTAGTAGGTAAACTCATTTCAACATGGACAGAAAGTTATTAGGGTTGTTAAAATTAATTATTTAATCTGCTAAAATATTATAAATATTTAAGAATTCAGAATTCTTTGTGATTAATTGTGAACATTTTTCTCTGCAAAACGTACGATTAATTAGCTAATTCCGGAAACAGTGCTAAAACTACGACCAGTGGCCAAAACCTGTTTTGACTGATTGGCATGGTGCAATACCTACAATATATGATCAATAAATAAAAATATGTTATTGTCCTGATCTTGACTTTTTGGGGTGCTCTAGATCCACATTCTGGTCTGGAGTTTGATGTTTAGTGTGAGGGTTCTTAATTTCCTGATTGTGTGCGCCTAGTGTCATGTGCAAAAATGTTTTCTGATTGTGTCATGTCCATGTCTGGTCATTGTATTTAATTGTGAGCTATCTGTTTATGATCATGTGCTGTGTTGTTATTTCATCCTTCCTTCCATGCCCAGACAGATCCTTGACATATATACTTATTTATTTATAAATTTATTACTATCACATACAGGGAGTGCAGAATTATTAGGCAAATTAGTATTTTGTCCACATCATCCTCTTCATGCATGTTGTCTTACTCCAAGCTGTATAGGCTCGAAAGCCTACTACCAATTAAGCATATTAGGTGATGTGCATCTCTGTAATGAGAAGGGGTGTGGTCTAATGACATCAACACCCTATATCAGGTGTGCATAATTATTAGGCAACTTCCTTTCCTTTGGCAAAATGGGTCAAAAGAAGGACTTGACAGGCTCAGAAAAGTAAAAAATTGTGAGATATCTTGCAGAGGGATGCAGCACTCTTAAAATTGCAAAGTTTCTGAAGCGTGATCATCGAACAATCAAGCTTTTCATTCAAAATAGTCAACAGGGTCGCAGGAAGGCGCAAAATAACTGCCCATGAACTGAGAAAAGTCAAGCGTGCAGCTGCCAAGATGCCACTTGCCACCAGTTTGGCCATATTTCAGAGCTGCAACATCACTGGAGTGCCCAAAAGCACAAGGTGTGCAATACTCAGAGACATGGCCAAGGTAAGAAAAGCTGAACAAGACACACAAGCTGAAACGTCAAGACTGGGCCAAGAAATATCTCAAGACTGATTTTTCTAAGGTTTTATGGACTGATGAAATGAGAGTGAGTCTTGATGGGCCAGATGGATGGGCCCGTGGCTGGATTGGTAAAGGGCAGAGAGCTCCAGTCCGACTCAGACGCCAGCAAGGTGGAGGTGGAGTACTGGTTTGGGCTGGTATCATCAAAGATGAGCTTGTGGGGCCTTTTCGGGTTGAGGATGGAGTCAAGCTCAACTCTCAGTCCTACTGCCAGTTTCTGGAAGACACCTTCTTCAAGCAGTGGTACAGGAAGAAGTCTGCATCCTTCAAGAAAAACATGATTTTCATGCAGGACAATGCTCCATCACACGCCTCCAAGTACTCCACAGCGTGGCTGGCAAGAAAGGGTATAAAAGAAGAAAAACTAATGACATGGCCTCCTTGTTCACCTGATCTGAACCCCATTGAGAACCTGTGGTCCATCATCAAATGTGAGATTTACAAGGAGGGAAAACAGTACACCTCTCTGAACAGTGTCTGGGAGGCTGTGGTTGCTGCTGCACGCAATGTTGATGGTGAACAGATCAAAACACTGACAGAATCCATGGATGGCAGGCTTTTGAGTGTCCTTGCAAAGAAAGGTGGCTATATTGGTCGCTGATTTTTTGTTTTTGTTTTGTTTTTGAATGTCAGAAATGTACATTTTTGAATGTGGAGATGTTACATTGGTTTCACTGGTAAAAATAAATAATTGAAATAAATATATAATTGTTTTTTAAGTTGCCTAATAATTATGCACAGTAATAGTCACCTGCACACACAGATATCCCCCTAAAATAGCTAAAAATAAAAACAAACTAAAAACTACTTCCAAAAACATTCAGCTTTGATATTTTTTGGGGTTCATTGAGAACATGGTTGTTGTTCAATAATAAAATTATTCCTCAAAAATACAACTTGCCTAATAATTCTGCACTCCCTGTATGTCACATTCACCACATTGCTCTCATTTTATGCCTGTACTGACACTGTTTTTCCAGAGTATAAATGCCAGAGTATGGCCACAGCTGCACAGGAACCTATCGAAGTTTAAGTACAGTACATTTTTATATGGAAGAAGGGGAGAAATGGTAACTCTTGAAGGATTTCCTGCCATTTTTGAATCTAAACTCGTTTAGATAGAAGCCTGATAACTAAGAGAGACTGTGGGAAATGTCCTGTGGGAAACGAAGGCCATTTTGTAGCTGCACTCTCCAAAACTCTTTTCCTACAACCCTGGTGGACACAAAAATTATATCTAAACTGAGCAGAGCCCCTAGGAAAAAAAACAATTAAAAGTCAGAAGAAAAATAAAAGTTCTGCCTACTCTATTGCAAGAGGCCAGCAGTATACGCTGGGCTTCCCACATTGCCTTGACCATACAAAATCTCCTTCTCCACGGTCACTATGGCAGAGATGGGCTTAAGTGTGCCTTGCGCCCCCTGCAGGTTTGAGGAGGTGGTCCACCCACCCGCTCTAACAAGGCGGAACCCTGGCTCCTGCCCTGCGGCCGAAGCGGCTTCCACACATTGAGGCCGTAACCCCTGCAATCGGGATACGCAGCTCGCTGATTTCTGCTGCCGAGTATCAAAGACACGGGAGTCTTGAGGGGGCTGGATATGCATGACTGTTTGTTAAAAAGTCTTAGTTAGGCCAAAGCTGGAATAACAGTTGGGCTCTAGAGCCTTTGAACCTTTGAAACTTTCAGTTGTGCTTTAGGTTTTTTTTTTCATCAAAGGAGATATAAAACATACATACAATACATGCATATGTAAAAGATACATGGACATATTAACATATTAACAAAAACATTCTTCACTATGCATACTGTCGTTCCCATTATTTTTTTAAAAGTTTAATCAAAATATGGTAATTGTTTGCTCTCGTGTAGAGTTGCGCCCATATGAATTTCAAGGGGCAGTAATGGCCTAGTGGTTAAGGAAGTGGCCCCGTAAGCAGAAGGTTGGCTGAGGTGCCACTGAGCAAAGCACCGTCCCCACACACTGCTCCCTGGGTGCCTGTCATGGCTGCCCACTGCTCACCAAGGGTGATGGATACAAGCAGAGGACACATTCTGTTGTGTGCACGATGTGCTGTGCTGTGATGTGTATCAGAATGACAATCACTTTACTTTCACTTTCAGTTTGCCTTGTTAGGTCCACCTGCCTAATGGATCCACCTGAAAGATCTCCAGTTACAAATTGAGAGTGTCATTGCCGGACAGAAAGTGGCCCACCATCCAAAGGATGAAGGGCTGGAGCAAAGTAGATTTTTAAATGAAGTTGCCGTTGGTACTCATTGATACTCATATCACATAGCAGTAAACACAAAATGATCCACTTGACCTGGAATGTGTTTAATTTCCATCTCACAGCTCCCAGGTAAATATTATCTGCAGTGTAGCAGTAGCACAGGAGCTCCTCACCCAATTTCCCCGTACAGTACATCTTGCCGAACGACCCCATTTCCACACGTGCTCCGCTGTCTGTCAAACGCACCCGCGCCCCGAGAGACCCTCGCGGCCCCAACGGCGACGCGGCGTGATGTCAGAAATGAACCCGGAGTCAGATCTGCGGGTCAAAACGGCGGCGCACTTCAAAAGCCCCGGATTCTTCTTTTACTATCCCCTCTTTACCGGAGGAGGGTGGGGGGGCGGAAGGGGGAGAGGGGGGGACAGAAAGAAATGTAATTAACCTCCTCTGCAGGGAGAATTCTATTACAAGCACTTATTCTGCCATGCAAAGTGTGGCGCAGGGAGATGTCACAGGCCGTCAAGCAGAAAGCCGGGCCTGTCTGCATTTTAAACCAAACTTCCAATTCCCGCCCACCCCACCCCACCCCCCCCCACCCCTATCTTTCTTCATTCTCACTGAAGCTGGAAATTGATCGTGGCACGCGGACGTGAGGGTGGGCCTGGAGAGGGGTTAGCCCGGCTCTGCAGGGGGGGGGGGGGGGCAAGGTGGAAGAAAAGGTGAGCGGTGGTTCATGTTTCTTTTCTTTTGACAACTTTGTGATTGATCTGTGCATCCTCGGCGAGAGCTGCCGTAGGTCCGGGCTTCTCGTGAAGTTGCACCATCTGATTAGCAGAGCGCAATGCATCATGTGCATTCTACAGACAAAACGAAGAAGCGTTGACGACTTAGCGTCTCCAGGTCATTAATCACGTTTTAGTTCCCTTGTTTTGTTGGTTTCTTGTTTGAAATTGGACTGCTGTTTTATTGCCGTCGTTAAGCATTTCTAGTCTCCTAAACCCCCACGCCTTCCAATGCCTTGGTACACAATTACTGAGGAACATCACACAAAACCCCTCTTCCAGACACTCTCACAACATGATGGAGCTCGACCTTCTTCGGCCGTGTTTTAATAAGTTAAAGCACGCCCTTCTGTTCCTCTCATTGTGTTAAACAGGGATATCACCAGAGAGGGTGGGCTGCTTAGTGGAACACATTTATGATAAATAAATTATGCCTTACATTGTGAAACAAAGCAGCACAGCACACGGTGACAGGTGAAACGTGTCCTCTGCCTTTAACCATCACCCTTGGTGAGCAGTGGGCAGCCATGACAGCCATGTGTTTATGAAATGTTTATTAAAAACTATTTAAAATAAAAAAATATATATTTTTAAATCCACATGAAATAACAAAATGTAACACATGAAAATGACACAGCACTGGTTTGAGATGACACTGACAACATGTTGTCATGGATCCCGGGGAACTTTGAACTTCACCTGAATCTGCATTTCTCAGGGCCCAAGAGGCATGGTTCGAGGCATGATGGGCCCTGTGATGCCCTGAAACATGAACACGTGCACAGCACTCTGACGGCTGAGTAAAAAGGGAACAAATAAATATGTCACCGAATAACCCCCCCCGATTTGCCAAGATTTTTATCGTTCATTATGCGGCAGGATGCGGAGTCATCCTCCTTCTTTTCCTTTTTTTCCCTTTGCTGCAAAAGAAGGATGGCAGATGCAGAAACTCAGAGGATCTTTCTGAAGGAGCCTCGCAGCAAGAGAGAAATGGCAGGGGTTAAAAAAGTCCATTTCGCCGTTAGAAATAACACAAGTGTTAGCTGGGAAATTACAGAGGGGGCGTAAATATCCCCCGGAATAAATTACAGGCCACGCGCTTCCTCCGGCATCGCTCCCGCCCCCCCCCAGGGCTCTGACTGACAGCTCCACTGGTGCAAGTGCGGCGTCTCGCCCCATTCGGGACACGCTCTGGCAGCAGGTGTATGGAAAGAGGCAGGAGGAAGGGGGGGAGCTTTGTGCCTGGATCTGGCAACGGCCAGGACAGATGTCCCATTCACGCGCCTGTTTCTTAAGGCATGTCGAGTGATGTTTGTGTTTTTGTTCGCAGAGACAATTCTTAAACATGAGCGACCCAGTCGGGCCCCAAAGTGTCTCCCCCTGGTGGCTGGGCCACAATCCCACAAGTCTCCTCTTCACCAACAGGGGAAGGAATGGGCTCCTATAACCACATCCCACACTAACTGACTAAAGAAAGTGAATATAGAAACAGGCATCATATTCATCACAGGATCAATTTGTTTTTTCTTTATGGCCACATGCTCTTATTTATTGCCGCTACGAAAATTAGTTACATTTCGCATATGCCTGAGTCTGTTTTTTTTATTTTTTTTTTAAATAAATGATGAACAGAACTGGCATGGCTGGGTAGCATCTGCATGCCTCGCCGGCTCTCATTGCTCCGGTTATGAGAGTGAATGTGAATATAAACCACATTAGACTGCTCCCCAAACAGGAAATATAGTAGGTGTCAGGCCGCATTCCGCCCGAGCCCCCAGTGATTGGTTCCTACATTTCATTATGCAAAAAGTGGCTCTTAACGGCAGACACGCGTCGCTTTAGGGAGCGGACGGCCCTGGCGAGGCATCATGGGACCAGCTGAGCGTGTCGAGCGAAAAACACAAAGTGCCCCCTGCCAGCTGCTCGGCGTGGCTCGTGTTTGGAAAGGCTTTTGACAGGGCATTCCTGTATGACACGCGGCGGAACAACAAACACAGAAAGGAGCCTCGGTCCCGGGCGCACTAGAGTGGCAAAAACACGACTTTACTGTACAAGCTATGGATTATGACATGGTGACACGTCCAAGCCATCAAATGATAACTGTGAAGAGCTGACGCTGCATTTACAGGCAGAGACGGAGTCTGAAACACAGGTTGAAAAGTCAGAAGAACCACTTCAAAAGAAGCTAGTTTTTTTACGGATATTCAAAACCAGGAATTAAGAGAATCTGGAACAATTGCACTTTTGGTTGTAGCTGTAATTATGGGTCATGACACTTGGGTCCGGTTATGGTACACGGCATTGTGGAAAAATATACATTCAACTTCTGGATCTAGGTGTGGTCCTTTAACATTTATCCACCTAGAAATAGACGGGGATAGACAGTTGTGCTGGCCTATTATCAGCGTCCAGTGACAACTTTTCATTTTTCACCCAGCTGATGCAAAATCCTCCATGTCCATGAAGATTCTCAGTCATCAGATTGACAAAGTTCTGTCGATGCAGAATGAAATGTCTCTACATTAAAGAAAGAAAGTCCAGTTGTCATGAAATGGGGCAACTCAGTGTTCAAAGTTATACACTGTTGATAGGTATGAGGTGCAATGCATGTGAACAAAGGTCTTAATTATATTATATAGGGGGTGGATCAAGGCTCACTTCATGGCTATGACGTTGGCTGTGACAATCAGTCAACAGGTTCCATCATTAAATAGTCCAAACGTTAAATATCATAGCTTGATGTTATCATGGTGCTTTTTCTGACCTGTTAACGTCTCATGTGTTATAGTAACGTCTCATAGCACCAAAGCCAGGACTATAAATATGTGATTCAATGAATGCAAAAGTTATGATTGGCCGGCCTTCTAGCCTCACTTTTTTTTGGTTACCCGTTTTGAAGAAGTATAACCTGATAAATGCTGTAAATGTAAAATGTAAATGTAAATAAGTATTTGGGGCAGTAGTGGACTGGTGGTTAAGGAAGCAGCCCCGTAATCAGAAGGTTGCCTTTTCGAATCCTGATGATGCCAGTTCGAATAACAAAAAAATCCCACCTGTCATGGCTGCCCACTGCTCACTAAGGGTGATGGTTAAAAGCAGAGAAGCAATTCAGGTCCTAACTTTCTAATGGTGTGATGCCATGACATTATGATCAAATATAATCGTCATTATTATTTATTTCACCATTTTGGTATGGAATGGTTGAGGATCAAACTGGGTAGCTTTTTGTCACGTCCCCATGTCTGCTTCTTCAGCCATCAAACCCTGACTGATGTGCCGCTGCTCATTGCTCCGCCCACCCCAGTGGGCAGGAATACTGGATCCCATCCCCCCAACCCCCCCCAGTCCACCGCCATTGTCAGCCTGCGTTTTTATGTGCAGGAAGGAACAGGGAATTGCAAATTCTTCCATTCGCTGATCCCACTGCCGCACCCCCCAATTCTCTCTCGCCACCACTGACATTTTCTGTCTTTGGATTTGGAAGGTCATAATTTGAAAGAAATCCGTCAATATGCTAAACACATTCCTCCATATCTTGTCCTGAGCGATGCCCGCGTGTGATTTTATTTTCTGTGTGTTGTTTTTTTTCTCTTCCCAGACGGTGCAATCAAGTTGGGGTTAGAAATGGAATTAAAGGAATGGGAGCGAAAAGACTGCAAAGTTCAAATCAGACGATGACAAAAGCATCAACAAAGCACTCGACCAAAACAAAAAAAAAAGTGAATTAGAACTGAAAGAGGCTTTAGTTACAGGGCTGGAGGTCATGACCGCGGTCTCACAGTGAAGCTCAGGTTTGCAAAACTGTACACTGCCGCTGTAGATCAAAAACTGGAACAGGAATGGAAACCGGGATAAATTGGAACCATATACTGGTATCGTATTTTTGTGGTGATTTTGGACTGAATGGTGATTTGGTCAAGATCAGCTTATTGTACTCGGCCTTCCCCAGAGGAAACAGGAAACACTTCCTATATCTGTCGGTGTTCCCCCTTTTTGATGTAATTGCACAGCAGGAACTAAGACTAAGGGAAGAATTTTGCAACTATTACACTTATACACTTCCTTACACATGTACTCACAGACATACTCATGTTTATTAACGTTTCGAATGGTGGCTAATTTATGCATCTGCGTTCCTTGGTGGCTTCTTGTTCCTACAGCTACTAGGTCCAAAAGCAGTTAAATGGTCAAAAATATATTTTTTGGGACAAACTTCTTTAGTGCTTTATGCTCTGACAATGGACAGGTTCTAACAGGTTCTGCAAGGTCTATTATACAGTATAGTATAGTGTACCAAAAGTATGCCAAAAATAGTTGAAAACGTTGAAAACCGAAAAAATTCACATTCAACAGTAAATATCCCTGTAAGCTTTTGTGAGAAGATGTGTGGACTGGATCTTCTGTTGCTGGCTAGAGGACAGACAGACAGAGAGAGAGAGGTTCGGATGCCCAGTGCCCCTCTGGTGCCCCCCTGATGCTGGCACTGCAGTGCACAGGCCTGATAACGGTTGTGCAGCGTCAAAGCTTCTGATAAACCGGAGCGGGAAGCCCTCCCTAGCCGGACCGACCCTCTTTCTGGGGCTGTAATCCGGGTTGTGTTCGGTGATAATCGCAGCAGCACCAGTGCCACCCCTTTCTCTGCACCCCGCCCTTAAAATATATATATATATATATCCAAATAAATCCCCGCCCCCCTATAAAAAAATTACCCCAACAAAGGGCGATAAAAGTATTTATTTTTCTCTCTCATCTGCAAAATGCTGAATTGCTTCATTGTAAGAGCGCCCAAGTGACATATACAGCAGACTCCAGCTGCCGCTATCCACCATGCCTCTCGGTGCGGCTCGGCCACAGAGACGCCCAGCGTGAAGCTATTCAGTGCAAAAAAAGGGCAGCAGGGGAGCTTATGGAGGTAGAATTAGCTTGATCGCTGCGTAGTACCGATTAACGGAGGATTAGCCCCCAAAAACAAACACACAAACACAAATGGTCACAAGCAGCGAACGGTGTCCCCTATACCAGACTCGTGGATGTGAGCTAATACCAGTGGGCCATGGAGGCTCCATTCAGGACCGCACCACTTGCGTTATTAATTATCCTCGTGAAATGAGGGGGATGGTGCTGAAGCACCTGACTGTGAATGAACTGTTTGGGGTTCTTTTCTCATTTAAACTGTAAATGATGAGGTTAGTTGAAAACGTAATTGCAACGTGAGTTGAATGTTATAAACAAGGCCCTCAGCTTTTGAGGAATAATAATTATTATTCTAAACTTATTATATACATTAACAATATTTTTATTGATTCTGAGGAATTCTCACATTCAAATTGGAACGCCTTAGTGCTGGACAGTTATACGATCGTGCAAAAATTTAGATCAATCTCGGTGATCAGCCTTGGGCATTTTTCGAGATCAATTAAATTGCAGAAATTTGTATATTTCGATTGTGTCATTACAATACTCTTAAACAGAGACACGCGGCTGCCAGATATCCCCAGTTTCCAGGAATATCCATGAATCTCCTATATATTGATAGCGGCTCACGAATGCCTGCAAATTGCATACAATATCCCCAAAAAATAGATTAAGCAAACAAGAGCATGCATGCGAGACATTATTCGTTTGCATCATGCACTCATGAGAGAGAGAAGAGAATCCCTCCCCCTTTTCAAAAGCCCTGTCCTTCATATTGGTTTGTCTTAGAAGTACAAATAATGATTTTTTTGAAGAACTAATCTGCGGCTGGATCCTTTGACAACCGGGATAATTTTTTTGCCATATCGTCCAGCCCTGGGGTGGCTACAGTGTGCACTTTCTAATTCATACAGTTATCCCTTGGTTTCATCTAGCCTGGATTAATAGTGATATATAATATCTACAGGCCTTGATCACCTGACAGCTGGTGCCTCCTTACATGCCACTGAATACCAAAAATACTTTATAACTAATACAAAATTCAGACTACAAAACATCGGGTCACTGAACGGTTTAACAACAGTCTGGATTATGACTGGGTCATTAAAGGTGCAAACGACTTGGTGATGGTGGGTGATACACAAGACAAGCAATGGTCAAGCAGGTACTGTATTTAGCATGCCAGATGTCGCGTTTCATTCGGTAAAGATGCTTGCCATCTTCGGCCATGTTCACGATTGCTGTTTTACGGCCATTTTACCTCCAATCACCTACTATGTTCGGCCATCCCAGATGATCTCTAAATGTATCTTTGAAATGCATTTTAAAGTCCTGCAATCTGAACCATATTGGATATTTATTAATAACTGAAACACTCCAGGGATTACAATAAAAAAAAAAAAGTTACATTCCAGGCACTACCATTGTGTCCTAAGTCAATTTCAGACACTTCACCCATCCATCTGTCCATCAGTGACCTTGTGCTCGTGTTCCATGAACATCACCAGTGGGACTTTCCTCCAGCCCGTTCCTGCAGTGCAAATGGCAATTCAATTGGAAACATTTGGAAACCCACTTATTCCAGGTAGGATGAACGGATGGATTTATCCCGGCGCACTTTTTCTTCACAGTGTCTGCAACCTTCACTCGCTCCGGCACGAATACCGTGGTTGGAGGACCGCCCTGAAGTGGGCTCTCTACAGACCACCCACTGTTGTTATTATCCTGCTCGGCCCGTTGGCTTATTTACAGGACCAAGAGTCCCCTGCCCGTCCCGTCTTTCTCATGCCATCCTCAACAGCATCCATATCTGTACCCCTTTGATTAAAATGTATTCAAATATTGCCTTTTAATAATTTTCCCTCCCTCTTTTTTTCTGCGCACCGTTGCACATGAGATTAAGCACAAGGTGAATTTTCCCACAAATCCCAGAGTGGGGGACCAAGATAAACACACTCCACTGGATTTGCCACTGCAATTACCTTTAAGGGCTTTATAAATTAAAAAAGAAGACGAAGAAGAAGAAGGAAAAAAAAAAAAACTTTTCTGCGTTTATGGTCTGGCACAGAAAATTCTCATTATGTTTCTCAAGGGCTTGAATAGCCTTGCGTAATCATAAAATAAGATGAAATGTGCGTTTAAGCAGTTTGTTACATTTATTTCCGGGGAAAAAAAAAAAAAACACAAAGTTGGGAATCTGGCACGCAGTGGACATCCAAATATTATAATTTTCCACTCGTAAATCCCTTTTTTTATTATTCTGCCCCTAAAATCCATTCGCATTTTACACGTAATCCACAATCCACGTGCAGTCCCTTGTCGTAGCTGCCGTTCATTATGTAAGATAGCGAGGCCTGCAAACAAAAAGATTCCAGTTGTTCCAGAACCATGATCAAAATCGAGAAGTTGCCAAAATACTCAGTTCTCGAGGAGAATTGAAACATTGCATTTGCCACAAAAAAACGATACGGACCAGTTTGTTTTATACCAAGACAGTTGCACCCTTCTGTAACGTATGATAATACTTTATCAGTCTTTTGAGTCAATTCCGAATTCTATTCTTGAAACATTTCATTTGGCAAAAAAAAAAAAATGATGCAGAGCAATTTTTTTCATACCAAGACAGCAGCACCTCTTTCCTTCTGTAATATATGATAATAACGTATCAGTCTTTTCCGGCTCCATGCGGGCCTCGCAGGTCAACAATAAAACGATGCGGCCCGCAGATTGACTTATCCGCCGGAATCCAATTTTCATGTTCACTGGCTGCAGCGCGCATTTGCAGCTCAGGATGAGTTATACCTGCTCCATCGGCCGCTGATAAACAGACGGAATATCACACCTGGCCCCGCGAATAAAACACACGCGCAAAACGCGGATTCTTTCAGGCACCTTGCGGCTGGATCCAGCTCCGCGCAACGGAAGCCATCCGTTGTGGTGCATTGGTTGCAATTGTGCAATTCTGAGATTAAGCAGGAGGATAAAATTGTGATGAAATCGTTAAAAAAAAAAATAATTTTGTTCAAAACTTACACCAAAATGACAAAAAAATATGTAAATGTGTAACATTTCGAGGGCAATAATTCCAAGGAGGTGTCTGTTGTAATAAGTGATATGTAGATATGTCAGAGTGGAACCGTGACTCTTTGATGTCAGGCCTGTTCAGGTGGTTACAACATCTGGTTAGGATACCCCTGGGCATGATACCTAGGAGACGTCCTGAGCACGTCCAACTGAGAGCAGACCCTGAGGGACGTTATGTCCTCCAGCTGGACCGATAATGATTCTGGATCCCGCAGGAGTTGGAGGAAGTTGCCAGGAAAATGGCCGGAACACTCTTTCTGAACCTAGGCCGTTGCTAAGATGGATGGATGATGTCGTCCTCAAAGACACTTTCCAACTGATGGACCTGGCAACAGAAGTGGAGGTATGGACAAATGCCTACCTTAGTCCCTACCAAGGGCTTGAATAATAGCCGGGAACAGATCCTATGTGGCCCATGGTCTTGTAGCACAGTTTTCCCGACTAATATGGGTCTGTCTCCATCCTTACGTCTATCCAACCATCCATTTTGGGTGGATGGATGACTGGAAGACATTTTTAAAAACAACAAATTTTACAATTAAATTAGAAAAATATATATTTCTTTATTTTACTGTTTGTATAGCCCCAGAAAAATATATATTTCTTTATTTTACTGTTTGTATAGCTTCAGTTTGAGGCCTATTTGTTTAATTTATACCAGAACCAAAATGTGGACATAAAGAAGAATTAAAGATTTTTATTTTGCACATTTTTGGACACCCCTGACCAAAGACGTTCCGAGCGTCCCTCCGCCCCCTTCCACGTTCTGCAGGATTCGGCAGCATCGTTAGCGGAAAAGTCATTAGGGAAGGCGCCGAGGAGAGCTGGCAGAGGGTTCAGCGCAAACAGCAGGCGAGCCCTCGGATACCTGGGAGACGCAGTTTATAAAGTCCTGATTGATGAGGTGATTTCCAAACAGGTGATGAGTAATTTGCCATTTAATTGGAAGAGATCAGCGGCGGTGCTCTTCCTCTTCGGCGTCCCGGGCGTCAACTTTTAATGCTCCTTCCTGTAGAGGATTATTTATTGGTGCTGCGCAGTTGTTTGAATGTGAAAATATCCACTGTTGTGTATGCACTGAAATCGTGAAAATTAGACAACGACAGATCATCTCAAAACGTTCCCCACCTTTCATGTGACCTACAGTATAACCTGTGAAATTCACGTGAAAAAGGCATCGAAATACAAACAGTAACCCGGTTGCATAAGTGCATAACTCAGCATTCAGTCTTCATCTTCAGATTTTAATATTTCCCGAACCATGAATAAAGCCCCAGTTCCAGCTGGAGACAAGGACACAACCGGACTTTTGTACAGGGGTGTGGACTCCTTTCATGCCCATCGTGTATGTTTATGATTGCGTTGGTTTTGACATGTACATTTACATTTACAGCATTTACCAGACGCCCTTATCCAGAGCGACTTACAACCAGTAGTTACAGGGACAGTCCCCCCCTGGAGACACTTAGAGACAAGTGTCTTGCTCAGGGACACGATGGTAGTAAGTGGGGGTTAAAGGCGAGTGTGTTACCCACCCATGTACAGAGGAGAGACACTCAGCGTGTTGGGAGGAGGATGGAGCTGCTGGCTGGAAGAAAAGAGGAAGGTCCAGTAGAAGGTTTCTAGATGCAGTGAGAGGACAGAAAGATACAGAGGACAGGCTGAAATGGAGACGGCTGATACGCTGTGGCGAGCCCTCTGGGGAACGCTGGCGTAAGTGGCCTCTATGTTCGCAAACAAAAGAAAAGTTCTGAAAAGAAAACCCGCTAGAGAATTCGCAATCTGTGATTAAAAAGATACCCGCAAAATATGTTTTTTCAGATTAGTTCTCCAAAATCTTTTAAGCACCGTGTCGGCCGTCCAGCCGAATGCGGCCACAATGCGGCTTCGACCTCTCCTTGCAGAGATAATAACATTCCGAGCCCGGGCTTAGGTCAAAAGCAACACGACAGGGCTAAGCTGCCTAAAAACACCCTGCACACAGAAACACGCCTCTGATCCACCGTCTCCATCGGACTTCAGAGGGGAACGTAATTACGCGCGAGATCAGATTACCCTGCAAAGAAGCAACAAAGCGGGTAAATCCTCGAAAACAAAACCAAAAAAAAAAAAGACACAAATGAAAATATCTGAGATGAAATATGGCGCGAAAGGCGATTATGTTGGCGAGGACAGAAACGATTGTGGGGATCAGTGGGTACCAGTGGGTACCAGTCACCGGTCTACGGTGGAGATGAACATGCAGTGACGGGCGGCAGCACATGCATCATATTGGATGAAAAACCGACGCTTGGTTCCTCTGTATTGTGTAAAAAATACAGAAAAGTACATCTGGTTGTAGCCTAGAGGGTAACAAACATGACCTCACTTTTTAGCGAAATGCCTGCGCCAGGGTGACTGCCCCTGTAAACTTATCATAAGTCCCCCTGGATAAAGTGAACCTCATGTAATGTCATTGCTTGACAAGACAGCAGCTTTTAAACATACGGTGTATTTGTCACCTGATAGATTCTATTTGTAACTAGAATGACTCATGGTTGTATTCTGAATACACAAAAGTGACCCCTCATTTGACCCCCGACCACCATTTTGTAATGTTGGTATTGAGTGAACATTAAACTTTGGCCACCAACACCTTTACTTTACTTTACTTTTACTTGGCAGACGCTTTTATCCAAAGCGACTTACAAAGAGAAGACACCAGCAATTCTCATTCGGTTTCCATAGATTGTGAGTTATAAAAACTAAGAGCCCTGATAAGGCCTAACTTGTCAAGAATAGAACATGCTCGGGAATTGTTAAGTGCTAGACGAATGTTTTTATTTTTTAGTTTTTCAGAAAGTAAAAAAAATTGAACCAACTGGATCTTCGGAGTCTCGCGTGATGGAACATTTGTGTTCATATTTACATCCAACCACCAAGCAACTGCAACGTTTTGCACGTTTGGAAGCCATGATGGTCAGTGGAGATAATGTTTAAGCGGAGTGGTGGGAAGTTCTCTGGGCAGAAAAAAACATGAGAAACGGGAGTTAACAAATTCCAGATTGCAAAAAAGCCTCTTCATACATTGCATTCAAAATAATGGGATGTATTTGAGGTCGCAGTGACCTTGACCACCTGTAAATCAAAAAAAATATTAAAATATTTACCAAAATTTGAAAACATATCATCAAAGTGATATCTACACTTTGACTAAAGAAAAAAAAAAAAAAAAAACACTTGATGCAAAAATCAAAACTAAATAATGAAAGATCGTGTGCCGCCACATTTAATTTGATAATGATTTTTTTAATAGATTTGCTCAGGATAAAGGGCACGGCCTACAGGCACCGTGGGGAAAATTGCATGGGATTGTACGAAGCGGCAAAGTTTGGGTGTCCCACCGTAGCGACACCTCTGTAGGGCGCCGGCGAGAGCGAGATCAAACGCTCAACCAACCAGTTTTATTTTCATTAGACATTAGATCAATTTCGGTGTGAGAAGCTGCGGGGAAGCGGGGGGGTCTGTCGGTGGTGGGGGGGTGGACAATCGTCTCTGTCCGTGTCCCCCCGCTCGCCGTGGTGTCAGCGGGCTGATATTCGAGGGGGAAGCGGACGCTTTTTGAAATTAGATTGGTATTGGTCCCCGTGTCTCTGCCGGAGAAAGGGGGTGGGGGGGGGGGGGGGGGGGTGTTGACTCGCAATCTGTTGATGTGTATTGCCACTCAAACCGAAAAAAAGACCATCCATCACGCTTAATAAACCAGCTGCTTTTTAAAGATGGAGCGCTTCTCCCACCAGAGTTTTGGTGATATGACCCCCCCACCCCCCACCCCCTTTCTTTCCCCTCCGCCGCGATGATCAAAGCAGCCATTCCGTGCGGCGCGTGTTGTAGTAATTAATTAAACGATGCTGTGATAGGGCGATGCCATCTGATCTGCTCCCGGCGCTCGAGGAGACGGGAATGCGGCCGGGAAGGAGAGGGAGGGTGAGAGAAGGAGAGAGAAGGGGACGGGAGGGACGAGATCTGATGCGATTTGTACTGAAGGACAAAGCCGAGCCGGCCTGTCAGAATGTCACAGCGGTTTGAACTCCAAAGGGCTCAATCTTAAGACTCAGTAAGCTGGAACTGGCCGTAATGCGTTGCCATTACAGTGGAAAAGCAGGTCAAAAAGCGGCAGAGACGGGGTTCACGGCGAGTCAAGGCCCCCCCTCCACAATCTCACCTCGCCGTCCCGATGGAAAAATGAAGTCCTTTCTCTGACCTCCCCGGTGCTCGCATGCCCGCATTGCTCCAGCGAGGCGTAAAAGTCTGCGGGCAGAGTAAGGTCACAGTCTCACCTTCTCCCCCCAACGTGCCACCAGCCCAACCATTACAGATATATTCATGTGTCAGCAAGACATAAAATAGTGATAAGTCCCCCCCAGAAAAGGTCAGATATTGGGGGGGGAAGGGTGGGAAGAAAGAGCGACCTGGTCCGAGTTTGCCGGAGAGTCGGCAGGGGCGGTGCCTCCTGCCTCAGCACAATGGCTGATGGGAAGAGCGCTCGGGCGGGAACGTTAAGAGTCTGTAACGATTTTTCCCCGCCTCAGGCAGGCAGGTGATGGGCACGCGATCGGCCAAGACCCGCAGGACGCCCGTCCTGCCAGGGATAATTAATGAGTTTCTGTCAGACGAGCTTCTCCAAGAAAACCCTTGGCGGGGTCGCACTGTCACGTCCCATCCCGGCATCGAGGTACCGCGGGACCTCGTCCGATGCACCACGGCCGCAACGGGTCCTGAGCGCTACTTAGCATCCGAGGTGCGCTGCTCACTTGTCCATTTCGGCTCGGCGTCACTCCGGGGCCGTGTCGAGGCGAAGACACGCGGGTCGATGGATGACCTCTGTTCTCGCTGAGTCGGAATTCTACAGCGAACTGCGTCCGGCGCGTTGATTCGTTACGACTTCGAGGGGTCTCATTTCAACACAAGGGCGGCCAAAACAGAATTAGAACACCAAGGGCCGACGTGGGCCGGTGTTCGGAACTAAAACAGCTGTCCTTTAAGGCATTTTGCACATGCTTCACAACCTAATGTTGTATTTATTACATTTTAATGTGTCTGCAAATTCAGTCGAAAGGCGAATCAGCCTTTTCATGCCTTCCCTGGACACAAGAGGACGGCCATTTTTGCTCATATTGCAAGTGTTCACAAAACAATGAAATCAATTCTGTCAAAGATCTCCATGCAGGAGCTGCAATAGCTTGACAAACAAAGATCACAGGGGCTAAAAATTTCACAGGGCAGGACTGCAGAATCCAATTGTTGTGACCAGGGTCCCCATTTGCCTTGGTGGTACGGTGGTTCTCATGAACCAACTCACAAAGAATGTCATCATCAACTGAATATGGAAGACCAGTCGCCATTTCTGCGTTTTGGCCGATTTTATTGATGTCGCGGCTTCCCTGACGAGGTCCCAATTCTCCTGAACCTAAAAAATGGACCATAATCCTACTACATTATGAGGTAAATTTGGGACGAGGTGGCCCTGTCTCTCTCTGAGCCATGGGGAGGGCTTGACAGACAGCTGATATGCAAATGCGGACATAAAAGCCACTTCCTGTCAGTCGTGGCCATGGCAGGTGACCTCATGTCTGTGTGGGGGTGCCGCTGACGGTGGTGGAGGGGCGGGGGCTTATTCCCGAATGGAGGTGAGTGGCAAGAGGGGCCGCCAGGGGTCTGTTTCCGGGGCCCCGGGGTTCACCGGCCCCGCGTCCTGGGCTGTATAATTATACGCCTTCTGAAGACCCCGCGTGTCAATCTTCATAAAAGGGAAACACGGAGTGGAGGGCGGCCGCGGGGGCTTCGCCGCAATGCTAACTTCACTCACCGGGGAGTTGAGAGAATCCGCGGTGTTCCATATCAACTCCCGCTGAGCCGGGGGAATGGAAGAAAGTGATGCTCCTTCACTCTCCACATGCATTACACGCGCACACACACACACACACACACACACACACACACACACAGAATCACAAACACACATCAGACGGCATTCTAACCCCATCTGAAGAGTCTAGAAAGCACACACCAGATGAAAGGTATTGTATTACTCCATCTAGAGTGTGGAGCATTTGTACAAAGCTGGAGGCAAAATAATTTATGCACTATGGGCAAGACCTTTCCATCTATCCATCCATCCATCCATCCATCCATCCATCCATCCATCCATCCATCCTATCAATCCCTTTTCCTAGAAAACAATTCCATCTGCCTGTTTTTGTTCAGACTTTTCAATTTTTGCTTGAAGCATTTTTGTCCTGTAGAGCTCTGTTTTATTACCTCCATCCTTATGAGGCAGGAACAGTAAACAGTTCATGATTTAAAAATGTCCACAGGGAAGTTGTGATTCGGAAGCAAACTAACCTTGCACTCCGTTTGTACATAACTATATCCCATTCTGTCACTTTAAATACACAAATAATATTATTTTGGACAAAGCCCTGGCGTACCTGTGCGTTTGGAGTTGTATTGTGTACAGGGCTGTGTCCAAGCGAGAGTCCCGCGGCTGTGAGGACGCTCTTAGACGAGCAGCACTCCTGCTGCTCCAGTGATTAGCTCCTCCATCTGGCATTGCTGCATCTGGACCTGACCGAGGAGGCAGTCGGCCCCGAGCAGCCTGCTAGACGGCCGCTCGAGCTGGAGGTCTTCCCTGCGGTTGGCAGAAGGGTCCAGCATGTTTACTGACTCAGCCCTGACTGCGCAGCAGAGGCTAGACACATAAAAAAAGAAAGTCCCTGATTACATTTTTGACTTCTTTCAACATGCGCGGCGTGCAACTCTTATGCAAACTGCTCATCACGCCATGTGGCACAGAGGACATTCTTGTAGACGGTATCAGTTTACTCCATGGAAACACTTTCAGTAGGCTCAGGCCCAAAACAATGTACTTTAAAGTCTGACTGGACAAATATTAAAGAAAAAATGCTTAGAAAACAATCCAATTGTGCCAGTTGACCTGGACAAGGACCATTGAGATTAAACCAATTTTAGAACACTGACTAAATAAGCAAAAATTTTATAATTTACTGTAGAATGCCCAATACATCGTATTACAACTTCTTGATTTTCTGAACAATGTTCTCCATTGTTTTCAGAGTATTGTCAGATTTTCACACTTGTCTCTGTAACAGTTTTATATATTAGATTAAGCTATAGTCTTATCAATTAATTTAGTTACATTTATTTTATGAATGCATAGCCCCCTTTTTTTTTTTAAATATTAATCTATGAAGATTTCAATGCTATGCTGTGGTGTGCATGTTACCCCAGCAAACACTCCGGACTGAGGCGCGCCAGGGCATTTAAATGCAGGTTGGGTGCGAATGACATTTACCCCACAAATGCTTTGATGTGACTGATGTAAACATCGACTGCAGCCCTCGGGGCTCGGAGAGGTTTACGCGGTGAACGCGGTTCCCCTCAACGGCTGTAGACACCGGGCCCGCATCCTGACTGGCTTCCATCTCAGACGGCACTGCAGGCTATATGGATTATTCCCTCCAGCGTGCTGACGAGCCGTTGACAGCTCCGCTAAACGGCTCCGCCGGGACACAGATCTGAGCAGATTTACCTCCACGCTCAGGTTTCTTCATAAACATCACCGAGTAGTAGGTCATGTTCTAAATATGTATACTATTTCCTTATTGATTCTGTTTTTAGCAGATCAGTAAAACTGGAAAATAAGTATAAACCAATAATAAATAAAATGTTGACTTGTGGCTGTAGTGACAGCTGCAGACTGTAAAATATCTATAACATTTTGCCATGGTTACTATTATTTATTGGAAATGTTCAATTTCCACATTATTATTTATTAAATAATGATGTTTTAAAAAGGGTGGAGCATGTAGGAGTGATTGATAATTCCTCATTTTTTATGATTTAACCACCCCCCATCAATAAATCACACATCAAATATCCATCTCCTCACTTTCTCCTCCACTTCCTTCCATTCTAATACCCCTTATACCCAATGGGTGATCTCTGGTGTATACATCACGGGACCGTGCCCCTTTACCATCACCGCTAGCACACTGTCAGAACTTCAATTCAAGACGGCTATAATAGTGAATGTGCCTAGTGAACATACCCCATGCTCTTTTTAAGCATCTGGAAAATATGGCCCTGTAACAATGACATTCTGCAACAGAGATAGAATCCTGATGTCTATGTAACTGAAGGTTGTATAATGCAACCATAGAATGATCACGTTTTCCCATATTTGTGAGGACGTTTTTGTTCTGCTCCTTCGACACTGTTCTGCTCTCCAGATGCTCCCCATTTCACTATATAACCTTGGGCCGTCCCTCCACAATGCTGAGGGATTTGATCGCCCTTCAACAAAGCAGCGAGACCATCTGCAAATGCCATCCCTCTATAAGTAGAACTTTCCATTCAGGCATGGGGTTGCAATGTGCGTTTATTAAAATGTAAATTAATCAGGTTTTGATTGTTTTAATCTTTTGTGCTGCCGTGCCCCACCGAAAGGAGCTTTGGCGGATTTTTTGCTCAACAATGCTAAAACCCCCCACCCCATAATATCCAAACCAACGTTCCGCTATAAGACATGTTCGCAATAATTAGAACACGGGGGCTACCTTATCAGTCCTGTAGATGAGCCTGAGCCCATTCACTGGAAATATTAGTGCACCAACAAGCCTTTTAGGCCAAACCCATCTATTCTGCGCGCAGGGATAAAGCAGGATAATCTCTAATGCTGCCGTCCCCCGAATCGTACGATTACGGAAAAAGCGCATACACAATGCCCTCTTTCCGCCTGACACCGAGGGAAGTTATTTTCCTTTCTTGTCGCTTCAAAAGAAATACCTCGACCAGACAGTAATAGTTAGGCAGAATGAAATGGGAAAAGAGAGATAGAGGGGGAACGAGAACGAGCGAACGGGTCCCCCACCCCCCCAAGATTGACTTTTTCGCCGTCACTTCTCCCTGGAGAGGCCCTAATCCACTCAGATGGCTCGATACGCTTCCTTCACACGGCACCTGGAGCCTGGTGGATTGAAAGCGACGCCACAGACTCTCTTGGCTTCATTGCGAAGGGGGGCAGTGGCTCTTAACAGAGGGACATGGCGGGGACGGGGTTCGCGCAGCGGATTCAACGCGACAGCTTGTCTTGTTGAGTCGACAGGGAGCGCTTTTCCACCAACGTACTACTGTCTGCACACATACGTAACAAGAAATAAAGCAGCATGGAAACAGATTTAAAGGAAAAGTGCCTCATTGCGTTTGGCTCAATTTGAAGGATGGACCCAAAGGGTTGGTCTTCACTGAACATACCCAAGCACACCCTTTAGATGTCTACCACTGTACATTATCAACAATTTCCCTGACATTAGGCATGTTCTGAAAATATCTGTGAATCATGTGGATATCCTGTTTTTTGTCTTTACTTCACTTTACTTTACCAGCAATTCTTGTTCAGTTTCTATAGATTTTCAGTTCACAAAACTAAGAGCCCTGATAAGGCCTAACTTGTCAGAAAAAGAACATGCTCTGAAATTGTTAAGTTCTAGACTAAATTGTTAGTATTATTTTTTTATTTTGTGCAGTGTGTGTGCATGTGCGTGTGTAAGTGTTAGATTCGTCTGAAATACTTTTTGAACAAGTGGGTTTTCAACTGCTTCTTAAAGGTGGTGGTAGTCTCGGCGAGTCGAATGGAGCAGGGCAAGTTGTTCCACCAGCCAGGGACAACTAAGGAGAATAGAGTCGATTGGGATCGGAGACCCCGTGAAGAGGGAATTTTCAGTCTCATTTAATTTGCAGGTCTGAGAGGGCGTGCAGGAGTGTAGCTAGCTAGTATATTAATATAAGAGTGTGCACTTCCATTTACAGCCCTGTAGGCAGCATCAAGGATTTGAACTCAATGTGAGCAGCTACCAGGAGCCAGTGGAGAGAGGTGAGAAGAGGCGGGACGTGGGTGTGTTTCGGCTGATTGAAGATGAGACGGGCTGGCATATTTTGGACCATCTGGAGTGGTTTAATGGTGACTGCAGCGGCTCCAGCCAGGAGAGAGTTACAATAGTCGAGTTTAGAGATGACCATTGCCTGGACGAGGAGCTGCGTAGCCTGATGTGAAAGAAAAGGTCTAATCTTGTGAATGTTGTAAAGAGTGAACCTGCAGGATCTGGAGATCACAGCAACATGATGGTTCAGACTCAGTGTGTTGTCAATCCAAACTTTTTGCAGTCCAGACTTTTTGCAGACGCCGTGGGTGTTACTAGTAGCGAGCCAATTTGAATTGAGAGGTTTTGCTGAGGGGAGTTGTTGCCCGGAAAGATCAGAATCTCAGTTTTGGATAGGTTCTGTTGGAGGTGTCGCTCAGACATCCATGCCGAAAGACAGGCCGAGATTTTTGTCGCAATAGTGGTATCTTCTGGTGGGAAAGACAAATAGAGCTGGGTGTCATAAGCGTAGGAGTGATAAGAGAAGCCATGTGATTGAATGATGTGACCAAGTGAGCGAGTGTATATTGAGAATAGAAGGGGGCCAAGGACAGAGCCTTGTGGAACCCCTGTGGTTACCCTAGAGAGGACAGATGTCTCATCTCCCCATGATACCTTGAAAGACCTGTCTTGAAGATAAGAGGTAAACCAATTTAGTACAGTTCCCATAATTCCTAAATCTGAGAGTGTGGTGAGAAGAATTTCATGATTAACTGTGTCAAAGGCAGCCATGCCGAAAGACAGGCCGAGATTTTTGTCGCAATAGTGGTATCTTCTGGTGGGAAAGACAAATAGAGCTGGGTGTCATAAGCGTAGGAGTGATAAGAGAAGCCATGTGATTGAATGATGTGACCAAGTGAGCGAGTGTATATTGAGAATAGAAGGGGGCCAAGGACAGAGCCTTGTGGAACCCCTGTGGTTACCCTAGAGAGGACAGATGTCTCATCTCCCCATGATACCTTGAAAGACCTGTCTTGAAGATAAGAGGTAAACCAATTTAGTACAGTTCCCATAATTCCTAAATCTGAGAGTGTGGTGAGAAGAATTTCATGATTAACTGTGTCAAAGGCAGCCAATAGATCAAGTAGGATGCGGGCAGCTCTTGCAGCACAAAGGTCATCCATCATTGCTAGGAGGGAGGTTTCAGTCGAATGTCCTTTCCTGAAACCAGACTGAAAAGAGTCGAGAAGAAAGTTGAGCCAGGACTGCTCTTTCAAGGATTTTTGTCTTCAAGCAACAGCTTCAATTCACATTGTTCCACAGTTCCAGATCTGGAGGGATGAATAACATTCTTCCAAAGATCCTCTCTTCTTTGACTAGTTTAACATTTATTAACAGTTTATATAACATTTATTTTAACATGGTGACTGATGGCCATGTTCTGCCACTGGGGCATGGTTAACATCCTCAAATACGCAAATCTCATCAAGAATTGTACAGTGACACATGGCAACAAGTGGGTCAAACTGTGAATGCAAAATGTCTCCCATTAGGTGCATATTGCCTGAAGTCACTTTAGGGGCACTATTTTCAAACTGGCTTGAAGCTCAGTGCTATGCTATGTGCTAAGTATGGAGCTTGTTCACTACAGTAAGGTCAAAGGCACCCTCAGGCACCCTATTTGTGTAAATAAAGATATAAAACATGTGACATATTGAGGGGGCCAGGATTAAATCTTCCAGAATGAAGAAGTACTTCCTCAGGTTCCTCACATTTTAAACTATGTATATGAAAATGTCAATATAGATTGTGTTCTGGGTGACAGAAATAATCGGATGCCATTTTACACTATAGCCTGCAAGACCCACAATGTTGTGTGTAGTGCCGCGCTTAGTCTGAGTTTGAGAATAGTACCCTGGGTGTCTCTAATAGTTGCAAGCAGACTTCATTATTTAAATTTTTCTGTCACTTTTCCTGATTGCTCCACCCTAATTGAAGCCACCAGCACCATGCCGGCCCATCCAGTTGTCCAGTCAGGAAGGAGTACACACTGAGTTCCATCATGTCCAGATGGTGAGTGGCACAGCCAGCTCAGTTACACACTCACAAAAGAGTGCACTAACACTCAACACACACACTCGTGGGCAGGGAGGGAACCGAAACGGGAGCCGCATTACAGGAGCAATCAAAAGCAACGCGGCTCGAACTTCCCGAGAGTTTGCTGCACGCTGTGATGTGAGGGCGCCGCTCCGACACAAAGGCCCATTTGGAAAGCTGCCCAGCTGCGCCCGGGCTGCCGAGAGCCCTCGGGCCAGGCACTTTATCGGCCATTTCAAAAATGTGTTCGCCACAACAACAGGAACAGCTGTGCACTTAGAGGCCGACCCAGCCTGAGTGTGTCAGCTGACACACCATCGATCAGGTCCAGTTTCTCCCTGCGCACAGGGACGCCTTTCACAAACGTGCAGCACCTAATGTGTCCTCTGCATTTAACCCATCACCCTTGGTGAGCAGTGGGCAGCCATGACAGGCACCCGGGGAGCAGTGTGTGGGGACGGTCCTTTGCTCAGTGGCACCTCAGTGGCACATTGGCGGTTCGGGATTCGAACCGGCAACCTTCTGATTACGGGGCCACTTCCTTAACCGCTAGGCCACCACTACACCACTATAGACAACAATGAGACAGACAGCACTAAACTAGTGAAATGAATAATAAATGTGCAAAGTAAAAATAGTGCAAATACTGCTGTGGAACAGTACAATAACAGATAATATTACTCAAAAAAAACGAGTCAGTGTGTGTGTGTGTCAGCATGTTCAGTTGTCTGATGAAAGAAGCTGTTCCATAGTCTGGCAGTGAGTGCCCCAAAGCTTCGGTACCTTTTTCCGGATGGTGAGAGGGTGAAGAGTGCATGTGAGGGGTGTAAGGACATAGAAATGGATTGAATAACTGATGATTCTTGTATGTGAGTCTTTGAGTTGTTTTTTTACACTGAGAAAATGTATTTTAAGACTGAAAAGAAAAGAAACAGGTTACATGATGCATGAACATGCACACATGAATAGGAGTTACAATACTTATTATGGTCAGCGCTACATGTTAATTGTGAAAATGCACCCTTAGGATTTACATAAACGTAAAAGCTAATTCTCAGGCTGCTCCCATTTTAACTCTGTTTAACGTTGTGCCATTGGTGACAGAAATAATTACACATCTACCGAAATGGTCGTTAGTTTCTCTGCCTCTGGATACAGAGAGATACCTATTTCTTACTTTATCCATCTGTCCTGAAGACGCCTTTGACCTCACACTAGCAAACAGGCCCCAGTTCTCATTCCCCTCATATCGATAGCAAATGCTTTGTATTACATTGTTTGCACGTTCACGTTACATTTTAAGTGTGCAAATAAAATGCTTATGTCGACTTTGCAACTGTGTCCTTTGGGTGGTCTGACAGCGTCATCTGAAAATCGTCATGACTTGATAATGCTGATTTCATCCGGTCATTTTCTGGTTGGTCGTCTATGCAGCATAAACTAAAACACCTCCATTATTAAATTGGTTGCTGTAGTGATCTACAAACATAGTCTCACGTGTATTGTGGACAGCATTAGTTTTTCACACGTTGGTCTGATGCACGCTGGTTTTTGTCCTGCCTTGCGTCTTGCACCCGCCAAGGATTGGTGGGTTTTGAAATGGACATAAGGATGTAAGACCACCTCAGCAGCTCTGTAGTTATCAGACGAAGCCGATAGGGTTCTTTGTTGGGACCAACGTTGTGATTCTCAGCCTGTGTCGGTGTTAATCAGGCCTCCGTTTGGGCTCCTCGTCCTTCTGAGCTTCGGCGCCGTGCCGCCTCACACCTGAAACTTTCGTTCTCTCTGGTGCACGAGAAACTCTGAACATAGCACATAACAACCAGCTCTCCAGAGAGCAAGTTCAAAATCCCATAATACTTTGTACTTCCCGCCACAGGCATTTGATGTTCTATGCTTTCTGAAAACCCCGACACGAGGGTTCCCATGTTTCATGTACATCTTACAGATGAGAGGTAGAGAGATGTGGGCAGCATTTCCTTCGACGTCCAGATCGAAAACACACAGGCCTGGTTGCTGCAAAGACTATAGGGCTTTACATGGAGGTCAGCTAGATTTGTGTTTAATTGTGTGAACTTGTGACATTTCTCGTAATGTTGTGTGATAACGTCAAAAACGATGAATCCATTTAACCAACAAAAAAGGTTTATTGCCTTTGAAAGCAACCAAACTCTATAAGTTCTATATACTCTACCTACAGAATATCGAATTGTTAAACAGGACTCTAGTGACCAAGCTAGCTAGTCGCTCTGGATAAGGGCGTATGCTAAATGTTGTTAACGAAAATGTAATGTTTTGAAAGAATATATACTGCCAGAACATGAGTGGACAAGCATTCCTTTTTCATAATATCCCTAGTTATCTTGAATCTCAAAATTAGCGTTTTAGGTTTAATTAAATTAGTTGCTCCAAAAAAAAAAAACCCTGGCCAGAAGAAGCAACATCTACAAGTAGAATTTTTGTGTTTTGTCTGACAGCCATTTCAACAACAAAAATTTATACCGAGCTGTATATACGCAGCTTTTTTTTTTTCATATCATATCGGCCAGCCCTAATTTCGTTCCTACATTTAACAGGGACACTTATTAAAGGATGTGTTGGATGAAATTTGCACATCTGTATTTAGTGGAAGTGTCACCATGTCTAATGTACGTCTCTGCCAGGCCATGTAATGCAAGACTCAGATGTGAAAAACCCAAGCTCTTGTCCCCACTGACGATCAATAGTAGGCAGAGATTAGAAAACTGAAAGCGAGAGAGAAAGGAAGAAAAGAAAAGCAGTCTGAGAAACAGAGATGGGCAAAAATGAAAAAGGCAGATGGGTTATCACGTCTTATTGGTGTTTTATGTGGGGTGATCGGAATTAGGAGTGAATAGGAGCTGCCATTGTCAGTGTGAAGGGAGATTATGAAAACTGCAGGCGATCCCTGGCCGGGACCGGGGTGAGGTGACGAAAACAAAAGACATCGCTTTTACATCGTAAAAGACATCGTGTTTATCACAGTTACATTGTGTTACAATGAAGGCAGTTTAATAAATAAATAAATAAACATGTGTGTGTGTGTGTGTGTGTGTGTGTGTGTGTGTGTGTGTGTGTGTGTATATATATATATATATATATATATATATATATATATATTAACTGCCTACATTGATCTTAGAAAACTTTGCAGATGGCGAGCAAACTTCATAATCTGGTGGAGCTGCTTGACTGTTAAATTTATGTAATTTATGTTAATGTTAAATAAAGTTAAATTATATAGTCACTTGCCATTTTAAAACAGGGCTCATGACCTTCAAGGACCAGGTGATGCTGATCATGCAGCCTTCTTCCTTCTATGAGAAAGGTGTGAATTGTCTGTAGTGTCAGGATCAGGAACTGCTTGGGAAACATGAAAAACTGTGGAATTGTGTTCCAAAATCCTGCTTCAGGCTGTAGTCAAGATACCTCTGGCTTTATGGAATCAAAAAGGTACTGAACAAAACTTTTCGAAAATAAAAAAAAAAAAAATGCTGAAAGAGAACAAAAATTACTGATGCAAAAATAAAAATAATTTAAACTTTTTTACTTTTCTTATATTTTTTTTGCATCAGTCATTTTTATTTCTTTATTTATATTAAAATATTATAGGAAAGTTTTGTTCAATAATTTTGCCACATATTTGATTCCATATAGCCAAATATGATGGATATTTACCAAATTTTTTGCATGCTGTACCTTTACTGCATCCAGTTCTGATCCATGTGATGAACAATTCTCCACACGTGGTCTTAGGTTGTTTGAACTATAATAATTTCCTCCGCTGAATGATTAGAAATGGACAGTTTTTTCTTTTCTTTTTTTTTTTTACCATTTCTTGGATGTGAAGTGGATTGAAAATAGTCAGAAACTGAAGAAATTCTCAGGGCTGATGTTCCAGCCTTCGGCAGCCTTTCAAGGCAGTGTGAGAATTCCGAGACTTCAGCTGTCAGCAAGGAACAATGCGAGCAGAGATCAAAAAACGGAAATTAGCAAGTGTGGGTTTTCTTAAGTGTCCCTAAACATGGATGCATTCATTTGAACAGCACTCAGGGTAATTACTGCAAGCGGTGCGTCCACTCAGCGACCATCCCACACTTTCAATTTCCTGCCTGGCTGAAGATGCACAGAAAGATACAAGCGAGGCCACTGAGGGGGTGCATGTGAGCCGGATGATGGCTCCTCATAATCAAAAGTGACCAAACGCCCTGGAATCCGGCACATATTCATCACTCCTCTTACTTTACCTGGTCTCATTTTAATACAGTTTTCTATTAAAATTCATGTTGGTGTCATATACTCTGGCTACCACATGTAAATAAACAAAGGATCATATATTGGTCAGATGATTTAGACGTAAGTTTGGAGATCAGGGACATTTGTTGTTTTTGTAAATTTCCCCCTGATCTTTTGTCTCACTTAAGAAAAGAATCCAGTGGTTTAAAACCACTTTCACAACAGTGTGCATGTGTGCGTTCACCTCAAAAAAGCATTATGCAATATTAGGAGTAAATGTGCATGTGTGGCAAATTACTGATAATGTCATGATCCGGTCCGGCAGGGGTTACTCCGGATCCGGAGTTCGGCCCGGAGTTTCATGTTAGTCTCGTGTAATGTTCCCTGATTGTGTTCACTTGTGCATAATAATATAATTGTATAAAGCTCTCCTGTTCGTGTCTGTTCGCTGTCAGGTTATTGTGTGGTGATGTTCCCTTGTCGTGTGCATTATGTATTAAACCCCTGTCCTGTGACGTTGTGCGTATGCGTCTTCCTTCCTTGTCATGTCCAGCCCATCGTGACATTCATGCTGATTCATTAACCAGATTAGAGAGCTCTGTTACACACCAGTCTCTTACCAGTACTAAACACTCTAAACAGCCATATGAACTATTTTCATCATTCATTTACAGCATTTATCAGACGCCCTTATACAGAGCGACTTCCAATCAGTAGTTACAGGGACAGTCCCCCCCTGGAGACACTCAGGGTTAAGTGTCTTGCTCAGGGACACAATGGTAGTAAGTGGGATTTTAACCTGGGTCTTCTGGTTCATAGGCGAGTAAGTTACCCACTAGGCTACTACCACCCATGAATGAATGAATGAATGATAACTATTTTCATTGATTTTCTAGTTCTTGCGAAAACCAGTGTGCAATGTTCCTGTTTAATAAAAATTTGGTTAGTTTGGTGATTGCACTGGCTGGCTAAGAACAAGGTAATGTTAGAACATTTATTGATAGAATGTTTCCCGGGTGCTGAGGACGGGCGGAGCTGGGAACTTGTGGCATTGAGGCATGGGGGGTTTATTGATAGCAGTAGAAAATGATTTATGAATTGATTGTTTTAAAATGCTTAGTAATTTATTATTGGAGGAATGTGCAATATGATATTTATGAACTGTTTAGATGTTTGAGTAAAGATAATTGATCATATTCTGTCTGATAAATGGTTTGGTCCAGGGCTTTAAAGATTGGCCCAAGCTTTCAGTCAAGCGATTTGAGAGAGAGGTTTGCTTCTGGTTTATTATTTATTCTTAATGTGTTTGTTGAAGTTTCTTGTTGAAAGATTATTTAATATAGAGAGTCTGTCTCTGAACGACATCACTTTTGTGTTTTTTGTGTATTCCCTGACCCCATAACCACTCATTCCCCCATTACCCAGTAGTAAGCTTGGCATTGATGTCTTTTTCAAATAAGTAAGCAATTTGTTAATCTGAATCAAAATTTTGAATATAAGATGTATAATCTGGCGATGTATTTTTTTAAAAGATGTATGAAAATGATATCATATCCTATACTACACCGTTCATGGTATGTGGCATGTGTTGTCATAGCAACATGGTCAATCTGATCTATATGACAGATGATTCTCAACATGTTAGTGACACTGACATGATTTTGGGGTTGTGGGCTGCTACTTGCTAGGTATGGGGTGCGATGGCTAGGACAAAGTCGAAAGGACAAAGAAAATAAATAATGAAAGAAAGCACAGTTTAGTAGAGGTCTGCATCCTGGAGAAGAGAAAATAACTACCCTTTTTTGGTGTAATGATTTCTCTCAATCCCGAATATGATCTTTAATAGTGTTTTCATTAACGGATCAATACGTCAAAAGCACAAACATCATTAAAGGCCATGCATTGCTTTATCTATTTATGTAAATCCTGAATTCTTACGCCTGCGACCAGGCCCTATGTTTAGTGCACAGTGCTGCGATTAGCACCAGTCTGAAATGACTTCCCTCTAAGTTAGAAATTGGATGTTTCCAACACTTTGATTGGGAAAAACAAACAAATAGTACATTTGATTGATGGACTTTGACGCTAAAAACGTTTCAGTTGAGTTTTGTGTATTTGTCAGCTGGTGATTTTTTCTTGCATTGACCATTTAAAAATGCATGGGGTTTAATTAAGGCAGTCATAGCCCACAGGTTAAATGAAGGCAAATGGACTAAATAGTTTTAATTACTTTTTTAAATTCAGTATAACATAATTCATTCTCCCTTTTACATTTTTGAATTAAAAATGACAATATTTTTGCTGTGCAAAATAGATTGTAACAACGTCACGCAACACAAGGAATTTTCGTTTGCATCCTTTACCTATTAAAACGTGGAGCTATTGAAAACGGATTACTGCTCTGGTCGGATCACTGCAGCATCGACTTCAGTGATTGATTTCACTCTTGTCAGTGGTGGCGGAGAACAGTGAGAGGAACGTGTGTTCCAGTCCACCAACAACGGCCCGCATCAGTGTCGGCTGATGCGGATTTGATTATCCCATGATGTCTGTGATGGAGGCCTCTGTAGACGGGTTTCCCTCTGGGGATAAGATATATTACATTTCGGCAAGATGCAATCAGATCTTCTGAAAGGGGGGCTGTGTAACAGGTACAGATATCGGTATGTACAGAAGCTTTCTACTGAGAATCTTTAGATTCACATTCCTATGGTAATTAATATTCTGTTTTGAGAGACACGAACGAACATTTCCAACTGCTGCTTTAAATTGGAAGTATTTGTTCCATATTGAACTGATACTTAATGCACTTTAAGAATAAATTCAGTTCAAATTCATAATAGAGAAATATCATTTAACTTAATGGTAATGTTAATGGCAAAGACCTGAAGTGATATACACACTCACAGACCCATCCCATACTTTCATATGAGAATCTTTAATGATGGTATTTGCTCTTTTTATCTATTTACATTAACTAATGCTTAGCACGTAAAAAGCTTGGCTTTAGAGGCAGTTCAAAAATTGGTTTTAATTTGTTAAATAAACTGGTGGCACCAAGATGTGTTGAATCAGCCTCAGTGACCGGTAACGGGCACTCTTGTCCGGTATCAGCTGAATATATCACGCTAAAATAACCATCATGCACGTCATTTCTCTAAGGGGTTTGTTTCTTCGAAAAACAAAGTCGGCTAATTCTTCACCACAAGCATGTCTTTTGTCTGCATTCTGAATCCTGAATTATCTTTGTCTCTCACAGTCATTTTTTCACAAGCCAGAGGAAGGGTGGCGGGCGGGCGGGGCAAAATAAGAGGCAGGAAAAGCAAAGCCAGCATTAGTGTATCTATCCAGATACCACCCCGTGTAATCTGTTGTCATTACGCCATTGGCATGTAAAGCGCTTCATTCCTGCGCAGGCATTGTGAAGCTTCATAATTGATATGAAATGAAACCTAATTGTCCTCGGGGACCGAGCAAAATATGATTTCCAGCCATCATTCCATTTTTATTTATTTATTTTTGCTACTATTTCAATGCTCTTTTAAAAAACCCTTCTAGTATCATAGATCCTGGCGATACCGGTACCACTATCTACTAAAAGGTTTAATTTCATGCGATTGTAAACACTTGTACTTCCTCCCTAGCACTGAAAAAAAAAAAAAAGACCTTTCGGTAATATTTAATTTGGGGGAAAAAAATGGGCCTGGAATAAACTTTCACATTTTTTTCCCCGGCAATTTACGCCTTTGAACTTGTCTTCAGCCAGCCCTCTTATCACCTTAAAACCGGCGCCGCAGTGTGTGGCTGAGCGCACAGACAATGCCCCGCAGCGGCGTCCACAGCCACGGAAAACAAGATTACTGTGCCGGCCGGCCTTGCGAAAGAGAATCAGCGTCCATCCCGCCACAACGGCCAGCGAGTCGAGCGGTGAAAAGGACGCTGCTTGGAAAAACGGGCCCTTTCCGGTCCGTCCGAAGGCCGGTTGCTCCGCGGGAGGCCGACCAGCGTAAATTAAAAACCTCTCGGCGCTTTTTTTTGTCTTTTTTTTTTTGTCACCGAGCGTTTGACAAGGCCCCACTCTGTGGAAAAAAATGCCGAATCTGGCATTTGCGTGTCGTCGGCTAATTTGTTTACTCCAGGCTACCTTGAACAGTAAAAAAAGGGCAATTTTCACTGTTCCGAGAGACGAGAGCGGCGCCCTTTCTCCAAAAAAAAAGCGCTCAGTACAGAAAAACAAACAATTACATTCTTGACTGCCTTTATTTGCTCCGTGATTGAGCAGTGAAGGCAGAGAGGACCGGGCGGATTAATTAACTTGCGCCTGAAAACCTTTATTCTCGGTGCGCTGTCACTTTGATGGATGGCTGATTAAAGTCAATGAGTTGGCTATCAGTGCACAACAGCGGACCAGCGAAAAAGTACCTAAATTGAATGCGCGCACACACAAAAATGCTTCATCCGACGGCCATACAGGGCATCCTGTATGGGCATCCATACAGGGGCAGTGGTGGCCTAGCGGTTAAGGAAGCGGCCCCGTAATCAGAAGGTTGTCAGTTCGATTCCCGATCCGCCAAGGTGCCACTGAGGGGCCACTGAGCAAATCACCGTCCCCACACACTGCTCCCCGGGCGCCTGTCATGGCTGCCCACTGCTCACTCAGACTGATGGGTTAAATGAAGAGGACAAATTTCACTGTGTGCACTGTGTTGGTGCACTGTGTGCACCGTGCTGGCCGGCTGTGCTGCTGTGTATCACAAGTGACAATCACTTCACTTCATTCATTCATCCAACAGTGTCTGGAAGGTTGATGAAAAGACGCAATGTCTTTTTCGATGAGATTTCTCATTAGAGGCCCATATAGCACGTGCATTGGAAGCATTGCAGAATTAATTGCGATGATAGGAGAGGGAGGGATGGCCGGTGTAATCATTGTTCTGATCAGAGGGCCATTGTCTTGGAGTGAATGCGTGTGCTGACGGCGGCCAGCAGCTTTTGCATGTTTATCAGAAATGGGGGGTATTGATTAAGTATTCAGGCCCCTGTTCTTGCCTGAGAGACTTCATTTGTTGGCCTTTGGGTATTGAGATGTCTCTTTTTATTTACCTCCATTGTAAGTGTGAGCATATGTCCTCCATAATTGCCAACTTCAGGTAGGAAAAGTTATTGGACATTTACTGTATGGTGAGATTCCTGGTTTTCCAGTTAATCCCTGATACTGGTATTCTGTCTAGTCTATCTGTCCTGATTTAGGCTAAATGAGACACCGTCTTATTCAATGTGTTTTCTTTATTTTCATGACAATTTACATTGGTAGATTCTCACTGAAGGCATCAAAACTATGAATGAACACATGTGGTGTTACGTACTTAACAAAAAGTGGAGACCTGGCCTCCACAGTCACCAGAGCTGAACCCAATCCAGATGGTTTGGGGTGAGCTGGACCCCAACAAGTGCTAAACACCTCTGGGAACTCCTTCAACACTGTTGGAAAAGCATTTCAGGTGACGACCTCTTGAAGCTCATCGAGAGAATGCCAAGAGTGTGCAAAGCAGTAATCAGAGCAAAGAAACTAGAATATAAAACATGTTTTCAGTTATTTCACCTTTTTTTGTTAAGTACGTAACTCCACATGTGTTCATTCATAGTTTTGATACCTTCAGTGAGAATCTACCAACGTAAATGGTCATGAAAATACATTGAATGAGAAGGTGTGTCCAAGCTTTTGGCCTGTACTGTATATAGACATGGCTGGGCAGTAACCACCAAATAATGAATGTTTCAGGATATAAAAAGTAACGGAGTACATCTGTTATTTGAACTTGTTATGATCTTGACATTTCCATGTCCTCCAGAGTTTTGTGTTCTCTGTCTTGTGCCACCTGATTACCTTGATTTGTTTTCATCTGTTGTCACACCTTGGCATCCCTGGACTAGCCAGGTGAGGCCTGTTGGCAGGTGCTGATCACACCAGGTGCCATTTATTAGGACTCTTTAGGTTACTATTGGTCTTTAATAGCTGTTATGGTGTTGTTTTTTTGTCCATTTTCCGTACTGTCCTGTTCTTTGTTCCCGGCCATCACGTCATTTATTTTCTTTTATTAAACACACCAATTCCTGTCATGTTGTGCTCCGGTGCTGTACCGTGTGTTGCAGTGTTTGACAGTCACTTGACTTTGCCATTACAGACATTTCAAGGTGGGGATAGTAGGTAGGACTGAGGCAGACAAAGGGCCAGCACCTGCTCCCTCCAGATCTCAGGAGGTTTTGGCTCTGGGGCTCTACGGGCACGACCCCTCGGCCCCTCATGCAGGCGTCAGCTTGTCGGAAATGTCTCGGGCTCAGGCTTCTGGGAACTGGTGACTTATGCGAGTGGAGCAGTGAAAGATCTCATTCCATCTGTTCAATTACAGGGGAGATTTCCAGATTATTCCTGTATTAACACTGCCTGTCGCTCAGTCACGTGGCCGGACCCCCGAGAACCGGTTCTCATCCGCAGCATCCTGCCACATGCCAGCGTCATGAGGGAAATGTTTGGAGTGAGCCTGCCTCCAGTGCTGTGTGCAAACATCTCAAGACAAAGAGAAGGAAATACAAATTCAAAGCTATTTATCCAGGCATTAAATGTGCATTTGTTCAGAGCGCACATCAGAAATAGAAGAATAATAAACACATAATTGGAAACAAAAACGTATTAATGTATCGCTTTTTTCCAAGCAGAAGCATATTTATTTTCTCATTAAGAAGACGGAAATGAAGCAGAAAGCTTTGTTACATAACCATGTAGATGTTTCCAAGAAACATTTTGGACTTTTTTTGTATTTTCAAATCCACTTTTTAGAATGATTTTTGCCTTTTTGTACTGTGGATGTGTCTTTAAATATATATTTGATTTAGTCTTCTAAGAGATGGAATAATGTAAATTTATACATGTAAAATGTGCATTTTTGCATTTTTGCTTTCATTCACTTGGCTTTGTATTCAGTGTAGTGTGGAAAGGGTGCTTGAAAGTGAAAATGTCATTTTTATCATTGTGCATTGCACATGGTGGACACAGCAAAATGTGTCCTCTGCATTTAACCCATCACCTTGTGAACAGTGGGCAGCCATTAAAGGCACCCGGGGAGCCTCCAGTGGACCTCGGTTGCATCTTGGGGGTTCCGGATTTGAACCTGCAGGACTAGAGCATTACGAGTCTGCTTCCTTACCCGTTAGGCCAACAACTGCCCCAGGCAAGAGCCCATAATGGTCCTTTATGAAAATTGTCTGATTGTCCAGGTTACGGTGAGGGCTGTTCCTGTACAGACAGCAACGTAAGAACAGTAAACAGAAGACAATTTTTCTGTTTATTACTTTTGATGTAATTAGGCACACATTCACACTCACAAAAGACAACCTCTTGAAAGAAACCAAGCAAAGCAACATTGACGTGTGTCCTCCAGCACATATACTGAGGGAGCTTCTGTTTGTACCTTCCATGACTCAGCAGAGCTTTTCCTGAGCCCAAAGCCTGAAGGACCTCCACCTAATCGGCTCACACACCGCTGCCTTCTCAGAAGTGTGTGTGCTCCCGCTGTCACTGAGTGAGGGAGAGAGATAGAAGAAGAGAGTCCCCAAGGAACACTCCAGAATGAGCGCCTGCAAGCAACATCTCCACCAGAGAAGGGCAGGAAGATGTAGCTGGGTGAAGGACATGTGTGATGCACATGTTTCTGAGATGATGGGGTCTGGCTGAAGAGTGTTTAAGAAAAAAAATCTCTTCAGACAAGTCGATTCGCTTTTTTATTTTTATCTTGATGCATGGTGCATTAAAAAAATGACTGTATATGTGGCAATAAAGATGAGTGGCAAAAATCAAATGGGTTCTGAAAATAAATGTTTTCTGAATGAATTATTGAATTGTTATATAAACGTTAAAGGAAAATCCATCATGGATTCTGATGCCCTCTGGTCTTATTGCCTGCAAGAACAAAGACTCTATAATGAACTCCATAATCTTTACTGGGGTTGGGCATGATCGATTTTTTTGAAAATATCGATTAAGTCAAAAATTCATATTTAAAGGTTATTTCATGCGTAAAAGTAACTAATTTTATGTTTGTTGGGTCAATGTTATTGGAAAATACAAACATACACTGATGATTAATTTTAGTGCTTAGTCCAATCTTAGCCAATAGGACATGATGAATAATCAAAGCATTTTTGCAGATTCAGTCAGTAAGACAAATTCAATTACACAGATGTCATAATTGAGTGGTTTGTTTTTCAAGTGTTATCAATTAAATTTAATTGAATAATTGTTCATCATTAAATGACTATTGAAGTGAAGGTGAAGTGATTGTCGTTGTGAAACACTGAAGCACAGCACACAGTGATGAAATGTGTCCCCTGCTTTTAACCATCACCTTGAGCAGTGGGCAGCCATGAAAGGTGCCTGGGGAGCAGTGTGGGGACGGTACCTTGCTCAGTGGCACCTCAGTACCGGATCAGGATTTGAACCAGCAACCTTCTGATTACGTGGCCGCCCCCACTGCCCCATAACTATACTATTCTATATTGGCTTTAATATAAGACTTTTTCTCAAAATAAATCTTTAAAAATGATGTCGTCCAACATTAGGGTCTAGACATAGAGTAAAGGTGGTGCCAGATATTATATTTTGTAATTATGCCCCTGCCCCTGTAATTTTGCCCCTGCAAAAAAAAAAAAACATACAGTACACACCTTCTCATTCAATGTATTTTCTTTATTTTCATGACCATTTACGTTGGTAGATTCTCACTGAAGGCATCAAAACTATGACTGAACACATGACTGAACAAAAGTGGAGACCTGGACTCCACAGTCACCGGACCTGAACCCAATCCAGATGGTTTGGGGTGAGCTGGACCGCAGAGTGAAGGCAAAGGGACCAACAAGTGCTAAACACCTCTGGGAACTCCTTCAAGACTGTTGGAAAAGCATTTCAGGTGACGACCTCTTGAAGCTCATCGAGAGAATGCCAAGAGTGTTCAAAACAGTAATCAGAGCAAAGAAACTAGAATATAAAACATGTTTTCAGTTATTTCACCTTTTTTTGTTAAGTACGTAACTCCACATGTGTTCATTCATAGTTTTAATACCTTCAGTGAGAATCTACCAACGTAAATGGTAACGAAAATAAAGAAAACACAATTGAATGAAAATTGTGTCCGATCCTTTGGCCTGTACTGTATATCCCTCTGGATTTCACCCTCTAGGAGCACACACTGGTAAAATATTACCAGCCATGAACTGAGGTTACATTTTACTTTCAAGAGCTGCTAATATAATCAAAAATTTCCTGCTGAGCGGTGCACTGTGATTTTTCACTTTTTCTTGTTTTTGTTAAATTCCCCTCATCTGCATCTGGCAAAGTGAGATGCCGCCATATGCATGTAAGCCATTTCCAGTTTCCTCCAGCTTCTCAGCTGGCCTCCAGTTCATGAGCTCATAGTTTTTTTTTTTTTTTATCTTTTAAATAAATCGCTACACCCCAGCATTCCTGGCTGGCAGAGTCCTCTTCTGCGCTTGGGTCCAGCTTAACAACATGTTGTGTGTGGAGACACATCCTGGCCCTTTGGAGATAAGGCAGAGTAAATCTCTGCAGACGTCCCGGGAGAAAAAGAGCAAACAGCCACCGGAGCTCCAGCTTCCAGACGGCATCTCTAGGAGAGCCTTTTCATTAAGGGGAAGGAGGCTTCCCCACATGACACTCGGCCGAGACAGGGGGGCATCAGGCGTTCATCAGCCTGAGGGGGAAAAAGCAAGACGAAGGGTCAGTGGGCAGCACAACCTGCCGCTGGGCTTAACCCTGCGGTCAAAGGCGAGCCAACAAAATTTGGACCCGGTGAAGTGGGTTAGCGAATGACCCTCCATTTCCTTCTGTCTCCTGAGGAAGACTAGCTGCTGTTCACAATCCAAAATCCTGCTTACAACTCATGACGCTCAAAATTAATAAATTGCACATTGATAATTAAAGTTGAATTCCTTCCATAATTAAATTAAATGAGTAAGAAGTTTATAAATGTTGCCAGGCAAGAGCTAGTATTTCACAGTATTTTTGATAATATCAACACATTACTTTTTTTTTTATTAAATATTGATTACAGTCTGTTCTTGACTTGCTATGTCCATGAAGTTCACATTCATATATAAAATAAAAAAAATGTTACTGCTAAGTTACTGGTAAAAGTGGGTGGAGCTTGCATGGGACTGACATTGCGTTTAGAGCATTCTTTGGACTATTCTTTGGACATTGTCCCTTCATTACGAAAAGTTCGAAAATGACTTTTCTGTGACCCTTATTACACACATATTATGCACATTTTGTACACTTTATATAAAGAAATGTGGTTCCTTATATACTATTCTAATAAAATAAATAAATCACAGAATAGTTGTATACAAAATGATTTAATCATAATATCTGACCTGAAGATCATAAATCATAGCACTTTTTACAAGGTTGCTGTCCCAAACATACTGCTCGTGGTGTTGCAGCTAGGGGTTTGGTGTAATAGCCTAGTGGGTAAGAAACTCGCCTATAAACCAGAAGACCCGGGTTCAAACCCTTACTTAACCACTTAACCACTTAAGTGTTTCCGGGGGGACTGTCCCTGTCACTACTGATTGTAAGGCGCTCTGGATAAGAGTGTCTGATAAATGTGCATCAAAATGTATCTTGTGACTAGGTTATAGGTTGTGAATATTGAAATGGGGCTGGTAGTAGCCTAGTGGGTAACACACTCGCCTATGAACCAGGACACTCGCCTATGAACCAGAGGACCCAGGTTCAAGTCCTGCTTACTACCATTGTGTCCCTGAGCAAGACACTTAACCCTAAGGTGCTCCAGGGGGACTGTCCCTGTAAATACTGATTGTAAGTCGCTCTGGATAAGGGTGTCTGATAAATGCTGTAAATGTAAATGTAAATGAATTTATGGTGTTTTTGTAGAGCAAGAGCAGTTGGGCTCTTCCGGTACACAGGAACATGGGAATATTTCTAGGCCTCCAATGGGAGCTAATGGAGTTTTTTTCCTGTTTTGTGTGGTTTCTGGCTGAGTTGGTTGGCACAGACTCTACTGTATGTGTTTTCTTTTTGTTCTTTTGTTCTATTTTTTTTGTGCTGTGCAGACTGTTTGAATTCACTTGTGATGGCGCTTTGGGAACCGGACACAATAAAACTATGCACCTATGCGATACATTATAAATGCACCTACGAGACACAACTTGTATCATTATCACTGAATACCACTGTATTAATAAGGTCACTGTACATTGCTGTGTTGATATTTCTCGGTCCCGTCTGCTTCCTAAATACAAAAGACTGTTGCCCCAGTAACCGTGTCCAGTAACATGAGCAGCAGTGCATTTTAATCTATGATTGTCAAAACAAATGCAATGAACTGCGTCCACCGCTCATATCATGTAGTTGATTAGAGAATCATTTGCATGCAATGATATTTGTGCGTTCTTACACACACACACTCACAACCCACATGTTCAACGTCCTGTTCAATGACCAAAGTAAAACAGTTTATTGGGAACAGTAAGTCATTCAGTGACATTTATTAGAGGAAAGGGGGAGGGATTGAGGAAATATTGAGGAATTATTTCATTTCTCTCGCTTGGGCAGACAAGTGGAAGCGCATACAGCACACACACACACACACACACACACACACACACACACACACATTATCATGGTCTCAGCACCTGCTAAAGATGGGATAAAGATGTGGTGCAGTAGCTTGGGCTGAGAGGCTGTAAGTAATATCTCTGAAATCAGGGTGTTAAATTCTGTTTAATCGCATTAGGTGGCTGCTTCCAGTGGAGCTGCACCAAGGCGCCAGGCGACCCGAGTGACCGTGTTAGGTCAGTGGCAGGGGTCACACATCCTTCCCATGCCCAAATTATAACCACCAACCTTTTCTTATGGCAACAGAAAAAAGTGAGTATTTGTACAAATCATATTGATTTTCTAAAAAAAAGGAAATGCTCTTTTGGTAATATATAAAATTTTTTTCATCCAGAAGGTACATGGTGTTAGAATAGTACATGAGTCACCAGCCATTAGCAGCAGGCACCCATAAAGTGCACACTTCAGAGCGTTCTTTCATGTAGCACCATGTTGCCTTTTTTGATGCCATAAGAATGTTAGAGGCGACGTGTTTTGAACTCAGGTAAGTAAATTCCAGCCTGCTTGCAATCTCTCGTTCTGAATAAACATCAAGACTTAAGGCTCATTAATCAGAACACAAATCGCTTACATCTGCAGTTTATGGTTGTCTGTGTTGTCCACGTCAGCCTTTGATGAAATGTAACTAATTAATAAAATTATGTAATCAATTTTTTGATTGCTATTATATTTAACACTATTACAGAGAGGAATGTGGAAAAAAGGCTCAGGCCACAATCTTACGCTCACATGGACAAGCTGGGGGTGTCCCATTCACTTTCCATTTATGCGGTTTTCCCAAATCAAAAGTGTCTTTGTATAAAAAAAATTTGTATGTCTTAAAAAAAAATTGTAGCTTAGATGAACCATGATTTTGTTTTCATTGGTTTGTGTTGGTGCCTTTTGCACAGTGCCATGTATAAAGTGCAATATAAGAGCTGCCTTGCAAAGGTTGACGTAAACAATTGCCAAAAAGATCTTCAAATGCATTTTGTTTCTGTTTAAACCGCATATTTAAAATGTATTACTGTGTATGTGACAAACTTTCGAATCTTGAACATATTAATATCCAGTAAAGCGGATAAGTTTCCATTAAGCCAGCTGCACTCTTTCCACAGTTCCAGGACTGGCTGAGATAATGAAAAGACGTTAGAGGAGGCATGGCCTCTGATTCCCACCGCCGCAGAAAAACAAATGGCACAATTAACATGAAGCGATGAGACGGCATTGTCACTTGAATAAACAGGAATATTATCATATCTCCCCTCAAACAGAAAATTAAACGGAATTCACAAAATGTGCCTTGTGCTCCCTGTGGATATCAGGAGAAAGAGGGGGAGGCTGAACTGATGGCCAACATTAACATTGATTCATTCTATTGAAAACATACAAAAATAAAACGTTTCTAAGTGACCCCAAAGGCACGTGTAACAGAAAAGTAACAAACATTTTCTTGTGTAGAAAAAATTATTCCATATGGCCTCGATATTGTATCATGAAAGAGTAAAAATATACAGAGTGGCAGCCATCATTTTTTTGAGAGCCTGCCAGCCATGTCATTTTGACACCGTCATTTTTCATTTCCATGCGGCCATGTTAATTCACAACCATTAATTTTAATTGTCCCATCATAAAACACGAACATTAGACTTTCATGTCACGGTGTCATCTTTAGAGCACCGCTTCTGACTGTCCACGTGTATTCACCTTTCACCAAATCCCATTAATGTCAAATTAAAATGGAAATATGACAGACAGTTCAAAAAAGGAATATAAATTTATGATTAAGTTCAATTAATGAGGTACAATATACAGTTCAGTAATATATCCCATGTACGATTTTTGAGTTAGACAAAAGACCTTTTCAGAAATTCTGACCGCCAACACAGTCCAAAAGAAAATGTTCCATTGCTCCTGTTCTGACCTCACGTGCTCACAGCTGGAGCTTTTGGTGGTGGTCACCATGGTCGCAGCAATCTGTGCTGGACTATGTGTCCTGACACCCGTCTATCAACCAAAAATTCAGCAGTTTCTGCATCTCTGTGGAAACTGACCACGGCCCCATAACTTCTTCACCTGTTATCCTTTTGAAAGCCTTCACACTTATGGGGTGTTCCTGATCCAGTCATCTAGCACCACAGTTTGGTGCTTGTCTCACAGATCATTACAATCGTCCATTTTTTTCTGCCTCCAACACATCAGTCAAGAACTGACCTCAATGTTCTTCATTTCATCTGTTGGTGATTTTGAATGTAGATTTTTTTTTTTTTTTTTTTGGTCTCACTGTCAGAGGATAAACTTGCACATGGGCCAAGCGGTGACACAAAACAAGCCTCATCTCCGACTCGCCCAGCGATCAGCCCCCGACCGCCTTTCATCCACGACGCGAACAAACCTAATCAGCAGGCCTGATTGCGGCGAGTGGCCTTTCATAGCGTCCTTAATCCACCGAGTGTTTTTAAGAAGTGCAGAATTGAAATTCTATCCAGGGCGGGGGCGACTATCAGATGCCCGGAAGTGGGCGCGGATGTATGGCCATTGTAGTTTAGCATGAGATGAACCCGTGATTAGTCCTGCTCGTGATGTCCTACTTTGACAACACGAGCACATGGCCACTGTTGATCCCTTCTTTTTTTCTTTCTCGAAAGCCCCAATTCTTCTGATCCCAATTAAACAATCAGCTGGACCGAAGGCGCATTACTGATGTCATTGTCATGCTAATTGGCCACACTGCGATAAAAGGCTCGTCTTTTTTTTTTTTTTTTGATTTCGTGCGCGAGCATTGTATTCTGGCAAATTCCATCCACATTCTGCTTATTTGAGACAAAAAAAAATAATTAAAAATCCATCATCAGCATTCATGAAAATCTTAAAAACAGCAGAGCAAATGTTTCAATGGCTTAAGTACATATTTTTACATTCATTCATATTCTGTTTAACTAGTATTTTTATGAAGAATTTGACCTTGGTATGCCAAAAATATTTTTTTAAATAAAAACCTTTTTTTTTTCCTTTAAAATGATAAATTACTCCAGAATCATGCCTCCAAGGTTCTGAGTTTGGATCTTGGCTCGGACTCCCCTGTTGGTGCGGGTTTCCACCGGCGACCCTCGATTGATCATAGGTGTGTGAAGTTAAAGTGAAGTGATTGTCATTGTGATACACTGCACCTTGCGCGCCTTGTGGTGGGCCCTGCACCCAGTGGACCGGGACGGGTTCTGGCAGCCAAGACCATGAGTAACAGGACTGAGCGGTTACGGATAGTTTGTGATTTTTCCGTATTCCGTGCTATTTATGCAACATTTTTCATAAATGAAAAAAAAAAACATTAAACTTTAAAATGTCGTTATTATAATTACAGCATACACTTTCAGTTATTATTCCTATAACCATAATGCTTTTTTGTGGCAATTAAATGTAATAGCTACAAATGTATCCTCAATGCAAACTAAAGAATCGTTTGTTGAACCAGAGAGAAAATTGTTGGCTTTGATATTCATGGTTCCTAGTAACGTGTTGTAACCTGTTTTCTACATACAGCTTATGAAGTACATGAATTCCACCTTTTGAACACGGACAATTTTAACACCCTGAATTTCAAAGTTTCGGAAAATATGGCCGAAAAAAAGAGAAAAAAAAAAACAAGTTCTTCTTGCAGAAGAAGCAGTTGGACGCTTTAATTTCATGGCTCGGTTCTTAAGCGCTGCTCTATCATGTCCTCTCAGAGAAGATTAGAGAAAAGGTCTCGGTGTCCCCAGGTTAGACAGACTCCCCTCTCTCCAGACCCACTCCTCCACGGCGCCCCAGAATGGAGCAGACGACTAAGTCCTCCCCCAGGATGACACCAATCACGCCAATGCAGCGCTTTACGCTGAAAAAACCGAATGGGCCCCGCTTGCGGGCGTGAACACTTTGTCGTGGCGGCTGCCTCACTTCCAGGGGGCGGGACGGGACCCTTGAATGTTGTGTCCTCGAGGCGCACCGGCAAAGCAAGTCGCCGTGGCCGAAAACCACGACACACTTACCTCCAGGGTCGACAAGGCCAAGTCAACGCTTCAGAAGTGTTCAAAATGTGACTTTATAAGGTGTCTGCACCTTAAAGCAGTAAAGCAGCGACTAACATGGCGAGTGGGCAGCGCGTGCTGAGCACACCGGTCCCTCTCTGGCAATAATTTCTAATTAAATTTTCTCATCTGAACCTCACTGCAAAAATTTTTTTTTATTATATTAATAAAAAGGCAGAGATGTGTCTCTCTGCATCGTAATTGAGTCAGAAATTGCCAACAACATAGTTAGTCTGCCAGACTCAGGCAGGGAGGGAAGAAAAGTAATGGTGTCATTTATTCTCTGTCCATTAGCGCGAATGTTGTTTTTATTAATTCCTCAAGTTGGTTTCCTGCATACTCCTAATTAATTAGATTTTTGTTGCTCTTTCCTTTTTTCCTTCCAACGCGATGGAAGCTTCTGGAAATTAATGATGTGGAACCCCAACGTTGCAGAGATACTGATGGGTTTTGTCTACATGGGGTGAAAATTTCCATCATTAGACAACAAACGCCTGGTGACTGGGAAGTTGGCGCTGCCGGTGCTGGGGTCCATGCCTTGGGGCAACGTTCCGCCGGCGTCATTTACAAGGCTGCCGCAGAATTAGTAATAATGACAGTGAAAAACTTGTTCTTTGCATTCTTATTATTTCGTACAGAGCATGAAAAGTTGCTCTTTGCACCATGCAAACATACAGGTTTTTTTTTTTTATTGGTGAGAAAGAAAGTTTGTGGACTTTCCATAGTTCGGTGTGTGCAAAAGTGTGTTTACCCTCATTTTTTTGTGTGTATATCTCCTGCAACACTCCAGTCTAGGCTGGAAATGAGTCCACGGCTGTGTGAGATGTATTTGCACTTTAATAAGATGCTACAGTACGGGGCCTGTATGAAACATTTGCAAGTTAATAAGGGGCTTCAGCGTCTTTTCCCACCCCCCCTCACCCCCCACCCTTTCCTTCACTCAATGCGCAAGAGCCGGGAGGATATTGGGAGATTTCCTCACCTCATAACTCGCTTCGCTTGTTTTATTTGATGTGACATCCGCTCGTATCTCCCCAGTCACAATTCGCTTCTCCCACTTAAGGTTATGAATCCCATTTTTGCTCCCCCCCTCCCCCATACGATATTTGAACACTTAATCCCCATTGCAGATCAAATCTTTATTTTTTTCTTTTGTCTATTGTTTTCATAATTTAGGTTTTCTTAAACTTTTAAACGATGTCCAATGGCCAGATCTAATTCTACACATGAATCTCTTTTGCTAGGCATGACTGTCCAGGCCTATCCTGGCTGTGACAGTGGTTCAGTAAATTGAATATATATGCTTATTGGAGAAATGCACCATATGCACTCAGGCTTGACTGTTTAATGAACATTGGAATAGAGTTCATAAAAAAGTGATTATTTCAATGATTGTCAATATCGATCAGTTATTTTCAGATGAAATCCACATTCCTAATGTCAGTCATCTAGGTTACACACACATATGTAAACAAAATCAGCTGTGTTAATTACCTGCAGCAATTAAAGACAAATTAAATTATTGTCATTTAAAGCGAGGTAACACATTAACCGACACTAAATTTCATATAACTAGTTCTGTTTTGTTGTGAAGTAATGACTTGCATCATCCAACAGGTCACTGTGTCACACTAGTGGACCAATGACAGAAATGTTCACGTTCATTCACTTTCATCTGTTTGATACAGAATATAGAGATGTAGAGATATATAGCTGTTTGCACAGATCAAGGCTTAACATAAATGTACTTGTCATACTTGTCTTGTTTACACACCATGTCCACAAGGTTTTATTTTTGCTATCCCATGGGGAATGATAATTTCTTTCATTAAAGCAATGAAATTTTATTTATTTTGTAATTGGTGCGATTCACAGTTATTGACTTTTTTGGTCATATATACTTAATTCGGTAATATATATCGGGTGTGTGTTGTATTGTAGTATATATATACTAGTTTTTCAATCATGTTCTCACTGCTTTTATTTTGTATTTGTGAGAATGAAATTGCAAACATAGAGGAGCCAAGAACACAAAATTTTTCTTTAGAACTTTATAGACCTACATTTGTCTGGTTGTAGGTTGTAGGTGTGGAACAGATCTCTTTTTCTGCCAACAAACACATGCTAAACAAACACACAAGCGCCTAACAAATCATTCTAAAACATTTGTCTTATATCATCTGTTCATATAATTCGTATAATTGATGCGTATAAATGTAATTATGTAATTCTATCTTTGATTGAAAGTGCTTGTAACGGACTGCCATCTGCAGCCCTGAAGCAGACCGTGGGGTGGGGTACCAGAGAGACCCCCACATCACTCTCTTCATCTCCCTTCTTTCATAAACATGAAGAGACTTGCAATCAAAATAAAATGATTTATAGTCAATCAAGTAATGTCTAGATATTAGATTTATTCACACACACACACACTTGAGGGAAGGAAGAGGAGCACTGAGGCAATGGTCCCCAGCCAGAGGTAATAATGACTGATGGCTGTCTTTTAAGTGGATGCGTCACCGTGCAGCTTGTGTGACACAGCTGTCACCCACTAGATGAATTAAGGAAGGGGGGGGGGGTCCATTGGAAGTGGTTCAATGGTGTACACAAAAAAAAAAAAAAAAAAAAATTACAAAAAAAGCTACTCCTTAGGGTCTCGGTACTCTTATTAAATCACACAAGAACATACACCAGAGACAGTTTCTGTCTTTTCTTCCATAAAAAAATTCCATGTTTTTCCATTTTCTTTAGACGAAACTCGTGTCATGCGTATGTTGACGCGCCATCTGAAGAAGCCCGGGAGAGACCCCCCCCTCCCTGAAAAACAATCACTTTAAACGTGATGACACGGGAGCGGGAAATATTTTCAGACTGCTGCAGATAAAGGGTAAATGACCTGGCAAATCCACTGAAGTCAACCCGCGAGAGAAGCCCACCCAACGCCCCTAATGTAATTGGGCCCAGATGTTGCAGCCACACATGCAATATGCCCGACCTGCCAGTGCTTTCAGCCGAGCGCGCCGGCAGGTGTTACACTGCCTTGAGATCCTGAGCTGCGGAGGGTCTCCGGGGATATTTAAATCTCCACATAAAGGGCCACCACATTGATTTGACCACAGGGGGTGAAAATTGCGACTTGCACAGATCTTTCGGTTTAAAAGAGGACGTTTCTGGCTGCATTCAGCTTCCGAAAACCGAGCAGCGCTTGGACCGTTAAAGGAATATCAAGACCATTGTCCCGACTATAGTGTCATTTTTGATCATATGATCAATAAATACTGTTTAGAAACATTAATTCCTCTATGTTGGTGTGTCCCAAATCTTATTTCTCACATTTGTACCATGTACTCAATACAATTAATGAATACAATTCATTTTATAAAAAGAAAGGGTTTCTATTGTTTATTTTAAATGGTTACTTCCTTATTTAGACCATAGGTCTTTAAAATCAGACATGCATTCTGAACAGCGCATTCGCTGTAACTCTATGGTCCTGTCCACTCATTGTCATTGTGAAACACTGCTGCACAGCACACGGTGACACAACGAAATGTGTCCTCTGCTTTTAACATCACCCTTGGTGAGCAGTGGGCAGCCATGACAGGCGCCCGGGGAGCAGTGTGTGGGGACAGTGCTTTGCTCAGTGGCACCTCAGTGGCACCTTGGCAACCTTACGATTACGGGCCTGTAATCGGCCTTACCGGCAAGGCCATCCTAGTGGGTAATGTGGTCTTCTGGTCTTCTGGTCTAACCCACTAGGATATGAGAATTGTGTGAAATATATCTGAGTGAGCAGCAGTAAAAACTTCAAAAAGCAATGTTACGAGTAATTGTTAACATGCTCTCAGTTTCTAAAGCTACATACCCGTGTATGTGTGTACTGTAGAAGTCCTCATATGAGATTAGCAAATTAGTTACATTTTTAATGTTCAGACGTTTCTTTATGGGGCTACGTTGTTATGTTGTGCTTATGCAAGATTTTCAGAAAAAAACAAGTGTGTGTGTGTGTGTGTGTGTGTGTGTGTGCATCCTCTGGGTGGGCAGAAAATGCAGAAGGGGGCCGAGGGAGGAGGGCAAAAAAAAAAAAAAGTTATCCTCGAAGGACTTTCATGTTTCTAACTATGCTGAGCACGGGAGCATGAAAAGGCCCCTGCGCGGCGAGGCCGGGCATCAATGGCAATTAATGCAAGTGCTGTCTCAGACAAGGGGGCTAATGAGTTTCAATATACATGCAGGTGAGGGAGAGTCGAGCCGCAGAAGCCCTTAATGAACCCATGACAGCCTAATTAGCGACAATTTACAATTCCCGGATTCTAATCAGAGGCGCTGAAACGCCGCCACAAATCTTTGTATGAATGAGTCGTTTAAAATGCGCCAATCTGTTGCCTGGTACTCGCTTGATTTTTTTTTTTCCCACCCCAACTTGCTTGTTTCAGTCTTTCACTCATGCATATTAAATACCCCGAAATCAAGGCTTTATTTTTAGTTGTAAATCAAATTTAGACTTTCTTATTTTCCCTCTCATGTTACACAGGCATAATCTATGTCGGGTTGGCCAAATGCTTAATGGCCCACCAGGTCTGTGGGCAGGATACAAAAGTGATTTGCGAGGAAATAGATTCTTTTCATGACATCTATAAAAAAAAATTCGATTTTGCTAAATATAAAATGTTAAATAACATCACTGTCAAGTTTTTTGCTTTCCTTGCACCAGGTTGACTTCATAACAAACTCCGTCTGTTGACTGTTTCTTGTGATGCATTGGGCCGACTCATTCGCATGTGTGCTGGGTCCTATTCATCCTCAGGTGTGCCTGTAAGGTAGGGGTGTTTATGGCCCTTTAAACGTTACTTTCTCACACACCCCACATGTTCTGAATTGATGGATTATGCTGCATTACCCTCTTAGGCCTCAACCTTTCTTGATTGTGACAAATAGTAAAAAATTGAGTGTCCAAGGAGCAGCCAGTTGTACCATTACCTGATAGAACCTCATCAATATTGTCATCTCATGCATATGTTTTACCCGCCATGTTTGCCGTCATACTGTTACTTTTGCTATTATGACCGTTATATTTATGGTTCTGAATCAGTGGATGATTGTGGTAATGCTTAACTTTACAATGTTGAGATATTAAATGTTTAGTTTTATTCTATAACGTTAGTGGTTGGGCAGTGGTGACCTACCGGTTCGAATCCCGAGCCACCAAGGTGCCACTGAGGTGCCACTGAGCAAAGCACCGTCCCCACACACTGCTCCCCGGGCACCTGTCATGGCTGCCCACTGCTCACCAAGGGTGATGGTTAAAAGCAGAGGACACGTTTCGTTGTGCACTTTATGTGGCCTTTGAGTATTTCCAGCATTATTAATGACATTCTCACAGGGACAAATACAGGCACCGCGCAGCAGAATCAATTTAGACACCAAATGTTCAATCACACACCATGCACACAGACACACACAACTGATCAAACCCGCATTAGTTCCGGTCATTAATTACTGCATGCTAAGAAGCGCTCTCTCCAATTACAAAGACATGTTCCTGCTTATTTCTGACTCTCCATGTGCAGGCCTGGTGTCCAGCTCCTCTCCACTCTTTTTAATCCACCCACCCCATGTAAAACATCAAGGGCAATCGGTTTTGAATGGACTGAGGGGGGAGCAAGCAGGATGGACCGCGATAGAGAGAGCGGGACGGGTTTAATGGTGCCCACCGCCGTCATGTTTACCTGCTGGTTTTGCCGCACACAATCATTAACCTGGGGTTAATGATCAAAATTCAGACTTATTGGCTGATGCATTTTGCATGTTTATCCAAGGTCATTAGTGACCAATGTGATATGGGAGTGAGCTTTGAAAGAAAGTTGATTTGGACAGTCTAACAAGCCATGATCAAAGCTTGGCGACGGGCAGGAACGCGAGCACCAGCCCACTCCCATCTACCTGTCATTACGGTGCAGGAGTGCACCAGTCCGCTGGGCTGATTAAGGGCCAGAACCTCATTACGACAGCGCTACTCCTCCCTCGCATCACATCTCGAACCATGGACGAAATACGCCTGGCATGAGCAACACAACACAACAGGAGATTTGTAATTTGGGGGGAGGATCCTGGTGGGAATCACATTGTGCCCCTCAATATAATGATATCTCAATACGTTGTCCATGATAACGTTGGTAACATTGAGTGCTACACCCGAACTTCCACCGAAGTTCTACTGGAGAGTACAAGTCATCGTTTTTTAATGCAAACTTTTAATGATCGTTCATAGGGTTATTTTTTGGTGCCCCATGAAGCACTTGCTGGCAGCACTTCTCGAACTCACTGCTGGATTCTCCAGACTTTTCATGGCATCAATAATATGAGGAGAAGCAAAATGCTGATGACTAATGATGAATTTTCATACAGAAATACAGGACATGTGTGAATAAGTCATTGAGTTGCTGTTTATCAGTATTTGTTGTCATATGAGGATGCACCACTAGATGGGGCCTGTTATGCTAGAAAGACAACTGAATATAAAAGTAATTTTATTGCACCAAACTGCAAAAAATATTCCCGATTGATTCATGGGCACACATCTTTTTGTGCACTTCCTCAAGGCTGAACACTGCATAGCGACTGCTTCGTTTCACAATCTGACCTCAGCCACAAAGAAAACTCCATAAACAGATTGGACAGACAGAATATTTTTAGACTCAATTTCCGTCCCGGTTCATTTGTACAAGAACCAGTGGAACGCTCTGTGCGAAATTACAGTTAAGTGTTTTCAATGAAACTGACCCCTGCCTTCACAAAATGAAATCACATCACAGGGATTAAACATGGGTATTAAAAGTTAAATCCATCTTTTATTTGCTTGATGATATCAAGCCTCAATCAGAGTGTAGGGGTTACCATTTTCATTTTGTGCTCAATGGGATTTCTGATCCTTAATGAAGTCCACCCTGTGCCAACCCTCCCACTAAAGGCGTCAACATTTAATATGTCTGTGTTTTTTTTTTTTTTTTTTTTTAATCATCAGAATATAATAAATTAATCATTCTAGACTTTACATAAGGTATGAACATAAAAAGGTCAGGGATTAGTCTAGATATTGCTTGGAGATGAATGTGAACAGCCTGCCAAACAAGAGAGGCAATAACCTGCTTGATACCTTGGACCAAAATCATTAATAGAGTAGGCTGTGGGAGAAATACAATATGTTATATTAGTACAATCACAGACAATTACCAAGTAAGCAAATATAGCAAAATTAAACTCAGTTAAACCAGGAAAAAACTGAGTTCTGAGTTCAATTCAATAAGCAACACACACACACACACACACACACTTACTGGATCCTGCCAACTTCTCATTAGCACATGCAACAAAAGAAAGAAGAATACTTCTTATTACCACTGAGTAACTCTACAACCTATATAATTTCAAATCAAGGGCCAAGCGGTGGACATGAATCTGGTTGCTATGGCAGCAATAACCATGGGGACCATTTGATCTGCCCCCACCCCTCCACCACAGCGCTGGTTCTTTCAGTGTTCATCATTTATCACAGGTCCACTTAAGGGCACAAAGAAAGCGTTGTTAGTGCAACTTGACTGAATCAGGAACAAAAAAAACAAAACAAAACAATAATGATAAATGAAATAAAGTGCATGTACATAATGAATTCATTATTTACACTGTAGATCATTTAAAGAACAGGTGTAAAGAGCAATTTTCACATTCAAGTGGACCTTATCGATTTTCCGCCAAATAACAGTAATATCACTTGCAATTGCGGTATACAAATATGCAAGCATAATTTAAGTGGAAAATATTGCTATTGTAGGACTCCCATGGCAGATGTTTCCAATAAGGGCTGGCATGCAGGTTTTCACTGCAGCTCTCTAACTGGATGTCTCATTAGCTGACAGATTCACACGAAAAAAAAAACTCATCATGCCTAGTTTAAATTTATATCAGATCTTTTAATTTATTTAAATGAAGCAAATGACATTTTACACAGATTCCAAATTGTTGATTTTGAATTTTTCTAATTGTTCAATTGTAATATCATTGACGGGTAAAGGTTTATCTCTGCCACTGAGCAAAGCACCGTCCCCACACACTGCAACCCGGGCCCCTGTCATGGCTGCCCACTGATCACTAATGGTGATGGTTAAGAGCAGAGGACACATTTCGTTGTGTCACCGTGTGCTGTGCTGTGATTTACAATGACAATCAATTCACTTTAAAGAACATATTAAAGACAATGTAGAATTTGCTAATTAGCATTGAAACATAAGCGTACATAAAAAGAGCCAAAGTTCATTGGTATAATTATAAGGAACCTCTAGATTGTTGCCTGTCAATCAAGGCCAAACAAGTTTGTATCACACATAAATTTATATAATTCTATAATTTATATAATTACATATAATTATATGTAACAATAAAGACAATTGTAACAACTGGGCGTGCTTTCTGAGTGCAGGCCCCGCCCCTTCCAGAATCCTTGCACCAAGATTTTAGAATTTTTTCTTTTTTTTGTGATGCCCTCCTCATCCTGTATCTACTTTCTCTGAGAATACAACTCAGATGAGAGAATGTTGTGGCATCCTGCTTTTGTTGAGTACCTGCTTTTTTCAAGCTGGCGATGCCTGATTGAAGAAACAAACCCTAAATTGCCTCTGAATCCGCACTATTCCCTCCTGGTGCCCATGAAGGGCACAGTCAGTGCTGGGCAACATGCCGCCATGATGTCAGACTTGTAATGTAATTATAAACCCATCTGTCTCTCATCGGATGACAAGCACAAAATGTCCAATTATGGTTTCATTTAAATTCTAATTAGTTCGGCCCAATTTCACAGGCTCTGGAGTTGGGGGTGCTGGGGATGGTGCGCTAATGGAGAGGATATACATCCGTGACTCAGTGCTGGAGAACCTCCAAGGCAACTCGCGAAACCGGACCTTCTGACTTGTTTTAACGTATACCTGCTACGGACGACTCTACTGTGCATCTACTGTCCTAATGAGCGCATTTCCAAACAGTTTCCCCGACACTTGCGCAACGTTAGCAAATGGTTCACTTCAGTTCACTTCATAACAATTTGCACTGAATCGATAAAATAAATGGACTAATTAAAAAAGCAATTACTTGTGCCCTTGGTGTGCAGGTTCATGTGCTTTCTTCATCACCAACAATGTTCTGGATGTCCAGTGTTGGTGTGCTACATGTGCTGCTGCAAGTATTGGAAGGGCGTGGTCTATGTAACTCTTGAAAAAAAATATGACGTTCTAGCCTACATGTGTTGCCAGTAGTCAATAGAGCACATTGAATCTTGGGAAATGACCAGGAAAAGCACACACTTGTCCAATGAAATTTAACCGAACTTGAAGATAGGACCATCTTGTACACTGTGGTGCATTTATTTGAACATCTAGAGATGATTGTTTGAATATTTCCGTAGCTACTTTTCCATTACAATTTGTGAAATGGGAGTGATGTTAGGCACATCTTATGTCAGTTGTGTGACCTGTTCTGTTGAAGTTCTGCAAAATGTACAACTTTTGTTAGGCTAATTTGGAGTTTCACAATTCACAATACAACGAAGCGCTAAAATAGCCCGTAAATATTTGCATTAATAAAATCGTTAATACAATAAAAAAAATTGGATAGTTGTACTTTTACACTCCAAAGTGTGTGCATATTTAAACCCACCCGAATCAGACGTGGACCAACAACAGGACAGGCGTGTAAGGGCTCCATCCATGCAGGCATGTTTACCATTTCGCCCCTGTCTTCATATCTGGACGCAAATTTATAACGCATAAGCACGTAAATATTGTCGCCCTTGGAACAGCAGGGAAGATTGATAATAGCTGTTGATTCTCTTGGCATCAGTGACGAGTCGTAGCCGGGAGATAGAGGGTCTCGCTCGCTCCCGGCACTCGGCCCGTGATTAGCCCGTAATCAGCCCAGAACCAACTGATTATTAGCTCTGCACCACTTGACTGTCTTTGGGGGATCTGCAGTCTCTCGCTGTCTCGCTCTCTCTCTCTCTCTCTCTCTCACACCTACTCCCTCTGTTTTCAGCCGTTCCTAATGCTCCCCCTCTGTCGCCCTCGTTCATCGTCTCTTCTCGTGATTAGACGAGCCGCTTGGTATTTCCATACGTCGGCGGATCGGTCGGGAAGCTGGAATGGCCTCTTCTTCGCTCACCTCTTAATCACTGGCTCGACGTCGGCCATGATTACAGCTCGGCTCTGATTGCTGCCAGGCAGCCGGGCCGACTTACAATTGTCACCCCGGACGTCTCTGCCCTCGCTGCCTGTCGTACCCTGCTTACGCACGATAAATTGGGACTCGAGTGAGGGCCACAGCCTGGGAAACATACACACACACACACACACACACACACGAAACGACTACCTGGAAATCAGCTTTCCAGAGCAGCAGCGATGCCTCGTCCAATGAAGCAATGTTGGTGAGGAAATGAGAACCGTGTAATTTTATTTGTGACTGAATGTGTTTGATTCATTTAACATTTGTGTGCATCTTCAACATTAGAAAAAGTCATTTTATTTGTAGTTTGAACATTAAAAAAAAAAAATAAACAGCAACCAGACTGGAAAAGCAACTCCTGACTGGACATAAAACAAAATAATGGGAGAGACATTTTAAATTAAGTTACACTAATAACTTCAACCTTGAAATTGGATTTTCAAATTCATTTAGCAAAAATGCTGTAGAAGCCTCTTGTTTTTTTTTTTTTATAGATCACATGACATTCTAAAATAGATGGGAAAAATGATGTACGCCATTGACAAGATTGGAAAATGGTCATTGGTCATTAACAGGTCACAGGTTATTCTTTATTCTTGATTTTTTTTAATCCCAACGTACAATGACTGTGTTTCAGCCTCACCGTGACCACGTGAAGTTATGTCCCCTCTTCACTGCGAGAGGTCCGCGAGAAAGGCAGGTCAACAGACTCATTGATCCCAGCCCAAGCAGCTGGCTGTTTCGCCCAAAACCTTGCGGCACAGTTACAGCACGCGTCCAAGAGTGATTTATCGAGGCCGTGCAGCCTGCCGGTTGGTAGCGGGCCAGAAGAGCACACTTACTCTGGTGATTAATTAGGGTCTCGGAGGGCAGCGCACAGCGGCAGAGCAAACATGGCGTAACACGAGGGGTCAGCACACGCGCACAATGAAGAGAAGGGAAGGGGAGCACAAGGTTGTCTCCCTCGCTCCAGGAGCTTCTCGTGTTAGAGTGGTGGTGGTGGTGGCGGCGCCCGTGTAAACACGCTGTAATATGCCATTCTTCTGTTAACACACCCGGACCCTAATCGAGATAGGGGGGTCTTGCCGAAGAAAACTTCATGCAGTTCATTTCTCTACGCGTGGTGGCAACAATCTTGCATTCGGGAACTGAACATTGTTTTTGAGACTACGCATTTTACACTTCCAGGGGTGAGAGCCATATGGTGCGTGCTTCAAATTTACATTTAGATTTACATTTACTGAATTTAGCCGATGCACTTTGCCAGAGTGGCGTACAGTCACCATGGAAATATTCTCGCTTAGGGACACAATGGTGAACCTTTGCCAACCTTATATTGTCCTTATTTAAAACTATTTTTTTAAAACAGCTGGATGTCAGTACACAAACTGAACAATATGTTTTGTTCAAAAAATGTCATTTTTTGTCACTTCTTTTTTTGTTTGTTTAATAAGTCTAAATCATCATATCTGATCTGATGGAGAGCTTCCATTTGATATGCATTTTTCGATTCCAACCCTTATGAATGCACCTAAAGATTAAATAGAAGTAAAATGCAATCCATACGTAGATCAGTAATATCCAGTTGCAGGACAATTGCATACGATTATAAGACATGTGTAACTGACAATGAAAACTTTTTCAAAAATCACTTCATTTTGATAGCAAACAAAATAGTACCATATGAGCTAGTATATTAACAGTATAAAAAGACAGTTTCTTATGAAATAATCTTAATTCCTTTACACACGTTATAAGAAGGTTTTATGAATTTCTGTAGGAAAGACAATGATTTTTTTTTTTTTTACCTGGCTACTAAATAACGTCAAGTTCTTATTTTTCAGTGAACTGGTTTTGAAACCTGTGCAATCTGGTGTCATTTTGTTCCTGTTCGCTCCCTGCCTCACCCCACCAATCTTGCTTTAAAGCGGCGTACATCAAAGTAAATAGCTGCTCTATTCTTCGGCCCTCGGTCAGACGGTCAGGCTGATAAACGTTTCCCCGTGTTGCTATGACGCCTCAGCAGGTTGCAGCTGGAGAGCACTGAGCTGCTGAAGAGGATTTGATATGAACTGCCGTTGCCCAGGATGCCGTTTACAGTCCCGGGTGGTAAATCTGTTGCAAGTGTGCAGAATAAATCTGGTTTTCAATACAGGACTGTTAATAGTGTGTGTGTGTGTGTGTGTGTGTGTGTGTGTGTGTGTTGAGTTGAGAAAATAAGCAAAAAAAAAATGCATAACTCTATAAAGACTCACTTAATTAGTATGTGAAATTAAAGCTATTAAATGCCAAAGAGTGGGAAAAAACTATAGTTAAATCAGACGAAGTGAGCCATGAAAAACCACAAAAAATGGCTTTTTTCTAATCAACCTGGAGGATCAAGCAAATGAAAGCTCATATGTGTAAAGGTTATCCCACATATTAAACCTGGTTCTTGTTCAATGTGCACCAAAGTGATTGGTTCTTGTGCTGCCAAGTCATTAAAGAGCAGATTGAACCAGAAAGGAACCAGATCTGACAGTGACATTCGCAGAAAGCGAGTAGTATAACTGCTGTGAGTTTTCATTTCATTTAAAATTATTTGCAATTAAAAAAATTACTTTTAGTAAAGTAATTTATCTCCAAGCAGCAACTTTTTTGTGTGAGCAGAAGTCATCACCAGGGTGCCAAAAGGCCAGTAAATGAGCGTAACTTAGCATGCTAGTCTGAATAAAAGTACAATGCTTTAAAATCAAAATGCAACACAAAAATTAAAGTAATTGAATGGAAATAGTTGATTTCATGTGGTAATGAGACATTAATCTGCTAGCCAAAATAATACAGAAGTAGACAAATATCGGACGGCAGTTTCCTCTGTTAATCTTGTTCCTTACGTAAATCGGTGCCAAATGTTTCCAAAAATTAAGTCTGTGTGTTAGCTGTGTCTACATGACCGCCCTGTACACAAATAAAAAACGTACAAATAGATTAGTCAGCGTGGCACATGATTCCAATTCGTAAAAAGAGGAAAAACTTCAATTATGGCGGGCACCGCCGAATTCCCGGCACCGGAATGCAATTATAAAATATTTAAACAATCAGGACGTTATTTGCTTTGTTTCCAAGGCATCGCACCACAGTGTGGACTGTTCACTATGCGTTAATTATGCTAAGAAATTGAGTATGGGCTGCCGGGAGCCAAATACAAAAAAAAAAAAAACAGCGACTACTTAAAGCCTAATGTATTTTAATCTCCACAGCGTCTCAAATGAATTCCTATGCGCTCGGCGGATCCTCCGCAGCACTGGGTCCCCCATAAAGGCACAAATCCCCTTGTGCTCTGGGGCAGAGTTTCCACAAGCTTCGTCCTGGGCCTCATTTCCTCCCCGAGTCCTGTCAGGGCTTCCGCGGGCGCAAATAGAATTAATCAAGTGACGGGAGTTTCATTTCCTGTCGCGCGGGCAGTGTGAAGCAGAAGTGTCTCTATTAATTGACTGACGGCAGTGATGCAACGATTGCGTTTGGCGAAGAAAAAAAAAGATGCTGCCGCCACCCCCATCCCTCCCATCACTGTCAAGCCAATAAGAGGCTGTAAAGATGACAAGCTGATGTATGTCAAAGGTCAAGCGTAGCCCCGCAGTTCTTCTGAGAGCAGGGCTGTGTTGGCCGGTGTGATTTAATCTGAGATGAATGGCCATTAAATATTGTGACATTGTGTGCCTGACGCCTGACCGCAGTCCAAAATGCATTTCCAAGCTTCTTCCAGCGTTGCAACGCTGAATTATTGTGGGCAGGTGAGTGAAACACTGCCGCATCCTGCGGCGGTAATCAGACGAGTTGTGACTCTGCCACGCCGCTTTGTGCCACGCTAACTAAACCCCATAAAAGTGGGGACAGGAGTCGAGATGAGTTTCGGAATTTTTTTTGTGTCAGTCTCCGTGTATAATCGTGTTTTCCTCACTGGGCTTACTAAGGGCATCTCCACATCTCCTGCGAAGACCAGGGCCTTTGATCATCTGATTTATGTGGGTGCTGTTGGACAGTCTATCCATCAAGCAAAGTTGCGACTGTCGCGTCCTGGCCCTAGCAGCCCCCTGCCACAAGAGGCTGTCACCGGGGGGTTTCTTTTATTGTATTTATTTCAGTATTAGTGCCCCACTGGGGCGGAGCTGCATGTTGGCAAGGTTATCCTGCATATTGAGATACACTACTGTTTCAAAAGTTTAAGGTCCTTCAGAGATGTTGTTTTCTAGGAAAAAAAGTATTTGAGATGTTATTGCTATATTAATTAGACATAATGATTTAAGATCACATTTGCTGATTTTGAATTTATGTGAAGTTGGCCAGTTTTTATTGCTTGCTTAATATGTGTAACTGCAGAAAAGTTTTCTAATGATCAAGGTGACATGTTGCATTAGTGAACACGGCATCCTTCCATTTGAATGCAAGAATAGTTGTTGCTGATAAAGTTCCTCTGATATTTCATCATTTCTGATATTTCATCATTAACAGACATTTCCAGCAACCAGATTAATTTACAACATCAACAATGGACTGGAGTTGTGAGCCATTTTATGTTGTTCTGATCTATTCAATGTCAGACAAAACAATTGAGGATATTTCTGAATGACCCTAAACTTTTCAGTGTCTATGTAACTATTCTGCAATTTTGTTTTCCAAATTTCAGTAATAGGGTGGTAGTAGCCTAGTGGGTAACACACTCGCCTATGAACCAGAAGACCCGGGTTCAAATCCCACTTATTACCATTGTGTCCCTGAGCAAGACACTTAACCCTAAGTTGCTCCAGGGGGACTGTCCCTGTAACTACTGATTGTAAGTCGCTCTGGATAAGGGCGTCTGATAAATGCTGTAAATGTAAATGTAACTGTAATGTAATAAAAAAAAAAAGGCTTTTTACAGCCAATGCATGAGCAACCTATACCAGAACCCAAAACAAAAACTAATTATATTTCTTAATTCAGTTTACTATAAAAGACAATAAAACCTTGAACATTGAGCCAGGAAATGTATGTTATTGTCACGTCCATGCGGGCATGACACGGCGGGTGAACGGAGAGGATGACGAGGAGTGACGAGGAATGAAGGACGCTTTCACCTGACATCACGGAACAGGGGTTTTAATGGTGAATCACAGGACAGGGGAGACATCCGAGACGTAGACACTGGTGAACACGGAACATAACTTCAAAGACCTGACAGCGGACAGAAACGAACAGGGCAGCTTCATACAATTAACACAGGTGAGAACGATTAGGGAACATTACACATGACAACAATGAAACTCCGGTCCGGATCCCAGACCGGAGTAACCCCAATTTCGGACCGGATCGTGACAGTTATGATGATGACCTTATTCAACAGCACACCATCATAAAGAGAAAGATTAAACACAGTACTAGAAACCAAAATTTCAAGAGAAATTTTGATGGGCCTGTCCAGGCGTTGGTCACAGGAGCAGGCGTGGCATCTCGAGCTGGCATCAGCTGTAAGAGCAGGTGGTATTATTAAAGTAGCCGATGGAGCAGGCGGTCACTTGGAATTTGGTGACTTTTGTAACACTAAAATTAGCATATTAGCATGCTAATGATAGCATGTTAACATCAAAAATTCTAACAGGGCGTGGCCAAGACATGTCACATTAAATCCGGTGACGCTTGGACCATGTTCGGGACAGGGCGTTCCTAATAAAGTGGCAGAAGGACCGGGCGTTCCTAATAAAGTGGCCGAAGGACTGGGCATTCTTAATAAAGTGGCCGAAGGACCGGGCGTTCCTAATAAAGTGGCCGAAGGACCGGGCGTTCCTAATAAAGTGGCCGAAGGACCGGGCGTTCCTAATAAAGTGGCAGAAGGACCGGGCGTTCCTAATAAAGTGGCCGAAGGACCGGGCGTTCTTAATAAAGTGGCCGAAGGACCGGGCGTTCCTAATAAAGTGGCAGAAGGGCCGGGCGTTCTTAATAAAGTGGCCGAAGGACCGGGCGTTCTTAATAAAGTGGCCGAAGGACCGGGCGTTCCTAATAAAGTGGCCGAAGGACCGGGCGTTCTTAATAAAGTGGCCGAAGGACCGGGCGTTCCTAATAAAGTGGCCGAAGGACCGGGCGTTCTTAATAAAGATGCCGAAGGACCGAGCGTTCCTAATAAAGTGGCCGAAGGACCGGGCGTTCCTAATAAAGTGGCCGAAGGACTGGGCGTTCCTAATAAAGTGGCAGAAGGGCCGGCCGGTCCTTCTGCCACTTTATTAAATTGGCAGAAGGACCGGGCGTTCTTAATAAAGTGGCAGAAGGACCGGGCGTTCTTAATAAAGTGGCAGAAGGACCGGGCGTTCTTAATAAAGTGGCAGAAGGACCGGGCGTTCTTAATAAAGTGGCAGAAGGACCGGGTGTTCTTAATAAAGTGGCAGAAGGACCGGGCGTTTTTAATAAAGTGGCAGAAGGACCGGGCGTTCTTAATAAAGTGGCAGAAGGACCGGGCGTTCTTAATAAAGTGGCAGAAGGACCAGGCATTCTTAGTAAAGTGGCAGAAGGACCGGGCGTTTTTAATAAAGTGGCCGAAGGACCGGGCGTTCCTAATTACATTGAATTACAGTGTTGGCGATGCTGCTGTATCAGTACTGCTTTTAAGCCCCCTTTGTTGGCAATGACACTGTAGCAGTACCACTTAAAAGTGGCCCCATTTAAAAATTCTACCAATGTTAAAATTAGCATTCAATGAATTCTAATGGGGAATTGACCCTGTTTGAGCATTAATAGCTCGGCCACGCCATCTCCGATCGCTTATAAAAGTAATACCACACCTAACACAATAAAGTACTAATTTTAGGATATATGGTGGTTGCTGGTGTGAGTGCTTCGGTACGACCCGCATTAAGTGCTGAAAAAGTGACCAAAATTATGCGTGATCCGTATATCGGACAAAGGAAAGCCACATGTCAAAACATCGGTCTTGGCGAGACATAAATGTTTTTGTATGTCTAACCATCTGGACAAAAAGTCCCAAAAAGACACATTTATAAGAATATAGATCTTATATAGATAATTATAAGAATAAGCAACGAGTGGCAGTCTGTCCATTGTATAACATGTTCTTTTTTTCTGTTTACCGGGTTTTCCCAAACCCTGTTGGTGGTACCGACTCGTCCGATATGTCAGATCATAGGTCTCGGCGAGGCTTTAACAATTCCCTGGTCACTAACTTTAACGGGTACCCTCAGGAAGCCAAAGTAGTATTCCCAGCACAATAGTAAATGGTCTGTCATACTGACAGGCCCAAATAATGTACTGTGGCGGAATAAATGGGATCAGACTACTGATGCAAAATATTAAATTAAACTACAAAGGATTTATGTGAAATTATGAACTTCTTGCTCCATAAATCTGGTTATGGGGCAACTCAGACTCAGGCAGGGTAGATGGAGACCTACAATTCTAATGCACACAGAGAGACAACTGGTGTAGCAGCTTGGACAAATGGAATATCAGACCATGAAGATATTTGTAACTGTACTGGTGTGGAGTGGAATGATTTCACAGGATTTGCAGGGAAAGGATGTTGTGATTTTGACATCATGTCGAAGTCATCTGCTCAAGTCATTACGTGTCTCCTGTCTGAGAGAACGAAGGCTTCGTCCTCAGTACAAAAGTGACCTCCAGTCGCAAGTTGCAGGTTGGTTTCCCATGGAGATATACAAGGTTAAACGTGCACTTGCTTGGTGCAAATAACCTCTAGTACAACCAATAATCCATGATGCCTGACTCAGGGGTGCTATTGATGACCACTAGGCTAAAACCACGCTTAACATAAATAAATTTTAATTGGATAAGGGTATGTGCAGGAGTTTGATAAGATGCTTTCACAAATATCTATCAGCAGCCATATTTTTACGTCCTGAAATGAACCAGCTGGCTATGTGGCATTAAATAAAAAAAGGGAAGACCAAATAACGATAAAGTCCGCTGCCTTACGTGCCAAACAAGGCCAATAATGCAATTTATTCAGTTCTGAAGACACCGCAACATTAGACACAAAATCTTGCTTATCTGTGAACAGCGTTAACACACAAGCCAAGTCTCAGCACTCACGGCCCAGATAAAGATCGTCATTAATGTCGGACAGGCGGGAAAAATCCATACATTCACTTGCCACAAATTAAATTAGGCTCCCTGAAAGATGCGCACTTAGATAGGCTAAATCTATTAATTGCAATTAAATGTTGTCGTCATCAGCGGTAAGTTTTCCTATAAATGAGATCTTTAAGCAAAAAAAAGAAAGGACTGTTCAGTTTGTGGATTGCTTGCACTGCATCAGTAAATTTAGCAATGAGTTCTGCATTTGAAAGACATTCTCAGATCTTCGCTGGGCTTTCCCTTATTCATAGAATAAGAGAAGAAAAAAAAAACTAGAATTCTGTCACAAAAACATTTATGTCTGTGAACTTACACACACAACCAATAAATTGTGACAATGCAAAATAATAATACAGCTGCTCTTCCACTAGCTGCGCTTTTGATGGTATGCAAGTTTCAAAATAAAACCCTCAGCCTAAACCTAACCCTATTATCTACAGCTGTTAACAAGTGAACAAGTGTTAAAGTGCATGATGTACATGCATATACACGTGTAGTTTGACCCCAAGCTGGAAGGGACTATATTAATGTATATTAAATTATTCCCTGTTTTCCAATCGGAACTTTTATTTGAAAGCGTTGCATACCGTTAAAAGTGGCAATTGAAAAACCCACATGTGTGTATAAGTTCTTTGTGAAGGTGCAGATTTTTAGGTTTTCGTTTAATGAGCAGGAGATAATCCAGCGAAGATCTGTGAATGTCTGTCGAACACAGAACTCGGAATTCTGAGAGCGCAAGTGTTCTGAAACAATCCACTGATCACTGCTAACCGCGCGATCCATTAACGACCATGCACTTAATCAAGCGCCACATGCTCCGTTCCACGGGCCTTTTAATTAGCAGCCGGGAACCATCCTGATCGTGGCTGTGTAGCCCTCATGGTCATTAAAGCGGTGGGCCGATAATGGTCCCAGCCATGTCGACATATCTTCGGCCGACGGCGTGCAGTGAGACAGTATTTTTTTGTCCCGAAGGAGGGTAAAAAACTGCAGATTCAGGCAGATTCTCCATGGTGACAGAAGCTCTTTTTCCCGGCGAATGGTCCCCCGGTAGTTTATTATTGCGCTCTGTCAGATTCATATATAATATAACCATATCAGCATAACCCCTGCGGTCGGAGCGCCGAGCACTTTTAATGCCACTGGTTTCCTGCCAATCATATTAATTTCCGGAATATGTAATTTCCCTTAATGAGAAACACTCCATAACTGGAGGAACTGGGGAAAGTTAATGAGCCTTTGTAATTGCCATCGCTATAGCGACGGCAGTACCTGGCCGAGCTGATATTGCATGGAGGCCCGAGCTCCTGCTTTGGCCGACATGTCCGGCTCAGCGGAATAAAAAAAAAAAAAGCAGCAGAAAAAGAAATGCAGACAGATAAAACATTTTCATTATGCACCGCCGATTCCTCTGGGCACAAATAGGTAGGAATGCATTACGTCGTTACGTCCAGAAAAATGAAACCGTGATGCCATTAGCGCGAGCAGAATGGAGCAACATTTTAAGAGACTAATGTTCTTACTCGTGCTTTTCATTGGATTTTAATGTCCGCCAGCAGCTGCACTAATGCAGTCGGCCGCAGTGCTGACAACAAAACATGCAACAACAAGTAATTTTTATGCATCGCTTTTTACTTCTGCTCTGAGAGCAATCGCTCGTTAATGGAACCCGAGGTGCCATATCTCCACGTCACTTAATATGAACTGGTCGTTGATCCACAAAAATGATTTAAGTGATTTCGCGGCTGTCGGGGGATCACTTTTAAAGTATCATGAGACACAGCACACTGTATCTTGATTAAGGCGCGTTCCACGGGAACGAGTTTAAAATTATATAGCTTATATATCGCTCATTTAAACAGCTGATCCAGGGCAAATGAAGAATTCCTTGATGGCCTGACAATCACATGGGGCTGCTGTAACCATGTCGACTGGGGAAATCCCCCAGCTCGAGCTTAATCAAATTTACCCAGCTAACTAATGGCGGCAAATCAATCTCTGTCGCAATTATGGGTAATAATGTGATGAGTGAGTGGGCTGCGGTGGTGGGATCTGTCTCACTTAAAGCCACCTGATGAAAGCAGCCATTTTGGCTCTGTGCACCCTTTGGCTGTGAAAAGCTTTCATTCGAAAAAAAGAGGAGTTACCGCTGCCTTTTTGCCCCTGCTGGCTGGCTGTGGTATCACTTTTAGCTCCGCCTACTCTTGTGGGTTCAATGGGCATTATTTCAGAGATCTGGTTGAGCAAAAACAAAAGAAAAACATTGTGAAGTCGATAAAAGGCATATACTGTTTAATAATGCGCCCCTGACATAAGACACAGGTTTTGCTGGTCAATGTCATTTTACTTTCTTAAAAAACATAAAAAAAAAAAAAATGCACCGACTATTCTGTTCTCAATGTGCATCTCCATGCACAAATCAGCAGATAGCGAACACAAAGTCAGAGGCTGGGGTAAAATCGTAAAATAAGCAAAACAACATATCAGACATCTCTACAAAGATCAGTGTGATGCCAGAATAAACAGAACGCATAATACTTACAGACGACACTTCCACAAGGCGCAGAAAGCAGGAAAATGTTTGTCAAGTAGGAGCTGGTTAACACACGAGGCCTAGTCACGTGCAGAATTGTGACCCCCTGACACCACGTGATTGGATCAGCGTACGGCCAGAGTACTCATTTATGCTAGTGGAGCGAAGCAAAACATCTCTAATAAAACCCATGAGACACAAGAGTATATCCTTGTTACAAAATGCCTATAACTAGTTGTTATTTTGTGGAAATGGGTACATGAGCAACACGGCACCGGAAACGAGGTTGACGACATTTTTCTGCTAATGTTGCTGGCTACAAATTGCTAAAACTGAAGCTGATTGGCTGTAGGACCTGCATCCCAGGGTGCATGCTGCTCTGGGGAATTCTCATTTGTTGGACTGTACAGGGTGGGCCATTTATATGGCTACACCTTCATAAAATGGGAATGGTTGGTGACATTGAACACATTTCTGACCAAGTGGTCAGAAACTTGTAAGTTACGTTAAAACAAAGGTTTTCTTGTGAAATTAGCAATAAATGTGATGTGTCACATGACCCTCTTCCTATTGAAAAAACAAAAGTTGGATCCAAAATGACCGACTTCAAAATGGCCACTATGGTCACCACCCATCTTGAAAAGTTTGCCACAAACAGGACGTTAAAATCACCAACCATTCCCATTTTATTAAGGTGTATCCATGTAAATGACCCACCCTGTACAATGTCTGGCTCCAAATTTGACATCACTGGCTTTGTTTCTATAGAACGTAAGGCAGCGGAGCTTCTGTCCATGATTTGAACATGTTTAATTGGCTGCGCGGAGGTGAGAGCGATCGGTTTAGATGTGCCCTGGATACAACGCTTCCTTCCTCGTGTACCGTGCCGCTGAGCCGAGCAGCCACGTTTCAACCTCATTAATGTCTTCCCATCGCAGAGCCAAACGGAGGGCCGGGATCAGAGCATTGACGGCCTGTCATGAGTGTCGGAGTCATTCCAGGCGACGGCGTTCCGCCGACTATAATTACAGGTGACAGGCGTAAGTACGCGGCCCCGCGCGTGGTGATGAGTCCCGAGGAACTTTTCCACGGTCACCCCCCACCCCCCACCCGCTTCACGCACGCTGACAAGAACCATTGCGTACGCTGGGATTTTGTCAAGAGCAGCTCTTGACAGAACAGACTACACGAAGAAAAAAAAAGTCTTTGCATACATGAAGTCTTAATAAGGCAAAAACGTTTCTTTGTGAGCGGGTGTTGTGTATGCAAATATATACACAATATATAATATACACGAAAGCGCATTCGAGGAGCGACCAACGGCAGCTCAAGACCTTCCTCTTTCGAGAATATTTAGATGAACTTGTAACCTTCTTATTGTCTGACTTCTGTATAGAATGTACAACAGAGTGAATAAAAAGGTTGTATTCATAGTTGGGGTCCTAATGAACCAGAACTGATCTCTTCATCGATGGTAACTTGAAAGCACTTAAGTCGCTCTGGATAAGGGCGTCTGCCAAATGCCGTAAATGTAAATGTAAATGACTAAATCCATGAACAGCATTTACTTGACAACATCATTGCTTGATAACAACTAGCTTCTGAATCTAAAAAAAAAATTAATAATAAAGCTGAACCGATAACTCACTACAGAAACCCATAATAGCAATAAATCTATTTACAAAGCACAGTCAAACTAGCATCTTGAACGCTGTTATATCAGCAGCGCATTTTTCCGATTAATGAGCGCGTGTGAGCGCCATTGCCGCTCAGCACAAAGAGATACGGTGCTGGCGCATCGGCTGCTCATGAATCCAGCGTGCGATAAGCTGGGGGGAGATCTTATTACAGACCGGCACCTCCCTCCCCGCGTCCAGTTCAGCCCGTCCTCACCTCGCCCGCCTCGTGTGCAGGCCTCTGAAACGCGGTTTGAAAGGCGCTGCAGGCGTTGCCAGTGGACCGCGCTGCGGCGGAACTGCGGTTCCATGCTGACTCGGGGTTCCTTATCTGATAATTAGCCCGGGCGCCTTCCGGTACACTTCTGCCGGGTTCAAACTGGAAAGTATAAGACAATAGGCATCTTGGTCCTGGTGAAAAGTAGATCATGAAGAACCACCGTTACAACTGGCATGAATAACCGGTCATCCCAGCAACTCTTCCTCTGCGGTCTTGTTCTAAAACTGACACTAAGCGGTTAATACAGTACAGAAAGGTTGTCCTAACTAAGGGGACAAACTAACTATGTATTATTGAATTTTGGTTGCTTCGGTTGTCAGTCCGGTTCTATTCAATCCACAAATTATCTTGACCCAGCAAAAGGGGAGGAGCCATTCACGGATAAGAGGCACAATTCTTTATTTCCAAAAAGTGAGAAAGTCAAGTGATTGTCATTGTGAAACATTGCACCACAGCACCCAGTACACACAACAAAATGTGTCACCCTTGGTGAGCAGTGGGCAGCCATGACAGGCGCCCGGGGATCAGTGTGTGGGGACGGTGCTTTGCTCAGTGGCACCTTGGCGGTTCGGGATCTGAACTGTGGCCGCTTCCTTACTCGCTAGGCCACCACTGCCCCCCCAAAAGAAAACAAACATAAAGGAACACGTTAAAGACACTTGACAGTTAAGCCTTGACTGGACAACTTTAGTGTGGTTCAATACCGGATCCTAGAAGACTGATGCAGGAAATCTTTTATAATGAGGACTTCAGGCGCGAGGAATCAAGAGGGGTGTGGCCTGCAACCTGTACTCCGGGAACCTCTGGGGAGACACCGTGACACGAATAATGAAAATCACTAACTTAGCTTGTCAGGTTCCACCACCGTCTGTTGTCCCTGTTTTCTTGAACTTCAGTTCTGTGTTTGCACACGCGCAGCGGGGACAAACCTCACGACGGGGGACAAATTTGAAACAGGTTTGACATTCGTACGAACATCCCATTGTGGTTCATGGCCGGGTCGGTAGGGGGGAATCGGTGATCGTACATCTACTGTACCTGACCAAGATGCTGCGATTTAGCCGGACATTAAATACTGCACACAATACATAGATGTAATGTAACAGAAACTATTTTAGTTCTTCACTTTCTATTGTTTTTAACTAGAATTATTTCTGCTTATGATTAGAGTAAGGACTGTGAGGAGTGAGAGATTTAAAAGTTTACTCTCTCCCTCCATTGAGAAAAGATGTATTAACCCTGACCACTCCAAGATCGCCACCGACTGAATTACCAGTCTCTTAATTCAGTCTCATTGACAATCCCAGCTTCGGGCCTGGCTGTACCAGATTTCATTTGGACTCTGGAAATTCATAAATGTGGTTGTTACAGAAAGCGGCAGCAAGGTAACGGGAAAAACGAAACACGAGGTGCGTCTTACCTCATTTGTTTCGGAATGGGTATGATTTTTATTGTAGTCCTGCCAGGCGTGTAAACCTGAGACCTGTAAACCTGCATCGCACCTGAAACACTCACGACATGCTGCAACATTTGCATTTATAGGGTTTGCACAAAGCCCCGCTTATAATAAGCCACTTATGTGGCCCTATCCTTTTGTTTTTATTTGCGTATGATGGAGAAATTAGTTCCTGTCCGTCAAACTCAATGGAACTGTCACAACCAATGAACGAGTCCATTCGTTTGTAGACATTCTGTACACTTGTACCAAAACCGGGAAGGGCGGGGTGGAGACCAAGGTGGACCACAAATCAATATACATTGGACACAGTCCAGTTCCCGCCTCCATCTCTACTGCCGTAGGAGCTGCTGCTGAATCACACCCATGAAAACGGGAGGTCATTTTGTGGTCAGAGCTCTGTGGTGACTTAGCAGCACCAGAGGTCATATATCAAACTCAAAAGACTTCTGATGTTCAAAGACTTCTTCTTTTTCTCCCTGCAGTGTCCTTCTAGCTTCTCTGAAATGGGTGCTATCTGGGCAAAGGTAGTCAGTGACTGATGATTTAATACGTGCAAATGTATCATTTTACAATTCTATAGAAATTATTGTGTCTGTGTGTTTATGTTGTTAAAAAAGAAAAAACATTTGCTGGTTTGAGAAACTTAACCGCTTAAATATACATGTAGTAATATTGTCTGGCTTGCCGAGCTTTAATGTAAATGGCTCGTTTTTGAAGTAACAATGCACTTTATGCAAAGCAACGATGGCTCACCAATTGCATAAAATTTCGCTGTTATCTTGTGCACCAGTCTTCAGGGACAAGGGCCCATATTACAAAGAAACCTTTAGTCAGACGCTTTCAGGCACTCGTCCTGATGCACTACTGCAAATGTTACTTCATCGGTAAAGAGCAGGCCAGGCATCCACTCTGGCAATAAGTGAAAAGTGTTTTCAGGCTCTCTCTCTCTCTCTCTCAACCTATATATATATATATATATATATATATATATATATATATATATATATATATATATATATATATATATATATATATATATATATATATATATATATATATATATATATATATATATATGTATGTGTGTGTGTGTGTGTGTGTGTGTGTGTGTGTGTGTGTGTGTGTGTGTGTGTGTGTGTGTTGAAAAGAGTAAATGGTGGAGAGTCGTGGGATCGGGCGTGTGACTTCATTGTGAAAGGAGTAAATTCTTTCTGCCAAGGAAATGCTAGGGACCAAACATCTGCCCTTGTATGTGGCAACATCTTCATGTTGTCAGATATAAGTGACAACCTAGCAAAAACTGTTTAAAAGACCTGAAAGAAACACAAATGATTGACCAACATTTACATAGAGAGATGACTTCATAAACTAAATCCAAAATGCCCAATCTGGCAACAAAGACTCCTGCCAATGCCTTCAAAAATTCTTTTTACCTAAAACAAAATAATTGACACCATTTCCATTTGTTATAAACTTACAGCTGAACTGCTTTACTTTAATAGTAAAATGCATGAGTCTTTCTCTTGCAAAACAAGAAAAACATTAAAAGAATAGGAATCTTTAAAACCCAAATGCCTAAAGTAAGATCATGTAATTAGAATAAGTGATTAGTAATTTGCAACAAATAATAACTTTGTGGAATAACTCCTGCATGGCATTTAATGGTGTTAATGGTGTGTCCCTTTTTGCTCATTGTACCTCCAAACCACAGAGTGAGACAATATAATAGAGCCACCCTCACATTTCACCTCATTGAGCGGTTTTCTTCCCCCAGTCAAAAGACGTCTAATTGCTAATCTATAATCCTTTTAATATGCTCTTGCCTTATTTCGATTGATCCTCTGCCAGGCGGAACAGCATCGCCAGGGGTTGCATTAATCCTATTACGGGGGAGTCTGGGTGGAAGCTACACGATTCCAAACAGCTCTTTTACCCTTCCCAGGCTCCTCGCCTTCCTGCGCCCGCTCACCGAACACACTGTTTATTACTGTTAACCCCGGCGTGCTGCTGAGACCAATCCTACTTTGATGGACTGAAGGGTACTTGATAAAGCGAGAGCAGGTGCAATTTCATTTGCCGCCTCGTGTTTTACGGTGCATTAATATCTTTTTTAAACCTGTTATACAGATGGATTGTGTTTTCCTACTTGAGGAGGTTCCGCTAATGTCACAGTATTTACATCTTCTGGGTTTAAACAGACTTAAACAGATACAAAAAAGAGAAAAAGAGGCTAACTACAAACCCAGTTATTTTTTATGTGTAATTATGTCTGAAAACCAGAAGAATCTCTTTAATGGTGTTTTTAAAAAGAAAGTGCAGAAAGTGGAGGATCCTGTGCTCTCTTAAACCCTACTTCCTCATTCTGGACTACTTAAACCCCATCTTGTCAGATCGTCACATACCCATCTCTTCCCTTATGAATTTTGGACGTCACCAAAGTGTCCATGGCCACTACCAACCCTAACATGCAGATTAACAGACGCTTTCATTTCATGCGTTCAGACTGGCAAGCGTGAGTGAATATGCCACATGCACTGCCTTATGTAACACTGGTGAACTACAGTACAGGCCAGAAGTTTGGACACACCTTCTCATTCAATGTGTTTTCTTTATTTTCATGACCATTTAAGTTGGTAGGTTCTCACTGAAGGCATCAAAACTATGAATGAACACAATGAGAAGGTATGTCCAAATATTTGGCCTGTACTGTATATCTCAGACGTTTCACCTTGCGCTCGTCCTTCCCTGAAGACACGTCTGATCAATTGAAGTTTCTGGCCAACAAAAAATACACATTGGGCTGCACAGCACTTCATGCTGAAGCTTACTTATCCAGTTTATTGATTTCATCAAGTTATTGTGTCAGTATACTGCAATAATTACACCACCCAAGAGCTCCCAACTGCAAAAGCCAGGAAAGGGTTATTGGAGCTCACTCTTGTTTCCCTGGCTGTTGAAAGTTAAGTCAATGTAACTCGCTGGAAGGGTGACAAGGAGATCAGCGGGGGTCCTGATTGAATAAGGAGGGCACTTACTTAAGAAAGTGATTGATCTTAGTAAATGAGATTAAAAGGCAATAAATTCCATTAGACATTTTGCCAAAGGGCCCTGGGTCTATGCTCTTGCGAGCGCAATGTCTTATTAATTAAAATGTACTTATTTGTTTTTTAAATGACATTACTGGGGTTTTAATAAAGATAACGAACACGTTGGAGAAAGTCGCGCCGAGGTGCAGGGAGTCACTTCGGTCGTCCCCAGAGAAATCTGTGTTATTAGGAGCAAGGTAACCTTTATCTCTCTATCTTCTTCTCCCCAGTTTTCACGTAATTTGGTTTTAATGGATTTAGGGGAGGAGAAAAGAACGAGGTCTTGCGTTGCTTCAGGTTAAATTGTCAGCGCAAAAACAATAGCCTGAAGGCCGCCGTTCACAGGGAAGTGTGCTCCGTTTAATAACCTCGCCATAAAATAAAACTGCATCAAAACATTTTCAATTTAGAGAAGAGCCAAAGGGATGGGTCGTGGACTTAGTCACATGGTGTTCTAGGTGGCCAATGGTCCTTTAGGTATGTAATATAGTGCCCAGCACAGTAAACCACGTAGTTCACTGGCGTCTAATGAGATATTAGACTGATTTGGTCATGTGGTATAGACAGTTGATCTTTTAGGAACCTAATATAATATTAAACATGGTGATGTAGGATAATATGGTTCTAACTAACAGTGGTCACACAGGCAGCCAATGACACATTAGGTATCTTATGGTGGTGAAAACCTAGTGGGTAATTCAGGTTTAGGTTCAAACCCCACTTACTACCTTAAGTGTCTCCAGGGGGACTGTCCCTGTAACCTGTGTCTGGAAAATGCCATAAATGGACCACAGCGTCACATGGTGTTGTAAGAAGTCAGTTCATACATAGATCTAATGTATGAACCAAAATGGCTCAGCATTGGTATGGTGGTCTATAGGCAGTCTATGACATTCCAGGCAATATTATAGCCAATCAGAAACTACATATCCAGACCAGAATTTTGATTGAGCCAATAAATTGGTCAGTGTGTCCAAAATCCTGATGTGGATTTGTAGTTTCTGTTCAGGGAATGCCCATCACAAATTGTACACAAAAGTGGGGAACTGGGTATTTGACCACATGGTTCTATAGTAAACCAATGATATTTTATATCGCTAATGTAGCATCTAAAAGGAGGACCATGGAATTGGTCACATGGAGTTCTAAGCAGCCAATGATGTTCTGACCATTAAATATGAAACCAGAAATGTGGACAGTGAATAAATGATTATGGGCAGACAGTCTCTGCACTTATAGTTTCTATGAATATTTAATATAATGGAATGTAAATGCACAATAACAGGCATCATATTGACATCATACAGGCCACTGGTGGCCTAGCGGGTCACTGAACAAGGTACCATGGCTGCCAACTGCTCACTAAGGGTGATGGTTTAAAGCAGAGGACACATTTCGTTGTGTGCTGTGCCGCAGTGTTTCACAATCACAATCACTTCACGTTCACTTTGCTTCACTTCAAAGAGTGAAAGAATATTTTTGCAGTGTGTTAAAGCCCCTTTTTTCTTGCTCTGTGTGAAGAATTTCCATATTAATCCGTAGCACCAGAAAGCCATTTTGATCCCGGGAAGATAAGGATTCATGGTAAACAAGCAATGGAGTTTTGCATGAGTCCTTGGTAATGTGTGTCTGGCTTCACTTTGATTCAAATGTTGTGATAAAATTTGCACATACCCTCTTTCTACCGTCCAAAAAGCAAATATGAAATGAAGCACTTCTGAGTCTGTTTTGCCCATTGAATTTTATGTATGTACAGTTTTGACTTTACTCCATTTGACACTTTTCCCCCATGGCAGCTCGGAACTCATCCAGACAGCGCTTTTAACAAATGTGTCTGGCTATGCGCAGCACTTACATTTTACGACCAACATCTTTCCAGTCCGTTCCTGAGATGTGCCTTGCCGAGATGTTAAAATTCCAGGCAGAGGCTTGACAGCGAAACTTTCTGGAAGTGATGAGCAACAACTTTCGCATGGAGCCATAATGGCGGCCTCGCGCAGTTGCAGAGATTCAGAAGTGATTAATGGAAACTAATTTTTCACAGCAATTAAAATGATTAAAGCCGGGGGCCTTTTTCCACTGTTGGTCTGAATTGCTCCAGGAACAAGGCGGCAACAAAGCCAAGGACCAAAATTGCATTACTAGTCGAGGAGAACTGTATTAAAATGCAAATGTACAGCTGTTAATAGTTCTTCAAAAACCAATAATCCCCCACAGTCAGTCATGTGTCAAAATGGTTAATGGAAAAATATCCCAGAGGCACCTACGGCCCTGTTTCCATTCCGCTTTTGATTAAAGAAGAAACTCTGCGGAGGGAGGCTGCGATGCCGGCTGGGATTGGTCAGGATGGCTCCGTGTGGGCAGGGTACCAATCCCAGGGTTCCCCCTCCACCCTCCGCTTCTCATGGGACAACTGTGCACCGCTAACAAGGGGTCAGGCGCCAAATCCGATCGGGAGGTATTAAAGACATTCATCATAGCGCCGTTTAGCACGTAATCTGTATTGAGTAACGTTTAAACGGAACGTGCGAGATAGCGGCCCATGAATTAAGACGAGCGCCGGCCCGTAATTGAATAAATAAGTCGAGTCGCTTATTGTGGCCCCTGCAGGTTATTCTGCGAGGGTTCAGGTGTTCTGAGCCACCAGAGAGAGAAATGTGGCTCTCAAGTTGAACCTGCATGGGCGGGGTTGTTGGTGAAAAGCATTATCGTGGAACATCCACCCACCCATAAATCAGACAATACTCACTTTGTCTCAGCACTGAACTCCCGGCTGCATGTTCCTGGTAGCCTAAATTACACCAAGAAGCCTTATTAAGCATTCGTAAACTGTGAAATGGGTTTATAATTAAATGGCCTAGTAGGCATCTAAAAAATATGTTCTGTGCATGCTACGAAGAGGATATCTGTCACGCTGGATTGACATGGCGAGGGAGTAGATCTGAAAGGATGGCTGGACATGGCGAAGAAGAAGGACGCATGCGCACAACGTCATGAAACAGGCGCCTGCTGCTCCAGTCAGTCTCCGGCACACCCCGCTGAATGGCTGCTTCTCACCTTGAACACCACCAAACATGGGTCTATGGGGCAGGCGTCCTCGACAGTCCAGAAAACCCATCGGGCGTGTCGGGACCCTGCAGAACATGAATCCAATACTGGCCAGGGACAAGAGGGCTGGTGCATCCGCCCGGCGAGCCACTTTCAGCGGGATGGCGTCGGCTGCGTCCAAATTCGGTCGGGTCATTCTGTCACGATGGATTGACATGGCGAGGCAGTAGATCTGGAACGATGGCTGCACATGGCGAGGAAGAAGGACACATATGCACGACATCACGAAACAGGGGTTTATTAGATGGTGAACAGGACAGGGGACACATCCAGCAATAATGACCCGACAGACACGAACAGACGCAAACAGACACAAACTGGGCAGCTTTATACAATCATACACAGGTGAAAACAATCAGGAAACATAATGACACAAACCAGAGCTGCCCATTCTGGACCAGATCATGACAACATCTACTCGTACTTCAGACTGCAGTTATAAATACCGAAATGTAATTCTTTGTAGTTGACAGTCAGGTAATGAGCCGTAATAATGAAGGTAAAGTTACAAGAAAAAAACGAATACCATTCACACTTAGCGTTAGCTGGAAAAGACTCATGGGATTGAGATGAAGACACAGCAGGACTGGAAGAAGCGCTTGAATTGTTGGGAGGGGGGCTGTAGATGTGGGGAGCTTGCTGGGGCGAGTGGAGTGAGACAGTTCAGTTCTTCAGTGAGAGGGGAGACACAGGGCATGATTAGAGAGTGAGGGTCATACACATCGATGTCTGGTTCGTCTGGTTCATCGATGAGGCTGTCAGATTGTCAGGGGCAGAAAAAGAGGTCGGGAACGTCTGTCCATGCTATCCATTTGAAAAGGATTGTCAAAACATAAGCAATGGTCAGGGTGAGACAAAAGGCAAGGGTCAAAGTAGCTAGTGTCAATGAGGGCAAAACCAACAAAGAGCAGGCAGTCTCCAAGAAGGTTTTTATATTGGACACGCACCCCGGTTTTGTCTTCTTCTGGATGGCCGTCCTCTCAATTGTCCGAGCACTCCGTGTTGGCCCATCGGATGTGACACCAGGATAAAATATTCCTATAAGGTGAGGTTATGTAAAACGATTTCAGACAGCCCCATTGTGGACTGAACCATTTTAACCAAATCGGTGCTGGAAGCAGCCTATGACTTGCGCATACATGTGTTTCTGTTCCTTCTGTTCCTGTTCAGACCAAGACTGTGTGTTGCATACGTATTAGTAAGCACCCCTACCGCATGTGGCACTCTTAGAATTGATAGACGAATTGATCCAATTAATTGATTATTCATAATTGACATGGTAGTGGACCATAATGGTCATAGAAGTGTTATGAAGGTAGTACCTCCCAATTTTGGAAGGGCAATTCACACTCTGTTGGATCCCCAAATTCTAAGGTGCCACTGAGGTCCCCTTGAGTAAAGTACTGTCCCCACACACTGCTCCACGGGCGCCCTTCATGGCTGCCCACTGCTCGCCAAGGGTGATGGGTTAAAAGCAGAGGACACATTTTGTTGTGTCACCGTCTGCTGTGCCGCAGTGTTTTGCATGGGTCTGATGTGATCTGCCACCCTCACAGAAGGTGAATGTACAGCAGGAAAGTGTGCTGGGTGCTTATTGCATTTCTGGGCACCAGGGTGTCGGGTCTGAACAAATTTCACCTTCTGGAGATGAGATTAAGTTGGACCCAGGTCCAACTAGGCTCATTAAAAAAAAAAAAAAAAAGGCGAGCATTCGGGGCGTATGGAAATGGCACCATAATGAGGCCATGTGTAAAAGTCCCCCGTAGACAGCGGATGAACACACAAAACTGGCATCCTGTTTAATTACTGATAAGTTGTGAGCCAGCTAAACGCAGCGGATTCCTCCCCCCGGAGGCTCTAATCACTTTAAAGCCGGCTGCCGATCCGTCCTGCCTACTCGGGGCGTTCCGCAGCAGGTGCCGCCGCTAACTCCCGCAACAGACGCTATCGGGCCCGGTGCACTCAATCTCCCCATCTCCTTGGCGCCGAGATGTGATTAGCTTGCATATGCACAATCTACCCAGTTCCACGGATTAGAAGGAGGGGAAAGAAGCAGGAGATGGGTGGAGTGGCCGTCCCAAATCAGGTTTCGCGCTGGCCGTTCCAGGTTCTAGATAATCAAGTCTTTGCTTTTCTTCGAACTTCTGACAGACGCAATGGAAACGCGCAAGGACAAGTAGACATTTCAGGTCACTGGTCAATGTAAGGTTACTGCATTTCATTTGTTGGGATGGGATCAAGTCCTTGGCATATCATTTAAGAGTACATTTACAGCATTTATCAGACACCCTTATCCAGAGAGAATTACAATCAGTAGTTACAGGGACAGTCCCCCCAGGAGCAACTTAGGGTTAAGTGTCTTGCTCAGGGACACAATGGTAGTAAGTGGGATTTGAACCTGGGTCTTCTGGTTCATAGGCGAGTTTGTTACCCACTAGGCTACTACCACCCCAATGTCGAAAAGCAATCTGTCCATTTTCCACTTAATGTCCTCTTACAAGAGACTCGGTGGATGCTCAAGCTCCTACTTAGATGCTTCACAGTTGACCCATCAGAGCATTTTGTATTGTGAATTTGTATTTGCTCTTAATGTGGCAATGTCAGAGGTTAAGGATTCACGCCTCATATATATATATATATATATATGAATCCAGTCAAAAGTAACTTTTTGTATTTGATAAATATTCATTTATTGAAGTCAAACTGAGAGTTTTCTTTTTTGTTTTTGCCAGCCACTTTGAGACAGTTATGAATTTTGTTTTGGGGCATAATTAGACCAGAGTTCGACTTTATTCTCTGCCTGCTTTAATAAATTTGGCAACTTCATCCACAGAGCTTACTTACACTTGGCAGGTCGGCACTGTTGTGTAGAAATTATTAAGTCAATTTTGAATGCGCTGTGTTGACTGTTCCCAGAAACAAACCTTCGCAAAAGTCAAAGTGCTGCCTTTAGTCTGACGGCCTTTGAATAACTCACACAGTGAGAGCGTTCAACTGATAAAACTTCCAGTATTTTTATTCATATATACATATATCTCCAGCCCCCAGTACCCTGGCCTCAAAAGAAAGTCCATACAGATGATGAGTACGTATAATATATATATCTTTTGACAGTTTTACAGCTTCTGTACAAGATTGTAGGTTTCATGGAGATCACATCTACATCAGCAACATCTTTTTCTGTGTCCGAAGAACCAAGAACGAGCATATAGGTGAACGTGGGAGAGGGAAGAGGGTGTAGGGTAAGGGTCAACAGACAGGTGAAGGTGAGCATATACAGAAGCAGGTCCATTGGGGTAAACTATTTACAATACAAACCATTCATACAAATTAAGCTCTAAGATATAGAATTCATGACATAACTTTATTTATTTTATTTTTATTTATTTATTATTTATTAGAATATGTGACAATGAGGAGACCCTTTAACCACGGCTGAGAAACAAAACTACTGCAGACTTGTAGGCATCTAAAACAGCTCCAATCCAGGACCAATACTTACACTCTGAACACACAGGTCTGACAGTGTCGCTCCCCGGTGTGAACAATGCCCATTCCGTTATTATTATTGTTTTTTTTAATACATTTTTTTAAATGATAGAAAACATGCAGGTAAGACCTGCCCCCATGGTCAGGATTTGCCTCGAACTCTCAGCACAGACCACCTTGTCACACGCTGCCACCTGCAAATCTGTCTCTGGGTTGGAAGGGCCTAGGAGGGCTTGAGGGATCTGGAAAGTTTTCAGAAACCCCTTTGTGTTTTATTGTTTTTTTTTTTTTTTACTTTATGTGGCCCTCCAGCCCCAGCGGGTGCCACTTGGGGCAAGGCGATTTGCATCCAACACAGTTTTGATCTAAGGCCTGATCTAAGGGAAAGTCTGACACAGTGTCTACCTCACGTTTAAAGTGCAGACGTGGGAATGGGGGATACACATGAGAAATCTGGAACGTCCTACTACTGGACTTACTAAAAAGTCAAACAGAGAACATCGAACAAACAAAAGGAAAAAATAACACATCGAACCCAAATGTACGTCATCACTGCCCCACGCGGTATCGCTGCTAGAATAATTTTTAAATGAGGCTTTCGTATAGTTGTACGTTGTATTTATGAAACAGTATAATAATTCAGTCTAAACCATTAGGAACCTTTTTGGGACAGTAAAGTTGACGAGATGCTTTTAATTTCATGGACGGGAAGAATTCCCCTCCCTGTGCCTTCTCGTGCTCTCCACATGAGGCCACTGGCGATGTCAGCCGGAGGGAAAGTAGGGCGTGTCGCTATGGTAGTTGTAGTCCGGACAGACCTTCTGCACAAGCTTGTAGTCGGTGCTGTAGAAAGAGATGAAGATGCAGATGACCTTAAATGGTTTGGAGCAAAGCCAGGATACGTGACTCTGCGTCTGCTCCTGGAAGCACGTCTTGGATGGGTCGTGGTTGCAGAGCGTGTTCTTAGAGCCCTTCTCCACCTTCTCATACTCTATGCGGCAGTTGAAGGACTTGGAGTCCTTGGCGTCAATGACGGACTGCTGTGCCGTCAAGTCGAACTCCACAATCTTGGTCGGCGGAACCAGGCTTACAGAAACGTTCCCCTGGCCAGTTGAGTTGTGGCGGAAGTAGACGCTGAAGGTTCCATTGCCATGGTCGACGATTTTGCCGGTGATGAGCAGGTTGAGCTTTACTGTCTTGATGTTGGAGTGGAAGTCCCCCCATCCGAACATCTTCTTGAACTTCCCGGTCTTTACCATGGGCCGTCGCTTGGCCCGGGGCCGGGAGTCCTGCAGGTCTGTGGAGTTGCGGAGCCAGTCCCAAAGGTCCTGCTCAGAGTAGGGCTCAGGGGTGTCGTACCTCAGGTCCAGTGCCGTGGTGTTCTCCTTGCCATGCAGAGTCTGTGAGAGCAGCCGGCTGATGGACAAGTCCTTGGTGTTTTCTGTCCATATGTGTTTTAACGTGGACTTGGGGCTCCCTGACTTCAGAAGGTCCGACTTCCCTGGGATGGAGGCATGGGCACTGGAAACCTTAGATGAAAAAAGAGAGCATCTGTATTTAGCCGTTCTTCACATATTTGCAATACTCAGCATAGTACTACGTTTACTTTAGCAGAAAAGTACTGTACTAGCGTCGTACTACCAACTGCTGGGCTAGACCTAAAAATAAGACAGAACATCTCATTCCAAGTTGATAAAAAGAGTAGCATAGTTGTAGGTAACAGTAGATGTACTAGTTCCATCTTCACTGTTTGTGCTGATAATGTTATAGCTATGATAAGATAGATATCAGCATTTTCATCACTTCCCCATACAAATGAGTTTCTTTGTTAAACCAAGTCTGTTGCATAAGAGTAAAGTGTACATTCAAGCTCATGCTACTACAGCGCTGCCAACTCTCATGCAATGAGCGTGACACACGCACCGGACTGTCTTCACACACTCTCACGCCATACCTTCGATTTATTAAAGTAAATGTAAACAGCAAGAGCAGGCAAATTAAGTTGTGTCTATTCAAACAGAAATGTTGGAAGACTGTGTACGTGGCTGCTGTGGGCTTCACTGACAGTTAATGGGGAAAAGGGGGGTAGAGCCCCAAGTAAGAATGGAGCCTACTCAAGTAAATGTGTAAATAAAGCCTTTAGTCACACACTCCCGATACACATTGTATTTCTCAAAATAATTTGTAGGCCAATATGCCGCAGTGCCCAATAATTCTCAGGCCGGGTAAAAGTAGCACCGCATGGTATGTCTCTACTGGGGTCCCAGAACCTGGAACCTAGAAACTAGAATTAGCCACGCAATAGCTAATCAGAAAATAGCAGTATTGTATCTGGGTAAAATGCAACACAACGACCAATGAAAAGGCATCCTGGAATTCTTCACATGATTCTGCTATTTGAAATTTCACTGTAAGTCATCTTCTGTTTTAATGACACAAACAATGACAACTTGACTGCTGTTGCCAAGAATTTGGCAAAGATAATTAGCATCAGTTATTCAATGCTGAGTGTTGGTAGCCTAAACTTTTACAGCCTGGTCACCTGTTCAGAACAAGTATCCTAGGTCACATTTCCTTATCACAGGATGACTGACGTATTAGTGGAATGTCTCGAAAACCTGAGAGCCCTGTGTTCTCCACTATTCCACAATTCCAAAATTACTTTCTATTAGTGTGTCTAAATATGAAAAGCCAATACCTGCTACTTGGCGGAAGGTCATTTTTTGATTTGTCAACAAGCTCAATAAGTTCATATTAAGTGTTTTAAATTAAATAAAAGAATGTCTATGACAAAGCTATTCAGTTTCTGGTGATAATATCTAAGTGAAAGTACAGTGATTGTGTCCTCTGCACCACCCTTGGTGAGCAGTGGTGGCCTAGGGCTTCAAATTTGTTAGGGCCAGGCTTGCCCCAAAACGACGTACAATTGCTTGATTCTGTGTCCACCAGTCTGTCCCATAGAAGGCTGCTGCATTTTGAATAACAATCACACAAAACCTAAAACTTCAATTATCTACCTTTTTTAGAAAAAGAAAAAAAAAATGTTCTACTTCCTTCTGTTCTGTGGTCTGAAAATGGCTTGAATGAAGAATGGATGAGGAATGGATCATTTTTGACAACTTAATTCCGTTATTGAAAATGTCAATCACGGTGGACAGTATAGTATAGGCACATAGGCATGTACAGTAAGTCATTTATTGTCCACCCCAACACTGCACCTGTACCAACATCGGCCGCACACACCCCAAAAAAAATCTCACTCCAAGGTTTTTGGGAAAGTTGGCAGCCCTGTGCTACATTGTTAAAAGTGTTTTGCACTGTCAGATGTTTATTGTGGATTTGAAGTTGCTGCAGAAAAGACTGACGAACTTGATTGTCTCCAGATTTGATTTCCCGACCGTGTTGACAGACAGGGCCCATTCGGGAAATAAACTGCAGTCAAAGCATTTCGCTTTTGCACTGACCGCCTCCTCCCGCCGTGCAAGATAACGAGAAGACCCCACCCACCACGTCCACATGAATTCGGTGGGCATTCAGTGAGTAAAGAGCAGACTATTAGCCTTGGAGAGCTCCTTGAATTGATGATTGATGAACCCCCGGGCTTTCTCCATTTAGCGCAGATGAGGGGAATTAGGTCCGCACCAGGCCCGGCCGAGAAATGTGACATTGATTGCCTGATTTCTACTGTAAAACGTGACAGCAGATCCGTCTTGCGACGCTTTTTGCATTTCGCGGCCAGCCTGCGGGATCGATAGTTAGAAAATAAGGTTTCGCTACCAATCTGACAGGGCCTTTGGACAGAATTGCCTCACAGTGCGTGTCAGCACAGGGGTGATCCAGGGTGGCTTTAAAACACAGAGAACGTGTCTTTACAGCTCGCCCACAGGTTTCGCTGACCAACGGCAGGGTTGGGGGTGGGGGTGGGGGGGCGAGAACAAGAGAAATCAATACGGGACCCCCCACCCTCGTCCCCCTGGGGACTCTTTGAATTGCAAATTTGCGAAGCGGTTTGGACCCAGAAATGAAATCCTGGGGACCGGTGCATGTGTGCCGCGCGCGCGACGATTCAGCCTTTGATTAATTTGTACACCCCCAAGTAGAGCGAAAGGCTCAAAATCAATCTGAAAAGCGCTGCTAAAAAGCCCAGTTACTGCGTGTGTCATCGCAGGGAACCATTTCTCCCCCTGACAGGTACAAGACAATTCATTATTGTGATGCATGACCTTTTTACTTTATGGCGCCGCGCGCTCTTCATTCTCCCTTTCTCCATTGATTAAGAACTCAAGGGAAGGGGGTTTGATTATTTATGGGGAATAAGAAAAACTAAATGGAGACCAATTACGCAGAGGCCACACCTCACGCTTGAGGGCGCGGTGACGTGTTACGCGGCCGGCAAATAACTATTAAAGGCCGAGGTATTAATTATTAACAGATAGTACCTTGAGGTGTACAACCACGGCCATGTTCCTCATGTATCACAAAGCATGTTTATGCAACGTTCACAGCGGTGTGGACAGGGGTGACCAGGGGTTAACCATGTGGTGAGGAAGAGACCCTGGTTGTGGTTAATCAACCGCGTTGAGCACTCCGTAACTGCACCCGAAGGTGAATCCTCATGACATCCATTTGCCGAATGGCCGTGAAACTGAATGATGGATTCCGTATTTTGGTGCCCTAAACTGAGGTCCACGACTGTTCTACTCTTTTACATTTTACAGCATTTATCAGACGCCCTTATCCAGAGTGACTTACAATCAGTAGTTACAGGGACAGTCCCCCCTGGAGCAACTTATGGTTAAGTGTCTTGCTCAGGGACACAATGGTGGTTAGCGGCATTCGAAACCTGGTTCTTCTGGTTCACAAGCGAGTGTGCTACCAACTAGGCTACTAACACCCACTCTTCAGGACAGTTTTGTGTTGTAAACCTGGAATAGAGGGTTTTGTGCCAATGTGAACCAATGATAGACAAGTAAGACAAGTGCATCTGTCCAATAGCCTACGGAAGGTGCTCGTACCCGGAGGTGTGCGGGTCTGATTTGGTTTATTTGGACTGAGCATTTAAATGATGGACGTACTCTGAGAATCGTCCTTCAAGAACAGTTCATACAAGACAGACATGTCAAGGACCCGACATGGACAAAGCACAAAAGTCAAACATTTATACACTCCACAAATCTCTGGTCCGAATTTGGTAGCATGACACATTTTTTTTTAACCTTTCATTGATAAGATAAAAAAGCCTCTTCCCTCAGACTCATTCCTTCAAAGGATTTAATGCAAAGTGGAAACTAAATGACTAGAATCTTTGCACTATGTACAGTGTGTGTGTGTGTGTGTGTGTGTGTGTGACTGCTCGTCTCAGGCCAGGAGCCAGTCTGGCAGGCCGAGCGACACGCCGGCAGCTGCAGCGTTCACCTGCAGGGTAGGCGCATCTGGTGAACGCGGGCTGGCCAGGACCCCCCTCACCTCCCCCTCAGAGGGCCGGCCAGCCGCAACAGCTGGCCCGCCCCGGGCGACGGAGACCACCGGGTCAGCACCAGACGGCCATGTACGCGTACAGGGGGGCCACAGCCAGCTACAACACCGCGCCGCGGCTCGCGTCACGAAATGGGAACGCGCCAGGCGTATGGGCCGGATTCAAGCGGGAATGGGGCAAAAAGAGATGTTCTTCCCGTGGCCTTCGTCTGCCTAATTACGAACTATGTCCAAATATCGCACGTTCATTTCACCAACGTGCTCATGCACAAACGATGCATAATAAACGGCAGCCACGCTTCTCCAACGCACGCAAGGGAGTAATGAAGACTTGTTTGAAGACAGCAACAGCGCTGCTAAAGAGCCAAGTCGCCCTGAAAGACTCGCAGCCTTCACTTCACCCACGGCTCCGAGAGCTGCGTCTCAGAAAAAAAAGGATGATTGTCTTCCTCGCAGAAGGCATCTGCAGAATTCGCCTTCTAATTAAAGCCCGCAGATTAAATGGCATAATTACCCCGACTAATTTAAAAAAATGCAATTATGATATTTAAACACATTTGAGTTTCCATCTGAATCATAATTTGCAGTAATCAAAGTATTAACACGCATCAATAAGTCAATTAGGAGATTTGTTAGCTGTAGTGTAAACCGCGGCGCGCGTATAATCTATTGGCATTACGTGGCGGACGTCGGGCGTGCACCTGCTCCCAGAGTCTCCTGGAACCCTGTCACCATCACTAACTGTATGTCCCTAAAACACGGGAAGAAATAGAAGCAGCGTGAGCCTGACACTGTTCATGATACAGCTGGAGTGTCAAAGAACCTTGGAGAATCTGAATGAGCTGAGATTAGGTTCTCCATGTCTGAAAAGTGTCTTTCTTCACAAATTAATGACAAAAAAATTAAAGACATGCAAAATGTTTGTCTGATGACTAGAAACAATGTTGATATAAAAAGAATGTAAATAGTACCAAAGTATGTTCAGTGGGGCTCTTGAGTCTATATAAAAATTATATTCACAGTTCAATAACAGAACAAGTCAATAACACAGAAGTACCTACTGTTGATTTCTCAAGTCTATAGTACCATTGTGCCTACAGAAGGGTTCTACAGCCTAATGTATCAGTAGACTTTAATAGAATTGTGTAGAACAAACTGTGGGGTTTTAACTGTATAGTATAAAAATATCTACAGGAGCACAATAGTAGGAACCATAGTGGTGGTTCCAAACAGTTTTAGAATATAATGTACGGTGTGGATCCAAGGTCTGTAGAACAAGCATAATGTATACTATGGTAGAAGAGTCTCTATGGTGGGGTTCTAAACTGTTTTCCTTACATATTCCAATAGCAGCAGTGGTTCCACCTTCTGCTTGCTCGAGTTGCGCGGATCCTGCTTCTCCAAAGCTCTGAACCTTTTCATTTTTTTATTCTTTTTTATTTGATACATTTCCCACCGGTGCTTATTTCCAGGATTTAATAAGATCACGACTTCAGTCTGTCCGATGAATGAATGAAACAGGTGCTTGTCAGGCTACAGAATGTGCTGCATCCTTGTTTCGCAGCGTCACTCGTTGTCCCTCCCAGGCTGCAGATTCAGAGGACAAAAAAAAGCAAAAGCTGCACTTCAGCAGACAGAAGAGTCTGGAGCAGGCCGACAACAAACAGCCATCCCTACCCCCCTGTTCCGTACGCGGCGGAATATTCTCTTCTCCATTACCCCAGGCGACCGGCTGCACGGCCATTCGGAGGGAAAAACGACAAACGGAGGAGAAAGAAAAAACCAAGATGGATTCCTTGAGGGGCATGCACCCCCCCCCCCCTCCTGGTTTTCCGTATTTGGTCGTTTGTGGAGGAGCAGCGGCGCGGCCAGGGCCCATTACTGACATGAGTGAGCGGGGCGCCGTGGGCCGGGCCACCGGTGCCGGAGCGGAATCCAGAGCGGCGGAGGGGCAGACAGCTGTTACGGCGGCGGTGTAATATCGCATTGTGTCCACGCGCCAGAACTGCCTAATGGCCTTGTAAGAAGGCTGTTAGACGCGCCATTAAAGCAGACTTTTTTACTCCCGGCGTGTGTGTGTGTGTGTGTGTGTGTGTGTGTGTGTGTTTTGTGAGTGTGTGGAATGACCACAGGCCCCCTGATGCATCGCTGCTTCAGTAATGACATAGTCAAGTGAAACACTGCATTTCACAGACATTGCCCCCAACTTCACCTTAGTCAAAGCACCCAAAATTTCCAAAGCATTCCCAAAAGGCCTGATCATGCACACATATTTTTTTAACCTTATGAAACTACTTGGGGTAATAACCATGTAATATCTTCATAATAAATGTGCAACTACCTTTATATAACCAGAATTTTTCCATTATGACTCCAAAAGTCATTGGTATGCTTAAAGAGTACTAGATTAACAAATAATTGCACTTGCCAGCATACGTAAGGGTCTGATTCGAAATTCAAAAATAAACATGTGATGGAACTTGAGAATGAACAAGCTCTACAGCCGCCCTGTCACCAGCCAGAGTCAAATACAAAGCTCAGCACAAAGCAGAGTTATGCTGAAGGTGCGCTGTCTGCAGAAGATAAAATATATATATATATATTTTTATTTATCTGTGCTCCTGGTGGCTCAATGTGTCCAGGACTGAGTCCAATCCTCAGTTCAATACTAAAAAAAAACCCAGACACCCTGCATTGTGCAGCTCTCTCTCTCTCTCTCTCTCTCTCTCTCTGTGTGTATTCATGGCGATGTATGCACGTCCACACACCTTAATGCAGCTGCCCAGCCTTGAAATTGGGTTGCATCAAGGTTCTAATGAATGTTTCAAGTTTTCTTGCATGCATACTGTACACATGTGTTAGAGTCTTCTGTGTCTCTAAGACACCTGAACAGTTCCCACTGATTCCCTGGGAATAAAGTCCAGGCTCAGTGCAGGGGGCTTGACAAGGGTCTACACCATGGGCAGCTACCACCTCTTATTCAGTAACAAAATGTTTTTAATATAATAAATATTAGGAATTCATGCATTGGTCTGAATATAATAATAATTCTGTAATGAATAACTGAATATGAGGGCCTGTTCAAATAATAATCAATTATGATGAAAGTTATGAAAACACTTTATTTTATTGTTACGCATCTATTCATGTGTATATATTCAGATAATGTTTATAGTACATATGATACAAATAATTTATCTGAAAAGGGCTTTCCTGCACACATATTGATAAAATATTAATAAAATCAAGAACCAAACGTGTTTCTGATCAGAAAAAAAGTTTAAATAAACAGAACACATCTAGTACAATAGTATCAACAGCAGGGTTCTAAACATTAGAGAATCTCCCTCTGGGATTAATAAAGTATCTGTCTAGTAACTACAGTGCTTATTTAACTACAGTAACTACAGCAGTTACACTTTCTTATCAATCACTCATGTTAATGAGCATCTCATCAAGCGGCTTTTCAAAGCCACCATGAAGGTAAAAAGAATCGACTCTGAAAAAACATCCAAAATACTCCACTTTCTCCTCATGCAACAAATACTAAATATGTTTCGTGTGTTGGATCCTTCTTGACTCCATCTTAGTGTCCACCACTTTTGACTGTTGCAAACCGTCTCCATTGTCCAACTTAAGGTGGTGGAGAGAAAGCAAGAGTGCGAAAGACTGCCATAACTGCATGTAATTAATAATGCATATTTAAAATTGAATGCATGTTTTTTTGTAATGGTTATGTTGCTGGTGTACTGCTGTAACTCTATGGCTGCGACCCCGTGATGCTCTCCTCACTCCTCGCGCCCACTTTTCCTCCAGATTATCCCTGGGCCCAACCTTCCGGAATGGCCGTCCACGTGCGGTAGGAATCCTGATGCCGGCGTGTCCCGGGGCCTCATAAATCAAAGCGGGCTTCACTTTGTCAGCACGCAGATGGCCCCGGCAGCGAATCACCCCAATTAAGACCCTGGGAAGAGGAGGAGAGGCGAGGAAGAGAGGGCACCTGTTCGCCTGTCGCATCCCTGCCTCTTCTGATCACCGGCGGCGGGCCTTCCTCCGAGCGACTTCAATGGCAAATTAATGACGGCAAACAAAGCCGGCCCGAGTCTCCTCTCAGCTATTTGCGGGTTCATTCTCTTTACACTCGGGTCCCTCTGAACTAATCTTCAGTGTCACACTTAATGAGATTTCTTTTTTTTTTTTTTTAGGTTGGAATAATGAAGAGGAGCCGAGCGGCTCCGCACAGAATTATTATTCTTATTCCTATTTTGAACTTCTTAAGGGCGCACTTTCAAGCACCTTTCTTTTTCTTCATCGTACCCAAACATGCACCCACATCTACAGCAGAAAACATTATACAAAGGCATGTGCTGTCCACTGTGAATTGTGGTTTAATTAAAAAGAAAAATCAAAAAACGTTCCAATTTGTCAGGACACTCATGTAATTAATTACATGAAGCTAAACGTAATGTCATAATTCATCATGCAACGGCAAATGTGACATATTCGGCTAAATTAAATTCCAATTAGCTCGGCGAGTACCATTAGCATGAGGCTAAGTACTGAAACATAATTAATTTGATGTGTGAATATCTCGGACAGAGGAAAGTAACAGAGCTGACTAGAGGAGGAGGAGCTACAGCGAAAGAAAAACAATTAATCCAATTTTTTTAACCATGGTGTAACAAAATGTTACATTTCTTTATATTCTCCATCTTAAAGGTCTGACCAGTCCAACAGTGGGCAACTGATGTTTGGCTAGTAGATGCTGGCTGGTCCACAAGTGTGTCTCTAATAAAGTGGCCATTGGAGTATATTAATTCATATACAATTTAACACAATTATTAAACCACAGGTTTTTTTTATGTGGTATTACACACACAGAGACACAAAACACACACAATCTTCCAAAATATGAAACCAGCATTGGTTGGCCTTTATCAATGCAGATTTATTCAAAATGCATCAAAGCAAAGCAAAAAAGACTTTAAAAAATCCTGGCTTTGAATGACACGGCGCGAGAGAGGTGAAGGGTGGTCGGCTGTTTTTTTGGGGGGTTTTTTTCTCCCAAAATTGGAACACATGGCGGGTAAAGAGCAGCGTGACACCCGTCCTCCGTTCGAAATCAAATTAAGCTTGTAATCCAATAAATTGCCATTTCTCCGTCAAATGACCCCGCGGGACCTCATTTGAAATCCATGACAAGCTTTAATCAATATGATTTAGTGGTCGAACACACGAATAACCGCGAAGAAACAACGGGAGGCAAAATAATCATGGGCAAGAGAAGGAAAGAATGACAGGCACATGCCGGGTGGGAGGGGGCATCATGGGAAAACCCTGGAGGGACATTTAACCCAGAGTCAGGGATCAATACTGCTCATTCCAGGGCCGCACCATGATCTGCACAGTAATCGAAAGTCTGCTTTTGACATCTGGCTGTTTGTTAATATTAAAAAGAACCATAGTGTCCCAACCATATGAGCTGCCCTGTTTTCAACTGTAAAATTACACAGGCATATCATGAAAAGGAATCTGATTTACTGTAAGACAATATTAATATTAATGTCAATGGTACAAATGCATGGGACAAAAAACAAAATAAAAAGTTGCAAAAAAGCTGCAGTGCTTCATGATGCAACTCTTTTGTGACGAACATATCACAATGTTAACATAGAGAACCGTCCGACTGTCACACCTACAAGTGCATGACATGAGATGGCACAATGGCCTCTTAGTGTGGTCTGCACTGTGTGTGAAAAGCAAGGAATGAGGGAAGGTGTGGCCTATTTAAATGACACACTAATTACATGCGAAATGAGGGTAATCAGGGAAGACAAAGGCCGTGATTAGTGTCACCTGCAACAAATCTAATATCTCAGGAATGTCTGTAGTGTGATGTCATTGTTAGTGTGTCATGGACAAAATCTATATTTCATCATAATGCAAGATTATATTCTATTCCGACTCTTAATTGCTTAATTAATACACGTGAACAAATACAACTGTGTCTGCATCATTGCCAGACTCTGATTGGATGTCTAATGTGTTTATTTTATTATTATTGAGCATTAAAAATTCATGGATTTGGTTGACACTTTTGAAGTAAAATGTCACATTTTGGAATAATTTGTTTTTTTTTAGGTCACATTTTGATGTTGCACACACTGCAGCACTATTTCTCAGCGCAATTCTAGCCTTTCGCACCACTTACGAAACATGTTTCAAGTATGCCGCGGGGCCTTCTGGGATGTTCCCTCCCAATTTAACGGCAAACCAGTTGTCCACAGAACAACTGATGTCTGGCACGCGTTGACGGGTAAACAGTGGGAGGAACATCATGAGCATTCGAGAGCAAGGCGCGCGAGATCATCTCCAGCTTTCCTCCAAACCCACGACGAGAAGACAAATGAAGAGCAAACACGAGGCGTCGTGGCGCCGGCGCGGCGAGGCAGCTGCAGGGGCCGTCTGATTGAAGAAGCTTTTTGTTTGCCGCTGTGACTTGCGTTCTGATGCCGTTCTCTTGATCTGGAAACATTATTTTCCATTTTTCCCGGGCGAAAATGAATAAAAGTTTCCGTGAAAGTAATTGAATAATGCACCACGGCAAGAACCAAAGCGAGTGATAAATAGCAATTTCGCAAAAGAGAGCGGGTGGGGGGGGGGCTTTCTAATGAAATGTTAAGCAACGGAACCTCGAAAACATTCAACCTTATCACTTCACTCCAATAACATTCCACCAAATTGCTTTCCGTTCAGCGCGTGTTTCCTGCGTGAAGCCGGCCGCAGCGGCGTGCCGGGCCGCGTCCTGCGCAGACAGCTGCCGGAAAAAGGGCCTTTTCGGAGTGTAAAGCCTCGTAACCTTGAGGGTAGGAGGACCAGCGCGCTGACATTAGCGCGGGATCAGCAGCAGCCCGGGCCCGGGCGCCAGATTAGCCCTTATCAGGCCGAGCGAGGCCTGCGCGGGAACAAGGAGCGAAGGCCCCGCCCGCCGGACGTTATCTGGCACAGCCGCTGACGGCACAAAACAGGTAGGCCACGGCTCCATTACCGCAGAGCCGAGTGAGGAGGAGCGGCAGAAATCAAAGGGGCCGTGTTTCCATCCCAGTTGAAAAGGCTGCATATGCGGCGCAGAGGCGTGCGTTATCGTAGTTTTTAAAAATTGTGAAAAAGTTCCCCCTTTATTCGCAGTTAAAAGAATCCATTTTATTCTGACGTTCTAAAAGGGTTCCTTAAGTGGTAGTACATGGCCAAGACCTCTGCCTATTGAGATCCATAAGAGACTTTTTGATGAAACAAAATCCCCATTGTGTGTTTAAAATGAAAGAACCCCAAATGTGTTCTACAGAACTGTCGCTTCTAAATGCATTAGAATAATTCGACTGGTCCGGTTGCCAAATTAAATCCTTTAAAAGCACAACCCCTGCAGAACCTTTTTTGAGTTGAAAACGGAACTTTCCTTTTTTAAAAGAATGGTTGCTTTAAGGCACCCGTCAGGAATGGGCACCACAGATGGCACATGGGAAAAAAGACAAGGAATGGGTCTAGACATGCCAGGTTCTAGGGTTTTTTTAAGGGTTTAATTGAACATTTTGAACACGTTTTGAAACTGCATTTCACTTAAAGCGCTCGCGTGCATCGATTTAGCACGTTTTGACAAAACAATCCTTTCAATTCTGTTCAAATTTCTGTCTGAAGAGCCTCATAACTTTGGAGACAACCGTAGATGTTGTTTCCCGGCGGGGTGCATGTTTTTGATGAAACAACATACATCATTACATGGAATGTTCCTTCTAAATCTCTGCTGGTGGGCTCTGTGTTCATATTTTAAAAAAGGAGGCTATCACTTGGAACGGCACGCAGCGGCTAATTGAACTTCTGTTATTTCAACACGTAAATTAATTAAAGTGTAATCTCACCGTAGTTGCATTAACCAGCACAAATGCACTGAAATGACTATGCATTCATCCATGCACACCCATCTTTAATAAACGACTCAGCAGAGTTTTCTTAAGCCAATTGTTTTTATATTTCTATAACTTTCTGCTTAAAAACTGGTTTGTTACTGTAGTTTCAATTTTCTATCGATTTATGGCCACTATCCATGCACCTAGACCACATAACAAAAGCAAACAGTAACCTGTTCAAGTCTGATGTGTTTCGGGTCTAGATACGTCACCTTGTATTACTGAGACTATGGCAAATATTGCTTCTTTTATTCTTCTCCGCTTGCTATCAATCTAACATTTGTTCACTGGCATCAGAAGTTCCTGTTCCATTATTATTGTATTAATATGACATGAGGTCCAGCTAGTTGGACACCACATTGGTTGCTTTTTACTGAATCAGTACCTGAATCAGAACATGATCTTTTGTAACTTAAGAAGTTGAGACAGACTTTCAAATGTCTGTTTGTTGCCTGTTTTTCCCGTTTTTTTTTATTTCTTTTGTTTAGGGGTACAGGAAGTCAGACAGAGGAGGAGCTGCCAGACTCACTCAGTGGTTCTGTCTCTGGAACAGCGGGCGCGGCCGTCCCCTCCAGGCCAGACGGAGACACGTCTCACTCTGCTGCTCAGGCCGGTCATGAGGACGGATGCCAGATCAAGCGGAGGAAACCCGGACTGTCCAGTGCTGAAATACATTGCTCCTCCCGCACAGGAGGGTAGTGACTTACCGATTCTGGGCCAAGATATATATTTATCGGATGTCTTTGTCAGATAGGATCTTTAAAAATCCCAAGTAAATTTGGCTCCATAAGACTCGTCAGATGTTTCAAATGCTGGTACTAGATGAAGATATTTCAAACAATATCACATACATTTAGACAACTGTACAGTTGTTCATTTCTATTTGAAGTCATTATGCAAATTTGAAAAATCTCCATTCACACTATTTTTTTTTCTGATTGATCTGCAGAACTTGAATCAGTTATTTGAAAGATAAACCAAAATGGCCAAAACTGGCAGGTTTAAAAATACATAAATAATAGAAAAGCATCTAATTTCACAGAAAAAAAGGTGATGAAATCTTGTATCAAATTGCTACAAGAAATATATGGGACAAAGACAGGACCTCTGTTAGGACTACTTTCATTTGGGAAGATCCCAGAATTGTACCGTCTACACCGGGATTTAAATCCTGTGCAGGATGGTGGGTCTCCTGTAAGGTTCCTTGACCTTTCATCATGTTCAGAATGAAAACAAGATGAATCACGTTTTCCAGGAGCAAATCAGAATTTTGATGCCAGTTCAATCCTGGATTTTCCCTGATGAAGCAACACTGACTAAAAGCCGAAACAAAAGCCGCTCTGCCCATCTTTGTCTAAGTCTAGACGCCTGTTGTCTGGTGCAACAATGCGCACTTGCAAGTCTTGTCCGCTTAGAAGAATCTTTCTTTTCATGTTCCCAGGATGCTTTGCAGCTACATATCACTACATTTAATCAGGCCGAGCTTCACGAGGACGTATCTGGACATGGGTTCACAGCGTGTTTTTCCATCCATGACCTCTGTACTGTGCACAGATTTACGAATCCCGTAAACATTCTGGCTGCTGGTGCATTACAAGTCCGAGCCACAAATACAAACAGAGGATTCCCATGATGCAGTGGGGCCCCTTGAATGCCGCAGACACATCCGACTTTGCTGACTGGCTCATATATTCAGAGAGGCTTATGCTTGTGAGCATCTGATACACACACACACACACACAAACACACAGCAGACGGGAAGAAAAATAATTTGGAATGACTCACGTTTGCGCCGGAGCGGCGAAGCAGCGGCATTATGAGGGAAAGTGGATTTTATATGCTAGATTTAACCTTAAATGGTTTTGCCATGCGCCGTTATCGTCTCTTCTCTCACAATTGTGCGGGAAGGGTCCAACTCCCGTCCCTTTCTTCCCGCCGGATGAAATTCCATTCTCCACGCGGAATTTCGCTACGACAAACACCTTGTGATCGCCACTTAGCAGGTGCCCCCCATTCTTCCTCCCTCGCACGTCCCAGCGTAAACTCGAATGCCATGTGTAATAAGCTTACCCTGCCTGAAGTTCCATTAAGAGTCGGGGCAGGGATCCCGGCAAGTAAAAATACTTTTTTTTTTACTAGTCTGACAGAGTATTTTAAACCCAGCGAGGCCGCCGTTATACACATGCGCTCCGACACATTTAATGCCATCGGCCCGGCTGGCCTGATAAACAAGTACCGATTGGCGCTTTCTCACCACACCAACTCACAATTGAGGATGTTGTCTGGGTGGAACCGAGAACTGAAGATTCCAGTCTCTGTGTATGTAGATACACACACACCCTGCGCACACAAATTAAATAAACAATTAATATTGATATGATGACCTTAATCATGATTAGCCACATGGTTTTTGGTAATTATGTGATTCGTTAGTTGAACTTCCTAACACTAAAGTTTGCTATGATATTAATTGACATTATTACAGAGACAATTGTGGGAAAGGGGCTAAGGCCCCTTTGCTCTTCAATGCACATGCTGAAGGCGTTCACGTTGAATGGAGTGACATAAAGTGCCCCCGAACTGAATTGTGGGTCTATCGATTTGCGTTGCTTACAATAGAAATTTAAAACATGGCTACTGCGGCTATGTTGTCGCAACCAAGAAACAATGATTGGTTGACGTGACATATATATGAGTGTATACTAGAAGAAAACTTGATTTTAAGACATGAAATATTTAAAATTCATTGTTTGATTATTTAGGGGTTTGTATGGTTGCTAAGCAACACGGTAGGAGACCGGTGCTTCCTGCATTATGGTGTGACTGATAAAAGAAAGTAAATAATGTTGAATGATTTTGAGGGTCAAGCGTGGGTCTCAAACAAACATGATCCAAGGGCAAGAAATTTAATTAAAGGAAATAAAACAGGAGATTTTTATAATAAGCCACTAACTGGACTTATGGAATTTGGTCCGATATTGAAAATAACTTAAGTATGCAAAAATTATATTTTGCTAATGTAGATAAAAGGGAACCTTTTTTGTGTATATTACTGCAGTTTTGAGTGTGACAGCATTGTCACATCCCTCTGTGAGACACACTCACGAACATTTGTGCACAGGTCCGTCCGCGTGTTTGCTTTTGCGTGTTTTTGAGACGAGATTATTAAACCAATTTCCTGAGACCCTCCCTTGCTGTTATCCACGGTGCCAATTACTCATGCATTACTTGACAAGGCTCCCTGTCCCGCCAGTCTAATGCACTTTTCACAGACTAATCGCACTTCAAAGCCCCCCACGCATCTCCAGAGCCGACCCCCCCCCCCTCCCTTCCGCACTCCCATTCGCCACAGACTCAGCAGACCCCGGCCATTATGCGACACCCGTACACCCTGAGCTAATGTCGACAGCTCACCGTCCAAGAACAGGCCATTAGGGACAGCCAGACATAAAACACGTCGGGAGAGTGGCGGCAGGAAGAAAAAGGGAGAGAACTCATACATCCATATGTACATATACACACAACGCGCGGCTGATGATAACCTAATTTGAGTGGCGTCACATGATTCCGAAAATGGCGGTAATGTCTGGTCCGGGCCGAGTTGGAGGAGGGCGCCACAGCTCGATGTGTGTGTTACGAAACGCGGGCACTTTTCAGCGCTGGCAGTTAATTTGCGGTTACATTCCGGAGCTGTCACTCATCAAACAAAGAAATTGAGAGCTCGCTATCTAGCCATTCAAGTGAGAACGGAGGACACTGGTGTGTGTGTGCGCGCGTGTGTGTGTGTGAGCAGTAAGTGGCGCACGTTTCCTCTCCAGTGCCTCACTTATCTGGCCACGTTTAATCTTAAAGTGGAGATTAATAGATGCATTTGTGCTGACTAGAAAGAAATCCAGGATTGCAAACACATCCAATTAACTCCTGAGCCATTTTGCAATGTTTTTATTGCTTGAGTCGTTAACTGGTGACTTAAGGTGGCAAAGAAATACATTTTTTTTTTTTTTTTTTTTAAATCAGTCTGTGTTGAGGTGCCAGGATAGCAGAGACAGTGGGGCGCGATCCAGATTTAAAGAGCGGGAGCAGCGCTAAGGCTAGAAATTTTAATCAAAACGGGCGGAATTCTGCTTGGTGGGCGACCAGAATGTTGCTGCTTGGGTGGGTGCGGGTCGCTGCCATCAGAATGGATGGATTTTAGCCTCGTGTCCCTAGCGGACAGATGATTTATTGTTCACGCGCCCAAGGACGAAGTAAGGGATGTGAGTAAAACATCAGTGACTTGCAGTTTATGATTTACTGCCGCTGCTAAAGGACGGCATCATCATGGCACCTCGCTTTCCTGGACGTTTCAGTGTTTCATTTTTAAAACACTTCATCCATGCTCGACCAGAGCATTTTAATCAACTTCAGAGATCAGAAATAATAAAGTTTACTTTACTGGACTATTTATGTTGTTAACATGAATTTTTGTGCATTGTATTCTTTACATTTCCCAAAACAGTTTTTTTTTCTTTTGCATGGCATACAGACATCTGCACCTATTTCATGGACATGGACTTATTTGGACATGGACAAATAAACAGACATAGAAAAGACAAACCCATTGGTGTACCCATCTTTACATGTGACACGAGTCAAAACGTCGAGCAAATGACAAGAGGAAACAGTATTTATTTAGATAATCAGACCTATAAGTGTCACTATGCAGAACGGAGACTATGGCAAATCAAGCTTTTTTTATTCATCTCCATTATTTACTTAAATCTGTACTTCTATTTTGAACATTTGAACACCTCTGATCAACTGTTACAAGAGGGTTTTTTATTTTGAAATGACATTTCTTGAAATCCTACTATGAACATTAAACGCTATAAGTGCAATTATTAATGCTGAGGACAATTACTAGTAATCAGAAGTGTGAGGCGTATCAGGAAGTATGGAATACATGCACATCTGCCCCACATGGATGATCTATGCTTGTTTTTCTAATTTCAATTTGTGGCTGTACTCTGTATTTTTACATTTAGTTGTCAAAAAAGTGTGGGAGGTGTCAACTGCAGGCCTGTCGAGGCCCATTCTTTGTGTGATTTTGGCCTAAAAACACAACAAATGTTGTTGTAGTTGAATTTCAGACTTTTATCCAGAGCGACTTACGTTCAGTAGTTACAGGGACAGTCCCCCAGGAGACACTCAGGGTTACGTGTCTTGTTCAGGGACGCAAAGGTAGTAAGTGGGGCTTGAACCTCTGACTTTGTGGTCTTCTGGTTCATAGGCACGTGTGTTACCCTCTAGGCTACCATCCTGTATACTGCGAAATGAAGCAATAGGCAGCCTATCAGCTCCAAGCATGGTTAAAAACACGTACTGAAAATATAAGTACCGAGTAAAAGCCGAGCTCTGGGCTGCAAAAGGCTTTCAGGAAAAGATGAAGGGAGAACAGAAAAGCGAGGAGACAGCTCATGTCAGACAGACGACGCTGTCACGGCCGTCACAGCGGCAGATTTGTGACGGGCTTGACAGGCGGCGCTCATAACATCTCCCCTTCCCCCCGGACCCTGGCTCGAGAGGGATCATGGGTACCTGTCTGCGGCCCCCGCTGCTGAGGCACAAGAGCTGTGGGCCGCGCTAATGTTTTAAGTAATGGCTTGTGAGGGCTGACAGATCGTCTGCGCTCGGGCGGCGCCGGGGGAACGGGGAGAATCCATCACTGCGACAGAATGAATCAGGTCTGAGACACCTCACTAGCCATTACAGGAACTCCCATCAGCAGTAATTGAATTGATAAATGCTCCTGAACAGACACGGTGAAAAACACAAGCCTCAAAAGAAAAGAAATAAAAACCCTGCACTTTTCTGGAAGAGAACAGCCTTTTTGTGCAAATGTTCTTTTGATTAATTAGTTTGGGTTTTAATGCCGGTGTCTCACCTGTCCATGAAATGCGCTCTATGATACGGTGAAACAGTGGCATGTAGAACCGCCAGCGTCCAGACTTTCGTTCATGTGGATCAGAGCCTATGGAGGCCTTGGTCTAAATGACGTGCTGGTGCTAGAGAAATGTGGAAATGAACCGGGTTTAATGAACCCTGCTAGTGGAGGAACCACCCCAATACAAATCAGTTGCGTTTGCTTATTACCAAATACATTGCATCTGCCAGTGCAGTACATCAGGCAATATGACGACACTCAACCGTAATTGTACAATATGTCTAGCACATTGGTCCAAATATAACACGAGACTAATTAAAACATCTTGTTACAAAATATTATATTTGTTAGAATCTATGAATTGTTTTTTATGTCCATACCAGTTCTCTACACTACGACATTAATATGGTCCTCCAAATGCTACTGAGAACCACAATTTGATGTAAAGTGACCTGATGTGCCTGCATTCGTCCTGGAACATTAAGCAAATAAAATTATATACCTTTGTGTGGCAAGAAATTATATATGTGAACAGTCAATCGGTGTGTATGGTTTTATATCATTACCACACAGCTATCTAGAAGAAGGATTTTCACATCCACTTTCACATTCCCTTTAACTTCCCAGTTCCTAGAAGAGCTGTACCAAGACTTATTTGCACCCCACCAGTAAAAATCAATTAAATGAAATTAATCAGAATCGTGTTCATTGGCCAAGTATGTTAACACGCGCACAAGGTTCTGGCTGTTGGTGTGTCTCAAGCAACACAAAATCAATCAAATTAAATTAATGTCTATTAGCCACCTAAAACCCTAATAATTCTGTTTGGGCTCGGGTTGGTGCTATTTCAGGATGAACAGCAGAATGGATGTAAATGGTGTAGGGCACTACTTTCAAACTGCTGCTGTGTGCAGCACTATGCGCTAACCTCCAAACTTCCTGTGACGATGACAAATCATTCACGTGCATATTTAAAGTTTGTGTTTGTATGTATTTATTTATGGAAATCCTCAGGACATCTTTACCCAACCCCATACCCCATACTTAGCAGGTAGCGCTGCGCTAAGCACCACTTTTTACCATTAATACCCTTAAGTATGAGGCATGGTGTGTGTCACTTTTAATATTAAAGGTTAGGGCAGAGTAATCCCAAATAAATAATATGCCATAGACAATAATATAATATTGAAAAATGTGAAAACACAGAGCGGACGAAACATGCAGCGGTGGGGAGAGGGAGCTGTTTGAGAGGCGGCATTGTTGTTCGTCCCATTCAGAGATTCTATGCGCCTCTCTGCTGTCTATCCTATCTGCGCTCTGATTGGCAGCTGTCTATAAAATGCCTGAATACCTTCTCTGGACTCCGGCTTTCTTCCACCCATCACTGGTCTTTCTCGACACCCGTCGCCGGCTGAATGGCCACGGGGCGGAGGGGAATAATTGTAATTCTGAAAATCAATAGGTTTGAAGTCTCGCGGGCTCTCGCCGGTAATGCAGTGCTGTCATTGGCTTCACGAGGAGTGATAAGCACCCTGATTGGTCTGTTCCACCGGTTAACAGTTGTGAGGCAATCATATTTGCCAGTCGAGCGCCGTCTCCCTACTTCGTCCCATTATGGAAAAATGAATGTGAGGACTGGCCTGCGGTATTACTTATTGATTGATGGCTTGGGGATACGCATAATGTGAAAGTGCGGCGGTGTGATTGGAATGTAAGAAAAAACACAACAAAACGTCTGCAAGAATATAAAAAAAAAGTGAAACACATTGCACACAGCAAAATGTGTCCTCTGCTTTTAACCAGCACACTTAGTGAGCAGTGGGCAGCCATGACAGGCGCCCGGGGGAGCAGTGAGTAGGGATGGTGCTTTGCTCAGTGCCACCTCAGTGGGTCGGGACTCGAACCGGCAACCTTCCAATTGCAGGGCCGCTTCCTTAACCGCTAGGCCACCACTGCCACTGTACAGCTAGCAAATGTGTGGTGAAACTTGTTCACGAAACGTCCATGACAAACACAGAAATTTGGCAATGAAACCTCAACCCCTTTTAAGAAAAACATTTTAGAAAATTCTTCATGATTTCAGAGAGAGAATGCAAAGTGGAGATATTTACAGAGGACCTACAATACTGTAGGGTGGTCTTGTCTCTCTCTTTGTTCACCCTGGGTTCTCCTGGGTTTGCTCAGGTCACTTCCCATCGTCAATGACATGACATTTGGCCCCAGGGTGTATGCTCCTGCAATGGACTGGCACCCTGTACATGGTGCCTAAAGGTTACTGGGATAGACCCCAGCTTTCCCCAATGACCCTGACCTGGATAATGGCAGCATGCATCAGTCATGAGAGCTTTGTTCTCATACAGTTACTGCAAAGCATTGCCAAATGCTTTTTTGCAAGAACTGAAGCTGTATATATAAAAAAAAATGTATTCTGAATGTTCATACTGTCATAGGTATAAAAAAATGGGTTCATTTTGTCCACCACTGCAAAATCCAAAAAAAATGTCCCCGCAGTCCCTTCACACAGCCTTCAGTTCCATATGTGATTGCATTCAACCTGATTAGGGCCACGGCCACTTCAAGTTGTATTTGTTGTAAATCTAACACTTTATTTCACCTGCATTCACTATTGTGCAGAGTGGCAACATATGATTCTCATAATATTGTGATAGATTTTATAAAACTGTATTATTGCATTTTCATAGCACATTGAGCCTTTCTGTTTTTTGCAGACTTATTTTTTGTGATTTGCCTGTTACTTATGGTCTGGCTTTTATTCAGACTTCTCATACGCTGATCAATTTGTTGCCTCCTTGTTTAATGAAACCTCTGAATTATGATGAATAATTGTTATATCTGAATGGTTCAACATCTTTACCATGTTCAGGTCCTCATTCTGGACGATATAAACCCCTTCCATGACGTCACATGTCCAGACGTGGTGTAGCGTCCGTTCTTTTCACTCCTAGTGCCCCTTCGACACAGCGTACATCACCTACGTGACCACGCCTCCTACCGCCACCAAGTTGCAGATTTTCAGATGTTCTGATGGGTGGACCGGTGAACGTGACATTAGATAACTTGAACAGGGATAACCATGCAACGTTTCACCGTTTCCTTACCAACTCATCTTTAAGCAGTTTAAAAGCCGAGCCTCAGACTCCGCCATCAGATTAGTCTCCAGACGGTTTGTAATTAGTGTGAATAATGACCTCCCGGCGCAAACGAGCGCTGATAACCATGCAGCTTTAAAAACCGAGCAGACTGGCCCAAATCTCAGCGGAAACACACACACAAACAACACAACTTTATCCGAATACCTGTATCTCCGTGTAGCAGTTCTTACTCTTCACTAAACCGCAGAAACTTTTTCTCATTCCTTTAACTGGGAACTAAATTTAAAGCAATTCTGCTAATTGCGGCGTGTAAAGATAGCTTCTTCCAGGAATCTGAGTTTGAGCATTGTGACACTTCACGGGTGGATATTTTTTTATAATTTTGGAGGTTCTGATGGGAAAATTGGGCCCCTTATTGGGGAGGAAAATGCTCTCCGTATAGTAACCTCACATACACACACACACACACACACACACACACACTACCATAGCAGCTGTGTACATGCCCCCCTACATCAACCGGACCCCTGACTGGTGTACACGCCACACCGTCCCCCAGCAGTCAGTTTCTGACCAAAGCACCGCTGCTGGCTGTAACATGGTGGTCGTATCACCCAAGGCCACCTCCATCTCTCACCTCCATTTCTACACCAACCACTCCATGTACGTTCGTAGCCAAAACTGCTGATGATCCACTCCACCAAACCTCAGCGATACAAGGAACGGGCTGAGATCCATTGCTGTGGACTTCAGCCTCCAACTTTGCTCTTTTTTGAATGTTGAGCTAATTGAAAAAAGTGAGTTTTATTTTATGAATATTGGCTATAAATGTGTTATTGTAACCTCAGAGAGTAACAGTTGGAAACATTTTTATGCAAATAGGATCATTAGTTTATTGAAGATCAGTTATGATAACACATTCATTAAATCCATGTGGATCCTCGGGCGTATCTAATAAAGTGGCCAGTGAGGTCCATCCTTGCTTCATTTGGCTGCATTTGATGAACATGGGCCATCATTCCTCTTTCGAAATGAATTAAGCCTCATCATCGGTGCCCACCATCGTTCTGGCAGCAACACAAACAGGATCTGGCGGTGTGAGGAGGCGGGGACGACGCTAGAAAATGTTAACCGTCCACATGGCTGCTGAGCCGCCGCTTTCATCCCTCGCATGCCAGCCCTTCAGAAGCATGAAAAGGAACTTCAGAGTCGTCCAAAAAGTATCTCCTGATGTACGGCGCCGGGGTTATCTAGTCATTTCACGCCTCTTCCAGTGGCTTCGGCGAGAGCTTTCTGAAGGTGTTCCTATCAAGGAGCTGCACATTTCCCCCCGAGCGGGGCTAGCGGAGGACCGTGGTGTATTTGGAGCAGACTGAGCTGAGCTGAGCTGCACCTCCCTCTACTGCTGGTGACCCTTGACCTCTTGCAGAGCGAATGAAGCACGGATCGGTTTGCGGAGGAGCAAGAGGTTCAACGCCATTAATCACTCTGACTCTTTCCAGTTCCCCAGCCTCTCACCCAGGGCTTATTCCCCCACGCCTGGGTCAGACAGGTCCCCCGAGGTCACGATGGGGTGGGGTTTGTTTACAATTCTCACATTATTTCACAATGAGCATTTACATAGACTATAATTAAAGTATAAAAGGGAATAACGTGCTGAATAATATTTGAATCTCCATTGATCAGGCTTCCTGCAGAAGATGCTGAAGCAAGGTTAACCATGCTGAGATGGGACCAGCAAGACGCGCGCCACACCCAGAAGACAATGCGCACCCAAACAGATGTGTCTGGCCGGGGCACAGATGCAAGCGAAAACATGCTGGAAGGATCGGGGTCACCTTGTCACAGCATCCGTTACCATAGAGACAGACTGGGTCAAAGGTCACCCACCTTGGGACTGTGCGGTGGCTGGGGGAATCCTACATATTAAATGTACAGGCATCACACAGACGCACAAATATCAATATAACTGTCCAATTATCTATCATATTTATCAGTGAGCACATTAATCATTAAACCTGATCTAGTAATGATTTAGGATTTTATGCTATAGGTATTATACCATACTTATGAATACTTTGCCACGCAAAGCTTCTACAGCTAAATCCAAACCAAGATTGGTTTGAGAATTTTCCAGAGAATATCTCTGAAAAAAGAGGTGTGGCCTTACATTTGGGGTCTGGGCAAAAAAGGAATGGCAGCAGATGGTGGTGTTTTTTTAACTACATTTTATAATGAGTATTTAGCTGAGCCAGCCACCACTGTTGCCAGGTTGGTAGAAATCATATAATAATGAAAATAATATAAAAAAAACAAATTAGAAATAAAATGCATTTGTGTTAATTGATGTGACAATTATTTAAAGACCATTATCTTCAAATATAAAAGCAACATTTAGAACGTGTTTAATAATGTATTTAAAATGTAGTTCTAGTTGATATGGTATGAAGTATTTATTTGGAGGAAAAACTTTTGAGTTAGTTAAGAAAAAATATAGGATAATCTCAGCCAGATCTGTGTGTGTGTGTGTGTGTGTGTGTTTATGTTTGTTTGTGTGCTTCGACACCCAGGGGCTGCTGGGAAGGATTAGAGATCCGTACTCAGTTGCCGAACGCCGTTCAGATAACTTCCCCGGGCCCGGGGATCACTTCTCGGCTCAACATCACTCAGCATTAGCACTCATAAGCGACTCAAAGCGCCGGGCCCCGGCGGCCGTTTCTGTCGCTCACGAGTTCCCATCAGCCCCCTCTCATGTGGAAACGCCCAGGGCTCATTTAGCCGAGCAGGATCAGCCACGGTGATCGCATACAGAATCGTTAAGGCCAGGCCCAGCTCCCATTCTCAGTCAAAGCGAACCAGACTTCCTGTCAGGGTGGGTGACCGGTGGGTGTGGTCTTTCTAACCCCACCCAATTTTCTATTCAAAACTCAGCCCAAGCCCTCAGGCCTCCATGCCATCTTCAAATCCAACAGCATTCCCAAACGTGTGTGTGTGTGTGTGTGTGTGAGAGAGAAACACTCAGAAACAGTTGCACACCAGCCACACTCGTCCAACACAACCCCAGTTTACACATGACCTCGTGTTCCCGGGATTTGTGCCATTTAACGCCACACACACACATACACACACACACACATGAAACAGGTGTGGAGATTTTGGGGGGGAGTCTCTCTGTCCGCAGTTCTGTCAGGGTCGCTTGACCCCGGGATGAAAGCGCTCACCGGTAATCCACACAGATAAAAATGAAATAAGAAGTGATATTACACCCCTCTCTGTGCCACAGTCAAGTATGAAGATTAACTTGCAAGTTGCAGAACGGGCTCAGGCAATGAAATTTGGAATGCTTGCTGATGATTAAAAACACACAGGCATTTTAATTAACTCGAAGATTTAAAAAAAGAAATTGTTTATCTTTAATTAATAAACCCCAATGCTGCTAATTATTTATAATCCATTTTAAGCAGCCATACAAGGCATTAGGCAATAATGACGAATAATTATAATGATCATTTCTAATAAAATGTGGGGAAATATGTCGGAGCAAATACACTGGAGGTTTCTGTAAATGTGTAATCGCTGTCTGCGGTTCTGAAGCGCACAAAACACATGAATAGTATTTAATAACAGTAATAATGACTTTTTCCATCGTTTGAGAGCCTCTTTAACGTTCACTTATATTATATTATATATGATGCATATGGCCGTGTAACATTTACAGTGCATTCATTTAGACCCCGGTTGCACATAAATGGAATAAAATGTCCTCACAATCTCACAGTCATATTTATGACACAGAATTAAAATGATTTGTAATCCGAAATGAGATTGTTCAAAAAAAAAATCTTCATATATATACGTGGCTTTGAAATTGAAATTGACGAGTCCAGTTGTGAGACGCGCTTTTACTAGAAAGCGCGGGTTTTTTGGGTTTTTTTTTTTTTTGAGAAACATGATAAATTAAATGAGAAATAATACAATATTAGCGGTGGAAAGTCACACCATCTCTGCACGTGTGTTCCACTTTTATTCAAGAGTCCCGTCAGGAAGTCTGACCTTTCCGTTGAAAAATGGATAAAAGCTGAAACCCGACTCATTCTGACAAGACAACCAAACGAACAGAGTAAGATAAGTGGAGTTATCAAGTGCAGGGCGCGGATATTAATTGTTATTCGCCATTCTGCGCGTTTAAAGTATTGCGTGTAAAGTAAAGTATTGTCGCCAACATCAGTAGAACAGACCCGCCAACTTCCCGCTGGATCTCGGTTCCGTCATGGAGCAACAATGGCGCACTATTTTCTCAGAAACGCCTTTCACCACAAATCCAAAATCCTTCCATACGCGGCTTTGAAATTGATAAATAAAAAAAAAAAAAAAAAAAAAAGCGCGGAGTGAAGGACGCGACTGGCGGCGCAACTTTTTTTTTCTTCTTCGCTCTGGCGCCCCCGTGCGACGAACCTGGCGAACTGGATACGATCTTACCGCGACGTATTTTTATTATAATATTTTTTTATATATATATATAATTCACGTTTTTATTTAGTTCCATGTATTACACATAAACCATCATCATTTACACTGCACACTGTTTTTGTAGGTGTTTTTTTTTTTGTGAAAGCTCATTTTTACATTACATTTACAGCATTTATCAGACGCCCTTATCCAGAGCGACTTACAATCAGTAGTTACAGGGACAGTCTCCCTGGAGCAACTTAAGGTTATGTGTCTTGCTCAGGGACACAATGGTAGTAAGCGGGATTCGAACCCGGGTCTTCTGGTTCATAGGCGAGTGTGTTACCCACTAGGCTACTACCACCCTATCATTTAAATGGTAACATCCTAGAAGTTCCTAAAATTCTCCCGAAAAACGCGAGTTGTTGGTCTGGAGCAGCGCCGTGCGTAAAGGAGAGGGGTAGGGAGAGGAGAGGAGAGGGCAAGTTTGGCGGCTCCACTCACCAGGTAGACGGCCGGCGTCAGGAGAAAGACGGCGCACCAGCACGCTGCCCGCATCCTCTCCCGAGCTCAAAGTTCCACGGCGCTGCTGCTGCTGCTGCTGCTGCTGCTTCGGGCTTTGAGGGACATAGATCCACCGAGTGTCCGCTTTAGACCCCCAGCAGCCTGGGCGAGAAGGACGTCGCGCACCCCATGCCCACGGAAACCAGTTCACGTGTGGAGACGCACGCCGGGCGGGGAGAGGGGAATTTGGATTAGGCGTGGTTTAATCCAGATTTATAAAAAAAAGAGAGAGAGAGAGAGAGAGGGAGGGAGAGAGAGAGGGAGAGAGAGAAGGAAGAAGCTGTCGGGAGGGGAGCGGTTACAAAATTAAAAAAAAAGAACGGGTCGGAGGCTCTTTCTTGATGCTGCGCGATCTGGAAAGTCCGCGGCGAGAAGAGGAGAGGAGAGCTGGGGGAGAAGGAGGTGGGACGAGAGGGGGAGGAAGATTAAAGAACGGGACGAGATTGGTCCGAGACGCCGAGATCACAGACCGGGGGAGACTTTAAAAGGGTCTCTAAAGCTCAACGGAGGAGCACACACACACACACACACACACACACGGCGCCGAACATCGTGTGTGAGGGAGTCTGTGTGTGTTTTCGACCCTTACACGTCCTATAAAATCGTCTTTGTGTTCCACTGTAATTCTCCCCCGTTCATGCTTTTCCTGGGTCCCCATAAAACTCCAGGTCCCCATAAAACGATGGATTAAACGTGCAACCGCAGTGAAATGCATCGCTGCACTTACAGACACTGAGGAGAAATAACATTATGACCAGCCAGGTTTGAGGAGGTTCCCCTTATGACCCCAAATCAGCCCTGACATACCGAGGCTTGGTTTGGGAACCATTGAGAACCATTCCCATGCGGGTGGTAGTAACTGAACCAGAAGACCACAGAGTCAGCGTCTCAAACCCCACTTACTACCATTGTGTCCCTGAGTTATTGAGGTATGTTGTATGTCATTGTTTCCGTGCTCAAGGGCTGTGATATACTGTGTTTTTTATGCCTTTAAATCAGAACCAGAGTATAATATATATATATATATAATAACAGTTTTACAGTTTTTTTCAAGTATAATAGGTTCCTCCACTGACCCGGAGGTACAAGTATGTTGTTCGCTTCTGTATGTTATTCGCTTCACCTGGCAGTGGTAGTCATAATGCTGTTTGGTGCACGTGTTTTGGTGTTTGTTTGGTTTTTAAACTGCTGTGTGTGTGTGTGTGTGTGTGTGTGTGTGTGTGTGTGTGTGCGTGTCGGGTGTTACTTTGTGTGTGTGAATGACTCAGGCTATCAACCTGAGACTGGACAAAGACAGCATTCTGTCAAGGCGCGAGGTAACAAGGCCACCAGCATGTGCTGAGGTTGTGCTTTCTGCCGCGGCGGGATGGATAGGCATCCCCCCCCCCCCCCCCCCCCTTCAAAAGCATCCGAGAGAAAGAGAGGGAGGCAGGCAGGGAGGAAAAAGATGAGACGAGAGGTGAAAACAGCGTGCGCAGCGAGCCCATAAATCTGTGCCGGTCTCATTGCTACAGCGGTGCGCGCTCCGGTTTGCTCGGCCATAACTCAGTCAGCGCCCCGTGGATGGGTGCGCGTTCCCAGCGGCTCCGGTAGCCTTCGCCGGGCACACCGACCGGTGGCCCGGTCCGCAGGGATAAATCAACCCACCCTCCATATGCCCCCTTCCACCCCAAGCAGACCTGGTGACCTGAACGCGGAAGGCCACGCCGCTGAAGGTTACAGGGTGCAGCCTGTGCGCTTCCAGCTCCTGGGTTGACACTACAGCGAGGTGTGCCGGGATGCCAAAGTTGAAAATGTCCACCAACAAAAACCAGAAATCATAGTACACAGCTGCACAACCATCGGATATTGCTGCTATATACAACATGTACAGCGTAGCCATGCCCTGTTGGGCCATAAACTATTCACCCTGTGCACGCTGATTTTGGTTTTCGGGGCAAGTGATATCAATCGAAGCAAAACTGTTCAGGGTCACCCCAGATGCATGGATCCACATGTCCCAGAATGACCGTTCCAAAGAGCTCCATTGTTTAAAAGCTGGAACTGCACCTGGTAAAAGGAACAAACTCTAGTGATGTACAACTTTACTTTACTTTACTTTATTTAGCAGACGCTTTTATCCAAAGCGACTTACAATAGGAAGACACCAGCAATTCTCGTTCGATTTCTATAGAATATTGAGTTTACAAACTAAGAGCCCTGATAAGGCTCAAACTTGTCAGTGAAGAGCATGCTCAGTGATTGTTAGGTGCTAGACTAAGAAAAATTATAATGTATTTATACATTTTGTATTTGTTTGTGCAATGTGTACGCATGTGCGTGTGTAAGTGTTAGATTTGTCTGTAATATTTTTTGAACAAGAGGGTTTTCACCTTCTTCTTAAAAGTGGTGATAGTCTCGGCTAGTCGTGTGGAGGAGGGCAGGTTGTTCCACCAGCCAGGGACAACAACGGAGAACAGACATGATTGGAATCGGAGACCCCGTGAAGAAGGAATTTTTAGTCTCCTTTCGTTTTCCGATCTGAGAGAGCGTGCAGGAGTGTAGGTAGGTAGTATTGTGTTGATGTAGGAGGTAGTATTGTAGCTTCTGTGCAGGAGTGTAGCTAGGTAGTAGTGTGTTGATGTAGGAGGGCGCAGTTCCATTTACAGCCCTGTAGGCAAGCATCAAGGATTTGAACTCAATGCGAGCAGCTACCGGGAGCCAGTGGAGGGAGGTAAGAAGAGGTGTACAAAAGCACCAGTGCTAGTAAAAATACAAAAAAATCCAGATGCATTACGATCTTTTAAGACAGTTGTGTGTCATTGCACTACTACATCCAGCCACCAGGGGGAACCAACACACATCTGTCAGGCAGATCCGGTTTACAGAAAGTCTGGTGAAAGTGATTGTTTTTTTTTCATTGTGATGCAGAGCAAGCACAGCACACGGTGACACAACGAAACGTGCCCTCTGCATTTAACCATCACCCTTGGTGAGCAGTGGGCATCCGTGAAACGTGTGTTGGAGGTTCAGGATTTGCTTCCTTACCAAGCAACCACGACCCCTGAAGCTGATGTCAGATTTAAAAATATTGTCAAAATTAATCATTTTAAATAGTATAAATAAATGGAGCTGATTTCATTGTCTGTATTAACACAGTGTTTACCCCAAAAGGCTCAGAATGTGGGCTTTGAAATATATAAATGCAATGGAGTGTGAAAAAAGGAAGGCCGGTGAGGGTCAGGTTGCCGTTGGCATTACTGATCAGGCCAGTATGGAGACTGGTTGATGCGTAGCAGCGAAACGGCAGAAGAGCTTTCCAAACCCAATTTATATTCCCATTTACACAGATGAAAGCAGAAGTGATTCAGATTCTGCGTTTCGAGCCCTGCAGTGAAAGGAGGTTGGAAGGAGAGAAAAAAAAAAAAAAAGAGAAGAGAAAGAAAAGAGAAAGAAAAACGCCAGCTGCTCGCCAAACACTTCAGACCCGGCTCTAAGTGCTAATTGCTAATCATGAGGTCAAGTGCCGATAACTGTCGGCGCATTCTCTCACACCATCTGATCCGGCGCAACGGACAGGAGATTACAGGGTAGCCACTTCCTCTTCCTAATGGCCCGCCCGAAGATGGTGCGAAGCGGGGGAGAGGGAGTGCGGGTGGCGGGGAGGGAGGAGATAAAGAGGAGGAGGAGGAGGAGGAAGATTAGGCCAGCTGAGTGAAGCTGGCACTGTGCTCTCAGCTGGCGTGGCTCAATGCCCGATTGTGGGCAGATGTTGCAGAAGAGGAGAAGGAAGAGAAGGGGGGAGACTCCTCGGGCATTCAAATGGCAGGGTGGCGGGGCTTTGTGACATCCGCACCCACACAGGTGTTATCTGGCACACACACAGACACACACTCTTTGTAAGTTCCAAAAGTAGATTAAATGTGCATATGCCCATGTGGACCAGTCTAATGCAAATCAAACTAAAGTATTCCTCAGTGTTTTTCAAAAACATAATCTTTATCTTGAAAGATGACGTAGATAATCTTTATCTTGAAAGATGACAGGGGGACCAGGATGTGAAAAGAACACATAGAATTTTCCATCTTAACACAAACACACAACATTAGTATACATGTGCAACTACATATGGGTAAAAGACATTTAAAAGGTTCTGATCTTGGATAATCATACCCCTAAACCTATTATACCTAAAGAGTATTTTTGATATAACTTCCTGAATATGCATTATGGATTAAAGGGGACCAAGATGTGAGGACATTTGGTCCCCATAAAATCTTGTTCAGCATAAAAAGAAAACATTTCCATGGATTGTGATTAAACCCTAACACACATTAAATCTTTTAGTGTTTAATTTGCACCGAGCATAGGTGAACACACGCACACACACACATTCCATTAACACACACACACGCACACACACACACATTCCTACACACACACACACACACACACATTCCATTAACATCGACTTTAATCCACCAATTTTACACGCACACACCCCTACATCAAAATAAAATCAGATTACACAGATTACACCATGAATGCTTACGCATACATACCCTACAAGCTTACATTCGCTCACACACATCACACTGGCATCAAAACCAAAGCGTCATAGCTCAGAATACTGCGTGTGCATATTAGTGTGTGTTTATACTGAATGTGTCCCCACAAAAGGCCATGCGTGCGGCAGCAGGCGGGCAGGCAGGCCACCCGGTGGTGGCGACAGCTGCCAGTGTGGCTCATCTGGCTGCCAGCGAAGCGCGCGTGTCCCAGCGGAGCTGACAGAGACAAATGCAGGAGCAGGGGCGTCGGTCGCAGGATGCAGCTGGAGCACGTCGAGTGTTCCCGCGCGTCAGTCGGAATGACGGCAGGGCCGGCGGCGGCCACGCTCTCCACGCTTCGACTCCGCAGTCGGCCACCTCCGAGCCCTTTATTACGTCCACTTACGTGTCCGGTTTCCGCGGTCGGCCTCTGACCCACCCTCCACCGCTGACCACAATAATGCCGCTCAGCGGGTGCTGGGATAGACGAACACATCCAGAGAGCAGAAATTGAGCCAGTTATCCAACCACTACCATTTATGGTCATCTGATCTCCTAATTTGATCCTACTAGGTTGGTGCTCTCACAAACTAGCGACCCAGCCACTTTTTTGGTGTATTACTTTACTTTACTTTACTTTACTTTACTTTACTTTACTTTACTTTACTTTACTTTACTTTACTTTACTTTATTTAGCAGACGGTTTTATCCAAAGCGACTTACAAGAGGAAGACACCAGCAATTCTCGTTCGATTTCTATAGATTTTCAGTTTACAAAACTAAGAGCCCTGATAAGGCCCAACTTGTCAGAAAAAGAACATGCTCGGAGATTGTTAAGTGCAGTGTTATTGTTATTTTGTGCAGTGTGTGTGCATGTGCGTGTGTAAGTGTTAGATTCGTATGAAATACTTTTTGAACAAGTGCGTTTTCAAATGCTTCTTAAAAGTGGTGGTAGTCTCGGCTAGTCGAATGGAGCAGGGCAAGTTGTCCCACCAGCCAGGGACAACAAAGGAGTATAGAGTTGATTGGGATCGGAGAACCCGTGAAGAGCGAATTTTCAGTCTCGTTTCATTTGTGTCACAACCATGCTGGCATGACGAGGCAGGTGCACGGAGAAGAGGACGAAGAGGTGACGAGAAGATGAGGAAGGAAGGATGAAATCACGAAAGCATGAAATCACGAAACCGGGATTTAATTGTGAAGCACAGGACAGGGGAGACATCCGATGACACTGGTGAACATGGAACATAACTTCAAAGGGCCTGACGGAGAACTGAAACGAACAGGACAGCTTTATACATATACGATTAGGGAACATTACACAGGACTAACGTAAAACTCGTAACCCCTTTCGGACCGGATCAAGACAATTTGCTGATCTGAGAGGGCGTGCGGGAGTGTAGCTAGGTAGTAGTGTATTGATGTAGGAGGGCGCAGTTCCATTTACAGCCCTGTAGGCAATATCAAGGATTTGAACTCAATGCGAGCAGCTACCGCTCGCATTGTTATTTATGACACCCAAAACCAAACTTTAATCAGCAGCTCTGATCTTCTCTACTTGTTCAACAAAGATATGAACCTAAAGGACCAAGGAAGGACAATTTCTCTGACAGCATCGCTCTGGTGTTGGGGATGCCTTCAGAAGAACAATGCTACCTGACCTTTCATTGCTGTAACTTTTTTTTTAGCTACTGATTTAAACCGAAATTGTGAACAAATCAAAGTCTTCAGACTGACTAAGTGGCCTAATGGAGGGACACGATTCCGTTATCAGATGGAGATTATCAGTTTTAAAGGAGACCCAGACTTCTTCTGTGCTTTAGCTACAAATGGAGATTCCTTGTCTTTGGACGCGATAGCCGGGCGCGGCACGCATTCCCGGCCGCATGACTCCTGCTCCCTTAATCAGATTCCCGCTTGATCTTGATAAGTCGGAGGTCGCGGCAAAGTCAGACGTTTGGAGTGGATTGGCCGATGGAACTTAATAGATTAGACCACGGGACTTCCATCTTCTTAGTAGAGATATTCAATTGGAGTGAGAACTGGGTGTACATGATTACCATAATTACTGATTTGATAAAAAAAAAAAAAAGAGTGATTGCTGGACTTAATTTTGCATTTTTATAGCACTTCCTTACACGGTGTAATGCAGAAAAAACTATAACTGAGGCAATTACAGATTCTGAGCTTGAGTGAAGACAGAATATCGTCCATTTTAGTTCATATGTTATAAATATGAGGCTTAGAAAAACACCATTTATCTAAAGCTAATTAGCAGTTCAGAAGCAACTTCCACACACTGGAAGCTCAGCACTGAATGTAAAAGACACGGTGGACGATTCCATCACTTCTAATGGAACATGTTGCTCACCACCAGTTCAACGTGTTCAACCTTGTCCTTTACTGACATATAGTGGTTCAGGTCAGAACTGCCCACTAAAACCCCCAAGGAACCTTAAGAGAACCCTTAAATGATTAATTTCATGCATTATAAAACTAAAGCTTTTGATTAGTGCAAGAAGTTAGTTTTTATACCACTTTCCTGGAACAAACTAGTTCTACAATTGTACGAATGACAGATATTTATGGTAAATGTATCATACTTTAATCAGTATTTTTTCCAGCTGGGTCAAAAGAATTTACAGTGAACATACTTTTAATATATTAAATGGATTTAGTCTAATAAAAATATAACAGGTTTCTAAAATTTTCACTGATGAAGGATTTTCTAGAGAACTAGTGAATGAATTTTGATGCAAACAGGAATTTATTTCAAAATCTTTCTCTCAAGGCAAGTGACAAAGTGTGAAATTGTGGGTTTTTTCTTCATATTTATTATCAGCAATTCATCAGATACATATATAAACAACCTGGTAGGAAAAGAGAGAGCTCAGCAACGTCTTCACACAGCAGTCCGTCTCGCCCAAGCAAAAGATCAGTAACATTACACTCACACTCACACACTCACCCACACACACTTTAAGAGGTTCATACTAAACGTTTTTTGCAATAAAAAAGAAATGAACATTTTTATTTATATATGATACATAAATAATCAATAAATAAAACGTTATGCTTGTATTTACAAAAGAAACAAAACCAGAATGAACTGAAAGTAAACATTCTATTCACCAAGTTTACAAAATATCCACGAGAAGCCGAAGAGTCGCCAGAATTCCCATTCTAGAATCTGATTGGCTGAGCTGTGCTCTAAGCCAAAAAAGAATTGCAACAGCGCATAGTAAACACTGTTAAAATAATTGCATGTTATAAAAAGTGATCACTGCTGCGGTGATGTTATGGCAGGTTTGGGGACTTTTTTTTTTGTGGATAAAATCACAGCGACTTTTAAAACATGGAAGGATGAAACCCATCAAACGTGACCCTCATATCTGATTCATGCAGTCCAGATGCCTGATCTGGGATCAGTTTGGTGCAAAGAAAAAAAGTGGATTAATTAATTTGTGTGGTTGTTGGGAATAAATATAGTTTTCTAAATGATATGAAACTTAATTTGAAAATGACAATAAATAAAGGAATAATAAAAAAATAAACCATCACACTTGGCCTTGTTCAGAAACTGTACATGTACTATGAGCGCTAATGCTGGCCAAAAAAAACGAACAAAAATATATTTACATTTCACAAAAAAGAGGCAAAATAATAGATTTATTTAAAAAAAACAACAACAGTGAGTTCAAGTAAAAAAATGAAATCTACGTCTAGCACAAGACTGTACATCATCTTGCATTGAGAGAGGCAGTTTTCTATGGTGATGCTATAGGTTCATAACATGCTGCACTAATATAGTGCAAAAATGGAGTCAGGAAACAGGAAAAGGGGGCGGGTCTGGAGGCAGGGCGGAGCTCCGGCAACGTATGAGCCAACACAGCCCAATACACACACAGAACAAACACACAGGCTGCCGCATCCCGAGCAGTGGGTTCAATCTGAGCAAGGTTCATGGGTCACGGCGTTCCCATGAGGCAGTGTGCTGTAGCAGCTCAGGATCTACAGAGGGGGGCGGAGCCACGGGAGGGACCATAAGTCAGAGAAAAAAGGGCTCCTCGCACCTACATCCTCTCCAGTGTATGTTCTACCTTACAGAAAAAAATCGACGTGAATGACAGAGCAGAAAAAAAGGCAGACTTCTCAACGAAGACAGTTTGTGAAGGCTTTTGTGTTAAAGTAAAAAAAATATGTAAAAAAAGGAAGAAAAAAGATGTAGGCTACCTATAAATATGGATTTGGTCTCTTTAAACGTCTGTAATGTCTCTTGTTTTAAAAAATCAGTAAAAAGTCACTAGGTTTTCCAGGGTCCGGCATGTTTTGGCTGTAGAGTGGGGCGTGATTTGGTGTCGGTGTTGGTCTACATGTCGGCATCACCATCGTACGCCAGGGTCAAGGGCTTGAGTCTGTTGTTCTGATGATGTCTTCTCTGGGGTTTCTTTGGCTTTTTGCTTTTGAGAGGGCAAAAAATAAGAGTTTATGCATTGAACAGTACATGTAATAAACATACTGCTAGTTGTTTAGTTTGCATTTTAAGAAGTTAAATGGATGTCTATGAATTTGCCTCTTTTTTGTAGTTCTGCATGTGCCATGTTGCCATGCCATGCAGTGATGGCTTTACCGGGGGCTTCACTGCAAAGCTGGATGCTACTGTTAATGAGGCAAATGAAGTAAGGTGGCAACCAAACCTACTATTTTTTCAGGACGTGCTTATAAGCTGATGAGAGGGACTGAGAACTGGAACAGCTTTTTAGGGAATTACAGTTCCCATACTCACCTCAGCGGAAACTGAGACACACAAGGACAGTTCAGAGTCAGATAGGAGGCCAGTTATAGTCGACATCATTCATGTTACATCTTAATGCTAAAAAAAATGCTGACAAATTTTAATGCCAACATAAAATATAACAATTGTAAAACTGAAGTCAGACATGGGTTTAAAAAAAAAAAAACAGAAAAGATGAGAGATGGATGAAGATGATACTTTGTTTCCCCACCAGTCCACTAGAGGGAAATGTTATAACTGTGACTATGTCATCAGTTACAACGCTTCACATGTAATGTGAATTTTGTGGTGGATGTTTTTGTACTATATTGGTTTTTGGGAATTTCGTAGTAATACAGATATCAGTTTTGATACTGTATTATTATATGTACATTATATGTTCTGATAGCAATATATAATTTGTTTAGCTTCAGTCTTTTTTCTGAAGGAGAAGAATATAACATAAATTAATTGTTTGTTGTCTAGTCTGTGAGGACTTTACATATGCTGTATTTTCATTGTAAATTATGAAAATGAGGGAGATAAAAAAAACAAGTTAAAGTGAAGCCTATTACAAATTCACAGCTCTCATCTAGCCGAGAACGTTTTTTTGCAAATTTCATAAAGAATTGATGACCTTATTCATTGCTTCTAATGTCTCTGCAGAAGTGATTTTCCATATTCTGCTGCTTAAGCCTATGATTGATTGAAGGAGCTTAATTGAAAAGCTGTGGCAGGGGTTTGGAGAGAGGGAAAAGTAAAAATATTACTGGGGTATGGCAAATATTGCACCACTGCTCTATATACTATATAGACTTTTTTTGTAATTATTGCACAGGGCTATATGAACACACACTTACACGCATTTTCTGCTCACCTCTGTTGAGCTGATGCACCTGATTGGTCAAGAAGGCACATTGGAGAAAAGGGACGGAGCATGCTGTGCGCCTAGGGGGCAGGCCGCATCTAGACCACAAGTCACTAATTGACTTCAGTCTCAGTCTTTTTCTGACAGTCGGGACATGTGTATATGTACTCATCCCCGTTGTCCCCCACCCAGACCGCTGTAGCGTTAGATGCATCAGGGGTGGGCGGGAATCGATGGCTCACATACACACTGATGAAGGGTGGGTGGATGAGATGATCCAAATGAATGAAAGGATGGGTTTAAAACAAACAAAAAAGCAAAACGATGAATAACAAAAGAGAAAATGGACATGAAAAAAAGTCTCTTATGTTTAGTAGAACATCTTACCAGGCTAAATATGTCATGGAGACGATGAACACGATCAGCACAAAGGCCCCTGCAGCCACACCGTACACCCAGGTCTTCAGCTTGCCGTCTGTGTTAAAAAAAACCCAAACAAACAGTGGCGAGGTTCACAATCTCCACCAGCAGAGGGCAGCAGCGCTGCACATTTCAGCTGGTCCTCTACATACTACACAATATAGTGCACAAGAGCAGGTTTCAGATATAGATACGTATTATTACATTTGAACTGGCTTAATATCAAGGTCAAATCTAATCAAAATGTAATTATAGAGCACAATTAAAAGCCAATGCAATGTCATACTCATGTTTGTACAAAGACGATTCAATTAAAATACATTAAATGTGATACAAAATACACAAACATGCAAGAGATTCTCAAACAGATAAAAGCAATGAAAATTGATGTCCCTGTTTGAGTGGGCAGCCAAGACTGGCTCCCGGGGAGCAGTGTGTGGGGACTGTGCTTTGCTCAGTGGCACCTCAGTGGCACCTTGGCGAATCAGGATTCGAACCGAGAACCTTCTGATTACGGGGCCGCTTCCTAGGCTTCCACTGCCCTCACTAATACTAATAGTAGTATTTTTGAATTTCCTGGTGCGTGCAGGCTGGTAAACAGAAGACAGAAACTCTGAAATTAAGTTTATGTAACTATAATGTTTTCCAAATTACGATTTATAGTTCAGCAATGCTGATAGGTGTGTGACTCTGGCTGATACCAAGAACAGAAAGCTCTTGACCTTCTGAGCTCTGTAGCTATAACTCATCCTCCAAGAGCTTAATGAGCATCCAGGCGATGAGAATAAGGCTGTGGTGAGGCTACCTGGTCCAAACGGCTGCAGGAACCAGGTTCTCCCTGAGCGGCCAGGCAGGATGGAGTTTGGCTGGGTGGGGCTGACGGCTCGGATGGTTTTCACGTCTGCCTTGTTGTCGCCGGCAGTCGGTATCTCCAGCACCGGGATGAGTGTGCACTGATCCAGCAGCCCGTCGGATGTCATCACTTCAGTGTAGCCCTCCTCGCAGCCGCATATTCCTGCCTGCAGGGGGCAGCGGTGCATAACGTTACCGACAACGTCTTTAATAATGTACACGCAATCTGTTTCATATACACACTCACAGGTCTTCCTAAAAATGCAACAACAAAAACAAACAGATCTCTGAATGCCATACATGACTGACGGAAGCGTGTGTGTATATGTTTGTGTGTTGTCTGCAATTTCTCTCCACTGTGACAAAAACATGCAGTTGTTTTTCAAAAATCCCATTTCCTCTCCAATATGATGAGGAAGGTAGAGAAAGAGATATTCTTTATGTAAATGATAGTGTGAAATTGTGTGTGTGTGTTTATATGGAGCGGTGTGTGTGTGTGTGTGTGTGTGTGTGTGATTGAGGGGTTGTGATGTGCTTTCATTCATCTGCTGCCTCTCTGCAGGTGGTCTGCTGTTCCCTGAGCAATTGCTGGAGTATAATCAGCCAGAGAAATGGTCATAATGCGCACACACACACACACACACACACACACACACACACACAGTAGACATTTGGTGCAGACAGCAGGTACAGAACATCCATACAGATACAGACATCCTTCATACAGTAAACAGACTGACACACGCACACACAGCATTCTTTCGATACAAACCGTGCAAACACAAGACAGAGGGCGAAGAAAAAGGACACGCTGATTATGAAAGTGCGCACACACACATACAAGGTACTAAAAAAACAGATACACAAACACACTCATACTCACCTCAGTGCAGTAGGACCGTGGCTTGTCACACACTGGGACGCAGGATCTGTCGGACACCGGGCGGCTGGTGGACAGGCAGCCGCCTGCAGGGGTGCAGTGAGAGGAGGGAATCTGGTTATGAGGGGATTCACACGTTGTCAGGCAGCAACAGCCATATTAAAGGTCAGAGCAGGTAACAGATATATGGGTATAAAGGGACAATTTGGTTATTTTCCTGTTAGTTTCATTGTCTCACTTTATATATAAAAAGTTCAAATAAAATTATCTTTTGACGTACATCTAAAGAAGAACTGAAATGGTATCTGTTTCTTATACTCAACAGACAGATATTTAAGCAGCTTTATGAGAACCAATTTATACACATTTATAATATTTGAATTATAAACGTGTAAGTACACCTGCATAGCCCAAGTAAGAAAATACAAACCTTTCCCTATGGGGGCCAGCGAAAATGTCCCCAGTTTTCATACTCAATGTTTTCATCCTCATATTTCCCCTGTACTACATGTAGTAATGAACGGCATGTTCAACAACGTCACATCTGATAATTATGTGTGTTATTTATTAAGTATTTTTCCTGTTCTAGACCAACAATTAGTAAATGTCCAAGTGAGGACCTTAAAATCCACAGCAGAAATAAATAAACACAAAATACACACAGACAGACTTAGTGTTTCTTAGTGTTTCAACTGAGGCAACTCTGTAGGCAAGTGAGGGTGAAAGCAAGTGAATTTACACTTCATGTTAAATCAATTAACTTTCTCTCGCTCACACACACACACACACACACACTTTTTCTTTAATTTAGGTGTTACCTCTGTTACATAGAATAAACATACAGAGACCCAGCTCCATCACAATGAAGCTTCTGCAGAGGGGTGTGGTCCTCACTTGCTACTCCATCACAGCATGACTGATCAATACTCATCTGTGGCACACAGCACCCCACCAATCCCCCTTTAACCGTGACAGCTGCCACAATGACATCTGACGACATGACCTTGGGACAAGGGGTCATGGGGCAATGCTGGTTCAGAGGCGAGGCGGTTCAGGAGGGACCACCAAACCTGCTGAGCCAGAACATTGCTCGGGACAATCCTCCACATCTGCCTGTCTCAAGCCGTGAAATTCATTTTACAGCATCTGAGAATTCCCTAGTTATCACTCCACCATTATAGCTCAATGAATTTACATATAGAATTCTGATTATACACTTTTTTTTAATACATATGTTCATATTTATAGTTAATACTAACTGTATATTATTACATACTACTGTAAATCCATCCATGTAAATATTATCCAGTCTCTTCCTGTACATATCACCTTATGTATACCCATAAATTATCTTGCCTTTATCCTGCACTTGCTGCTTATTGCACTTCTGGTTAGACCTAAACTGCATTTCGTTGCCCTGTACATGTGTGATGACAATAAAATTGAATCTAATCTAATATAAATTATACTGTATGCTAAAAAACTATACAGTTGATAGTGTTCTTGTCCTCTGAATGGGAACATGATCATGCTTGGAACACTTTTGGCATATCTCATATCAATGCATACATTATTAATTAAACACTGTTTTGTGAGATTCTGGAGCTAAACTGGCTTCAACACAAGACAACTCATATGCAAGTATAAATATTTTCTATTGCAGATAATATAAGATTCTTTCTCATGGCAATGGATGACCTCTGATTATTTATTCCACCTTTTCTTTCCTGTTTCCATCTGTCACAGTCTCTCCATCAGTTCTAAAATTCTTACAATGAGGGGTGGTTAACAAAATAGCTACACTGGCACTTTTCAAAACATTAGATCCATAATAGCTTAGATTATATACGTAAGCGTGGAACGCCATCCAGTAGACGCTCCCTCCAGATGGCATGAAAGCGGCAGTGTGCTTTGATTGGCAGACACCATGGGGAAATTTACGGGCAATGAAACGGTTTCATCAGCAGCGCTCCTGATGAATAATCATGCTGTGGCATGCATATGCATGACTGTTGTTCGTTGGGCGGCAGACACGATTCTGCCGAGCCTGGCAGTTTCCGCGTAAGTTTCTGGCGACTCTTCAAAGGTGAGCTGCTCTGTTTCCTCTCTTTGACATTTTTTTTTGTCATCTTCTATCTGCTGCCAAATAGGCCCGGTACTGGGGCAGAATATATGGTCCAGAATGCACTGCAGTATAGGCTAGCTAATGTTTTCCACTATAGCACTTTCACGTATTTCAGCATATTTTGTGCTTTTCTGTTTTCCATAATTTCTATTGGGGCAATGGTGCATCAGATGAATGACAGATTAAAAAAAAAAAAGATGACAAAATATCATTATCAGTCACCATGACAGAATAATGTTTCCTTGAAATAAGTGAGGTAATTAGGTAATTGTATGTTATGTCTCTTGCTTTTATTGTTTTACACTACCGTTGTTGTGAATAATTTCATAAATAACTATTTAATTAATATATATTTGGTTATTTTTACAGGTAATGTTTTGCCGTCATGGTTTGGATCTACATTGATGGGAGTGGTATCTTCCAGGATGGCCACACCCCATTCACAAGACATGAAGGTCATTGATTGGTTGATGACCATGCAAATTATGTAAATGACCTGTGGTCATTTTAGAGGGACGTCCAATGTCACCGTCTGAACACCAAACACAATCTTTAGGAAGAAGCATGTTCATCCCTCCTGTTGTCTTGTCAGATGTAAAAACGCTAAAATGTGGCTGACAAAGATAAGATTAAATTTACACATTCTGTGTTAATCTGACAGATGACACTTTGCCACATATTCTGAAGTGCATCATCACAGGAAGTGACAGCAGGACGGGATTAACACGTGCGCATGACACCGCTCCCCCCTGGGATTGAAAGACTCATTTCCATAGAGATTATTGCATCGGAGTTCCTGCTGGCAGCGCTGCAATGCCACACTCCCCCACCGTGCCGACAGGTAAAGGGACACTGAGCGCGTCTGTTTATCACGTGTGTGAAATTAGACGATGCTGTTTGAATGATGAGAGTATCAGAGGTCACTCACACACACACTCACCTGTGACGTTTAACCCATCTGAACGTTGGCACCACACCTGGCGAGACGAGGCTCTCCAGGCACCCGTCATCCACTTATACTCATAACACTGTCCCTCTGAGGAGAGAGAAGAGATTCAGGAAACACACACACACACACACACACACACACCAATACACACAACCATACAGAAGAATATAATCACTCAGGCCAAACAGGGCTTCTGTCAGGCTTCAACAAGTTCTGTTTTTAAATACGTTATATAATCCTGGTGTTACTGGCTTATAACTACACATTAAATTCTTTATCGCAGATCCAGGACTTGCTAAACTTGGTAAACTAATGTGAAGATATCAGCTCAAACTTGGCCTTGTTTTTAATTTTAAGGCCTTAACATCTGATTTAAAAATGTTAGACTTTGCAGATACCCAGATACCCAGTGTACACACACACACACACACACACACACACACACAGACACAGCCACTGTGTCAGTGTTTGGTGATTATGACTGACCAGTACAGGGACGCGCCTCCCACTCCTGGTCAGGACACTGCAGCAGGTTCTCGGGTTCCTGAGCCAGAACAGCGCGGGAGCGGACCTGCACCGACCCAAAGCCCAGGTCGTCCCCACCCACGCAGCTCAGCTGACAGGGGCTCCACCCGGTCCAGTCCGTCAGGTAACACTCCCCTGTACAGGAAGCGCACGTCGGTTAGGCCACATTCTGAGATACGCAGTTAATAAACGGCATGGTACGGGTGTGTATTGGCAAAGATCTCGTGATACGATATGTATCATGATACATGGTTCGCAATTCTATTATATCATGAGCTATTAAGATACTGTATATTTTGCGATATTTTACAGTTCCATGAAAATGTAAAAACAGAGCTGATATGCAAGATGCTGTGTATGATCCGTGTGAATCATATAACATTAATAATATCACAATATATTGCTGTGTCGATATTTTCTAACACCCCTATTTTTAATTCATTTCAGCAATAACACATAATACCAGTTAGTATCCATGTTGACTTGTGTTTGAGAATGTGTTTTTTTTTTTTTGCATGTCCTGAATTAGTCCGTACCATAGTCACAGACACACAGAATTCTGCAAATACCTCAAAATATCCTCAAAAATAGTAGTTTGTGTGTGGCTGTACGAAACAGCAGCAGTGGTAGTAATTTAGTGTGTGTGGCATTGTGTGTGTGTATGCAGGCCGTGGTAGGGTGTTTATGTGATGGTAGAACACAACAAAGGTAATGGCAGAGCTAATAGAAGAGTGTGTGTGAGTGTGTGTGTGTGTGTGTGTGTGTGTGTGTGTGTGTGTGTGTGTAAAATCAGGTACTGGTGGCTGTTAGCGAGCCGACATTTTTAGGAATGAAAAACTGTGGCTTTAAAGGTCAGAGCCAGAGTGATGAATTGTGGGATACTGTAACGACTCAGTCCAGTGAACTCCACATTGCAAGCTGAATAACGGACTCTCCCTTGTCCCCACACACACACACACACACACACACACACACAAAATGCACGTCATTAGTGTCATTTTTTCCTGCTGCACAAACCTTTGTCCACAACTCCACTTCTGCTACACAGAACACGTCAAAACCGGGAGCTGGATGTGTCACTCACAGGCCTCCCACCACAAAGACCACTTTCCAATTCTCTTATTTTTGTTATTAAATCGCACCTCTGCGCCATTATTATGCTGATGTAATATTGTATGAAACGTGTAAGATTTAGAATACAGTCTGCAAAGTCATGATGTGGAGGCTCTGCACTCAACACCTTCGTATAAACACGTGGCGGTGATTTAAGCGCCGTTCGCGCCACGGAGCCCCGGCGACCCCATAAACAGCGTATTATAGCGGCCTCGCGGGCTCGGTGATGAGCCGACGGGGGTGCAGACACGGCTATGAATCACGCGAGGGCCGCAGCAGGCGGAGGCGGCTCCGTCACAATGAGAGGTGAGACGGGAGGAGTCGTGGTGTCGCTGCGGTAACGGATCTGCAGGGCTGCGACTGACGTGTTAGCACCGTGTTAAACTCATATATAGAACTGCCACAATCGGGGAAGAAGAACGTACGGGTGCTAAAATAAAAACAGAGGTTTTAATTGGGCAACCAAGGTACTACACGAATATGTGTGTGTGCATGAAAGATTTTGTGTGCAGATAGGTGTGTGTGTGACAATGTGTGACAGATTGTGCATGCAAGTGTGTTGGAATGGGAGTGGAGTGAGAGTTTAAGCATGAGTGCTTACAAATGTTGTTAGTGTGTGTGTGTGTGTGTGTGTGTGTTTGTTAAGCGTCACCTGGACAGGGTACAGAACAAGTCTCTTCAAGGACGATCTCTTTGTTTCCATCGACTTCCTGCTCCAGGTCTCCACACAGCTCCTCATCCACCAGGCTGCCTTCGCCGTGTCCCGACCCGTTTGACACATAGCATGAAACGTTCCGGAAGCGCAGCCCCTCGCCGCACCTTGCTCCCTGAGCACACACACACACAGAGGCATGGCGTGTGTGTTAGACTGCTAAATCCACACACGGACCCCTACAAGCCTCCGAGCTCCTCAGAAGCCATATGAGAAAGACAGACAGTCCCTTGCCTCATGTTTTTAATTAAAACCCCAACTGAGCTCAGCATGCCGACCACATAACAGGACAGCTGGGAGCCTGGAGGGGACCATGAATGGTGAAAGAAGTTGAAATAGCTACAGAGAAAACTCACCTCAGCCTTGCACTCGGACCAGGGGCTGTACCTCCATCTGTAGCATGGCTTTGCAGGACAGGGCTTCCACTGCTCCATCTGAGTCGGACAAGGCCGACCATCCCCCTGAGACGCCTGGATCACCGTCCTCCTGCGCCACAGCTTCCCTGGAGAGACACAACATCACGGGCTCTCATTACTTATGTTCCCCCAAAACGGGCACAGTTTCCTTCATTCACAAATTACAGGTTTGCTTTCCCCTGGAGAAAGATAGTACTTTATGCAAGATTAAATTCCAGACCTTAATGTCTTCCTATACAGCCTCTCACAGATCTCCTACCATCAAAGCTAATCACAGATCATTTACAGTATAACCCACATCTTACCCTGGATCCTATTACATATGATGTTCTAGGTAACCCAATTTCTCCCATTTGCAGAAGGGGAATGGTGTATGACCTGGACCGCTTGTGGAATCACATCCCGCTGCCTCAGTATTTCCATTTTGCAAATAGCCTAATCTGGTCAATTACCCAATCGAAACAACTGTGAATATTTATCGGGAAGCTGAAGAAGGTTGAAAGAAGGACAGACAAAAATGATGAAGACCTAGAATGCCCCCTGTATTTTAAAACGAAAGGAACGAGATGGGATTCTGGCTGTGAGCTGAGTGGGATTTGGTACGGTACATCACGCTAAAATTTGGCAATAACTTACAAAACCCACAATAGGAATTTGCACTGTTGTGGCCTCTTTACTGGGGCTACCCGGAAAATTCCGGGCGGTTTCCGCTGAGTCGGAAGTCTGTGGAGGCCGGTAGCGTGGCACAGTTCTCGCTGGTGCTCCACTTTTCAGAATGGCATGATCTGATGCAACGAGGCCTTAAGGGCAGCATTACCTTCATGGTCATGCATCCTGGGTACCAGATCCTGTAAAAGGGTCCGTAATTAATATCCTCTTGGCTGTTGTTCTTACTTTGCAAAGATGGCTGCACGCCCGCCTAAGGTGGCATCGCCTGGCGATCCTTAATGCTGAGTACAATTAGACCACGGTCCCTGGGCGACGGAGCGCCTTGGGCAAGTCTTGCCAACCTGCCAATTCATCTTCGGCACAACCTGCCGTGATGCGCCATCCCGGCGGTGGACCCCCTGCCTCCCCGAACTCTCTTTCTTTCAGCCCCCCTGCTGACACCCTTCAAAAAGCACCAAACAAATTCAACGCCTGGAGCCCACGCCTCACTGCTTCAGGTCCCGTCAAGTGTGGAGAATAGTTAAAGGGAACACGACTCAGAAGAAGTGAGGGCACTGCAGGGCTGGTCTGATGTGGGGCATCAAGCCAAGTTCAGAGGCAAAGCAGCGGGTGTCTGTTGAGCCCATGGGCTCCGGCAAGCCCATGGCAGCTGCCGCTTACAGAGTTTGGCCATCTTTGGGCATCTTCATGATCAAAATGGAAGAAATTAGCATGGAGACACGCGGCTGCCCGACATCCCAAGTCTTCCGGACTTTCTGCGTATTGATGGAGGCTCCATGACGCCCGCAAATAAAAATATCTCAAAAACGACAGCAAGCAAACAAGAGCATGCAGGCGAGGCAGTAGCATGTACATCACACACTTGAGAGAATGCGAGAGAGAACGTGTGTATGTGTGGATCGCTGCGTGTGTAGTTTGCAAAATCAGATTTCGCTGCGGGTGAGCTTTTATTTAACTTCTCCAGGACCAAAGTTATGATAATTTTAGTTATGAAGTTAGTTATGAAACTGATAACTGCTATCGGTTCAGTGGGACAATAACAGTGGGTGGTAGATGTCTAGTGAGTAACACACTCGCCTATTGACCAGAAGGCCACAAAGTCCCAGGTTAAAAACCCCACGCACTCATCATTATGTCCCTGAGCAAGACCCTTACCCAGGGGGGCTGTAACTACTGATTATAAGGTGATCTGGATAAGAACGTCTGATAAATGCTGGAAATGTAAATGATGGCAGAGGGAAAGTGTTCCCAAAAAACTAAAATATAAATCCATTTAACCTCAGACTACAGGCTTAGCAGGTTTGCATCCCCGTTTCGGGTGTCTGGGCTGTTGAGGTGCTGGAATACAGAAGCAATGCATGACATGGTTCATTAGATGCTGAGAAGGTGAGACGGAGGCTAGCCGATGGCGATTATGTTTTCGTTGCACTGGCATTGAAAGCAAAGACTGAGGTGTGGAAAAATGACATTTGGGTTATTAAAAAGCTGTACTTGTCAATTTTAAGCACAGATTAAAGCTCTAATCAATGGCTACATCTGTCTATCTGAACAGCTAGTCGCACCGGTGTGACCTCAGATTTTCTATTATTCACAGACTCAAAAAAAGGAGAAATTAGGTTGCATGTGTGACCAAATTGATTGCACTCTATTTTGCACTTTATTTTGTAATTGTTTGCACTTTATTCACTATACTATGTGTATTTAAATCTGTAGCATAACCATTGTTGAGTGTCCTTGCTCACTTAGAAGTGAATGTAACTTTGACTTGAGGCACATCTGATTGTGAAACAAACAGCACAGCACATGGTGACACCACGAAATGTGTCCTCTGCATTTAACCATCACCCTTGGTGAGCAGTGGCCATGACAGCCATGACAGGCGCCCGGGGAGCAGCGTGTGGGGACGGGGCTTTGTGCAGTGGCACCTCAGTGGACAGGTTCCCCGAACCGGCAACCCTCTGATTACGGGTCTGCTTCCTTACCCGCTAGGCCACCACTGTCCCACCAAACAGGGACATCAATGCATTCACAGAAAAATCGCAGTCATTTTGATTAAGTTTAGTTTTTACAAAGGTGTTTGTCACAGCCACAACACTCAGTTCAGGAAGTTCACAGGCTCCTCCTGCCACTCTCTGAATGATTTGGTGAATCGGTGAAAGAATCTTTTGGACAAATCTTTCAGTGAAATGATTCTAAAGATTCAGTGCATCTAAAAGAACTGCCGTGCCCATCACTACAGCGGATAGATTAAGGTGACCGAAACTGCTAAACCCGGTGCGGGTTTCATGTCTTTGCTTGGGCTGCTGCAGGCTGCAGCGGCACTCAAGGACTCCTGTGGTGGAGTGGTCCCACAGGCCCAGAGCACACAGAAATAATGGACCCCCGATCAATGCCCCGAGCCAATGGAATTACACACAAGGACATGATTACGCCCTCCTACCCACTGCTCCATAAGACTGCCATGCTCACATCATTAAAGGTATCTGGTTTCAGGCATTTTCATGGTGATGATATTGTTAAAAGCGAATGGCATTGCCAAAGAGCTTAACAGGGATGAGGAAATAATGCGAGGAAGTAATATTACCTACCAATAACATAGACTGTCACATTTTTCATCACAGAAATCTGCCTCTGGGGTGTTCTGATGTAGTCTAGGGCTTCTATTTTAACATAAACTTTATGAATAAAGGTGGGATGTCAGCCCTCAGGGATCATCGTGTAGGTGGCAAGTTTGAGGTGAGAAACGTGGTTGACACTGGGGAGAGGCTTACCTGCAAGGCCACAGGTGCGTGTGCACTCCGACCAAGGTGACCAATCAGAGAGCTGACAGTTGACCGGACACTCCACCACACAGGAGGCGTTCATCTGCCATTTCTTTTCCAGGCCCAGCTGAAAGAGAGACTCAGTTCACCATCGCTCCAGGTAACATCCGGGTAATAAAAGCAAGAGGCTGTCGAGGGTTAAATTGAGACAATATACCTCTTCACAGAACCTGAGCTCCACGGACTTCCCGTCACTCCGTACACAGTCCAGCATCCGGGTCTTGACGCCACTTCCACACACCGCTCTCTCGCTCAGCTGACAAGTGCTCCAGTCTGTGTGAAAGGACGGAGCCATTGTTCATAGGGGGCCACACTATGGGACTTGATCAGGGACTTCGATTATTCCTCACCAACATGAGGCGTGTCCCCACCTGTGATGTTGTAGGAGTAGTGGAAGCAGTTGCTGTTTAGAGCACAGGCCTCTTTCTCGGTGGTCGGTGGACACGGCTTCCCTTGCCCCGTCTGGCGGATGGGGCCAGCGCTCCTCTCTCGTGTCCTGTTCCCAGTGCAGGGCTGCAGAAAAGACATTACGCATTTCCATGGAATGCCACCAAGCCCTGGAATTTTCGAATCCGTCTTGATTGTGTAATATCTCTTCCTGCTTGGAAGTAAAACCACCACAACCACTGTATGAGAGATGGTAGGGTGGTAGTAGCCTAATGGGTAACACACTCGCCTGTGAACCAGAAGACCCAGGTTCAAATCCCACTTACTACCATTGTGTCCCTGAGCAAGACACTTAACCCTAAATTGCTCCAGGGGGACTCTCCCTGTAACTACTGATTATAAGTCGCTCTGGATAGGGACGTCTGATAAATGCCATAAATGTAAATGTATGAAGGTGATTGGTTTTCAGCAAATTGCATTCTTTGCATTTTATCCCATCACCCTTGGTCAGCAGTGGGCAATGCGCCCGGGAAGCAGTGTGTGGGGATGGTACCTTGGTCAAAGGGGACCTCAGTGACACCTTGGAGGTTGGGGACATGAACCCACAACCCTCCAGTCAGGAGTCCACTTCCTGATCCGCTAGGCCACCACTGCCCTGCCACCTATATCTGGCACATCATTTTAATGCTGAAGAACCTAATCAGAAACCTAAGAGGATATTGAAAACGATCCAGACGATCCTTGATTAAAAAGCAGTGGCCCCTTTTTTGACACATACATCAAATTTAGCCTCAAATATTTGAAGGGCAACTCAAAACAAAATGGAATGATCCACTTTGCAGGCCTCTTCCCCTGGTATCAAGGCACGTCTTCTACATCTGAGAAGTAATTAACTTCTCTGACAGCTTTGTGGGAAAGTGCTAGGGAACAGCAAACGTGAACCTGCCACAATAACCTCAATCGCTCTTCTGAGACACTTCTACCTCACCCGTCTTTAAGCGGACCTTTTCACACCGTGTGCTGGTTAGCACCACGCAAGCTGATTTCTGGGCTCTTTAATCTTGCCATGGGTTCCGGAGCTGTCAGCGCGCCACTTAGTTCAAAAGGAGCATGTTTAAACCAGTCTGGATGTCAGCCTACATGGAGAATTGTTTCGATTCGCTTTCGTCTCAGTGGGCAGACGTGCTCGAAGAGTGGCGTGAAGCATGCTGGATGCATTAACAATGTCACCCTGTGGTTCTAGTGTTGTAGGAAATGGACTCTGCATGGCGTTTTAGCAGAAATTAGGCATTGTTTCATCACACTGAGATCTCTTAGCTTATAAGCCACTGAAATTCGGCACTGAAAAATGCCAATGCCAATAGTTTTTCCCTACCAATGAGCATCGGCTCCACAGCCCCCAGTCAGACAGCACGCAGTCCTCTGGGCATGGAAGCTGGCTCTCTCGGGCACCCAAGGGCATCTCCTCTGGATCACAAAGGTAGTCCTCTACTGGGTCTGATGGGCCATCAATGGTGTTCTGCATACACCTACCGAAGTACAGAGAAAAAAGGCTGCTATCCTCACAGCAATCTAAGACCAAATATGAATAAGAATAACAAGATGAAGAACATACCTGACTTTTCTTGTTTGTACACCCTCTCCGCAGTTTTCCTTCAGGTCCACATTGCTGACTTTCCAGACACTCCAGGGCTCGGCCACCCAGACGTACTGTCCACAGTCACTTAGACATGGGACCACCTCATACACCTGGCACAGCATAAAACTTTATTTACTTATGAATTTAAATGGTTTGCATGATGAACGTTCTGGAATGTTCTATTCCACTGCACTGACACACATTCCTCACTCAATCCTTTTATGCATGATTGCTGAAATTATTGTATGTTGATAATTCCATAAATACAATAAATATGAAATAAAGTTAACTTATGTAGTAGGAGACTCACTCACCTGAGCCTGTTGCAGGAGTACAAATAATAAAAATGCCCAGCAAGATATGGAAAGAAAGATGAGAAAAGGTCACCTTCATCAATCTACAACTCAAAATGTCATACAACATCCAAAAATGCAGAGCAGCTCCTGGTTGAGCAAATTAAAAATATATCACAGTGTTTGATCTTCTAATCAAAAATTTACTGAATCCTGTTGCATTAATTAAACATTAAAACAAGCCAGGGACCTCCTCCCCCTTTCTCTGGCTCATGAGAGGACGACTGCTTGTGTTAACCTCACCTGGTTGACGTGGTCGAGCTTCGGGCAGGGTCTCCCTCCGTTGTACGGCTTTTCCCTGAGCCACTTGGAGCGAACTTTGACCCCGCTGCCACACGACTTGCTGCAGCGAGACCAGTTAGACCATTCGCTGAGCTTACAGTCTGATGGGCACGGGATAATGCAGGCTTCCTCAATGTAACCTACAAATGGCCACAAAAACAAAGGTTATATGCTCATCATCTGGACGTAATGCATGATCTGTGTAAACAGGCCCTGGAGCTGAAAGAGGAGATGGACCAGTACTATTGTATTAACTTGCGAGCCTTTACGTCCTTTTGCGTACTCTGACCTTTCCCACGGGCAGAACTTAGGGCCCAGCAAGGTGCAGCAATTGGGAAAAATTATGTGAAAAACTGGGATGCCCTTGTCTGTTGCAGCAATCATGGTTGCTTATTCCTAATTAAAAAAATATAATGGTTACATAGCCATTAGATTAGACTATGATTAGACTCACTAAGCACACACAGATATTTCTTGTTTTTGATCAGATCATTTTTTTAACATTAGCCACACCAATGAGGATGGCCAACCCAATGAGGGATGGACAAATCAACTGAATTGTAGGATTTATCTATGCTAATTGATAATAACACTGTGAAATGTGACCTCTGTACTTAACCATCACCCTGAGTGAGCAGTGGGCAGCCATGACAGGCGCCCGGGGAGCAGTGAGTGGGGACGATGCTTTGCTCAGTGGCACCTCAGTGGATCGGGATTCGAACCGGCAACTTTCTGATTACGGGGCCGCTTCTTTAACCGCTAGGCCACCACTGTACTTAAGGGCCATGTTGGGTTGACCACAGGACCACAACTGCAACACTTCTTTGACTTGATTATTTTCAGACTTATAAGCTTTACCTTGCTTCCTAGTGGAATTTGTGTATGTTTCATATCTGTATTTTCCTTGGAATGTGCAGGATATAAATTGCGAATTTGCTCCTTTTTTGCATTTACATGAGACTTCTTAGAGACTTAGAGACTTTCAGCATAAATTCCATATTCCATTGCATGCACATATTTTTTGAAATGAACTTTTAATATTTCAATATTTTCATACCACCAGAGGCAGCATATCAGATACTTGCTGGTAGTAGCCTAGTGGGTAACACACTCAACTATGAACCAGAAGACCCAGGTTCAAATCCCACTTATTGCCATTGTGTCCCTAAGCAAGACAATTAACCCTAAATTGCTCCGGGGGGGGACTGTCCCCTGTAACTACTGATTGTAAGTCGCTCTGGATAAGGGCATCTGATAAATGCTGTAAATGAAAATGGCTAGATGAGCAAGGAAAATGCTATTGAAGCTTCATTTGGTGAACATGGAAGAAGATTTTAGGCTCACACTCAAAATTCTCCAGTTTCCAATGCATGGCTCACTGAATCTAAAATAATGCTATAAATCGGAAACAAAACGCACTGCCAGGAAGATCAGTGCTGGTTTTTGTTTTAGACAGGGGTTACACCAAGTCCAGCAAGGTGTCCCTGAGGGCGAGGCTCTCATTAAGACATGTAATCATGTTACCACTCGTCTGGAGACTTCCCAATTCAACACAATTTCTTTTCCTCTCCAAATGACATTTTTATTATTCCTTATTCTGACGAGGCAAGACATCAAACTGCTAAACACCCAGACAACTACTGAAGAAATAAGCTGAGAGGCAATCAGACAATGAGAGGAATCAGAGCGGTGCGGTTTCCTCAGACGTTGATGAAAGCGCTTAAGGGGACAGCCGTTCTCTGATCCCACTCACCAGCCCGCCACCGCGGGCTTTGCGCTGTCACACCTGGATCAATAAGGCCGCGGTCTTTAATGGCTGCTTCTGGGAATATGCAATCTCGCACCAATAAGGCCGGAGACAAATTAGAGCGAAGCCTCTGATTGCTGTCGAGCCCTGGGCCCAGCGACATTATCTGATGAAAAGCAGATCAAGTTGTATTCCATTTTGGCAAACAAATGACTGTTATTTCCGAAAGAAATGTGATTTGCTGCAGGATTTCCTGCCAGAGATTTAGGAGGGAGTTTTGCTTACTGTTGATCACAGTCGGTTGCATGTTTTTTTTTTTTTTGCTTTACATTGCTTCTAAGAGCAAATTGTGTATGTTTCATATTTGTATTTTCCTAGGAATGTTCAAGATTTTAGTTGATTCCATGAGACCTTTTAGTCAATTCCATATTCCAATGATTGCACAGGGAGAGATTTTTGCAAATTAACTTTTTTTTGAAAAAGTTAATTTGGTATAAAAAATTACATTTTTATACCACCAGAGGCAGCAGGCAGGGAAAATGCTATTGACGCTTCACTTGGTGAACGTGGAGTCCAATCTGAAGTGATAAATGTCTCAGAAGCCGAATTAGTGCTGAAGGACGGATTAAAAAGCAGGCGGGGTTCGGCCAGTCACTGTATAGTTGTGACGTGCAGGGATGAGCCGTTCCAGATCACCGGCCCTCGTCACTACACGCCTCCAGTAGCAGCTGGGAAACGGCTGCCACAAGCTAATTCCCAATTCCCATCCCCGCGTTCCGTGTCTCTCTCCCCACATTCCGGAATGCAAATGAAGCTCGGCTGCAAGATTCAGGCTTCGAGCAATCCGATCGGGCTCTGCGCTTCCGCATCGATCCCAGTCTGCAGAACTCACTGTCAGGAAATGCTCACCATATGGAGGAAGATAAGGGCTTTGCGATGGATGGGGAGGGTGAATGCGAAGCGATGGATTATTGGGATTTTTCGAGGATGCAGCAGGACCTTTACTGGGAAAGTTCTCCACGTTCGCGGTTGACGTCGATAAACTAACAAATGATCTGGAGTCTCACCATGGCTGTTGCAGCGCGAGGTCTCCACCATCCGGTTGTCCTGGTCGTAACACACCACTGCCTGGTAGCGGTAGCCCTGGCCACATTCCTTGATGTCCCCCTGGACCTTCATGCCCAGCTGGCCCTCCACGCGCCCGCCCTCGGGCAGGATGCAGTCGGACCAGTTGCCCACCGGCTGGGCGTTGTACTTATTGCAGGGGCAGTACTGGGTCTCGCTCAGAGGGTACACCTGGGTGTTCTTACACTGGTCGCGTTTCTTACTCTTCCCTGAGGGGAGCAAGAAGAGCAAAACATACATTTAATGGTTCGGGGGGTTATTTGCACAGCGATCTCCTACTTGGTGTCAACAGTAAATAATCTTATCCTACCGAAATCCAACCGCACATACGTCTAATCTGGTTAATCCTCTGACAAACCTGACCTTTGTTGACAAGGTCTGGAACCAGCTGGTTAGATCTTTGATCGGGAGATTGCGGTCGGGCTCGGTTTAGAAGCTAAAGGCTAAACGCGGACAGCAGGTGACAGCTGATCATTTCCACATCCGTTCCAAACCGAGGTCAAACAAAGAAGGCCGAGCTAATTAACCGTCTGAGTCCAACACAAACAAAGTCCCACACATCGTGCGTCCAACAATCACGGCAAACATGAAACAGAGTTCCTGGACTTACATGACTGCCCACGCAGGCTTAAAAAAAAAAAAAAACTACCGACGCACACATATGCTTGAGCAGTCGGGCTGGCGCAGGCTGTGGGCAGACACCATCTGAGGCAGCAAACATCAAGTCATTTCACACCTTGCAATGTTGGCAAGGACTGGGCACAAGTAGTAACAGGACAAAAAAAAACAACTAGAATTACAGCCAATTCACATTCCGGTAACCGCCGCCCAGCGCTGTGGACATTCCCCACTGACCTTGACCTTATGCCATGAAATTAAATCACTACATCCATCCAAGTAAAGGTACGTGCCAAATTTGTAAAAATGTCCTCAAGGCATGCCTGGTGTGTCGTGTTCGCAAGAACTTGGGGTCGCAGTGTCAACAACCATCAGCGTTGCTTTGACCTTTGACCTCCAATCAGAAATTCAAAGAAATTCCCTCAAGGAGTTCTCCCGATATCGTGCTTGGAATAATGTGATGTCACACTGTATAAAATGACCTTGACCACTGACTTTCAACCAGAAATGACTTAATCTTGTAGTACAGATGAAAAAATTGAGGCCAATTTAAAAAATTTGAAGCGTTTTCTTTAAAAAATAGGCCATAAGTCGCAACATAATAAGAACCTTTTGATGACATGCAGTGCTACAAAGTAGGCACATATGAAACCCCCAGTGCAGGGAAGGGTAAATGTAAAAAATGGCCAATCTGGCAACACCGGCCGGGAGAGAGTTTAAACTTCCGCAGACTCCACCCCATGCAAGGTCACCTCCCACCTCCTGAAAGTACTGCATTGTGGGTTTAGGCTTAGCGTTAACAGGTGTGCAGGTAAATGCCAGTTTGTACCAGAAATATGAAATATTGAGCTTTGACCACCAACATCTAATGAAATTTGAAGAAACTCCCTTGTACACATTGTGTATTCTTGTGTCAGGTTGCACTTGGTCCAAAGTAACATTTGTGTTTTTTTTTTTGTTTTTTTTTGAGGTCTTTAAAAGAATTGAATGGACTGAGGCGCAACCCAAAAAAAAAACAGACAAAAAATCCCTGGCTGTTTTTGCTGCACCACCAAGACATTTGTATTAAATACACCCAATAAGATATTAAGGGTTGCACATCTGGACATAAAAACCCTGCCGAACATGATACTCACCCACGAGTAACCTCTTCCTGGTACGAACTCCCACGCAGTTGGCCGCACAGGACGAAAACTTGGACCAGCTGGTGAGCTGGCAATCGTCCTGGCATGGAAGCTGGCACGGCTGGGTGAGGGGTGGCATCGGACTGGCAAACTTCAGGCAGGCTGCGATGTCGGCCTGCCCGCCGTCCAACTTCCGACATGAAACAGCTGAAGGAACCAGAGAAACCAGTTAAACCACATAATTATACAAAGAAAAAAAAATTTAATAACCTCTCCTGGCCCATAACCACAGCCAAGTAACTATCAGAATAAATAAAAAGAAGCAAAATAGTTAAGTTTTTGTTCGGTTTTGTTTGTTTTTTGTAAAATGAAAAACAATTTTTTTTTGTTGCTTAATGTTAGTGTATATTAAATGAAAGGGGGAGTGGCAAAATGAACTTATACTTCTGCCTGTCACGATTAGGTGCAGCTGGAGACTCACCTGGCACCAATTTGCACGACAGCAGGGCGGTTATAAGGTGCGTCTGAGCACCCATACGGGGCTGCGACATTTTTCTGTGGACCGTGCAACTTTAGTTGTGTTTAGTTGTTCTGGTAATCGGCACACGCCTGCGGCTTAGTTCGTGTTTTTCCCCTTTTTGTTTCCCCTGTTTTTGGCCCTCGTGCCATTTTATTTGTGTTTAATAAATCATTGTTTCCCAGAATGTCCCGTCTCTTGCTTCATTCCCCCGTCAGCTCGCGGACGTGACACTGCCTACCTCTCTCTCTTAAAGAAACACAACTTGTGTTATATACTTATAATGAAAGTGTATATGTTTGTTTTTTTGGAACATCTTTTAAAAATGAACTCTAAATTAACTAACCGTTTACTCATTAAATATGTTAAGAATTGTTCACAAAGTCTTAGCCCCTCCGGGGGTAAAATGTCTGGTAATTAGGATGATCTCACCATCACAGTGTCTTTAAAGTTGGCGAGAAGTGGACTGTGCGTAATTCCTATCGACTTCCCGTCCCGACGAAAAAGAAGGGGGATACGGACAGACGTTGGCGGCGAAGAGCAGAGAGGCTCGATATTAGATTGTCTCCTGCTCTGAGCGTCTGAGCACCGCACTGATACTATTACAGGTAATGGTGCCTAATGACACGTCTGAGGGTAAACGCTTTCTTAAAACTGATCTCAAGCCGTTAATGGCCGTTGTCTTCAAAAGCCTGATGCAGGTCTAGGTTCCTAACGCAAGGTACTCAAGCACTTCCTCGCTCTCCTTCAATCCATTTATACCTTCTCATTCACCCGGCCCTTGCCATCTACCTCCCCTTTTATCCCGCTGTTCCGACGGCTGTCTGCCATTTTATTTCCTCCGGAAGACTCTCTGTGCTCCGAGGAGGCACGTCCGAGTGTTTGAACTCCTCCGAAGCTTATCGGCACCCGCAGGAGCTGCGAGGCGAGTTTTTTGCACCAACTTCTGCAGACGCCCCTTAACCTTCCACATCCTGTGGACCCGGCAGCATTTAGGGGGGAGATTAATGTTGCATGCAAAGAGCCCGAGGTAGCGCTTTGATGCCGACTTTCCCCGCGCTGGCAAAGAGTCGGACGGGCTGCGCCGATCAAATCTTCACTCCCACGCATTTTCGACAGTGAGAGAGATTATTTGCCGCATTATTCCTGACTGCCCAGGCACAATCGATGTCTAAAAAAACTCCAGACGAATTTTGCAAAGTATAAAGAAATTTTTATGTTTTCATTAACCTTAAAATTGACCTTCAAGTTGGAATGGAAAATCACGAAAGATGCTGAACATGACTTGCTTAAAGTCTGGAAAGGTGTTTCGCCTCTCAGAAATGCTTGCATGTCACCTTCTATTAGAAAAAACATGGCGGCTAGTTCGGAAATAAACCTGCCAAATCCCATCTGCGTAACTCTTGGAATGTAAATGGCCCTTTTGCAATTCTTTCAGCGACATCAACATATTTTTCAGAAATCGGCGATGGAGATCTGACTGTCTAATCTGCAGCTATAGACCTCCACGGTACCTCGGGCCTGTAGGCCAGGTCCGCAGTTTTCCTGAGCCCCGGGGCTGTCCTGCCTCACCGACCAGGGCACCAGCTGACAGCGCCGCCATTTGTGTGTCTTCCATCTGCAGCACAGACCCACACGCAGACAAACACATTACGGGATGTGACACGCCGGGATCTCATTCTCCAATGAGGGTCACATTGCTGAAGAAACTTTTAAATAATTAATAAATACATAATGTGAATGACATCTATAACCGCCAAGATAAAACTTTGGCAGTTTCACATCACAAGTCTCAAGAAACTATTACAATTCATAATCATTTACATAATTAAAGTAATGTACTGTCAATTGACAGTAAACTAAAGAATAAATGACACAGCAATAAAGCCCAATAATTGGTTATGAAATGAATATTGATGGTTGCTTTATATAAAAGCTGGCATGTCACCGCGTGCCACATGCTATGTCACCTGTAACCCGGGCAAACAGATGGCGCATCGCAGTCCCGCTCCTGAGAAAGCACCTCAGGACAGTCCTGACCGCCGTTAGCCGGGAACTGGATGATGATGCGTTTCCTCGACTGTTTCCTTTTGTTGTTGCCACCTGGAGGGAAAAAAAGGGAAAAAAAATCTAATATGCTAAAACCGCGTATATATATATATATATGTGTGTGTGTGTGTGTGTGTGTGTGTGTGTGGTGATAAAATTGATTAAGTGAGTTGTTAAGAGTGCAGGGAAGGATACAGAACATATCTAAGGTTTCATTAATTACCCTGAAGATCAATAATGGCTTCCCAGGAACACACATGTGGGTCCGATCAGAAATCACATTACCATGTACAATCAAGGCAAACTGCCGAGTCAATGATGGGAATCGCTCGAATGCTTGTTTAAGAGGAAGCGCCCGTAGCGTCGAGCGTGGAAAGGCGGATTTTTGATTAATGTTGCCGCAGTCTGGATCCGGTCCGGAGCTCGAGGCAGGAACAGCTTCATCCCTCGCGAGAGGGAGCACCGTGTCGAAATTAAATCCCCGTTTATTTTTTTTTTTTAAGCCTTACTGAGGTCCTCCAGTGGGAAGAGGGGATGAAGAGGAGGTCTTTTATACCGTGAAGTTGGAAAGGCATCGGGATTATGGGCCGTCGTAATGCTCTACAAGTTCACGGCTTTGAAATTTGTGGAGAAAAAAAATGTTGGGTCAAGTTTAAGTGTGAAAAAAAGTAACATAAAAGGCAAAACTGCCATGGCAGACATTTGAAAAGATCTCTTCAACCGATGCTTCTCTGAGCGGCGCCGTGTCAGTATTTCATGCCGAAATCACTTCGGGGATTGACAGTAATTCTAACATCCGTGTTAACAAGAGCTCACAGCTCAAAAGCAGCTTGTTTCCCTGTGCGAAATTGTTCCAGAATTGGCTCCCACTTTCGCTTATTAGCGCATTTGTTCTAGTGCTTTATATAGAAAATGTTGCCTGGCAACAGCGCTTATTCCTCACGTTCCTGGCGAAATAATTCAGGATTTCATGCAGAAGGCCGAGCGATAAGGCGCGCAAGTGAAATCCGAGGCCATGCCGCTTCCTGACGCGCCGCAGGGGAGACGGATCGGTTTCAGCCGAGAGGCAGTACCTGCTGGGCAGCTGGTGGGGCAGGGGGTCCAGTCGCTGTAGGGGGTGGCGGTGCAGTCTCTCTTGCATGGCAGAAGACACGGCCGCACTGTCTCCGGACGCAGGCTCTCTGGACACCTATGGGCATGGAGCAGCGGTGAGAACATTCAGGACTTCCCTGTCAATATCTTTTATGTGCTGGGTACATGTGTCCGTATGGGTTTTGCTGCCTAATGCCACCGGCAACATCCGGTGGATCCATTCCTCCACAAAATTATCGGAACTATTTTTGGGGTTCCATTCCACAGGCAATGATATAATCGTTCCATCCTCTATTGAGTCTACCTTAGGTCTCTTCCCCTAGTGGGTGTCCCACTCTGATGTAGGACACAGCGGGGTTGTAGATGCTATTAGCTATGAATCACTATAAGTTTTGACTCTCTTCCACTTAAAACATTCTCCTAGGGGGTCTCTTTCAAAGACAAACATTTCAAGGATCTTGCAGGCACTTCTTTTAAATGCGAAGGTATTAGGTAAGGTTATTGCATTTAACACGATGAATCCTAGAATTAGGAACACACGGGCAAGAACCTTTGACTTGTTAATTGTGAATTTTTATGTTTTGTTAATTTGATTATTATTGTGTTTCAATTGCAAGAAGCAAAGAAATATAGAAATTCTAACAAACTGATTGTGTAAATTGAAATGGTATGTGGAACTATTGGGAATTTATAGCAAAGGCGAACTTATACTGTATCAAAATAGACACAATATTATCAATGTAATAGCGTTGTTCAATCTGCATAATGTCTGCAGATTGCTATGAGGCAGTCTCGGCTCTCAGCTGCCCTTTTCTGTGCTGCTGAAGTTAACACCGTTAGCTCAAGTGGTTGCTCTGGGACAGGCTCTGGTTGCCTTGGGACAGGCTGGAGCCCCTGACTGTGCTTCATGTGCAGACGCGTTTGGGAGTTCCCAGTGTGGAGGCTGCGCTGGGTGCCCAAAATAACCCCCAAGAATAAACTGCGGCTAATTTCCATACCCAGCAAGGGGCTTTGTGCGTGCCCGCCCTCCGTTGCCGCATTACTGACAGAATAATACCGCTATTAAGCTGAATAAATAACTAGATAATTCATGAATTCTTTCTCCCTTGTGAGCCGCCTCGAGGGGATACCCAGATGCTCAAAAAATGGCCAATTGGCTCATATCAGACAACTAGACACAGTCCTGTTCCGGAGACAAAAGGACCTTTTCCTTTGTTAAGGGCAAAAAAACAAAGGAAATGACCGAGCGTCTGATGTGTCGGAGACATCGGGCCATGGCACAGAGAAAACAGGGCCATTGGACGGCCAAATACCTGTACATCAACTGCCTCAGCATTCACTCATAAATATTCACAGTTGCTGGGAGTCGGGGACAGATGGAGTGCACATTCTTTTCAGCACAGTTACGGTCATTTTATTACCGAAAGGAAAAGAAACAAGCCTTACTTTTTTGGAGGCACCTGGCCCACATTGACTCGAACGCAGATGACCTTTCTCGTCTGCATGCCCACAGAGCAGGAGGGTTCGGTTCCACCAACCCCAGCCCCGCCGCGGCTGACGGAGGTGTTAGAGGAGGGCACTGACGTGTCCTCGATGCACTGTCCCCACGGGCCGGTCTGCCAGTGGTACACGGTGCAGGGGTGGTCGTTGCAGCTTCGCACCTCCTGTAGAGCACTGATGTTGGGGCACGGAGCACCACCTGAGGGTAGAGAAGCTACATTCATTCATGTCATTCGAAGACAGACTTACACAGGGGTTCCCAATCCTGTTACCGAAGTCCCCCTGACAATTGCTGAATGTTGGAACGAAAACATTGTCAGGCGGGTCTCCAGGAACACACTTTTTTGGTGTAAGGTTTTCAGGGACAAAGTCTCCATTGATTATAAGGATTTTGCAGAGGACAGCATCAACTTTGACCTATGATCTCATGTTGCTTGTCCAGTCTTACACCCCAGCTAGTAATCACCCCATCTGGTCTTGGGGGTACCAAATGGGCCTTCAGGGTACCACCATGTTGCTTGATGGCAACACCAAGGAGCCAGGCTCATTGACGTGGCGAGTGGAGTGCATAGTAATGGCGCAGGGCTCAGGTGGGCCAAGCACAACCCCAAACTGAGGTTGGCCGTCATTAGCAACCGTGATTTTCCAGGGAAACCGTACACCCCACAGAGAGGTAAGTCATTACCCCAGGCAAGGGGCATGGAAATGTACAAATCAATGTTTAAACTGGGACAAAAAAAAAAGGTGAACCCCACGTTAAGGTGGAGCACTCTTTCCAGAGCAAGTGAAAGAACGGGTAATTGACTTCTCCTTTGTAGCGCTGTGGGATAATGTCCTTGAGTAGGGCATTTATAAAGACGTTATTGATCTTTATCCTGTTGATCATTGGACACTTGGAGCAGGCTCGAAGTGCTGGTGCTGCAGATGCTACAACTGATGGATTCAATACAGGATAAAAAATATGGTTCAGCTGGTAAAGTACATCCCATTATTCGAATGCAGGTCAGGCAAGCGACATGAGAAAGGGATATAAAAAGCCACAGTCACACAGCACTGTTTAGAGGGTGGATTAGCGCTCAGCCACATGCCATTAACTGACCAGCTAGCAGCGCAAGCGCTAATCCTTTGTGCCTTCCTGCCTCTCTCTCCCAATTCGCGGTGATTACAGAATGGTCTTGTATCGCCTGCCTGGTGTTAAAAGCAGGCCGATGTTTCCCCGTTTCCCATTAAATCCTTCCCATGGACTTCAAAGCGTCCCCCTCCCGAGTGCTAGGCTAGCAAGTACCCTTGCTGACACTTGGAACAAGCAAAACAGATGGCCGGGTAGAAGTTGTGTCAACACAACTCTGCAGGACCGTGCCCCATACCTGCCATGAGCAGACGCTTGTCATCCATTCTGGATGTTGTTCGGTGATGCATTACTATCATGCAGGGAGACACGTCTCACAATTTCCACCAGGCTACGGGCCTGCTCTGTTCGCACAAACAGACAGCTGTGCTAAATCAGTAGCTATATTACATTTACATTTAAAGCATTTATCAGACGCCCTTATCCAGAATGACTTACAATCAGTAGTTACAGGGACAGTCCCCCCCTGGAGCAACTTAGGGTTAAGTGTCTTGCTCAGGGACGCAATGGTAGCAAGTGGGGTTTCTTCCGGTTCATAGGCCTATTGTTACCCACTAGGCTACTACCACCCCGCTATTAGCCATTCCCTTGGTTGGTGGACCAGCAGAAGCATTTGCCTGGTTGCACATGAGAAAGGGATATAAAAATCTTTTATATTTAGCGCTGGCAGTCTTAATCCCCGGAGGAACACTTGAGTGACAGTTTGAAAGGTGAGGGTGAGCTTTTGACCCGGAAGCACTTGACATCTGCATTTTGCGCCATTACAAATCAGACACTCATTTCCGCAGGTTTGCATCACTTATAGATGCTCATCACGTTTGCCGTGCTGTTATTATATTACTTTCTAAGGTTGCCACACTTCATGCAGAAAAATCAAGAATACCTAGCATAATAGGTGTGATGGTGAATCATAACCTAAACCATGGTCTCAAGAAAGTTATGATTTATGCTTAATTGATTAATTACTTTTCAATCTATAGACATACAAATGTAGTTTTCAGTTGATGCTGCCATTCATAACTACTCACAAATACAGGACAGGGTGGGAAATACACAATTTACTATCATGTATGGGACGATTACATACTTTACAGGATGTGTGGAAACCCTATATAACAGGACGAAATAGCTGAAGTTAAAAAGTAAGGGTCTGGTCTACATAATCATATGTTTCCTAATTTTCACTAATGTACACAATCTACAGGTAGTGGCAGGAGTGTGTTGATACCAAAGAGAGCTGGAACCTTCGGAACCTGAGAGAGACCTTTGGAAACAGGAGACAGTATTTTAGAGTTTATAGACTGTGGGTGACATCACACCAAGGTATTATGAATACAGGCAATCCTATCAAGGTCTAAGAAAACCACTACTCCACAAGATACTACTAATACACCAGTGCTTACCCTGCATCACTGTTACCCACGCTACTACCTGAGCAGTGGCTGTGGAGGAATATGTTACAAGTCATGTCATATCACATTATTGTCATAAACTTTGCCTGGTCTGCACAGCCGTAACAAGAATTACCTTCGCCTGCATTGTAGGCCAGGATGGAACGAGCCCTCGTCTGCCTGCCTTCGGTGTTCTTCCCCGAGCAAGTGTGGGAGCACAGGGACCAGGATGTCCAGGGGCTGAGGACGCAGTCTTTGGGACAGGGCACCTCACACAATACAGGCATGGGCAGGATGGCATCGCGGCACTGCTGCCTGTCCACATACTTCCCTGCGGGGGGGGGGGGGGGGGGGGGGGGGGGGGGGGGGGGGGGGGGGGGTTGGACACACAACGCAGCATGTTAATGTCAAACATTCACTCCTTCACCTGCGACAGTCTTCATTCAGTCTTACATCAGAAAATATGTCCGTGGCTAATCACGTTATGCCAAAAGCTACTTGTTAATAAGTCAATTTTGAAACTGTGCACTCGGGACCTACGGTATGAGGCAATGAGTGCAACCTGTCAGATTTTCCTCTAAAAAAAACACGGTCATGAATATATTCAGCATGGCTCATCATTATATCCTATTCTCTGGTGCAGCCTGACACTCCAAGACGTATCTATTGCAACAATTAACGCGCCCCCGAGGCGTAACTAAGCAGAACGAAAACTCAGGCGTCTAGTGCTGTTTCAAATGATGTCAACGTTAATACAATTGGGGCTACGCTGTTGTCTGAACAGAGGCGGTGTATTGCACCATCATATTCCCACTGTGCCACCAATCCGCCAAGGAGACACGTCAACCCGATTAAACGCCGTTCCTCGTCACTGTCGCTCCGGATTCTCTGGCGAGCAGAGAAAAAAAAATATGGCATGTTTCCTCCTTCCAGTCAAATGTCTTTTCAACGCGAACACGCCGTGCACTCATGCACTTTAACAGAATCTGGCGCGGGCTAATTTCCCCCAATGATACATTCTTTGTTTCCGATGAAATGCACCCCCAGCACGGCGGATGTGTGGAATCCAGGTTCACCGGAAGTTCAGAGGCTGTAATGTGATGATATATATGCAAGCCTTTAGAAGAACCGACGGGGTCCGGAGCGATGACTGTATGTAGGGTGATTCTGCAGCCCTTGCTCTGGCAGTGTTTGGTTTTCATAATTTTGAGTTTGGGGTGGGGGTTTTCAATGTCATATTATTTGATAAGACTCAAACATTTCTGGTGAAGCCCCAGAATGGGATTACCAGGATTGATGTATGTAGGGTTTCCAGAAAGACCCCCATTTGTTGAACCTGATGTCCACAATTAGGACAAGACTTGCATCGATCCCAGGACCCCACCCTGCCACAGCAGAGCTGGATCATAGCCCCACAGAGGGAAACCACCAAGTCAGATGTCACGCCTGGACCCCAGGGGACAAAACAAATCTATTCTCATCAGCATCAGACAATAGGGATCAATAAGACCTCAGTGGGGGGGAGGGGGGAGCTTGTGAGAACAATGGAGAAACTGAGACTGGCGGGGGGGGGGGGGGTTGCTGCTCGTGAGGATGGATATGGATCAACATCCAGATGGAAGTCTTCCATGTCAGCAAAAATCATTACTCTGCTCATTTGACATCAATCATTTCCTTGGGCGCAGATGCCCAGCACATCTTCAGGAACATGAACGCTGGAATGACAGCTAATGGCGTTTGATTGTGCAAATGCGGAGGGAAATGATCCTTTCCAAGAATGACGTCCCTGACTTCCAGGAAGTGTGCAATTTGAATTGCAAATTGGCAGACATGAAGGAATATGGGTAAACAAACACTGAAATGATACCACCCCCACCCCGTGGTGGTGAAATCTCCCACCTCCTTTTTTCCCCTCCAACATGCATAGTAATCCACTGAGGAAAGCAGATCTGAGGGAGGAGAGCTTCTCTCTGCCTGGTGACGAACTGCAACTGACGTCTCCTCGATCCAATTCTGTCCGATTCTGCACACTGCAACGTTTCACAGCAAACGAGGAGGTGGCTAAATTCAAGCTGACTGTGGAGCTGCTGCGAAGGTTAATTGAATAGAAAAGGCAGGATCCGACAGTGCAGTCGTCAGATTCTCAATGACTAGATGGAAGGGAACACAGGAAGGGAGGTGACTTTGAAAATAAATTGTATTATTCCCATCAGTAGATAGGTACCTGCTCTTACCTGTATCTCTGTAGTCTCTGTAGTACAACCATATGTATACAATGGAATAGGTCAAGAAAATATTTTAAGGGTTCAAAATTCAGGCCCCGATTGTGAAATAAATGAAAATTATTGTTTTTGTCATAGTGATACACAGCACAGTACACAGTGCACACAACAAAATGTGTCCTCTGCATTCAACTGTAACATGTACAGTGGGCAGCCATGAAAGCAGCATGTGTGGGTGGTGCCTTGATCAAGGGGTCCTTAGTGGCGCCTTGACGGTTCGGAATGCTAGGCCACCGTGGCAACCCCCTTTTCTTTTTTATTGAAAATTGTAAATGTAGTTTTTCCAACGAGTTGATCCTTCATGGACCGGCAATGCATTTCTGGGCAAAATCTGATGGATTCCTTGGATAGGTATTTTATTTAAATAGCTTAAATTCTTATATTTGCATGTGGAAACAATTACACATGGGAATTAACTGACTGCCAGTCTTGGCTGGAAAGGACAGGAGTTATTAAAAGAGCAAGATTGTGTATAACTGCTTTATTTCACAGAAGGACATGGAGCCACTAGCCTTTAACATGCTCATGTGACAGATTTAATGAGTGTCACCACCATAAAACTATATCAGACTGTCCTTAATTTGGGGCAGGAGTGGCCTAGCGGTTAAGAAAGCGGCCCTGTAATAAGAAGGTTGCCGAAGGTTCGAATCTTGGTCCCCACACACTGCTCCCTGGGCACCTGTCGTGGCTGCCCACTGCTCATCAAGGGTGATGGGTTAAATGCAGAGGACAAATTTCACTGTGTGCACCGTGTGCTGTGCTGCTGTGTATCACAAGTGACAATCACTTCACTGTATTTATTATTATTTGTTATAGTACAACAACAAATATGGGTTCCTTTACTGCAGGATTCTAAAAGGTGACTGAGACAGTGGTCAGAAGTGATGAATAGCTGACGGAGACTGTTCATTGCCGTGGTGACAGCCAAGGTGTTGGCTTTGTGACACCTTCAACTGCTGTGAATGGGGACCTTGATAAGGAGGCTTTAAAAGCTGAGTGAGAGCCACCCAGCCCCCCTTCCCACCTCTTTCTGATTCCCTTGAGTCCTCATTAATATCTGAGATCCAGTGGCTTCGGAATGTCCTGGTAATTGCTATGTTCACACACTCAGATTTACCCGAACAAGGAGACAGAAGTCCCTGGATATGAAATAGATTTAAATTTCACAGTCTGTAATTGATTAATTAAAGCAGACAGGGTTTCATCCATCTCAGCAGTTTAATGAACACTGAATCCAAAAATAAAAAAAGAATGCTTTAATAACACTATATAATAAAATCTGAGGAAGTCTCAAATCTCATTTTCTGTCTTTGTAATTGTTTGATTGTGCTGGGCTACACTTATATAGTCTATAATCTAAGGTCAATCACTTGCGATAATTGTCGGCTGAGAAGAATGCCCTGTGTACACATCTTTGTTAAAATATTTAATCAGCTATGCTCATTTCCCACTTACATCATATTAATTAGAGTGGAGGAATTGAAAATGAAAACAGGACTTAATTAAAATTTTCCCCCACTTTCCTACTTTAAGCCAGCTAAAAAAAAACATGTTGCATTAAAAATGCATCAGAGCAACCTGTTTTGATTTATATATGAAAATATATGAATTACATGAAAATATATTTTTTTCTGGCACAATTTCAAACTATTGTCCTATTATCTGAAAAAATATTTTTACAATGCTTTGATACTGTGTTGTAATTGTAATTGTAAATTGGTTACATTTTCTGGAGGAAAATGTATAATTGAATTATATATTCAATTATATGATTACAATTTTAGTAACAGTAATATAATAATATTTAAAAAATGGTATACAAAACTTGACAGTCCAGTCACTGGACTGTCCCCACACCATATCCCCCCAGCCCCCAAAAGCCATCACTACACATCATGATGCAATCAGTGTCTGCCATTACAAAGTAAAAAGATGTGAGAAATAGAAAGTAAAACACTCAATATTAAATATATTTGACCTTTTGCATGTTTTGACGCATTGTTGCGCGACCAATAGGAACAATGCATTAAAGTGGGCTCTGAAAACAAGATGAAGGAGCGATTGATTGTAGCAGTGATTATAACACTGCAAAGAAGGTGGTATACTGGAGGAAAATGTTTCAAAATGGTTAACAGTTAAGAATATTAATCCATATTTTACAAAAGTATTCTAAAAGTAATTAAATGTTATTAATTACATTACTTTCATAAAGTAATTGAAATAGTTACACTACAATAACATTTGTAACAAATAACATTTCCAAAGTAATCTTCCCAACACTGCTTTCATAAATGCAAGCAACATACGTGTACATTGTATTGGTAATTATGGACAGCTATAATGATAAATTATGCCAACAAAGTGTCAAACTGCAGTCTTGTTCCACCTTGCTTTGCACATTTGCATGTTGCAAGAGGCGTGTTGCTCATTAATAGCCTTTTAAAAGAGACCTGCCTTGAAGCATCATTCCAAGTCTGGCCTTTAACAGCTCAAACAAAGGAGGAGCATCATTGACATCCACTATAAAAACACCAATTAAGGCACCGGGCTCGGGTCCAAGCCAGCGCACCCACCGGAGCAGTTCAAAAGGCCGCAGCTGCCGGGTCTGCTGTGCAATCTGGGTTTGTTAGTGCATTTTCACGCACAACACGTCGTAACACGACCCCCGGAAACAAGCTCGGAGACTCTGGAGACGGACAAGCTTACAGCAATTAGCATCAAATACGGCAGCCAAGGCGTGGGATCTTTCGGCCGGAGCAGGTCTTGTTTCTTTTTCTTTTTTTTAGAATAAATGCAGATTTACTGATTCACATTAAGACCTGGCTTCTTAATGATGCTGGGAGGTAATAATGATGATTACAAACATCACTGAAACTATCCTACACCAGAGTTCAGCACCATATAGACCTGAATATTAAGAAAACGTACTATAAGGGGACAGGGTTTTAATGAAGATAATCTATAAACATTACTTTTTTCCTGTGCTTCTAAGCCTGCAGTATTAAGGCATTAAATGCACCAAGCTATCTCACTTTCTTCATTCTGTTTAATTAACCCTCACCAAGGACATTATATTTGTTCAGACAGATGCATGGGCCCAGGAAGAACAGCCAAATGCATTAAATGTAAATGAAAAGAACTCATTCCATTTAAGACCTCACAAACTATTCACCTTGCAATAGTGATGAAATAACAAGACAAATATTCCAAATAAGATTTTTATGTCCCATGTGAAGTATACTGCTCACAAACATTATTGCATTCATTTGCAAGCACAGATTTTTCTCTGCTAGATATGCATTTTCTCTTTTTTCAGTAAATGTGTATGATTATGTAATGAAATTGCATTGTAACTCTTAACTTCATCCTCCCTCCATTCCAAGTCACGTACACTAGACGAACTGGCAACTGTAGATGTGTGTGCATCAGTGAATGTTGTGTGTTATTGCCCTGCAGTTGGCTGGTGGGATGGGTTCCACGGCAGCCACAACCTTGAATAACAGGACAGTGAGTGAATGTCTGTGAATGTTCTCAGTCATCCTGGTCATGTTTATCTAAAAAAACTGGACTTGTCATGGATCCTTGACAACGTTTCGCCTTTCCATTCCAGAGGGCGTTCTCAAGTCGGAGTGAATGTGGCCATAACTTGGGGTAGGATGGTTCAAGAATCAATCTGAAACCTGAATGCTACTGTTACAATTTTGTGAATAAATATATATGATATAACTGTATCGATGCCAGCACGGCATACGGTGACACAACGAAATGTGTCTTCTGCTTTTAACCATCATCCTTGGTTAAAAGCAATGTCGGGATGGTGCTTTGCTCAGTGGCACCTTGGCAGTTCGGGATTCGAACCGGAAAACTTCTGATAACCTTCTGGCTACTTCCACTGCCCAACGTAAAACAAGGTCAATTTTCCTTGCTCACCTTCACTGTCAACACACTGCACGTGTGGAATCTGCGTGCCCGGCCCGCACTCCTCGATGTCAGGGATGCACTCTTCCAGTTTCACCAGCAGCCAGTCGTAGCAGCTCGGCTCGTCACATGGTATGGCCTCGACAAGGTGAGGGCAGTTTCCAGTTCCTCCAGTCGGTTCGTTCACAATTCGTCTCTTCCTCAGCTTGAAACCTTGTGAAAAATAATAATAACTATTACAAAAAAAATATGTAATGAGTTCAAAACCGGCTAACGCTGGTTAAATCAGTGTGACGGGCGGAATGTGGCTCGCACGATAGCCATAATACAACATTTAACATGACAGCCCATTAAGCAGGAAGATGACAAAAAAATGAGCTCGATATAATGAATATTTTTATTCTTCCCTCATTACAACAGCTTTTATCCGAAGCTGCTAATGTGTTCAGCAATTCATTAATACGGCAGGGAGTTTCATGCTGCGGGGGTATTCCCACTCTGGCACGAAAATTAAGAGGGGCCCGTAACCAGAACCAGCCCAAGGTCATCTACCCACAATCCCTCCAGGCCCTAATCCACGCTGCTGTCCGCGGCCGATAAGGGAAGTCGGGCCAGAGGGTGCCGTCTGGTCGGTGTTTTCTTTTTTCTCGTCTGCCTTTCACTTAATCAGGAAGGTCAGCGTACGGCTCACTGTCGTCTGTAGAGGCCGGCAGTTTTACTCGGGCCGGGGGTCGTGGAGGGATGTGTCCAGGATCACAACGCTTCCTGTCAATCACACGTGGAGAAGGTGATGAGGTGTCCAGACTGAGACGAACCGCCCTTCCCCCCTGTATCCCCCACAGACCAGGACCGAGGTGGGGGGTGTCAAGGGTGATCTAACGAACACAGTGGGCCAGGGCCTCTCTGTAAACTCTCTCATTTGAGAGACCACCAGACATTTCTGTCACCTGATTGAACAAGGGCCACAAAAAATCCAATCCCAAAGCCAGAAATCCTATGATATATTGAAAATGGGGCTCCCAGGGTTCTAAAAGAACCAACCAAATCACTTCAAGATGCCACATTAGCCTCCAGTCACTTTACAATTTGAAGTTTGTTTATGAATCTAAACCTATGGGTGGTATGATATAATATCTAGCACATCATGAACAAAGTTTCATTATCACACCTTTATATCCTGTATTCTACTTCCATTTTTCTATGTTGCATGACACATGCTATATAAATAAACCCCCCAAAATAGGCCACAAGGGTTTATCTTCACATCTCACTTCTTGAGCTTGTGTAATAAATATCCCATTAAAGACCAAGTGATTTACGTGACACGAATGCATCATGATGTGCCTTCTGCTGTTGGTTCATCATGCGGCCGGAGTGCGTTAATGAAAGCACTACTCTGTACAGTACGCATCTAAATTTTATTAGATTTTTTTTTTTTGCGAACAGCGCAGCGACACTCCACTTCATTATTACAGGGAATTAAATAAAGACGAGGCACCCCACAGGCTCTCTGAGTCCATGCCTCCCTTGGGTGATGAGAGTGTGGCGCAGTATGAAGCGCGGGGCAAAGCCGAGAGAGACGAAAAGAGAGAATCCATCATTAAGATGCATCGCTGAGAATTCCAAACCCATCCCTTCCATTCGAGTCGCTTCATTAGGGGAAAGTCAATATGCATTAGTCATGACGCAGGCCACCGTCCCGTCGATAATTAACGATGGAGCCAGTGAGCACGTCAGCTCCCCTGATGGACTAGCCCGACCTGTCACCGCCTAACAAAGACGGAGGAAAGGCGGCGCCCGTTCCATTGGAGGCTCCCTCTTTTTTGCGCCATTGCTCCGTCTTTCATTCTCTGGCTCGTTTGGCCTCATAAAAAGGAAACGTATCTCCGTCCCAAGCAGGCTGTTATAAGCAAAGCTTTGTGAGTCCGAGGCCAAGGGGGCACCCGGAGATACATTCCGTTTCAAGGACAAGCTATAAGATTCCCCTGTAATATGGAAATCAATACTCAGGCCAACTCGATACTATAATTTCGAGCCGATTTGGAGCGTGACATTGAATATGAGGAGCCAGTAAATTAATTTTCCATCGTTTAAACCCATGGGTGAGACTGGCAGCTGGGACTGGAGCTCAATGAAGACGTAATGGGTGGCCTTTAATTAAAGGGTGCCTGCATTATCCGGGACGAGAAGAGGTCGTTTCAGACATGGGAAGGTGCCGTCGCCGTCGTACCTTTCTTGGCTGACTGATCCTGGCAGTTTTCAAGGGTGCACGGGCCCCAGGCGCTCCACAAGGACACCTCACACTCCACAGGGCAGGGAATGTGGCACAGCTGGGTGGTGTTGGGGGCCACGCCCAAACACAGGTCATTGTCCACCGGACGAGAGGCTAAAAAACAAAAAACAAAACATTGTTACAGGGGGAAATATACTGTGGCATTACAATATTATTATTCAAATTTCATCAATTATTGAAAACCCACACGAGAATAGAATTTAATGTTTTGCAGATCAAGAAACCCTACAACTTTTTCATATGTGCTATTTAAATTGACTTATTTCATTTTTTTTTTTTTTTGAGAAAAAACATCCCAAATATATTGGGTACAAATTAGCAAGGAACTATCATTAAAAATGACAGAATGACTATAGAAAGTAAGTTCACACATTATAAAAACATATATAAACACAGATAACACAGCAGATATTCAGCCTGACGTTATTCTTACGTTGCCTCATATTTTCATATTGCTTAAATTCAGCGTATGCATGCGAAAGCTAAAACGCGACGAATAAAAATCACTGAAACATCAGCGGCTCTCCACAAGGTCGCCGCCGTGATGGATCCGCCTCCACCCCTCCCTGCCTCATTCACATGCAAATTGTCCCGAGTCGCTGTGTGCCAGTTGGGGGTGCAGGTGGATGCGTAACAGTGGCGATTCTTTGTTTTTGGCTCGGTTGCGAGTCGGATTAATCCTGTGATCGCCAGGGCCTTCTGATGAAGAAGAAGAAGAAGAAAAAACCCTCCGGCGGCGTGCGCTCAGTCATGCGGTGACGACATGGCGGCACGCCTTCGAGTGTGTTTGACCGATGTTTACAGCAATCACCGCTGTGACGGCCAGCCGTCGGAGAACGAGTGCTGACACCTGAAAGCGCGGGGCCCGAGCATTTACTACGACGCGGTCCCCTTATCAGACGGCCTTCCGACAGGTTTTCCGAAAAGGAAAACCCACTGTCCACAGTCTGCGGCCGCCAGATCCCTGCTGAGCGGCGGCGCCACGCAACGTGATTAATGGCAGGACGCTCGCGTGTTGACCTTGTTCAGGTGGCGCCCGGCTCTCTCTCCTTCTCTCACCCACCACCAGATGGTCTGGACTTCACCTGCCCAGGGGTTCCGAAGCCTAATTAGAGGCCCTCGCATCTCAGGAGCCCGCCGCCCCCTTCCCACCCTCTACCCCAATCAACGCAACATCATCATCAATAACCCACGGCACGTCCTCGGAGCCCCGACTTGGCACGGCGCCTCACAGGTCTTCCAAAAATATCACTGTTGCAGAACCACTCGCACTGTCCCCACCCGCACCATTCTGACATTGCTCCACCAGTCAGCAACCGACCTGTGTGTTGAGATGTATTTGGGCCAAACCTCTACTACGTCAAAAAAGTAGCCCGTGCTTTCTATTCATTATCAGTGGGGCGGCATTAGAGGTGTGAATCTCCACTGGCCTGTTCGTGATTATTAATGCATCGGTTATCGATGCATCCCATCAAGTATTCTACATTACCTCACATGATGAGACGAGAGTTAAGGCCTCATTCACTTTACTTTACTTTACTTTATTTAGCAGACGCTTTTATCCAAAGCGACTTACAAGAGGAAGACACCAGCAATTCTCGTTCGATTTCTATAGAATATCGAGTTTACAAACTAAGAGCCCTGATAAGGCTCAGACTTGTCAGTGAAGAGCATGCTCGGAGATTGTTGGGTGCTAGACTAAGAAAAATTATAATGTATTTATACATTTTGTATTTGTTTGTGCAATGTGTACGCATGTGCGTGTGTAAGTGTTAGTTCACACGGATGTCTGAACCAGGCAGACTAAATGCCGACTGTTAGAGCTCATTAGAGCAAATGAAAGCGCCCACCAGTCGAGCACCGGTGTTCGGTCATCTGCACGTTCGGATGCCGTCAAATAAACTGCAGTGAAACGCGAATCGTCCGCAGCTACAAAAAGTGCAGCAAATACGCTCATGGCGTTCAGAGGGCGCTCGTTTCGAACGTCCGTTTGGACAAGGCCAAACTCCTACTGTGTTCAGATAAGGCAGCCAAGAAACGTCATTATGGTAAACTGGTTATGTTGTGCACTGCGTCGATGGTGCGTCGCGATGCATCGATCATGAGATTAATTTCTGCATTAATGACTGCATAGTGAATTACTGGATCGGCAGGAAGTGTGTTTTCTGGTTTCGAGACCCTGCACGCAAGGGGTCGGAGTTTGCGGGGATTCCGGTCAGGTGAATTCGCTGGAAACGCACCACTGCAGACCACTGGCTCGCTTGCGGCATGCTAACAACGTGGAGTCGGCCGGCTGCGGGGTGCTGCATCGATTGCGGCGCGTTTGATGTGGGTGGGGGGGGGCGCGGCTTTGAGGAGGGCAGCAACAATGCACGTCAGAAACGGGGAACCTCCTCTCAGCGGCGGTGGGCATTAATGGATCCAGACTCCCGCCGCTTCTCATGTCTGAGCCCCCCTACGGAGTGGAGAAATAAACCACAAAACCAATCCCAGGCCAAAGCAGGGGAGGCCCTGGCGCTCGCTGGACCTCGGACGGCTTTTGATATGTAAAAGGGGTCACTTTCGTTTTCATCAGCGGTTTGGCATTCACAACACGGGTCTTGCGGAACCGGCCGTAATCCTTGAGACCATATTTGTATTTTCCCCGAACAAAGCTACCGCCTTCCCATGTAAATGACTTGCTCTGCGCAGCACCGGGAGGCCAAAAAAAGTCCAAAAATATGTGCCTGGCAACCAAAAACATCTCACTTAGCCAGATGAGGATTTAGCCGTCATCCATGAAAGCAAATGACAAGATTAGGGCTGCTTAAGCAGGACTTGCTGTAAGCCTCTATTGTTCAGCATCGATAATAAAGAGCCGTGATTTTTTTTTTTTCTCTCACGGACACCAGCACCAAACTGCCCACAGATGCTCTGTATGCAGACTGCTCTGTTTGCCTAGTGTTCGTATTACATTTTTGAGTGGTCAAGTGCCTTATTGATTTTTTGTCAGAAGAAACAGAGCCTCGATCGGGGAAAGAAAAAGTGAGTGGAAAGCAATATAAAAAAAAAATGGATTTGTTTAACGGTGGAACGTATCAAAGAACTGACACTGACAGTTGAGGATGAGGGAAAAAAGCAAAAAGAAAAAAGGTTTAAAATGAGTAGATTCCTTAAGATTAGGCAGATTGGGCTCAGGGGGACGTTTTTTTTCCTTCATGCACAAGTCCAACTGATTCTATGGCACCTCAGTGGCACCTTTGGCGGATCGGGATTCGAACCGGCAACCTTCTGATTACGGGGGGGGCGCTTTTTTAACCGCTAGGCCACAACTGCCCTAACAGCCCTAAGACCTCAGAATTCAAAGGGGCTCTAGCTGTCCTGATCATGAAGAGTACAGTTAGCTCATACTGTCATCATATCACTACTACTGCCATTATTATCAGAGCATATCATACACCACACACACTTTATACTAAATGCATCCACACACTGATTGTCATATTACTGCTACTTGTCTGCCTGGTTTGTCTGGTTTGTCTCGACCTGCACTATTTTATGGGTCAGTGCACAATGCCTTTTGTCATGTTTTTGTGTTATTTTATTTGTACTATGTGTTATGTCTTTTTGCATACTATCAATCTCCAAAGCTTCGCAAATCTCGTCTCTGTGAACTTGTACATAGCGAGATGACAATGAAGTTCACTTTGACTTTGATCACTGTAATAATAAAATGCTCATTGACACTGGGCCAGTGGTGGCCTAGCGGTTAAGGAAGCAGATCTGGAATCAGAAGGTTGCCGGTTTGAATCCCTGAACTGTAGAGGTGCCACTTCGGTGCCACAACTGCCAAGTCCCCACACACTGCTTCCCGGGCACCTTTCATAGCTGCCCACTGCTCACCAAGGTTCACCTTTGTTATGATGAGTACTCATTAAATCAATAGAATGCTAACACGCATTAATTCAGATTCATTTTCTGTGGAATGAAAAGACATCACAAATGCAAGTACTATTAACAATAGTTATCTTGGATTTCCAAAATTCATTCCGGGTATAGATTGAGTGTCATCCTCAGCTCAGACTTTTCATTTCCTAGGCAGAGTACTGTTCTCACTCCTTCACATTTAGGATTTGATAGGCCATTCTAAAGGAAAAGAAATGGGAAGAAAAGGTTGACATGTGTCAAATCGACTACAGCCATCTATAAAACATATGCGTAGGCTCTGCATGCCAGCCCCAAGCCATCTTTTCAGAGATCTCACGAAGTACCATCGCATCCACCATGCAATGCCAACTCCTGACATGAGTGCTCATTAGAATGAAACACTTTGCAATAAAAAAGCCAGGAGTGTGGTTACATGTACGTTCAATTAAAGTTTAAAAGTGAAGTGCAGCACAGCACACACTGTGAAATTTGTCCTCTGCATTTAACCCATCACCCGGAGTGAGCAGTGGGCAGCCATTAGAGGCACCCGGGGAGCAGTGTTTGGGGACGTTGCTTTGCTCAGTGGCACCTCAGTGGCACCTTGGTGGATTGGGATTCGAACTGGCAACCTTCTGATTATGGGGCCGCTTCCTTAACCGCTTTGTGCTGACTTGGACTGGCATCTTAATCATGATAGTTGCCTTCTGTCCCATTGGAAGGGCACCAATATGTCAAGTTTCGATGACAGTAAAGGCACTCAGTGAAGCATCTAACTGGGAACCCGATCGTTTTTTCCGTGTGAAGGGCAGCCAATGGAGCACTAGTGGGACAACACCAACCCCACCAAGTTCACCAGTGGTTCTCAGTCTGTCACTGCTCTCAGCTGGACTCTCTTTCAGTGCCAGATATCTGACAGCCCCGCCTCCGCTACGATCCATGGCCCACAGCCGAAAGCTCAAAAAATGGGTCAAGTCTCAGGAATAAAAAAAGAGCTGTGAGGTACACACCGTCCCGGGAGTCGCCGGCGCGCTCTGACTGGTGGAGAGCAGCTGGACTAATTTGAATAAGTTCGACGCGAGGCGCACAACCAGATGGTTGGGGAGTTTCTGCGAGGAACCAGTTCTAGTGACTGCCACTACACCGCCATCTCCACCCCGTGCATCAAGGGTATCTGTATATTTTTCATATTCATCCCTTATCGTGCTTTGCCTTCTTTATCCTCATTATCATATTTAAATTATTCCAATTCTGGTTCTCTCAAATTCGCTCGTATCCTGATTGGCGTATTCATACCCCCTGCAATGTTATATGTAATTTATGCTGTTAAACACACACACACACACACACACAAAGCTGTCATTGAGTTCACCAGAGCACAAGCTGAGTACGCACATATCTGAGCTCAGTTTTAAATTTGCCTGTCAAAACCCCTTCCTCTTCTAAAGGGCATAAATACAAAGTGACATTCCTTCCGACCTCGGCGTAAGAGCATGGCAAGCGTGGCCTCACGTGCATGTAAACGCTCCATGTGCCTCTATCGGCACACCAAAATTGCATTTTGTTTTATGTATATAAATGTATATGGCGGCCTGTTGCTGGGTAAAAATTATGGCACAGACCCCCGATGGCAGAGTGACTCAAAGAAATTAGCCGTGACACATGCAGGACACCAGGAAGTAGGCCACACGCGGAGAGGATGCTGGGAAAGGGTTACGGCACCTTCGCGGCTCTTCAGAGAGCTGAGGTTGGAGGGAGACTCGGCGCTGGCCTGGACGCAGTACACCTCCCTGCCCTGGATCCCGCCCCCGCAGAGGCCCGTCTGGTTACCGCGGCGACGGTCCTGCTGACTCAGGAGCGTGTCCACCCTGCACTCGGTCCACTCCGTGGCCCTCCAGTTGTACCTGACACAGAGAAGAGGAAACAATCATTTATATCATATCATTTTTTTATACATCTATAAGGTAAAAAGAATTAGAGTTTTACACCATGTAATACACCAGTAAAAACAAGTAAGAACAGAAAAACAAGCAACCAAGAGCTCAGCAAACACCAGATCGGATACTGATTATGAAAAAAAAGTTTTTACAAGCATTGTATCATTACAGAATTTTGTAATTTCTATATTTCTTTAAAACCCTCGAATATAATTTAAATTTGAGATCAGAAAAGAAACGCTACGAGATCACAGATCTTCACACAGCACATACAACCATATTCAATACAGTTTTCCCTCAAACAAACCATTTTTTTACCATGAATTTCCATTTTTTCTGGCTAACAGGGTAGCAGGGTGGATGCCATCTTGTACTGACATTTTAGTTAATGATTTAGGGCGAATATTTCCTCTGAATCCCTACAAATATGGACCCCCCAGGGTTAGACATCAGGTTTAGCTAACATTGCATGTGGACTGAATTAAAAAAATTATTTTGAAGGAGAAAATGAGGGATGACTATTGAAATTTTTTATTTTTTTTTGTGAAAGAGTCACAGAGCAATTTAGCCCCTAACAGGATTTGAAATCTAGTCAGGTGTCCGTTAATGGCAGTACAGAGAACAGGAGAATGAAAAAAATAAACTGTTTTTATCTCCCCGCTTTTGATATTTCGTGTTCTGCAGAACTGCATGTGTTTTCCATCGTAATAATCCATCCGCCCCTGGGGAGCTCCGTCTGCAGCGCGGAAGACTCTGATTAGATTATTACTGTGGAGTAATCTCTCGTTCGCATAAAAAAAGAGTCATTAAGTCGTGAAAACACACGCCAACAATATGAGATTTTTGGTGTTTCATATGCTGCTGTTTTTTCCATCATCCATCCATCCATCAATGCATCTTCGAAACACACTCAAGCTTTATTTAAATTTTTTTACAGCATTTATCAGACGCCCTTATCCAGAGCGACTTACAATCAGTAGTTACAGGGACAGTCCCACCCTGGAGCAACTTAGGGTTAAGTGTCTTGCTCAGGGACACAATGGTAGTAAGGGGGATTCGAACCCGGGTCTTCTGGTTCATAGGCGAGTGTGTTACCCACTAGGCTACTACCACCACCGCTTTATGGTCCACTGCAGGATGAACACAAAATAAGCACACAATCAGTATATTCTATAATGGTGTGATTTATTTATTTACTAAATTAGGCTTTTTTAATGTAGGAGATGACAAAAGTTAAAAGTAGAGCAGTTTGAAGCCCTCTCTGTGCTCTTGACCTTTGATCACCCATTTATCCATGTACCTCATTGATTCTAAGCCTGGGGTCTTGCTGCAGGTTGTGTGTGTGTGTGTGTGTGTGTGTGTGTATAATCATTTGTATGCATGTAAAAAGTCCCATGCAATGTCCATGCATGGGAATTGGGGAACAAATGATCTCCACCAATCACAGTTCAGCTGTGGTCCTTTGTTTGCACCAGCTGAGGTGTGAACAAATATGACGAGGTATGGGGGGTAAATAACAACGTTGTTAGGTGTGAAGTGCCTCTCCGCGCCCGTCCCCTCCTCCAAAAACAGGCCACTGGAGCTCTAATGGAATTCATCGGAGGCCGCAAATGAAGGCGTTCCATATTCATGAAGCCGAGAGGACCTCGCAGTCGCCACGGAAACGCTTTGCGCCAACGAGGCCCTTGGGACCGACGCCTTTGAGCCAGTGCGACTGTGGGTCCTCTGAAAGAGGGATGGCTTCAATCCGTGGGACACAAGATAAAGCCGGAAGCTGCCACGCCTCTCCAACCCCTCACCGTCACCGAGTAAAACCTGCTGATTTCTTCTTTATTTTCCTCTTAAACCAATAAGACCCTCCAGGCCTCGCTGTGCAAGGATTAACATAGTATATCGTCAGCACAGCCCCAACAGACAGGAGCGGCGCATCGGAACGCTCATCACCTCACTCAACAGCATCATTTACTGGGGCAGCTGTACAGCCCTGCTGAGGGAAGCAGGGAGATGAAAGGGTGTCGGCCGCATGACGGGGGTGAGGTGCAATAAAAGAGAAAGAGTGGAAGTGATGCAGGAAGGAAAAAAGGGAGGAAGGCTGAAAGCAACTGAATTGCTCATTTTCTTATAGAAGCAGCCCATGAATAATAATACAAATTCTTATACTATTGCGATTACTACTACTAATAATAAGCAAAGTAATGCTAAACTAGTTACATCATTTATTGGATTCTGCCGGTCAATAGGATAATATAATGGGTAGATTTATCACATGGATTTCCACCAAAATAATTTGATCATGTGAGAACAGCATGTTTAATTTGAATTCAGTGACAAACTATGTATGATCAGGAGGGGGTATTCCGGGCCGGAGTTTCTTTGTCTTGAGTATCCACAGACTCTCTGCAACCATTTCATCCATGGATGTTTACTGCCCTCAGCATCTCGGTTCATAGTGGCGTGACTGAAACACAGCTACTGCTGCATTTGTATTTACGTGCACAAGGCGATGACGTGAGTGGGACATTGTATTATCCACAATAGTGGCGAAAAGAATAGCTCAATGTTAGTGGAGATTCCTTGTTCAATGGAGAGTCGAGTCGAGTAACACATCCCTGCATCACTTCCACTCTTTCCACCCTGCACTGTCACTTTTTACTTTCCTGCCATCAGGCGAGAGACTCAGGACAATTCACACACGCACATCACGATTCAGAAACAGTTTCTACCCCAGTGCCACCAGGTTATACAACATATAGTAGGCACTGCACTGTCACTTAAATTATGCACAATCACTTTCTTATGCAACTTACTATTTATTGCTGCTGCACTTTGTTTTCCATGTCTTCTATGTATCATGTTCTATGTTCTGTCTACGTGGGAGAGGTTTTCAAGTAAGAATTTCATTGTGCTCTGTACGCTGTACTTTGTACATATGACAATAAACTTCAACCTCAACCTTACATCCCTGACCGTACCTGAGAGAAATCGATGGCTGGAAGAAAGACCCAGAGAGTATGCATTTAATGTTACTTTAATATTTGTGTGTGGGCTAATATCTATTTGTTTACAGAAAAAGGTTTTGAACACCATGGAAATTGAGTTTGCAATCCCTCAATCTATTACAGCAGTTTTATATTTTGAAATGTGTTTAGCCAACTAAGCTTTTTGAATTCATTTCGCTTAATTTTTCTCTGCTGACACTTGGCCATGGAATCCAGTTCACCTTTCCCTAAAAATGGTGCTTTTGTCCTGGGCAAGGTTACCTTATAATATTATACATTAAGTATGTTTTAGAGTCCATCATTTTTACTTTAACTTTAACTTGAGTAAAAAGTTCAATGAATACTTCAACTTTTACTAGAGTCTTTTTAAACACAGATATCTTAAACACATGTGGAACCAATGTCCAGTATTTAAATAAGTAAATCCAATGTTGTTTTTTTAGTGTGTATTATAATTTTGTGATACTATACTATCCTATAGTCATGCTTTACTGTATTCTGATTAAATATACTATACTGTATTAAAGGTGAGTTATACTATACTACACTTTACTACATTATGTGGATGAAAGTAATAATATAGTGGATACTGTGACGAATGTAAACTAAAAAATTTTAAGGGCATATATTTGCCTAGAGCCTTATGGGAGAAGACTACCTCATCAGCGGCTCCACCCAAGCTGGTCAGCACAACAGAGCACAAAAGAAAAACAAAAAAACTAATCTCACTTGCCCCCGCCTGGCAACATGGTCCAGAAGAGAACAAACAAGTTAACACTCAGTACACAAGACACAAGTAGTACACAAGCATCTTCAGCCTGGACAAATGACAACTGACCAGATCAGCGCTGACAACTGGCCAAACCCGGTTCCACGAGCGGCTGGACCAAGTCGGTCTCCCCAAAAAGGCGCCTAATCATGTATTATCAGGACAGCTCATAGCAAAAAAAATGTATATCACAATTTCTTTAGTTTTAGATAAAGAGGATGCGCATGTGGTATTTATTAACTTTATATTATTAATTCACTCCCTGGGCACAAATTCATTTCTAAATCACTCATAATTGTGCAAGAAACACAAAGTTCTTATCATGATATCTAGATTTCTTCTGGTCTCTCTATTCAGTGGAGCTGGACAGATTTCTCTCCCATTTCACATTTGCCAGTTGACTGGGCTATTGATCTACTCTGAATCAACTTAAAATTAATCTAGGGAAGCGGGGCAGTTAACTTGGACATATTTCTGGTAGGTTTTCCACACCAATGACCAAAATGCAGCATGGAGGATTGGTCCGATTTTAGACAGAATGGTCTCTTTTTATTTAGTTCTAACAATTCTTGACTACAACCCTTTATGGAGCAAAACCTTTTTTGATACCTTTATGGATGCTAATCTGAGACTAAATCCCCTCTGAACCATCAGCACCACAAACAGCTCCCGATGTTAACACAGTAACTACACAGAACAAAGTGATCATGTGGTACCCAGGGCTCTGTGGCTGTTAGATCAGCCTGTTCCAGACTAAAATGTAAAGAGAGGAAAAAAACTGAACAAAATAACCCAGCAACACAGCAAACATGGAAGTGCATTCCAGTTTTTAAGGTAGAATTAGTCTAGATTTAGGTTTAATCTGGGTTTTTCAGTTCTAAAATGCAATTCTATGCACCGTGGCAAACCGGCATGATATGAGAGTATAAGGGTGGTGGCTGGACTTACACGGCGCAGGGTGGGACTCCGCCTCCCTGGGCGGTGCACGGCTCGCTCTCCTCCAGCTCGGGGCACTCTGTGCCCCCACCCACGGGGAACTGCTGCACGGTGCGGGTGCGAGTCCGCTGGCCCTTCGGCCCATTCAGGTCGTAGCAGTCCTTGGAGCAGGCGGACCAGTCGGACCAATCGCTCACCTCGCAGTCCTTGGTGATGACGCAAGCCTGGAAGGTCACGGGCAGGGACTCCTGGGAGCACAGGCTGTGAGGAAGGAAGGAAATCAGATGATTGTGGAATTCAGGGACATGCCTAATGTTGGACTGTCCTCGTAAAGTGACAGTATGGCACAAATGAACTCTGAGGGAATGTAGCTTTATTCAGTTGACCTCAGATTCCATGTTTCACCAGACTGTCCCATTAAGAGGGGATTTGGGCCCAGATTAGGCTTCATCTGTTTTTTTAGAAACAGAAAAACAATGGAGCGCAACTGTCTTTATCTTCAGAGTTAAACAACACAAATTGAATTTATTTATGAATTTATATTTTCTACATATTTTCATGAAATATCCCTGCAGGAATAAAGCAGATGCTAATAAACTAATAAAAGCAACAGTGATGCACGATATGAGCCAGTAACATGTGCCAGATCCTGTACTCATGCAGCACGTAGTCGACTGTTATTTCAATCTTTAGCCCATTTCGCATTGCAATCGACAGCCGATGAGCCGGAGGTCGGCTGCATAGTTCAATTAATCATTTAAGCAAACAGCACATAAGAGGCTTATCTTCATCAAATCACACAAACCACAAACAGGAAATTAACTCCTTTCTATTTGCTACAAGGACAGCTTCTGTTCGGTTGTGTGCCTCTATCAGATGTTGACTTCCTGTCGTGAGCTGCTTTCTTTTTTCCCAACGTTGTCACCGTGTGAACACAATTCTATTATACCATTCACCAATTTCATAGAATGGTTTTCTCCACTGAGAGAACATTCTAAAGTAAACAAACCATTATTATATCAACTATTAATGTGCAAATTATTTTTTCAATATATCAATCAGACATGTTATATGACTGCTTATCAATTCTTTCATGGAGTAATAGTTTTTGGAGACCATAGAAGTGGATATAACATCAATACGACCTGTTTACACAGACTCATTTGCGCCATCACATTCAGGCACAGCCACCTAGTGGTGCTTCCTTATATGACACTGAATAGCATTTATCAGGTCAGTGGTGGTCTAGCAGTAGCAGTTAAGTGGACTCGAAACCAAAGGGCTGTAGGTTTAAATCCTGAACCTTGATCATGGCATCGTCCCCACACATTGCTGCCAAGGTGCCTTTCATGGCTGCCCTTTGCTCACTGAGGGTGATGGGTTAAAAGCAGAGGACAAATTTCATTGACCTATTATTAGCTGTGTATTATAAAGACAAAAACAATCAATTTCCCTTTATAAAAAAACAGAAGACATTAAATTATTTAAATATAGAATATGTTATATTGATTTTTTTATTAAGTCAATCTTAATAGCACAATAGCCTCAAAAGTACTCAAAACATATAAACCCAGCAGAGTAAATACCCACATGACTGCTGCAGCGGTGAAAGCTCAAGTGGCCCAACAACCAACAAAGCCTATTAACAAACCAAATGGGTTTTAGAGAGTTGGGTAAACTTACAAAACGCATTAAAACGTGTGCTGTAAACACATATTGGAAAGCTGAAAACAAGCTCAATACACCCTTGAATTTGAATCTGTTAATTGTAAAATGGTTGCTCAAGTGTCACAGACCATCAAGGGCCTGTTTTGTCAATCAAACAGCACAGATAATTGGCTGAAAGCAGGAAGTCTTTGACGACAGGGTGGATAATTTTGCACTGAAGCGCAACTTCCTGAGGAAGCATGTTAGTGGGCTATTACTGGCTTTTCTACCAACGCCTTCTACTGGTTTGAAGTTTGAGTTTTATGGCTTTTGACTATGAAAAACTACCCAAGCTTCCATGATCTAGGAGATTGGGGTTCTGAAACAACCTTGTAATGTCAGTGTGTGTTCTTGTCGAGGTAGATCGATTCTTTAAGGCGAGAAGTGTGGGACTCTGCAAACTTTTTTGTTTTCATTTATTTTTTTAAATGAACATTAATATTTGACTACGTTTCTCAAATGTGTTTTCCCTCTCATCTAGTTTGGCCAATATTATTAACTTCACTTCCTTTCACTAGCTGTCCATAATTCAATTGACAACTGTAGTGAAAAGGGGCGTTGGTGAACTCGGCTGAAAGTAATTTTCCCTGCTTTTGAGGCGTGTGGTGAGGAATGATTAGGGACGCGCTGCTCTCGCCAGGACCCTGAAGGGCACGCAGGTGGCAGGATTTGGTCCCACTGAGCCTTAATTAAACCCAATTGGAGAAAATCAGTCGCTTGACTGGTGTGGCGTCCTCCACGCTTTATTAAAACCAGCCTCATGCACACAATACATAAAGGTCTTAAGCCGCTGAAAAAAAGCATTCATGCATTTATGTGATTTTGCTATCGACGGCATAAATGTAATTGAGTGCCGTACAGTCTATGATATAAATAGACTTTTTTCATGAAGCTGAACTATGTCTATTCGGACTTTATTTGAGGTGGGACAGCTATAATTAAATAGACTAACAGTGTCAAAAGTGATTGGCATGTTGTAATTCCACATCATTAAATGACAGCCAACAGTGATAACACTTAAAGCAGCGGAAATAGAGGCAAGGGGAGAGGCAAGGGGAGAAAGCCATTTTTTATTAAAATAGACAACAGACTGATCCTGTGAACCTTTGAAAGATGTTATCGCTTTTTGCCTGGCTGCTTGATCGAATGGGAAAAAGTCCTTGGTTGATGAATTCAGTTTTGGAAGGAGGATAATGATAATAAAAGCAAACTGTCCAATCTCTTGGTCAATTTGCTTTCACTGATGGATATGTATAAATAAGTATAACAAGGATTTTTTTTTTAATGCAAAATGAGAGATGTGCACATTGCGTTACTATAGGCTAAGAATTTTTATTAATTTTTAAAACTCAAAATGTATTTACTTACCTACACTCAAAAATTATTTGTTGGGTTAACTTAATTTAATTGAATTGAGTATATGTACTGTTGTTTCATACATAGTTTGTCAAAATGATTGTTATTATTTTTTATAATAAATACTAATAAAGCATTGAACACATATTGCATTGGCTAGGGAGAACGGTGTTCTACTTCCTGACATTTCTGGAAGCGACAGAACACCATCAATATTTCAAAACTAAAGAACTAAAAACAAGCCATGTGGTTAATATTTATAGCCTGAAGGACTCGGACTTCCAGGGTTTGTCATGAGTGACACTTTTTGCACTTCTGCCAAAATGTACAGTGAATGCTGCCTGCATGCAAAAAAAAAAAAAAAATTGGTGGTAAAAATCTCATGCTGTCATATCTCTGTAGAATTTAATGTAATATTTAAATTTTAATACAAAGTATTATTTCTATTTTATATCCATTTGCCTCATTTTATATTCTGTTTAAACAAATTATTCTGAGCTACACTACTCATTTAAAATTCAAGTGCCCATTAGTGAATCGAGCATCTCTTAATATGTGTTTAATGTGTAAAAATGACCATGTGCAGTGTGGACTGTAATTTAACACATAGAATACCAGGTTCTTTGATTGCTGGCTTGCATCATCATGGCTCAATTCTGCACATGTGATGGGACAGCTATCCTCTCCCTGGGCCTAAAACAGACATCACTGTCACTGCCATTGTCACACGGGGACTTGCATATTCACACAGTAAGACAAGTGTGAAAATGAGAGAGAGGAGTTGTGGTGGGAAGGGAATTGATAGAGAGTGAAGTTATTGTTTTAACATCTATACAATACCTCAAATAGAAGATCTGCTTTTAGATTTCTACATTATGTTTTTTTTCTCATTTCATTTTGTAAGTGCATTTTTCTTCTAAATCCTCCTCCATGGCACACGGCACTGCTTGTTCTACAGCTGATTCGTGGGAATAAAGAGGCTCATGACTCACATTGTTTGTTCTTCAAAGTCAAAGGTGTGTTTTTCTGCAGTCTGATGTAGTATATTGAAGACTACAGATTAATTCAATCTTGACTTGAGTTTGAGACTATACTTTTTCTTAAGAGAGAATCATTCCTGCTCTTCACCAACTCTCTCAATGTTCTGTGCATGTGCTGTCACTTGTATATATGAACTGTACCTTTGCAAATATCAATGAGCAAAATTTGAAAAAACAACACTGGTCAAATATGAAGTTCCCCATGGCTCAATACCAAGACCTTTACTGTTAATAAAATTTGCCACTTGGACAGATATGTCAGAAAAATATAAAAATACAAGAAAGTGAAAGTAAAGTGATTCTCATTGTGAAACACTGCAGCACAGCACACGGAGACACAACAAAATGTATCCTCTGCATTTAACCATCACCCTTAGTGAGCAGTGGGCAGCCTTGAAGCCGTGCGGTGTGTGGCGATGGTTCCATGCTCAGCGGCACCTTGGCATGTTGGAAATTGAGTCTGCAACCTTCCAATTACTGGTCTGCTTCTTTACCCACTAAACAACCACTGCCTATATTGCACGCTTGGAATTACTCCTTCTTGGGGTTTCTTCAGTTTTTGTCTATATGAGGGGATTGTTTTTTGGACGTTTTGGAATTATTGGGTTACAAATCAATTTATTTACATTTAAATATATTCATTATGTTAATAAATATCATATAAATACATTTTGTTAACACATAAACTACCAACTATTGAGTAAAAGTTTCTCAGTCTAAAAATGCCACCAGCATTATTAAAATTCACTAATTCCTTGTAGTAAACTGACCTGAGAGCTGCAGTGTTTCCGTTCTTGTGCACACACATCACTTCCCGGGTCTGGAATCCCACCTGTAAATCTGAGAATTTTCCACCCTGACGGTTCTGCCTATTACGTGTTCTCTTTTTCTTGATGAGCTCTCGAGTTTCCGGGTCCTTCACCCTGCCCTTCTCTTTCACCCTCTCACGGACCTTCTCCTTGTTCTTGCGCTTCTTGGCCTGGCGGTCTTGCCGTGCCTTTCGATCTTGTCGGTCTTTGCGCTGCTTCCGTTCTTTGCGGTCTGGCTTGGCCTGTCGAGTTTGTCGAAGTAGGGGAAGGGAACATGGACCCCAAGGGCCAACTTTCAGGCTGTAGAGACTCTCTTCTCCCTCGCAAGGACCGGGCTGACAGGTCTGGAACTCGGTCAGGTTTGGGCAAGCAGAGCCTCCAAAAAGAGGTGGGGCCAGCACCGAACGCACCCGGTTCTGCAGCCCTATTCCACAGGTTTTTGAACAGTATGTCCATGAGGAGAACTCCGAGACAACACAGTCCCTTGGACACGGGATGAGGCAGGCTTGCTCCTGGCGTGGCTTGGGTTCGAAATACTCGCAGATGGCATCTTCGGCGGGCGCACCATCGGCCTTCTGCACGCATCCCACCTCGCGCGTCTGGATGCCCTCCTCCCCGCGGGTACAGACGGCCGGTCGCTGGACACCAGGGTTCCGCATTGAGATGGGCACACACTGGTTCCAGGCGCCGAGCTGCCAGTCATACAGCTCCTTGTGCCAGTCGCAAACACGGAAGCAGCTCTGCTGGTTGTCGGGCCGCTCCGCCTGTGGGCAGTTGGTGTGCAGTGTGGTCCAGCCCTCAGAGTGGGCGCACCACACCGCCCGACTCTGGCTGCCCCCCAGCCCACACTCACTGCCCATACACCTGCCCCAAGGCCCTGCAAGAGAAGCAGAAAGAGATAAGAATTCCAGCTCTGAAGAACAAACAGCCATTAAAAGCTGTCAGTCCAAGGAGGCTGATCATTTATTTTCATCTTCATGCTGCCAGTCAAACAAATCCTAGAAATAAAGCTAATGTATGTTAAGAGGCTTCATTTCACTGTCGACTGCATCCATTACCGATCAGATGCCCGGTAAAAAAAAAAAAAGCCAATTGCACTCCTTTTTTGGATGGGGAGCGTATGGCGCGGGTGGGTGTAGCACTTAAGGAATTAAGAGAGGAGACGAGAGGGAGGGGTGGAAGGCAGACGAAGCCTGAATCAATAGTCTTGCGTTCCTTGCAACCTTATAATTCAAAGCACCCCAGGGAGTGTCAGCATTCAGCGTAGCGTAGCGTAGCACCACGCAAGTTTGCGCAAACAGTCTAATTGGGCTTGCTAAAAGGTAACAGTTACGGCTAGCGAAGGTTAGCACAGAAAAGAGAGACGACACGAGCTCTGATGTCTGATTCTAGAAAGTGGGTCATATTCGACAGATTCTTTCCAAAAAAAAAAGTAGAATTTTCTCTCCTACTTGCCTCCTCCGGTAGGTACAAATGGGAATTTAGTCAGAGCAAAGAAGCAGCTACATGTTCAGCGCCAGGATACAAATCTTGCGTCGATTCACAGCTTTCCCTTTGCAAACAAAACACACGCGGGTTCTCCTCCTGGCTGTGTTAACAGTGATGATCTTTTTTGCTAGATTTTCCCAGCCTTTCGCCATCCCCTAGCCTTGAGCCTGAGGTTAAAGACCATGCAGAGCAAGAAAAGGAAGTGTTCAAAAAGTGACACCAATCTCTAGGCCCCGTCGCACGCCGTCAACGGTGCAGATATGCTTCAGACACGAGCATCGGTGGGGTTATTTTCCGGCTGCAGGGAGGACAAGAGTGGTTTTAAGCCGCACTTTATGGCTCGACTCGATAAAGGCGAGGACTGCGGCGATGAAAATGTCAACGGAAGGAGCAGCAGGCGGAATTAGCCCAGAGCCGAATCCTCGGCGGTGTGATCGATACAGATCAATGGGACTCGGGCGAAACTGGCCGAGTTTCGTCACGAGCTCGGACCTCAAGCTGACAAACAGGCACGACTGATTTGAGTATGACCCAGCGGAGGGAAGGGCATTATGCATGCACAGCTCTGAAGCGTCAGCGCTCATTTGTCTCCAAAAGTCTTGAGAAATGAGATAGTTTACTCATTATGCGCTTGAGCAGGCTGATGCTCCCCCACCGGAAAAAAAAAAAAACGCACGACGGCACACAGTCTTTAGCCGGGCTCGATCATCTGAGCGGCATGATGTGTTTATAGCGGGAAGACATTAGCCAATCCCGCGGGAGGCCCGAGCCGCCGACTTGAAGGCTCAGCCTGCAGGTGTTCGTTGTAATTTATGAGGGTATTGTGGGGTGTCACGCTTATTCACTTGTGAGGGGAACACTGTGAAGAAAAAAGAAAAAAGGGAGGGGATGTCAAAATTGGCAACACACCCGCAAACTATTTTCCAAAGCCACGGGGAGGGAAGAACCGGCCGAGGGACCAGCTGAAAGGGGCTGGTTTCCATATTTATCCCACCCATGCCCCAACTGCGCCACCATTCAGAGAGTAAAAAGGAAAAGGAAGGAAGGACGGTGAGGGTGGAAGGATGGGAGGAAGACAAATGAGGTGCTTTCCCAGTACTGTTTAATTTCCACACAGTTAAACAGTAACTGTATGGACTCTAAATAGGACAGGGTTAAGGATAAAGAGTTAAGGGTAAAGGATAAAAGGGTTAAGGATAAAGAGAGGCTAGAAGAAAGAGAGATAAATGGCCAAAACTGAGAAACTGAGCTAAACGAAAATTGCAGACATGGAATAAGAAGAGCTGGGTGTCGAATGAACCTGGCCACTCTGACTGTAATTGGCCACTTTGTAGGATCCCATGGATCCACAGCCTCAGGCTCTGTGAGCAGTTATTATGGAAGCCGTATGCTCCATGCATAAATCCGTCCATCCATCCCGCAGTCTGCCAACAGCCATTGCCTGGCCTCACTCAACCACACAGCTTCAGCACCCACACACACATATAGCTGTCTCCTCACCACCAGTTCCACAACGACACGAGAAGGAGGTGGGCAGGGATTTCGGAGGCGAAGGCTGATGGCACACGGGCTACGATTCCATTTCTCTGTAACTCACTCACACTCCATTCCACTTCTTCCAAGGCAGGAGCCCATCTCGTGTCGGGACATGAAAAAAAAGATGACCATAATGCTTTCTTTGAGATTAAACCTAGTCGTCCTATAAAATTTGTCATAAAAAACAAAATAGTTCACTCTCACATAAAGTTGCTCCCTTTAATTCTAATCTAAGAACATTTAGCCAATGTGCATGTAAAAAATAGCCTAATAGCACTTATTACTATGAAGTTCTTATTCACATAGTTTTTTTTTACTTTTTTATACAGCAGTATATAACAGTTTAAGGTTGTTCTAACTAACTAACTAGCTAACTAACTATCCCATACACACACATATAAATGTGGTCTAATGTATTCTTTCTGATGCAATAAAACATGCATTTAACGGAACCAAAGTAAAAATGTTTAAAGGTCCCCTATTATGAAAACTGTTCTCTTTCTGAAATTCAGCCTTGGTGCAGAATTAAATCTTTACATCCAATCACCGAGCACATTGTATGCATTGTACATTTTTCAAGCCATGACTGTTGGTGGAGTTACTCTTAACGGGGAAATTCTCTGGGCGGACAAAGCATGAGAAATGGGAGGTAACCTTTCCCCTTATGACGACATTAGGGGACAAATTCCAGATCCAACCATCTGATCTGCCGCTCTCTGACCAAAGCCATTTCTAGTCTCTGCAGAAAAGACCATAGACCGGCTAGGAGAACTCGTATTAATGTTAAATAATCTCTCAAAGTAAAATGTTCATAATAGGGGATATTTAAACATTATAAAATCATATTCCAATCGCTACTACATTATATAATGTTTATTATATAAAGTTTATTTTACCCAGTTAAGTACTAAAGATAGGACACCATCAGTGATCACAAGAAGCTGTTTTTCTTGCCCTCTTTTTGGTGTCATCAGCAAATCAATGGAACCTTTCCTTATTTATTGTCCCTAATGAAAAGCACCTCCTAAAAGACCCGCACAAATCAATAGATGCTGTAGGGGGGGTAGAAAATAAATTACGTATTTTTGATGAGACTTGGGAGAAGGGCTGTTACGACCGTTGCTCACAGATAAGATTATGTGGCCTGGTTAGCAGCTGTCTAAAGCACGAGGAAGAGGTGATAGCTGCCACAAGGGATGGAAATGGGAAAAAATAAAAACCAGATAAGGTGGAGGGCTAGTGGGAAAGGAGGAGGCTTATCGTCTCTCCGGCGAGCTGTGCGAAAAATGATTTCCCCGATGATAATGGGATTTCTACCGTCCCCACGTTGCTGTGCCTGTCCCCTGGTGTTTCCTCTCCCACGGTGCAGTGTGGCTGATTGGCGTTGGCATTTAACGGCGAAAATGGAAGCCAGTGTGGGATTTGCCGTCCAGCCGGCTAACCCTAAATCGTGGAATGGTTCATGCATTGGCCCAAATCAGAATCAGATCGGAGAAAAGCGGAAAAGGTCAGGAACGACTGCCGGATTACGGTTATGATGAAATTACAGGGGCCGCAGCTGCCATTCTGCAAAGTGCTACAATGTTTTCCATCAAGAAGAAAAAAGATAAGGACAGAATGGCTGAAATCGAGCGATTTTCTCAGCTGGAGAATTGTACCCTTTGAACGTTGGTTAGCGAAAGTGCAAAGCACTGCTGAAGTCAGGCCCTCCGTGTGGGCAGACAGCGGCACCGACATGCCAACCAAGCCCCCGCAGCCTTCCCAGCCTGAGCTAACACAGCTACAGCTCGCCATTCGCTGCCAGCCTCCCACTGCTGGGCCTGTTTAATGTATATGCACGTGCAATGATGCAAACGGCATGAAATGGAAGCTCTGCCATTCTCCTCGTCAACTCCCAGGATGAGGTCGACTCCCCAATTTGTCGTTTTTGACTGAAGGAAGGCACACTGCTGCCACAGCCGCAGCCGCCTTTGTTGTGTCTGCGAGTGACTTTGCGGAGACCGAATGCGGCGCACTGACCCACGCCGAGCCCGTGTCCTTTTGATTTGTGGACCGAGAGATCAAACGGATGAGGGAGAGGAGACCAAAAATAAAACATAAGAACCGCTGCCCCGTTGTCTTTGTCTGGAGGTCACCACAGGTAGACGGGCTGGCTGATAGCCCAGTTACAGGCCTGGCTCGTGCCGCAGTGTGACGTCTTGACTTTTCCATCCCCAGAAAACAGTCATTTCATGTGGACGCATGTCAATTTCCGTCTGCTACAGGAGGACAAATGCACTTTCAAAATGCGTATAGAAAGTGGAAATAGACTCTTTATAGTGCGTACGCCTTCCTTTCCATTTTTTTCCTCAAGTGAGTTATTTTTCCTTAATAACATAAGGGGTTCGGGGGATGTCTATTGAAGGCTTGGTTAAAACCCATTGAGATGCTCTCTTTGTGATTTTTGGGCTATACAAAAAATAAATGTTATTTTTGCTACTGATTTTATATTGTATATTCAGTGTAGTATAAAGAAATTATTGTTCTTTTATAGCATGCAAAGCACAACACTGTTACATGGTGGGATGCACATATTGGGATTCAGTTGTATACAGAAATTAGAATGTTCTGGAGCTACTGGTATTTTCCAAGTCAGTATAATATTCTGAGCATCACTGTATTTTTTAAACACTCCATGCAATATACTATGCTCAAAGTTCAAAGCGGTACGTATTTGTATTATATCGAGAGGTGAGTACCAAATGTATGTTACATTTTGTCAAATTTGGTTTTGGTTTAAAAAAATATTTTTTGAATTTTTTTTTAAAACAATAAAATAATTTAAAAAATTGATCAAGTGCTTTCATTTCATGTGTGGTTCTCAATTTGGCCCAAAATGTCACAAAATGGATCTCACCCCTTGAAATAGTGTCTCGGCAGGTTTACAAATGCAACATGAGACAAATACAAAAGTCTGACAAGTATGACATATAAGAAATAACTTGGTTGTAACCTGGGGGCTTGTCCTCGAGCTCTGGAGGTGTCCATGTTTTGGGTGTATTGTGTAGAAACAGAGAGAGAGTGGGATGAAACTCTTCCTTTACTGTTGTTTGCTGTTTGTGAGACCACACAAGACTCGCTTGGTTTCAGTCCTGCTGATCTTATTTTTGGACACTGGATTCAGAGACCGCTAAAGGTGTTACATGAACACTGGGACCGCATATACTGGTCCTTATGATATTGATTGGAAGCTTAGCGACACTGATTATGTGATTCGTACTCCTGAAAGAAGAAGGAAGACGCAAGTATGTCATGTAAATATGTTTAAATCATATGTGTGAAAGGAATCGCTGATTAAGAATGTTGTACCAATGGCATGTGTGTCTGTCACATCTTCTCAGTATTCTCCTGAGGAGTATGATCTAAGCCTAGGTGGAGTGCCTATGTCAGGTGCCCAACTTCAGAACTCAGAACTCCTACAAGACTTGAGACCGCTATTATCAGGCTTGGCAGACGATCGAGCAAAAGAGGTACGGGAGTTGAAACATTCATTTCCTGCCTTATTTTCTGACATTCCTTCTCGTTCCAGAGTGCTGACTCAAGGCATCAATGTGGGAGACCCTCCACATTTACATTTACAGCATTTATCAGACGCCCTTATCCAGAGCGACTTACAATCAGTAAGGGACAGGGACAGTCTCCCTGGAGCAATTTAGGGTTAAGTGTCTTGCTCAGGGACACAATGGTAGTAAGTGGGATTCGAACCCGGGTCTTCTGGTTCATAGGCGAGTGTGTTACCCACTAGGCTACTACCACCCTCCACCAATTAGGCAACATGCTTATCCTACCAAGAGCGCTGTGATGCAGCCTGAAGTCGATTATTTGGTTAGCCGTGGGCTTGCCATGCCCAGTGAGAGTGTGTGGAGTTCTCCATGCGTACTAGTTCCTAAGACGGACAGTACATTTACATTATCAGCAGGTGAATGCAGTTACGAAGGGCTACTGGCAGGTGCTGCTAACACCCAGAGCATTGTTATGTAGCAAACCCATATTGATGCGGCAGATTTTCAGAAACCTTTTAAACTCGAGGTAGATGCAAGTGCCACTGGAGCTGGTGCAGTATTATTGCAGGAGGATGCCGAAGGAATTTATCACCCCATCTGCTACTTTTCTAAAACATCAGCTACATTACAGCACTATTGAGAAGGAGACAGCACTACCTCTGGCACTTCAATATTTTGCGGTTTACATTGGGTCTACTATTCCTGTTGTCGTGTTGAAAGATCATAACCCTCTAGTGTTTCTTTCCAGGATGAGGATCACTAACCAACGCATCCTTCACTGGTCCTTGTACTTGCAGGGGTTTGCCTTAGAGACCCGTTACAAGAGAGGGCTGGACAATGTTTTGGCGGATGCCTTGTCACGTGCTTATTCGTGCTGTCTGCTGGGCGGAGACTGGGATTATGGTTCCGCCCACCGATTCCCTCGTCATATGGCAGCCAATCAACACACCGAACATGAGTACTTAAGGACCACTCCAACCACCAGTCGCGGCTCGTTGTTGTGGAGCCAGAGGAGGAAGAGGCGAGAGGAGAGTTTGGAGTGTTGTAGAGTTGCAGAGTTGGAGATAAGCCTTTGTTGTGTGGTAGAGTGGTTAGTGTTGTTAGTTGTGGCTTTGTTGTGTATCTGTATAGTTTCTCCTTTCATGATGTGTTGTCCTCCTGTGGATTGTTGTGTAGTTGTTGTGTATAACACTTTAGGTTTGGTTGGTTGTTCACCGCTCACTGTAAATAAAAGCACATTATTTCACTTGGGTCTGGTATCTGTGTAATCCCACCCCTCATTTGTTGTCATGTTTCCCAACCCCTGGACAGGGACGTGACACCTGATAAACTTAAGGTCATTTTTGTGTGTATACAATGAGAGAGGCTGGGTGAGCTGTAAAAAATCTGGATCAAGCTTCACATAATTCTGCATTTGTATTACTGCAGTACGCGAAATAAAAGCGAGGCTGTTGGTGCACCTTTTTCACTCTTGACCCGAAATGACTGATTTAAAACTTGGAGACTTAACAGTTTTAGCAGCATATTGTGTTATAGATGGTTTTAGCTGGTATGACCTGTGTGGAATTAAAGCACTGCCTAGTCAAACTAGCTGGTTTAACCAGTTTCATGTTTTTAGGAACAGCTCCATACCGTTTTTTTTTTTTCACCTTCAGCATTTAATTGGATGCAAATCTTTAATTAGACAAGCAAAAAGACAAAACAATTACGATTTCCCGCCTCCTTTTAGCAAAGTGACTAATAATTAACACCCACAGCAGCGCTGGCTCTTTTTGTCAAGGGGCGCAGAATGAATAATAGAGCAGGAACGCAATGCTGACAACCGCGGATGCGGAGGTGTGAAAACGAGAGAAGATGCGATGTTGTTTTCCGATCTGATGCAGTCTGGCCTGTGCGTGAATCCGTTGGCATGCATGTTTCATGAGTGCTGTCGGGGTCCGCGGTGGCGGGGATGGGGCATTACATGGCTCATTTGGGATGTCGTGCCGATTTAAACGCAGATTTTGAAACCGACTTTTTTATTAATCCAAAAAAAGGAGAAGTGAGCAGGCAATCGATAGAGTCACGCCTTTGAGGACTTTGAGTGCTTTTGATTTCTCAAAAACTTCTATAAACCAATAGAATTTTTTTTTCCTCATTCTGGATTATGTGAACTGACCTCCTGCCACTCCGTCATATGCAGAAAGCAGTGCGTGCAGTCATGCAAAAATGCACCCAGAAGACAAACAACAGTATGATTTTACTGCCAAGACTGCTTATAATATTTAAAGTACACTGCAGATGGATTTGATATGGCTTCATTCTCACGCACACATTTTTATGAGGACCCAGGATGATAAATATGTATTAAATCCCTGTTTTGTGTGTGTGTGTGTGTGCGTGTTTGTGTGTGTGTTTACGTTTAAATGTTTATTGTGTGTGTGGTTTTCACATTTTCCAGTACCCATCAAGCAATTTTGCCCAAAACATCATATTTAAAACACACCAATCTGGCAACAGTGACGGCAAGGTCCTTTCCCCCTTGGTTTTCTTCACTCACAATGACACATGCAGATGGTCTATCATCACTTGTCACCATGCATCTTTCTATCGCTATGTCCCTCTGTCTCCTCACTCCATATGGCAGATGGTAAAGGTAGAGAGTGAAAGCAAGGATCCTCACCATCAACACACGGGCACTGCAGCAGATTGGTCACATGTATAAATTATGTGTGCTGGGAGACAAGGGGATAAATAGCATTGGCTGTAGTGTGTCGCCAACAGACATGCACATTTAACCCTTTACACATTCATTATTCATCGGGTATCCAGGGTCTGTGTGTAAAACAGCAGCATTTTTTTTCCTGTGAGGGGTGTTCATGTGACGGTGACTTTATTAGAGATGCGTACTGTGTAGGGCCTTATGTTTATGTGCGTACAGTACAGTCAAGCCGTTGGACAGTTTGTGCTCAGCATCTACACAAGCACCTGTGGTCAGTTGCCGCTGCCAGGATCATCCTCTACCCAGACACTCAGTGGTGGCCCAGCACTAGTATGGAATTAGCGTGTTGGATTTATTACAACATGTGAGTCTAGTGAAAAGAGACCCCAAAACACACAGCACATAGCTCCAGTTGACATGTACTGGACAGGACAGCTGACTGAGCATCTCAGACATTTCTACCTGCTGTCAGAAAGTGAAAGACAGCGAGAGGGATGGATCTGATCTGTGGTTTTACATCACTGTACTCACACTCACTTGTTTCTATGTTTTATGAGGTCCCTTGATGATAAATGTGTATTATAAATAACTAAAAACCTGGGAGAATTGAAAAAAAAAAAGAATAGAATAGAATAGTCTTGATTTTTGCTGTTGACAATGAAAATGAGTCCGGTAGCTCTTCTTTTTGGTAGAATAATAGGTGAAATCTTGTAAATATAAAAAAACTGCATATTACATACAGTGGTGGCCTAGCGGGTAAGGAAATGGACCCGTAATCTGACGGTTGCCAAATCCCTAACCACCACTGCTCCAAGGCTGTGGCACCCTGGTGGTTCGGGGATTCGAACCGGCAACCTTCTGATCACTGGTCCTTTTCTTTACCCGCTATCCCACCACTGTCACCTTGCCCCAGTCCAGCTGTTGAGCCACACAAAGAACCATGACCTTTCACTCCATCAGTGATGGTCCTACATCGACATTATGGCTGTGACTCTCCCACAAATATTCACACATATACACTCACAGTGCTGGTGGCCAAGCGGGTAAAGAAGCGGACTCATAACGGAAGCATTGTTCAAATCCCTAAGCGCCAAGGTGCCACTGAGGTCCCCTCGATCGAAGCATCGTCCCCACACTGCTCCCCGGGCGCCTATCATGGCTGCCCTCTGCTCAGTAAGGGTGATGGTTAAATGCAGAGGACACGTTTCGTTGTGTCACTGTGTGCTGTGCTGCAGTGTATCACGATGACAAAAACAATCACTTTCACATACCCTGAGAACACTATAATTAATCTAAATAATCCTACAACAATCCAAATGTCCCCCTCTTGAGATGCCTTTATTTGTGCAACATTAAAGACAAGCGTCCACGTGGCCCTCAAATCACCTGGGGGGGACCAGCCAAGACGTGAGCGGACTATCAAGCCCCTTTCAGAGCGCTGCATGCTGGGAAAAAGGTGTTCTGTCAGGCAAGCATCTTCCCATTGTTCCCGGCCGGAACAGGGCGCCGACTGTACACGACACACAATGGAGCCGGCGCCGAAATCTGGAAGGGTGGGACAAAGGGCCGTCTGACAGCAACACAAAGAGGCCGATGTTCACCACGATCACGGGGCAAAACCCCACCCTCAAAACACGCCTCAAAATGAAGATTTTTTAATTCATTTTAAAAAAAGACATTCGACACACAAGGCTTTTATTCTGCTGTGAATGAAACAGCGAGCAGCTCATAATGTGGTTAAACACTAATTATGCACCTTCCCAAGGTGAAAACAATCATCTGCTCGCGCAGTAAGGTTACGCTCCCTGATTTACAATCGCCAGAAGGCCGGCCGCCTGCGGGGGAAATACGGCGGGAGAAAATCTATTAAATGGGCCGGGACGCAGCGTGGAACTTCGCTCTGTGCGCTTATGGGTGGCGTGGGCCGTGATTCACCATCAGGCAGAATGTGAATGCCCATCATGCCCTGCACCGACCCGGCGCTGAGGCTGATGGGAGAGGACTCCTCCGAGGGAAATGCGGGGCCCAGCGGGATGCAGAGGACAGTGCGGCCAACGCTCCGGAAAGCCAACCCCTCAGAAAACAGGAGTTACTCGGCAAGGGGGGCGGGGCTTATGTGACTGGGAATGGCCGCAAAAAGATGGAGAGGGGCAGAGAGAGTAAACAACACAGCAAAAAGGATTAAGGGAGGGAAGGGGAACAGGAAGCGGCTCAGATAGGACTGTACTATGCCAGGGGTCATGCGAGCCCCCGGGGGCGGTAATTCACAGCGGTCGCGGCGGGTGAAGGCGTGTTTACAGGCTCTAAATTGGCAGGCTAATAACCACCCGAGTAGATGCTCTAACTGGCTTCTATTATGGCCTACCAGAGTGATATGCTTTATTTGTCAAATACTCAAGTACAACTGAATGCCTTGAACTGATTAAAATAAGTAAATCAAAAATAATCGATTAAAAAATGGGGATAGGGACACAACTTATCACGTCAAGTTAAATATAGTATATCAGTGCATCGCAAACAAGTAGGAAAAGTATATATTTACATGTAAAGTGATTTTTTTTGTTGCTTTTTATGTTGAATGATTACTGTTGATGGCTCACGAACGCCGGAAATCCAGTTTCCTATTATGACAATCAACCAAACATTGAATACACAATACAGAAATGTATCTTCAGTCAATACCTGCTTAATACATTCTTTTTTAAATTAAATAATTTTCTGACTCGTGGTATCTCTTCTGAATTTATACTATTGTTCGTACACAACAAAATGTGTATGACATGGGCATCCTGGCTTGTCTGGGACATACCGAAATAGGGGCAGCTCCATGCGCACCTGCAAGAAAGTGTCCCTCATTTGGGGTTGAACACAGGTCGTTCATGACACGGGTAAAAACTACTGGACTGGACACGGCAAGTGTACATTTATACAAGTAATTACAGATGATGATCATCAAGTTAATCAGGGAAGCACTAAGCATAGCAAAAACATGAAACTCCGGTCAGGAAAACGCGGGAGTACCGAGAAATGTCCAGGATCATGAAGTTTATTATTAATCATTATGTAAAAAAAATCATTAATCCTGTCCTATTTTTGTATTCATCATTGTGTGTGTCTTTCATCTGTGTGTGTGTGTGTTTGTCAGAAAAGCCTAGCATGGTAATGCAGATGATGAGTATACGCCACAGATGGATGACATCCTACCCACATTTCAGCAATAAATACCACCGCTGGGGTTAAACCCAGGGGTCAACTGGCCTGGATCCTAGAATGACCGTTCTCTCTGCATTCCGAGAGGGAGGATCTCTCTCAAATAGAGGAGGCTTAAACCAAGGGCTGGAGACTAATCACCATCTACTGGTTACTGATGCCGAAACACAAGCCTGGCTGCAGGTTTCAGGGGTCGGAGGTCAACGCTGTACAGGAAGCAAAATCAATACAAAGCAATCAATGCCATGCAGAAAAATGCTCAGCTGATTGCATTACCGGAATGGGAAGACCTCTATATCCAATAGTAATAGAATCTAATAATGCACGTGTGTGTGAGGACGAACTGGACAGATTGAGGAAGATCTTGCAGAAATGGAGGAAAACCAGAAAGCGATTTTTCAAAAAGTGAAAGAATGAAAGTGAAGTGATTGTCATTGTGATATACTGCAGCACAGCACGCGGTGCACGCAATGAAATCTGTCCTGTGCTTTTAACAATCACCCTTGGTGAGTAGTGGGCAGCCATGACAGGCACTCGGGTGTGTAGGCACGGTACCTCATGGCACCTTGGCGGATCAGGATTCGAACCGGCAACCTTCCGATTACGGGGCCGCTTCCTTAACAGCTAGGCCACCACTGGCCCCAAAGATCAACAAGGTGCAAAAAGGAGAGAAAGAACACGTTTTCTTTTGTTTCTATACAAAAGGAGTGCTCATGGAAATGCCTCCGGTTTAAAAGCATACATGGGAATTGTGTTTTTTTGTGGGGTTTTTTTAGGAGCGGATAAAACACAGAGGATTTTAGTAGAGTGGAAAAAACATTCCTGTTGTCAAGTTTGGGAAGTTGTTCAGTGGTCTTATCAAAACGCTACAGGCAATGAATGGACATGGGGGAAGAAATCCACTTATTGTCAAATAGGCGGGAGGGAGGTAGGGTTGGAGTAAAGAAAAAAAGAATAAAGAAAATCATGTTCTTCACACCCCTTCAATCCATCTTAAGAGTGTGTTTAAAGGGGAGCTTCTATGATGGCGGCAAAAATCTTTTAACAGCCCGCTTATAAACTGTGCTGTGACAACTAGGGGTGTACTCAACTTGTACTCAACTTGCGATTCAACAGTATTTACAGATTAAAATGTTGTAAACAGTAATGCAGTAATAAATAGAATTGTCATTTTTCCCGCCTAATATTTGCTCTGACTTATACAGTTTAGATTAATATAAAATAAACTGGCATATTTCATACAGGCCATGAATGCAACTGACGCTCGTGGATTATTACTCAAATATGAACTTGAGATCAGTATCTGGGCAGGGCTCCACATCTATGCCAACTGTGTCTGTGGCGTTGATCCCCGGAGGGTTAAGCGGTTAACCCGAACTGGCAGTGATTTTATTGCGCCCAGCCAAAGGATCTCTGGAAAGTGTCACGAAAACTATGCCATTCTTGGGCTACTGAGGCTACTGTTATATGCATATATAACAGTATATGAGGTAAGGGGCGTCGGCTGGTGATAAAAAATGAAGTCTGGAGGAAAGTGGCTGCAAATATTCCATGGTTCAGAATACACATACAGTTGCAAACTGTGATGCAAATTTAAAATGAATGAGGCATCATGCTGGTTTGAACGTCTGATGTCAACTGCGTCAGTCACTCTAGTATCCCTAGTTCTAGCTCATTGTCAGTGGAACGAATGTAAAGGACTGACCAGATGTCACTCAACCTCTGTCAGAGGGAGAGTCGTGTTTGTGGTATCCGTACAAGGACAGATGTCTGCTCCAGTAACTTTCGCAGTGCACACAATGAAATCTGTCCTGTGCTTTTAACAATAACCAAAGGGCAAACACCCTTTGACCCTTAACCCCTGTGACGGTCAAAGGGCGGTGAGGCATCTTATTGAGGATTAGCTACTGTAAATTGACAGATCAACGAGCACGGGGGAGCAAGAGGATTTGAGAGCTTTACAAGCCCGAGAGAGAGGCTTTTGTTTCTAAGTTGGCATGAAGAGATTTCAGCGCCACGCTAAATTACAACAAAATCTGCAAAGACTGAGACTAATTCTGCACAGGACTTGTTTTTTAATCTGGACAAATGATATTCTAGCATTTGCATTTAATTATATATTAAGACACATAGATGAGCGAGCCACAGATTATCTTCCCACTTAAAAGCTTTGATCCAGTATCTGATATAAAAATAAATATACAATGCGCCATTCTTTTTGAACATCAATGATATAATACCAAATCTCAACTGTGATAAACACCCTCTACCACGGTAATAAAGAAGCGTGAGACACCCCCAGGTGGGCAGACAGAAAACGGATGGCGTATTGTAAGACCCTTCGGCGTAATCCGTGCAGTCACCTGTAATAAAAAACGTAAATTACCAGATTAAAGTGGGAGAGCGAGCAATTGTTTCCGAAGGAAACATTTAGACAAGCAGAGAGTAACGGGATCGGTGACGTGACGACCTCTCGGCAACTGACACCTGCGATTGTGACATGTTGTTTTATCTGTGAATAATGGCAGATTTAAAATGTAAGTAAATCACTCTCACAAATGAGATTTTACGATCATTTCATCAAAATTAAACAAGGCACGCAACAAATAAATCAATAAATACTGCAACACATGCTTTTATTCATTTCACACAAATGATTTTTCATTCATGAGGTCTTAGAGCATGGATCATCTTGGCAGATTTTACAATTTTGTAATATACTATTGAATATATTGTGTCCCTCATGAAACCCAATGTGTTTTTTGTTCAGGTCAGGAGGAGTTCAGAACTTCTGATTGGTTGTAGTGCAGTGCAAACCTCAGATTTATGGATTCTGTGCTCCGGCGGTTACACAGATATGAACATTTCTTCTCTCTACATCAACTAAGGTATTGGGCAGAATATAAAATGACTCTCCTTTCTTGAAGACTCTAAAAGTATTTCAACACCTTTTAAGCCTGTCTTATATTTGAGCAATGCCACTATTTATACCTCTAATCATAACCTTTATTCTAAGCAATTCATTCATCATTTTTCCAGACATGGTCATAAACACTAAACCAGCTGTTATGACCATGTATTTAGACCATGAAAGATCTTTTTCTGGAAATTTCACTGGGTAGCTGTTAAGATCTTCCAAACAACACCTACTCCGAGAGCCCACCCGTAGCCCACGGCAGTTCCTCGATACTCAATTCCAAACAGAAGACCCGCCAGCTAAAAGGATTCCTGTGACTCACATCTTAAGTGTGTGTCCAGCTTCTAAATGAACGGGATCTTCCCGGAGCTTCCTCATTTAAAGCCTTTGTGCCCAAGCAAGGTCACATGAGCAGCTTTCGGCCAAGCTGGGCACCACAGCACTTTAATAATGTAATGAAATCCACAGGGGATCCTTGACAGCTTTTGAAAAAAGGAAACCAGGGCCAGATCATTTCAGAAGTCAAGACCATGTGGCTGTTGAAGAGATGGAATATTCCCCTCTCTCTCCAGGCCACATTTTTCCCATTATTTTGTGAAGTAATTGACTGGCTTCACTCTGTAGCTCTCGTTGTAAATGGCTTGGAAGATCGGAAAGAAGGCATGGAAGTTTTCTGACATGGATTTGGTGGAGACCATCCAGGACCAACAAAGAGGAAATGCAGACACAAACAGCAAAGACGAATTAAACTTGAACTACAACAGTCGACTCCTCTATATTTGAACAGAATTGAAATAGGAACTATTATAAATGTCTTGAAAACTATTTTAGGTCCAAGATGAATTACATTAAGTAGCACATCTTTGCACATCTGCACATCTTTAGACCACACCCTTTATTAAACCAAACATGCAGATAGATTATCAGTGCTTTTATTCAAGATTCCGTTAGTAAATGTGACATTCTGAAATGTAGATATATGGATTCACCATATTGCTATTACTCATCACTACTGAGCTGCAGGATTGTAGCATCAATGGCAGCACACATCGCTAAGGCAAAATGCTGTGCACTGAAAAAGTGAAACAAGATTTACTTAAAATATCCACTTAAAATATATTGATTTTAAAAAAAATTATAATTTGTGTGGATATTACCAGTGGTGTCTTTGCCACCCACATCATGCTGGTAAATGTTAGCCTGCCCGCTGAACAGATAACTTTTAGCAATTAGCCGTTAGCAACATTGAGATGGTTCTTCCTTGGCCCGTGATTTAAAAGTGAAGTGATTGTCAGATGTGATACACAGCAGCACAGCACACGGTGCACACAGTGAAATTTGTCCTCTGCATTTAACCCATCACCCTGAGTGAGCAGTGGGGAGTAGTGTGTGGGGACGGTGCTTTGCTCAGTGGCACCTCAGTGGCACCTTGGCGGATGGGGATTCGAACCGGCAACCTTCTGATTACGGGGGCTGCTTCCTTAACCGCTAGGCCACCACTGCCCCGTGATGGTCCATAATGCTTGTTCACCCAATTTCCTGGAAGTGATTGTTGTCCAATTCTTAAAGACAAAAAAAAGGCACATGGACAACTACATGAGTGAAACATCATCAAGTAAAAAATGTCATAGACAAGGGTCTGAGCATCTGGAGGAAAGTGGGTCCTCTCCCTGCAATAAACGTCGAGACCCCCACAATACCCTGCCTTTCGCTCACAGCGGGACCTCATTGTCTGAGCGAGCGCAAGCATGAAGGACAGCCGGCAATGAGGAGGAAATAAAAGCAGGAGGAGAACATGGACAACTGCCCTCCAGCAGCGCTGAAATTGCACTCGATATCAGGGCCAGTGTGTCACGCCGCCGCGCGGAGAAGCACTTGGCCCCATAAATCAATTGCGGCGTCCCCTGCGCGCCCCCTGAGCACCAGCCATTTAGCAGTTTATAAACATTTACACGTCTATGCGCCCCTCCATCCGAAGGTTCTCAACCGCCCTTGTGCCCCTTTTGAGTTACCAACAAGTATAAGTGCTACGCGTGAACAGAAAGCCATAGGCAGGGCTCTCAGATTTTCGATTATTAACCCCACAGACGGTCCCAGAAACCCGTTTTGTGTTTTTATTCTATAAATGGTGTGCGGTTGTCATTTTGAATTAATTTTTTTTCTAGTAAATTGTCATAAACTGGCAATTATGGGACAATGATGAGGATGAGTTTCCATGGATTTTTTTTTTCATTCAGGGGACAAATATCTATAAATCAATGTTCCAAGGTGACAGGTTTTGCTGCTCATCTTTGACATTATCATACACGAAAGGGAGTGAAGTAGATAAAAACGCCGCTGGGCATTTTATAACTGCAATTTAGGGATTATTCCCAAAACCCCAGAACAGGGACTGGTTGTGATGCTGTTTGAACTTGAACCTAGCCCGCTGCACTGATCGTCTTCACAAGTTCACCGGATGAGAGTTGCAATACGAATGTTCACACCGCAGCAATCAGCACAAATACTAGTCAGGATCTTGACAGTTGGGAAGATGGAGCCCTTTACCATACAGACTGATGCAATTTTTACTTCATAAAGGTGAGGTGGTTGTGAGAGAGAGGAATGTCATAGCTGGTAATGATGGTGGTGCCACTGTTTTGCACTGATATGAAACATAACAAATCATGTGACCTTTTTTACAAGTAGCTGCCATGCCCTGATATTATCGCATACTCAAGTGACGTCTGGTTGAGGATTTAAATGTAATTAATGTATGTTGTACTGTATTGTTCATATGTGCTGGGTAAATACGAACATTTTAACTGCTAACATAGATCCATGCAACCTGATTCGTGTTGTTAATAGAGCCGTGCACCCTCAAGAGCCCCCAAGGCTCTTCACATCAGTTTTTTTTCTTTTATAAAACGTTATTTTAACTGCATTCTGACACTTTTAATGATCTGACGTTAATGTTCTGTGTCAATGATGGGCTCTGAGCGCTCTGTCAGATTTGTACACAAGCAGGGGCACCTTGAATACGAGATGGGTAAAGTCACAACGCATCAGTTTTCCCATCCAGGGAGCGAGGGAACGTTCCTGCGTTCTAATCACCCACCGTCTCAGTCGACGCGTGGGAATCCTGCCGCTGAATTATTCAGAGGAGGGCCGGCTCGGTTCTCCACCGCGTTACACTGGTAGAAATGAAATATGGAGTAAGCATCAAACATGAATATCTAATTACCGACACAGTCAACAGCTTACACACAGTGTGTGTGTGTGTGTATTTATTACTGCATGTGTTTTGTGTGTGTGTGTGTGTGTGTGTGTGTGTGTGTGATAGCAACAGGGCGGACTGTAATAAAAACATTTGTATTTTCCGGAATTTTTGAAGAACAATGTATGCACAACATTAAAGACAGGTATGGAGGTGGAGAGAGAGTGTAACTGGAAATCAAGGCAATGATGATTTCTAGAGAGTCATTTTCAAAGAAAGGTTAAGCAAGGTATTATAAAATTATAAAAAGAAATCTGTTTAGTGCTCTCACAGTAGGAAACCATTACATTAATGACATAACTATGTTTCTTGTCAAAAGATTGGAGACTTGGAACTCTGAACCTGGTCACCCCAAAAATGGGCATTGATTCTGGCTAGAATGAATTTCACAGACCCACATGGGAAGTAAACAAAATGCAAATGTAACACAATCAATTTTTACATTGGGTTCTATTTGTAACCTGACGATTTCAGCGTCTGAACGGGGACATTTTGTTGGTCCTCACAAAATCGTTTTGGTATTTTATGCTGATGGTAAGATTAAGCTCAGGTTTCTGGTTGTGTTTGGGGTTTTTTTGTTACATGGAGGTACTTACATATTTATAATACAAACGTTACTTTGTTATTCAACTGAGACCTCACGAAGACAAAACTGTGTGTGGGTGTGTGCAATAACGATAAAAAGAGAGAGTGCTTATTGATTGTGAACTTAAGAACACTTTCAATTTTATTGCCCCCGGTTTGTGTGTGTGTGTGTGTGTGTGTGTGTGTGTGTGTGTGTGTGTCCATGCTGGGTAAATTACACACACAGATGGCCCACTGTTGTGTGATAAAGGCTCCATTTGGTTCAACCAGGTTTGCAGAGCACCATATTTCAGCACCTCAGATGAAACCCAGCACCCACCGAAATGTTTCTGGCAAAGCTCAGCAGCGCACACACACACACAAAGGCGAACACACAATAAATGCACCAAATTGCACACACCCACGGCTCATTAGCATGTGCCGCGTAGTCAAACGAAAGGCGTCTTCATCAATCGTTTTCTTCAGAGCTGGCCGATTAGCAGCGGAGTCTGCCGGGGATTTGTTGTTCGGGTCCGCGAATGGAAAGCACAGTGTAGCAAACGATAAGAGGGGAAAAACACTTTAATATCATCCCTGTTGTTTGCTGTTGTCGGCTTGAATATAAATACTGTACATGTGTACCTCCGCTCCCGACTCTGCTGGTTGCTTTTGTTTTACACAGTTTTTTTTTTTCGGTGATTTTGCGAGTTGAGGATCATATAAACAGCATAGAATTGGTTGTGTGATGATTTATCTGTGTGTGTATGTCTGTGCTCTGCATGCCTGAACGAATGAAATGAAGGTATGTGACGAGTGTGTGCATCTAATCATTGTTGCATATTTGTGATGAGTCTGCTGTGAATTAATATGTATGTGCTGAGTGAGTCTCTGAGCATATCTGTGTTATGTGAGTGTATTTATTGCTACATAATCTGTGTGGTTTTTCTTACCATTGCATGTGCATTTGTGTGTGTGTGTTCAGAGTGTGTTTCTGCAATTGTTCATGGTTCTGTGTAATGTATTGTATTCATATTGTGTATACAGGTGTGTGCATTTGGAAGTGGCTGATCAACGTTGTGGAGCTTCACCAGAGACTCCCCCCCCACACCCACACCCACACACACACACACGATGATCGCTCTAAAGAGAGCAGATGGAGGGGTGGTGGCACCTGGGGATTTTCTGGGTGTGTGTGTGAGTGTGAGCATAGCCTAGCTGCGTGTGGACGAGTGTTGGGGGTGGGGAGCGCCTTTGATCAGGAATATTCTTCTATAGGGGCCCAGATACACATCTACTCGCCTGCATCTAAAGATTCTACAATTTAAAACACACACACACACACACAGACATTTGGTCAATGCCAAATGACTGTATCTGTAAGGGTTATTCACTGGATCAATATCATATCCAGTTAACCACTATTGATGTGTTCCTATCTCTTTTATATTAAATTACAGTCTCTGTAGAAGTGTGTGTGTGTGTGTGTGTGTGTGTGAATTCCTCTGTGGTGTACAGTACCTCTGATGTTGATCATTTTGGCACGTGGTTTTCATGTTCATTAGCTTCTTATATGCACATTTAATGAACAATTTGACTCTGCACTCGGCGCTGCATTAATTCGAAGAAAATTAGCATCAGCCCTAACTGAAATATTCATGGGTCCAGTTGTGCAGCGCTTAATGATGCCGTCGGCAGCGGTGTGAGGACTTGGTTCCATGCAGGGGCACCAGCGTTCATGGCAGGCGGGAAAAAGATGTAATATTAATAAGCCATTGTTCATTTTACAAATTCAAGGCTGCTCTGTAATACCAGAAATAAGCACAAACACTACAGAACACAGGAAATACAGGAAGGAAACGAAGCAAATAATACATGGTCTGAGGACATTTGGAATAAATAGCATACAAAACCAAGTTGTCAAAATCTATGGTTCCAAAACTGCAATCTACTGTATATATGATGTATATTTATTGCCTCCTTCAGTCTTGGTTTAATAAATAGGTAAATTAAGAAAACTCCATCTTTAATTATGCTTGTGCGTGTGACGTTTTGTCAAGCATCATTTAAAATCATTCAGAATGAAGAGGTAGTGTGCATTAAAGCTTTCCATTGTCACATTTTAAAATCTGCTGATAAAAACTTCATCGCGTTCTGGGAAACTACAGAAAACTACCAAGTGCTTCTTTCTTCTTTTATCTACTGTAAATCCTGATGACTTCCTGCCTTCCACAAGCAAACTAGCTCCACAATTAGCACAAAGCATTTTTCGAAATGTTACAAGTCGATATCTGGAGGGAACCAGCCTGTTTTACTTCATCTTGAGAGCTGGGAGGTCATTTAAAAATGAACTTTATCCTACTGCTTCATATGGAATTAAAAACAAATATGTGCCGGAGGAACACCCGCTAGCAGTGCTATTGGGGACAAAGGATTATTATATTAAAACATTAAAGTTACATGTAAAACCAATTTTATTTCACATTTTTTTATTTCTCAACAATTTTCTGCCAGATTTTACCATGCACTTTAGCGGCATAGCCAAATTCTTCTTCAAGTATAACTGTAATTTACATTTTTAATGAACAGCAGCCAGAAATGCTCTTACCCTAATGCTAAGTTTGAAAAGACAAACTTTATATTTATTAGTGAACCACCTCAGGCCAAAGCCATTTTACTTGCTAATAACTTCTATCATTAATGAAGGGCCGTGAAACAGCTATAAACGGATGATAATCGCTCGCTTCCACTTCTTCTGACAAGCCTCTTAATTGCTACTGCCTCAGAACGCACACCTCGTCTAATTACCATAATTAGTGCTGTAGGAGTGTGGACCTTCTAAAATGTTGTACATCTGTTTTAACCACTTTAAGTTTGTATGCATCTTACACCAAATTGGGCTGATTCTGCATCTATTGCCACATAGCCCCCAAATTTTAAATAAATTTTTTAAAAAAATGTTGATTTAACAGGTCTTGGTTGAAATCAGTGTCACAAATGTAAGCAAAAAGACTTCCTGATTTTTGCCAGACGATTTCTCACACTGCTTATTAATCTCTCATATTCTCTTATTAGCATTCAGAACGGTGACATGGCCGCATTAACCAGCTGCAGTTGTCAATATATCCTTGAAGTGAGGGTTCGACGGAGGAACAGGCCCTTGCAGACCGAGCATGGTGACAGAAATAAGTCACCGACTCTGCCTTTATCAGATCGCATTATCTTCTCTGGCTAGCTCTGCCAAGGCACGAAGTCCACCCCCATCCTGTTTTTCTCTGCATCTGAGGTCGCCTTTTCTTTTTTTGTTCCCTGACGTTATCGTACGGCGGTGACAAATCTGTAACTCTGAAAACCACATTAGTCTTTCTGAGTCCCTGCCATTGTTGGAAAATAACCAGCATTAATATTTAATGCCTCAGTATCATTTTCATGACCAGACTGGGGAAGAAAAAGGTCTCTATTGCCCCCAAGTTACAGTGGCACCCCGTCCATAATGGAAGCCGAGCAGGTCCCTAAAGACATCTCTTTTTTTTTTTGTCACGTGACTTCCCCGCTGCTCAAACAGCTTCATTTCCAACAACGGACAGTTGAGGGATAATTCATGTAGACACAGTCACACATGGATGGGTGACAAAGTGCACACTGAAGAGTGGAGAAAGGTCACTGCAGATCAACACAAAGCAATGAAATATCGTCATCCTGTTCGATGTAGGATGTCCTGCAGGATGATGATGCCCCGTTCGTCTGCGTCACTGATTGGCTGATCGGTATGAAAATGAAGCCGACCATATAATATGACCTTCATTCTCAACATTAGGGTTGGAGCCCAATAATAGTTGAACAAATTCATGATCCCAATTTTACCCCCAAATATTATACTCTAAACCACTGGCAATATCGCATTCATGTCAATGATATTTATTTTTACAAATCCCAATGGCATGATTGTAATGGTTGTACATTGATGTAATAAATCATAATAAAACTATGTTTATACAGATTTTACTACTTTTTTAAGTTTGATAAATTAGGCCAGCAAAAAAAGAAACATATAAACTGTAGTATCTCTGCACATCTTTATCCTGGATCTGAACCCAACTCAAGACCCATCACCACCTCCAATAGAAAGAAGATCTTTCAGAAGAATGGTATCCATCACCCAGTACCCAGTAGAAGAACAGAGGATCTGGGACTGACAGCAGTGACGTTGCTTTATGAACACGAGGAGCTGAGGAGAGTGCATAGATGCTGCAGACTACATTATGTGGACGTTCTGACTGTCACACAATTAAACATTCACCACAGTCGGTTGCCCAGGGAACCCCTACAGTAAGATTAGTCTCCCTGGGACACACATCAACACTCTGCAGGCCAATTTAATTAAGCGCCCGACTAATTTATTGCTGATAACACAATGCGGGAATATCGTAACTCGTGTTTGTGACTTTGCCGCAGCGGGGGGAATGGGGGGGGGTTGTTTTTTCCTGGACCTTTAACCACAATGGCTTCATTCCTACCTCATGTTTGCAGGGGGAAATCTAATTGACTCTGGAGGTCCGCAATTACCCACGATGCAATAAGTGCTCCTTGGAGACCATGGTCACAGTGGGGGAGGGGAGGGGAGCGGGAGCGGGTGGGGTTAAAGAAAGGCTGCTGTCTTCAATTTCAGCTGGAGCCAGACCCTCCTGGACCTTTTGATTACTCTTGTACTCTGAGGTTCAGGTAAGGCAACGTTGAACTTTGAAGGCCCGCCATCTCTCCAATATTATCCTCTGCCGAGGTAATACGCACAGCTGCAGACCATGGCTGACCCTTCATGTGCCTTCATATGAATCTGACATTATAACCATAAAAAGCCTTCCCCCCATCTCCTTAATACAAGCACGGCATGCATTCACCCCGCTGCTGCATGCAATCTCAGATAGAGCCGCCACTATTGTTCCCTTGGGCAGACCGCCACGCCTGAATATGGAACCAACAATATCCGGGCAAAAAATTGTGGAATGAAAGAGACAAACGTCATTGTCGCTCCACTGCACAAAGCTTGTAGGCCAAAGGCACTTCTGGTGGCTCATTCTTCACCAGCAGCTGCTTTTACTTCAGTGCAATCCTGATATAATAAACCAAAAACAGGCCAATCTGGCAACACAGTGTTTGGAGACTACAGCTCAGCCTGTACCAATTAATGCTAGGTAAAATACATGTAATTAATTTCACATAATTATTTTAATGAATGTATACCTGACATAACCAAACATTGTTGTTTATATCTAGAAGAAAGATGATTTCTACATGCTTCAAATAGACTATTTTCACACCAGATTTAAAAGTGAAAGTAAATTGAAGTGATTGTCATTGGTGACACAACAAAACGTGTCCTCTGCTTTTAACCATCACCCTTGGTGAGCAGTGGGCAGCCATGACAGGCGCCCGGGGAGCAGTGTGTGGGGACGGCGCTTTGCTCAGTGGCACTTCAGTGGCACCTTTGCGGATCGGGATTCGAACCGGCAACCTTCTGGTTTTGGGCCCGCTTCCTTAACCGCTAGGCCCTTGAATAACTTGGATAAGGACAAAAGCATCTGTCAGTATCTGTTAATTAATTATCTGTCGATTAAAATTAAAATAGTCATTAGTGATTTAGTATATTTATATATACCCCAAATTTAAGGCAAATCAGTGGCAACATAATTGTATTATGGTCAAACTGTGACAATATCTGACCTACTCTCTGCTGATTGACCTTTTTCAGTGAGTGAAGATTACCATGTATTACTTTATTTATTATATTTTACTTATAATTTATTAATAACATGGAATAAATACATGGACTGGGTGTCTGGATTCTATGAAGATTCATATATTATATTATATTATATTATATTATATTATATTATATTATATTATATTATATTATATTATATTATATTATATTATATTATATTATATTATAATGAACTAATTGCAAGCCAATTGTAAGCTGATTCTTGTATACTCCAAAGGTCAAGGGACATCCCTGCAATGACACTAATGTTGGTTGTGATGGTTTATTTCATAGATAAGCAGGCAAAAAAATGACTGCAGACATGGGCTTCTATTCTCAGTGGGTGATTACATGACCAAAGAGCACATCAGACCCCTGTAGCAAGCCATGTATTCTTGATGACCTTTCCTAGCGAAGCCACCTGGGATTGTATTACTTTTTACACACAATGGCCTGTTTTTGATGGAAACAAATCCTATTGTGTGCTAGATGTGTGCAGCGGCCTTTGCCTGAGTGGCTGGATGCGCAAAGCGGGACTCGGCCAGGACCGCGGGGGCAATTCAACACATGAGGCGTAGTCAGAGAGACCCGCGGAGAAAAGGGATTCAGTCAAATGTCACTTACTTTAAAGGCCTGTGAAGATAAATCCCTCCTGGCAAAGCAGATTCCGGAAAAAAAAATGACACTACTGTGTTTGTAAATTTCGGATGAGGTCAATTTCCAATTAATTTGAGAGATAAGAGAGAGTCGGGCCGGCGACTTTGAGCCCCCACACGTGCCACACACTCATTTTCTTCGAGAGCTGAGGAAGGAGGAGCGGCTTTAAAGCCACAATCACAGGAAGCTGAAGACAAATCCTGCGACATCGACCCATTTTTTTATCTTTATTTATCAGTGGTGATATGTAAAAAGCAAGTGACAAATTGACTCTAAAACTGATACAGTACAGCGTTTTTTAACCAGCAAATAAGATGACGTTGAAAGTTCCAGTTAAGGCGACCTTTTGTAAAAGGTGATAAAAAAATAATAATGTTTGGAAACAGTCAGTGTAACTGACACTAAATGGTTTAAATTGGTTGACTCCACCCCCTCTCCAGCCAGCCCATGTGGGTGGAACATAAGGACCAGACAGGTGGTCCATATCAGCCCCATCTTAAATTAAAAAAGAAAATAGAAAAGCCAGTGAGGTCCATGTTGGTCCGAGTCTTTGTCATGACGGTGGGTAAATCAGGGTCGACTCTTGCTCCCCACATGGGTTTAGTAAAATTAATAAATCTGGCTAAAACTAACTGAAGAAAGGTCTGTAACTGTTATTATGTAAATGTATTTAATTAAATGTATGTAATTTATCCTTTTTTTTTTCTGAACCGGAACTATACACTGCTGGAAACCTAAACTTTAAAAAAAACGCCTAATGAGAGGTTACAGCTACATATTTTTGTCCAAGAGCGGACACAGTGCAATACCAAGCTGATTTGCTGACTGACTGTACTTAGACAGGATCTGCACGTCCAGTGAACGTCTCATGTTTGCTGGGTATATATATATATACAGTATATGCATTTCAATATTTCAACAAACCATTTCTTTTTATGCATTCTAAACGCATTTTCTATAAACTGTAACAGAATATATGAATCGATACATTTCTAAAGTGAAGTGATTGTCACATGTGATACACAGCAGCACAGCACAGCACGGTGCACACAGTGAAATTTGTCCTCTGCATTTAACCCATCACCCTGAGTGAGCAGTGGGCAGCCATGACAGGCGCCCGGGGAGCAGTGTGTGGGGACGGTGCTTTGCTCAGTGTCACCTCAGCAGATCGGGATTCGAACCGGCAACCTTCGGATTACGTGGCCACTTCCTTAACTGCTTGGCCACCACTGCCCTGCTTCTAGCAGTGTACTCATTATTAATCCATTAGTATCTTACTTAAAAGTATTTTGTCCAACCTTAACCACTGTCTCGCTTCCCAATGGCGGTACAACCGTGCCTCTGCTCAGTAGAAATCAATCTAACGTAGGCCGTCGTGACCTGGTCTGTGAAGCGGACCTCAAATCAGTAAAATTGCAATTTGCGCCAAAACAAAATCAATTTCTGTCATTCGTTTTTCTGTCCACAATCTTGCCCTGTGGTTTGTGTTTAATGAGCCTCATCCTTTCAGCGCTGAATGCAGGCAGAAACACAGCCCGCTAATTACGATGGGCCCCGGTTTTAATCACCTTTAATTGAAACAGGCCCACTGCAGCACCTCCACACCTATTCCAATACATTTGTGGTTTTTGTGGCTGTCGTCGCATGAGTACCATCAGACCTCTACAACTAATACAAAATGCAGCAGCACGACTGATCTTCAACCTTCCCAAGTTCTCCCACACCGCCCCTCTGCTACGTTCCCTCCACTGGCTCCCAGTAGCTGCAGGCATCAGGTTCAAAATACTGATGCTGGTCTACAAAGCCAAACATGGAGTAACACCATCCTACCTCACAGCCCTTATTACACCTCACACTGCACCTCGTATACTCCGAGCCTCCAGTACTGCTCACCTGGTCCCTCCATCTCTGAAGGTAAAAGGAAGACGCTCATCTAGACTCTTCTCCATCTTGGCCCCTCGGTGGTGGAATGAACTTCCCCTCGAGGTCAGAACAGCTCAGTCACTGAGCACTTTCAAACGACAGCTCAAGACCTTCCATTTTAAAGAATATTTAGATTAAATTGTAATTTTCTTGTTGTCGAACTCTGTGTACAGAATCTACAACAGAGTGAATAAAATAGATGTTTTCATAGTTGGGGTCCTAGTGAACCGGAATTGATCTCTTCATCGATGGTAACTTGAAAGCACGTTGTAAGTCGCCCTGGATAAGGCCGTCTGCCAAATGCCGTAAATGTAAATGTGGTGGAGGCTCGGCAAAATTGTTCGCGTTCATCTAAAGAGGGTTATTGTGTGTAGCTGTACTGAAAGGCGCTAAATCTCTCGAATCGCTCAAACTCACGCGCGCACACAGACAGACGCTCAAATGATCATTTAGTTGTTCCAATTGCCAGGACAAATCGCTCTCCTTCCTGGTCCGCATCCCACAGACAGGATGCCACGCCGAGAGGCAGTTCATCACCGGAATGTTCTCTTCCTTTCCACGCCGATCATCATTACCGCAAATAACGTGCAGCCGCGGCTGCCGAAGTCGAGCCATCCGTCCTGAGAAGGAGCCGGTTATCGCCGCTGCGCCGAGGCAAATGTCACACAAATGCCAAACCTTTGCGTCAACCCGCCTCAAGCCGTGTGCATCTGAATGTTCCATTAAGGGCGGCCCGCGATAAAAAAAAAAGTTGGCCAGCCAGTCGGCAGACTTCTGCGCCCGTGTGCCATTAACCGCGGCAGACAGGGATGCGGATGAGATGCTCGACGTCGTTCGTTCGTTTTATGGGCCGAAGGAGCTCACGTTCGGCCTGGAGGGGCGACGAGGACCCCCGACTCTCCGGGCCTGTTTGCACGCGGGCGAACTATAAAACCAGCGGGAGGCTGGTTCTTCCTCACAGCAGTGAACGCAGCGATGACTAACAATCACCGTCCCGTGGTAAATAAAACAGTTTGCAGCTTTCCAGAACGTTCCGGAACTTTCAGTACTGCAATTTTGGTGCTAAGATGTTCCCGTCACAGTTGTTTTTTTGTTTTTTTTTTCCTCATGCACATTATTTGTCAGTGTACTGCTAGTTTTTTTTTATTATTATTCCTCAACACGGAGCATCTGGGGCCACCGCGGCACTTTGCGTCCGTCGCAGCCATTAACCTAGAACCTGACCGAGTGCTCGCTGCCTCGCTCCGCTTCCCTCCTCATTATTCCGTCCTTGAAAGGTTCGGGAACGCAGGTGTGTGTGTGTTTAGTCTCCGGCATGGGAGAGTTAAGTGGAAAGCACCGTGTAAACTGCACACACACACACACACACACATACACATATACATTTCTTAATGATCATATTTGCAGGAGCAGTGATACTGAACCTGTGCACAAACACTGAAAATCTTTATTTCATGCAAATATTTTTATATTCTACAGGAATACACACGCAGCACGCATGCAGAAGTCACATGACAAAATGGGCATTTATTTAAATCCTGAAGAACCCTCTCGTTACACAAGCGAGCAAGTTCCGCACCAAGAGCATAATGCTGCGTTTAGCACCAGGTCCAAAAATGGTTCCTGTCGTCTGGATACAAATGTGAATCATTATTTCGCAGCGTAAACTACTACAGATTCAAAAAAAATGATGCGCTGTGCTCTCCGCACATGACCTAATACACACATCCATTTCAGCATACGACAAATTGGCTTTCAGGCATGAAAGAAAGAAAGAAACGGCAAGCATATCTGTCTGCTTGACCGAGTGGAAGAACGGATGAAGGATAGGGAGTGCAGGTGAGCTGCAGGAACATCCAGGAACATGACTGGAGCAGTGAGGGGTTACAGCTACAAGTAGAAGGGTGCGTCTCGACCGCACGCGCCATCAGTTATATCATACAGATAACACACCGGAGACAGATGTGGTGCTTCTGCCTCATTTATAGCAGTGGGTATGCCTCACCCCAGTGGTTCCCAACCTTTTTCCCCCGCTGCCTGTGTCCAAGACAAGCCAGGTCCCCACAATACCAGTTTCTTTCTGCATACACGCATTAAAATTTACAGCATTTACCAGATGCCCTGATCCAGAGCGACTTACAGTCAGTAGTTACAGGGACAGTCCCCCCCTGGAGACACTCGGGGTTAAATGTCTTGCTCAGGGACACAACGGTTGCAAATTGGGTTTGAACCTGGGACTTTGTGGTTCTTCTGGTAATTCTTATAAATTCATATTCTTATAAATAAGTGATTAATTAAGAACTTTTGTTTGCAAATAAACAGTAGGTTCTGATGATCCTGTTGGGTCTGTTTTTTGGATTGTATAAATTAAATGTTAACAAATATAACGTTGGCAACCCCCTGCTATCTCTAGCACTCCACCCAGGTTGGGAACCACTGCCTCAGATATTCTGCCTCAAATCGTGACTGGCTAATTTAAGCGTCTAAATGTCTGGAAAATAAGTCGACAACAACTGTTGTGGGACAAACTTTGTGACCGAATCAGCCAATCAGAAAAAGTAGTAATACTGACGCACGAATATTGTGTAATCACTAAATCCAGGCTAAGCTTGTGCAATCGACCACAGAGCACATACATGACTGACCTACGACCTCTGGCCAGTTTAGACCCACCGCGCCACCTCGCATGCACGCTTTTGGCACACAATGCCGGGAACTGGGTTTATTTTGAACCGTAAGACAAAGAGCGGCGGCGTTCTGGGAACTGGTAGCCGCGTCACGGGCCCTGAAAGATCTGCAGTGCGAGGCAGGCTCCACTTCAGCTTGACGAGTCCAACCAATTGGCCTTTTGTTTGCTGAGCAACGGGGGAACGTTCTGGACTGTCATGTTCACCTACCATTAGCACTTCAACCGGCTAACAAATTACAGCAATCTGAAGGCAGGAGTACGTTCCACTCTGACATTTCATTTAACCAGACGGGCGGTGCATGATAAACTGGAGCACTCTGAATCGCAGAAGGAGGCAGAATGTGAGCGGCGTACTGACCACACACTCGCGGCTTTCAGAAGGAAAGTGTCTGTGTTTGCATGTGTTTGGATGTTTGTTTTGTGTGTTTCGGACATCTCATTACGCAGGCCACTGCAGAACTGCAGAAATGCAATAAACACAAGGAGGGATAAGCAAGCATGAACCCAAACAGACATTAGACCCCAGGGGCTCGGCTCCATTGTTAATTAGCCTGGCCCAACTCAGCACCGTCGGACAACAAAGCCGGACTGAGCTGCTTAAAGTGGAGAGATAGAGAGAAAAGCTGAGTAAACGACAAGAGTCACGTGTACGTGGTAGTAGCCTAGTGGGTAACACACTCGCCTATGAACCAGAACACCCGGGTTCGAATCCCCCTTACTACAATTGTGTCCCTGAGCAAGACACTTAACTCTGGATAAGGGCGTCTGATAAATGCTGTAAATGTAAATGTACGAAGATAGAAACTGAAAGAAAAGTGGGACAGATGGAAGAATATTTGTATAAATATACTACCTTCATATAGCAATTACCTATTTATTTATAGTAACACATGATGACCAAAAACATTATAAAAGTATTTTACAATCTACAAAGAATTAATCATGACTAATCGTACATCTACCGCATTTATCAGACACACTTATCCAGAGCAACTCACAATCTGTAGTTACAGGGACAGTCCCCCTGGATCAACTAAGTGGCAAGGGTCTTACTCAAAGACTCAAAGTGGAGTTTGAACCTGGTACTTCTGGTTCCCATTTGGCTACTACGACCCGAAAACTTTGAAACATGGAAATGGTATGGAAAGGAGTCTAAGATGGGGAGAGACAGGGACATGATCTGGTCATTTTTAAAAATGAAACACCCTACAGACTCTAACACTAAAGTGGAAATGGTTATTTTTACATTTTCATTTACATAATTTTTTACATTATTAATTACATTAATAATTAATTAATTAATTAATTAATATTAGCGTGTTGCATATTTATGAATTAATTGCAATGATTAACGAGCAGCTTTTTAAACATATTGAAAAATCTATGGAAAATATAAATGTTATAAAAAGAGATAAAAGTTAGCATAGCAGGGCCTAGCAGGATCAGAACATTAAGGATTATAGAATTAAATAAAATAAATAAATAAATAAACAGCACTCAGGCTGGACTGATATATGTCTAGAGGTCAACCAGGTGAACCAGAATTTCTTTATTTTCATCTGTCATAAGGTTTATGAAGAATCACCTCATATCTATATTATTGCTGCACACCGCGCCGGAAACAAAGGAACCGTATTTCAATGCCAGGTCTGATGGAGTCACCAGTCAATCTCTGAAGCAATTCAGACGCTCACCTTTTCAGAGTAGTACTACAAGGCGGCAACAACAATAGGAACACAAAGATGGGAGCAATGGGATATAACCCGCAAATCCTCTTAGGGCATTCTAAATAAAGTTTTTTTTTTTTAATAAACTCTAATCTATAATCCATCCCACAGCCCTATATCAGTAATGACTGGGTCTTAGTCTAAGCCATGCCATTTAGATTAATACAAGCCGACTCCCTCCATCGCTCTGGCTGCGTGGTAAACGGCAGGACCAGTGACACGTGATCACACGCGAGCAAACACGTCATGGGCCCGGGGTGGATTAACAAGAGAAGTACACTTCTAATACACATTGTATTAGATCTGTAAACCTTGGCCCGAGCCTGACCCGCCCGGGCTCAAGTTGTATCAATTTAGGCTCGGTCAGCAAACACAAACATCCGCTATATAGCACCTGTCCTTTCCGGATGATTTGCATGTGGTAAATATGTTTTATTAAATATTAATTTTTAACGGAACGTTCACTTGATTAACAATCCTCGACCACCCTCGTCAGGTGACGCGTGAGAGAAGCAAAAGTGGAGTAAGTGTGTGCCTGAATACTGATCTGCATTGTAGTATGAGTGTAGTAATGCACATCCCTTGGCAATTTTGTTCTCTCTTCAACCTTTAATGTGCTGATTATTTAAAAAATGTAATTATATACAATTTGTCTTGAACTATTTAAAAAATTGATTATTTAAAAAATTGAATTATATACAATTTGTCTTGAATTGTGCAATTTCCCACTTGTGGGACTAATAAAGGCTTATCTTATCTTATCTTATCTTACTTACTACATAATGCATAATAACACCTAATAATCCTACAATAATTTATGATGTTGCTAAATATAGATATTAAACATAGTTGCTATACATAGATATGTGCGTAATTACAGTTGGGATAATATTGCTGCATGGTGCCACGGGGAATTGGGGATGCTGTGCTTCTTCGTGAGAAGCGTGTGACAGGATATAAGCGATGGTGGCTCTCTGCTGAGGATGGCCGGGCGGAGATCCGCGCACGGAGGCAGGAGCCGCGGGTTGTGGGTGGTGTGCAATGGTGCATTGTGGGAAGGGTGGAGGTTGATTCGGGAGACGCCCCCTGCGGGGACTACGGTTCAGCGGTCGCCATAACGATGATGAATCGAGTAACTCCTGTAACTCACTTACAGCGGGGCCCAGCGGTGCCACCGATGACAAATGGCGAGGAGGGGACCTCCCCTCTCCCTGGTGTTTGTCTTTCCTCTGGTTTTGGTGATTCACACACGGCCGAGGGAGTCGTCCTGCACTCGCAGCCACAGTGGGGACAGAGGGTTGCCATGGTGAACAGCCAAGCTATGCTCAGATGAAACATCTAACTCTACGACTGCAAACCGTGGCTGTGTGTGTGTGTGTGTGTGGGTGAATGGGGGGATGCATTCATATGCGAGTACTCGTGTGCGTGTGCGTGCAGATGTTGTATAAGAGTGTGTGTGTGGGTGGTTTGATAAGTATGAGTGCCGGTTGATAATGCTTCTGAAGAGCTTTTATCTGTGAGGTGAGAGTTTTCCCACGCTGCGTGAACATGGGAACGTTGCTCATTTCCGCTCCCCCTCTCATGCACTTGGAAAGGTGATATGAGGGAACGCAGCCGTTCCTCGCGCTCTCGTTATTACTATGCCCCCCGTCACCTCCCTGATAAGACTCGGCTAACACATAGGCCCAAATCACATATTTCCTGTCCTTAATTCACTGCTACAGTGAAATCAACTCTGAGATTGGAGCAGCGTTCCAGGATGCTGATCTGAAAGCGCTGTTCTAAAAAAAGTAAAAAAAAATAAATGAATAAATAGAATCTAAAATAGAACACATTTAATGTAATAATCCTTATTTTATGACCATATGTTCTCTGAAAAAAAGTATAAATAAAAAAGTATTTACCAGAAAATTGTTGTTACCAGAAAACTAAACTCATGACAACCCTGAAAAGCTTAACATAAAGCTGTTTCTTCCTCCAAGTTCACGCAGGCTGAGCTGAGTATAAAGGATCCCATCATGTTCTGGTATCGATTGTCAGCTGTAATTCCCATGACTTTTAAAAGGCGGCTGTGGAGGTGTTGGAATACAAAAGTAACACACACAGCACCATGTGACATGCTTCACTAGGTAAAGCCAGCAAAGATACTGTAGACCTGCGCTAGTATTAAAAGTTTTGGTTGTGAACATAGAAAAACGTTTCTCGCACAGTCTTACGGGAACTATGTACTGTCATACATTCATGTGTCAATCGGATTTCAATGACTTTTCCATGACTTTATACGTTTATTTCTTATTCCAAAACTTTTGAAGGCCTGGAAATTTCTCTTTTCAAATTCCATGGCTTTTCCAGGTTTTTAATGACTGTAGGAACCCTATGGCAGGCTCATACTAAACAACTATCAAAGTCATCAGATCAAAAAATAGTTTTTGAATGTGATTGGGTGGGTAAAGAATCAAACGCTGGTCTCTGTCCCCCTTCTGCATGTCCTGCATTGTCATTCGCCACTCAATCGTATATGTAGCATGTCTATTTGTATGAGTTGGTGATGGTGTACATCTCTATCCACATTCACATGTAAAATTTCACTGTCAATTTGATTCAGAATCTGGATTTTGGCCGTCCGTTACCTCAAAATCCGGATGAAAATGAGCTATGCTTTGATGATTTTCATGAATTTTAAAGATGAATTTTGATAAATCTTTCCCCACAGCTCATTGTGTTGTTAACTGAGTTGCTCGGTAGGAAGCCCTATAATAAATCAGCATGCCAAGTTCCCTGCAGGTTTCTGAGTGCGAGGTGTCAGCATCTCTAACAAGGTCTGAAGTTTGCAGGGATTTAAAAAAAAAAAAAAAGTAATGAACAGCTTCAGTTTTTCAGTGTTCATGTTGACAGGCTTCACTTTGCATTTCGTTACTACAATCTAGATTAATTCATTCATTCTAGTGCACAGAGGCGTTTTTGATGCAGCTTTTGGACAGAGAACACTGCCACACACACTGGTTTTGGAGGAACTAAATAATTTGCCACTTTAAGACTGGGACAAATATTGTTAAAATGTGTGTGTGTGTGTGTGTGTGTGTGTCTATATATATATATATATATATATATATATATATATATATATATATAACACACACTAGGAGCTTTGGTAGTAGCTGGATGTCTGCCAGTTGGCCTATGACATCAGTATCTTTAAACTGCAGCCCATGCTACACTCCTCTGCAGCTCCATGGCATCTTAATCTGCAGCCCGGTCAGGGCGGCTCCTGCCCTGCCCTGAAACACCACGCCTTCGGCGTTCAGCTCCATGGCGTAGCAAAGGATTTGGGAGAGCTGATTAGCCTGGTGTGATTACACGAAGAGGGAATACACTTGCAGGCCGTGAGTCACCCAATGCTGCATGACATCATTTAAGACCTTGGGTTTAACCTCATAATAAACTATATACGGCACCACACCGGCCTCAAACTTCTCCTCCACAAGAAAAGGGTATCAGATATTCAGATAGGAGAGAGGAAACCCACTTGTGACACCACATCTCCATAGGGCATTGGTGTTCTGACCATGGTCACTTGACACTGTTGTGTTGCCAAAACCTGATGACTTCTTCAACCCAAAAAACCACTGCAGGTAATTTTTTTTTTCCAATTTAATACTGTGCAGAAATTCAATAAAATGCATAAGCCCCACAGAACCCTTTTCCATCCCCGGTTTTGCTGTTTTGTGCCTTTTTGCCTCCCAGCACTTCCCCACTTACAGCACTATCATAGCAGGTCTGCAGGAAGGAGTGAAGCTCCTGTTGGTGTCAGCCAAGCTGCTATTTATAACTCTGAAAGAAAAAAAAAAACACTATCCAATAAAGGAGCTCCGTTTTCATTGCTTTAGACTGAAGTCAGGGTGTGTTTGAATGAGTGAACTGGGTCTATTTGTGTAAAGGTGTATTGAAACCCCTTTAAAGCTCCATAGTTGCATGTTGAGATCAGGGGCAGTGGTGGCCTAGCAGTTAAGGAAGTTAATACAGAAGACAAATTTCACTGTGTGCACTGTGCTGCTGTGTATCACTTTATCAATGCAATAACTGCTCAATAAAGACTTTACGGAGGTCATTGAAGTATGGATGGTGCAACAAAAGAAAAGGAATAAAGAGGCAGGGAAAATATTTCACTTATGAGTAAATCCAAGAAATTCAGGAAGGCACTTCCTGTTGCAGGCTTCATTTGATGCCCCAAGGAGGCACTGCCCTTTTGGACTCACTTGGCAGGGATGACGGTTTTGAATGCTGCGAATTGTGGAGGGATTATGTCTGTAATGAAGCCGTGCGATTTGTGTGCGGGAATTGAATTTGTATGACCCTCCATTCCAGTGAGTGTTGGTTTGACTGGGACGCGCTACAGACTGTGTACCTGGCACGCCCCATGAACATCTTCACCAGTTATAATGCAGCCTGTAGAGAGTGTGAAAGAGACACTCATTCCCTTCTCTGCAGTAATGCAGGATCAAGAGAGACTCAGGAGTGTGTGTTTGTGTGCTAGCGTGGCAGGTGCACATTCATTAACCGGGCGCGCTTGTGCACGGCCTCCGCTCTGGGATCATCCGGTGGGTCTTTGGCTCCCAGTGGGAGGAAGCTACGGTGGATTTCTCAGGTGCTGGTTTAAAGCGGTTAAGTGAGATTAACACAATCCTGCGGCACGTTTCTGTAGAACAGTGTGACCTCCTGAGAGGATGTGAGGGAGAAGAGTGAGGTGCTCTCACATGCACATCAGATTTAAAAAGACAAGAAAACATTAGAAATATTTAGTCTACATTATTTTTCAGTCATACATTGACGTGCATTTGAATGCAGTGGCAGGCTTGAAAGTTGCTGAAAAGAAATATCGGCTGTGATAAAAGCAAGGGGGGCATAAACTTTCACATTCATTACGTTACACTCACAGTGAATATTGTCTCATTTACTAAATTGCATGTAATTTGTTTTTGTGGGGACGTTATTCTTTGCGAGGACTTCTTTTCTTGCTGAGGACATCCCATCCCATGGGGCACTGATCAAAGCACCGTCCTCACATACTGCTCCCCGGGCGCCTGTCATGGCTGCCCACTGCTCACCAAGGGAGATGGTTAAAAGCAGAGGACACATTTCATTGTGTCACCGTGTGCTGTGCTGCAGTGTTTCACAATGACAATCACTTTCACTTTCGTACAATGTTCCACAGCTGTTTTCTGAGTTTTAAAACCTTGGCTGGTGTCCTGGGCACCAGGCTGGTACCACCCACCCCCACCCCCACCCCCCAGCAGCCCACCACCACCACCTTCCACCCAGTAGGACTCTGAGGAGCAGCAGGACCCAACGCGGCTCAACAGCCAGCTAATTATGCCAGACTAGCGTGCCCAAACGGCCGACTCCCCACAGCAGCCCAGTTACCCACCCCACCACTGAGGCATAATGAGGTGCAAACACACACACATCTTCAGCCACTCCTTTAGCATGGGCTGGACACTGAGAATGATAATGGAAAAGTGTGTGTGTGTGTGTGTGAGTGTGAGATGAATGTGTGAGATACAGACTGTGTGTGACAAAATGTGTGAGACAGCATGTGTTTGAGAGAGACAAACAGCCATATGTGAGTGTGTACAAAGGAGTGTATTTTCAGTAAAAGTAGCGGAAAGTGGAACAAATCGCTCCTCCTCTCCTGTCTCCTTGTCTTTTGTGTGTCCGTGAATCCTGATTAGGAATCTTCTCTCGCTCTCCCCCGGAAAAACAACGACAGGGGTGGTGCGGAGAACAGCGGCAGGTGGAAGGCTGCATTTAAACAAGGCCTTGGAGGGGAAGGGGACAGGAGACGACGGCACAAGAAATAAAAAGAGAGAGCGATTGAGGCATCGCGCCGTTGCTCTGCAGAGAACAGCTGGACCGGCCTCCTCCAAAATGCCCCAAAATAATAGCAGGCAATTTGGAGTGTGATGAATCCAGGGGAAAAACTCATTACATCCCTCTCCATTATTCCAGAGCGCCACTCTGGCTCCTACACACAATCCAACCTGATGGCGGCACATAATTATGCTAAAAGAACGGCTTGGATTACTGCTGAACGTCCGTATGTTTGCTCTGCCTGGGCTTTGGCTCCATGTGCAGCTGGGAAAGATGGAAGGTGTCGGGGTGAGAGGAGCTCCCTGTGTCCCTGTTGCACCTGCATGGTCGGAAAACCACTCGAGTTAAGCACTTGACATTTTGCCCTGATCTATTGCTGCAACTAGTCCACCCAAACAAACAGATGTCTGTTTTGCTATCTAAAGCAGGCAGGTCAAAGTTCACTCCCCACCCCAAAAGGATGTTGTGTGGAGAGATGGGCGATGGACAAAGGACTGGAGCGGAGAGGAGGACAGGAGGTGACAGAGGAGCTGTGGAGGGCATTAGCAGGCAGTGTGTGGGTGAGAGGAGGAGTGGGTGTGGTGGACGGTGGAATAATGGCCTCCTCATCTGCCAGGCTGGATAGGTGGGGCAGAGACGGCTTGGAGGAGGAGGGGCTTTGGGACACACAATGTCCCAAAAGCACAATGCAGGGGTGAAGGAACAACCCTGTCAATTAGCATCAGAGAACAGACACAAGGGTGTGTGTGGCTGTATGTGTTAAGAGAGATTTCATTTTTTTTTTTTTTAGAAATTTGTATATGTGAGAGCTTAGGAGTGCTGCTGAGTTAGAAATGTGTCAGGTTGTGTGTTTGTATATGTGTGTGTGTTGGTGCAGGGCTAAAAGTACAATGTCCCGACAAAACCATAAACAGACATTGAAACCAAATCACACAGCAAATTTAATAACCAAACTGCATGGTTTATCCTTGCATGACCTTTCCTGACCCGCAGAAAATGCAATTTGCAATTTTCACTGCTGAGATTAACTAGACAAAATGAACCCATAATGCATCTCTTTAGGTGTCAAATTCACCCATTAAGGATTTCTCTCCTTTCGCATCACTGTTCCACCTCGGACGAAATGCCAGAAACACAGCGGCGCGCTGAACCCCCCGCCCACACCCTTTCATCAGCCACTACACGGATCCACCACTCCATTGGGAAATATGGGAAGTCCCCCCCCCATCATCATCATATCATATATCTACACAAGATAATATGAGCTCTGGAATAATAGCATGTAGGCGAGCCTATTTGACGTTCACACATAGATACAAAAGACATTGCACCTCCACCAACGGTCCAATTTTGCCCAGATGAGCCCCACAAGACGCCCCATTCATCCCTTCACACGTGTGTCCCCACAATCAGATCTGCTACATTCGTGGCGGTTATTGTTTTTCATAACAAACCTGAAAAGCTCTACTGCACGAAGGGTAAAGTAATTGTGCATCGAGCCAAGAGCTATTCATAACTGCAGGCAGTCTAAGGTTAACTTGTTTAGTAAAAGGTCTAAATAATAAAGCAGCTATGTGCTAGTGTGCGTTTACTCCTGAATACAGTTCTGTTCCTCTGTTGGACGAATGGACCTCATCATTCTCAAGGTAAAACTCAAGTATAGAATTGGAAATCATCTTTAGCTGAGAAGGGTTTCCATTCCCAGATGGACCTCATGCCATTCCAGAAGTATCCAGAACATTCCCATGACATGCCCTTTTGGTCTCTTCGAGTAATTTTTTACATCTCAACAAGGTTTTCTGGTTGTGGGCTCAAGGACATTATGAGCATTAATATGAGTGCTGGAGACAAGCAAGGAAGAGGCTTTAACAATGGCAAGAGTTCAAAAGAACTCTTCCACATCATTGGTGTTGGACTCTGGAATGTCGCCCAGCGTATCTGGAGCCCTGCGACGAAACCCACGCATTGATCCAAGACCATCTGGATCACGCAGCGGAGCAGTGACGACCCAACATTGATCAGGAAAGCGGCGGGTCGACTCCCGCTGAGAGGCCAAGCATTGATCAGCTGTAGCAGAAGATCGGGCTCCCCCTGGGGGGCAGCATTGATTCAGAAGTATCTCCACCCACCTCCTGCTGAGAGGGAGCCAAAATGGGCCATCGATCCCCCACGGCACATCCGAAGAGCCACCAAGCCCCCTGCCCTAGGCGGACCCCAAAACGGATATGTTTGCCCCCCTTCCCCCACTTCACCATCCCAACGTCCCAAGCGTGACTAATCTCACTCCCCTCAAAGAGCCTGATCTGTTATCTCCAAGCCAAGCGTAGAAGACAGAATGAGAGAGGAGAAGACGGGAGCAAAGATGAAAAAAGGAGGAGGAGGTGGCAACACCCAAAAAAACAGCAGAGCGAACTGCCCCCAGTGGGACTTCAAGTGGGGTCCAATCATGAGACTGTGCAGTGCAATACAAGGGACACATATAAGCTCAGACAATGCAGAAAAAACAAGGAGTTGCATGCCCAAAAGGCACACAAAATTTACATTTTATAACCACTGTCCAACATATTTGGTCATTTATGAAATTCTACCACAAAAAGGAACCCTGCAGTGTATTTGAACTCAAGCCAGTATGAACAAGATGAGCGAGGTTCTTCCATGCCGCTTCCCAATGCCATTTCATCCCCGTCATCCTGCTGCAGTGGATGCAGGGATGGGTGGGTATACACCAGTCCACAAACCGTGCCTGATGACCAATTTGTACTTCCCAACATCCCTTAGCCATGCTGGACAAGGTAAACTTCGGAGAAATGCATAAAACTTAACAAAACAGCTCAAGAACTCAGAGAGTTGCAAGGTTCCCCAGGCAGAACCTGTCCATTTGACTTCAGCAGTGTGAAGTGATGATGCACTTTGAGCTGGAATTTGGTGAAATGTTGCAAAAGCCTTACCGGTTTGCCAGATGTAGACAGGTCTGTTGTTGGCGACCGTCTGTGCCTGGACATCCCGTATCCCGAAAAGCAGCAGAGCGACCCCCCACAGAGGGACACACCAGCCCGGTGATGCCCCCACGGTCCATGCAGCCCGGCCAGGACACTCCGGCAGACAAAAGCTGCCCAAAAGCCACATGCTCGCACGATCGCACACACACGATCACAGACCCACTCCTGGATGCAGCGATGCAGCCGAAGAAACAGATCCGGGGGGAGGGGGGAGGAAAAGGGGGGGGAGCCCAAAGTGTGTTTTTGTTGTTGCTGAATTTTTGTCTCCTGTTCTCGTGCGAAGGGGGAAAGGCTTCCTCCAGGAACGGTAATCCAGAAGAGTGGCCGTGCACTCCTCTCCCGGCCACTTTCTCCTCCCGTCTTCGTCTCCTTCCTCCCCCCTGCCTCTTCTGCTGGGTCAGTGAAAGAGGACGAGGTCTGAGCGGGAGGGGGAGCAGGAGAGGGGGAAAAAATAAAACACGTGCGGGGGAACAATAGATCCCCCCAGCCCTGCTGCCGCTGCCACCGACGCCTGGCTGCGTGTGTTGAGCTGATGCAGCACCACCCTCCCCCCTCCCTCCCTCGCCTGCTCGCTCGCTCGCTCAGCCTCTCTCGCTCGGCGAATCCGCTCGTCTCTGCACTCGGTGGGAGTACGCCGCTGGACTGGGGCAGGAACAGGTATTGAGTCACCAACACCATCTGAGCCTGAACCGCACCGGATTCGAGAGATGGGGGAGCTTCGTGGAACTGTACAGTATGAACGTACCAAGAAAAAGTCGTGTTTTGGAAGAAAACGATGGAATAATAGCATGTTATGGCCTGGCATTCTATACCATGAAATCTATACCATGGGATCGTGTTTCCATTATTACTGTTGGTGGAGAGCCAAGGCCTGGGTAGAAAAGCACAAGCGAAATTAAATTAGTGACACGAGCAGATGCTCAATCAAAGTGTCAAGATCGAATGCTCCACGCCGACCGCTCCAATAACCTACCGCACTGCAAATTAGCTTGCACACGCTGAAGACAAACGGGAGGAAAAGTCATCATATTGCATGTCAATGGGTTGCTGGGCACCACGATTTGTTAAAACAGCTTTGAGATGGACAGTCCCAGAAAATTCAGGTTAAATGTTCTTTTTTTTTCCAGATCATCTTTCTTGAACTATTCGTCTTCTGCTATGCAAAATAGCCCATGATTCAGTTGGTGGCATCATGGTTTACATAGACGTCCACTTACAGTCAGTGTACCTGTCATATTCAAATTTAATAGATTCATGTTGCACAGTGGGATTCATATTGATCTTGCAAGACAGTTGAATTGCTCAAGTTGTTGAGTTGGATCATGTAATTTTCCTTGGTTTGTGCGACCTGAGAAGCAAGAAGCTCCAGAAATGGGTTTAGCAATTTCAGCTCATACTGTGGGCAAATGGCTACAAAATAGGCGTTTCCTATTCAAATTGGCCCTTTCAAGGAGACTTGCAACAGCTTGCCATGTGTTGCCTGAAAAAGCACTTCCCAGAAGCCCCCTAGAGTTTGGACTCAAGCCCATGCAGGTCGGACCTCCATAATAGGCCCAAACGGCAACATGTCTTCTACCCCCCACCCAGCTTTTCTCCTCTCCAGACCTTTCTTGGGCCGCCCACTACAACGGCCCATTCAGTCATTTCACAGCCATTACCGGAATAAAAGGAGCCGCCGGCCCCCCGCTAACCGCGATGAGGCTGAGCGCACCGCAGAACAAATTAGCCAGCAGGCTGCAGCGCCAACAGACGGCAGTCTGCACACACACACACACACACACCCTGAAGCTGGCACTGAGCCGGGGGTCAACACCTCAGAAGGGGGCAGGGCCAGCCTGAATCGTACCAATGCGTTGCTCTGACGCCCACACCGGCATCGCACAACGCTAACACACAAGATCAGGGGATTACGTGGAAACAGCATGACACGGTGTCAAGTTTGAATCTGTTGAATCAGTGTTCCGGCTGTGGTGGGCTGCGTTCGTTTCCGATCAATTTCTTGTGTCTACAACGAACTTCAAGCATTAAGGAAGCACTCAAAGTGCAGACAATGAAAAACAATCGATAAAGTCTGAAGTAAAACCTCAGGCTGAATACCAGCCGTCGTCCATCCTTCCTGCTCTCTGGCCCGGTGCATTTCTTGTTGTTTGCCGTGGTCACCTTGGTCCAGATTTCATTCCATTACATCTGCTAACCCTAGTGTCGGTTGCGATCATAGGTCAGAGGTCGCAAAAAAGAGCATTACGGAGGGTTAGCGCAAGGGAGGGAGAGATGAGCTTTAAAAGGTTCTTCGTGACCCTGATTACAGGGTATCAGCAGGCTTGGATTACTCACTCAACCTCTCAACCTGCAAAGAGATAAAGTCCACTGCAGCAGTGAAGGAGATGCTGAAGCTGCATGGGAATGGTTCGACTAAACAGGCCAAGTTCATCAAGTCAGTTGGTGCCACTAAGGGATCTTGTTTCATTTGTTTCTGTTAGATATTTTAAGACTGGGTTGCCAAAATACCCCTGACCCACTGAAGCTATCTGGTCTCAAGATTGTGGGGCAGTGGTGGCCTAGCGGTTAAGGAAGCGGCCCCGTAATCAGAAGGTTGTCAGTTCGAATTCCGATCTGCCAAGGTGTCACTGAGGTGCCATTGAGCAGAGCACCGTCCCCACACCTGTCATGGCTGGCCACTGCTCACCAAGGGTGATGGTTAAAATCAGAGGACACGTTTTGTTTTGTAACCGTCTCCTGTGCTGCAGTGTTTCACAATGACAATCACTTCACTTTCACTTACAACAGATCTGCAGTGATTGGGCTCAAGTGTCGTCCCACAGATGCTTGATTTTATTGAGATCTGGATGATTTGGAGTGTGATTTGGTAAAAAAAACAATGCAACTTCTGAAGGCCACTGCATTTGAATAACATTACCATTGGACCAAAGGTTGTCTAAAGCATCTCACTAGCTGCATTGCTTTTTCATCTTTTACTCATGCCATTGTTCTACCAACACATCAACTTCAATGACACACCTATCCCTTGACTGCTGCAAGATCATCAGTGATCACTTCACCTGTTTCCAGGCTTTATGTGGAGTCTGCATGCAGAGTCACATGCATTGTGCAGAATCAATTTCGTGGTTTGATTTGTGCAGCAGATTTGTATTCGTTAGAACAAAGTTCATGATTGCTGTGATTTAGAGCACAGTTAGAAACGTGATTTTCCCAACAACAACATGGCAACTGAGATTCTGTGATGGTGGTAGGGTGGTGGAGGTGGTAGTAACCTAGTGGGTAATACACTCGCCTGTGAACCAGAAGACCCAGGTTCAAATCCCGCTTACTACCATTGTTTCGCTAAGCAAGACACTTAACCCTAAATTGCTCTGGTGGGGGACGGTCCCTGTAACTACTGATTGTAAGTCGCTCTGGATAAGGGCGTCTGATAAATGCCGTAAATGTAAATGTACATGATGACTAATGCTAATGTCAGTACTCAGCAAGGAAAGGGTTTGATGTAAAGAATGATTTTTGACTTGTGAGAAAGCATGGTTGCCAATTCCAAATCCCCTCCTCCTTCAGTTTTGCATGGAACAAGGCAGGGTAACAAACTCAATGCACATGTCACCATAGAAAGAAAAAACCGACATGCACCTAAACTGAAATAAACCACTCAACATGCGGGCTGAGAAAATGAGCAAGCATCAAAAATTCCGAAAAGATTCTGAAAATTCTGTGGTTAGCCTTACAGTATGAACCATGCGCACTTCTCAGAAGCGGCGGGTTTGGTGCACTAAATCCCACCATCGCCTTCCCTCGGCACCAGCCTGAATCCGACTGTAATTAGCCCGACAGCGGCAGGGAGCATTATCATACCGAAGCACGCAACAAAGGCTCGTCGAGCGCTCAATAACACAACGCACCATGTTTCCATTTGCTTTGTTCCTACGCTGCATGTCACCAGTTCTTATTAGCAATTAATCATGCAGAGATAATGCATTAGCAGCAGAAGAATGCTTACGCTGCCGCTTACTATGGGAAAACTGGACATTTTTTTTTTATTAAGTTCATAAGTACATAACAATAAAAAAAAATTGCTGCACTTTTTCCTAGTTCAAAGGTGCCCAAAAAAAGGTCGTAGAAGAAATTGAGGTCAGTTGTCATGAAGAATATAGAGGGACCGTGCAGACCAATTGCCCGGGGGCACTCGGAACCAATGGCATGGCATTATTATGCGATTGCAGCCATAATAGAATATGCTGCAACACAAACTAGTTGTGAACAATGCGAGAAGATAAAGTCAAACATAAGAGCACAATTAATGACATTTTTGTGATCCACACAAAAACATTGGTTTCCCGCAACGCACCGAAAATAAACGATCGGCTTGGCGTATGTTTTTTTTTTCGCCGTTTTGTTTTTTGCGAAACGCAAATGAACACAATGAACAGCTGCAGAGGGGGAGGGGCCGAGGGCGTCAGACCGACCAATAGAGCGGGAGGGCCATGCCCAGCCAAGCTCATCCAATTTAAATGTGCAAACGCTATCAGTGGTACAAGGACCGAACCAAGGGGAAAATAAATGAAAAAAAAAATAAAATGGAAGTGTGGCGCCTAATGTAATTAAACGTTTACCATTGTTTTGCCCGCAATCAAGAAATTAATTATGAGCCATTTCACAACACATTGCTGGAGACACACGGTAACACTGCAGTGCTCTCTAGAGATGAGAAACACAATTTATCTTTTCCGGGAAAGCACAGAAAAAAAGTTTTAAAAACAATAATTAAAAGAATGAAATGCCTCTTTTTTATATTGTACTTACATGTAATTATAATAATAATAGAAACACTACATTTGTATAAAATGTTTAACCAATTAAACGTATACATTTATGGATAACTGTGAAAAACGTGTTATATAATCCTATGCATAATTCACGGGCATGTTACATGCACCGTAGCATCTGCAGGTTTTTAACATATGACCAGTAATTCAAAAAGTGTTAAGAAGAGCGGCTCAGTGACTGTTTACAGTTCAGACGTGTCTGGTCAAAGGCTGCTGGCCCTAAATAGGTTGTTTCTCGGTGCGTCCCAATAATGGACCTAAACCCAGAGTAAATGCTAATCCAAGCAGCTCATATCTGTCAAGGCAAATCATCCCTGAAATGAGTTCAGTCAAGCACAGTCCCGACACCAGAACCCATCCTTACACGCTCGCTCGTTTTCATTGTCTTTTGCTTCATTGATTTGGAGCCTGTTAAGAGATTGAGAACAAAGCAATCAGAGGGCCACCCCTCTATTTCAGTCCACCCCCCCAAATCCACTTCACACTCTAAAAGCCTCTGTCTCCAAGCTGATTTAAAAGAGCTTTACCTCTTTTCTCAGCAACATAAGGCCATCCTTGGGGGGAACTGCAACAAAACAAACACAGGGGGGGTGAGAGGGCGGGGCTTAGATGAACTGCCCCGCCCTCCCACCCCAACTTTCACATTGAGTCAAATCTGCATTTCAAACATGGCAACTGTCTGGGAGATTGTGTGTTGGCTAAACCCAGCCAGCAGAACGTTTGATGTAAAAACGACAGTGTGGCTCATATCCGATGTGGCGAGAACATGGTTGCCAGGTGTGATGTGAAGTTCCAAACCCCCTCCCCCACTTTTTAGTTTTGCGTTTACTCTGAACCCCGCTGCGCCGCCGCCGCTGTGTGCTCAATTGATTCGTTCTTTAATGACCTTGTCTACATGATGTACTGCAGCACCAGGGCTATCTATCTGCGGCCACGAGGGAGGAGGACAGGTGTCAGGCCTGACGGCAGGGAGCGGGTCTCCGTCTCAGGGAGGGGGGCCGGCCCCAGAAGAAGCCGGGGAGGTCACAGGTAGAGTCTCTCAGGCGACGGCATCTGACTGGGCTGTCAGGCGAGCGGAGCGTGCCCATTTCCCGACGCTCGGCATCTGCCGCCGCCGCCGTAGCACGCAGAGAGGCGGCTGAGCGGGTTTCATGTCGGAAAAACCCCGATGAAGGTGACTTAAGGAGGTAGCGGCCCATGTAAGGGACGCGCCGAGCGGCGGGGTTTCTCTGCGCCCCCTCTCCCAGGGCAAAAACATTCAGGTGGATTCAGTCCTTCTGATGCCCCTGGGCCTGATGTGAAGGGTGTCGTTGCTATCGGCAACCGCAGTGCAGACAAGCACAATCCGCCCCGTGCGTCCCCGCTGCATCGGGACGTTGCGTGGCACGGCGCAGAACGTGGCATCCCTCTCAATGACGGGGCGCGCTGCATGATGCAAATGCAAGGGGACGGCGTCCTTCATGCGCGTGCACAATATGCCCTGTCACCACTGGGCCCAGTGCCCACCGGTGCCCCAAAATCAGAGCCGGCATCCATCGCCATGTGAACTTTGTTTATGCACAGAGATTAACTCCATATCGTCTCAGAAGGTTATCCTGACATCGGCCTGATATTTCGAGCATTAATGTGTCGGAATCTGCGCGCCTCCATTTGCATAAGCCGCTAAAAAGAAAACAGATCAACTGATGCGTTCCAGGAAATGAGCACACGTTTAAATATGTATTTCCTGTATTGGGTCCTACAAGCGCAATCATTCATTTTCTTATCTCATCTGCGCACGTGGGGCGGCTGATTGATTGGTTTTTAATTGCATAAACGGCCGGGGGCGGCGGACCAGCTGAACCCTGCGGCCCACCCTGCTTCTCGGTGCGGTCGCGAGGGCCTTCCACTTCTCGGAAAAAGCCTAATTCAATCTGCTCCAAATTAACGGCATTAGCAGCGTGTTTCGCAGTTAAACACGTTGGACCAATACGCGGTCGACCACTCTTCTGCCTCCGAGGAACTTGGGGGGAGGAGTGTGCAGATGCAGGAAGTCCCCCGGCACCCTAAAAGCCGACTGACAACTTCAGCACAAATCAGCGCCTGTCAATCTGTAAAGTAAAAAGGCGAATATTGATTTCCAATACAGCTAAGTTGTCAAGCAATGGAGCCCAGCGTTTTTTCAAGAACAAAACCCGGGTGTAGTTCCTGTTTATGGACATGCATTATGACTGTACCTGTACAGTCATAAAGTGTTTGTCATTGTGAAACACTGCAGCACAGCAGACAGTGTCCTCTGCTTTTAACCATCACCCTTGGTGAGCAGTGGGCAGCCATGACAGGTGCCCGGGGAGCAGTGTGTGGGGACGGTGCTTTGCTTGGTGGCACCTCAGTGGCACCTTGGCGGATCGGTATTAGAACCGGCAACCTTCTGATTGCGGGGCCGCTTTCGCAACCGCTCGGCCACCACTCCCTCCACTGTTCACTATAGCAGAGTAGATAAAGAACCACAGCGATGTACCCCGCCCACGTTTAACATGTTCTAAGTTTGCAACTTTAGGCCACAGTGGGTGAAAAGTACAGTTAAAACTGCATTGTATCCTAGCAACATGTTCTCGCGCTCAAGATTTCTCTGCATCTGGCATCAAAGCGAGAGATGCTGAGAATAGGATGCCTGGCGTTCCTGTTTAACTCAACGTGGGGTTTGGAGAAGATCTCCACGTTTGTCTGCCTGAGGAACGGTTCAGACTGAGTGACGAATGCCAGCATCTCCAGAGATGGAACTCGGGACCCGACTACTGAAGGCACCTGAAGCGGGGCTGTCAGTATTGCCTTAATTAATCTTAAATGTGTAGCCTATTTCTAGGGATCATGTTTAATTGCAACAAAATATATATCTTTATTTTTACATTTACAGTTTTTATCAGATGCCTTAATTTGAACTAAAAAGTACAGCATGTCCTTCTCCTGACCAATGGGTGAAGTTGCTTGGAAGGAACATGTGTGCATGAACAGAAGAATAAACAGAGCCAAAAGCCATTTCAAGCCATTCTTGAAAATGTGTTATGAGTTCCGAAGGATGATGCATGTTTTCACCATAAAAGATGGCGTATTCTTGGTTTGGAGGCTCGTCCTACCAGACAGCGCCTTTGGTGGCAATAAACCCATATGATGGGACATTAAACATTGCTTGAAACAATAAAACCCTTATTAGGGGGTGGTAGTAGCCTAGTGGGTAACACACTCACCTATGAACCAGAAGACCCAGGTTCAAACCCCACTTACTACCATTGTGTCCCTGAGCAAGAGACTTAACCCTGAGTGTCTCCAGGGGGACTGTCCCCTGTAACTACTGATTATAAGTCGCTCTGGATAAGGGCGTCTGATAAATGCTGTAAAATGTAAATGTAATATTAGCATAAACGAGCATAAAAGTGCAGAGACAAGATATTTATTGGGACTGTAAGGGCATCACGTTGCACCGGGCAGCAGGGGGCCTTAACAACTCCCCGTCTATAATTACTGCGTACGCCAACGACGTAGCTCGTAATGAGTCATGGAGAACGAGGGAGGCGCTCTTTTTTTTTTTTTTCATCTTCTGTTCGACCCCATCCCCCCCCGCAAGCAGCCCGCTCCCCTCCACCAACGACCCCTGGATTCTTCGCCACTCTGCCAATGAGAAGGCATCGGCGGGATTCCTTCCCGGAGACAGCGAAGCGCTCCGGGTCTGCCGCAACCCCCCCCCACCCCCACCCCCCCCTTCCCTCCAACACCAATCCCGCTCGCCGCCCCGGCTCATTCCGCATCGCGGCCTGCCCGCTTTGCCAAAAATGCACAATGAGCGGATTTTCATGGCTCCTGCCCCCCTGGGCAAGAAACGTGCGGAACAGAAGGCCTGAAGACAATAGGGATCCGATGCAGACATGCTGCCGTGTTAACATGTTCATTTTGTTTGAGAGAGAGGCGGCCCGATTGGTGGCGGGGTCCCGACGCCACATCGGTATGACCAGGCACAGCGCCGGATCGCGTTACAGGGCCTCTGTTAGCGATAGCTTAAGACCCTGTAGAGCGTAAATGGATCAGGATTAAGCAGCTCGACATCAATGAGGAACCATCACCCACTTTAGAACACATGCATTGCGGAACACATGCGGCATTTCTCTACGCAGTACAAAGAACCATTCCAAAAATGAAACATTTTGGTATTAAAGAATTTGTTAAAAGACCAATCAGGCCAATACTATTGTCATAAAGTTATCAGTACAGTAACAACCTTGGTAGCCTTAAATATTAGGTTTCTTTTTTTGGCTAAAAATATAACCTTTCCTCGTTCTACTGATTTGTATGTATAATGTCTAAAGACATTATACATACAAGACGGTAGCTGGTTAGTTGGGATTTTAGTTTAGCCACTGATAGCCAGTTATATTTGAGAAATAATCCACGATTGATCAATCAAGCCATAGTCCCATGTGAAAACAGTTTAGAGTGACCAGTGAACAGAAATAGTCTGAGATGTGGGCTCGGTATTGTTCTTCGATGTCTATTTTTAGACAGAAGATTTAATTAATTCATTCATCCATTCAAACATGTTATTGTATTTGGGCTTTTTTTTTTTTTTGCAGAAAAAAACTTCAAGACTCCTTCAAAGCAATCAGTCGTGTGAACATCAGACGGCTCTCAACCCACCAACACGTCTGTGAGACTCTAGAGGAAGCTGAAATATATTCTTGTCCCAAACACTTAAATTAAACATGTCAGCCTGTCACATTTCCAAAATAGGAAAAATGCGGAACTGACGCCGATTCCACCCGCGCGATTGGGGCTTCGGTTTAACCAGGCAGCGCTGGGGATCGTGCTGAGCGATTCTCCAACACGCAGCCCGAGGGTTCCCCGGTCCCCCAACTGTCTGGTTTGTGTGTGATGTCATCTGTTTGTGTTTTTATGTGACATACAGGAGCGTGCGAGTGTCCAGGACTGCTGGAAAGTGCTCGTGGCTGTGTGCAAGGCGTAGGACTTGCACACAGCCACAGAACGCAAACTGGCAGGCGGCCAAACCAGAGGGGTCTGTTGTGGCGTGGTGGCTTTGTTTATGCCCATTCCCAATAAACTGTTCCTTTTTTCCCTACCCTCAGTGTCCATTGTCTCCATTCCCCCCTCGGTTGTGACAATTACGTCAGAATCAGGAAAGGAAAGCATTAAGACTTAAAACCTGCGTCAAAGGGGTGCCTTCCTTCTATCATCTAGTGAAATGTTTATTGTAATATTGTCTGTTACCGTGCAAACTTCACTTTTAAATATTTAAAGGTGGAAGGTAAAATTTAAACTCCTACCCAAAATTCAAACTCCTACCGCATCCCAGCCAAGACTCACTCACTCTTCCCTCGAAATCTTGATGCAGAATACAACCAAGTCTTGGAGTTGAACTTGAATGTCTAGTCGCCTCTTTTTACCGAATTTTTTCACTATTGTCGTCATCAAAAGGCGCTCATTAACATGAGATGCTCATTAACATGAGTGAATGATAAGAAAGTGTTCAGCATGGACCTTCAGGACTGTTGGAAACCGTCCCCGTTGTCCAACTTAAGGTGGCGGAGAGGAGCCAAGAGTGTGAAATGCTTCCATCACAGTAAAAGCTCCCTGGTTTGGAGAGACGCAAATCTTCAACTTTTTGCAGGTTTTGTTTATTGCATAACCTCAGTTTTTTTCTGTTCTTCAAAGTCCTGTTTCTTCAGTTTTGTTCTGTAATGTAAAAGATGCAAGACCCATGACTGTAAGTGTGTGTGTGTTTATTTATTTATTTCCCAGCATGCATCAGATCCTAAGCAGCCTTTCTACAGTCCACATTCCCCTTTACTTTGAAAGCAGAAGATTTTTCGGCCACTTTGATCTCGGCGCTGCAGTGGGGGTGAAATGGCTGCCATAGTCGAGCTCAGAAGACAAAGCTCCTGTCGGCAGAGCCCACCAGCCTGGTAGGGGCTCAGGCAAAGGGAATTACCTCGCAATTTCCACCATAGATCGGCACGCTGCACCCGGCGACGTTACCTATCAGACCACTTGATCCTCCTGTGTGTGTGTGTGTGTGTGTGTGTGTGTGTGTGTGTGTGTGTGTGTGTGTGTGTGTGTGTGTGTGTGTGTGCAAAATCCAATTGATGTCCCCAGCCAGACATTGTTGTTGAATCAGAAGCGTTTCAAGGGAGAGCGGATGGAGGTCCGGGTACTAAATGCACAAGTGAGTGAAAGGAAGCCTGCCTTCCTCAACACCCCAGTCTAATTAGGCCACAAACCTAACAAAGATGACGGAGAGGACCGGACCCATCCTGCACAGCAAATCTGAGACATAAACAAGAGTGGAAATCAGATGAAGACAAGCATTCAGACGCCAGTTCCAAAAGCCTTATCTGATTTAAAAAAAATACAATTTGAGAGGGAGGTGATATGTTCTCCTTGATCAGATATCAGTACGTTGATGCATTATTTACTGTCTGCGTTAACGCTGGCATTCCTGGAATGTGGGTCAGGCCGCCGCCCATGCCTTACCAGCAGCCAATCAGCTCTGGCAGAATGAGAACGGCCCACGCGGAACTGGAAGGTCCCCACAAGTGATTTTTTTTTTCTTAACGACGTGGAGGATGAGGGCAATGGACGGACGAGGCGCAGAGCATCTTATGGGAAACCAACTTGGCTCCAGCTTCAACCAGTCCGACGGCGGCGCTTTTCTGGAGTTTATTTCTCACATGCTTGATTTAAATACTATAATCCCTAAAGTACCGTGGTGCCAAAACTCAGACTAATCATTGTTGTAGCTGGATCCCTGCGAGAAAAATCATTCACTGATCACCGGCACGTCATTTCAGCCAATAAACGGTGATCACTGGTGATTCAGGCCGCAATTAGCGCTGTAACAATGGTCCATTCTCTACTTGGTGAATAATACCCGCGAAAAAACGTCACTGCGCAGATTCTTAATCCGGAGAGGAGATGCTTACTTACACAGCCAGATACTCGAGCTGGAGGAAGACCAGGCGGGCCGTGGATTAATACAGTACGGGTTCGAGCTGGCACGAGGCCGTGCACGGAACAAAAAGAAAAATAAAATCAAAAGGATTCCATTTCCTGAGCTCCCGAGCGGGGAGCGGTAAGAAAATTTGGGCCAGAGAGAGGAACAGCAGAATTGAGAGATGAAAGGAATCTTCTCTCTGATCTCTCACAGATCTACAGTTACACGCCCACACAAACAAACATGAGTGGCGCATTACGCAAGCGGGTCATACCGGGGCATTGTGGGATGTTTAGTGGCGTACAGGGAGCCATTTAGGCTCGCGCTTTTGTCATAAGGCACTAGAGAGCTTTGGGTCATCTGAGCCCGACTCCTTTAGCGCCAATCTGACGCAGACATCTGACCGATACTCCCTCATAATGGAAAGAGCTGGGGACAAGTGAAAGTCAGGGCGGTACTCGTTTCTGCCTCTGAATGTATTGGAGTATTCCGGAGCATTTGGGAGCTTCTGTCAGCAGCGAAATCCCGTCCTACGGGGCCACGGACGACATCACAGAGGGAAAAACGGGAAAAAAGGTCTGGGCGTGCACTCTTCTTGCTAATGCAGCCGTTAATGTGCACTATCAAAAAGCACTCTGGGGTGCCAAATGTGATGCAAATCAAATTAACATCGGACCCACCTCCGACCGAGAGGACACAATTTTGCATTTCAATTGATCAGACGGTGCTATCTCACCACAGAGTAATTACCACGATTTGTCCTTGGAGCCTTTCCCGGTGCCATTACAGCCAGTGCAATCAATCCTGCCAGGCGGCGGCGATCGCACTGTTTCAGAAGTTCACCGGCCTTGATTGTTGTACCTCTGCGACCCTTGGTCTGGTCTGCATGCAAACAGCACAGTGACCTGTAGTAACATGGGCAATTTGGTTTTATAACTGGCTCATAAATGCTGTGGTACCAATTAATTATCACGTATTACTGCAATTTTCATATAAAATAAATAGCCAATATTAATCCTGTAATTACAGATTTTACAAGGAAGCACCACTAGATGGAGCTGAAATAATTATTAGATTAAACGAATGACCAAACGGATTGAAATTTTTTATCTTATTCATAGGAAAGAGTCAAACTCCTGAAATATGATCGATCAAAAAAAATCTTTTTTTGGAATGTCTCTAAAAGTGAACTATGTACCTGTTTCAGGCTAATTCTGAAAAAAAAGAACTTATTCATTATTCACCCAGTCCTAGTAGGGACGTCAGCTGTTTTTCAGATTCATATTCCCAAGTATTTAACATATTAAGCCCACAGATCTCAGAGGGGCTTCATCGTGGTAGTAGCCTAGTGGGTAACACACTCGCCTATGAACCAGAAGACCCAGGTTCAAATCCCACTTACTACCATTGTGTCCCTGAGCAAGACACTTAACCCTAAGTTGCTTCAGGCAGACTGTCCCTGTAATTTAAGTCGCTCTGGATAAATGCTGTAAATGTAATGTACCATAGTACCAATTGAGTTTTTCTTAAAATTTTATATTTATTCGGAAAACACTGATGACTCTGATTAAATCCATAATATATAGCGGGGTTTATAATGAGAGGTGTCCTGCAAGGGCTTGATAATACATTTCCTTGGGATTAGTCTGCATTGTGCATCAATCATTCAGATGCATTAATTATAGGAGTGAGTTAATCCAACACAGGATGAGGTAGGGCAGTAGAGTTCACCATAACCTCCAAGCCTCATTTGGTTCCTTTGTCAAAAAGGGGAGGGAAAAGTCAGATCAGCTTGTCTTTCCAGCGTTCTCCACCACCTCAGAGTGGAAATAAGGAATCCATGGTTCCCCCAATTAGGATACGGGAGAGAGCGGGAACCTCAACCCTCTCTGGCGTTGTCGCCCAGACTCTGAACAAGCTCAGTCAGCCTTCGGTCCCAGGCTCCGGCTTCATTACTGAGAATCCCGCAGGAAGGCGGGCCTGTCAGTCACCCGACGCCACGGCAACTGTCTCCTTCACGCCGGCAGCTTCCCTTCCTCTTCCCTGACAGGCAGGGAGAGAAAGACACCGCTAGTCCTTAACCTCCATGCTGCAGCTAATTACACAGCTCCAACTCTCGTTAAGGCGGGGGGGTTTGAGGAAAGAGTCTAACAAAGGACGGAAGGAGCCAACACAGGCAGGTGTACCCGTGCCCATACATCCACGATCTTCCTTTCTTTACATAAAGGTGCCCAATCTATTGATATATTGATAGTAAAAATCTAATTACCAGCAACGATGTTGATCAGTGCAGAGATTTAATTAAAAGCACTTACAATTCTTCTCCAATATGGCATTAGATTTTAAAAGGGCAGTGGTGGCCTAGTGGAGGGCAGTGGTGGCCTAGCGGTGAAGGAAGTGGCCCCGTAATCAGAAGGTTGCCGGTTCGAATCCCGATGCGCCAAGGTGCCACTGAGGTGCCACTGAGCAAAGCACTGTCCCCCACACACTGCTCCCGAGGCACCTCTCATGGCTGCCCACTGCTCACCAAGGGTGATGGTTAAATGCAGAGGACATTTCACTGTGTGCACCATGTGCTGTGCAGCTGTGTATCACGATGAGAATCACTTCACTTTTTATCACTTTAAAATACAGCAAATAGGCTTTATATAGGAAAAGTAAGATATAAGAATGATTCACAGTTGAAAACTGGTGGCAAGAGAGCTGCAACACACTTGACCTGGAGGCCCTCTCTGGGATCCAAATTCTGCCGTGGGCCAAGGAAGAGCAGCATGAAACACATCAAAGGAGTGTGATACCGTGGGGCTCTGTGTATTTTCCAGACCCCTGCCCCTCATCTCGTGTCACACATCTGCGGCGTGATTTGCGCGATCGGCCCTCGCTTCCGAAGCTGCTCTGCATTTTACTCAGATAAAGGCGTCTAATTCGGACGCAGCAACGCTCGCTTAAAACCGAGCCGTGTCGCCATGCATGTGATGCAGACATGTAAATCGTTAAACACACATTACTTCCTCGAAAGCTTTGAAATTAAACAGTATGTACAATTCTCAATATTTATATGCAAATAGGTAAACCACTTGGTTTGAGTGGGGTTTTTTTTGTGCAGAAAAAGTTCAAATTAGTCACCTTCACAGTTTAGACCACATTCATCCGAGATTTTCATAGTCCAGTTCTTGATGTTTGTGCTCTTGAAGTGTTTCAGTGCTTGGTTAGTCTTGAGGGAGAGAAAAAAACATTTGACCACCAAATCAGTTCATTCATGGGTCTGTTCCAAATTCATAGGGGTTGCCTTACAGTATTCTTGAGAGATCGTGTTCACAGGAACTGGGCGTGCTCGGGGGTCACACTGACCTTGACCTTTGATCGGCACAATCAAATCTTTGCTTTCAAGTGAACATTCGTACCTCTAAGCGGTGATGTGATATTGCGGTCACAAAAACCTTCATGCCTCAGGATGTGGTTGTCTCAAATCTTTGAGGGCTATATAAATATCATAAATTATAAATAAACACAATTGTATCCTGGAAAATATATACTGTGTAAGTTCAAGAAATCATAAAACAGTTGGACGTTTCTGTAAAGTGAATAATGTTTTCTAATAATTGTTATGAGCATGTTAATGAGCAATTAAATCATATTAATTAACATAACATTGTGGTCCTGCAGTGGCTAAAAACAGCAATATGTGTAAAGAGTGCTTTGGCCATTCTGCTCTGATGTCTACATGTCTTCACAAGGGGAAAGGTTTCCTAACACAAGTGTGTTTTTTAGTTTGTTCACGCGAGACTCTGAAGAACCAGTGGAAAAACGGTGACACAGCTTCCTGTTTGATGTCAAACAAAAAGTGTTGATGACGTAATTTCCACGAATGCCCCCTCAACTTCTATAGGCCACTCTCCTCTTCGTCCCGCCTCTCTCCTCCTCATTAGCATTTAAAGCTACAGACACCAAAATGGCACGTCCTGGGGAAATCTCACTGTGGGACAGGATCAAAGTGGCTGTAATTCTGCACCAAGGCTGGATTTTGGAAAAACACTTCAGATACAGTATTTGGGGACACTAAGACCGATATAAAAGCAAAATAAAAATGTCATAATAGCGGACCTTTAAGTGCCACACTATGGTCTTGGTGCACCACTTGATCTGGATTTATTGTCATTCTACTCTGTTTATGTTCAGTTAAAAGCATTGATTGGTCTGACTGACAGAACTTCTTTATCAGCGTAATGGAGTTCCAGATGCTGGCAGATCCCAGGAGGTTTTGACTGGCTTCGCCGCAGACACGTGCAGGTTGTCCCCGTCCATTCCTCAACCACCGTGTTCCAGTCCAGCATCCTTCCATCTGTTCATCTCCCCTGTCACACCCTATTCATCTCTTGCTGCCGGTGGGCCAGGTAATTCGTTTCTCTTTTTTTTTTTTTTTTCATTATTTTGCCGACCAGCTTTTCAGAAATGTTTTGCCGTAAAAAGACACGTTTATCTGTACAGTTAATTCTCCACCCACCCCCAACCCCAACCTCATTGTAGCCGTACCCTGCCTGGTTAAGGTGAACACATATCTGCTGCCGGTGCAATTTGTGGCAATGTGTCTCAGAGCAGCAACACGAACACTCTCCAAGGTGCTGAATTGACTAACTGCTGCGCATCTCAAAGACCACAAGCCATGGTTCTGTGAACACGCGTGTGTGTGTGTGTGTGTGTGTGTAAGGCCGGGCCTTATCTCTGTGGTCTTTTGAATGGAACTCATTAGAGGTGCTGACCGTGAACAGAGCACGCTCTTTGGTGCCGGCTGCCAGGGCCTGGGCGGGGGACTCACCTTTTCACATTGGCGAGGACCAATCACCTCCTCCATCACATCACCGCAGCGCGAGACAATGGCATCTGTCTGAGAAGCTTGGGGCAGAAAGAACGTTCACAATGTGATTAGACAGTTTTTTTTTTAACCCCAAATTTCTTACCCGCCGGCTGCTGGTGAACAACCAACAGACACACTCGCGCAACAGCACACATTTCTTTTTTTTTAAGATAAAAAAGCCTTTCAATGGCATACGGAAGCCAAACATGTTCAGTACACTCAACATGACTGGACGCAGGAGGTGGGACCTGCAGGGGAGGGGGATGGAGGTAGGACAATAATGCTGGCTTGACGTTGTAAAAAAACATGATTAATGTCGCAAAGAAAAAGTCCAGCCAGCGACCTTGGAAACTATTGGACAGGGGGGTATAATAATTGGAGTCGACTGCGAAGAATTTTCATGGTTCAGTTCTGTCCGCTTCTATGTATTGACCTGCAAATTAAAGGAAAAATGTCTCTCCGACAATATTCCCTCATGATGGTGGAGACCCATGGATGCTGAGTTGGCTCGGGATCAGGTGTCCAGGGATGCTGCGGCTTGTATTTGTTGAGGCAGTGAAATATTTATATTTTTTTATCGAGGCTCTTCAATAAGCCGTTGTAATAATCATGTACCGTAAAACGTTGATCTGTATTCTACACAGCTTTAAACATGCCATTTCATAAACATTTTTAAGATGAATGTCTGCCCATGCACACTGTTGTCAGTGTTGCCAGATTGCATGGTTTTTAATGGGACATTTCAAAGAAAAGCTGTGTATGTTGAGTATACAGCAGGTACTGAGCACATTAGGTAGTGGCAGTAATTAAAGACAGCAATTAAATCTGATGGTGTTGGCAGTGGATTTGGCTTCACCCTTGCAGGTCATTTTTATTCTCAGCCACATTTCATAGTTAAATGACTTCAAATTAAGCAATTTCTTGTTTGCTAGTTTATTTTTTTTATCCATATGAATATGATTTAATATAATTATTCATGTACTAATGTCATGCACATAGTATGTATATATACAGTATGTAGGAATTTATAAGAATTTCTGTATTTTTTGACAGGGATGTGGAAGCTTTGACATAAATCATGCATATTCCTGGCAGGAAAACAGCTCACAAAAACAATGGTGACACACGCTGCACGTGTCACAGATGTTTTCTTTGAACGACGTGTGCGTATGCGTGTGTGCTATATGATGGCTGGAGGTGGAAAAGGGTGCGACCTTTCCACTGACGTGATAAGATGTGAGAGTCCTGTCACACGCGACACAGTTAGAAACAGCGATTCTCTCGTGGTGATGGGAGAGGCGGCGTTTTAGCACAAGCCTTCGATTGGTTGGGGACTTGTGGCCACACGATGCCTGAACCGGACCCATCTGTGGCCACCACAGGGGGAGAAAACACCAGGGACAAAAGAGGCCAACACATAACCCCTGTTCAAGATCATGCAGCACAGTTTTATTGGGAACACAATACATCAACACCCTAACAATGATCTGTGTAAATTCAATAAACTCATCAATAAAACAATTAAGGTTGCCATATCTGGTCCCAATAATGTTCCGGTTGATGATATACACACACACACATATATATGTATGTAGGTCGTGACTCAGGGGTACTTTGGATCTTTGTGGTATCTTATGCGAAGTAGTATTCACCTGTTGTTGAGTGTATTTAAGTCGCCCTCTTGTGTCTAGTCCTTGCTGGTTCATTGTTTGTCTGTCTGTTGAAAGTTAGTTTGTCATTGTGAAACACTGCAGCACAGCAACGGTGACACAACGAAATGTGTCCTCTGCTTTAACATCACCCTGAGTGAGCAGTGGGCATCCATGACAGGCACCCGGGGTGCAGTGTGTGGGGACGGTGCTTTTCTCAGTGGCACCTCAGCGGCACCTTGGCAGTTTGGGTTTCAAACCAACAACCTTCTGTGTTGATGCATGTAGTCCTGTGCCTTTGGTTTATATGAAATCCCCCTAAATCCTGTTCCTGCCACGCCGGCCGCCATCACCCCGTGACAATATATATGTATATATTTCTTTGTTTTATTGGCCATGCAGTTCTGCAGTAGCCTGGCTGCAGCAGCCAGGCCCTGATGGTAGAGCCCCGGGGCACGAGACGCTGCCTTCACCCCTGCTAATGAGGCTCCGCCACACAGCTGAGTCACTCCATTTATTTACCCCCGCCAATTTCTCCAACCACCCTGAGCCTCTAAGACCTCGGCCTCTGCGCTAAAGCAGCTCACAGATGTGCACCATTGCACTTTTCATCAATTCCAACCCTGCGAAATCCATCTTTTGTACCTCTCTCTAAGCTCTGCCGTGTTTTTTTTGCCGGCCTCGGAACCGGTGAGGAACCGAGCGCGGTGAGCTCAGCGGCGTTGCCCCGCGTTGTCCTAATCAGTATGGATAATTAAACCAGCACCACCGCAGCCGCAACATCAATATTTATGACATCGAAAGGTTGTGCTTTGCTTTCCTTTAACTCTGTCTAAATTACAAATTCATGTAAACTGATTTTTTTTTCTTTCCAGAGATGCAATGGAGTGAGAGGAGATCTCATATTTAATGGCCGTTGGAAAGGCTGAATCTTTAAGCAGATGCAATTAAAGCTGCCTGCACCGGCACACTTGAAGGGGATCCTTTAATATGCCCAGGAAAATCAAAAAGTGTTTGCCAGCCAGAAAAGGTCAGGGTGAATGTGAGAGCAAAAAGTGAATGTGAGAGCAACCTGTTTTAAAAAAATAAAGAAAAAAAAGAAAAAGATTTAATAATCTGTATTGCTCTGAATAATGAACGCGAGCATGGCCTACGAAAAACTCATTTTCCTTGAATGGCAGGTAATTAAATAGAACAGATTTTGTTGTCGCTGTTGCCGTTTCACGAAGATGAATTCAAATGCGCGTTTGCGTCTGATTAAAACATGGATTAAAGCTGGATGGGCTGAAGGCAGTAAATGGCCGCGAATGAGCGCTCCCATTATGCCGAACACCGGGCGCTAACAAAGAGCATTTCACCTGATGAAGGGGTATTAGATTTCCATAGAGCATCAAACTCGTATAATAAAGGCCTATCTACCAGGAAGACAAAAGGGCCAGGAAAAAACAGCTAGAAGGGGGGGGGGGGAATAATGAAATTAATTTTTTTAAAGTATGATGCTTATTCGGTTGTTGCTGCAGAAGCTGGCATTTGCGCAGCCATTACACCCCTGTGTGGTGTGTAATTGCATATCAGCAGATTACATTTTTGCAGGGTGAATAGTAGGCCGGGCACCTCCAGCATGCCGAGGTCTGTCATGCGTCCTTTCAACCCAGTCACACGTAGTTAGGCATTTGTAATTTTCTCCCCCCTGGGGGGGTTTTGCTGTTGATTAACATTGTCAGAACAAATCAGGGCCGGGTTTTTTTTTTTTTTTTTTTTTTGATTGAGCTTAGCAGCAACCAGACAACGACACAACCCATAATATAACATTAAAGATCAAATTTTACATTATGACATTCGCTACAGATTGCACTTAACTTCGCAAAACTTGTCATAATTTAATTACCATTCATCAGCACATTTTAAATAATGGCAGGCGTAAACACGCTTTGTGTCGTTTTTATCACTGCGTGAAATGTGCTTTTTCACGGTAACGTGGAGTTTAACCGACCCTAAATAACCCATGTTGCCAGATCTCACGCTAATACAAATCGTCTTGGACTGTGACAGCAACAACTGAATTCTGTGAAAAAAAGACGTATAATAAATTTTAAATAATAAATTATTGTTTTGCTCAGGCCTTTTCAGCCTAGGCATACAAAACTACAGACTTACAGTATGATTAGGGTGTGGACATACATTGTGGTAAATTTATCACAAAACTACTCTTCCTGCACTTTATTTTCTTTCTTTCACCCTTCAATCCTCTCTCTCATAATTCCACTTCATGCTCACAAATTAACCAGTAACGTTATTCAAACCGTCAAAGTCAGTTGTATGTAATTGGAGTCATCGTGGTCAGGCATAGTGATTCGGTGTGACCTATCTAATTTTCTATATAATAATAATAATTAGGTAACATATAGTTGCTATATGAAGTTCTGATTTCACAAAAACATGAACAAAAATTTCTAGGAAAAAAAACGGATGTGTCAACCCCGCTTTTGGCGGTAGTAGCCTAGTGGGTAACACACTCGCCTATGAACCAGAAGACCCAGGTTCAAATCCCGCTTACTACCATTGTGTCCCTGAGCAAGACACTTAATCCTAAATTGCTCCAGGAGGGGGACTGTCCCTGTAACTTCTGATTGTAAGTCGCTCTGGACAAGGGCGTCTGATAAATGCTGCAAATGTAAATGTAACCCCCCCATCCCTGTATCAAAACAACGCAATACTGCCACCACGTGCCAAATCCGTTCGTCGCACATGCGCGTCAGCGCAGCCGACATCTTCCACTCTACCGCGCATGCGCTCATCTCGCTGCGATAAACAAGACCCTCATGACCCGAAATCAACACGGCGGACGGTGTTTTAATCGCGTTCAGGTACGAAAGACCGTCATCAACTTTATTACTGTTTCGAGACGCATTACGCGGGATTAAGGAAGAATCACGTTAAAGAAAACGACTGTCTTTACGTTCCTTTAGCGCGGAGATTGTTGTGAGTGCTGTGGGGCCTTGTGCTGTGGGCCTCGTCAGGTCTGCACCGAAATCACCGATTACATTTGCATTTATTAATTTCCCCCGATGGTTTACAGTCATTAACTACTGGTATGATTTTTATGATCGCGGTGTCAGTACCGTTTCAGGATCGTGACTGGGTGAGTTAGCATGTTAGCTAGCATTCCTGACATGGACAATGCTGTGATAACATTAAAAGATGATGCGAATGTCGTTTAAATGGCCTGCTTCGTCGTAATTAATGACGTCTGCACGTCGTAATTAACCACATAACCCATTCTGTGTTATAAAGCGCGTCTAAATTTGCTATGGGCGTTTCGTAACACTGCTTACGTCACACGGCTGGCTGTGTCGCCAGATGTCGCCTCATGCATCTGAAACTGAACATACTGCTTGAAAATTAACGTACGAGAAGCGAATTCCAAGCCCGTACAATGTGGTGGGAAAATGTATCTATCAAAAAGTTTTGTCATTTCTTTTTTTAAAAAGTCAACGTGTATGGTTTAGTGAAATTATTCCCTAGGACCAGTCAGCCGCCTTTGTCATGGATCTAAAGTCTTTAGGCTTGTGGGCATGGCTTTTATTTTTAATGTTTTTTTTTTTGTTTTTTTTATGACTATTCAGTGTGACATTCTAAAAAATCATGTAGTGATGGTCAGGGGTGGTACAACATAAAACACTGATGGCAACAGGCATACGTGGGTCATTTTTCTGTATTGTTTTTAAATATATTTCTGTGCCAGGTGTGACCATGGGGAAGTCACTCTCTCGCCTGCCGAAGCCCACCGGCCATGACGAGTTCCAGGACAGCTTGACATCAGCGTCGGAATACGGCGACGAGGACGGCAAGGGCGGCGGCGGCGGTGACGTGTCCCAGTTCCCCTATGTGGAGTTTACGGGCCGGGACAGCGTGACCTGCCCCACCTGCCAGGGCACAGGGAGGATCCCGCGAGGTACAAACACACACTGGGAATAAGAGATAGGAGATGTGGGCAGATTAAGCAATGAAATCCACTGTTCTTAAGTTGTCTAACACACCTTTAACACACCTGAATTTAGTCCGCTATGTTCCAGCTGCAGGTATGAATGTGAGGGGTCAGACTTGACCCTCTCTAGGCTTCTCTTTCTCTATTCTGTATTTCCTGTGTAGCTATTAAACTTCCCAAACTGCCTGAAAGTGTGAAGTGTCATAGAACTCCAATACACTCCAGCACTTTCACTTCCTCTTTCAATCACTCTGGATTCAATCCCCCCCCCCAGAATTTTTGCACAAACTCTTTTTTTTTTTTTTTTACACTTGCACAATTTTTTTTCCCTTGTTCACTTTATACCTTGTTTATAACATGTTTTATGTTAAAGACATAAAAGTGCAATATTTGCAATACTGTGGTCTGTAGCAGTCGGCAAAGCATTTCACTGCATATCATACCGTGTATGTATGTGACAAATAAAAATTTGAATTTGAAAAGTTCTATATTAAATATTAAATAAATGTCCTAGGTAAGCCTGCATGTATGCTGTATCCATTTAAACAGAAAGTGGAAGTACCTAATGTGTCCAGTAACTCAAATTATTAGAACATTCACATCACATCAGTGGGAAAGTGTCTTCATTTACAGTCAGTATTTGGTTGAGTCTGAAGGGTTTATGGTTTCCTTTTTTCCACCAGTATATTCAGAATTTTGGAGAATTTTTTTTAGATTCTTGTGTACTTGGGTGGTGCTTCTAATAAAGTGGCCAGGAGTTTGATGATCGTCAACAGAAGAGAGTCCTGTAAATGTCGTCTGGTCGAGAGGGGCAGTTTCACATGCCAGTGTGTAAATGCCCCGCGTTTCAACTCTGCGTCTCTTGTTCAGGGCAGGAAAACCAGCTGGTGGCGCTGATCCCGTACAGCGACCAGAGGCTGAGGCCCCGGAGAACGTAAGTTGGAACTGTTCTGAACAAAAGCTCTCTACCTCTCAAGCGTTCATCCTGCATTTTCATTTAGAGGATGAATTTCTAAAGCTACACATGATAGGACCTTTTGGATTACAGTACAACACGTTTTTTCAGTAGTCTGATAAAACTGTCAAATAGAATTGAAATTATGTAAATTGAAAAAACAAGCCACCAAAAGGCAAAACTCATGGAACAGGAAGAAAAACAGCCTTTATCCTCATTTCAGGAGAAATATCTGTTTGTTTCCAGCATATCACATTTAGTGACAAAATGTGTTTGATTAAAATGTGACTTGTTTAAAGACAATAAGGAAAGATTTTTGATAGTCTTATCCTGTTATAGTCTAATCCTCTAATGAAGCGCTCAGATATGTATAGATATGTATAATTAATGTTCTTTACACAGTTGAATGTGCTGACAACAAAATCATTGAAGGAAATCAAATGTATCAACCTATGGAGCTCTGGTTTTGGAGTCACACTCAAAATTAAAGTGGAAAAACACACTACAGGCTGATCCAACTTTGATGTAATGTCCTTAAAACAAGTCAAAAAGAGGCTCAGTAGTGTGTGTGGTCTCCACGTGCCTGTATGAGGCAGGAACTGCTGACGCACTCCAGCCACATGAGGTCTAGTATTGTCTTGCATTAGGAGGAACCCAGGGCCAGCATATGGTCTCACAAGGGGTCTGAGGATCTCATCTTGGTACCTAATGGCAGTCAGGCTACCTCTGGTGAGTAGATGGAGGGCTGTGTGCCCCCCCTGCCAAAACGGTCATGCTGGAGGATGTTGCAGGCAGCAGAACGTTCTCCACCGCTTCTCCACATTCTGTCACGTTTGTGGCATCTGCTCAGTGTGAACCTGCTTTCATCTGTGAAGAGGACGGCAAATGCCAAACATGCTGCACAGTGTTTGACTGTAAGCACAACATTGGGCCCTCATATCACCCTCATGGAGACTGTTTCTGACAGCTTGAGCAGACACATACTCACTTTTTACACATTTTGTTATGTTACAACCTTATTCCAAGATGATTTAAAGCTGCAGGAACTGTGCTGTGAAATACTTTCTGGATTCACGGTATAAATGTACTTGAGATTTTGGTGAAATGTTATTAAGTAATAGATTTTAATAGTTATTCAAATGTTCATTAAATTATGAGTGTGAAAAACGTCACCTTTGTTCTCTCATTTCTGCTCTACAGAAAGCTGTATGTGACGGCGTCCGTCATCGTGTGCCTGCTTCTCTCCGGGCTGGCGGTGTTCTTTCTCTTCCCGCGCTCCATTGATGTCTCCTATGTTGGAGTCAAATCCGTTTTTGTCACCTACGACCAGACCAGACGCATCGTCTACCTAAATGTCACTGTAAGATGTCCACGTTACATTAAACAAACTGGAAATGTGTCTTTTGAACGAAACCCAGATTTTATTTAGCGTCTCCCTGTGCTTCTAGAACACTCTGAACATCACCAACAACAACTACTACTCCGTAGAAGTGGCCAACATCACGGCACAAGTGCAGTTCTCCAAGACAGTGATTGGGAAGTCCCGCATCAGCAACATCACCACGATTGGTCCACTGGACATGAAGCAGGTTCGGCTGCAGATTTACTGCCGCGTCACACTCATATATTGTTCTGAGGTAGGGATTCCAAAGTGTTCACTCATGACCTCAAACTGCTCCGACAGATCGACTATATGGTGCCGACTACAATTGCTGACGAGATGAGCTACATGTAGTGAGTTTTCCAACATTGTATGTTCTGTGCACTTACGTGACCTCGCCGCTGAACCTGAACGACCTGTTTCTCTTTTTCTTTTCCGTCCAGCGACTACTGTACACTGCAGACGATCAAGGTGCACAACATCGTGGTCATGATGCAGTAAGTCACCTCGTTCTCATCATTCGAATCGGGTTGTGCCTTCTGTGTTACTGGGAATTAGTTATCCGAGAATATAGCGCTGGGCAATTATATCATGAATCTCAGGGGTCAGCTTTGGGATTTTTTTCACGATAAAAATGGCAGAAATTTGAATCTTTTTGTGTGTATTTACTTTCAACTGTTGAGGCACTAAAATAAGGAAGCAACGCACGCAGTGCCATGCAGTTCACTGCGTAAAGCAAGCCGAGAGTGAAACTGGCTAAAAATGGAGCAGAGGAGGGCAGCGATGGTCTTGGTTTTATATGTTATATAACTGTTTATTATCTCTTCAGTTTCTGTCTAGCAATATCAGAATATACGTTCCATATGGGAAAGTATGTTGTCAGCAACTTTTTTCCGTATCTCCCAGCCCAGGAAAGAGCTGCTTTTCTTTTAGACCAAATGAGAAATGTATGTGTAAATTTGTTAATTATGTTTGGCAGATAAGCATTAACCTAAAATCTGCACACAAAGCAGATTTAGTCAAATTTGTATTCTAAAAGTAATCTGTATTTTTTTTTTTTTTGTATTTTAAATACGGTCATGTAAAACCATTTTGTTTTTGCCAGGGTGACCGTCACCACTACTTATTTTGGCCACGCTGAGCAGGTGTCCCAGGAGATGTATCAGTATGTGGACTGTGGAGGAAACACCACGGCCCTCCACAGACCTTCCCAGTCCTCCAATGTCCTGTCGCCTCCTGTGTAACCGCGGCGACAAGCCCCCGCCCCTCGCTCAACCTCCGTTACCCTTCATGATTCACTGTGTTCCTGTTCGTAGAACAAAGGAACACCTGACGACTGCATTTCGGAGTAAAACCATCATCATGTTTGGGCACAGCATCCTGACCTGTAGGGTTCATTTCAAGGGCATTTAAAAAAAAAAAAAAAAAAAAAGCACTTTATAAGCTTCGATTACATGGCTAGACTGGTTCTTCAGTCAAGTTTACATTACCACTCCAAACCAAAACACTTTCAACTTTTTTCTTTATATGAAGGTTAGCTCTCTACGGGGCAGTTTCTACCAGTAAAAGTGTTTGATGCTGTTTCCTTCAAAGAACCTCAGTTGCATCCTAGCTCTGAGCATACGAGAGACAGTTAGTTCTGACACAGTGTTGAGGGAGTCTCCAGCATGAAGGTCGATTAGATTTTAGATCGTTTACCTCGTGCTTCTGTTACGTGTGTGGGTTCACACAGTAAAAGGGTTTTGTAGACGTTTTTTTTCTCCAGTCAGCATTACAACAATTCCACAAAATGTATTGAGACTTCGTTTTTTTTTATTATTATTATTTCTAAATATACTTTAAAGAATTAAATGTTTTCTGTTTTTTCCCTTTGTAGTGAAGCTACTTCAATCAGACACTGAAATCAAAGAGTGCAGAAAGCTTCTCGGTTTCTCATCTCGTTTCTTGCGACAATGAAAAGTGGACTAGGCAAAAAAAATCATAAAGGATGAGATTCCCTGATCAGGACTGTGGGGTAAATGCACTGAATTGTTTAATTCACTGATTTGTTAATCGCTGCACGGTGGGACGAGCAAAGAACGAACAAGTATACTCACCTCTGACGGAGGCGTTACGTTAGTCTTGTTGTAATTGCCCTATTCATTTTTGTAATAAGGCATTGTGGGTGATTTCTTTTTAATCACCTGAAATAAATCTTATAATGATTCCTGTGCCATATTAATAAGCAAGTGGTTGTGGGAAGGGAAAAAACTGAACCTAGATTTGTACGTAAACAATATTGAGAGTCAAATTCTATATATGTATATTAGAATGTATTGTGATTTAATTTTCATATTGCGCTTTTAACATCATTCCTGGGAGGATTTCAGTCTTACAAAAGCACAACAGTGTACATGATGCAAGAGCACGTGATGCAAGATCATGAGTCTTTGGAAGAGTTTAAAATAAAAAAATTTGGAAATAAAAAAAAAAAGCATGGAAATACAAATAGAAATATGACCCAGTGTCATGTGAAAGTCGAGCCCTTGACCTGTTGCAATAAAGAGTGATATTTCACACAGAAACCGCTATTAGCACATCTAATTACAGCTTAATGTGGACACATCAGGCACATGCTTGTTTGACAAGTATTTATAGTTCATATTTCTTTTAATTTTTGTTTTATTGAATTATTCATCTAACAAATTTGATTTGCTGCAGTTCACTAAAAACTGATGTTTCTGTAGGCGTGTGTACTTTTTCCGTGTATGTGTTGTGTTGGTTTCTGTCGTTTTTCAGGGTTTTTTTTTCCTCACAATGTGTTTTCTTCTCAGCATGAGCAGAATAAAATCTAGACCAACATGTTCTTCTGTGTATTTGATTTTTTTTTTTTTTTATCTCAACAGTAAAAATTAATTGTTTATCCAATCCATTTTAAAAATATACATAAAATATACACTAATATACATAAAACTGTTGAGTATTCCTCGCACTCTCTCGACCACATTCACACGCACTCATTCGAATCATAATTCAGCATCATTCATAAAGCCCTGCCATATATATGGTGTGACATTTGACAACACAGAACAAGGCATAAAGTGCATAAATGAGCAAGACAATGTGGCAAATCAGACGAACTTGTGGTGCAACACCAAAGTTGACATGAACAGTATATGCCGGTGTGGGGTAGCTAATACAGACCTGCATAAAATCAATTTACATCATAAAAAAAAAAAAACGTATGAAGCCAGTTCCGTGAAATGAAATGAGGTCTGCATGGACCAGCCATGTGTGTAGAAAACAGTATACTGATGTGTATTAATGTGTCAATACACTAAATACTGGCAGGTCAGGTGATAGCTATAGTGTCAAAATTTGTAAAGCACACAGTATTTATTCCATTTAACAATACAATCAGTTGAAACTGGAATTTGTGAAGTGAAGTGATTGTCACTTGTGATACACAGCACACAGTGCACACAGTGAAATTTGTCCTCTGCATTTAACCCATCACCCTGAGTGAACAGTGGGCAGCCATGACAGGCTCAGTGGCACCTCAGTGTTCATTTGTTAATGATCGCCTGAATCCACTTACAGCAGATGAAAAGGCAACACAATTAAACAAAGCAGTGTTACATTACATGATGATTACAGCAGATTTAATGCATTGACCGCATTGAGAAATCTGATACCAATGTTCCCTTGAACTGAAAGGAGGTCAAAGGTCAAGGAAATACAGGTCCTTGGAATTTCAGATGGGTTTGTGGTATGTGTGTATTCCTGCAGAATCGAGAAGTGGAGCCAACAACATTTCTGTTTACATGCAGAAACACCAGAGACGCATTTCCACAAAACAAGGTGTGGTTTATCGTGTTCGCGCTGCATAATTCCACAGCGAATCTTTATATCAGAGTGGTGCTCTGATATACTGAAATGAGTTTGTCTGAATTTGTCTGAATTTTGTCTCTTGGGGAAAAAACTGAGCTGCCAGATGGGGTCGATAATGACGATGCACTCGCCAATGTCACCAACCGGAAGTGAAAGTGAAGTGATCGTCATTGTGAAACACTGCAGCATAGCACATGGTGACACAACAAAATGTGTCCTCTGCTTTTAACAGCCATGACAGGCGCCCAGGGAATACAAACATGTATTTTGGGGCAGAGAATCTGTGGCTCACCACATTTTTTTTTTTTTTTTTACATTTTTGGAGTGTTAGGGTTGCAGTGGTGGAAGTAAATGGAATTCGATCCGCTTTGTGGATTTTCTGACAAGTTCGGCCTTATCAGGGTTCTTATTTTTGTAAACTCAAAATCTATAGAAATCGAACGAGAATTGCTGGTGTCTTCCTCTTGTAAATCGCTTTGGATAAAAGCATCTGCAAAGTAAAGTAAAGAAAATAATCCCGGAATTTCTGTAATGTACAGTTAACATCAAAATCAGTAAATAATAGAGCATAATAGAACATTTTTAGCTTTCAGCAAATAGAAATAAAAACAATAAATCAAAGGGTGTGTTGTTAAGATATGTTCTTTATTTCAAACGGTCTCAATAGGAGAATTTTGTAGCAACTGTGCACAAATTAAGGAAAATTATTACATAGATTACTATAGATTTCAAATCTACAGTAATAAATTGTGGTCTCCATCTGAAATTGTTACTTCCAAGACAACATATTCATAAAAGATTTAACTGGTTAGTGTATTTCTTCTACATTTCAAGTCAAGTCAAAAATAAACCTCCCTTTTTCACCCAATAGAGGGCAGCAGTTACACAGCGATAAACATGATAAACTAGAAGGGAATTTTAATCGTGGCCCCTCCTATCGGCCTCTAGATGCCAGAAAATCTGAGAGCCCCACCTGCTCCAGAAATGTTTCTTAGTCATTGGGCAAATATTGTTTAATCTTCAGAAAAAAAAAGAAAAACAATCGAAGTCTTGTACTTACAGGTGAGAGTCACTCAAGGAATTTTGACTCTGCTGAGCAAGGGCCCATGTTCATTATTTACTGAAACGGGACGTGCGGAGACAAGAAACCGGCCCCTATAGCCTCAATCTGTCTCTTCCAGGACTGACGGGACCTTGCCACCATCACCCGCAGTGCCGAAGTGTGAATAATAAAGGGATGCATTTTTGCCGCTTTGCGGATTAAATAGACTTTAAAGGAGACTTCTTTGTGTCTCCTGCCCTTGTCCCTGGTTGAAGCCAAGGCCTCCAGCCTGAACTCCAATGATGCCTACCTGCCTATGCCTTATATGCCTAAGGGACAGAGCTATGTTTGGGTAAAAAAGGGAGCCAGTCAGGAGGAGGAGTGCGGGGCGGAGTACATATGCCACATGATGATGTGCAAAGAGAGGAGCCTGGTATGCCAATCAATGAACGCTGGCCTATCGGATCTAATCCACAATTCTGCACTTTCACTCATCTTAACAACACTATATATATCACATATAAACTCTCATTTACGTGCATACATCTGTCAGAATCTATAAATCTCAACCATACATATGTGTAAAATGTGTGTTTAGTGTAATAACTACTAATAAAACCAGAAAAGTATATTTTGCAATGTTATGAAATGAACAATTTAGCATTATATAAAATATATTTATTTCACCATCCAATTTATCCTGTCATATCACACTGTCCTATTTGAAAATATAGCGCTATTAGAAATATCAGGACTGTCCACACGGTTATAATGACAGTAAAAGAGAAAAATAAGATTAAGGAGGTGCCCAGGGAATGGACACAGGACGATAATGCAATGCAGGTACAGTATAATCTTGGGGTATAGATATAATTCAGAAAATATATATTTAAAAACAGGCAAAGTAAAAAAAAAAAAATGTATATTCAAGCTCAAAGGCTGGAATACACGCACACAGCTGAACACACAAACATTTTGTAGACAAAAGGATCCATACAGAGAGAACAGGACCCTGGCAGACTGGTATTTAGACTGGCGGAAATGGGTTTTTGGAAGGTGACAACTGTCCCTCGGCCCACTCCACCCCCCAGACGATGGCGGACGTGGCCCCTGTCTGAATCAGGATTCAGGATTCCATCTGGCTTGGGAAAGATGCGAACAAGGTGGAGTGTAACGTGTTGCTTCGGGTATTTGTTCACTTAACGGGTGAAGCAGATTAAAGTTCATTGTCAAGATTATCACCAGCCATTTAAAATGTATCTTCTGGTCACATGAACGAGACTTTGTGTGTGTGTGTGTGTGTGTGTGTGTGTGTGTTGTGTTGTTTTTTTCTCTCACAACATTGCAGTTTTACATAGAATCGAACCCATCTGGCCAAGACCTGGACACGGTAATAGTGATAGTGGAGCAGGGCTGGGAGCCTCTCACCTTCACCGGATGGTTCCTGGCCTGGGATAAATTATATTTACATTTACATTTACATTTACGGCATTTGGCAGACGCCCTTATCCAGAGCGACTTACAACGTGCTTTCAAGTTACCATCGATGAAGAGATCAATTCCGGTTCACTAGGACCCCAACTATGAAAACATCTATTTAATTCACTCTGTTGTAGATTCTGTACACAAAGTTTGACAAGAAAATTACAATTTAATCTAAATATTCTTTAAAGAGGAAGGTCTTGAGCTGCCGTGTGAAGGTGCTCAGTGACTGAGCTGTTCTGACCTCGAGAGGAAGTTCATTCCACCACCGAGGGGCCAAGACGGAGAAGAGTCTAGATGAATGTTTTCCTTTTACCTTCAGAGATGGAGGGACCAGGCGAGCAGTACTGGAGGCTCGGAGTATACGAGGTGCAGTGTGAGGTGTAATAAGGGCTGTGAGGTAGGATGGTGCTGCTCCATGTTTGGCTTTGTAGGCCAGCATCAGTATTTTGAACCTGATGCGTGCAGCTACTGGGAGCCAGTGAAGGGAACGTAGCAGAGGGGTGGTATGGGAGAATTTGGGAAGGTTGAAGATCAGTCGTGCTGCTGCATTTTGTATGAGTTGAAGAGGTCGGATGGTACATAGTGGTAGACCAGCTAGAAGGGAGTTGCAGTAGTCCAGTCGTGAGATTACTAAGGACTGAACCAGTAGTTGGGTGGCCTGGGTTGACAGGTAAGGGCGGATTCGTCTGATATTGTAGAGAAGGAATCTACATGAGCGGGAAAGATTGCTGATGTTATATAGCAGATAATCACATACAGTTTGTCCAAATTGTCTTTGACAGACCCTACAGTTGACCCATATGCGCACAAAGAAAAAACTCCACACAGAAAAACTCTAGGAGAGAGAAAAAAAGAAAGGAAGAAACCTTGGGAAGGAGTGATACAGAGAGGGACCCCCTTCCAGGGTAGAGTGAGCCTGCAAATGGTGTCAGTGCAGGGTTGGTGATGTTTTGTCCAAGAAGAGAAAAAGTCCTACAGTTGTAGTGGTGGAAAAGCCCAAAGTGTTGTATAGAGCATAGGTCCTTGTTTAGATGTACTGGACAGTGCAGAGTTGGTTTTAGTCCAGTGTCATGGTGTACATTACGTGTCCATTATGATGCTACTGGTCCATTTGAAGATCCCTGAGGCTCTAGTTGTTACGGTGTTGGTGGCCGTGGTGACCCTCTGGTTCGTTTCATGCTGAGTCCTCTCGTCAGCAGTTTGCTAGGGACAAGGATTCATCCGATGGTCTCTTCACCGGAGTCTGCAGGTGGTCTGTGCGCTCGATTCAGGGGACAAACAGGAGCCGCGGCAGACGGTGGCATTGTACGACTGGTACAGAAATATGTGGCTGTAGTGGTGCATTTGTGTCCGACTAAGGTGAATTGAACACTGTCTGTGCTTGTCAGGGTGGCTGTGTAATAAAGTGGACTTAATAATTGACACCGTGTCTGGGACTTTAACAGAAGGCCAGAGAAAACAGGGTTTTTTAAAATTTAGATAATTGTGGCTGGGCGTCCGTGGAGCCGCTGCGATTTCGTCAAAGAGCCAGAAACAAGAGTTTACAGATTCTTACTGCACTAGCATCTCTTATATGCAACAGGGTTCCATTTCTGGGTTAAATTAGCATGTGTGCATGTATCTCTGTGTGTACTCTGAATGTTCACACAATATAATATAATAAATATATATAATATTTTAAAACGGGCCGGGTCGAGGCGTAACTTTTTAGGCCCGTTTACAGCTCGACAACCTGAGTCAAACGAAACGTTTCGATCCAAGTTAGAGCGGGAGGATTTCTGTTCGACTTTTAAACACGAGGTGGCGCTACAGGCAAAAACCACGACTCGCAGTTTTCTACTTTATTACACACAAATCTCAGCAAGCAAATGTCTGAGTTCCGTTTACACACAAGATAAAAAATGTGGTGTGCAGATGATCAGCTTGCTGAAATAAAGGAACGTCCGGCCCGGTCTTGAGCACCTCCGCCGCGGCCATTATCACCACTACACTTCATCCGCGGGGGGTCCGCCTACAAAGGGAATAAACAATCAGCCGAAATCCGCTGATGCCCCGGGCCCATCATGGACAGTTAGGGCTCTCTTTTGTTTTGTTAATAAACGTCTGTTGATTGGCTTTTAGCCGCTCTAGAAACGCAAGAAATTAATAAAAGTGCAGCTCTTCAAACTTTTTCCTTTTTTGACGCTGGCTGGGAAAGAGAGAGAGAGGAACAGGTGGTGGGCGTGTTTACGCGCCAAAGTGACGGACTACGGCTGCAGCCAATCGATGGCGAGCGGGCCCCGAGCCCAGCCAATCAGCACGCTCGCTGTCAATAGGCGGGCCCCGCGGCTGCTGGAACGGCCTGGTCGGCTCCCCTCATAAACAGTGTAGCGGCGGACGGGCTCGTCAGTCGGATTGGCGCTGTGCGAGGACCACGCTGGCGAATACGCATATATACATACATCTAAAAAAAAAAAAAAAGAATTAGATCCTCGCTGTTGGCATCCACAAGGTTCCGCGGAAAGCGCTGCCGTTTAAAGGTTGGTATTTTAAGCTATCTGCCTTTTTTACGACACCGTTCCAAAACGTTTCTTTCCTGGACGTTTGTGTGTATTTATGGTTTATTTTTTTTAAATGCCCAGTGCGCACCGTTCATTAGTGCATTTATTTCAATAGGTGTTCGGGGGTGGGGGGGTCCGCTATTGCATATGGCCGGTCTTTAGGATGCAACGGTAGCAACGCAACGCCAAATATTAATATGCGCACGCATGGTGTGTATAATAAACCGCGAACAGGCGCTGCGGGGCTCCTGCTGTCATTCGGGGTCTTCGGTGTTTCGCCGCAGATGAAGGGGTGGGGTTGGTGGGTGTTAACGTGAGAAACCCCACCGGTGTCCCCTGCTGCCCTATTTATCAGATATAACGGAATAGCGGGAAGGCAATAGGCAGGATGTTGTTGTTGTTATTATTATTAATAATGATGTTAATATCAATGTTTATTCCTGTCCGCCCTGGTTGCATCAGCTCCCGTGTGGTTTCAGGTTAATGCTGCAGCCTCCCGGGCAAGGGTTCCAGAAGCCTCGTGAATATTCGCGGAACGTGCCGGAGCGAGATGGGCAACGGGCTGTCGGAGCCCATTTTCCCCGGCCTGACCTCCTTCCAGGCCCTGCACATTGTGATTCTGGGCCTGGACTGCGCTGGGAAGACCACCGTGTTGTACAGACTCCGCTTCAACGAGTTTGTGAACACCGTCCCCACCAAGGGCTTTAACACCGAGAAGATCAAAGTGCCCCTGGGTAACGGCAAGGGCGGCGGCCGAAGGACTGCGGCCTTCCACTTTTGGGATGTGGGCGGGCAGGAGAAGCTGAGGCCGCTGTGGCGGTCCTACACGCGCTGCGCTGACGGCCTGGTGTTCGTCGTGGACTCGGTGGACGTGGAGCGCATGGAGGAGGCCAAGACGGAGCTGCACAAGATCACGCGGCTTCACGAGAACCAGGGCGTGCCGGTGCTGGTGGTCGCCAACAAACAGGACCTCCGCCACGCCCTGGCGCTGCACGAGGTGGAGCGCATGCTGGCGTTGAACGAGCTGGGCGCCCACACGCCTTGGCATCTGCAGCCGGCCTGCGCCATCATCGGCGAGGGCCTGCAGGAGGGCCTGGAGCGGCTCTACGCCATGATCGTCAAGCGGAGGAAGACGATGAGGCAGCAGAGGAAGAAGAGATGACTCTGGGGCGGGGAGGGTCACCAGAGGAACCCACTCAGACCGCCACCCGGCTGGGCTCTCGGAGTCTGACCTCAACCTGTCCTGACGGATCCACGCTGGCTTAGCTTCCCAGTTGTTTTTTTATGGCTGAGTTCTATCAGTCACCTGGAGCTGGAACCTGTACAGTACTGAGGACCCTTAATCACCTTTGACCCCGATGGTGTGGTCATTTCATTGAACTCTGTTGAGTTTTGCGTTACAAAAAACAGCCAACATGAAGACACTGGACCTTAAGCCTCTTAAGATAGAACCTCAAGTCCTCTTGACATTCTGCGTGACATGGAAGGATTACCAAAGCCCTTGTGGAAAATTTACGACTGCAGGCATCACGTGTGAACAATCAGGATCTCCGGCATTCCCGATAGGTCGTTAGCACATCGTTTCACTGTCCCCACAAATATTTTGGTCCCTACGTTGCACAACTGAGGTGTGGTGGTAACGAGAAGCAGAAAAAGCTTCATGCGTCACTCGTTGGGGAATGCACGACCGTTCTGTGCTCGCATCACGGAGAATCCCAGAAACCCGCACTTCCCGTTGAACATGTTCCCACTGACTGGCGGCTTCTCGTCAGCTCCGCTTCCCCCGTCGGCCTGCGGGCATCCTTCCGCGTCTGGTTCCGTTCCCAGCCGTTCTTCCCTGTACAGCGAAGACATTCAGATGCACTTTAGAGCCCTTCACTCCATTTTTCTAACATGTGGACTCATATTAGTTTTTTTGTGTGGGATTTATGGAAAAAAAATGTATGAAATGTGATGGACTACAGTCAAGCGTTTCACCATGTTGACGTGGCTTAAGAAATATCGTAGTATCACACCTACCAGGGCGTCTCAGAAAAAAACCTCACGATGGAATAAGGTCATTTGTTTTTCTGTGAATTCATTCAAAAGGTAAATCTTCATATGTGCTGTGTGCTTTATGCATAATGTGAAATATTTTAGATTTATGTTCATATTATTATCAACAGTACAGAAATGTTGACCTCTCCCCCCCCTCACATTTTTGGAGGCGTACCAGCATAGGACCGAGACAATCGTATGTGACTGCTGCTACAGACATCTCGAAGTATACTGAGAATATTATTTTAATATCACCTACAGATAATGTGATTTATTATGGAAATCTATGACTTTCTGGGATAAAGATGCTGTTTTATTAGTCACATGAAAAAAAGAGTATTTATATGAAAGAAATGATATTGGGATGGGATTTCATTTAATTTTATTTTTTTTGTATGAAATACCTTCCGCACACTGTGTGTAGGAGTTTACTCATATTTATGTGCATCAGAATGTGTTGGCTTAATAAAGCAGCAACTCTTCACAGGAGAACCGTCTCTTTGCGTGCTGCACTGGCGGAACTGAAGGCGTCACCACGGCGTGGTCATATCTCGTACGTGATTCGTGATGCCTCCACCTTTTTCTTTTTTTTTTTTTCTTTTTTTGGCATAAGCGCTCAAACACCCGGCACTAATGCGCGCGGACGTGGCGAACCCGTGCGAACATAAGCCGTCCCCTTGGTCATGTGATGCCCTTTGGCCCCCATAAAGCCGGAGGAGTGAAGTGCCACTGTTATCAAAGCCGTGCCCAGCAACACACCGTTTGCATCACCGAACCCGTCCAAACACAGAAGGGCTGGGGAGCATGCTCAGTAGGGCCGCTCGCCAGAAAGCGCACGAGTCGCAGCGAAGAAGGGATTTTATCATTTTTCCTCAAAGAGGGGGAAAAAAGAACATATGATCAAAATAAACGCTGAAGCTCTCTGATTAGCATTAGAGGCGCTGTGAGTTATAGGATTCGGACGTCGGTTTGGCTCTAAATGTTGACGTGTGTGTGTGCGTGCAAGGCGTATGACGCGCGATTGTGTGATTGCATGGTGGCGCAGACCCCGTTTTTCTTGACCATCATTAATTTAAAGAGGCTCCGGTGGAAGCTTACACCATGAATTTGATTGGACGTTGGCAAGTGAAACAAGTCCCACGCCAGCCTTCAGTCTGTTGCAGGGCGCAGAGTGGAACCTGGGTTCCCTCCACCCACATCATCGGGTAGACCCGGGCCTGCAGTAACAGCGTGGGTGGAGGTTAGGCGACGAGCAGATTTCTCTTCTGGTGGGCTGGGTGCAGCAAGGAAAAAGGACGAAGCGAAACCTCTCGGAAAACGAGAGGGAGAGGATGATGTAAAACGGTGCATCGTGTTTGCATTCCGCGTTGCATCAAGATCGCCGGTTTTACCAGGGAGAGGCCGTGGGTTAAAAAATTAAACGTGACAGTGTTCCAACTCACGAAGGAACCAGAGCTACCCAGCGCTGCTGTAATTAGTGCCAATCAAATCAAAAGCAAGTCTGGACATTTGCCCCGTACCCCATGTTTCCATCAAAATAGCTCCATCTGGCCAGCATCGCAGGTTCAAGCTCTCGCTGCGTTCGTATGGTTCTGAGGGGTGGAAAATTGCCCTTCCTGTAATGGCACCAACCCTGCCTGGGAACCTTTTGATCGTGTAATTAACAGATGCACAGACTTCCTGTCACGAGCCGGCTGACTCCTCCCCCTCAGTAACAACGGCCGTTCCCCGCCTGGCAATGAGCAACGTTTACTCATTAAATGGCTACTTATGCCCATAAAATATGCCATAAAGGCCACAGCACATGGCCCCTCATGACTATGTGACCGTTTGGCCTTTCATCACCAGGCATCCCGATCCAGGACCTCCAGCACCCCTTTCATTTCCTATTCGTTATCCACAGCGGGACATCTGACTCATTTATGTTTACGAGGTGACTGATGGTCTTCTGAGGAAAAATCCTGTAAACTGACAGCATTGCAGCAGCTCGTCCTGGACCAGCGACAGGTTTCAGGTTTTTCCACCATGCCCAGTTTTAGTCCAGTTTCACTGCCCCAGCCCACCTGATCTGGGTCTTGAAGGGCTCTGAGGTAACTGCGCAGGACAAGGGTTCCTCAGGTCTTGATCTGAGAACTGCATCTTTAAAATATAGACAGCCACAAAATTCCTGCTCATATAATTAAATGTACATTTCTTTATGTTCTCATATGAGAACATAATTGTTAGTTAACACATTAATTACTACAGTTAATTTTTGAAAATAATTAATAATTAATTTTAAACATTGAATTAGGATTAATGTTGGCTAATTGTTTGAAAATGTGCCAAGAATTAGTTACATTTTTATATTGGTTGACATAGATTGTTATTACCTTAGGAAATATGTGAATAGTCATACATTTTTTTCATTTTTGGTTAAATATAAATAAATAATGCTTCTGCTCTGGATTTAGCTATTTAAAAGGATATCAATATAATGATTGGACCACACTGTTAAATTAAAATGTCTCATTTAATCCAGTATTTTCTAATTCTAGGTTCCATGGATTGATCAGGAACGCAGTGTTGTTGGAACAGGGTTCATATGTTGGTCAGCCGTGTAATTCTCAGAAGGGAGGTGTGAATATGGGTGTGTGTGTGTGTGTGTGTGTGTGTGTTAGAGTGGGTGGGATGGGTGGTCTCTGATAAGGGGCGAGGCCGTTTCCTGAGAAGGGGCCTCGCCTTGTTCTCCAGTCGCCGGCCAACGGCAGAAAATGGCACCATGCGTGCAACGACGCAAACTTCCGTATCCACCCTCACCTTTCATGCCACATTTAAATTTTTCGACATTTATCAGACACCCTTATCCAGAGGGACTTACAATCAGTAGTGACAGGGACAGTCCAGTCCCCCCGAAGATACTCAGGGCAAAGTGTCTTGCTCAGGGACACGATGGTAGTAAGTGGGATTTGAACCCGGGTCTTCTGGTTCATAGGTGAGTGTGTTGCCCACTAGGCTACGTCCCCTTTCATCCCTGGTGTTTATCTGGATTATGTAATTGCTGCAATTATCCCAGGCATGGCATTAATGAAAGCAGCACGCACTGTAAAGATTAAAAGATGTTGGCTTTTCTGAAAACACACTTTAACACAATTTCACTGTTCATTTAGAAACTTTCTGGTTGCGCTTCAAGTTAGCGCAATGCTAATTAGCGCTATTACAGGACAAAAAACAGTCCGAAGGTGACCGGTTCACCAAGGTGCCACTGAGCAAAGCAACGTGCCCACACGCTGCTCCCCGGGCGCCTGTCATGGCTGCCCACTGCCCGCCAAGGGTGATGGGTTAAATGCAGAGGACACATTTCGCTGTGTCACCGTGTGCTGTTTCACAATGACAATCACTTCACTTTCACTTTATATAACCAGTTACACATTGGCAGTTAGCCTAGCATTTTTAGCATTACAACATGTTTAAGAATTTAGCCAGGCCATTTCTGTTGGCCCTTTTTACCATGATTTCTGATTAGCCGGGATATTAAAAGATCTGAGCTATTTTCTGAACAAAGGCCCACTGTTGCGCACAGAGACTGGCCCATTTTCTTTTCCTGCTCAGCAGTTATTTGTTTATTAGGCAACGTACCGAGCAGGTTAATCTGCGCACATATAAACCAGACGAGGAAGCCTTGGAGTAAGCATTGCATAAGACGCTTTTTTTATTTCCCGAACCCACCCGGTTTGTTTAGACGATGCTTCAAACAGCCACGCCATAGGCACGGGAGATTTTGTGTCTGTGTCTATGGTTTTTTTTTTTTGTTTATTGTACTAAATGCTATTTTGGTGAGCCTTTTCCCCCTCGCTGTGGTTTCATCCCACATGCAATCTGCAGCATTTTTTTTTCTATCTACCAGAAGACCTCAGTCCATTTCCTGTTCTGAAACAATGAGCATAGCAAACAGAGGCCATAGGTTCAGGGTGGTGTCTGAACCAACCCTTCTCCATCCATCTTGCCTGCTCTGCTCTTCCTTTCGCTGCAAGATGCCTGTGTAACATGTTTTTTGTGTCTCGTGTTGAAAACGCGGGTCTTGAACCGCCTCGCCCTGAATGGCCGCAGCCTGGGGCCTGATGTTCCTTCAGGTGCACTGTACCTGCAACCTGTAATTAAATTTAATTATGCCTGTCACAGAAAATTATGGTAAGTCACGCAGTGGTCACATGACTCAATGAAATACCAAAATGTGCCTAGGAAAGAAAAGGTTTTTCTGCTGGGAAGACATGAAGAGCAAGGTCTATTGCTTGAACTTTGACCTCAAGAATGTGCTAAATTGTTTCTCAAATATTGTATAAAGCAAACATCTATGTAGAAATACATTTCTAAACAAATTTCTGTTAATTTGCACAATTGCATCCATATCTGTAAATAATGTTTTCCCTATCAAAACCCCAAGTTTATGAAATCAGTTTTGAAGAAGCATATAAACTTTCTCATCAATTATATCAAACTGGATAAAATAATAATAATCATTATTTTAATGGATCTATAAAAATTTCCTAATAAACAAGCAATAATGGTTGGATTTTTTTATTTTGTGAAAAAGTGAACCCTCGAAGGACCACACCCTGGAGCTTGTGAGCCGCAAACGCCTGTCAGAAACACGTTAACCAATGCTGTCCCAGATTCCGAGCTCCTGCTGTTCGGTGTGTTTGCACGTTTGCGGATGGCGCACGCTTGGATTTGTATTCAGAGAACAGTCTGCTGGTTCAAAGGCACGCTGCACTTGAAGTGTGTTCTCGCCAGAATAACGCAAGTATTTGGTTTGATGCTGTCCTTCAGGCAAGGTCACGCAAGACATCCCCATGAAATAAACCCCCAGATCGCACTTGAAACGTATTAATCAGAATATATGAAGTTCATGAATTATGCAACCGGACAGCTGGACAGGACCGCGGCCTTGTTACGTAACGTGAAAAATTCTGTGTGACTGGGCAGAGAACAATTAATGAGAATAATCTTTCAAACGCAGTCAGGACGAGTCAAAATCTTTAGAGTTGAGAGCTGAGCGCCAACTGGGCCTTTGCCCTGTGCATTCTCTTTGATGCTGAAGAAAGAGAGAGCAGGAAGAAGCCTAATGATTAGATATAGGGTTCTTTTCATCAGCTGTAGATGGACATATATACATGTAACAAAAGCACCTCGTTCATGGATTAAGACTAAAAGAGAACTTTAGTGAAGTTCTCCATTCAAAAATACTAGGGCTAGGCTTAATAAATGAACGAGAAACTGATATGTATGTATTGGCAAGAGAGAGTGAGAGAGAGCTTCTGCAGTAGGAATGAACCCTAGTATTTGGTGAGGTCCTGAAATGGCTTGATGTGGATTAGAAGACAGAAAGAGATGGAGGGGAAAGGGAGGAGATGGACGCCTGTGCTACTCCTGGTCTGAAATCGCCTTGAATGAGGATGTGTGAGAGCTGTCAATCATGTCTACAGGTTACAGAAATAAGACAGAAATGATTACACACCAACAGAAAGGGCTGCGTGGGTAGTAAGTTCCTCTCCTCCGACACACAGATAACTAACAAGCAGTCACATCTCGTCTCTATCAATTTATTCCTGTGACATACATTCTGTGACATTCTATGAAATATCACTTAACGTTGTCCGAAAATCTTTCAAAGGTGTTGGGTTGAATTTACTGTCTGAAGGTTCATATCATATGATTTAAATTATTTACACAATCTAACCATGTGGGTCAACTAACCACTGACACTAATGTCCTGTAAATGGAGGAACATCATTGTGGAAGACACCTCTCCCTCTCATCAGGGTTTATCATTGCAGAACATTCATCACTTTATCCGGATTCACTCAAACCATCAAAATGTCACCATAAATGATTTCTACACTTCTATAGAACTGTATCCTGTACTGTATTTAAAAGCAGAGGATCCACACAGACATGGTTTGGTCCGCCTCAAGAATCACTCTGGGGTACAACAGGACAGGGTGGGGCAGTGTAGAGGTCAGTAGTGAGGACCTCAGAAAGTGAACAGGAACTCCCCTGCTCTATTTTGTCTGGGAGGCTTTTGTTAGCTTAAAGGGTGGGGATGTCCTTGGCTTCCTGCCCAGGCCGAAGAAGAGATGGGAAGGTCTGGCATCTGGGCAAAGGAAATCATACTCAGTATCCGAGAAGGGCAAAGGGCAGTCACGCTATCATCCAAGAACATTCAATTGATTAATGGCCAGTCACACAACATGGCTTTAAATGTGTGGATCGCTGCAGTATGAGCAGGATATAAAAGTGTTAAGCTCTTCACTTAATCCAACTCAGTTGATCCATTAACACCCAATCACTCAGTCAATCTGTAGTAACTTTTTAAAATCATGTCTGTATGAAGCCGTGTTGCCAACTATATCCTACAGGAAGCATTGGAGCTTTTCCAAGGTAAGAGCACACTGCTACTCTACTCTTTAACTTTCTGAACCCTAACATTAACTTTCTGAACCCTAACACACACAAACTGACCATGCACCAGTCACTCTGTGCAGCTTTGGTCTGCCAACTACCTCACTTGTCACTTTGTCACTTTAAACTTACCTCTGTTGCACTACATGGTTTTGCACTCTCCACCATGTGCCCTTATTTGAATATGGTGTTTTTAAAATTGTATATTGTGTTTTTTAAAATTGTATTTATGCCTTTGTATTCAATGTTACTGTTTTGTATTTAATGTTACTTGTATGGGTTTGAGAGTGATGTAATTTCAATTCTCTGCATGTCCTGTACATGTGGCAGAATTGACAATAAAGCTGACTTTGACTTTGACTTTGACTTTGACTAAAAAGCTGGAGGTGGCATCATATTCAAATTTGCACAGCCATGGCATTACCACGTAGCATTTGTGTTGCGTGGCAGTGTTCACATTTCTCTGGCTCTCTATCCAGTAGGGATATAACTGGTTAAATCTTTCTGAATCTTACTGAATCCAGTTAGAAAAATGTGGATTGATTTGGCAGTGATAAAGTTTCAGTCCACAATAAGAATATTGCCACATTGAGCTAAGGCCAGAGTTCCTGTCCCAGTAGAGGAATACTTTTCTTATCCAATGTATGTTTACTTCCCTGCAATAAGTTATTATTTCAGCTAGTTTATATTGAAATTTCTTTGCAAAATTGCTTCCAAGTTGAGTGTTGAATTGTACAGAAAAGTGAGCCCCGACCAAGCGAATTCAGGAATTCAACGTGTTGTATGAAATAAGGAACAGGTGAGACAACTGTCGATGGAAGAAGTTGTGTGTTTAAATAGCGGCCATCAGTGGTAGGCATCTTTTAGTTCAGGAAGGGAATTGTGGAGGGTGTCTCATCCATTTAGGGTCCAGTTGAATGTGTGATCTTTGTTAGTAAGTCATATTTCCAGACTATATGTTTATTCCAACTAACGTCATGTAAATGTTGTAACTTGCCATTTCTAAACCATCATGCACTACACTTGACTTCCTGTCAAGGCCAAAGAAGAGATGGGAAAGTCTGGCATCCGGGCAAAAGAAATCATATTCAGTAGCTGAAAAAGACAAAGAGCAGGCACATCCAAGAACATTCAATTGATTAATGGCCATCCATACAACATAGCTTTTCAAAAACATGCTCTTCCAAAAGGTGCATGAGAACCTGGCTTATTCCGGAGACCTGGCATTAATTAAAAAATTGGTCAGTTTGCAAAAGGCATCCTGCTTGCAGTCTACTTGGTTCCTTCTCTGAACAGAACCTGCACAGATGTCCTAACGTGAAAAATGATTGTGTCTGGAAATGATTAAGTGGTCACTCGGAGCTGCTTGCTCAGCTCTCTGCGTTGAATCCCAGGCTTCCGTACGAGGAGAGGAGCACCGGGCAATTACGCAACCCTCAATGGAACAGAGACATCAGCAAACTTCTGTTAAAACACGCCGGGAGATAAGACCACGTTCCTGGGAACGGACCAGTCTCAGGACAAAGTGTGCTGAGCTGGCCAATAGGAAGCCCCCAGCTCCAATGTCCCCCAAGCTGTCGGGCACACTAAATGCCATAAGATGTTTGCAGTGTAGCACTTGTTTACCGAGATGAGCCAACAGGATTAAACACCCGGCAGGTGAGAGGCGTCGTGTCTCGCCTCATTAGCACCTCTCATTGGCCGCAGGAAGTGGGGCGGAGACTCACAGCAGGAACAGAGGACCTTGGCCCCTTTTAATCGCTCACTTAACCGTGCTGATAGTCATCCGGTGGAATCATCCAGTCGGCAAAATTGAGTTAATGAATTTCAGCTTTCATTTAGAGACTGATAGAACGGATGGAACTCTCCTGTTCTGGTCTTAATGCTCAGATGCCTATGAAACAAAGTAAGAACAGGAAATTGTTGGGGGGGGGGGTCAGAAAGTACAATTCTTCCCTGGTCACTTCTCAGGAAGGGGCCTTGAGGGCCGCCTGTCGTCGTAGCGGTGGCACGGTATCCATGTCTCGCAGGCCCCATGCTGTCCTGGGTCATTTCCTGCAGCAGGGGCACGGAGTCGGGCCGTATGCCTGCCGATGAGGAGCTGGTCAGGATCCAGCCAGAACCACCTGTGTTGTTGTAAGATATGGCTTTCCTGGCACTGGCGCACCAGTCACATGCTAACCCTCACGGCTAAGTCTTCTCCAGAAAAAATGTTTTGCGGAAGGTTGAGTAATGGGTGTTTTTTAAGGCAGGTTAAGGGACATGGCAATCTACTCACAGATTTTTAAACCCTTCCCAGCGCCTCACATCTAGCATAAAACATTTGTATGTAGCGTAAAGCATTTTAACTTATTGCGCCAAAGAATACCATATATAATTTTTTATGTTATCTTCAGGTTTTTATGACAAGATATCTGAAAGTGAAGTGATTGTCGTTGATAAACACTGCAGCACAGCACACGGTGACACAACTAAATGTGTCCTTTGCTTTTAACCATCACCCTTGGTGAGCAGTGGGCAGCCATGACAGGACGCCCGGGGAGCAGTGTGTGGGGACAGTGCTTTGCTCAGTGACACCTTGTTGGATGGGGATTTGTACCGGCAACCTTCTGATTACGGGGCCGCTTCCTTAACCCCTAGGTCACCACTGTCTCAGAAACTTTTATATAAAAATGTAAAAACGAACCTGAACTTAGCTGGTGGGCTGCTTAGTGCCTCCCCGAGGCAGCAAAACAACAACGTGTTCTATCCTGTCCTCATTTCGGTTCCTTCCCCTGTCCTCCTGTCTGTCTCTGCTTTGTAGGCCATGTTGAAATGAAGTTAATTGTCCTGCTGTGTGGGAGAACAATAGCAGGTGGATTTGTTCCTCCCCAGCCTGCCCTGATCCCGAGGAAGCAGCCGGGGTCTGACGGAGCATCCGCAGGGTGCCAGTCAACAAGATTTAAAAGCTCTCACGTGGACCAGGATGTTGGACAAACCCTTCATCAAACTGGTCACATGATCAGGCTGCCCTCCACGTCCAACCCATATTTTTCTTTTCATCTGCGGGTTCTATTGATTTTGCCCTCGACTTAACTGTGGTTGCCCAGAACAGCCCAGAAGGTCTCCTTCAGATCTCCCCAGATTAATGAGTTGTGGAAATGCTTCTCATTTCTTCCTCATATTTTTTTTTGGGGGTGGGGGTTATCTTGGCCCAGGGTCCCTTTTCAGGCCACAGACCCTTGGGATTGCACAACGGAGACAGCTGCGGATCCCGCTGAGGATAATCGGTCGCGGTTCTGGTGATCTGAGCGAGGGAAGGATCTCAAGCTCGGCTAAATGGAGAGACCTCCGCATGGGCACGTGATGAATCAGAAGAGACGAGTGGCCATCGTCTTTGTGCATGAGCCAAGTCCCAACTGTTGCCAGTTTAAGAGAAAAAGAAATGGTGGTCTGTAAGGCAACTGTTCCCCTATTGTCTTACCTGTTAAACAAAACGAAGGAGGAGGAAAAGAAAGATTTCCTGGGATTTGGCCAAACTCTGTGGTCTCATAAAAGGGAGTTGTGTTGATTAAAGAAAATATTTTGTGGTCCAGCAAAAAGTTTGCCTGCAATGCTGCGGGTCAGAGTTATTTTGACCAAAGACCCCTTACAGATTCTCCCCACCGTCTAATCAGAAGCATCTAATCTCTGGACTTCCTCCTGCCCGCCAAGCCAAGATCATTCTGAGCCTCTCTTTCATGCATTAAACACGGTGCATTGTGGGTAAAAAAAAAAATAAAAATCTTTTAAAAATGAATGCACTCTTTCCATCTCTTCTTCAGTCCCGAAGGAGGAAAACGATAACCAAACAACCCTTTCAGGTTTATGGGGGGGGGATAAAACCAAAGCCTGCCTCCCAAGACCCCTCTGAGCTACTCAGAAAAAGAAAATGCAGGGGGGAGGTGGGTAAAAGAAGTGAGTGTGTGTGGATCTAAAGCTGCCTGGAAGGGTTGTGATGTGTTTAATGAATGCACTGTGGTCTCACGATAAAGCTCCCAGGTTACGTAACTTAAACAAAAATCCCTGAACGCCTTTTTGGACATAGCCGCCGCCGTGTTAGATGCCGGCACGGCGCGTGTTGCTCACTGGGCGAGTGACACTCAAGCGAACCTACGCGAGGCCGAGAGAGTCTGAGCCGTGACTCATTGTAAACGTTGCGCGAGAAGTTAAAAAGGCACTATATGTCCTGGAAGCAGGAGCCAAGAGGCTCACGAGTGAAGCGCTGGCTGTTTATTCTCACTTCGCCAAACCTCCAACGCTCAGAGTCAGCGCCTTCTGTTAGTTTTCACACTATGGAGTGTTTGAGCAGTTTGGTGAAGTGTTTGACTCCAGTTATCTCTTATCCGCAGGTTCGCGTAAACACAGGGCTGAAATAAAGGCCCCGGTTAAACATTACTTGGCTCATGTGACGTGCATTGCGGTGACAAGGTCCTCTGACGTGGCCCGACTGACAGCACTGGGCCAAGTGGGAATCACTTCGGGAGCAAAGGTCCGGTCTCCTCCTTCGCAGTTAACTGTGTGATGCAAACAGGCCAAATGAGGGTTGGGTAGAAAGTCTGTGTGTGACAATGCAGGACAATCTGGGCCAGGTGACCAATGTAAACAACATTACCTAAAACCTGATGTGACGTAAACTTTGACCTCTAGAAATACCAGTTAGCCCCTAAACTATACACTCATCATCTCAGTTGGCCCCGCCCACTGGTCTACGCACTGTACTAAAACAATATGCTTTTTTTTGTGGCCTTGATATTGGCAGATAGGTTTTACACTGTAATTATATATATATTTTATATTTAAAATTTTAACAAAAATTAATAATACAATAATATAGCAAAAAGTCAAAGTTATGTTCTCTGTGCCCATGTGTAGTTTAGTGAAATTCAACAGATTTTGGAAATGTAGTAGTTCCACATATTTTTCAGATTATCCAGTAATGTGTTATCAGATTGTGCTGCTTCTGCTGCATCCATCTTTTTGCAAGCTCATACTGAAACACCCCACGAGTCTCGAACCCCAGCGCGGTCCCACACAGGCCCCACTCCCATGCCTGCATGGGGAGATATTCTTAGATGCTCATGGAGTTCATGGCTATCGGGTTGAAAGTGAATTCCCACGGTGTCGCTCGGTTTCGCCGTGCTGCTTTACTTTTCCAACACGCCTGTCACAGGAACATCCATCCTGAATGAAATCCTGATTCCGAGGCTGCGTGCAGAATAACATGCTGCATTGTTAATGTGCTTCTATTAATGCATTTGAAATGCCCGACATCTGTTAGGTTTCTCTCTCTCTCTCTCTCTCTCTAGTGACTGCTGAATAAATAACAGGTAAACAACGCGTATGGAATAAGTAACAGTTGAGCAGTGACTGTGCTGGAGTGCACGACCCAGAGTGCACTGGTGCCGTTCTCTGTTCAATTCTGTATCTCAGTCAGCACACATACACAAACACACACACAGATTAGCAGATGTTTTGCCGTCAGATGGATTGAGCCTGCCTGAAGAAAATCATTTTCCCTACTAATGTCCCACCCCTGAAGAGTCGGGAGTCGAAAGGGGGGGAAATCCGACGTTAAGCCACCCGGAGAACGGGACTTGGCCTGAAAACACTCGCAGCAGACGCCTCCCAACATGTGTTCACTGGCACACAAGCACTGACATTTCATAATCCTCTGTGTTTGTATGTGCCTGTGTGTGTGTGTGTGTGTGTGTGTGTGTGTGTGTGTGTGTATTGCAAGGGAACTATTTCAAAAAGCTCAGGCTGTGTTTGTGTTATTGTGTATGCATATGTGGCAAGGCTTTGTGTGTGTGTGTGTGTGTGTGTGTGTGTGTATGTGTGTGTGTGTGTTTGTGTAATGTTTTGGACATCTGGGCCCACTGCTCCACCCTCATTGAGTTTCTAATTGACTGCATATCTTTAGCAACCCAAATGATCAAAATCTAATCTAAGCATGCATCCATGGCAGGACAGGTCCTTCAAAGGTTATGAGTGGAAGCGACTGTTGATTGTGCAGTTCTGTGGATTTTCAGACGGAACGTTGCAACTGTGGCTTTAAAGGTTAGCAGACGTTCGCGGTGGCAGTCTAGAGTGCGCACAAACAATACCGCTTAGGCCATTAGACCAGCCTGTGAACAGAGGACAAACAGAACATCATAAGCACCGCATCCGGGGACGTGGCTACATGAGAAACATCAACTGTTGACGACACACATGCTGCACCATATAAAACCCTTGAATGAACCTTCTTTTGTGGGTTATTAATGTTCCAAATCAGCAGACCATTAATCTTGTGATAAATGCATCACCCTCCTTCTGTCGATCTGCCTGGTTAAAGAAGCAAAGGAATGTGGGTAAAAAAAATTATAATTACAGCAGTGTTCGATTATACACTTCTGTCTTAATTATACCCCATATTGGTCATAATATTATGAAAAATGTTAAGACGCCCGTAGGTTGTGTTCTTTTGTCGACCTGGAGGTTCTTCACCACTGAACTTTACAGACTGTCAGACTACAGCAGATGATAAAGAAAACCAATTCTGTCTCGTTCATGGGGTCTGTAAATGTATGAATCATTCTTAATCTAGACGCGATCACCATTAATGTAGAAAAGGCATGGTGGCAATGAGAGGAGCTAATTGAGAGAAATGGTCGTGACCCCGTCATCTTCATTCGAAGATCAGAGCTGGGGGGTCCGGGTGCAGCTCATCTCTCGGAAAAACGAGACAGACTTGGCTGGATGCTGTTTGAAGGCAGGGGAATCCTGACACCGGGAGCTGTCACGTCGCATCAGACTGAGGAGCCACGGAGCTTCATTATTCTGATTCATGCTTTGCCTGGATTGGCAAAAACAAACCGTGTTCTTTACCACGCCCTTTGGCGGGGCTCAGTGTAGAAACTTGGAACTCAGAATAGGAGGGATCTCAAATGCAACATTTTACATAAAAATTCCAGTACCTGTTTTTTACTGATTGCAATTGACTGGGTGCTATTTTGGACCAAAACAATGGAGTAAAATAATTACCACCAAACAGCCAATGGGAACTGTGCCATTTGCAGCCCTAAATGAATGATGCCATGCTGAAAATACATTTAGTAACTATTATATATGTATATTTAATAGGTTTCATGTTAATGTTCAAGGCCCCTATCTAAATATATTTGCTGAAAGGTGGTGTCCGGGAGAAAGTTTCACTTTCCGAACAAAGCCCAAGGACAAAGCAGCCCCATAAAGTCTCAGAAACATACATCCTATGGTGAGAAAATGAAATCACATTCAGGATTGGCATTCTTTCTGGGTTCTTAGTGATTCATGAGAAAAGGGGAAAGTGTTTGTATACATTTCACAGCATTTATCAGACACCCTTATCCAGAGTGACAGTCCTCCTGGACACACTGCTCGGGAAAAAAACCTGGGATTTTGTAGTCCTCTGGTTTATAGACGAGTGTCTTACCCACTAGGCTGCTTGCACCCCATGCGTGTAAAATAATAATTACTATTACATTTTAATGGAATATAATTTAATATTGAATCAATCAATTAATTAATGAAAAAATAAGACGGTACCAATATAATACTTAGAGTAAGAAAAGAGTATAAATGAGCATGTTTTCTACAATTTTGTAAAAACAATATTCATGACAACACCTCGGCCTTTAGAAATAAAACACCAAGCGATGTTTTTAGTTGGTCTCGATTTCAGCCTTCAGTCTGTGCATGCATACTTTCTATATATAGGGATTAAAAATGGTCATAGCTGTTCACTGGTGATGAATTTCAATGAATTTCAATTACTGTAATATTCATATCTATTCATATAGTTAAAGTAGTTAACTATATGAATAGTTAACTACATAGTTAACTACATATAGTTCAAGTAGTTAAAGAAGTTATATTACACATTGAATACAAAAACATATTTGTACATTATATTAATTCTTATTTTTATGTAACTTTGTCTTAGATATTTGATACTTTATTATAATTTACCATAATCCTGTGTAACCTGTGTAAAATTGTATAATGCTGCCCTGTTCGTGTCAGTTTGCCGTTGAGTCGTTGTTACTTGATGTCTCCCCTGTCCTGTTGAACCATGTATTAAACCCGTTTCGTGATGTTGTGCGTATGCAGCCTTCTTCTTCGCTATGCTCAGCCATCATGACAAAAATATATATATGTGTGTGTGTGTGTGTGTGTGTGTGTGTGTGTGTGTGTGTGTGTGTATATATATATATATATATATATTTTTTTTTTTTTTTTTTTTTTATTTTTTTTTTTTTAAATAATACTGTAGCACACAGACTGCTAGTAGTTCGACTTCATGCCAGTTACATTAACAAATTCACACATACTGAGAGAACTGAAACCTCTCTAATGGGAAAATCCAAAAGTCCAAGTGTTACAATACTATAAAATCCACCAGTGTCTCAGGTTGTCGTTTCCTTTTATTTAATCCGCTTTGGTGTGGTGGAGTTTACCCCATTACATTACCGCTGCTTCCTCCTCTGTCCTCGGCCCACATCGCGGCGGTGAGTACGGAGGGCGGCACTTGTCATGCTCTGTTGCACCACTTTATAAAAACTTTTGGTTGAGAATTAAAAGCCATCCCTGTATAAAATTGTCTTTATTTGAATAAATAATGGATTTGTTCATATAATAATTACATGTCTTGTGTAATTGTGGTTTAACTGTTGCACCACGTAAGAACAATTTCGATATTTTCCTCTGTTTATTTTATTCTGTACTGGGCTTGTATGTCTGGGCTCTAATATTGATTCTTGTATGGAAGCTGTGGGCGTGGGTGCTGTGATTGTAGCTCTGTTGCGCACTTCGCTGTGCGAGCAGCGGGCGAGAGGTCACAGGTGCAAACCCACGCACCGCACGAGTAACAGCAGCCCACATGCTCGGGTAGCCTACATCTGAGAAGCCCTCAGTCGTAAAAGCGTCTTTTGATGCCCTGCCTGCATTTATACTTCCGCCTGACCCTCCCATATCACCCATGTTCGAGTGTTAAAAAAAAAAACACACATTTGTCTTAAACCCCAGAAAAAGAGGGTTGGACAGAATTAAGGTGACACCAGAAATTGGAACTTTTACTTAATAATTGGCCATACAACATAGTTACAAAACAGATGAAAGTTTCAATAGTGTAATTTGAACAAAAAGTAGATCTAAAAGGTTTCATGTTAGATTTATGTTCAAGCCCCCTATCTAAATATATTAAAATAAAAGTCATGGTTGTGTTCCAGGTGAATTTGAGACTGGAATGAAGACGTATGACTGATCAAAGTAACAGTGTCTGGACGGCCGGTACAGTAAACGCTGCCAACTGTAATCTCTCTTGGAGTCGAAAGGCCTCGTTTGAGAGCCTGGTGGGGGTGGCGTCTGTCTCCTGGCCAGAAAGAGAGAGAGAGAGAGAGCAAAGAGAATGAAGAGATGGGGGGAAAATACATATTGAATAGAAGGAAGGAGAACGGTGCAGAGACAGGAAGCCAATCAGACTAGAGGAAGCCTGCTGCAACAGTATCCTCCCCAACGCAGGACAGGAGTGTATGTGTGTGTGTGTCTTTACATTTTATCAGAAGCCTTTGACAGTAGTTACAATGGCAGTCCCTCTGGAGACACTCAGGGTTAAGTGTCTTGCTCAGGGACACAGTGCTAGTAAGTGGGGTTTGATTTTCTGGTTCATAGATGGGCATGTGACCCACTGCGCTACTGCCAGCCTTCAGCTAGTAACCTGATAACAAATATCAGGTTCTACTTTATATGACATGCAGTTGGGGTAAATGTTGAAAGATGAAAACCAAAAATCTGTTTAAAATCACCTTGCAAATTAAACATATTACTGTAAGAGTGTGTATAAGTGTTTCTGAGTGTCTGTGTATGTGTGTGCTGTTGACCCAGCATACTAAATCATACATGTTCACTGCTAGCTGGCGGATTTAATAATTTACTTTACTCTCCTACACACACTCTCCATCCACATCGAGCTGACTGATATCTTACACAACTCCTTTAGGTGCTGTATCAAGTGTGAGGATTTGTGTCTCCTGATGTAAATGGAAGCTGAATCAAACAGCGGAGATGCGTTTTGCTGGATACGTTGGCAATCTTTCCATCTTTTCACACCTACATACATTTACATTTACGGCATTTATCCCAGAGCAGCTTACAATCAGTAGTTACAGGGACAGTCCCCCTGGAGCAGCTCAGGGTTAAGTGTCTTGCTCAGGGACACAATGGTAGTAAGTGGCTTTTGAACTTGTTACTTTATGGTCTTTGAGTGTGCAAGTGGGTCACCACTAGGCCACTAACACCCATAACATAACAGCAAATACCATTTCATACTCTTTTTTTTAATCAAAAATGTCTTCATTCTACTTAATTGTTAAACTGTCAAGTTGACCAAGAATTCCATAACATGTAGTGAGACTTGTCGATAAGGTCGAAGGTTGCTCCAGATCAATAGTTATTGCTAGTAATAATGATCTTTTAATCACATCACACTGATTAGCGGACGAGTGTGAAAAATATGTAAATAACATGATAACTGGTGTGTTTGCACAAGTGTGGCTCTGCTTTCATGATTTTAAAGGAGAAAGCGGGAACGCCTTTTGCGTTGGATGAATCGTGGGTTGTCAGGGTCATGTCATGGCAGCAGGCGCACGCAGCGTAGGTCACAGAACTGACAGGCAGAAGGCGCCGGAAACCTCCGTGTTTGAAAGGGAAACAGGTAACTTCGCATGCCGCATTGTTTAACTAGATAATACACATACTGTACACAGAACATAGAAATGCCGTACAATAGAATACAGTAAACAGCTGTAAGACAATGCGCTATTCAACACAGCACAATGTAAACATGGTGCAACGGAGAAACCAGCCCAACCCAGCCTTATTCAAACAATATTTTTTTTAAAAGCAGCACAGGAACACACGCAAATCATGGCACTCTAGACATAACTACATAGAAATATAGGCTTAAGTGAGAGTTTTCTACACAGCAAAACACAGCACACGGAGCACACCCAAGAAAATGTGCCTTCTGCATGTAACCCATCACCCGCAGCGCAAGAGGGGCGTGGTCACATTGTGACATCTATTGACGCCCAGTCTACAATGGATGCAGAAAACATAGGGAAAAGGAGGAGAAAGGGTGGAGACGGACACTGCGTTACACCTGGCAGTGTGACGTATTGGCAGTGTGGTAGTAACCTAGTGGGTAAGTAGCCTAGTAGGTCTCTGAACCAGTGTCTCCAGGGGGATTGTCCCTGTCACTACTGATTATGAGGCTCTCTGAATAAGGGTGTCTGGCAAATGGCGTAAATGTAAATACATAAAATAACATGAGGGGGTTTAAATCATCCAGAATAAAGAAGTATGGTTCGTAAGAGATCTGTCAGTCATGCCTACAGACTCTGCCCCTTTTTGAACCTGGTTTATAAAATCATCATTAAAGCCCAGTCTATAAGTACAGTACAGGCCAAAAGTTTGTGCATACCTTCTCATTCAATGTGTTTTCTTTTCATGACCATTCTCACTTAAGGCATCAAAACTATGAATGAACACAGATATGTACTTAACAAAAAAAGGTCCTGCTTTGCACACTCTTGGCATTCTCTCGATGAGCTTCAAGAGGTCGTCACCTGAAATGCTTTTCCAACAGTCTTGAAGGAGTTCCCAGAGGTGTTTAGCACTTGTTGGCCCCTTTGCCTTCACTCTCCAGTCCAACTCACCCCAAAACCATCTGGATTGGGTTCAGGTCCGGTGACTGTGGAGGCCAGGTCTCCACTTTTTGTTAAGTACATAACTCCACATGTGTTCATTCATAGTTTTGATGCCTTCAGTGAGAATCTACCAATGTAAATGGTCATGAAAATAAAGAAAACACATTGAATGAGAACGCATGTCCAAACCTTTACATTTACATTGGCCTGTACTGTGTGTTGAGGGAAGCTTTTTGGCCTGAAGCTTCTGAAAATGTTTGCGCTGCAGGTGAATGTTCGTCCAGCTTTTTCCAACATTGCTGCAGCGTTGAGAACATGCCATTCAGCCCTCTGAAAATGCTACATGCTACTGTGCTACAAAGAGATTTTCTTGGACTAAAGTAGAAAAATGGCAGACAAGAAGGCCTGACTTTAGCAAAGAAAGTCTCACTTTTCTATCAGCACAGACAAGAATGGAGCAAAACAAAGAAATACATAGCTGAAAAGTTGTGTTTGCGAGAAAGTCTCACAGAAAAGCTCAAGGACAAAGCAGCCCCAGGAAGTGCAAAAAGTATGAATTAGCATTACGTTTTCTACAGTTTTATTCCTGACAACACCTCGGCCTTTGGAAATGAAACACCTAGCAATGTTTTTAGTTGGTCTCGATGTCAGCCATCAGTATGGGCATGCATACTTTCTATATATAGGGATTAAAAATGGACATAGCTGTTCACTGGTGATGAGGTCATGTGACCAGTTGGCCTAAAAACATATGAACAAATTTGCTGTGACTGGATATAGTAGCTGCAATGTTTACACTAGTTAAAGGAGAATCTCCACTGATATTATTAGAGGTCACCTGAACACTCAAAGCTTATCGGCCAATCAGAATTCATCCACACACTTATACATATAATATAACTGGTGCACCTCAAAAATGTATAATATTGATTTAATTAGAATTTCGAGGGTTGAGAACCATTTGAGAATAAATGACAAAGTATAAATACATTTCTTTGAACACATGCTTGGCAGGATACAATATTTTATATTTTCTTTGTTACATTTTTACAAAATAGTCAAAAGCCCCTGTGTTCAGTGTTAAGTAATTTGGATTTTGTTTAGTAACAATCAATCAAGAGCTTTCATTTGATATTAATATCTCAATTTCATCCAAATGGTTCTCACCTCTCAGTGATTGCTAGAGTGTAAAGTGCCTTTTTTTTTTGATAATTATAAATTCAGTATCCGAAATTATTAGGATATTCCATAAGATCAATACCAACATAACTAAAATGTTTATATAATCAATACATTTTGGGGTTACATTTTATAAATTCAAATATAAAAACAAATATAAAAAAGACGATTTTACTATATTCTCATTTTTTGAGCTGCACCAGTATGTATAAGCAGCAGCCTCTTCAAAGGCGGTTTCTTTACAATCCACACACGAGCGGACCCAGTATCAAACAGCGCTGAGTCAAATGGGATTTCTGCAGCTGCATGCTAAACGGTTGGTTTATTTTAGTTGTGTGTTTTATTTTAGTGTGTTTTTTTTTTCAAGGTAAAAACCCCTACAAGGAAAACACAGTGGCTCTAAAGGCGAGTGTATCAGCGTGGGTGAATGTGGAGTGATTTGTGGGCCGCACGACCGCCCGCCTGTGTGCTTTATGCACTCGGGAGCCCGTATTAATATCCCCGGTGCAACCCGAGTCCCTATGTCACTGCCTTCCCGGGCCGAGATGAGCCATGGGACCTCGCTGCTGGGACCGCCTCCAAGAAGGCCAAGGTCAACACACTATACTGTACAGTAATGGTAATTGCACTTCTGTGCCAACGGTGTTAAGGGCACAGTATGCCAGTATATAAAAACATGCATGCACAACATGAGAACATGAGAGTGTGTGTGTGTGAGTGTGAGTGTGAGAAGTGTCTATTTATGTGTAAGAACGTATGTATGCACATGGAAAGTGTTCCATCTCTAATAAAAACCCAGCTCACTGCCTTGGTCCATGTCCTTGGAGGACAAAGTGTGAAGCAGCTTGTGGCTACATGAACGTGTGTGTTTGCGTGTGTTTGCTTTTTGTGTGCTGACGACTGGCTCTTCCCTCTTCCTCCCAGCTCTCACCCAGCAGGAGATCTGGAGTATCTTTCCCCCTATCTATTTCCATCTCCATCTCGCTCTCTCTGAAAAGTGTGGGCAGAGGAGCTGGAAGTAGGTCAAACCCGAGTGGTGGAAGCTACTTCCCAGGCAAGTGCAGAAGAGGAGCCGCCTGCATTTGTCTTTTGATGCCATAAAAAAAAAAAGAAAAGAAAAAAGGCCGCCTCACAATTCCATTCCATTCAGCGCTTCCCTTTTAACAAGGAAAGGGATGGGGGGTGATGATCCTTCTGATCCATCCAATGGGGTGTTCAGGTTGGGGTCCTGGGAACGCCCCTCTGGCGTCCACCCTCTTTTTTTTTTTTTTATGTCTGTGAATGTACTCAACAGCTTGAGGAGAAGATAATCAGCCCCTGCGTTTCCTGCGATTGTGGTGCTGCACCCCCCCCCCCCTCCCCCCAGTGCCCCCGCCTCGTGCTGTTTGGCCTTGATAAGCCGGTTCGAGTGCGCCCTCCAACGCGGTTATGGACGGAGCGATGACTTCGTGCAGATTGGGGAGGAGAGTCGCTGGTAGTTTGGGCAAGGCTGAAATGAAAAAAAGAAAAAAAGGGGGGGGGGGGGGGGGGGGAGTGCACTGCTAGCCGTGGTTGTCATGGAAACGCCATTCCTCACGTGAGCGGGAGCCAACCTGTGCACAAGCTGTCGAGCAACTCCGGCCAATGAGGCGCTGCTGGCACCGGTGCCGTCGTTAAGATTAACCTCCTGTTTCCCTCGCTGTGATTACATTTGGATTTTGCCCGGCATTAACATTAATATTATTCTCACTTTTCATTAATTTTAATGCCTGCAAACGTCCAGCACATGCAGGTCAGGTGAACCTGGAGTGTGTTTGTGTGCTCACCCTCTGACAGACTGGTGCCACGTCACGGGGATGTTCCTGCCTTGTGCATGTAAATTAGGTTCCAGTGTGACAGGGCAGACTACCCACGTCCATCAGCAAATACTGTCTCCATGAAGGGGTTTACTTGGTCAGCAACAATGTCCATGCAGGTGGTACCTGTCAAAGTAACAGCCCTTATTCAGAGCGACTTTCAATCATTAGTGACAGGAACGGTCCCCTGGTGACACTCAGAGTTAAGTGCCTTGCTCAGGTACACAATGGTAGAAAGTGGGGTTGCAGCCTGGGACTTTGTGGTCTTCTGGTTCATAGGTGGGTGTGCTACCCACTAGGCTACTACCACACTTTTGGTAGGAACTAACCCCAGCAAGTCACTTAGATCCTCACACTTGTCCAAGTTTCTGCTTCCAACATATCAACTTGAAGAGCTGACACTTCTCTTGTGGACTCTTAGGTTCCCCTGTAACCAGATCACCGAAGTTCTTCATCGATGTTCATTCTACCCATTTGCCTGCACTTGAAAAGAATTCTGAACCTGACATTACTGCAACACATTTATTTTGAATTCAAATGAATGTCCTTGCAATGGGGAGGATAAAGACTGTAAAGCAGCGTGCTTAGATGTTTTCTCCCCACAGTGTAAAGGAAGCACACAATCGGAAGGGAAGAGTACTGTCTAAGAAAAAAAAAAGTACTGACATATAAAAGCCAGGGAAAAAACTTTGCCTGACATCACATTTTTTTTTACCTGCTGTCGTTCACGTTCTTCTTTTCACTCTTTCAGGTGTGATGAGAGGAAGTCTCTCTCTGTTGTGAAGTTCTGTCTGGTGCCTGTGCCTCGCCGAATCCGTGAACTGAATAGAAATATGGTCGTGCTGCAGAGGGGAAAGGAGAGAGAGCACAGACAGAAAAGAACTTAAATGAAGAGCTTCAAAATGATTTCAAAAGTTCTGATAATTTCTTCAGAGAGGAATAGGAATCAATAGGAGCTGAAGCTGGGTAGTCGCAAGATCAAAAGGAGCCGATCCTGAAGTTATTGAAATTCCGCAGTCAGTGCTGGAGGTGGTGTCTGAGCCACGGCCCGTCTGGACATTGGCGCCCGTCACTGTAGCTCAGAACTCCAGATCTGACATTTTTCTCGTATATGGAAGGGATCAAGGTTCCATGATCTCATAATCTTAGACTGAATCATAACCGACAGCAATTCAACTCCTTTATACCACTCTGTGACCCCCGAGTGACCCCAACCACTTTGCAACATGGGAGCCTGCGGAAAGCGATGACAGTGAAAGAACATGGAAGAGGTGAGAGTGAATTTACATAAATATATAAATATCCGTCAACCTTTCACTGCTGCTGCTGTGCTGGATTGATTAGTTAAAAGATGAAAATTTTCATATAAAACACTGTCTCTGTTAACGGTAATGGAAAAAAAAAATCCACACATTTTGCTGTCTGAAAACATTCATCAAATAGTGTCAAAGAATAGCTGGTCAAACAGGGTGCGTGCCTGGGGTCATAGGTCAACGGTAGGTCATAGGGTGTGTGTGGACAGCAGGTCAGGGTTTGATTTGACCCTGCCATCACCTTCAGGCAGCAGGGCCCTGGTTAGAGTTTAACTTTTTGTGAATGCAAGACGTCAGATGGCCTCGGAGTCGGTTAGCAGCTCGATCTTCATCACTGTTCGCCACTAATTGCGTATAACCCAGCGCCATTGTAACAGCAACGCCTCACGCCTGGTGTGGCGCTTTCCAGTAATTGCGGTTAAATGGGATCGCGTGGCCTGATTTACATGGCAAAGCCACAAAAGACAGTTCATACAAAAACAGTTCAGACTCTTCGTCAGGAGGTTAAGAGTGCAAGTCCGTTTTTCCCCGCCTTGCCACAAATCAGCACCCTTAATCGTCTCTAATCACGTAAACGGTACCCTTTCACCCCGACAAATAATTACAGTGGAGCTCAAAGGCCTTATAACACAACCACAAAATCAAGAGGGCAACGTAAACAAGTGACACACATGACAGACAACTGAAGGTGAAGTACAAATGTAATATATTTACAGATATTCACATTTGCATTTAGGTATTCGTTTTGAAGAAGAAGAATATATTTGTCTGTCAATAAATCTATCTGGCATTAACTATCTACCTATCAATCTGTATCTATTAATATATATTAGAACTGCAAAATTAACACATTAATCTCTGTCATTACTTAATACTTATTTAAATGTTCAAATAAATAAATGCAGTTAGATAGATAGCTTGAAAAATATCCAGAAGGGTTTATTATTTAAGTGCATATGTATATATGTGAGTAAGTATGTCAGTAAGCATGTTTTTGTTTATATGTATGTACAGTACAGGTTCGGACACACCTTCTCATTCACATGTTTTCTTTATTTTCATGACCATTCACGTTGGTATATTCTCACTGAAGGCATCAAAACTATGAATGAACACATGTGGAGTTATGTACTTAACAAAAAGTGGAGACCTGGCCTCCACAGTCACCGGACCTGAACCCAATCCAGATGGTTTGGGGTGAGCTGGACCGCAGAGTGAAGGCAAAGGGACCAACAAGTGCTAAACACCTCTGGGAACTCCTTCAAGACTGTTGGAAAAGCATTTCAGGTGACGACCTCTTGAAGCTCATCGAGAGAATGCCAAGAGTGTGCAAAGCAGTAATCAGAGCAAAGAAACTAGAATATAAAACATGTTTTCAGTTATTTCACCTTTTTTTGTTAAGTACGTAACTCCACATGTGTTCATTCATAGTGTTGATGCCTTCAGTGAGAATCTACCAACGTACATTGTCATGAAAACAAAGAAAACTCATTGAATGAGAAGGTGCGTCCAAACCTTTGGCCTGTACTGTATGTACCTGTGTATCTAGATTATAGAGACGCCAACATAGCATTTTCTAATCACAAAACTAGCCTGTCCTACTAGCAGAAATGATGCACTGTTATTCTACAGAATAGTCCAAAATGTCCCTTGAACTTGTCAGATGAGTGTATGTACTCTTTAGCTTAATTGCAGCTTTTTGCTGTATGGCCCAACACACTCCACCCACAAGAGCTATAAGCATATGGCAACAACAAAAGACTTTGTCCGTTTACTGTACATTTTTAAAGCACTAAAGCTCCACACGCTCTAATTTAGTCAGGCTGGTGTACTACGGCAATTATTGTCTTAAGCTGGGACGAGGGGGTTGGAAAGGCGCCAGCGCAAGGAATAGCTTTGAGGTTTTTGGGGTTTTGCCCAACGTTTAGTGCTAACAACGTGTTCTGCGTGGTTTTTAACCCTGACGCCCACAGACGCATTACCACACAGCCAGGACCAAGGCCTGTTAGTCATACGGAATATTTAAAGACGATGATGAGATCAAACCAGGGTGACAGTCATCTGCATGACGATACATCCCTAAATGCAGGTTCACAAGTGCCAACCTTCGTACGTTGCGCTTGCTATGTGTTAGCGGTTACATTTTAGCTGAGTGCTGCTCCACTTGCGCTACACATACACACACTCTCACATAGGATGACACTGTATGAGAGTCAATGTGCGTGGTTCGAGTGTGTATGACGGTGTGTGTTTATCGGTGTCACACCCTTCCTAGCTTATGGGGCTGTTAGCGCTTGCGTTCGCGGGGACTGCGCCCGCGGGTTCCCAGGGCCACCCACATGGACACTCTCTTTTCCCACCTCTGTAAAGAACACACACGCTCGCAACGACGTGGCCGCAAATGAACGCGTCGCCATGCCAAGTGGGGGTTTTGCAGGATGTGGCTAGCGGGTGATTTTGGGTGTGTGTGGAGTAAACAAAAAAGTTTTCCCTTGAGAAAAGATCATCGCTTTCTAAAACGACGGTGGTGTCCTTGATTTACACGCGGAACGCTTCTAAAACCCCCTCTGTGGAATTTATCTAGACCACCGTATACAAGCTGCTTAGCTGTACACTTACTAGCGTTTACAAATAATTGATGTTATACGCTTTTTTTTACATAGCATTCATATATTATGTAAAAAGGAATGGAATATAATATTAATTTCGAGCTCATTTATGTGATCACTGTATGTTTAGACTAAATTAAAACTTCCTTGTGGGAAGTTTTATACAGTATTTTCACAAAATACACCCACCCCACTGCGAAAAACACACACAATGTTGAAGAGAAGTGAAGTGAAGTGATTGTCATTATGATGCACAGCAAGCACAGCACACGGTGACACAACAAAGTGTGTCACCCTCGGGAGCAGTGGGCAGCCCTGACAGGCACCCGGGGAGCAGTGTGTGGGGACGGTGCTTTGCTCAGTGGCACCTCAGTGGTACTCAAGGTGCCAATTTGAACCAGCAACCTTCCGATTACGGGTCCATTTCCTTACCCATTTCCCTACCCGATAGGCCAACCACTGGGAAGTGGTGGCCTAGTGGTTAAGGAAGCGGCCCCGTAATCAGAAGGTTGCCGGTTCGAATCCCGATCCGCCAAGGGGCCACTGAGGTGCCACTGAGCAAAGCACCGTCCCCACACACTGCTCTCCGTGCGCCTATCATGGCTGCCCACTGCTCACTCAGGATGATGGGTTAAATGCAGAGGACAAATTTCGCTGTGTGCACCGTGTGCTGTGCTGCTGTGTATCACATGTGACAATCACTTCACAAAAAAAAAAAAAAAGACATGTTCATCTGAGCATAGTGCGATAAGTCCAAGACTTTGTGGACGTGTTCTTCCTTCATCTAATTTTGGTAGCTCAGTCGCAGACTTGTTTAGTCCCCCACCTATGATTTCTCCTCTTACACATGTGCACACGCTTGTGATGGGTGGCAGATTTAGCCCGGATTGATGCCATGGTTATGTCTTTCAATACCCAGTTATGCAACAGACACACATACACAAATACACTCCCCTCAGGGCTTAGTGGACAGAGATGCGGTGCTTCCTTGTGCCGTGCGTCACCAACTCTGGTCCCCAATGGCCGAACATCCCCATCGGTGCTGTACCCAGCACATCTGCGTCCGGCCGTAACGATCTAACAGTGACACTGAGGCTGACGCAAATCCAAAAAGAGGATGGAAGAAAACAGACGCCCAGTCCAGACACTAACGTCTGAAACGAGACACCCGCTGCCTTCCTTTTTGTTGTTTGTTTGTTTGGGTGTCTTTTTTTTTTTTTTTTGCTAACTCATTTCCCGTTTGGCTTGTGCCCTCTGCCCAACATCCACATGCAGGTCCCCGACATAAACAGCATGACTCATGTCTTCCTCGTGACTCACAGGCAGCTGCGACCTCTGACCCTAATAGGAGCCATGCCACACGGCCACTGTTTCTCCGGCAGCAGGAGAACAATCTGCCGTTTTATTGTTTATTTGGGTTTTTTTTTCTTTTTAGTGGCTTGTCAGGGCCATTTGTCATTTTCCGCTGCAGCAAAGTGACCCCGACAGCTAACCTTTATTCGGAATAACAGCCATTACGTCCCCTTGTCCACCTGTTCCAGTTTAATGCAAACACAACCAATAAATAGATGGTGAAAACAGCAGCTAATCTGTTTTTCCGCACAAATATTAAGTATATTTTTCATTCTTAACCTCATTATTTACATTTAATTTAAAATGTCACCTCTTACTGGACTTACTGGACACATTAATGACTACTGCATTAAAGTTATATATATATATATATATATATATGTGTGTGTGTGTGTGTGTGTGTGTGTGTGTGTGTGTGTGTGTGTGTGTGTGTGTGTGTGTGTGTGTGTATATATATATATATATATATATATATATATATCGCAAATTTAAAATATCCAAGAGTTTTATTACCCAGACATTTGATCGGGATTTTTAGCTGTGCTACATTTTCCATTCCATTGGGAATTCCAGCATATCATTTTCTTAATTCTCACAAGAACCAAGCCAAGTATCTGGTCTTATGTGTGGATTAAAGCAGTGATGGATTTATTTATGTGTTTTTACACCCAAGAACACTGTGTGGACCAATAAAAAATGCTCTTTGTTGCCCATTAAAAACATTCATTTTCAGTTTTATTTATGGTTTGAAGGAAAAAAAATGGAACCATAAAATATTGACTAACTGAGATCCAGCATTGATGTAAGCTTTTTATTAAATGGAATATAGGTGAATGAAAGCTTTGTATCATTTTCTTCCCCCCAGCACAGCAGTCCAATTGACAGCAACCATCCATCAAGCTCCCAGGTTTTAATTTTCAGTGCTTGGTACCAAAAGAGGTGTTTGTGTATGTGCATACATGTGTTTATGTGTGTATGTGAGTGTGTGTGCGTGTGTGTGTGTGTGTGCATGGTGCATCACGGTCAGCTTAACGCATTCCAGATCCAAGGAGTGGATGATTTCCCCAGACTAGCTCTTATCTCTCCATCACAACAAAGTGAAAACGATAAGGATTACACAGATCAGACGAGGGTCTGAAGGCGCGGCCTTCTCCGGGGTCCTCGTGGCTGCAGACAATTCTCTCTTCAAACAGGCGAGCGAAGGACTGCTGTTTGTTTAATCAGCTCCTTTAATTACTTCACTAATTAGAAGAGCTCATTGGCTTTAGAGTCACACGGCCTTCGTTTTCCTTACTTTTGAGACATTCGTGAAATCCCGCCACCCATACTGGTCCTTCACGGGTCAGTTTCCCCCTTGTTAGGAGGGTCAAATGTTCATGTTAAAGCCAGGTTTCCAGCTGCTGCAGGTACTTAAGGGAACAATTAGTGGTCCTCAAAGCAGCTTAGGTTCTCAACACCCTGGCTACAAAATTGGTTGGCGATTATCAGTACTGGTAATGGTATGGTGTTGTGTGGAATTTTCTTGTATTATTAATTATTTGCAAAAGTCTGGCATGTGAGCCCCAGACCAGTGGATCTTAGAGCATTTTTTTTTTACAATTCGCGCCGTGTTGCAAACGACACTTGCATCCTGCTCCCTGCTTAGCATTGCCTTTCACGACTTCTAAGCCCACCCATGTCACAAATTTCAACTGAGGCCAAATATAAGATGTCCTCCATTTGAAATCGAATTGCATTGATAGTCGTCATATTCTGTACTGTGGTTTCCGAAACATTGTTATTTATGCTAAAACTACGTATGCTTCATGAATGTAGAATCTCTTCATTTATTCAAAAGTAAGTGGCCAGCGCCACAGGAGGAGAGGAGGAGGAGAACTGCACTATGGCAGGGGAACGCCTGTCAGTCAGAGCCCCTGCCCTGGTGCACCGAGTGCAGGGAGAACCCATGAGAAAGGCAGGGTGGTGGTGGTGGTGGTGGTGGACTCACGCAAAGCAGAGGATTGTGGGAAGGCTCCCAGAAGGCCCCCGACATGCTCGGAATTTATTTTCTTCTGTATGATCCCTTCACTGGCGCCTTTTCTTCTCCACTAAATCATCCCTCGCTCAATCTTTAATTTTCCCCTGACCCATATTTCTCTCTATAACACACACTTTTCTGACTTAAAAATAAAAAAACTCAACTTCAGGTCTTGAAAGTGAAGTGAAAATAATTGTGATACACAGCACAGCACAGGATGACACAACGATATGTGTCCTGTGCATTTAACCATCACCCTTGGTGAGCAGTGGGCAGCCATGACAGGCGCCCGGGGAACAGTGTGTGGGGACGGTGCTTTGTTCAGCGGCACCTCAGTGGCACCTTGGTGGCTTTGGATTCGAACCCAAAACCTTCTGATTATGGGGTCACTTCCTTAACCGCTAGGCCACCACTGTCCCTGTTTTTGCCTTTTATTTGACCTATCGCAGCAGATCCCAGTTTTATAATCTCCTGCCAGCAGCACCCTGGCCTTTCCACCTCATTCTGCACCTTCTTTATCTTTCTGCCCTGCTACTTCCTGGACTTCGGGTTGACTAACATTACACTCCCAGCTTCTTGATTTATTGGCTTTCAATGATATAATTCATTATAATTCTTACATGAGTTTCAGATTTCGCAAGGAGCCCAAAACATGCGCAAAGGCAAAGTCAGACAATGCAAGTTCACGGGTTACAGTGATACATGCACATATGTCAATATATATTAGGGCTGTCAATCAGTTTTGAAATGTAACAAATTAATATGTTAACAAATGTTAACAAATTTTGCAAATGTACAAATTCTTAAAACTAAAGCTTTCTGTAATATTTAGAACTATTACAGAGACAGTTGTGGGAAAGGCATCAACATTCACGTTGTATGAGGTGATGTCATGTGCTGGTGAACTGAGTTTGCGTCCATGGATTCATGTTGCTCATGGCAGGAAGTTACCTCAACCATTCATGCAAATTTCTCTAAAGCTTTGGCAAATCAGTTGGGTTTATTACGGATTTAGAACATATGTTGTTGTTACGAGTGAGAAACAGTGATTGGTTGCCACTCCTGTGCTCCCTGCATTGCAGACACGCCCACTGTCCATGCCTACTTGTGAGCATTCAGTAAACTAAATATTTTAAATTATTTGCAGCGATTTTACGTTCATTATAAACAATTAATTAACAATTAATTGTATCAATTATATGTAGCCCTCATTTCTTTACTTTGGTTATAGACAGTTTGTGTTTATTAGCAGTGCTGATGCAGCATGGATAGATTTTTTAAGTATGAAGAATGTTAAGATCAGCGTGTTTATTTTTGTCATTAATCAGAAAAAGTGCATGATGGTATAATCATAACTGTCCTGGTTTGCAAGGAGGAAGTCTGCATAACAAATTCTCTCTCTTTTTTTAATAATTGATTTGATCTGGTGAGAATAAATTTAGCCTCTGGTGGAGCAGCGGCTCCTAATTAGGAGCGAGATTGTGGGTTGAAAAATAATTAATGCACGCAGAAAGTTGCCCTTCTGCTCTTACACGATTCGTCATTTGAATCACCTACAGCAGCGGCTGCCAACTACACCTTTCCCCTGGACCCCACCTACCCGGGCAACGTTCACTGGGACCCAAACCTGATGGCTGGCTGCCCGGAAACATCTCCCCTAGGGTCAAACATCCAGACAAGAACAAAAACAACAGCGGGGTTAAAACTAATCCTGCACTTTCATCCAGGCGCACTGTTTCCCCTGCTCCTACGTACAAAAAAAAGGAGAAGGAGATGCGGCATTCCCCGCATTACTCTGTGAAGGTCAGAGGGCAGCGGCGCACACCGCTGCCAGCCGGAATGAGCACGAGATCCAGGGATGCTGCAGCTCCGGCCTGGGGCAGCTTTTATCCCTGGCCAGGAAAAGCACTTTTCCCTGTTCTCTGCGACGGGCCACTGATATGAAATGAATGTCTGTTTTTGTCCAGGCCGAGGGGGTGACAAAAGCGGCCTTTTGTCCGTGTTTCAAAGGAGAGGGAGCACGAGCGCGCTCTGAATGCAGAGAGATTATAGAAAAAAATTAAATGGGACAGCCATCAAAAGGAGAGGCTCCAGTTAAAATAAGAGGGGAGGGTTTAGAACAGGAGACATGCCGAGACCCCACTCTGCTGTCCTAATGGACACAACACGCCCCGAGGACACGTTGCCCTGATGCGCTCTCACTCCTTCCCTGTTCAAACCCTCCCGTTGGCAGAAGAGCCATGACCACGCTTCCCTCTGGTGGGTTCAGTTCTATTTATTCATGTAGCACATTTAGGAAAACAGCATGTCAAGCACATCAAAGATGTGATCTGCACATGTTAATTTTTTTGTCAAACCCATGAGGTTGATGGAGCCACATCAATACGGTTTCTCCATAAATTAATTGTTTTCAAAAATACTCTCAATTTAAAAAAAAGTTGTGCGTATGTATAAATATGTGTGTGTGTGTGTTTGTGTCTGTGTGTTTATTCTATATATAGAATATGAGACTATGGTCGTACATGAGATGAATACAAAATCGGTGTGAAAATAGACAACCTGGCAACCCTAGTGTCAGCGCAGACTCATGTCGCCCCCTAGTGTTCATAAAAAAAGACATCTTGTCTTAATGAAAATTGTTTTGCATATTTAATGAAATTAATGAATATGTGCACTGTACATTAAAGTCTTAAATAAAACTTTGTACGTAACCACTACTAGTTTTAGTTCATATTTTATGTTCCACCCTGTGCAAAAAATATCATGTTAAAAACTTAAAGTACAAACCAACAGTACTGTTTTTTTTTATTTATTTTTGCCTTGCATTATCTCTAGTTGAATTTGGGACTGTGATTGTTGGACCACTCCATTGTTGACTATGTCTACCACAATACACACACACACTTTGTGTTAAGTGTGCAAAGAATTTGAGGAATACACGTACATACACACACCCATATTCACCCATATGCAAGTGAGAGCAGCACTAGCATAAACAGTACTGATACAGCAGCAGCATCTCCTAGAGGACCCGCTGTGTCATCATAGAGATAAACGTCTCGTCCTGAGACATTCTTACACAGATCCAAAAACACAAAATAACATGTTCTGTCAACGTGGAGAAGTAACTGGAGAGAATTCTCAGCTTCTCCAGGGTTTTTTTATTTTTGTGTCTCGAGGGGACGCCACTCTGTATTTTTATACCGTTGCCTCCTGTGTGATTAAAGTGCTGGCGGAGACACAACACTGGAGGAAGCACCTACGCACCCGTCAATCCATCAAACACTTCACTCGCTGTCACTGCACCCAGGCATCCGACATATCTCCCCCACGTTCCTCCCAAAAACTGTGAGACGTGCGACAGTTCTGTGCCGCAGAACAGCCGTTATATATCATATACACCATATGCTGATCACGTTAGGGTCACGCTCACCAGTAGGACATGGCAACATTTTGTCTTTGAAGCTGGCGTGGCTGACGTGGCCACAGCATCTCCAGGGTTGCAGGTCTGTCCACCACCAAACAACTCCTACGGTGGATGCATCAGCCCCAGACCTCCGTAACTGAAGGGTTGCGACCTGCCAAGCTGCCACTGAGGTCCCATTGATCAAGACACCGTCCCCGCACACTGCTCCCTGGGCGCCTGTCATGGCTGCCCACTGCTCACCAAGGCTGGTGGTTAAAAGCAGAGGACACATTTTGTTGTCCCCAGTGGCTGGGTTTATTCATTAGATGATCATATTTATCAAAAATACGAAAGGACAGAGGGGGGGATTATAGTAATAATCACATTGTTGGAATAATCGCAATGCTGGAAACTGCTGGTCGTACCTTGAGGTTCTAGACCTGCCAACTTAACACTTCTGTCACCAACTTCTGCGTTTTCTGTCTTTCCTCCAGCTTTTTTCCCACTCCATGAAGTCCCAGCAGTATCCATCCCCAGTATCGCCTCAAGCTTTGAAAAAAAAAAAAGAAGCTGAATTTTTGCCAGTTTCTGTCAAGATCGCAGGGCTCCTTCACACAGTGCAGTCTCGGCCCAGATTTATTTTCCACATTTCGTCACTCTGATACTACTGGCATTGCAAGTTTTTGAAGCTCCTCTCAGTATTTCTGCTTTTAACAGAAGTGTGTGGAATAAAACATGAAAAATAATTAATAGAACATGAAAAAAAAAACAGTTCATTGTATTGGAGGGGTAATTGATGAGGTTATCGTGCCAGTCTGTCTTGAGTCTAACGTGAATGTTGCCCACCGCGATGAAATGGACAGTGTTAGACAGAGGCCGATATTAATCTTCTTCTTCTTCTTACTTCAACTGCTCCAGTTTGGTGTCACCACAAGAAAAGCACCTTTATCCTGAGTGGCTATTTTAATAATGGTGGTAAATACCACAGGTTTGTATTTATTACATGTTACATTTTACTTCTATTCTTGATTATGGCATTTTGCACTGTACCTCAATTTGTACTGTTGAACTAAGTATGACTGTGCAATGACTTTAAACTTTTTTTTTTAAATATGCTAATGCACACTGGTGGGAAGGTGAAAATTAGAATCGAGCTGAATAACCTGCTAATATAATGAGAACATTTATCTCATTCTTGTGGACAAAGCTTCTAAAAACAAGATAAATGTGGCAAAAAGCAAGTCGAGGACGTGGAAGAGATGTACAGGAGACACGTGTTTGCCTGGGCTGGATTTATTGAATAATTGTGGCCCAACAGAGATCAGTTCAGACAGAACCGCGTCGTATTCACATCCTCACTCGGCTGAGAAAAAAATTAAATGGTATCGTTTTTTACGTAACTGAAGCCACCTAAAAATCCACAGGACTGCGTTTGCCGTCCAGCACCTGGCAGAGAAGGACTCCAGTCCTCCAGTGTAAAATATCACGTTAAATAAAGAGGACGCTAACGTCATGGCAACGGCTCTGTGTCTCTGAATGACGGTCATAGTTGACCATAAGGTCCCTGCTTCTGAACCGAAGGTCGACGCTGCTCCGTCCTGGCTTTGGTATGTCAGTCCTCCTCGTCCTCTCCATCATCGTTGTCATGGTGACCACCCTCCAGCGCCGCCTGAGTCTGTGCGCGTTTGATGGTGACGATCCCCGTGATGACCGCATAGCCCAGCATGGCGCCCAGCGCTACCAGGGCAGAGAGGATCTGGTTCCGTCTCTTGTGGGGCTCGTCGTCCAGGTCGCTGCTGTCACTCCGGACGGACGGCTTGCAACTCGGGGACTCTGGGAGGAATGCAAGGGACACTTAAGGAGTCACGTGACATGAGTCATGCGGATGTTGGATTGAGCGGAGCTGGTTCGAACCAAGGCTGACCTTTGACCTCTGAGGGGAAGTAGAGGTGCAGGATGTTGGTGCAGAACTGTTGCAGGTTCTCCAGTGAGGTCAGGTGGTGCTGCAGCTTTCTGTTGGGCAGCCGGATCTTCAGTAGCGGGGCGAGGTGGCCGAACACATACGCGTCCAAGGAGGATGGCCTGTGCACACACACACAAAGCATGTAGAGTGTGTGTGTGTGTGTGTGTGTGTGTGTGTGTGTGTGCATGCATGCATGTAAGAGGTTCACTTACGAATCTCCAAAGAAAAACTTGTGTGAACCCAGCCGCTGAGACAAGAGGGTCATGCAGTCGAATGCTTCTCTGTATAGCTGAGTGAACACACACACACACACACACACATCCATTCTAAGGGGTCATCACGAGGTCAAAAGGTCACAGCAGCAGTGGGTCCGGTTAAGCCCCACCTCTTTCTCCAGCTCATCCCCAGGCTCCAGCATCGGGTCGCCCCTCAGTAGCTGCAGCTTCTCCAGCTGCTGCTTGTGGAAGCGGTTGGGCAGCAGGAAGTTGAGCGGGAAGGAGATGTTCTCGGCGTACCAGCGCCGCGTCACATCCACGTAGTTCTTCGCATCCACCCACAGGGCGTAGATCTAGGAAAACGGGAAAAGCAGAGGAAAGTGACCCCGTGGAGCAGTGTGCCGGTTCGGGAATCAGCATTCCAGCCGGATGTAAATGGCAGGAAGACTGGGCTCTCAGGCGCCTTTTGCTGTGAGAAAAAGTGAACAAAAGGTCTTGCTAAATCTGTAATGGAGGTTCTGGTCCATGTCTGGGTGCGTTGACATTAACTGAAAAAAAATAAACCGCATTTGGATCTCAACCTCAGACTTGTTCGATTGGTTCTATTGGTCATATTAAACAGACACTAGTCACACCTTCTTAAACCAGGAATAATCAGTCAATTGCATTTAACTGCAAATGAAGACAAAAAACAACAACACTTGCACAATTCAGTGCTTTGGACAAGCTTCAGACTGACTACGCTGAAGAGGGGTGCTTATGCACATGAGAAGCTCGGTTCTGTTCATCCGCCTCACCAGAGCAGGCAGCAGCTTCTCCTCCAGCAGCGAAACGAACGCCAGCGTGTCGGCGCCCTCCTTCGCTGAGAGATCATAGTCGGCGTTGTACTTCTGAAAATAAGAGGCAAAAAAGCAGTCAAGAGAACTCTTACGGTTTTCGTAGCCATAAGAGTAATATTCTCAGCCGCGCCTTGACACTCTCTGTGTGTAAACAGGCGTGTTTGCGGGACTCACCTGTTTTCTCAGGCTGATGATGATCTTGCTGGGTTGGGAGACGCTGCCGTCATCTTCTGTCTTCAGAGCTGGTAGGGAGCCTGGGGAACAGAAGAACTGTAATTCAGATGTCGACAGCCACTCCTCCACCTTCACGACATGATGGTCACGACGCTCACCTGTGGGACTCCGCCACGGGTTGGTGATTTTGTGAACTTTCAGAGGCGCTCCGGCAAACTTGGCATAGGTCTGAAACCATCAGGGTGCTGTAAGTGGGTGCTGTCACGGCCTCGCATAAAAATACCAGTTTAAACCAAAAGGGTTGAGATCAAGCGCTGGTTCTGTCAGCAGGGTCGAAGTCACCGGTAAACGACGTTTGTACGTTCAACTTACCAAAACAGTTAAACAGTCGCTGTCCACGGACGGTAAACCCCAATCGCCTTTCCAGCAGTACAACTCCATGCAGGCCGCCATGTTTCTGTGACCTCTCGACCGGAAGTACTTTCTCGCGTGTGTTTTTTTTTTAATCACATGGAAGCGAATGCGTCAATATAGCCGCCATCTTGGAATGGGCTAGCGCTCCTTTTAAATGAATGAGCGTCTATCAGGGCCAAGGTGGAATACAGAATTAAAGCACCATATCCGGCAAAATTGAGAAGCGATTTTTATTGTCTTGGTTTCCAATAACCGGGACGCGAATAAATTGCTAGAGAAGTGGTTAATTTATGTTTAAAGTGTAATCTACATACGGGTATTTTTCATCTGAAATTAACTTAAACTACACTCCTATTACAGATAGAACAATGCAAATACACTATAATTTCACTGTGTGCACCGTGTGTTGTGCTGCTATGTATCACATGTGACAATCACTTCACTTTGTATAGATTTGTCAAGAAGATACAATGAACAATAGACAATGAACTAACCATACAATATAGAGTTGTCAGTACAGTACAGTACAACTCTTACTTATGAAAAAGCCTTTTAATGCTGAAACTTCGATTTATATTTCAAATATCTTTATTTGTGCCCGAGTGGCAATTAAGAAGGCACAGTGGAGCAGCTCACGTATAACACTTGTTACAATAGACACAACATATGACACACAATAAAAATTCCTTGTATTGCTAACAAATATTGTAAACAAGCATATTTGCCAAGATCCAAAACTTACCAGTGCTTACACAACTGTCCATGTCTGTAGACTCACTTCCTTTCAAAACTATTCGTAATAGTGTTGTATAAAAAGACAAACATTTCCATTAACATTTTCATGACACATGTGATTAATTTGCTTTATCAGGATTCCAAACCACAAACCGTTCTATCTGAATATAATTGATGTTAGTCCCTAACTCTTAATTTCTTTCTATCATTAAATATTAAATGGAATGAAATATGCCATTGTTCAAACGGTTATATGTGTCCTAATTGTATTATTTGTTTTGGGAATTCTGTTTCTTCCTTGTCTGTTTTCCCTTTCATTCTAATCTACCACTGGGTGGCGCTCTAGCATTTTTCCTGTTACCTGGCGGCTTCACAGAAGCATACTTACACCATTGGGGTGATCATTGTAACGTACAGACTGAGTTAATTATTTTTAAAAAAGTTCTTTAAGTAAATGTTCGTGTTGTAACAGGTTTGTAATGTGAATTGTGCGCTGCATTTTACAAAGTATGTGTAACAAAAGAAAAATGCAGATTCGTGCACTTTTGAATACTGACTTTACGATTATGATTTTCTTTTTAATTTGCAGGATTTCTGGCATGGTGTGTAAATGGCCTTCAAGTGTCATTGCTAATACTGAGATCAATTAGACTAATACTGAGATCAAAAACAAATAAGAAACTGAATTTTTTTTTCTATGCTAATTGGGAAAAAGGATATAACAATGCAGCAAGTTCACATCTGGACATGGGGAATATCAGAAATCCTATGAATGGGATGTAGGTTAAAGGGCCCTGAGCTGTGTTCTCCAAGGGGAGCCAAAAACAGGATTTCCAAGCATAACACTGCAGTATGCACAGGTCTGTTTTTTTATTTATTCATTTTGTACTGATTTTATCTGCTTGAGGTTGATTTTTTTACAGGGCAGCCTTTACAATACAGTTTAAAAGCAGGGCATAAACAGAATAGGGGGGAAAATCTGCTTTGAATACTCAGATGTACGGAGCCCCTAAAGGGACATAGGTTATTTATTTATTGTATTGCAGTTTCTGGTGCCAGATGAGGGTAACAATAAAAAAAATAATAACTTAATAAAACTCATAATTATACTTTAGTCAAGAGTGTGGTGATGTAAACATTAAAGGTCCCCTATTATGAAATGTTCACTTTGTGAGTTTATTTAACATTAATACGAGATCCTAGAGCCTGTCTATGGTCCTGAAGTGGCTAGAAATGGTGATGGGTGTAAAGAGTGCTTTTGCAGCAGCTCAGATGGTCAGATCAGGAATTTGTCTCCTTATGTTGTCATAAGTGGAAAGGATACCTCCACTTTCTCATGCTTTGTCCACCCAGAGAATTTCCCACCGCTCCCTAAAACATTGTCTCCACCGACCATCAAGGCAATATTTTTCCTGAAAAACGCAGACACGACTTCATGTCTGCACCAAACATTGTGGTTGGTGACTGGTGCTGATGACGCAATTTCCGGCAATTCCCGCTCGACTTCTATAGGCCGCTCGCCTCCTTGTCCCGCCTCTCACCTCCCCATTAGCATTTAAAGCTACAGACACCGAAATGGCACGTCCTGGGGAAATCTCCTTGTGGGACTGGTTAAAAGTGGTTGTGATGTCAGAAAGAGACTTCAGATACAGTATTAGGGGACCACTATGACCGATATAAAAGCAACAAAAAACAAATCATAGTAGGGGACATTTAAACCCTGAGAGCTATTGCTCTAAATCTAATACACCCACACATGAATTTCTGACATGAGTGCATTCATCCTATAAAACATGAGTTCAGTAATTCGTTAAATGGTCATTTTGTCATTAGTCTCTTCTCTGTCTTGGCCCCTTGGTGCTGTAATGAACTTCCCCTCAAGCTCAGACTTTACTCTTTAGACAATACTTAGACTAACTTGTAACTTTCTTATTGTCTTGACAAAATATGTCATATTTGGGGTCCTAGTGAACTAGAACTGATCTCTTCATTAATAGTAACATGAAAGCACGTCGTAAATTGCTCTGGCTAAGGGCGTCTGCCAAATGCTTCCCCTGTAAATGTAAAATGGCCATTTTGTAATGATTTCTGTTTTGCGTGACGTGACGTGACGTGACGTGTCCCGGGACAGGCTGTACCCTCGGCCCGCTGTTTTGTTCGGTGAGTAACGCGTCTTTTCGGGACTCTCCTCTTTTCGCACCGCTACGCGCTCTCCGGTCTCGCCGCTGGCCACGCCCCTCCGCTCCGCCTCCTCCGACAGCTGCCGTGCACGAGGTGTCCACGCGCCGCTCCCGCCCGCTGATTGGCCAGCGTCGAGGTGCACGGATGCGCTCGGCCAATGGGAGCGGTGTTCACGCGCCGGGCCGCGCAGCGCACTGCTCGCCCGCGTGGCCCGGCTGGAGCGGTAAACAACCTCGTGCGGCTTCCGCGTATAAAAGCGGCGGCCGAGGCGCGCCGCGCAATCCGAGTTCGAGTCCGGCGCTCTGTGGTTCACGTCAGACAAATGAGCGAGAAGGGAATAAAAGCAAGCACCAAAACTCCCACCGACTGTATCAAACTCGGCTTTATCTGATCCACATAGAACCGACCATGGTGGCGATGACCAAGAGGCTGCTGAAGACCTTCGAGGTCGTCTTCAGCGACCCTACCAAGGCTTTTTACTGCAGCGGAGACAAAGTGGCGGGCAGAGTCGTAGTGGAGGTGAACGAGATGACTCGGGTGTCCGCGATGAGGGTCCTGGGCATCGGCTGCGCCAAGGTGGAGTACCCTAAAGGCAAGCAGCGCTGCCGGGAAGAGGTTGACTACCTGAGGTACGAGGAGGTGGTGCACCTGGACGACCAGCCAGCAGGTACGGTTCTTCCCTTCGGATGGGAACTCTTCTGCTTGTTGACGTTGATCGTCCGTTTTTTGTTTATGAACCCGTTCATTACACCGGAAGTCTGTATTGTGGTCTTTAAGGGGGTTGATCGTGGTATAATTGTTTTATTTCTGGATGTTACGTGTCACAATAATGATACCGGTTTATGGGAGACAGATTTAACTTTATGAGAGGTCAGAGGTCAGCACTTCATTTGTGCCATGGGGGTCGTCCTGGCCCCTAAAATGATATAGTTGTAAAATTTATGATTTCTGTATTCCTGAGTCGTTTTAACTGGTCTTCTGTATTTTTTTTTTTTTTTACCAGACACTGATGGATCCGTTATCCTGAGACCTGGGAATAAGTACGAGTACATGTTCGGCTTCGAGCTCCCGCAGCAGGGGTGAGCATCTCTCCTCTGCCACGCCTGAGCCTGTGTACCATCACTGTAACCGTATTAACACAGTTCTCTCCCGCGCCTGCAGGCAAATCGTCTCTTCCTACAAGGGCAAGTTCGGCTATGTGCAGTACTTCGTGAAGGCAGTGATGGAGAGGCCTTCGCACCCACCGCAGGAGGTCAAGAAGAACTTTGAGGTGGAGGAACCTCTGGACGTGAACACCCCCGACCTGCTGGTGAGTCTGGCTGCCCTTGAGTTACGTCCTCGGGTGGCTTTAGGGATTAACGGGAGGTGTAGCGAGAGCCTTGTGTCACATCCTGCTCAGCTGTAATACTCTTGGAAGGTGGATTTATTTCTGATCATCTTATATAAAAGGACTACTTTGTTTAAAATGTAGTTTGCAAAAATTAGACTAAAAGCTGATCTTTCTTTATGTGTATTTGTCATAGGCCCCCACAGGAGGAGCAAAGGAGAAAAAGGTCACCTGCATGTTCATCCCTGATGGCCAGGTGTCCCTCAATGCCAAAATCTGTAGGCGTGGCTTCTGTGAAGGCGAGGAAATCTGCATTGACGCCAGGTTCGAGAACACCTGCTCACGCATTGTGGTGCCCAAGGCCGCCATCATAGCCAAGCACACGTACCAGGCTGGCGGACGAACCAAAATCTGCCGCCAGAAGCTCTCCTCGGTCCGCGGGAACCACATCATCTCCGGCATGTGTGATGCCTGGCAGGGGAAGACCATCCGGGTGCCCAAAATCAAGCCCTCCATCCTGGGCTGCAACCTCATCCGCGTGGAGTATGCGCTTATGGTGAGTTGGGTTTTATTTCCAGCATTCCTGGCTTGTTTTATGGAAAGTGGGTGATGAGGTCTGAGAAGGTTTCTAATGCAGAGTCCTGCATTGCTTCTTTTTTTCCTAGATCTACGTGCACATCCCAGGCAGTGAGAAGTTGGTGCTGGAGCTGCCGCTGGTGATCGGCACAATTCCACACAACGGCTTCGGCAGCCGGACCAACAGCATGAGCAGCCAGGAGGGTTCGGTGGGCTCCGCCTCCAACAGCTGGGTGTCCCTGCGCATGCCATCAGCACCACCGAGCTACTGCGACGTGACTCGAGACGTCCGGCTCGACCAGCCCCTCACGCCCCTGCTGGACGACTACGATGGCGACGACAGCCCCATCTTTATGAACGAGCCACACTTCCCCTTCCCTCCACCAGCGTACTCAGAGGTGAGTCTCCATCTCGCCCACACACACACACACACACACACACACCTTCATACACTCAACAAAGTCAGGCTTAAATCACACACTCACGCCGTGGATGTCGTTCTCAGGTGGATGAGGAGTACAACGGGAACGCCCGCATGCTGCCCGTCTGCTGAAGCAGCATTGCTCTTCCTGCCGCTTTCTACTTGACGAGCTCCACCTCCGGACTCAGTGGCTGAAGGACATTGCAGAGTCGGGTTCAGAAGAGGACGTCCCCGGCCGTGTCCCGGCGCCGCGCCGAGGCCTCGTAGTCCACCGTTGCACCGCCCGCCATTCCATGCCACATCCGTCCTGGGCTGGCGTCCATTCTTGACAACGCAGTCATTCCATTCTGCTTCCTTTTCTCAGTGTAGGGCATTGAAGAGTAGGGCACAGTCCTCTCGCGTTGTGATTTGGTTGATTGCAAAGATGGCAGGATGGACTGCTGTAATGATGCCTGTGAAGGATTCCAGAGACTGATAATCGAGACCACTTGAGTCTCAGTATTGAACTGACTGTATTTGTTATGTGGTGGTGATGATGATGATGATGATGATGATTATGATTATGATGATGGTAATGCACCTTTTCTTATGTGGCTGCACGTTGCTCTGTAAGTCTCTGCACAGCGAGGTTTTTCATTTCTTGTCTTCCATGTAATGTGTTCGGCGTGCAGACTACAGAACATGTACCTTTAAAGGGCTGAAACGTTTTCTATCTCCTGCCACCAAGATGTTGATGCTGAAAGTGCCCAAAATGGCCCGAGAGTCAAAAAGAAGTGCATTTCACCCCAGCACTCTGCCCACAGATTTCTACAGAGTGGGTGGGATTAACATATCAGAATGGAGGTTTGTAAAAGATTCAGATTTTTGTATGCAATGCAGAGTATTTTTTTTTGTACTTTGAATCCCATGGGTTCATTTTTTTATATGCATGTATGAATAAACAAGTTTTAAATGGTAACCGTTTACTGGGAACTTTTTTGGTCACATGACTTCATATCATTGGGTTTCATGTAGAAATGGACATAATGACAGCAGTAGGATGGACACTAGCATTATTAAAATACATTATTCTAAAATACGTAATTAAGTAATTTAATTAAATCATTGAAATCCACAATCAGTTCTCCAAAAATAATGACACAGTGAGGTCAATGTCGGACTATGTAAATCAGCCTGGTGGGTAACACTTCCGCCTATGAACCAGAAGATGATAACAAAGTCACAGGCTCAAACCCCAGTTACTCTCCTGGAGCAAGTGTCTCCAGGGGGGACTGTCCCTGAAACCACTGATCAAGTTCCTCTGGATAAGGGCGTCTGAAACACGCCACTCTCCAAATTAAAACGAAATATGAAAATTGGAGTAGTGGTTTGAAATGAACGAATTGCAGCCAGGCTCGAAGATCAGGATGTGTGACATTAACGGGAGGGCTGGACCGGACGTCATCTGTCCTATCTCCACCCGTGCAGCCCGAGCCCAGCTCACGTTCTGCTCCGTCTGCTAGCTCTTATCGTTTTCTCGCACTTCCCCTGGTCAGCTCCACCCTGCGTAATGACATGGTCACTTTATCCTGTGACATCGGTGCTGTGAAATTGTTACACAACGATTCGTAATTATAAACTGGATTAAAAAGAACTATAAATATAAATAATATAGATGTACAGTATATTCTATACGTAGAATCCCGGTGCAGGGTTCTCCGATGGTGGAATGGTCTATCCATCTATATTTCAAGTGGAGCTTATTTATAATAAATAAGCCATTAGAAGTAAAGCAGATACATTTTCCTGTATCCTCTGGGCTCATGTCTATAAAACTGCTGATCCAGGATCAGTCTCACATTGAATATAACTGATCTGAGATCAGCTGGTCTGAATTTTTCCATCTGGAACTCTATAATTAGAATATTACATTACATGTGTTTACACGAGTGTTTTTTTCAGACCTGCGTCCTTTTTTAAAGTTCATTCGGCCTCTCAGGACAGGGACGCTCAGCATCTCAGCTAGTGGTCCCTGGCCTGTACAGATTACGGTCCCTGGTGTGGAGTCGTGGTGAAATCACTGGACAATCGCTGGCATCCAGTTGCATCTAGTATCTGGTGTCCAGTTGGGCCTTAGGTGTACACCGTTGCTCCAGTAACAGACCAGTTTAAGAACCCGATACCCAGAACACTGCGTTTGACGTCTCTGGAGCCACCTGTAACCGCGATGCAACGCACTCCGTCTGGAAAGTCTTGCAGGTTCATCTGCAGGGCCGAGGTGGGTAAGGTTGCACGGAAATAACGTCCTCCTAGACCCACTATACAATACACTATGCTGAACACACATGCCCTATGGCGGCAACAGAGGCTAAAAAATGTCTTCACAAATCTCTGCACATTATGGTCATCATCATAAGCAGCTTCAGGAGCAGGCAGCAGCGGGACTGGTGGAAAACCCTCCCCATCGTTCAGTGATTGTGTCAGGCAGGTGAGGCACAAGCAGCCTGGGGCAAAGTCGTGCTGAACTAATGGTTAACAGTAATGTTTGACATGATCAAGTCATTATCATGAGGACGAAGAAATATGTTTTTTTTTGTCAGCGACCTGCTCGTTCGCTGCTGTCAGAGTGTAAAGCCGGTTGAAAACCTGACCCGTGATCAGAAGGTTGCCGGTTTGAGTCCCGAGCTGCCAAGGTGCCACAGAGGTGACACAGAAGTGAGTGAAGTGATTGTCATTGTCATTGTGATACACAAAGCAGCACAGCACACAGAGCACACAGTGAAATTTGTCCTCTGCATTTAACCCATCACCCTTAGTGAGCAGTGGGCAGCCATGACAGTCGCCCGGGGAGCAGTGTGTGGGGACGCTGCTTTGCTCAGTGGCACCTCAGTGGCACTTTGGCCGATCGGGATTCGAACCAGCAACCTTCTGATTACAGGGCCACTTCCTTAACCACTAGGCCGCCACTGCCCCAAAGCACCGTCCCCACACACTGCTCCCCAGGCGCCTGTCGTGGCTGCCCACTGCTCACCAAGGGTGATGGTTAAATACAGAGGACACATTTCGTTGTGTCACCGTTGTTCACTTTCTTTAATTGCAGTGAAAGCACCATTCTCAGAGCACAGCACAGAGCAGGCCGGCTTTAATCTACGCTGCTAACATATATCTCGTTTGAGGAGTGGAGCGGCAACAAATCGTTAGTTCTTGCTCGTGGCAAACAGCCGGCTCTAGCTTGCCATTAACTGGCTGGTGATTGTGACTGACTGGTGGCCTAGCAGGCTGGGAAGTGGACTCGTAACCGAAAGGTCGCAGGTTCAAATCCTGAATCCTGAGGTCCCCTGGTAAACAGTAGCATCGTGCAAAGTACGCAAAGTGGCTAAACGTGAAGCAAAATGCAGATAGTCGCTTCAGGCATGAAGAGGCGGGGCTACTGGGAGGGGAGGGGAAAATGTGTAAAGTATAAATTAGTATAAATTGATAACAATGCACTCAATGTGGTAAAACTGTGCAAGTTATTATAGAAAAAAAAAACAGGTCAAAGGTGACGGACTAAGAGCCTAAAATAACTCAATGTTTAGTGGATCGGAGTGGGGCTCCGCCCAGCTGCCTGTGGGTACAGAGTCAACCCTGCCAAGTGTGGGCAGGCACGGCTGCTCGTGCCAACCACTGTATGCATGACCGGACCTTTTCTTAGAAAGCGATTACTGTGAGGAACATGTTCCATGTAAGAAGGACTGAGCTTCTTTTCTGCTTTACGGTCATCGGGCCCTGTTTTGTGGACAAGAGGACATGTTGCCACAACAGCGGTGTCGGATCAACGTTTATCAGGGAGGTTTTTCTGATGTTCCCACTCTGATAACAGCGGCCGACCTGTCCTCTTAACGGAGCTTCGGCAGAGACACATGCAGAGGAGTCTCTCTGTCCAACATCTCAGAATCTGTACCTGACCTGTCCCTCCCTCTGTAATCTTCTCCCTGGCCAACATGTCTCTCCATCGGAACTGTCTCTCTATCTGTTCCTGTTTTTTCTTTTCACCACCACCTGTCTCTCTGTCTTTACTTCAGTCCCTACCTGTACCCGTCTCTCGCCTTGTTTGTGACTCTCTCCATTAGTGTCTATTATTGTATCTCCATCTGTCCTGTCGCTCCTCTGTATCTTTCTATCTACAGTATTTGACGCGTCTTTCCATCATACCCGCCTTTGTCGCTACCTGTCTCTCCATCTGTCCCTGTCTGTTTTTTGTCATTGTGACCTCAGTGCCACCACTGCCTGTCACAGCAGCTGGAAGTACAAATAGAATATGAATCCACTGATAATGATAATGTAAAGAATACAACGTGTCTCTTAGCCTAAACCTGTGTCCCCTCCGTGTCCGTCTGTCTGTCAGAAAACAGACAGGCACCTGTCCTGCACCCCACGTTTTATGTGGCTCTCACCCGGAGGCAGAGCTCCTGCCATCCAAGCTGAAACGGCTGCAATTGGTCTCCATTTTTTTGGTGCTTCAGCTAGTGGAAAGTTCCGGGGGATTAAGACTTTGGAATTAGGATTACTGCCGCTAATTTGGGAGCGCTGGCTGTAGGACATGTGCGTGAGTGCTTGTGTGTATTACTGAGATGTTTCAAAGATCTCAACACCCTCTGTGTTTGTCCATCTTGGCTGTTCCATGGCATGGCTGCTCCTATTGGCTGGCAGACCCCAATCGTTCCCTCGGCTCCTTCATGGCTCCATCACGTCTCCATCGCGTGTCTGGTTGTAAGTAATGTGGTGGTGAGACGGGTCACTGGCAGGAACCGCGAGAGGCAGGCAGATGCATGTGCCGTAACCCTGGCAATGGACAGAGGGGAGAAAGATCAGCAGATCCTTCCTGCCAAATAATGAGCCCGAACAAGGTTCACACACACAAACGGGATTCCCCTGCAACCAGGACTCCAGCTCTTTTTGGAACATCTTCATTAGTAACTTCAATTCACCGTGAATCAGAACTAGTAGACATTTTATCACAAAAGAAAGTGATTACATTAAAATAATATAAAGAATACATGAAGAAATCTCTCGGTAAAGACAACATTATAGGACCAAACAGTTCTTAAGCAAAAGTAAAACAGAAAAAAAACTTTTTTTGATTAGACAACAGTTTGTGCCAGAGTCAGTATTCCAATCACATTAAATTGAGCATTTTTGCATAGGGGACATAAGAGAAATGAGACACTTAGTTTAGGCTCTTCCATAAAGTCAGAATTCCCCACCGATGGGCTCATTCCAGACACTCCTGTCAGAATTTCAGCAGCGCACTCGCCCGGCTCGTGGCCACCAGCCTCGCCCAATCACGGCGCCTGTGAACACGGCCCGCAGCCAATCAGAGGCGGTCCGAGTCAGCCCCGAAAAAGGAAGTGCAACTGCCAGTGTTTGGGCAAGAGTGCTGAGTTTCTGTTAACCCTGCATCTGTAGTCGATGGCCTCCGTGACTAATGACGTGTGTCACAATCACTTTATGGAATTTGCTTTCAACAGTTCCACCATGGAGCAGAAACAAAAATGACTGCAGATGGGGGTTTCCAAAGGCCACGTTAGCTGTTGTCCTGGAAAAGCAGCCCGGCCAAACAAGGCTTCTGGTGTCCTGCGGGGATCTTTGAAATGTAAACTGTTTCTGCCGCCTCCTCCCGAACTCCACCTCCCCCGTCTACCAAGAACGGCAGCAGTTTCTAGGAAACGAAGTCCTTTCTCGCCTTCTCCACACACTTGTACTCTCATTTCCATCTACAGAATCCCTCTTTACACAGTGATTTGGAGCTTCGCTTCTAATACAGGGTGCGCACACACACTTACACACCCAAATATATACTTGTGTGTGTGTGTGTGTGTAAAGCTCCAGTCTCAGTACATCCTGATTTAATGACAGTCGTGATCATGTGTGTTCTGATTGGCAAAGTACAGGATTCACACGGACGGACATTCGTCGGCTGCGTGGTCACTGATCACATGACCACTCCACTTCTGCCTCATTCTGCTCGCCACACCCTGCCCCTTCCTTTTCCTCTCCTCCTGAAAACAAAGTGTCTGTAACTTGTCCGGCTATATTAATTACACTAGTGTACCGGTTCAACTAAGAACCACAAAGAAAAACAGCCAGATCATGTCTGAAGCTGATGATATCCCATAGTACTCAACACAAACAGCTTTGATCATTGTGTTTGATCGTTAGGGGGTTTAGTTATTGACCGAGTAGCCTGGTTAGGGGTTCAGTAAAGCCAAGACCCTATCTTACTTGTTACACCTAAATACCCCAACTACCTAGCCATAGCTACTAGTTACACCCACTTACCCCAATACAACTGCACAGTCACAGCTACTTGCTACATCAAACTACCCCCCCCCACACACACACACCAACATAACTCAACAACCCAAGCTAAGTGAACATCCTATCTTCCCAAACCCAAACACACCACCAGAGCACTGCGAAATCTAGATGAAATTCGCCTTGTTATTTATTTTTTGGATTCTACTGTATTTTTTCTATTCAAACCAAACAGGACCCTAGCCAGCTACCCCAATTCAACCCAGGCACCCCGACTGAACTACCCCACCCCCGGTGCAAGTGACAACAACACGCCTTAACTTCAAAAACTACACCAAACCCTGCAGCCCCAATCAAACTACCAAATTATTGTGCCTCAAAACCACCCCACTTTCAGAGTTGACCCTCTCTTGGTCATATAATACAGGGAGAGAGGTATGTAAAGCAGGAACATATCAGAAAAAAATGAGAACAGCTCCTGGTCTGGACCAGTTCTGAGCAGCTTTAGGGAGGAGAAAAGTCACAAGTCACATGTGTGGGCTTAGCAAGACGCTACAGGACGACGTGTTTAAGGCCAAACGTGTCTGTTTTCTCCTTGGTGTGATGTTGATGCTGTTTCAAATTCACCTCCCCCTCTTCGCTCGGCAGCTCTGATTGGTGGCCTGGGATGATCACTCACTCCCTGATTGGCCGGAGGTCTTGTGCATGTGGTGTGCACTCGGAGGATGCATGATCGGCCATTCTCTCACCCGCGACTCTGCTTTCGGATCAGCTTTCATCTGGATTTCTTTGTCGCACTAAACACAACAAGACTACGACATTCCACGACGAGGAAGAGATGGGTTCCAAATTACAGAATGTTAAAAAAGAAAAAACTGACCTCACAGACCCATCTTAGTCTACCTCACGTGTCACCTCAGATGTGTTCTAGATATTATAAAGAACACTGCATATATCAAAGTGTGTGTGTGTGTCCTGGCCTGGTCATCATGAAAGCAAGAAAATGGCTCTTCAAATTGTACAAAATTATAAAATGTTCTAAAACAGTTGTTGTTGTCCTACAATGAAAGTAACCATGTACGGTGTGGATTGCGACTTGTCTGGCATCGCGTGCTGCAATTTAAAGGCATGAGTAGAATTGACTTCACGTTTAACAGCCGGAATGGGGACTTAAATGTTTTTCAGTGGTGAAAAGTTTTATGGGAGTCAGTTGAGAAATGTTACAAGTCAGCTTTTCCCGAACTGTGACGCCGAGGACTGTGAACTGACCACAAGGTCTGGGGAAAAGGAGAAGAAACAAAACCGGAACAATGGAAGTGTGCTGAAGTAGAACATCAGTGTCTGGAGGACAGGGGGCTACGGGTGAAGTGTGAGTTCGTCCACCTGCAGCTCCTGCAGCCACGGCGTCGCATACGAAGCGATCTGCTGAGCTGTGCACAGCACCGCTGACGACGGCCTGATGTGGCTAGAACCAAAACCGCCCGAGGGTGTGGAGAACGTGTAGGAATGCAGACCGTGAAGAGTGTGTGTGTGTGTGCAAACAAAGTCCTCCCACAGTTGGATCACAGTGTACAGTTTATCAAATCGTTTCTCAGAGACAGGAAATGTGGACATGTTGAAACCGTTTTCTTGACTAACAGGTGAAACACCTCCCTTGACATATGAAAAAAAAGGAAATGGACATAAAATGAATTCTCAAATCAGACCAGTGACTGAAATTCAGGCACCGTAGATCCAGTCTTAGTTTCCATCATTCATTCTGAGTGATTTAAACTCCCTCCTGTCAATACGTCCCACGCTCAGATGTAGCACAGTGTCCATCTCCTCTCTTTCTCCTTTGTTTCATCGCCCATTCTCTACACACCTAATACCCCTTGTACACAGAACATTTCACTGAGCAACATCTTGAGACCACGCCCACCAACATGCACATTAGAAGTGAATTGAAACACTGCAGCACAGCACACAGTGACACAACAAAATGTGCCCTCTGCTTTTAACCATCACCCTTGGTGAGCAGTGGGCAGCCATGACAGGCGCCCGGGGAGCAGTGTGTGGGGACGGTGCTTTGCTCAGTGGCACCTTGGCGGACCAGGATTCGAACCGGCAACCTTCTGATTACGGGGCCGGAAAAAGAGAAAGGAAGTGAACCGGTATTCCCACCACAGGCCAACTGCATGTAGACGTTTGAAATCAGATCTCAGCTCGGGGCCTTCAGAAAAGCAACGGTTCATCAGCGGAGCTGAGGTGGACAAACAGAGGAAGTGTTGAAGCAGCTCGGCTGAACACCGGGTTCCGTTCTCCTCCGGCCGCAGGAAGTGGAAGGTCTCGTGGGAGTCAGCTGACCCGCTGCACTGACTCAGATCCAGACGCAGCGATAAAAGAGCAGGAACAAGAGTGGCCACGGCGTACGCGGCCCCTGGACGTCACAAGGGTTATTGTGCCAAAGGTCGCTTTGGTTTTCTTCCTGGTGGTGCATCCATCATGCAGCAGTAGTTTTGCTGCGCGCCAGTTCAGCACAGGGGGCCGGAGGGCGTTTGCATCTTATTTAGAGAAGCTGGCCCTGGTGTGTGTTTCAACACAGCCGATGGTGTGTGGTTACAGCGGGCTGAGCAGGTGCGGTGTTACACACACACTAGAGGACACGCTGTTAACTGGACTGAACAGGTGCGGTGAATCCGGGGATTATCTGGCCACTTCAGATCCTGCAGCATGTGAGGGCCGGACTCTCCCTGCGTTAATCCGCCTCTCCCTCGCGGCGCGGTAATCCCGCCAGATTGGGCGGCTCTGCGCCCTGAGTGTCCGCCTCGCAGCGCTGCCGGCCAAAGAGCAGCTCTTTCACAGTGATGACGTCGAGTGTGGCTGATATCCGCACGCTAATCCACCCCAAAACGGGCCGCACGCTCCCACATCCGACCTGCTGCACACGGGGACCTGCCCTCACGCAGCAGGCGATGGGACACGGGCAGTGGTGGCCTAGCGGTTAAAGAAGCGGCCCCATAATCAGAAGGTTGCCGATTTGAATCCTGGTCCGCCAAGGTGCCACTGAGGTGCCACTGAGCAAAGCACCGTCCCCACACACTTTTCCCCGGGCGCCTGTCATGGCTGCCCACTGCTCTCCAAGGGTGATGGTTAAAAGCAGAGGACACATTTGGTTGTTTCACAACGACAATCACTTCACTTTCAGGGATTGGACAATTTCAGGTCAATTAATAATTAATTAAATTGCATGCATGAGTGCAGCGCTGCAGTGTCTGAAGATGAAACTTCTGTAGTGTCACACAAATACAGAGAAGAGACACTAAAAACACACTTTTAATAAGTTCTGTATTGGTTGTAACAGAAATAAAACGTGTGATCAGCTATATAAACGAAGTGAAAGTGAAGTGATTGTCATACACAGCAGCACAACACACGGTGCACACAGTGAAATTTGTCCTCTGCATTTAACCCATCACCCTGAGTGAGCAGTAGGCAGCCATGACAGGCACCCCAGGAGCAGCGTGTGGGGATGGGGCTTTTGCTCTTGCTCAGTGGCACCTTGGTGGATCGGGATTCGAACTGGCAACCTTCTGATTATGGGGCTGCTTCCTTAACCGCTAGGCCACCGCTGCCCCAATGCTGTGGACCCACAGTAAACATAAATGTAAATGTAAACATAAATGCTGTGGACCCACACTACATCAAATTTTCAAGAAGAACTGAAATCCACGGCAAGATGGTGGAGGTCAAAGGTCAAGACCATTCTCTTTACTCTGGTTTCATAGGGCTGCCCAACAAGCATTAATTTTGGTTGTGGGCTCTGCAGTGAACTGCAGTGACCCCGTGTGGTCAGTGTATAAATTGCAGCGAGAACAATATTTATGTACACAGGCAGTGAGCTCATCTGATCTAAATCAGTGTATTGTGTGTTTTATAACCATGTACGATAACCATTCTTATGATAAGTGTTATGATCTGAATAAAGCTGAACCTCGGAGCCTGGGCCTGCACGTGCCACACGTAGGCTTGAAAAACGAGCCTGGAAACAGCACAGACCAGAAATTCCTGCACCACAGGGGATGACCCCTGGGTCACTGCAGTTAAACCCAGCAACTAGTCTCAACCTGATCTGGTCTGCAGGTCTTTCAGTTTTGTTCAGAGCAAAAAAAAGATGTCAACATCATGCCCAATTTGCTCATATGGGAATCATGATGACATACATGTCATCATTTAGCATATGAGGTCATCATTCATGACCTCAATAAGCATAACTTGTTAGTTATGCAGGCTTAACGCATTACTCATTAAATCTACATCTACACACACTCACGGCCATATGACAATAGTAGTTGACGATTTCCCTTTAGGAAGAAACTCTAGTATGACCCTGGCTGGAAAGGTCAAAATAATTCAAGCTCCCCCCAGCTGGACAGTGGCAGAACAAGAATAGGAGGGGTCCAGAAGCTACGGCCCTGAGGGTCTCACACAGTCTGATTAGTGTTTATTTTCTGTGTTAGACTAGAGTGATTCAGTAATATCACTAAATTATGGGGGTCAGCTGGGGTTTTGATTGTCCAGACTAAAGACGCTAAGCAGATTTCCTTTGTTCAAACAAAAGAGTTGTCATGGCGATGAGCATGTGACTGACTACTTTATTGGTCAATGACTGGTCAGTGATTCACAGCAACATTATGGCGCCCCCTGCTGGTTTAGCAACAGCCAGCGGTGACACGTACACAGATGCCAAAGCAGAATAAGAGCAGAATAAAAGAAAGCAATAAAAGCAGAATTTTAAAATGTAAAATTTGGTTCCTAAAACTAAATTTTTGCCAGTTTCTTAAACAGCATCTTAAAATGTTTCCATTATTGAACGGTAAAAATGCATTCATCCTGACAAAGCATTCAGATTGCACATCATGGAACAGGTCCCACCCTTGCACACATGTATGGAACTGCGGGTGTTTCTTCAGAAGGATCTGATAATCCCTCCTTGAGGAACATTGCAGGTTCTCTGGGGTTTTCTTGGGTTCTTTGGAGTTCCAGGTCCATATAAAGATTCCTTTGTTTACAGTGTGTCTTGATCACAAGCTCACAAATTCAGTAGGTGGCTTCATCCATGTTGTCATCGCTGTCCCCACCAAAGTCCTCACCGTTGTCAAAGTAGGACATGATGTAGTCCGTCTCCTGGAAGAGACAAGAGTCACATGAAAAACAGAGAGACGCTTTCATCGTGAAAAGCCCAGAGAAAGAAGCACCACACACCTCCTCAAACTCCTCTCCGTCGTAGTCGTTGTCATCCTCCTGCTCCTCCTCTTCTTCGTTCTTCTTCTTTCCTTCTCCATCCTCTTCCTCCTCCCCTGAAGCTGCTTCCTGCTCCTTCTTTTCCAGTTTCTGTCAGCAGGAAAAGTTTGTTTTAAGAGGCAAAGCAGAAAGCGGTCATGCCATCAAACGATGGAGGACCGACGCACCTCCAGCTTTTGAAGAACCTCCTGCTTTCCCTCACTTTTCACTTTTCTCTTCAGCGCAGGACGTTCTCCTGAAATTGAAGAGCTTCTTTATCTTTCCCCATCACTGGAGTATTAATGTACACCACTGTTCAAAGGTTTAGGAACGTCCTTTTTTTTATGTTATTTGAATAAATTTTATTACTATTTTAATAAGAAATTTGGTTTCAGTCACTCAATTTGTGATCAATGGCATTTTGGGAAAATCAAACGTTTTCTATCAAAACTGAGGATATTTTGAGATAACCCTAAACTTTGAACGGTAATGCTTTTTTCCCCAAATTCTATGCCCCACTTACTGGATTCCAGAGGCTTCCGGACTTTAACGCGGAGCTCAGCAGGCATCCTGCTCCAGTCTGAAATCGCAAAGAGCAAGGTTTTCAGTCCTGATATAAGATAAGAAGAACTTTATTTATCCCAAGGGAAATTCTTTTTGTCAACAACATGCTCAATGCAGAAACAAGAGGAATAAATTATATTTACAAAAAATAGTACAATAGAGCAAATAACAAAAAAAGCTTACGGCTCAATAACAATAATGATATCACTATATCCAGTGAAATACCAGAAATAGTGCTAAGTGACATAATGATTATGCCATGGGTGCAAGTGAGAGGGGGAGCAGCGGCAGCGTGTGCAGGGGGGTAAAACAAAACATTCAAAGACATACAAGTGAGTAGTATTGCACATCTGAGTGAAAAAACATGTTTGAATAGCCCTGAAAAAAAATCACCTACAGAGCAAGGACAAGTTATACAATCTGATAGATCCAGGTAGGAAGGACTTCCTGTTGCGGTCGGTTCTGCATTTTGCGGCCATGAGTCTTTTGCTTCTTGTGCTCCAATGGGCCATTATGGAGGCATGCATGGGGTGAGAGGGGTGAGTATCCTTGATACCGAGAAGCTTTTTCAGCATTCTCCTCTCATAAACTTCTGTCAGGGTCTTCAGTGTGACACCCCGGACAGAAACAGCCTTTTTAATCAGCTTGTTCAGCCTGTTTGCATCAGCTGTCTTCACCCCACTGCCCCAGCACACAGCTGCAAAGAGCACAGCACTCTCTACCACGGAGTGATAGAACATGGTCAGCATTTTCCTACTGACATTGAAAGACCTGAGCCTCCTCAGTTGGAAAAGCCGACTCTGCCCTTTCTTGAAGACCGCGTTGGTGTTTTTGGACCAATCCAGTTTGCAGTCGGTGTACCCCCAGGTACCGGTAGTCTTCGACTACCTCCACGTCAGATCCTCTGATTGTGACAGGGGTGGAAGGAGGAGCATGCTTCCACAATCCTCTCCTTTTTGTGATGTTAAGCTATAGATGGTTTAGCTCACACCACTCAACAAAGCTGTCCACCACCTTCCTGTATTCCTCCTCCTGTCCGTCTATGCCCACAATGGCAGAATCGTCAGAGAATTTGTGCAGGTGACATGACTGAGACTTGTACCTGAAGTCAGACGTGTAGAGGGTGAAGAGGAAGGGTGATAGTACAGTCCCTTGCGGCGCCCCCGTGCTGCTCAAGATGTTGTCCGAGCAGCAGCTCTTCAGCTGGAAATGCTGTGGTCCATTTGTTAAAGCTACCAGTGGGGCGTCTACCTGCATTTCAGTGAGCTTATTCCCCAGCAGTGATGGTCTGATAGTGTTAAAAGCACTAGAGAAGTCAAAAAAACATGACCCTCACAGTGTTCCCAACAGTGTCCAAGTGAGAACGAGTCTGGTCCAGCAGGTAGATGATGGCATCCTCCAGGCCAATACGAGGTCTATAAGCAAACTGTATATGAACATGTCCGCAGGGGATAAAGCCCCTCCTCCACTCACCCGGACTCCACTCGATCGTGTTGTTCTGTGGCTCGCTGCTCTGGTACTTGTCGGAGTATCTCACCACATCTGCAAAGGTAACATGGTGAGTAACGTGAAGCCCCAGCAAAAGAAGCGTGTGTACACACACACACACACACACACACCTTTCTTGGGTTTAGCAGGCATGATGTAGAAGGGCAGGACCTTGGTTGAAGCTCTCAGCTCCTGTTTGAGGGCCAGCATGTACTCCACCTCCTCGCTCGCCTGCAGCGGCAGCGGCTGGACCTGCATGGGCTGAAGCAGCAGAAGGTCTCAGCAGCGGTGGCGTCTCACATTGGACAGGAGGTGACAAGGTCGGGGGACGAGACTTACAGGAAACACGGGTGAAGGCTTGACCGCACTCGGGGGCAGGGACTCTCCACTCCTGATGCCCAGTGCGTCCACGTTAAACGTCAGCTGGCCCCGCCCACGTCCACGCCCTCTACCGGACATGGTGCCTCTGAAAGAGCCACTCCAGAAAAATATCCGCAACTCAGAAATATACCACAATATCATACTCATGTATACAATGATAGAAACATTAAGAGATACGTTTATTTTGTAATATTAATAAAAAAAAGAAAACATTTATTGGTAATAATAATAATATAAAAACACCAGCTTCAAGAATGACTGTTTTTAAAGAATAAAAACTCGATATTTACCGGCCACTGACTGCAGACGAAAACGCGCTCGGACTTGAGTTTTAGATCATCACGTAAAAGACTAAATGTTCAGAACGATCATGTTAAAAACGTTTCTGACGCCCGCCGCAACACGGCTGGGATTGTTTACCTCCACTGTCGGGACACGTGGTTGGTGCGTCGCTTCCAAACGTCCGTGCGGAAATACGCTGTCTGAGACAAAGGTTCCGGTTGAGGCTCGTAGTGCGTCGCAATGCAGGAACCGATACAACATACAAAACATCTAGACACACTAAGCATGGCATTTATGTGATGTATATATCATATCTGGGGTGCAAGGTTTATCACTACTTTATTTTATGGACAAAATGTTGCTGATATAAGTTCTTCACAAGTCATATTTTTAAGTGCAGGAGCCACATCCCTGTCAGCCGTGTTTGAGTCAGAAAGTGCTTAATTTTCGTACAACTTACGTTCAATGGAAAAAAATTAACATTTAAATAAAATTTAAGTGAAAACATCATGGCAACCTTTTTACCTCTAATCAATAATTTAATATGTTATTAACAATGATGTCTGTGTCTTGTGTTTTCATATAAACTTAAATATCTTTGCTTGAGTTATAGCTTGCTTTTTTTACTGGCCTTGTTTTTCTTCTTTTATTTTATTTTCCCCTTTATTCTATCAGTATTTATTTCTATAATTATTGCTTTAAATGTGCACAGTCAAGAGAGTGTGTTTCAAGATGCATTTTACTGCATCTATTGCTATAATGATGCTATAATCTCTCTTACATTAATAGTTAATAAAACATTATCAACATGCTGGTTTGAAATGCTTGTAAAAAGCTAACATAGAAAATATATGAAATATGACAATGTTCGTGTGAAATCGTGTGAGTTGTGAATCTATGGTCAAGCAAAACAGCCGGCCTTTAAAACATGGCAGTTGATAATAAAAAGAAGTGAAGACTTTTTTCCTGCATTGGGCCACCTTTTTGGAATTATATAAAATTATCGTTGACCCTCGAAGATTTTGTGTTCAGAAATGAGAAGTTGGAATTTTAACATTCAAAACATTATGTTCCAACATCATGCATTTTGCATTATATTCCCATTAAAAGTGGTAAAAACCTAAATGAATAGTAACAATACTAATCTTATCTAACAGTCTAGTTAGGAATTAGATCAGGAATTCAATGTTAAATCCGGGGTGAATAGATGTCCGTGTAAACAAGCTTTTTTTTTTATCTGTGTTCCCATTTAAATCCGTGTTTGGGTTTCTATTCCATCATAGTTCGTGACCCACAGAAAGAACCTGCTGTTAACACAGGAGGGCTTATGTCAGGGAGTCAACATAGATTGGTTCTTGAAAAAGGACCACGAGACAGGAGAAGCTCTTAGCTCTTAGCCTCTCTTCACTGGCAGCTTCGTAACACATGAAATATTTTTACAGCTTAGAAGATAATATTGTCTTGATTTGATTAATGATTTGTTTTTCATGCCGCCTATATTTACTTTATATTGAGCATGAAATGCTCATTATTTGGCGAAAGGTCAACTACACTTGGCTGGATAATGAAGGGTCTGGGTCATATCTCCTTTCAATTATCAACGTCTTTTAAGGAGCAGGGTGTGAAAAATAAATAAACGAAATTAAGCCAATACAACCACGCCTCCCCACATACGTGCACGTATGGAAACACCTCCCCTCCCAGATAAAAGGCCATCCGAACCCTCAGCGGACAAAGTGCAGTCCAGGAGAGAACGGAAAAGTCCCATCGCTGTTCCACCCAACGTCTCGAGATGCTGCAGATCCTGTGGACTACCGTTGTCCTGGGTAAGGTTTTTTGCTTCCATCGACCACAGGTTTAAAATTGTGTACTTTATTAATACCCAGTGCTGGGCCTATAGCCGTCTTTTCTGCTGGCGCCATGATCAACCCCTCCTCTGATGCTCCACCGTACACGATTGACCCCTCCTCCGACGCTCCACCAAACACGGTCGAACCCGACACCAATGCTCCTCCGCATACAGCCAAACAACCAACCTCATCCACTTTCTACCTCACCATCGAGATCACCAACCGCCCTTTCAGCAGCTCCCTGCTGGACTCCAGCTCGCAGGCCTTCCAGAGTCTCGAGCTGGAGATCACCGACCTGGTGAGTGACCATGGCCATCCATCCTGAGGCCGGTTTAATTTGCAGAATTTAACATCAAATTTGACTTTTTAGATGAATCAGGTCTACAACTGTCCTGGATGTGACTATGGTGGGATGAAGGATGTGACATTCAGGTCTGACCTTTTTGTTTCTTTCTTTTTTTTTTTTTTTAAATACTCACCCCCAGACTAATCCTGATTATAAGGCTCAGTCCCCATCTTAAAGCTCCAGCCTGGAGAAAAAGAGGTCTTCTGTTCCACTTTAGTCTCAGATCGGGGTCAGTCTGGGATTCGTTTCTCCCGATGTGACGTCCTCGGCTCTTATTTCACAGTCAAGGTGATCAGGTGATAGCGCAGATGACCGTGACCTTCAACACTTTGGAAATAAATCCCGTTGTGGTGAAGTATCTGTTCATTGACACAGTAGAGGGAGGTGACGTCAAAACGCCGCTCCAGATGAATGTTTATTACGTAACAGGTAAGAATTCATCAGTGTCAATTGGTATCCATCTGCGATTAGGATCCAAGTCATTTTTTTTTCTTCCTTTCTCAGTGCTGGAATTGACTGAATGAGAACGAGTCTGCCACTGATCCGGGGAGGTTACAGTTCACCAAAGAAGAATCCATTCACTTACTCTTTTTGTAGCAGTGCTTTATTGATCTGTGCGGAGAATTCTGAACTCTTGTTTACACTCACCTTTTGTGATTCTCTACAACCTGCCTGTATTTATGAGGCAAACTATTTTATAGTATTTGCCTGGTTTGGGTTAAACAGAATAAATTCCTTCCAGCTCATTGTTGTTCCCAGTTGTCCCAAACGTTCTGCACGAAAGCACGATGAGAACGCGTGTTTGAGGGGCTTTGAGAAGTTTGTGAACTAAAATCCACAAAATCATGTCACACAATGATGTTTTAAAAGTGTCGTGTTGAGGGCGGTGAGGAATAGTGGGACCGGTCAGGCGGTCAGAGCTCAATGTGTTTACCTGGTGGTGTTTCCTGGAATCAGACATCCCCACTGGTTAGATAAGGACATCCAATCAAAACCATACAAGCAACAAGAGAAGAAAAAAAAGGTCCACGTCACCACAATCATGCTTCCACTGTCAATATTTACTGCTGAAACTATCACCCGATAATCAAACAGGAATCTATTAATAACGAACATTATGAAAACATTCGTTTTTTTTAAAAAAAAAGACCTTTTTAACTCAAGATTCTGGAAATAAAAGCAAACATAATTCTTTCATGAAACAATGAAGAATTATATGCTCAATATGCTATACAAATAAAATGACAGCATAAATAAAAATTCACATAAGTCCAACATAAACATGGTTGCGAGAAAAATATAAAGTAAATATCTAGAAACTATAAATAATAATTGATTAAAGTAAAAAATAAAAAAACATGACTAACACATTTCTACCCTCATGGGTTCACGTTCAGGTGAAAGGTCATTTCCATTCTGCCACAATCATCCACTAGATGGCGCCATGTCCAACTTTTTCATTTCAACACGTATAACATTTACATTTACATTTACATTTACAGCATTTATCAGACGCCCTTATCCAGAGCGACTTACAATCAGTAGTTACAGGGACAGTCCCCCCTGGAGCAATTTAGGGTTAAGTGTCTTGCTCAGGGACACAGTGGTAGTTAGTGGGATTTGAACCTGGGTCTTCTGGTTCATTTACATTTACAGCATTTATCAGACACCCTTATCCAGAGCGACTTACAATCAGTAGTTACAGGGACAGTCACCCTGGAGCAACTTAAGGTTAAGTGTCTTGCTCAGGGACACAATGGTAGTAAGTGGGATTTGAACCTGGGTCTTCTGGTTCACAGGCAAGTGTCTTACCCACTAGGCTACTACCATAGGCGAGTGTGTTACCCACCAGGCTACTACCACCCCCTGTTGTATAAAACACGTCACCATGTCTTCTTCATTTTGTTCTCCAGACTATTGTCGTGACATTTACTTGACATTACATTTTACAGCTTCCTCACTAAACCGCCATTCACTTTCCATGAATTTCATCAGAGAAAGAGAGAAAATCTGAGCATCCAGTTGCGAACAGGATCTTAACAGGATCTGTTCACGTCCCCCGACCTCTGAACTTTACTGATCCGTGTAAACCCCTCACGTTGGCCTGAATTCGCTTGAACACAACACAGACGTGACAGGTAAAAGATGAAGGTGATATACAAACATGAAGCAGCTCGGGATCCTTCTTCTTTCCTCTCCTGGTGGACACACAGATTCGCAGGATTGGTTTAACAGTCCCTGAGCAAACACCAACCACTTCCGCACTTTAGTGCTGTTTGATTTAAGAGCAAAAGTCATCATGTGGTCATTAAAAAGTCATAAAGCACAGTGACAGAGGCAAACGTCACAGGGCTTTTTTTAAGTCACACGCCTGCTTAAAATAGCTCCACGCGGCCCAGAAGAATACTGCCGGATCAGCAGCGGGCAGAATTTATTCATGACACAGGATTCATTCAAACAGAAGCTTTTCAAACCTCGGACTGACCCTGATCCGTGTCAGAGTGGTGAGAACTGATCCTAGAACCCAGTGGGTGTGGAGAAGCAGCCTTCTGATGTGTTGAGCCTGGAACGTTGCTATGGAACGTTGTTTGTGCATCTTCTTTAAAAACAGTTTCATTCATTCGTTCATTTGTTCCCAGACCTCCCTAAGGGGATCTACACACGTTTTAAGGGCTGCTTCATCTTGAATGAGTATATAACGAAGCAACCCTCTCACTTCAGTGTTATCCCGACCCAAAAAGAAGACAGAAGAAGAGATGAAAAATGCTAATTAATGTCAGGGGTGTAAAAGTTAGAAGCATTTCACTAATACTGATAATAAAAAGACCAAATAACCAAAAACCATCATTAAAGATTTGGTTTATCAGATTCAGTGCTGCACATTTAATGTGTTCCAAGATCTCATCATGCCATGACTTATTTGAAATAGCCCAGTGGGTAATTTGCCTCTGAACCAGAAGACCGCAAAGTCACAGGTTCAAACCCCACTTGCTACCATCCAGCGGACTGTCCCTGTAACTACTGATTCTACTGATCTACTGATAGGGGCGTCTGATAAATGCCACAAATGTAAATGTAAGTGAAACTCTTGTGTGACTAACACATTTCACTTTAGACTACAGGTTGATTCACCATAATGCACTGGAAAATGACATCCTGTAACGTCCTTCAGTAAACATGCGTTTCCACGGTGCCACACTTGGGACCTCCGCAAGGCAACAGGACAGAAGTGAAGGAATGTGGGATGATAATGTATTGACCTTCAGTGACGCAATCTGACAACCAGCAGCTCTGGTCTGTTATGTAAGGGAGACGTGGCGCCTGCCGTTCCCCTCCTGCAGCTGAAAGGGAACGTGTTCACCATCAACAGTGCCGTTCACCATCAGCTCACCAGACCAGAACTTTTTTTTTTTATTAAAGGGCGGAATGAATGCAGTAATAGGCAAGAAATCAATTATTTTTTTATTATTGGGAATAATGACAGGAAAGGATTGTACATTTTTGGACTTGTGCTCACCCAGCAAAATAGGGGACTTCAACAACGACCAAACCAAAGTACCTCCACTGCAGCCTTTATTTGAACAAGTTTGAACCTAAACCTGAACGCCTCATTTCAGCCATTTTTCATAAACAAACACTTACACAAAACTTCATAATGCACCAGGATGGCATTTCATGAGTTTGATGCCAGCTGCATACCGCGCAGCACTGGAATTTAACTGGAATTCTGTTCCATGCAAACCACTGGATATTATATAGTATAAGCACCCAAATTTCCAACTTTTATTCTACATTACTTTTTCATGTTTGTACCATATTCCTTGACTTTTTTTAAGTTTCTTTTCGAAGTTGTAGAAGTCAAAGGACGTCCTCAACCCCGGAACTCAAGCTTGGGCTCCTCAACATCAAACAACCAGCCCAGAAGATGAAATAAAGAACCAAGGTGATTGATGCCCTTCGTCCAAAACCCACCCAAACGTTGATATATGAAGCGGTTGACACGCTTGTTTGAGGTACGCAACTGGGAGGGTGGGGCTTTGATGCCTACCGCCATGCCAGCTTGTGAATCACGGTGAAAAATGGTTAATATGATTCATGCACTTGGCCACGCCTCCCGGTCCTGCACCCTGGGGCCAACACCTCGGGCCCCTGATAAAAACCACGCCTGGCCCTTGGGTGATGCAGAGTGGTTTCTTCTGCAGAGCGGCGGCGTGTCCAGAGTTCCTCAGGATGCTGCGACCTCCAGCCCACTGTTTGGGACTGATTTTGATTCTTGGGATATTTATCCTCCCAGGTAGGTTCAGGCTCTAATGAACCGTTTGAATTTGCTGCTGCAACCTGCTGGTTTGGCATGTAATGGTTTGAAAAAAATGAAAATATGGTCTCTAGATATCAGGTATGAAGGAAAGTCAAGTGCAGATAGGATGTCTGAAGAATACATTCAATGAAATTATGATAAACTGTCAAATAGGTGGTGTAGAAGGCAACTAAACACGAGAAGAGGGGAGACAAAGAGCAAGACAAAAGCGATTTGAGACAAGTTGTATAAAGGAAAGAAAACTGCTCTGAAGAAGAGGCTCTGTCACCTCAGGACTTTAAATGAGGGTGTGGAACTGACCAAAGCCTTTCTAGATCTTTACAAAATGTCCCTGGGTTCCTTTAAATGTATGTCACATTTTGTGAGTTTGAAGATGGACTGGACTTCCTGTCCACTATCCTGTGCATTTCTATGTTTGTGCACAATGGAGCATCAATGTCCTGTTTGGCAGTGTTTACTGTATTTAATGTCATGTCTGTGACCAGCTTTAATTGTCATTCATCTGCATAACATAAAGGGTAACCGTTTTTTTTTTTTTTTTAATTCTGCTCCTGGACCGGATTCTCAGGTACCTCCCCTGCCAGCTTAAAGCGTCTGCCTCAAGTCGATGCCTCCATGCCAGTAACCGCCTTCCTCTTCTTCACGGAGATCACCAACCGTGTCTTCAACAGCACCCTGCTGAACACCAACTCCCCAGACTACCGAAGCCTCCAGTCTGAAGTCAATAATCTGGTGAGTGGCAAACTGGAACCCCGGCTAGATGCTGCAGATTAACACAAAAGATGTGGGGGTTTTGAACGCAAATGTGTCTGTCAGATGAACCAGGTCTACAACTGCATCAGCTGTGACTACAGCTATGGGGGGACGGAGGACATGGCCTTCAGGTATCAGATCTGAATTCCCCGCTTTTATGACATCTTGAATTTATTTTTTGGTGCTAAAACCAGACCTCTGCTTTGTTCTGCAGTCCAGGCAATCTGGTCATTGCCAGGATGGTTTTGTATTTCAACACCGCCGATATAAACCCCATGGTGGTGAAATATTTATACGTTAACGCAGTTAATAACATCCTGCTTCCAACACTGCTACAGATTAACGCCGATTACACAGAAGGTACGGACTCATCAGCCTACGTTTATGTTCCAAAAATAAAGCTACTTGTAATATCAAGACTCCGCCCGCTTTCACAGATTTCTCCACCCCTGCATACTACACCACGACCATCCCAGAGACAACCAACCTCATCACCAGATCCAGCCATTTCCCAACAGCCACTCATCCCATCAGGTCCAGCATAACGTCCCCCACAACAAAAGTGACAAAATCCAGTCCCCTCACCAGTGACCCAACAAGTGACCCAACAGGAAGACCCCTCAGCAGTCACATGCCTGCTCACACCTCAGATTTGCCTGAACACAAGACCAGCAGCAGGCACGACACCTCAGCTCCACCCCACCCGTTCAGCTCAACAGACTCCAGCGGCTACGAGTCCTCCGCGGCCCACCATGATGCCCCGTCCAGTGTTCCAGTGACGGCCACCAGCCACCACCAGTCCACCACCCACAGCAGACCCAAAACCCAGAACATCCTCAGACCCAACATCAGCACTACAGTGACCACCACCCTCTCCCAGCATCCTCCGTACTGGATTGACTGGGTGCCTGGATGGGGCATTGCCCTGCTAGTTCTGGTAGCGATCATCCTCCTGCTTGCCATCATCATCATCATCATGTTGGTGAGGAAATGTTTACATTTATACACTAATCAGAGGTTTTCATGGACCTTTGTTCATTCGTACCTTCGGTTCCAACAGCTTTTGGTGCTCTAACGAAATTCCTCCTCAGCTTGTGCGGTGGTGTTGCGAGCCAGACCGGCAACCTCCGCCCAGAGTGGAGACGGTGTACCCGCAGCCAATGCCCAGCCCCACCCCCACCTACATCACACATTCGCCAGCCACTCCACACACACTCAAGACCGGGGTAAGAGTCGTGAGACTGACCCCGAGCATTCAGTCTTAGACTAGAACAAGCAGCACGTGTCTTTAGATCTTTAATGCGCTCCTTCAGCCATAGCCAACCTGCATCTGATGTGTCTTCCAGGAGGATGATGGACCAGACAGACCTAAGAGGAACAAAACAGGCATGTACGTGGTCAACCCCTGAGCTGAACGTTCAGAACGGGTACGTATCAACACGGCAGTGTGAACTTCTGGTCTTCTATTGTGGTTCAGTCCATAACCCCAAAGTCCTCCAGAGGATGTTCTCGAACTTGCAAACTTGCATGGTCCAATCCTTCAAACATACTGAGCAATGCGAAAGCAACGCGTCTGAGTCACGCCGGCCGCAGTGAAGGCGTGGCAGCGACTGCGTAAATCGTTTTTATTCAGCCGGAACAATGACCCGAAGGACAACAATGGTCCAAAAACCACATGTCTATTCCACTCCAGGAGTCCAAATAAAGGCGATGTCAAGCGGCGCGGCCCGCAAAGCCTCGCACCATTGTTGCTGTCGGACTCTTCAAATCCAGCGTTATCCCGAGCAAACAAAGCTTGGGAAAAATCCACGAATAATAACGGCCGATCATTAATAGGTTTTTCAATGAAATTGCTGGGGAGAAACAGCTTCAGACAGTCCCAGACAAGAATGAGTTCCAGGGAAACAATACAAAACGATCCTCCTTACACGACAGACCCGAGAATTACCTTGAGCAACAACTGAGATGTTAATGAGACGCTACTGTCATTGGAAGTCCAAAATGCTACATACGCGCAGCATTTACGGTAGCAATGTCGAGCGCGTGCACTCTGTAGGTTTTCTGCTGTAGGTTAAGTAATGAAGGCCTTGGCCTCTCGAGTCTCTTGACCTTTCGGGCCGCGAGACAAACGGCAGAATAATGGCAGCCGCGCTCTTTTGTTGCCACTTGATATTGATGTATTTGTTTTTGTACCAGCGGCTGCCGATCGGATCACACCCTGCCTTGTTTGTGGAAATCATAAAGTGATTGCTGGAGCTTTAATGGGAGGAGAGGCAGGGAGGTCACGTTTTTCATGAACGGGAGTCGGGGATGAGGGTTGCGGAGGTGAGGGGATTGGATGGAGAGAGAGGCAAGTGATGACCTCTGAACCCTATCAGCATTTGCAAAATCCTTTAACAACAAGGTGCTCATCTCTAATCAGAACACTGAAACCATCTGAACGATGATGAAGTGAAAGTGACCTTTAGCCAATTATGGCTGTCATGTGACACGTCTCCCTCAGATCAATCAAAGGCCTTGTCTGTAACTCAAGTATTTAATGAGGGACAGTTTGAATTATTAATTGAAAACAGCATTTATTTCTATTTATTTCTACTTTTTTGTGTCCCTGTAGGTGACCAGCGCTCCAGAATGGGCTTTGTTGGATATAAGTGTACAGTTTTCATAAAGCTGCGATGTGTTATTATTTATTGGTGGGCAGCGTTTTGGTCATCGGTTCTCATCAGATTCATCTCCTGGATTTAAAAAAACCAGCACATCCAGACGACTGGACTGGTACTCAGACGTGTGTGTAACCTCTCTCATGTAACACTATTGTACTTTCTTCTGTTGTTTTTTTATGTAAATGAGTTGGGGGGAGTTTTTAACTCCCAGTGTGAGTATTAATGCTGTAATGCATTTTTTTCATGGATTTACCATGTTTTGTAACCCAAATAAAAAAAAATCATCTTTAATGTGTATGTAAGGTATTTAAATTTATTAATATGAATTTGTGTTCAAATTCTAGATGAAGGTGTTAAGAGCTATAAGAGCTTTAAAATGTCCAAAACGTCCCTATTTAAATGTCCCTGGTCCTACCCAATTCTTGAGCTGAATGAGGTGTGGTGGAACAGGTCTGGTGCCCTCCAGGACCAGGGTTGGTGACCCCTGGTCTATATGAATGCTTTCCGAATCCCCAGTAACAGTTGATCTGTGCTGGAGGATCTGAGAGATGGACAGAGCTGAGATAGGAGCACGTAGGAGGGTGCTGGAGGGTGTCTCTAATGCATGACAACAACAAAAAAAGTCCCAAAGCAAAGTCAAGGATCAAGGCCAGCAGATGCCATATTCCCTCAAACCTGAAGAACCTGCATCTTGTGGTGGGCAGGTGATTGGTGCTGGCCTCCTCCAAAACGTGGCCATTTAAAAAAAAAGTTTGGTTTGACCAGAATCTTGTTTGAGATTTACAGATTCCGCAATTCTTTACAAACTTTTCCTTGGTATATTACAGGCAACGCAGCATCGTGAACAGACATTTTAATTTAACGGAAATATTGGTAGCATTTTAAGCTGTTGAAACCAGCGGGAAAAAAGACACAATTAGGGATGCTTATTTTTAAAAAATGAATGAAATATTAGATTAACAAAACTTGTTTTTTTTTTTTTTGACACAAGCATCTGAATGGGCTCCTCAGATCTGCTATCAATAGGTGCTGAATGTTCTGGCAGCACTATCAGCCAGGACAAATACCCTGTCAGATTGGTGAACCCCGTCAGACCTCGAGAACGATAAGCGGCGCTGTGATTTTGCGCTGGAGACTCCATTAGCATCGTGATTAATGGGCTGGAGACACAGCGTGGAGCAAGGAAATAATAAAAGCATGCCAAGCGAAGTCCAGTGGCACAATAGAGGGTGTAACCAAACACTGGAGCTTTACGTACGGACCAAAAACATCCACATATACGCTCACAGATACACACTCATGGCATTCACTGGTTGACGGCTCTGCAGGAAAAAAATGGGTAGATTTCTGAGATGGTGAAGCTTGAATTGAGATGAAGGGGTCCCACAGGGACTGCTTGGGTTTAGGTCCCACACACAACCAATCACAACCACCTGTGGTCCCCATTGTGCACACACTGCACACACACTGCACTTAATTACACACTTTACATTTACATTTACTGCATTTATCAGACGTCCTTATCCAGAGTGAATTACAATCAGTAGTTACAGGGACAGTCCCCCCCTGGAGCAACTTAGGGTTAAGTGTCTTGCTCAGGGACACAATGGTGGTAAGTGGGATTTGAACATGGGTCTTCTGGTTCATTGGCGAGTGTGTAACCCGCTAGGCTACTACCACCCTGTTCACTTCTGGAGTATGCTGGGAAAAATATATATTCTCAAATCTAATCTAATCTTTCCATGCTTGTCTCTCAACCACTTTGAGTTCTCTGATCTGGACTCAATCTCAGCGCGTGTGTTTGTTGGACATCCGCTGACCAGTAAAAACGTGTGAGAAAAATCTGTCCGCGCATTCCAGCACTTTCCCATGAACGTTAACAAGTACCAAAAGCAGACCCGCACAGTGCGGTTCTATCTTTAGAAAGGGGGTTTTGCGTCAGAGGCCAGAACAAAGGCAACATTGAGGAATAATTAATCAAACTGCCTTTCATTAAAGAGCCATAATTATTCTGTTCAGTAGTGGAACACCCATTCAAAGTGTGAGTTCCTGAACATGCTGATGGATGGACACAAACACACTTTCATTATTATGTGTATCATACAATTGTACACCCATAATAGAACATAATATAATGCACTTACTGTATAGTGAACACATAATCAGACCCTAACGCATATCTCATACTGTTTACCCACATTGTTTTACAGTTTACATGGTTAAACTCGTAAATATCCGCATAATATCTTTGTCTTAGCATTTTTCACTTTTATGATTACTTTTTAAATGTCTTTTATAATTGCTATTCAAACACTCTTCCTGGTCATAATGCTGCATTTGAATTTAATTCTGACAATAAACGTTGCATTGTGTTGCATACTGGTTGTTAAATATGTTTTTAACAATGCAAATAAAATTCCATTTATCCTGAGATGCCCGTTTGAACATTAGACCAGTTGAGGTGTTAATGCTCTAGGAGCTTCTCTTGTGAACCTTTTGGAGCCTTCAGGTGCCTCTGTAAAAACTTCACTTGGTTTGATTCAGTCAGCTTTTATTGGGCCAAAATGACGCTGCAAGAGCTATATAGTGTTTTTTTTTTTGTTTTTTTTAAGTGTGTGTTTGTGTGTGCGCACACTAAACTAAGTGTTTAGTTACACCCAGTATTATACTGCTACACTTTGTTTTCTATACACAATGCAAGGATGGAAAAGCTTTAGGTGTGAAACAAAAGACACACACGGCGCAGGATTAAGCAGCCATTATTACATTCTAACCGCTTTTCATCTCTTAGATGTGGCAATCAGAGCTGAGGGACGAAATAAAAAAGAGAAAAACACGAGCATGCCGATGCGCTTTGTTGATGCTTTATTTGTATCTGTTGTTTCAGGCGGACACATGAGACCTTGTAGCACCCGGACGCCATTTAGCACCACCGCTCATCACCAGGGTCACCAGGCGGTGCCAAAACACACACTCGCAAACAGAAAAAAAGATTTGAAAAAGTGCCACATGGTATAAAGTATAAAATGAGAAATAAGTAAATAACAGTGCTCTACAGTGCTTTCAAGCTCTACTTCAGCTCACTGCAGTTTTCATCACCTGTGCTCTGCTGTTATGTGATTGGTCAGTTTCCTGTACACATGCTCTAGAGGTAAACCAGTCTAAAAGTAAGATGAACTGAACACTAACAAGAAACACAGGAGTTTGTGGAAGCTGACGGGGGTCAAAGGTCAGGATTCTATGTTCATCCAGAAAAACAGTAATGATAATCGGGTACCTCCCCCATATTCTCCCCCAATGATGACTTAGGTTTCAAAGGCCCTCCGGACTGATATGAAATCAGCTTAGAAGGACAGTGTCCAGATATGGACATTAAGTCAGTTCACCCATAAAAGATGGAAATAATTACAAGATCTATCAGTTCAGTTCTCTTGAGTTCCTCAGGACGGACACCGCTTAGGTGATAGTGAAAATGGAATATATAAAAACATACTATTCTATTCAAACGACAACACTGTGAAAAAACGGTTCATCAGATGATTGCGTTTTTCAGAAGAATCATGGAGAATCAGGTGAAGAGAAACAAGAAAAAACAAAAAATAAAGAGTGTTGATTGGTTGCTTGATGGGTTCTGTTTTCGCAGAAAGAGGGTGTGGTCATTTGGCACGATCCAACACATGATTGGCTGTGCTGATGACATTGTCTTGTCTCTAGATCAGAGTTCCCATCCTGCCGTCACAGTCGTGGATTAATGAGCTCCACCTCAGGTTCTATTGGAAACACCTGAGGTTCAGCAGTTTCAACCTGAGGTTCTAGTGGTACTACTTGAGGCTCTAATGATACCACTTCAGGTTCTATGGGTATCACCTGAGGTTCTATGGGTACCACCTGAGGTTCTGTGGTTTCTGTAGGGGGTGTGTGAACCTCCTCAGTGTCCGGCTCCGGCTGATGAACAGGTTCTGGTTCAGAAACCACGACCGCCACCTGAGACAGATAGACAGAACATGTCACAGTTCCGTTCCTCTGTGAGAACTGCAAATGCCACCATTAACTAAACTCACTTGGACAGGGGGAACAATGACTGGCTGCACCTGAACGGGGGGCGTGGTCAGTCGCTGACTCATGCCAACAATCTGAAGAGGCCAGAAACAACAACAGATACAGTGGAGGCATTGAAGAACAACTACAGAACTGAAACTTTAGCATCATCATACCCCACATATTTGCACTCTTCATCATCCTCACTTCATACAACCCACATGCTCATTATCATCCTCACACTTCATCATCCTCACTTCCTACAACCTCATACTCATTATCATCCTCAATTTCCACATCATCCTCACTCTTCAGCATCCTTACTCCCTACAATCCACATGCTCATTATCATCCTCACGCTTCATGATCCTCACTTCCTACAACCTCATACTCATTATCATCCTCAATTTCCACATCATCCTCACGCTTCATGATCCTCACTTCCTACAACCTCATGCTCATTATCATCCTCACTTCCCACATCATCCTCAACCTTCATGATCCTCACTTCCTACAAACCACATCCTCACTTCCCACATCATCCTCACGCTTCATCATCCTCACTTCCTACAACCTCATGCTCATTATCATTCTCACTTCCCACATCATCCTCACACTTCATCATCCTCACTTCCTACAACCTCATGTTCATTATCATCCTCACTTCCCACATCATCCTCACACTTCATCATCCTCACTTCCTACAACCTCATGCTCATTATCATCCTCACTTCCCACATCATCCTCACACTTAATCATCCTCACTTCCTACAAACCACATCCTCACTTCCCACATCATCCTCACGCTTCATGATACTCACTTCCTACAACCTCATGCTCATTATCATCCTCAATTTCCACATCATCCTCATTCTTCAGCATCCTCAGATCCCACACCATCACTGCTTTTAATCATCCTTCAACCCCCAACTTCCAATACATCCCTTCAATCCCCTTCATGCTCTTCATCATCCTCACAGCCCACATTTTCCTTCCTTCTCAACCCCCTTCCCCCCGATCTTCATCCTCTGTACTTCCTACAACCACCTCAATCTTCATCTTATTCACTTTCCAAAAATGACAAGAAGTCTATGTGAGGTACAGACCTGGATTCCTCCTCTGGCCAGAACCCCCAGTCCAAATAAAATGGCTGTGATGCAGATGACGAGTTCCAGCAGCAGAAACAGAACCAGGGTCCCAAGAATGCCGTCAATCAGCAGCTGAACATGGGAGAGAGGAGAATGTTCAGGAGAGGAGAATATTGACATCATGTAGTTCAGAGATCTACATGATGAAAATTGAAAAAAATAGACTTGACCAACTAAACAATAGAAGATTTCCAGGTACGATTAAGGTGGAGGGAACGCACCACTGAGAAGATCTCCAGGCGTCGGCAGTGCTCGCAGTGGTAGGTGGTCTGGCGGTATGGAAGGTTTCTGGACAGGAGGCCCAGGGCGGCGGTGGTGAAGGCCAGGCTGACCAGGTGCAGCACCAGCATGGTCTTCACCTACACAGAGACACTGGGACACATGAGCTTGCCGTGAAGGACGGTGTGTGTTGACCACGGCGATGAGGACTTACCCAGAAGAGCGTGGGGTACCTGCCCGTGTGGATGAGGACGGCCCCAGACGCGATCAGCTGCAGAATCAGGACCAAATACATGGAGTTAAGGTCCCTGCCTGACATTGCAACACTTCAAAACTTCTGTAAGGAAGTGACATCAAAGTTTGATGTCACTACATTGGGGCTTTCCAAAACCAATCCAACAACCAGGTTATTTGAATATCAGGACAATTTGTGGCAACTTTGTAGGCAGCTATATGTTGCATTAATGCTTTATTTATGGGTGTGATGATTATGGGACCACATTGGGATTGGCTGGCGCCTTACTCAAACTGATATGATTGGCTGGCGCTTGCAAACTGCAGAAATATAAGTACCGGCCAATGCAGTCGCGTCAGACACGCCCACCAAGTTTAATGTTAGTGTCCACTTTGGAGGTCATTACTATTCGTACATAAATGAAAAAAAAAAATTCACCAACCAGATATTCACTGCAGTTATTTTTTTTATTATTGTGTTGTTATTTAGGGTGACCGGATGTCCTCTTTGTCCTTTCTTCTTTTTGAGACATATCAGAGACACACATTGTGTGTGGCTAGGTTTGGGTTTTTGACCTGCCTAAACATGGGCATCCTACACTCATACTCATACTCATGCTAGTAAATCGGTTTCATTTACATTTACAGCATGTATCAGACGCCCTTATCCAGAGTGACTTACAATCAGTAGTTACAGGGACAGTCCCCCTGGAGCAACTTAGGGTTAAGTGTCTTGCTCATGGACACAATGGTAGTAAGTGGGATTTGAGCCTTGTCTTCTGGTTCATAGGCGAGTGTGTCACCGTCTACTAGGCTGCTACCACCCTACTACTCAGGGACACAATGGTATTAAGTGGGATTGAACCTTGCTTAAAGGCAATACAGGCAAATTCTGAGGGCAACATCCATCCAAGAGGCGCCACAAACAGAGGAAGAAAAAAAGTAAAATTCAACTATTCTAAAAAAACTAGTTGGTATTAATAAGTCTTAATGTGAAAAGAACAAGGCCACATGACGTTTCCTGCGTAGCCTCTTAAGTAGTAGTAGTAATAATAATAATGATACGTGGAAATCCTATGAGGCCACCATGTTGAGCATTTTGGCAAATTCAAGAGGTTTCAGTTCTGGCAACATTCTTCCGATATGGCTTTAGAGGTAAATGAACAGCGATGTCAAACGCTGAAGCTCCACCCCTCTCCTTCCTGACCTCGGCCACGATGAACAGCAGCACGATGATATCCACGACGAAGTGGAGCTCGGAGATCTGCAGGAGCGTCGCGCTGAGGCACATGGTCAGAACTCCCACGATGATCTGGAGGGCCTGGGGGACAACATGACCTTGCTGACCTCCTTGCAAAGCTCACATCTCTCACATTATTCAAGTTCAACGATTAGTTGTGGCCCATTGACGATAATCGTCCACTCACCCCCAGGGTTTTCGGCTCCACCCTAAGGAAGGAGTGGACCTGCTGGGGGCTCAGGCCGCCGGGCGGTGGGATGGCGTCCTGGCTGTTGATGCCCATCTTGTGTCGTCAGCGAATGAGGACAACAGCGACGCCTGAACTCAGGGCTGGAGATAAGGAAGACATAAGAAGACATTTACAGGGTGATGCCCAGGCGTTTCTGGATAAACATCTGGTGAAGTTGTGCTCTTCTTTTTGCTTTTTTTTTTTAGGAGCAGTAAAGCAAGCAAGGAGGGTCATCGTGGGAAGGTGACACTGCGACTCCACCACCACGCCCCACGCCCCAATGCCGTCGTGCCTGCATGCGATCGGTCTTACCTCTCCGCCTCGGATCCGTCGCCGCGTCTCCTTTTCGGGGCTCCTGCCGGCGCGCAGCGTCAGTGCGCCTGTGCGCGAGCCGCCCGTCTACCGCATTGGAGACGCGGGCGCGCGCTTTGGGATGCGGTACCGGTGCGCGCGCGCGCTCGCTCGCTCGCGCTGGGCGGGGCGGGGCCGGGCGGGGCGGGGCCGGGCGGGGATCGGCCGCTGCGGCGTCAGCATCGCACCCGTCCGAGCGCGAGTTCGATTCTGACGTTACGTGATTTAAATCCTGTTCCTTCTGGCTTGTTAAGTAAATCTACAACATTCAACGCGGTGTCTGTGATATTGCACTGGAGCTCGTTTTTATTAGAAACGAATAAATAAACATGATATAAAAACAGGACAGTTACCACAGTGTGTCTGGAAACGAACCCCTGGACATTAAAAAAAAAAAAAATTAATCTTAAGAATGTTGACATTTGACGGATTACAGATAACCAATCGTCATTAAACTCGTCATCGTTATCAGCCACATCTCAGCCCAGGCGCCGAACCTCCACTGGCTCCACCTGCGGCTCCATGGGCGGAGTCAGCTTCCCCTCAAATGGGCCCTCAAGCTCCACCTCCGCCACCTCTGCGACCACCACCTCCACCTGAAACCGGGCAGCATGTTGAAATCATTTCATTTGAAGCCATAGAGACGTCAGTAGAATCTAATTTTCTGCTCTTCTCAGGGTGGAAAGACACTTCCACTAGTTCAGGTAGGTGACCTTTCACCCCGGAGCCAGGTCACTGTTCTGTACCTGGGAAGCAGCGGCCTCGGCAACTTCATCCAGCGTCTCCACACCCACGGCGGGCTGGACAGCTCCAGGCTGCGGAGAGAAGAGGAGAGAGACGTCGGTGGCTCCGGAAGGGCGCGGCTGTGAGAGGCGGAGCAACCAGCGGTGACCACTCACCTGCGCCCGGCCCATGACCAGGATGCGGACGCCCACCAGGATGGCTGCGATGCAGATGAGCAGCTCGATCACCAGGAAGAGAAGAAGGGTGCTGAGGAGGCCATCGATCACATACTAATGGACACAGAAACCCCATATTATACATATCATAATAAAATGAATAATATAAAGGGTTGGAAATAAAATGAAAATGTACTTTGCAGTTTTTTTCCACGGTGTAGGTACATTTTTTGAAGCAGTGCTGTTGCTGTAGAAGTGGGCAGAGATAAAAAAAAAAGAAGATTAAGAAGAGATGCGGGAAGGGCTCCGCCCTGATAGGACACGCCCCCACCCCTGGTGCTTACGGCCACTTCGATTTCCTGCTGCCTGCAGTGATCGCAGTGGTAGGTGTCCTGTCTGTAGGGCAGGTGCTGGGACAGGAGGGCCACCGCCGCCGTGGTGAAGCCCAGACTGATCAAGTGGACCACCAGCGTGGCCTTCACCTGCGGACAGACGGCAGAGGCGTGGCGTGGTGTGTGTGTGTTTGCATGTGTGTGAGGTGATCTTCAACCGTCAGACTCACCCAGGACAGAGAAGGCCAGATGCCACTGAAGATGAGGATGAGTCCAGACACGATCAGCTGCGGAAATGAACAGAAATGATGAGATAATACACACACACACAAACACAAACACACGACAACACACACCTGTGCCACAGCAACCAGCAGCAGGATGATCTCGAATATGAAGCTGTAGAGCGTGAGTTCGTACACCATCAGCACCGACACGCTCAGACACAGAGTCAAGATGCCGATTAGGACCTGGACTACCTGCAGAAGAGCAGAATACACAGTCTGTAGACACTGGGACAACTAAACTAACTCCTATATCCCCTGTAGGGGTGTCCAGGGTGCGGGGTGTGACACTGAGGTGACGTTGGGTCTTTCAGGACCCCGAAATTGAACAATTCAGTGTTGAGGTCACTAACCCCCAGTGTCTTGGGCTCCATCCGGCCATACGTCTTCAGCTGCCTGCGGCTCAGGGAGCCTGGGGTCGGGTTCTGGAGGTCGGCAGCCATTCTACAGACAGACAGAGAGACAAACCTGCAGGGGGGTGAGAGGGCAGGGCTGAAAACATAACACATCAACTATTAATAAATATATCAATATTATGTATTCTAAAACATCACGGAATAAAATACTTGTAATATATGTCGGGATCAAACAATACCTATATATTCTAATGAGATCTACATGAAGAACAGAGTTTTGCTGATGCCCCGTTAAACGCTGCAGCCGACCCTGGTGCAGGACGTTCCGGTCGCGGCGGCCCCGGTTCTGTCTTACCTGTCCGGCCTCAACGGGATGTGTCCTCTCTCCGATTCACGGACGTTGGCCGCGCGTCGACGCTCCGATCCCGTCCGGTACCGGATCCGACGGGTCGGTTTGTGCCGCACCGGGGAGCGCAGTTGCCAGATCTCGCGAGATGAAGGAGAGACAGGACGGTCCCCAGACGCGGTCACGTCGACCCGGGGAACGCCACGTTCAAAATCGCCTGCGTTAATCCGACCTAAAGGCGCACTGTCTGTGTTTATAACGCACTTTATATATTATATGATGTAAGTGATCCCAGAGTGGCGTAGAATAAGCAGACCTGGCAACTCAGTTACAGCTTCAGAACGAGTGGGGGGGTGGGGGGGTGGGGCATGAGAGAAGTTCTGTATATAGAATTAATCAGCGCAAAATGATCTAAAGAATCAATTGCCACGTATCAGCCAACCAGGAAAGCGCATCAGTTATTAACTCTCAATTGACTTAAACGGACTTTTCCTGATTTACAACTATTTTCTTTTATGAACAGTAACACCCCACAAATGAGCCTAGTCTATTACACAATAAATTGTTTAAATTGCGTTTTTATCAGTTCATGGTTTACAAATCTTGTGGAGATATTTTTTTTATTTGCTTGTTATAACAATTTGGAAACAATTTTTAGAACAAATAATATTGCACTCTTTTAAGTTCTTATTACACCAGAAGTGCCAAACCCTGGTCCTGGTGATTCCCCATCCTATGGGTTTTATGTGCAGCCATCAACTAACACAGCAGATCCCACAGCTGTTCTAGGGATATAAAAAGGGAAAAATTCCTCAATCATGGAGAAGCTGGACCTATGGAGGTAGCCACGCCTCATCGTGCCGCTAAACGATAGACTGCCAAGTGCAACCCAACAGAGTCCGTGTCATCCCATGTCCCCACCCCATCCACCATCAATAGGAGGGAACAGAGGAAGCTAAATTTAGTTCTAATGGAGAATCCAGTGTAAGGGGCTGTAAGTGCCACCTAGCGGACAAAAAAGGAAATCATTGAGGGAAACAATTATTTCACAGACTTTTTTCTATTTATTCTGAAAACGTAGGAGACCACTTTCCACCTTAAATCAGATGAACATCGTATAAAAATAAAGAAAAAAAAACTTTCTTAATAGTGTCAATTTAATACAACTGCCTGTAAATGGAAGGACCATCTGTCAAAAAGGACCATCTGTCAAAAAAAAAAAACTAGAACATGGTCTTTTGGCAAGAACACATTAAACAGGTGATTTTCTCTTTGGGTCAATTTACATGAAACTAGAACCATGAGATCAGATCAGGCTCACATAATTATAAGAAAAACCCACTAAATCTTCCACAGCACCAGAACCAGGTATTAAAACATCCATACCAGCGGAAATAATTTAATGCAGTAAGACACGACACAGGTTGGAAGTGTAACAGCTCCTGCCCATCATGGGTCCATAGAGTCCACAGCAAAAAATGACCAAGGAAAAAAAAAAACAAACATAAATAGACTACAGGTCACGATATTGGCAGCACAGATTAAACAGCGATTCACAATAAATAAGGTGATCAGCAGAACACGGCTCAGGAACAATAGAAAAATCACAGAACCAATCAGCCACGTACCGTAACGTCGTACCGTTAACATTACAATCCTGAAGCACGTTCCGTGTACTGGCCCAAATATAAGACAACACCTTTTATTACAAAATATTATATTTGGTGCCATCTACTGGTATTCTTTTTTTTTTTTTTTTTTGAGACAACAAATGTCAGGTGACCACATTTCCTTATATTCAGGCCAATACTATACATCTCTGGGTCCTGGATCCTGGGAGGGCTCAAAATTGTCCCCAAGGGTCATCTGTACTGTACAGTCCAACTATAGCTCTAGAACAGTGACCGCCACACACACACCAGCAGTAGTGGTTTATTACAGAAGGCGTTGCTAATACAGGGTCTGATAGTGGGCGGTGCTACGGTCAGATGGGAGTGTTGGGGAGATGCCCGTTTGAGCCGTTGACCACACCGTTGCCCAGGGAAATGGTGCCTTTCCCTGCATGACCGTTGTGCGCTTGTCCGTTGTGCTTGGAGGTGGCGTGAGGGGACTGGGACCTCAGCGCCTCCCTCTCCTGCGGCGCCGCCCCTCTCTCAGGGTCCCGGCGGGAGCAGGACTGGGGGACTGTCCGACTGCGGCAGCGCTGCCTCAGGCCGTAGAGGGCGGCGGTGAGCAGCGCGCTGACGCAGAGCACCAGCAGCACCGACACGACCACCAGCTCCTTCAGGTAGCAGGGCGTGTCCATCCGCTGGTTCGTGTCTCCGCCTGCTCGGTTCACCGAGTCAGTCTCCGCCCAGGAATTTGGTCGGAAAGTGAAGTTCACCTTTCGGCTGGTTTTGTGAGAGTTCTCCGATGTGCTTTCCTGAGTGACGGTTGGCATTGACCCTTCTTTACCATTCTCCTTGATGTCCACCCTTCGGGGCCCCACCCACACATGTGTGGTTGGCTGTCCATACGCGTGGGAGGGAGTGGCCGCTGGCATTGGGGTGGGGTTGCTCTTCTGTTTCACCTGGAAGGCGACCAGGATCTGCTCATAGCCATTCTCCTCCGAGAGACACAGGTAGGGTCCCAAGGTGCTGGGCGTGGCCAGAAACTGAAGGCTGCCGTCCGCCTGCTGCAGGTACAGGTCCGGCGAAAGGCGGCTGTTGGGCCGTTTCCAATGGCGACGGGCGAGACGAGACGCCTCCGGGCACCTCAGCCGAACAACTTCATTCAGTGACACAGTCACCAGCTCACCTGGGAGACAAGAGACTACCGGACATGAGAGACTACGAGTCAACGACACGAACACATGAACACATGAACACACGCACGAACAGACGTATTACTCACCGTTCACTGGCCGCTGCTGGGTGAAGGTGGACCGGGGACTGGGGTTCATGGGTGCCATGCAGGCTTTACTCACATTTCCACCTTCCACATCCTGACCCCTTCCACCAAAAAAAGAAAAGAGAGATGACCCATCAGGCACAAAGATGCGCGACGGTAAGAAAAGGCCAAAGTGATCTGAAAATCCTTTCTGGATTGACCGCAGGTGATGATTTGAAATACTGGATTGACTTCTGATCACATTCTACTGGATGAAATGAGATTTCTGATCATCTTTCAAGCTAAACCACATGTAACTATGAAAATAGTTACAGTACACACACATATACATATATATAATTTTAAATCTAAAAAAACATGTATATACACATACACACACAAAAGTTGAAGAATCCAATGCAAGAAACATATTTTGTATTTGTTGTGAAAAGTGAAATATGTTTGAATCTGTTTTTTTTTCCTGTTTTTACCTTCATGGCAGCTTTGTTCACTATTGTCATCATCAAAGGCTGCATGATGAGATGCTCATTAACATGAGTGAATGATAAGAAAGTGCTCAAAATAAACCTTCAGGACTGTTGGAAACTGTCCCCGTTGTCCAAATTAAGGTGGTGGAGAGAAAACAAGAGGTTGAAATGCTGCCATCACAGCAAAAGCGCCTTGATTTGGAGGGTGCTTCAACTTTTTGCTTTGTTTGCTATTTTCTTGTTTATTACATAACATCACGTGTGTTATTTTATAGTCCTGTGTCTTCAGTTTTCTTCTCGAATGTAAAAAATGCAAGACCCATGAATTAATAAGTAGCTCTAAAGATTTGACTGGTAGTGTATATATTCACTGGTAGTAGCCTTGGGTAACACACTCGTCTATGAACCAGAAGACCCAGGTTCAAATCCCACTTACTACCACTGTGTCCCTGAGCAAGACATTTACCCCTAAGTGTCTCCTGGGGGACTGTCCCTGTAACTACTGATTGTAAGTCGCTCTGGATAAGGACGTCTGGTAAATGCTGTAAATGTAAATGTAAATGCATGTGTACTCACACATTGGCCCGAATGCTGCTGATTTCGGCACATGCATGGAGGGAGGGGTCCCACCCGCAGAAGGGGTCCCGCGCCAGAACGCACTCGGCACAGCTCCAGTAGAATGAGCAGTTCGCCACAGGAACTTTGAGCACGCCCTCCGCCGAGCCCACAAACACAGCGCCCTGAAATCAGCACGCTCACTGAGGCACACTTTTCACTTCAGGTCAGCTGACTCTCGGGCCCCACGTCGGTTTTATTATTTACCATTTAGATTTCCCCCGGGGGGGTGGCGCACACACAAACATGGCCGCTTCCTACCTTGGAGATGGAGAGCAGCAGGCTCTTGACTGGCTGCGGCTCCGGGAACAGCCGCACCTCCTCCACCACGTGCGGGCCGTCGTCCAGCAGAACCACCTTGTGCAGCAGTCCAGAGTCTGCAGACCCACGTTCACGCCGAGAGTCAAAAGTCAAAGCCGGCAGCAGAAACCCCACCGTCCCAGTCCCGGCGGACTAGTCCGTAACGCGGTACCTGTGAGGAGGTAGAGGACGGTGTAGTTCCTCCCGTCGGCGGCGGTCACCCTCTGGGCGGCGATGTTGCTGTAGAGCTGGTCAGCAGACACCATGGCGAGTCTCTGCCCGACGGGGTGGACGTTCTCCTCCGCCAGGAAGTTCTCCTTCACAAAGCGCAGCGCGTTGTCCGAGGCACTGTGAAGGCCACACTGTCGGGAGGAGGGGGGCGGCAAACAGTCACGGAACCACTGTGACCTACGACCTCAGGCATTACTCAGTCATTCATTTAAAAAGTTGGACCGATTTCAGGCAGGATCCTGTGGAGCTACTCGCCTCTCCAGGCCGGGCGATCTTCTCCTGAATGCGGCTGCTCCACCGCAGCGTGTCTCGGTTCAGGGCTTTGTAGTTCCCTGCGAACACGGCCTTCACGTCGCCGAGACGGAAAACGCAGACGGCTGATCGGCCCGAGTTCACCGACCTGCCAGCACAGACGACATCAAATCAGGATAGTCAATAAACGTCCATTCGGTTTTTTTTTTGTAAAACTTCATAAACACTATATTAATTACACAATGATTTAGATTTTTAATATTTTATGTTGATTATGGCAGACAACTCTTAAAAATCTTAAATTATGAGAATATGAATATCAGAATTCATAAACACAGTCCCCAAACTTCGGAAAGGTTCTTAATTGCTACAGGTTGGAAAATAAAGAGCGTCCAGTTATATTATACACATTCATTTAAAACCATTCTCCCTCATGACACACAACGTCACGTGACCAGCAACAGCTGGATCTCACATGAACTATTTCATCACGGATAGTAACATAAAGAGGTCAGGGTGGGCGGTGACAGGCAGCAAGCTGCTCTCACCACTGCGAGCTGAAGATCCCGTAGAACAGAGTGTCGTCAGCCGAGGCGCCCTCTGCTGGCGGGAGGGTAACGACGTCCTCGATGACGTTGTATGGCAGCTCTCCATCAGAATGGCACAGCAGCTGCGCTTTGGCGAAGGTCGTCCAGCGTTTCTGCAGCGTGCGCTGCCCACCGATGTCACTCTGCACAAACACACACACACAGAAAAACGTACACCACATGAAATTGGAGACATCGAAACTCAGACGAGAAGAAATTGAGCAGACAAACGGCACGATAGGCGGCCTACCGTACAGACTTGAGCGACACGTGACACGGTGAGTTTGTCGATGAAGTCGTACTCCCTGCCAACCTCGCTGAAGAAGAAGTACACCTTCTCCTCACTGGGGACGTAGGTGGAGCTGATGAAGGTGGGGTCTGAATGGAGAAGCACATGAAAATGATCAATAATAATAAAAAAGAAAAAACAGAATTAAGGGGGATCAGTATGGTGCAGCTCCACCCACCCTCCACCCAGCCCAACATGTCGTCCAGCTTCAGATCAACGCGGCTGCCTTCGCTCAAGTGCCGTGAAATCACTGGCCAGTTGCCGTGGTAATCAGCTACAGTTGCCGTGTACAGCTCGCCATCTGTAAAACACACAAAGGTAAAAAAACTTTAACTTTAACTGAAGAGGTCACACAATCCTGGATAAAGACATATGGACTCGATCTTAAAAGGGGATTAGAAAAGTTCTCTCACCCACTACAATGGCGGTGTTCCTCTGATAGGGGTCGTAGGGGCACCGCCCCCTGCCCTCTTCCTGTTTCCCGCTGGGGTCTGTCATCAAGGAGAACGTCTCAGAGTTCTGCAGAGAAACGGCACGTGAAGATGGTGCTCTGTGCAATGTGGAGATTTGCATTTATAGAAACGTTTACAGAAAATTCTAATTTTATTTGTCACATACACTGTCATACACGGTGTGATATGCAGTGAAATGCTTTTGCGACTGCTATAGACCTCAATATTGCAAGTGGAACCAATATGCAAATATTGCAAACATAATCAAATATTACAATTCTATGTTTTTAAACATAAAACAAAATGTAACTTGCACCATTCCATCAACATAACAGAACTGATAGAATTGTCATGGGATCAATTGCAGGTTCTATAAATATTAGAACAATGATAACAAAGAATGTGTGTAATTCACTGATTAGAAAAGAATGAAAAACTATAAGCGGATGAATGTTGGAAACATCCAAAGAAGCAAGAGATGAAGGGAGGAATGGTTGGGTGTGGCCTTACAATATAGGTGCAGCGCGGACTGAAGGCAAACGTCCCGCAGGCGTACATGTGGGTGGAGTTCAGGACCTGCAGGACCCTCACGAAGTTCGAACAGTCTGTCTACAATGGGAGGGGCAAAGAAACATGAGAGTTACAGAGAGAACAGACAGGAAGGTCACGGCAGATAAAATCACAGCGTCAATTGCTCACCTTCCTCTTCCCCTTCATGGTGCAGTCGTCCAGATCCTTCTCTGATGGGGACCAGTCCAGCTGTCAGACGGAAGCAAAGATAGATCTATAAACAACCATTATTAACATTTGTTGTGTTACTGTGATTAAATCAATCTATATAACAATCTATACTGTATATCTGTCCTTCAAATTGTGTCAAACTGAACAGAAAGTATGTAAATTTAATTAAAAAGGCACATTCCGAGATTTACAGTGCACACGACATAACAAAGACATCCCCCATATATCCTCTATAAGAGAAATAGAAGAACACACCTGCTTCGCCTACCGTTCTGAAATAATGAGGGCTAGTCCGGATAAAAATAAACCTACATAGAATTCTTTGGTTATCATGAGAGCAAAGAATTTTATTTTTGTCGAAAACACTATTGAACGGAATGAATAACACTATTCGAATTTTGAAAACATTGCATTTTGTGAGGGGTGAAAACAAATAACAGCAAATTGTGTGATTTTGACTCACTGACCCGCCCCTTCAGCACCATGCTGCTGGCCTGTCGGACGTCCAGTGACAGAATAGCATCTCTGGCCCCGACGAACAGCGTGTCCCCGTCGTCGCTCAGCAACAAGGTGGTGGTGTTGCCATCCTGTGCACTGGTGAAGCGGGTTAGCGCTCTGCTGGGGCTTCCTATGGGACAGAGAACCATGACACAACTGTCATGAAACACTTAGCAATGCAGGGACTTCAACCTTTAATATAGAATATTATATATATATAGAGAGAGAGAGAGAGAAAGAGAGAGAGAGAGATTGTTGTAATAACAACTTCGGCACAAGTAACAGGGGCACTGTATTATTACTGTACTACAGTAATAATAATATAATAGGAGAGGTCAGGAGAGTCAGTGTCATATGAGCACTGATCAAACAACTAGTCATCCAAACAGTGACCGAAGTCTGACAGGAAGTGACAGCGGCGGCTAAAGGCCGGCAGCCCACAGTCCCACAGCCTGCCATCTAACCACAACAGACCAAGGCCATTCAGCAACACCCGGGGGCCCAATCAGCACAAAAAGGAAGTGAGAGAGAGAAAGAAAAGACAGAAATGCATGACGGGACATAGCTGGAGACCCACAGGCTGAGAAGATCAGAAGCAAGTCCTGCTGACAGGGCTGTTTCAAAAATAGAAAAATTAATTGAATGAAATATTGTTTGTGTTTATGATTGTGGCTAATTGCTCAGTATGTTAAGTTAATAGAATATTACCTATGATCAATCAAAAAAATCAATCTAATACAGAAATGTCCAACTTCATTTATACACCCTAGACTTGGTTGACCTTTTTCTGAATATTTTTGTCTAGATGCACTACTATGTTCTCAAGCTTTCTGTTTTGACCCTTATTTTTCCTTTATTGCTGCGTTCTGATGAGAAGTGGCATTTAGAACGAAAGGGGAACGAGTCCCAGAAGCTTGGAGTTCTGATATTACTTTAATGACGACATCTCAAAACATCCAACCAAACTCGAAACTGAAGTTAAAGTGGAAGAAAAGTGCTTCAGTGCTGAGTTAATGATATATGTCTCATTAGAACATAGGTCGGACCCAACATCAACATCTCTGTCCTACTGACCCCGATCTGAACCAGGCAGAAGGTCGGCCCCTCGGGACCCAGCCCTGAGTGGAACACTGAGCCGCTCTGTGGACCTCTGATCCCCGGATCAGCACAGCCCAGCCTAATCCCACCGAACCAGGAGCGGCCCGAGCCGCCTCAGAACCAACGTCTGAAAATGGGGCGCTCGAAACGGTGGATTTCACGCGACAGCCGCGTCCCGGGGCCGCCGCTAATTCCACCCCCTGTGATCAGGTTTAAAACAGCTAATCTTTCACACTAATCAGCACCACAGAGAAGACCTGATGGAGGCCAGGCCCATAACTAAAAACACCAACCACGGTCACTGACAGCACAAAGAACCAGAAAAAAAAAATTAGAAACAGAAATGTAAGATGTACGTACACTAGCAGTTAAAAGATTGGGTTGCTGAGAGCCGCCTCTCTTTACCTTCATAGATGTTCTACACGCTATTGTAATCATCATAAGCATCTTAATGATACCATCATTAACATGAGTGAAGGAAAAGCAAAAACCCAAGCTCAACATGAGAATGTTTGCTGCTTTGAAGAGCTGAAAATGGTTGCCTACATAACAAAACAAAAGTTTTGAGTGTTCAGTTGTCCTACAATGTACAGAACAGTCAGAAAGATTTGTACTAATAGTGTAAGAGAGAGAAAACTAGAAACTCACCCAGTGTAAAGGAAACCCTGGGGGTGTCGTTCATGTCGGCAGGTCCCACCAGCTGCAGCAGGACCATGGTGGTCCAGAGAGACACCCGACGGGTCATCGTGTAGGGAGGCGGCAGCGTATCGTGAAAGCAGACGGGCGGGGTACTAGCGCCGCTTACAGAGTGATTTCGAGGACTCTGTGCCAGAGTTGAGATGCCCGTGGCGATGGCACGTCCTCTGTTCACTACGGGCCACAGTCATGGCATCTGTCAGAAAGGGTGAGAAATGGTTAGCCCCGCCCGCTGCACTTGAGCAAGAACAGAAGGGGAAGCGGGGTGGAAGCGCACCTCTTGTGATTACAGAATTCCAAACAGGAAGTAGCTGATGAGTGGCATGACAAAACATGCAACGTTTCATGCTCTCATCCACACGACAGACAGCGGATTGCATGCATCCACCATAACAATGACCTGTGACCCCGACCCACTGTACACAGTTAACAAACCTAATCAAACCTAGAATGTAGGTTTCGATCATGCCATGAAATGCCATATACCTCACTACTCAGCACCCAGCAGCCTGACTCTGCACATTTTACCCACAGGCAGAAGCAGCGTTTCAACACGCAACTCATGCTAGTCTTGGGTGGAACCCATTTTTTCCCCATTCTTGACCAAATACCCGGTATGTCGATAATACGCTCTACACTTTTTCTTGAAATAGTATATCCCCATATTGTGCATAAGGCCAAATACGGTCTATTTTGGGGTAGAATGAGTGCATTATTCACAAAAGATCACAATACATATCATTTTAAAGATGACTTATATTGTGCTATAGGATTTTAGTCATATTGCCCAGTACCAACAGACACATGAATAGACATTCAGAACAAGAAGTAACATTCATACGTGGAGAAACGTTTATAGTACAGAAACATGGTAAAAGATGTGGAGATAATATGAAAAAAAAAAATAAAAACAAATAAGAATTAACATACAGGTGTGGAGAGCATGAAACAACACTGGAGACAGCGGAGATTAGGGCTGACAGAAAATAAAATATTACATTTCTGTCAATTTCGATATTCATTTTGCCATGCTAATCTTCACGCAGCATTGCTACAAACAAGCCCGCTGTTGGTGAAGGTAACAAAAAACAAGTATTAAAATGTTAACCGGGCCGATGTAGGAATTATCGTTAGCCGTCTAGCTATTTGCATGTTAGTTGTTAGCATTAGCTGTTGCACATTAGCTTATTAACATTAACAATTTTAGCTGTCTGTTATTGTTACCATTATGTTATCATTAGGGTTATGGCTAATAATAAAATATTAATATTAAAGTATTTTATTTCTGTTAGTCCTCCCAATTATACAGTGGGAGGACAAACTTTCAACTCAGTTCTAGCTCAAACAATCTACTAATATTGTTTTCGATATTCAGCATCAATATTATTGTTGCCATTTTTATCATAATCATTAGCACCTATGGCTAATAATAAAAAAAATGTTAACATTAAAGTGTTTTATTTCTGTTAGTCCCCCCAACTCAGTTCTAGCTCAGACAATCTAGTAATATTTTCTTTTTTATGCAACATTAAGGAATGTTCAAATATTTTTTAGCAAGAAATTTTTATTACTTAGTTACATTAAACATCAGAACATGCACTGTTACAACCCCGAAGTAACGCGGGAAAGCTTATGATCTTAAAAGACGCAGCATCTTGGCAAATTACTGGAAATGCCATAGCCGCTATTTTCTGACACAATCGTCCCATGAACTCTTAGACGAATTCATTTCACACCTTTTTTTTTTTTTTTTTTTTTTTCTGGCTCTGAGAGTTAACGCACACATGACCAAGAACCAGCACCCACGCTGCATAATCAGTTTGAGTGGAAATTCTATTACTCAAGTTTGAAATTTTGGCAACATGCGTTAAATTCCAGTTCAACCAACAGAGCGCATTTTCGAATTTGCTCTTAACCAAGTGTTCAGCAGTATGTTACAGAGTATCTAATGAGATTAAAGCAGTTTTAAATAAAGAGCAAAAATTTGTTCAGATGTGGTGACTGATGGAAGAACATCCTGTTGTATTTGACCACAGCACGAAAAAAAAAAAAAAGTGGCAGGATTTGCACATGACAGTCAGCAGCATCACATGATTGTTTCTCCCTCTCTCTCTCTCTCTGCATGTGTGTGTGCGTGCGTGCAAAAGAAACTAAAATGACCACTGAATAAATCAATGAGCCGCCGCTAAGCGTTCAAAACAAGAGGAGGAGCAAACACACAAGGTATCTTGAACAGTGGAGCAACTTAATGAGGGAACAGAACAAACATCGAGACCAAGGATAAGAAGAGCGTGACTCTCCACATCAGTTCATGAACCTGAACTAACAGCCACTGCAGAGCATGCGGCTCTTCACAACATCAAAGACTCAAGAGGAGCAGGAGGACACTCGGCTCATGGATTTGTCCGTATTTCAACAACCACCATGCCGATCAGCTAAACTCTGTAGATTTCTGTACATCTCTGAACAACTAATATGCAGAGCTCACACCACCAATTCTAGTATTACTATTACTATTACTAATACTACAACCTCAAAATAAATCACAACAGTGTAAACAGAAGAGTCACACAATGTTAGTGATATGCGCTCCTGATTCCGAAACAATCCGACGAATCCGCACCTCACAGAGCAACACAGTCGAAGGGCTTCTGGACGTCCTGGTCACCGAGCATCATTCCGCCAGCACGCTGATCCCCCTTCTGCACCTGACAGCTGACAGGGAGTCTCTGGAAGTCGCTATGGTGACGAACCGCCTCCTTGTCTACGTGCAGAGTTGTCATGGCAACAGCGGAACCAGCAGGTCCCAGGATTGCCTGATCACGCCTCCTTATTATTTGTGGAGAAAACAGAGCACCACCAGCCACCCGGCCCAATTATCAGCACTGACTAATGAGTCCAGAGCTAATTATGAACAACGGGGAACTGAGCACCATCTATGAGATATATATATATATAAAATGGAAAACCATTTCAATGCTTATGTTTTGCCAACAATTAATAAACCACATGGTCATCAGTCTGACCCCTGCGACCCTGATCAGCATGCCGAGACCTCAGAAGCTGAATCAGAGGATCAGGACCAGAATTAGATGTAAAACGTGGAAACCAAGACAGGGGACAGTTGCACCACTGTGAACTCAGCATTTTCAAACTTTCATTCGGCGGTTTTGAGTGCATGCCTGCCTTGATGTCTGCTGTCTGAAGATAAACTCCTGAGTGTAACAGTACAGGCACTCCCCCACTGTCCCCACGCGGGTGAGGAATCTCATTAGCTCTATGAAAACCTGTGAGAAAGAAGTGATAATGTGGAGCTGACCTTTGGGGGAGAAAAAAAAAAAAAAAAAGAATCGACACAAAACAACAACGTCACATCACATTAATACAAGCAACCTCAACCAACACAATTTCATATTAACATATAAAACATCATGACACATTAACACAAAACACACCTGTAACAATACTCAACTCTACCTGGGTTACAATACTCAACTCTACCTGGGTTTTAGGTGCTACGGTCCAATTCATCCCATATACACTCCATAAGGTCAACCGGGTTTCAACCTTAAAGTCGCAAAACACACCCCCCTGTCCGGGTCATACTGTCCATCCCAGCCCCTGTTCCTGGTCCAATAACCATAACCCTAACCCCTGATTCAAACTACAATCTGACCTGGCCCCCATTCCCGGTCCTATACTCTGATCCAGCCCCCCCCCGCTCCTATAACACAATCCAGCCCTCCCTTCCTGGTCCAAGCTACAATCTGACCTGGCCCCCATTCCCGGTCCTATACTCCAATCCAGCCCCCCCATTCCTGGTCCTATACTCCTTCCTGGTCCTATACTCCGATCCAGCCCCCCCTTCTTGGTCCAAACTACAAACTGACCTGGCCCCCATTCCCGTTCCTATACTCCGATCCAGCCCCCCCCCATTCCTAGTCCGATACTCCGATCCAGCCCTCCCTTCCTGGTCCAAACTACAATCTGACCTGGCCCCCATTCCCGTTCCTATACTCCGATCCAGCCCCCTCCCATTCCTAGTCCGATACTCCGATCCAGCCCCCCCTTCCTGGTCCAAACTACAAACTAACCTGGTCCCCGTTCCCGGTCCTGCACTCCGAACCAGCCCCTGTTCCAGGTCTGAACGACGATCTGACACAGCCCCTGTTCCCTGGGTCCTACACATCGAGCCAGAACCTGTTCTGGGTCCTACGTCAAACCCAGCCCGTATGCAACTCGTGCAACTTTTATTTTCTCAGCCAAAAATGCAAAACAAACCACTTGCATAACACTGAAACCAAATTCCTCTTCCCGAACATTCCTGCACGGACTTCAGACGGGCACGTGCTTCTCCCAAAAATTCCAGCTTTTGTTTTCCAGCTGAACACAGCGCGCAGGAGGAAAACTCGGACCGGGACACTCGCGGTCGCCCCGGTGGACTTTTCAACACGCTGCACGTTTACAAAGACCCGCAAATATCGTGCCGCTTACCTCGAGATTTAAACTCCCACGCGGTCGCGGCGTTTAATCCGAGAACCCAGAGACCCACACCTACACCGCTCTCTTCACACCACGCGGACTCACAAACATTTACACACGCACCGCACTTCTACTCCTGCGCTGCTCCCCCGGAGACTCGACAGCGCCGCCCGGTGGCTGCGGCCGGAACTGCCGCGCGTTGTACGTCCATGTCAAGAACGAGCAAACGTCACCAGACACACGCCGAGCAAATCAAACGATTCGACACACGCAGAAGCTCTGGGTGAAGGTTCTTCTCATCGGCCTATGGTCTGCAGCATGAGGAAGCCTGTGGAGCCTGAGCTGCTTTGGCATGTGCACCCAGCAGGTCAATGGGTCTATTTGTGGCCGTGACTGTGCGCTTATTTGCGTGTATTTGGTAAAGAGACCCACCTGGACGGCCCTTGGAGGTCCCTGAGTCCTCGGCCTTCCTCGTCCACAGTAGGTTTGCACAGGACACGTCATGCCGCTTTAGGAAGCCGGCCCGGAGCTTCTAGCCGAAGTTCAGGCTTCCCTCGCTGCCGCAGAAGGCCGGATTCAGCCCGTCCGGCAGCAGACACCCATACCCTGCCTCTGTCTGGACCTGCATGCCGCTCCGGTCTCTCCTTCCCAGGTCCAGCCTGCTATGTAGGTAATTCGCAGTGGAAAGGCGGGTCAGATCCCTAATGAGAGAAAAGAAGATTTGGAGATTAACCACCGACCTCCAAACTGCCCTGCACATGGAACCCGGCAGCTCTCTGCTGCAGGTTTGACTCAAATGCACTTCTTATCGGGGTTTTTTTTTTTTAATTCATATTAATAATCCACACACAATGGCGGAGTTCTTGTGGCCGAGACAGGGATCCCGTGCTTTCTTATTTGCAGGCCCTGAGAAGGCCACGTCTGAGTGGTGTTCTGCCAGTTTCCTGCTGGTGAAATGTCACCAACCGCCTCTCGTTCGTCGCGCAGCCCATCACGGGAGGATGAAAGCCACACACTGCCTCCCGACACCGAGGCCCCGGGGACGAGGCCGGGCCCCGCATGGGTACATCAAGGCAGGCAGAGAGCAGAGGATCAAAAGCAGACGCTGGCTGCAGCAAATTTCATCTCATATTGGCGCCAAACGCCTCATCCTTTCATGAACATGAACATTTTACACGCAACAGGAAAAAATGTCCATGATGTTAACCAGCAGATAACAGAAACTCAATTAGCCAAAAAGAAATAGCAGAATTGTTCATGTTTTCATATCAAGGTAATAAAAACACTGCAAATTATATCTGCTTTGCAAATATAATTATATTTAGGTTTTAAACATTTTGTAATAATTTCAACACTTTGCTCATATATTAAAACATTTCATGTTATTTCGTGCTGATATAGCAGTTCAATTCCATTTCAAGTTGTTCAATTTTACATTGTATATTTCATATATTTTGTATATATGTATATTTGATTTATTTTCTGTTGGATATTTTTTTACAGTTAATTACCCCTACATAAAATAAACATAGTCTTCGTTTTTTTGTTGTTTTTTTTACATTTTATTTTCTAATTTACTGATGGATTTTTGCTGGTTATAATTTAGTATAATTTAGTAATCAAAATGCTCTTAAGATTGTAATATTACAATATTACAACTTGATTATTATTTAGCACCTACAGATTCTATATTTGGAGATAAAGTATAACTGATGAGGAATATGTTGTAAAAACAATATATTTACACATTCAACTTTATTTCAAAATTACTTTGGGGCATTTGAACATTGACAGTTCATCTTTTTAAATACAAGTCATTGAGAAATGCAAAATATTGTATTTTAATGGCTCAGAGGGTATGTTTTTCTGAATTTGGGTCATATTTAATAAATGGTATGAAGCTGAAATGAATGAGCTGAAATGAAAGCTGTCAAGAAATGTCTGTGTTTCCTGTTGCTTGGTCGTTTGTTTGTGGCCGTCAGATTTTCAGTTCTTGCTGTGGGAGCAGAGAGGAACAGTGAAATGGCAGCTGGGCTGAAGGTTCTCTACGTCCTCTCTACTTTAACAGGTGATATTTTTTTTTATTATAAACAAATTAAATTGTCTTTCCACTATAACTATACACAGTTTTTTTATTTAATGTATTTTTACTTCACTCTGTGTTGCAAATTGCGCAAGTTGGACGTGTTGTCCGTTTAAACAATGCAATAATGTGAAAAATTATTTCAATTTGTTCTTTCCTCTCCTTCAGTGGTTTATTCAACCCTCCTGTCTCAGCTGCCTGAAACCCTGAGGGTCAAGACTGGTGACCCCATCAGTATTACCTGCAACATACAGGAAATAATTATTTCAAAATGCTATTCAGTCTCTTGGCTGAAAATTAAGAGTGGGAAAATGGACGTGTTTCCCGCCATCACCACTACCGATCCGGAAAATAAATACATCTGTGAAATGATCATCTTCAGTGCGGGAGCCGGCGATTCTGGGATGTACTACTGTGCGGTTTCACAGGCCACCATCAACTACTTCGGCACTGGGACCAGGGTCATTGTCACAGGTAAAATGAAAAAAAAAATCCTACATGAAAAGAGGATTCCATGAAATACGAAATGAACACTTTGAATAAATATCTGCACCATTATCTCTTCATATTTTCTTCACTACTCTCTGTCTTTTACTAGATTTAAACAATCTGTTCAAGCAAATAAATCTGTAAATCTGTTGACATGAACATACAAAAATATGGTTGTATTTAAAATAATTTTATTTAATTGCTAGTTTACATTTGGGCTCAATGTACATACCATACTATACTGTATGTACTGTATGATGGTGAGTTTGGAATTTGTTATAGATGATGGTTCCCCTCGAGTTCAAATTCTGTCCCCTGTGGGAAGTGACCAGCCCACTGCCACCCTCGTCTGCCTGGTGACGGGTCCAGTCCCAAATAAGGTCTTCTGGATTCTAGATGATCAAGAGCACAGCGGCTGGACAGAAGCTCTCAACAACAACGGGTTGGACCTGACCCAGAACCTGATCGTCAGTCACGACCCAGAGTGGGGAACCTGGTCCACGGCCACATGTGTAGTGGAATATGAAGGAGGGAACATCAACAGAACAGTGAATGCAGACAAAGGTGGGACCATCACTAAAAACTTCAAGATGAAGTTGAAGGTGCTGTGGAGAACAAAGAGAAAAAAAAACACACAAAATGTTGTTAAATGAATTTGAACTTATTCTAAACTGACTGCTCTCACTGTATCTGCTTATTCATAATTTTCAAGTCACTTTTTATCCCTTTAAAAAATCAAGAGGTGTATAAAGAAGGTGTACAAAAAAAGAAGTGCAGTTTTTTTTTAAGAATGCGTGTGTATGTGTACTTTTCACATTCCATGGTTGCAATCCTATTTCCTTCACTGTGCACCCCCTCATAACCTCTTACTTGGGGGGCTTTTGCCCATTCGTCCCTGTAAAAGGCTTCTTACTCCTGCCGCCCTACTCCTTTCAACTCTATATTTAGGTCAGGAGACCGTGAGGGCCTTGAGCCTCTTGTAGACTCTGAGTTGTGTTTAAGGTCATTTTTCTGTTCTGCACGACATTTTCTTCTTTTTTTTTTTCCAACTCTGTAATTGTGTAAAGGTGAAATAATTCAAATCTCAACATGCCATGACAGTAATGTAAAGAGTTTCCTCACATTATTTCTCCTCTGCAGACGACAAGTGGCGAGGCAACACAGTCCTGCTGTACGCCGTCACCTGTGCAGTGCTGCTGACCAGCGTGGTGGCTGTGGCCACAGCTGTGTTTTTTCATCTAGGTGGGGCTCCCACCAGTCCGTCATCCATGAAATATGATACATTAATTTCGTCCATAAAGTGAAGCCCGTTGCAATAAGCCTCTTGTCTGACAGGAAACAAGAAGAGGAACCCAGAGGTGGACAATAGGAAGAGGACACCTGGTAACATTTTGCAATTGCAGATTTCGCATCATAACAGTAAAGATAGAACAGTAAAAAGTTCAAAAGGTTTATTTTGTTTCATGCTGCCTTCACAGAAAAAGGCAGAAAAATGCACACGGTGAGGAGATCCTCCTTCACGGTGAGATGCGTCATTTCATTTTATTTCTGAACCGTTTCTGTCCTGTTCACGTACATGACACTCAGTCATCTGTGGGTTCTGATTTCAGGAGGTCCAGTATGTCAGTCTGGACAATATCCGTTTGGGAACTACCAGGACCAACAGCAGTTATGCACCAGAACTTCAGCTGGGAGAAGAAGCATAATCAAATGACTACATGGCTTATTTGGCTTCTTTGTTAATTAATCACATTTGGTGTATTTAGATATTCAGCTGTATGTTTGAATTAAAAGTGTGTTTTTGTTTGCTGATACATAAATGCTGCTACAGTTTTGTTCAGGTTGCTGAGCTTTGAGCCCAGTTCAACTGGAATGCTATCAAAGATCAGACTTTCCACTGAGACGAAGATCATGAAAGTTTATAGGGGGCCGATTGGGGGATATTTCTGCTTTTAAAATGGCCGAAAACTGCCTCGGTAGTAATGGGTCTCGGCCACTAGGGGCCGCCACTGGACAGTTGAAGAACTGATTATTTCATTGTTTGTTTACCATTTACATTTACAGCATTTATCAGTAAGTCACCCTTATCCAGAGCGACTTACAATCAGTAGTTACAGGGATAGTCCGCCCCTGGAGCAACTCAGGGTTAAGTGTCTTGCTCAGGGACACAATGGTAGTAAGTGGGATTTGAACCTGGGTCTTCTGTTTCACAGGCGAGGGTGTTACTCACTAGGCTACTACCACCTTACCAACTCATGATTGATTTTTTTAACCTCCCCTTTATGATGTGGGTGTGTATCATGGATGGATCCTTTGCAGGGTATTTCTTTTAAGGCTGCAGATTTTGTATGTTCCTAAACAAGATTATCACGGTGTCATGTAGCCCCACCCCTAACAAAAGTAGTGGGGCTTTTTCCATGTCCAATGTTTTTTAATTTTTTTCAGAAACAGCCATATTCTGAAAAATTCTGTGCAATAACTTACAGGACCAGTAAGACGTTGACTGTTTCATGGTCGCAGAAATAGATGGACACATTTGTTGGAGCCTCCCAATTAAAACAACCTTGTCTTTTGTGGATAACTATTGCCTGGAATTCATAAGCTGTTGAAGAAATACTATTATGGCCTTTAATTTACTCTCTCACTCACTTTCCATTACATTACTCAGGTTTACGTTTGCCACACACCTATGGTCAACACCTATGTAGAAGTGATGTAGAGATGACCTAAGTAGAGATACCAATCCACATAGTGCACATGTCTGTGGACCAAAGGAGGAACCCAGCCAACACAGGGAGAGCATGTAAACTCTGTGTCACAAGATACAGGATTCAAACTTACAACCTTGGAGGTGTCAGGCCACGTCACTTACTATCGCGCCTCCTTAAAAAGGAGTCGACAGCAGCGATTCAACTACCTCCTGCAGTGGTGGCCTTGCGGTTAAGGAAGCGGCCCCGTAATCTGAAGGTTGCCGGTTCGAATCCTGATCTGCCAAGGTGCCACTGAGGTGCCACTGAGCAAAGCACCGTCCCCACACACTGCTCCCAGGGCGCCTGTCATGGCTGCCCACTGCTCACTCAGGGTGATGGGTTAAATGCAGAGGGCAAATTTCACTGTGTGCACCGTGTGCTGTGCTGCTGTGTATCACATGTGACAATCACTTCACTTCCTGAGAAACAGCGACACCTGCTGGACGTAATAAACACATTCAGGCCACAAACGCACAGCAAAGGGGCTGAAGTTTAGTAAAAAAAAATTATTTCAAAACACAAACATTTATTTTTTAAATTGTTTAATTTCACTCCTTGTTCCCAGTTAATGCCCCAACCTCTTGCTGTGTGAGTCCATATAGCTACAGAACAAATAAAGGGATTTAAATGTTTAAAGTTTAAGAAAAGAGAATGGTGAAAAAGTAACTATGAGGGATTCAGTGATGTCACCTGTTGGTCTGTTTGCTGTAGCGCTGCACTGCTGCCACCAGCATGACCTGCAGTAAGACCACCGAGACAACAGCCAGAGCTCTGGGAACGGTGGGCAGACACGTCTGAAGGAGGTCTGTAGGGACAGAGCATTTTTTGCAATTCTAAATTATATTACAAGAAGACATCAGATTAGAATGGGTGGTAGTAGCATTGTGGGTTAGACACTCGCCTATAAACCAGAAGACCAAGGTTCAAACCCTACTTATTACCATGGTGTCCCTGAGCAAGACACTTGTGTCCAGGGGGAAATTGTCCCTGTAACTACTGATTGTAAGTTGCTCTGGATAAGGGCGTCTGATAAATGCTGTAAATGAATGTAACTGTTATTCTGTAGTTACGCATTATTTAGGCACAAAGACTTAAGCTAGGGGTTACAAGACACTTCAGGTGTATCTTTGGCACACTCGCTGAAAATTACGGAAAAGGATGCAATGAAACTGTGACTCTGCTGTGATACAATTTTGATGAAACCTGCACATAAACTTTCATCCATAAAAATGACACTATTATTATTGCAAGTGCATGTTGTCACTTTTCCTGCCATTTTGATTTGAAAAAGCAGCAAAAAAATCTGAGAGTGTTTTTTTTTTTTCAACCCCCGGTCCACAACTCCTAATTCTAGTTGTAGCGAAGGCGCAGACCAGCGTGTGCCACCCACCTCCGGCGTGAATGGTCCGGTTGAGTGTTTGGCCCTCGGACACCACAGAGCACGTATACGCCGTCCCGCTGTCCGCGGACGTGGCCGGCAGCAGCACCTGGCTGAGCATGAAGCTGGAGGCGGGGCCTCCGCAGTTCGTCCGGATGATCTCTGACTGCCCACTGGTAACCCTTCCATCTATTACCCAGAAGACATGTGTCCGCAGCGGGTGGACGCCAGTTACGAAACACACAAGGCGCAGCAATGCCTCATGGGAGAAGCTGCTACTCAGGGCAATCTCAGCTGAAAGAGTCTGCCTGTCTGAATAGAATTAACAACCTGATGAATTATGGATTCTGATGTGAGATGAAATGAGGACTGTCCGGCCATGTCTTACTCTGAACTGCAACCGTGCTGCCATTCCCTAAGAATAAGGTCTTGTTGAAGACCACAGCGCAGTAGTAGGTCCCTGAGTCCACAACGGCCACGGCACTGAGGGTACAGTAGCACCTCGTCCCCTCGGATGCGCCTGCTGCCAGCTGGGTGGTGCCCATGCCCTTACAGACGTGCAGCGTCCCGTTCAGCGGCTGCGTCTTCAGCCAGGCCACCGTGTAGCATTTCGAGCTCAAGTCCTTCAAGTGACAGTACAGGGTGACCGGCTCACCAGCACGGACCACCACCAGCGAGGGAGACTGGGTGACTTTTAAACTTTCCACTACAAACAGAATAAGCTTTCAGTACACAACCCATTTTATCTATCTTACAATTTGAGGCAAAAAAAATCCCACATACTAAACATAAAAAAAATCCCACATACTAAACATAAAAAAAATCATTTATCTATAAGTAAGAGCATGGGACATGATCTTTTGAGAGGCTCCATGATAGACCATAATTTAAATTTAATTTTAAACACTTACCCTTAAAAACAGGCAGACCATACAGAACCAGGACCAGCAGCAGCATGGTGAACACCGGTGATGTGAAAGTAAAGTAAAGTAACAGGGTGGACAAGTGTTGTTTTTTTTTTTTGTTCTTTAACAGGGCCAAACTCACTCCTCCCTACCAACCGTACGTGTGTGTACCTGTGCTGCACACCCTTCTGCACTTCAGCAGAATTTCACGATCACTAAAACTGGCAGAATCCATTTTTAAAAGGGATCTATGATATACTTGTACGTATGTGAATATAAGTCAAATTTGCTTTAACACGGGTCCGTGTTGGGGCTTTTTACTGTTATATATAATTTTACTTATGTCATTCATTATATCCCTAGTAAACCACATATTTCACTAGATAGTACATACTGTAGTTAGAGTAATTAGACTGTGCCAGAAAGATTTTTAAATAAATATACATATTGCCATTATATATATATTGTATGTTCCATTTAGACTATTAGACTCTATTTAGACTGTTTATACTGTGAATCTATATTCTATAATCTATAATAGAGTCTAATAGTCTAAATGGAACATACAATGTACAATATTGTCTTAATAGTCTAATAGTCTGTATTTTGAAGAAAGGTCATTAGAAAGGTATTACATAGATTGAATAAATGCAATTGATGATGGAAGGAGATTATTATTGTTGTTATTATCAAACCTTTTTGTTAATATTTGTAATATTAACAAATTGTCATGTTTGTGATATTTGTAATGTTTACTTGAAAGTTCTTTTTAAAAAATAAATACACTGAGTTTATAACATTTATGATTATGAACCTTGCAGAAAACATTGCTGGCATCAGCGACACATAAACGTGCCTACAACCGATTGCATTTTTTGACACTAGAAAATAAGTTATACCACCTCTATTGCAGAGGAAACCACAGACTTCCTGCAAAAACTGGACACTGATCTCCAGGGTGTCGGCAGATCTCTGCTGCAGAGGTCAAATGTCGGCCAGCTTTCAATAATCATTTAAAATGTTGCTGAATGTTGTCAATGCTAAATGCTGCAATTCCAGCTCTCTGGCCATATTTCATTTCAGGGACAAGGACCGTTGGGCAGTGGGCATGCTGCATTTGCAGACAAATTGTGGAGAAGAGGGTGTGAACAACAAAGAACAATAATAAAAAAAAATAGTTCTCTTTGGTGAAATTCTTCTCTGCTCATCTCTGAGGAAACCACATTGAGGTCACTTATCTGTGCAAGACTCGATAATACCCGCTTTTTAAGTGGCAGTTCAGAAAGAAAAAAAAGTGTGTGTGTGTGTGTGTGTGTGTGTGTGTGTGTGTGTGTGTGTATTCGTGTGTGCGTGTGTGCGTGTGTGATTTTACCCACTCTTCACAAACACAGATTCTTACAAATGTATTTTCAGATTCTGTACATTCTGTTCAAAATTTAGATCTTTCCTGTATTAAAGACCTAATTTAATTCCATGTGTGCAGAATGAAAGATAACATTGTGTGTGTTTAAAATATGATTTGATTAAAAGCCCACTAATCAATAATTTAAACATCACATAATTATTATTATTACAGTGAAAATAATAACAACATTGTTCTTGTTGTTTATGCCTTGTTATTTTATTCAATGTTATTACACCTAAAGATCCCCAATCGCAGGCCAAGCTTACATTGTATCATTCATTAATTAAACCAGCATGTAACAAAAAAATTATTTGGATAATATTGTATTAGACAATAGAATTTTTTTTATGTTTCAGCTGTGTCATGATCGTAATAAAAGTCATTTCTGATGATTCCTTCCTGCATACTTTTTTTGCTTTTGCAGTGGAGTATTCCGACTGTCGCCAGGAAAATAAGAAGAATGGAAATTGCGGTTAATCCAATGCTGGAGTAGATCCACCAGACAGCAGAGCAGTGGCCTGGGAAAACAATCAGAAAACTGAATGAGCGAACATGATCCAACTTCAACATTCTTCTTCATGTTCCTCCCTGCAGGCTCACCATAGAAGAGGAGTAAAGAGTATTTATTTGGCTCATACCTTTTTTGAAGAATGTCTTGCTGAAGCTTTGTCCTGCAGACTTCACAATACATGAGACTTGCTCCAAACTTTCCCATTCCTCGGTTGGGATCAGTAAATGATTCCGGACCAGATCCTTTGAAGGATCAGATGCTACATCAGTCCATCCAGCATCCTTCCTTCCATTTATGGTCCAGAATATTTGGACCAGTGCTGGATTGCTGATGGAGACCAGGCACTGGAGGGGAACAATTGACCCATGTAGATGAGGATGGAGGATGTCCACGGAAAGAGGTACAGGGACGGGGTCTGCTGGTAATTCAGAACAAATATATTTCTTAAATACAGGCTTTTTGTTTAGTTCATTAATCTTAATTTTTTATTACTGATACCTCATCAACCATTTACCAAAAATGATTTTCTGGAATCATGTCTATGCTGATTATCTATAATGATTTTATATTATTATGTTTTTTTTGTCCGGCTTTTTTTATCAGAACAGTTCAGTGCTATCTAATGATGATATGTTAAAGTTAAAACTTCTCACTTGTAACGGTGACCAGTGATCCATTGCCAACGAGGGCGAAGTGACCCTGAGCAACAACACAGTAATACATCCCAGAGTCCTCCACCTGAGCACTGGAGATGCTGGCCGAACAGTCTTTGCTCCAGCCATATGTGGACTGCCTGGGGTCGTCCGTATGCTGAAGCCTCTTGGTCATGTTCAGACTCTGTGGTCGGATGGGGTCGGTCTTCAGCCAGGTGACGGTAGCGCAGGTGGTGTAGAGCTCTGCCACATAACACTTCAGTGTGATGGACTGTCCACTGTCCACCCTCACCATGGCGGGCCATTGGGTCACAATGAACTCAGTGGATGCTGCTGTAGATGCAAACATCAGCATGGTCAAAACGCACGTTGCAGTAGAACTCATGCCCTCTATTGCACACAAAAGAGTTCATACACAAAACCAAATTGTGCACAAGGTAAATAAAGCAGTAAACCACACTTGCAGGCAGAGAAAACATGAAACACATTGGCAGGTTGTGGGGGTTAGAGGAAATGACTGTAGAAATCACACGCCTCTTTCTCACCAACGGCTTCACATGACAAGAACAGCAATACACTGACATGACACCATCATACTGCAGCACTTCAATGACATCAAATCACCATACTGCAGAATTAAAATGATAAATGTTACTAGACGATGAGAACATTACAATGACATGAGAACATTAAACTACAGCACTACAATAACATGATAACATCAAACTACAACAGTACAATGACACAAGAACGTCAAACTACAGCATTATAATGACAACACTGTTACAATTTTACTAGATCATGAGAACATCAAACTACAGCACCACAATTACATGAGAACATCAAACAAAGGCACTACAATGACATGAGAACTAGTGTTGGGGAGTAACGGAATACATGTACCGGCGTAATGTTTTTAGAATACAAAATTTGACTAACTGTTTTTCTTTACAGTTACCGTTTAAATGAGAGATAATCAGAATACAGTTACTTTTTCTTTTAATAAATGGATTACACGGTGGTCTTTGTTTCAGCGCCCATAAATCCATGCCACCCCTGAAATTATAAATAAACATGACCCCCAAAAAGAGGGTCGTTTTTCTTGTGCAAGGCTACTTTTTATTTTAACTAAGTGATGGAATATGTTGGTGACCATAACAATGGCATATTTTATGTTTCTCTTCCACATTTCAGCTTTTGAAAAAAAGAAATGGTTAGGGAAAAACATGGGCTTTTTATTATCTGTGATTGCTACATTCATGTAGTTGTAAAAAGCATGACAATATATTAAGTAATCCAAAGTATTCAGAATACGTTACTCACATTGAGTAATTTAACGGACAAACTACATTTTGGGGAATATATTCTGTAATCTGTAACAGAATACATTTGAAAATTAACCTTCCCAACACTGATCAGAACATCATACAACATTACAATGACATGATAACATCATTCCACAGCATTACAATTACATACAATTTCACTCTCTACAACATTCACAAGATTTGGCCTTTTCTTTCACAACAGGCTACGCAGCTACTTGTCCAGGCAATGGTCATCTCTAAACTAGACTATCGTAACTCTCTCCTGCCTGAAGCTTCTGCAGACAGCTTCTCAACAACACTGTTCTATAGTGTTACAATGAAAATAACACTGTACTACAGCATCACAGCATTTCAATGTCACAACAGCACTGCACTAAAATGGTACAATATCACAACAACATTGTTAAATGTTACTAGATCACATTGTACTACAGTGTTATAATGTCACTACAATGCTACAACGTACTACTATTACATTATAAACAACACTGTACTGGACAACATCTACCAAAAAGGGTGTACATAAGAAAGGGCCACCTGCCATCAAAGAGGTTTGGCTTTTTATTTCCTGTCTTCTCACAAGTGAAAAGTCATCACTTTTTCCACCGAGCCGAAGGCCAGCTCAGACGATGCGGTTGCCAGTTCCTCTGAGCCCCACTTCTGAAAGCTGAACATTTCCTGCTCAGTTACACTCAGCTACAATCAGTGGTCATGTAGGAAACACCAATTTCAGAAATTTCACTTAACTTACTGTCACTGTCACAAGAACATTTATGTGAAATAATGAAATAAACATTTTCCTAATGATGAACCCTAACCCATAAAGTAGATTTTTTTTTCTTGCTAAACCTTTCAAGTGGTGCCAAAAAACAGTGTCGAGTCTACAGATCTGAATATTGTACTTTCTCTTAGATTCTGTGTGACTACTAGGCACTACAGGAAATGTGTTCAGAACAGTCAAACTCTGGAATTTCATTGGTGATTAGATGCAGGTGTGAGCCGAGAGTCTTGATAGTTCAAGATAGGCCTACAGCGCCATCACATGGCAAATTGGAAAAGGTTGCATTGGGCCTGAATGTGGCGGTGTGCTGAACTGTTATTCTAACTCAAAAAAAAAAATACAAAGCACATTCCTGACCGCTGCCGGCCTTACACTAGCACACTAATCACACTATCTCAGTTTTCTTCAATAATCAACTATCTTTTTCTAGCAATCGAAGGTGCTGCACAAATATGGTTTATTGTGTCATGGAATAAATAACTCCAAAGCAGTCCTATTAAAACAATCAATATCTGTCTGAATAATATCTGAATAATAATGAAACCTGGCATCATAGTTGAGTGTTACATGGACATGCAGTCAATGCACTGTGCTGGATTCAGTATGTCACGTCCCTTTCCGGATTTTAACACTCCTGACAAAAAGACAACCAACGGGTAGTTCAGAGCGTAGCAATGACGTGCCAAGAAAAGTGTAAAGGTCATAATCGGCATCGTCTTTATCTTTGCGGTGTTCCCTGTGGATCTGGGTTTGGTGGAACATGAGGAGGAGCAGGTGAGGAGCATGGTATGATTTGGGTGGAAGTATGAGGAGATGTGGAAGAATCTCACCTCTCGGTCACACGGCTGTAATGGCAGCCAGCGCGAGAAGCAGCAGACATGCGATGAGGGCCAGCAGTCGGTAGAGCCACAGCAGAGTGGAACACTGGGTGGACATGTCTGATGGAACCAAGTCAGGATTTATTGATCATGAAAGTGAAAGTGAAGTGATTGTCATTGTGAAACACAGCACACGGTGACACAACAAAATCTAACCATCACCCTTGGTGAGCAGTGGGCAGCCATGACAGGCACTTGGGGAGCTGTGTGAAACTGCAGGTTTAAACAGGTATCTAGTCAACTAAAATACTGGAACACAGAGTGCAATTTATGATCGAAGCACAAAATCGAAGCACGGTCAGCTTCTCATGTCAGAAACTCGTCAGAGTGCAGTAAACAAAATCAAATTAAAGCTGAGCCTAACAATACAGTGTGAAACAGGTCAACTGCATAGTTAACTGGAACGTACTATTACAGTTACCTATTTACTCAATTTCCTGAAATATTTTATTATTACAAATAATAGCAAATAAAATATCTGAACACTTGGGTTTTCCCTGTAGAGCTTTATTTAGTTTTCATTACAATGACTACGTTTTACTGTGCCAAATAAGTAATAACACTGCAAAGGCAGGTGCATGTTGGTCGTGGTTTGTAATGAAAGATTGTGGCCATGTAGTGTGCACCACAATCAAGTCACCCCAAACCTCCATTACTCTGAAGGGAAATGTAGATGACTGTGACTTAGAAAAGCTCCCATGCTCTGGTGGAGAATTAGATCCTCCTTTCAAACCAGATGTAACAAGTTACAAAGCAACAGTCGAGAGCGACGGAAGGGATGTGACCCTGGATCATGTAACAAGTGACTGTGAGGCTTCACACAAAATTGTCAGTGATCATTTAATAAATTGGGTTATTTAGACTGCAAGCAACAGTTCAAGCGCAATTAACTAATATTATTATTATTATTATTAATAATAATAATAGCAGTTTTGTTGTTGTTATAGATTTTTGGTATTGGTTCAAAGAATGAATGAAATTGCCATTGAAGTTGTAGCTCCATCCCACAATTTCTCCAGATTTGTACGAAAGCTACCCTATGTGCCAGCTCTTGGATTCATGCTTGGTTTCGTGCCTGATCGATCATTCTTCCCTCTCTTGTTTTACATGGGACACGATATTGGCCAAGGTGCCAGATAAAAAGATGCGCCGTCGCCGTCGCTCTGAATGCTGGCGACACCGTGGCTGCAATAACTGTTTCCGTCGACAGATGGCGCCCTAGAAAGAGAGGACTGCCGGACACCACTTTTGAGTTATTAACTGCTCTAAATTCTAGTCTGTTTTTTGTTGAGTTACAGTCATATCCATTTCATTATTTTGTTTGGCTTTTGGATCCCTGTTTTCATGGGCAATCTAAAATATGTCTAAAATAAGCATCACAGTATTTCCATAGCACTACTATACTTAAGGTTGTTATCTGGGTCGGAACCAGAATAGTAAAAGTAAATAGTCACTGTGGCAACCTTATTTTCTGCTGTATAAAACAAAATTATATATATTGAGCACCCAACCGACTGTAAGACTGTAAAAGACAAGCAAAGATTCTATCCCATGTAAAGGAGTGTCCACTCAAGCCTCCCACTGAGCTGGATACGAAGGTCAGCATGAAATATTAAAAGACTGCAAAGGGTTGAAATCAAAGCCATCGACTGTAATTCATCACTCATGGCTCATTTTTCCTCAGTGCAAGCATTGCTCAGCTCAGCAAAAAAAAAAAAAAAAAAAAAGCTCAGCATGAACCTTACACATGCCATGATCCTTTTTTGTTAGCCGTCAGTGTCATATGTTTTTGTCCCCTCAGGAGACCACAGAAAGCTACTGGTACAAAATACATTTTTATGGAAATCATGATAAACCACAGGTTAAAGGTAAAGTAAATACATGTCATAAACTAAAAAGGTGTCAGAAGAACACAAATCACACATCTGTCACATGTAGGTATGGAACTGGGAGAGGATGTGCAGCATTTGAAGTTCTACAGAAGATTGGTTCCCATCCCAGGCAGGTTGAGTGACGGAGTTCATCTTTTTTTGTCTAGCACGAATTCCCTAGCATGTTCTATTTTTGACAATTTACTTTTTTTAACTTCGTATATGTGCATCAAAGTTTCCCATGAAAACAAACGCGCTGCATGGGATCCATTTTCTGAATGTGAACTACGATTTGAGGTTTTTCGAGAGAGGCTGACATATTTTCCACACATAAGCAAACTATAAAAAGCTAAAATGATCGTACATGACGAGCTGTATTCGACGGGCGCAAATAAACGCTTCTGTATACCAACGTCGCAGGATACGGACCCATCTTTTAGCTGGCTAAAGGCCTGCCTGAAAAAGTATGCGAAACTAAAGGAAATCATTTCTGTTTGACATTTTAAAGTGAGTCGATCAATAAATATATATTATATTTTTTATTTATTATTTGTATTATTCAGCTACACACACACATATATATATATATATTTCTGTTTGGCCATACCAGTTAACAAGTTGTGCTGGCGGTTTCTGGGCACCTACTCGGTCCTTTTTGTAATGTGGGGTCTATCGCCACATGTTCGAGGAAAACATCTCTCGAAGTCATTACTGGTTTACGTGGGCTAGTTTTATCGGACAATGGCCACGATGGATACAGACGTACCTCCCAAGACCGAGACATCGTCCGCAATTGACTGCGAGGACAGCGGGGATGCTTTTGAAAAAGTGAAACCCAAAAAGTCTCAGAAACGTAAACGGGAGCTGGGAGAAGTGGAAATGGAGTCCGAGGCCGCGGCTCGGAAGAGGCCTCAATTCCCACCGATATCGGGCGACAAACTGATGGTATCGCAGCGTTTTGAATCTTCTTTACAAATGCACCATCATTCGCGTAGTAGTGATTTTCACGTTTTCTTAGTCGCTGCACGTCAGTTCGCGCATGCGCAGAAACGAAGCGGTTGTAGTGTGGATTTCCTGCAATCAATCAATCAATCGTGCGTGTTGATCAAGTAAGTATCGATAATTTACATTCTCCATTTCAGGGTGGAGCGGGTGAAATAAGGAAAGTCCCCGTGCCCTCTCACCGGTACACGCCTTTGAAAGAAAACTGGCTTAAAATATTTACACCAATTGTGGAACATTTACAACTTCAAGTTAGGTTCAACCTCAAAACTAGAAATGTCGAAATCAAGGTAATTATTCTATTTTGTTGTCCAATTTTTAATTTCTTTGGAATTGCGTTAGTGTTCAAGACAGCTGTAAAATATGTTGTTCCACTCTTACTCTTTTAAAGACATGCAAAGAGACACAAGACATTGGTGCCCTCACAAAAGCAACAGATTTTGTGAAGGCTTTCATTTTAGGATTTCAGGTTGAGGTAAGCAGTTGTGTCATTGAGTCATTATCACACCCTTACCCATTTGTGTGGTGTGTGGTATGGTAAAGATCCACGGCAGATCCCTTTTACTTCAGGCGATGTGTAGTGGTTGTTTTGTTTTCTGCTAGTATTTGGATATCAATTGACAACTATTGATTTTAAACTTATTTACCAATTTAATAACATGTTGTTGTTTTTTTTGCACATGTACAGTACAGGCCAAAAGTTTGGACACACAGTCTCATTCAATGTGTTTTCTTTATTTTCATGACCATTTACATTGGCAGATTCTCACTGACATGTTGAGTCATGTACTTAAACTTTTGGTCATTTTAGTTGTAATGGTACATCCCTGTTAAGCATATTTTCAGAATCTTTTTAAATATATCTTTATTAGTGTTTCAAATAGTTTTTTTTTTTTTTTTATGTAAAAAAAAGAAAGTAATGCATATGTTTGCATATTAACCTCTTAAATGCTACACAGGATGCCCTGGCACTTATTAGGCTAGATGAACTCTTTCTGGAATCCTTTGATATCACTGATGGTAAGCAGTTATTAAGAGCTATTAATATTGGGGTTTGTATAGCATGTTCAGACTCATCACAGTTTGCTTCATGTCTCATGTTTACAGTGAAACCACTAAAAGGAGACCACTTGTGTCGTGCTGTTGGAAGAATAGCAGGGAAGGGAGGAAAAACTAAATTCACAATCGAGAATGTGACTAAGACGAGGATTGTGCTTGCAGACACGTGAGTAGTCTAATAAGAAGTTAAGTTATAAAAAAGTTATAAGAGTTGACAAACCTTTGGCTATGTTAATGAATGTTTTTTTTTCCTTTTCCCATATCAGGAAAGTGCACATATTAGGGTCTTTCCAGAATATAAAAATGGCCCGAACGGCCATATGCAACCTCATCTTGGGTAAGAGGGAAACTTTGTTTTGTTTGGAATATGGTCTTGAGTTTAGCATGGACAGGACTGGAATTAACAGAATATATGTAACATCATTAAAAACAGTATTTTGAACTGTCTATACCTGGCAGGCTGTGGCATTTAAAAATTTCCTCTCTCCAACAGGGAGTCCACCATCAAAGGTCTACGGGAACATCAGGGCAGTGGCCAGCAGAGCAGCTGAGAGATTCTAACCTTCTGCGAGCTTTGTGATCATCACATGATCAACACAGCATGGTTGTGCAAAACACTTGGACTTGTTTGCCTTTATAATGAAGACTTGATCGTACAGCCAAGTTGGCTCACATGGATTCATTACAAAGTGAAAAGACTTGATACGGATCACAATATTAATGATCTATGTTGATCAATAATTGTATACCACCAACATGAATTAAAAGAAATGAATTGTGTGAAAAGTGACAGTGATTTATTATACAACTCTGCAACATGCCATATTTCATAAACAATTCAAAGCTGAAATTGTATAAGTTTTATTACTAAAGTTATTATTGTTAATCAGTCTAAATTATAGAAATACTATAAGAAAATGTTTTCTTCGTAGCCAGGGACAATATACAAACATACACAATTCCTCTACTGTTAAAATGTAAAAATGAACATATTTAATATTCATAGCATTGAAATCCACTCATGGTTGAACCATATTCCTGACATGCATAAGACTTTTTGATTAAGAAGATGTGAGTCATGCGTTAATTTAAGGAGTTGAAAAAATGCTGACAGCAGTTTTTGAACCAATTAGGCTTCCAAAAATAAAACCCATTAATTTAACCCATAAAAGGGTTGACAATCACCCTTTCAAGTAACATTAAATGATTTATAGAATATATATAGCATTTATCTTCAAAACTATTATCCTTGGGTTTGAACTGATAACACAGTCAGATGTCACTTTCTTGGCATCTATTCATCTGAAATTATGTACATGAAAAGGAAAAAAAACAAGACCAGTATAATTATCACCAGTACACAAGTAATCACAAAATGATGAAAAAAAAAAAAAAATCACTTTGTCATGCCATCAAATTTCTCTCAAATGAAATTACCTTTAAATATTCAGCTTGGCACTTCATACCCTAGCTTAGTGTATTTGTTTACATTACATTTACAGCATTTATCAGACGCCCTTCTCCAGAGCAACTTACAATCAGTAGTTACAGGGACCCTATTTGTTAATGGCTAAAATATCCCCAAATAGAGACCCCAGAGATATATTTTTGAGACTAACAAAATAAATATTAAAATGACAAAAGGTTTACAAAAGCCAGACTTTTAGTTTTTAAATTCTTGCCATCAAATGTAGATGATCTTACAAAAACATTCAATAACACCAGTTGGCTTCACAGACAAGGAAAATCTTCAAACTGAAATACACATTTTCCAGACGTCTTCAGCAGATCTTCAGAGATCCTGCAGCTCACACATCCACCACCATTTTTTTGTGGATGTCCAGGCCACCAACAACCTGGAAGTGAAAAAAAGGGGGACATTTATTTCCACATTTCTTAGCTTATGTAAAAGTAGTTTAATTCTGAGAAACATACAGCACAAAACTCCTCAAAAGATATCCTCCCGTCTCCATCCATGTCTGCATTGATGATGGTCTTGTCCACAATCTGCTGCAGCTGAGTGTCCTTCAAGTTGTTACCCACCATCATTTTCAGAACCTGGAACAGCTCCCCGTTTGAAATGTAGCCATCTTTGTCCATGTCGTATATTCTAAATGCAACTGGAATTAAGAAAGTGGTTCAGATATTTACCTTTTATCTTCAGTATCTGCCAGGTAATTAAATTAAATATTCAGTTTAATCAATCAACATGACTGGTACTTACATCGCAATTTCTGTTCCTTGTCCCCTTTTACACTGAACTGTGATACACCCTCTATGAATTCTACAAGAAAATATATATTAGTCTACGGAGACCCCCCCCCTTCAGTAAAACTATAACAGAACCGGCCTCATGCCTTCAGGACAAAGTCTGACCCTCTTTCACTATTTATCAAGATCCATTTGTGAGATTACAAGAAAATCCAAGTGTGATTAATGTTCTGGAAAAGCCTTCTAGACACAGAGAAGAGAAGACACAGAAAAACTACTTTCTTGCAGGTCTACAATGCCTTGATTATAATAAATGAGCTTAGATTGAGACAGTGATTTAGAAAGCAATTTCTCCACAGTAACACAAACCAACTGGGCACATAGTGGGTCATGCTTCTGAAATCCTACATGAAGGCTTTTTTAACCTTTTTTTTTTTTTTTTTTAACCTTCAACATATCATTGTTTTCGAATAATCCTGATCTGGAAATTTTTACATTAGCCACAAGACAAGAATATGAACATAATAAGATAATATTAGAGATACTATGAAAGAAATCAGTCATACCTTTGAAATCTACTTCTCCGTTGCCATCTGTGTCAAATATTTCAATGACTCTCTGGACCAATGGGTTCTGTTGTAACTCGGGTAAGGACATAAACTCCTCCACGCTCAAGGATCCTGAATTATCTAGGTCGAGTTTCTTAAATCTCTTCCCTAGCCGCTTAATCTCATCAGCATCGACTGCACAGGAGAAAAGGCAGAGGAAGGGAAAGACAAACAGGTTTAAACGAATGGAGTCCCCAGGCTGCAGTTCCCCACACCTCCAGGTCACTCAGGAGACACAGGAGGATATGTGTACATTAGAAGCCACTTACGACTGGACCCGAGTCCATTTCCTTCGCACCGCATCACGCTACCAGTCCGAGACAAAGAACTACCCAGCACGTTGTGAGCCGCAGCCATGCTAGGTTCCTGTTCCTACCATAATACTGATGTTAAGCTTATGGAATAACATACTGATGTACTATAAGCTCATTCACAGGGTCACATGACCCAAATAAAACCCACAACTCCCCTTAAACAAACCTCTGAGTGTGAATAAGTGCAGGGGGAGACGTGAGCTAAAAATCTTCTAAAATCATCTAGCAAATATTCTAAGCAGGCATGGGAGAATCAGTTACAGTTTCCCTACAGAGCTATGTGGCATACAAAAACAATACATACAAAAAAGCATTAATAATGCTCTCAAATGTGTTAATTCTAAAGAGTACCATCATTTCCCATCCTTTTAAAAGATCCATTAAAAGCAGCAGCATGATAATAACTCCTGAATATCATCCTGTGCAAGACAATCAAATGATTTAATGCATCAACCTTTTTACACCAATTACAGGGCTGATGCTGCCCGACAGTACAGAATCAGCAGTTTCATATAGACTGCATCTCTCCTCCATTTGTGCTTTATACTGATTGCCCTCTGTGCTGCACAGGCTAATGCACAGGCCAGTCAGCTTGTCTGGGGAGACAAAACAGTATCTGTATGCTTGAGAGAACAGAAAATCTATTTCACTAGTGAGTCGAGGAGAGCATGAAAAAGAAACCAATTGTCTGTTATTGCATGTCATTCGATCGCTAGAGCCCATCCATATAGAGCTTATGTGAGCAGTAATTGGCCAGTTTGTACTGCTTGTTTCCAGCTGTGGGAGACTTTTTTGATTTTGCTTTGTTAAAATGTTTGTGTGCACACACACACACACACACACACACACACACACAGTGAAGGGGCAGCAAGCAAAATCTCAATATATACAAGTACACAGAGTGCAAAAAGACATGGTGCCACTGTCAGTAGCATACATCTGCTAGAGCTCTAAGCTCCAAGCTCCAGTGCTGCGGGTTCTGTGATGTTATGTGCATGGGAAGAGTTATTATTTATTAACGCACACTGTGACATAGGCAGTTCTGTAAAGCCAGGCCCGAAAGCCCATTCAGGGTGCTGCCAGAGACCCCGACGTGCTCAGGGCTGTGCGCACTTACAGAACTTAATCAGCAAAAATGACTTGCGCAGGCCTGATCAAGAAACCAATTAAAAGAGAGTGCTGCAACTAAAAATAAGCATGGCTTCCTAGCAGCCCAGGGATGACCTTTATTTTAGCTCATGCAAGAAGGAACTCCCTTATGTTTGTGCCGGCACTTTTGAGACTCACCCATGAACGTCAATCAACTAACTATAGTTTTTTTTTTTTGTCTGACTACCATTCACTTGTAGAAACAAATTTTTGCCATATAAATGTTTCCGAAAGCCACTTTCAGTGAGCAAATTCATCCCTGCATAAATCTGAATGTGAATATTAGAAACAAGTAAAAATTTCCAATCATTGTTGCCATTTATTCCCAATGTCAGCGTAACATCTGGTCAAATACATATATAAAATTTAAAATTATTTATACTTACAATGTGAGCACAAACTTGCATCATTTCCCTACAACAAAAGGTGAAAAAGGTGTTAAAAATACACAAGTTATACTAACTTTATACATTGCAGAAATAAATGATCCTGTAATCAAAGCACAACAAATAAAAACTATAAAAAAAAGGTAAGTTTTCTTGTTGCTGGCACTCCATTTCACGGTTCGATCTTTCAAGAGGGTTTATGTGAGTCAGGGCAGAAATACTTCATGTAGATGCACCGGGAGAAGTGGCAGTCGTCACAATGCAATAACGCTCGCAATTAAGTTAAAATGTGAATTAATTCAGAGTATACTATTCTGTACACAGCATAAGACCCCTGGAGTTACACCTCACCATCCAACAGTCAGGTGTTTAATGTGAGGGTGCTAGTAGCCTAGTGGGTAACACAAGCCCCTATGGACCAGAAGACCCAGGTTCAAATCCCACTTACTACCATTGTGTCCCTGAGCAAGACACTTAACCCTGAGTGTCCCCTGGGGGGGACTGTCCCTGTAACTACTGATTGGAAGTCGTTCTCGATAAGGGCGTCTGGTAAATGCCGTAAATGTAAATGAGAAGACGTAATCTGCCGCGTTCCAACCACAGACACGAAGTTGCAGCATAACAAGCACCTCACTGTCCCAATTATTTTACGGATTGCTGAACTCAACACCATCGATTTTATTCAAATGGCTCGTTCTTTGAGCAATTTTGTCAAGTGCTCTGTGGTCGGACTAAGACAGCACATTATGAGCCACATTGGAACAAAAACGGATGTAATACTCTGCATTTAACAGTATGCGGCGCTAATTAAGCAACCCGCTGCACGGGTTCTTTTTACATTCAGCCAAGGTGCAGAATACGTAAATACACTGAAATAAAATTTCAGTCCGCAGACCCACACCCACCGACCGACCGACCGACCGATTCTCGTCACGATTTATCGTCAGCATTTGCTGCACATGAGATCCGCGAGTCTGATTATTGGCGGCTCCGTTTGTTCAGTCCTCCTTCCGCTGATAATTAAAGTAAACTTTCATCTTAGATATGAACAAAATTGTACAGTCTCTCTCTCTCACACACACACACCTCAAAACACGCCTAACTAGCCAGCTAGCACTTCAACAACGTGAACAAATAAGACAAGGCCGCTACCTACCATGTTGTCCACGGGGGGAAAGGGGTGGGGACCGCACGACAGAAGAGAAAATTAATTTCTTTTTAGCAGATGTTATTGCGAGCGTGGCGCATCTGGTTGGCTAGTCGCTCGCTTTTCTTGTCGCCGCAGGCCACCCAGCGAAGCACGGAGCGGACAGGAGGAAGAGGCGGAAGAGGCGGAGGAGGCGGAGGCGGGACGGCTTTAATGGGCCGACGTTGCCAGATGCGTTGATAATACACAAAAAGTGTTTTGGAGGCCTAACACAAAATTGCGAGACCTTTGACAATCGCACCTGGCAACATTTATCTAAGCGCCGCTACATCCGAGAAAAAATATTTCTCTGTAATAAATACCGTAGTGAAAATTGATTCGTTTGTTTCACTGTGAACGCACGAGTCTAGCTTATTGGAAAGGGGTATGGAAACATAACTATAGAAATAATATACATTTGTTTCAAAGTTATTTAATTGAAGGATTACATTTAATTCTCTTTATATGTGTATTGCCTACACGTGTGCAGAGGTAAATAAAAGAACAATCTTAATTACAGTCAAGTAACATATGTAGTTACATCTGGGGCATCCTTGCACGACTGGGCTGTTGCTAAGGCCCTGAGGAAGATAAGACTGCTCTGAATACTGCCATGTAAGCCATGTAGTAGCCTAGCAGGTAACACACTTGCCTATGAACCAGAAGACCCAGGTTCAAACCCCACTTACTACCATTGTGTCCCTGAGCAAGACACTTAACCCTAAGTTTCTCCGGGGGGGGACTGTCCCTGACTGATCCAGTTGCTCTGGATCAGGGCGTCTGGTAAATGCTGTAAATGTAAACGTAAGCAGGTCTAATACAAGTAAACAAGTAATCTGATTGATATTTTATTGATATCTGTGCAACATATCTGTGGCTACAGCCTAATCCATATGTTCAAGGCAGTGTTGAACATTAATAGTCACAGAATTTCTTTGCAGACATGACGGTTAGTGTTGGTCCTGCAGCTCCCCTTGTGGGTGACATGTAAGTACTACATTTGCCTTTTAATAGCGGCATGGGCAAATGTTTAATAACTAATATATTTAATTTAATGAACTAATAAAGAAGAGCATATTTATAACTTATTGCACTGGTCTATTTATTTTCTTAAATACATAAAAAACATATTTAACACCTCATTAAAGGTACAAAAACACTTATTACTGGACTGGAATAAGAAAATGGAGTGGCTGGGAAGAGTTCAGAAAGTGTTGGCGTGAATGTGAAGCAGAGAGAATTCGCCAGGAGAACCTCCGACTGCAGAGAAATGGAAGTTCTGGATCTCCGTCCGCCTGGAGCACAATCTCCTCTGACTGCCATGAGGAAGGAGAAGGCCTCATCACCAAGCAGACTCCTTCCTTATGGCAGTCAGAGGAGACTGGCGCTGACCTGTTTCACTGCGAGAGGCGGCTCTTTGGTGCCGAGGTCGGGTCGGGGTCGATGTCCTTTCTCTAAACCGCAGAGCGCATTTCCTTTCCTTTGCTGAGCGAAAGACTTGAGGTTTTGATGTTTCCAATAAACAAGGCAAGAAAAATAATTAACTAAAAATATATTTTAAGGTAATGAAATTTTCTGCTGTGGTTCTCTTACATGTGTATGCGCATGAAATAACATGCTGAGTTTCTAAGACAAAACTAGGTACTACTGTATATTTAACAACTTAATGATAGAAAAAAATATTAGAATTAAAATAGCGAATTAAAAAATACCTAACTTTTTCTTAGAATTATAATTTTAGCTATGATTTACTATTATTTACCAGCATAGAAATTAGCTTTTTTTGTAATCTTAAAAATGTGCTTTTTAAAATATTTTTTATGTATTAAATTCATGTACAATCTATTAAATTTGTGACTTTATCAACACAAAATCAATAGAAAACTTTATATACAGAGCAATACAGAGTAGTCTCGGTCAGGAATGCATTTAGACAGTTCTATATTTTTCTATATATTCTATATATAGCTCTAGATCTACTGTTTAATACCTAAAGTTCTACGATTCTGTAAAGAATATTAAGAAAATCACTCTTAATGGAACGGTCTCAACATTTGCAATCCTTTGTACTGTGCAATGCTGATTTGGCACGGCAGTCCTATTAAAACAATCAATATCTGTCTAATCTCAATAACTTGGCATCATATCTGACATGCAGTCAATGCACTGTGCTGGATTCAGTCTCCCAGGTTTCTTTCTTTAACACTCCTGACAAAAAGACAACCAACGGGTAGTTCAGAGCGTAGCAATTACGTGTTAAGAAAAGTGTAAAGGTCATAATCGGCATTATCTTTATTGCATCTTTGCGGTGTTCCCTGTGGATCTGGGTCTGTTGGAACATGAAGAGGAGCAGGTGAGGAGCATGGTATGATTTGGGTGGATGTATGAGGAGATGTGGAAGAATCTCACCTCTCGGTCACACGGCTGTCATGGCAGCCAGCGCAAGAAGCAGTAGACATGCGATGAGGGCCAGCAGTCGGTAGAGCCACAGCAGAGTGGAGCACTGGGTGGACATGTCTGATGGAACCAAGTCAGGATTTCTTGATCAGTGAAGCTATTGTCATTGTGAAAAACTGCAGCAACAAACTGTGTCCTCGGCATCTAACCATCACCCTTGGTGAGCAGTGGGCAGCCATAAAAGGCACACAGGGAGCAATGTGTGGGGACGGTACCGTAATCAAGGGGCACCTCAGTGGCATTTTCCGATTACGGGTTTGTTTCCTTACCTGCTATATCAACCACTGCCCACAACCACTGGAAGCTCTTTTTTTTTACCAGTCCCCAGTACCAGTAATATACAGCAGCAACCACTTCAACCAATTTCACTGTGTGCATCGTGTGCTGTGCTGCTGTGTATCACATGTGACAATCACTTCACTTTAAACTTTAAAACTTGGAGGTATATTTATTGAAACAACATTACCATCGTCTACTTCCTCCGGAATCCTCTGGACACTTCTGCTGACCTTCTGACCTCTGAACTCCACCAGGCAGGAGCAAACAGCTCGTGAGTTCCACAAATGCGCTGGTATGGTCACAAGACTCCAGAGGACCCCTGCTGTCGGGGCACTGCTGTCCATCAAGATGGACTCTGTCTTCCCAGCCTTCTCCTGCCCATCTATGATCCAGGACAGGCTGATGTGAGGTGAAGCAGCACCAGTCGCCCAGCACAGCAGTGGGATGCTGGAGTTGGGGTCCCTGTCCTGGGGGGCCAGGATGTGGATCGATGGGACTGTGCTGGATACTTCTGGCAGATTGAATATAATTTTAAAAATGATCTTTTGAGAACTTGTGTATTTTAAAACTGAAATGGAGAAGATTTGTTCATCTTCCTTTGCAGACCTCACCTCTGGCGCTGACCCTGGACCCGCCGCTGAACCGCGGGAGCGCGCTGTGCACCACGGAGCAGACGTACGTGCCCGAGTCGCTGCGCGCCGCGCTCCCGATGGTGCCCGTGCACGCGCCCGCGTAGTTCTCGTCCGAGTGGCCGAGAACGCGAGAAGACACCTCCAGCCCCCCCGTGCGGGGGTCCACCCGCAGCCAGACGACCGTGTAGCAAAACGCCTTCAGCCCGAGGAACCGGCAACGGAGCGTCACCACGTCCCCGACGCGCGCCTCCACCCTGCCCGGTGTGAGCATCAGTTCCGAGGCCTGGGACGCTGCAGAAATTTGTGTTGGAATATATCTAGATCATCTATTATAATATAATATACAGTACAGGCCAAAGGTTAAGACACACCTTCTCATTCAATGCGTTTTCTTTATTTTCATGACCATTTATGTTGGTAGATTCTCACTGAAGGCATCAGAACTATGAATGAACACATGTGGAGTTATGTACTTAACAAAAAGTGGAGACCTGGCCTCCACAGTCACCGGACCTGAACCCAATCCAGATGGTTTGGGGTGAGCTGGACCAACAAGTGCTAAACACCTCTGGGAACTCCTTCAAGACTGTTGGAGAACCATTTCAGGTGACGACCTCTTGAAGCTCATTGAGAGAATGCCAAGAGTGTTCAAAGCAGTAATCAGAGCAAAGAAACTAGAGTATAAAACATGTTTTCACTTATTTCACCTTTTTTTTGTTAAGTACAGAACTCCACATGTGTTCATTCATAGTTTTGATGCCTTCGGTGAGAATCTACCAATGTGAATGGTCATGAAAATAAAGAAAACACATTGAATGAGAAGGTGTGTTTAAACTTTTGGCATGTACTATGATACAATAATATAATATAACATAATATAATAACATAATATAATATTTCTTTAAGTTTAACTAAGCATTGTTTAAAGAATTAGAGTTTTATATTATTTTATAATTACCTTCAATGACAGAGAGAACGAAACAGAGATGCATAATGGACGGAATCATCATTATTCTGCAGATGCAGATCCCGACACAGACGAGCTGGCCTCGCCCCTCCCTTCTCACAATAATCACGCTCACCTCACCATCAACACACAGGTCAGAAAGCACGATTCAAGCGTTCATATTTTATTTGACATATTTTGTGGTGACGCCATGACTCCTTTTGACTCTGCCTGGGTTCATGTCTAAAGTGGACCTAGTGGCCTATTTTACTGACAGCAGATGTAGGGCTTTTTGCGGTTTCCCCATGTCCGGCAACTCAAGATTCTGGGTCACTTCTGCAAAATTGTCATTCTAAAACGTTCCATTTACTGGTTTGCCCACCACCAGCCACCCGTCCAGACATCTTCATTTGCACCATTCAACAAAATGAGGTTCTCAGTCTCTGCCTTCTGGTGTACCATTGTAAGAATGGACATCACGGGAGCCTGCTTTTGCCTTGCATAACAGATGTCTGCAGGGGGAGGTGTGACATTCCTGTGTCGACGGTTGTGGGTGAAGATTCGACACCCCGGTTTTTACATGCCTTTTGTCCGACGTCAACGTGTGAAGTATCAGCTGTCAGGACCGCCCACCCTCTTTGTCTTCCCCAAATGGGAGGCACCGGGGGCGTGACATCAGAAACAACAGGTTCTGATTGGTCAGTGACAACTTCCTGTAGGCCAGTGGTATAAAAGTCTGCTCACATGTGGAAAAAGGGACCTCTGAGCTTCTTGCTCAGGGGGGTTTCCCTCGGAAGCCGAAAGGCTTCTGAGACTTTCTCTCCCCCTCTCTTTCTCTTCTCCCTCTTTACTCTTTCTTCTCATTTTTATTTTCTCTGTAACCTTGGTACCTTTTTACATTCAATATTCACATGTAACTACAATAATTATTTACCGGTGTTAATAAATTAGAAACTGTTCATTTTTAACCTCTATTGTGCCATGCCTCTTTCTGCCAGGTAACATCAAATTGGAGTGGTTGAATACAGTGCTTTGTGTGGAGGGAGAAAGAGTTTTTTCTACACACTCAATTCTCTTCTCCAACACCACATGGTCTTCATTGTTTTTACACCATGTTGATTAGATCCAGCATCACCTCACATTATTAGTTATTTCCCCTATTGTCTGAAAGTAATAAAGAAAGAAAGAAAGAAATAGACTTTTGCCACAAATATATGTTTTGGATCCTTTATTGCATTAAGTTGCGTAACAAAAATTTTACGTTTTTTGTGTTTGGTCCACAAAACATTTCGTCCCTCAAAACCTTCTGGAAATCTGCTTCCTGTACAGCCCTGTGGTAGACACATGGAAATTCGTACTGGACGGCTGACAAGGTGACGTTTTGGAGAACGAAATTTTCCAACCTACCTGATTCTCTGCATGTGGTCAGGACTGCAGCCAGCAGCAAAAGAAGTAGAATGGACGATGTCCCCAAAACCCTGTATGGCCACAGCACCACATAACATTTCTGATGCGGGTCTGCAGATGAAAAGGTTCCAAGTGTTGAAGGCTCATGGACAGACACTAGAATGCCTTAGCAGGGTCTCTTTACCATTCCACTGGATGGACCTGTAGATCGTCTCCTCTCCGCCAATGTCCACTACACAAGTACACACCGCCCGGGCCCGCCACTGGTCAACCGGTACCAGGAGGTGGTTCTGGGTGGACACTTCATCGCTGTTTGTCCAGCCGCTGTGTTCGGTGCCGTCTATCATCCAGTGAACATGAACCCGAGACTGGACCACGCCCCTCACCAGGCAGACCAGAGGGACAGGTGAACTGTCACTGTCCGAGGGGCACAGAGTTTGAACCGATGGAGAACGATGGAGAGTCTGGAAGACACAACAGACATTTATGAAACATAGAAATATGACAGATAGATTGTCCATAAAGTTGAATGGTTGCAAACCCTTGACAATCACTCTGGTCCCATTTCCAAAGTAGGACATGGAGCTGACCACGGCGAGGCAGTAGTATGTCCCAGAATCCTGTTCAGAGGCGTTGCCGATGGACAGCGTGCAGCTCGCACCTCCACCACTGGAGCTGGCATGAGCATGAGGAACTGAAGCCACTTCACTGGTCCTCGGCTGCACTTTGACCCACGAAACGGAGTAACAGCTTGTCGGAAACTGCTGGGTGCACCTCAGGGCGGCCGAGCCACCAACCTCCACCTCCACCCTCTGGGGCGACTGGAATAAGAACATGGAGTGGCTGGCTGTGGAGGGGAGAGTTCAGAAAGCGTTGGCGTGAAGTAGCAAATGAACGTGAAGCAGAGAGAATTTGCCAGGAGCACCTCGGACCGCCGAGAGACGGAAGCCCAGCAGCAGAAACCAGGCGTCCATTCTGGACCTCCGTCCGCCTGCAGCACCACCACGCAGCCTGCAGGTGATGAGGCCTGCTCCTTCCTCATGGCAGCCAGAGGAGATCGGGGCGGGGCGGGGCGAGGCGGCGCTGACCTGTTTCACTGCGAGAGGCGGCTCTTTGGTGCCGAGGTCGGGTCGGGGTCGATGTCCTTTCTCTAAACCGCAGAGCGCATTTCCTTTCCTTTGCTGAGCGAAAGACTTGAGGTTTTGATGTTTCCAATAAACAAGGCAAGAAAAATAATTAACTAAAAATATATTTTAAGGTAACAAAATTTTCTGCTGTGGTTCTCTTACATGTGTATGTGCATGAAATATTTGAGTTTCAAAGACAAAAAAAAAATAGTCACTACTGTATATTTAACTGTATATTTAACAACAGAAAAATACTTCTTAATATAATAAAAGGTTTGGTATTTTTTTAAAAAGCAAATAAAAAATGCCAATCTCCAGTCACAACAAAAGTTAAGATTTACCAGCATAGAAATTCGCTTTTTTATATAATTAAAAACATTTTTTTTCCCCATTTATTAAATTCATGAACAATCTTCTAAATTTTTGACTTTATGAACACACAACTTTATTTCAATTTCAATTTCAAAATTCAAAGGACTTTATTTGTCCTCCGAGGGGCAATTTATATACAGGGCAATACAGAGTACAGCCTCAGTCCTTTGTCCTGTGCAATGCCGATTTGGCCGGGCGGACACCCACCGCACCTGAGGAACAGGAGACAGCGCAGGTGGGGACGGTGCTGCATGCACAGGCAGAGCGGAGGCCTGCCGACTGCGTTGCAACACAAAGAGCGTTTGTGTGCCCGCATGGGTGTGTCTAATCCGGGGGGACAAGAGAGGGCGTGTCTGGGACGGGGTGCAGCTATGTCTGGACAGCCGCGTTGTGTGGACGGTTCAGTAGGCCACGCCGTCCCATGCCTGTCAGTAGGCGGACGCCGGGTTCTCCGCAGAACCTGTCTGCCGTTCCGCTTGTTCGGTGAACCACAGAACACACAATTGTGGTGAGATTGCAAAAATTTGAAATGAATCGGAACTGGAGGGGGTAAAACTGGTCCCACGTCTGGTTTTAAAACCAAAACCAGCCTGAACTTGCAGCGGCCTAAAGGCTTCCAGATGTGTGTGTGTGTGTGTGTGTGTGTGTGTGTGTGTGTGTGTGTGTGGGGCTCTTCTCTCCACCCAGGCCCACTGTCCAATCCCACAGCATCAGGTTACAGGACGCTGGCTTCCCTGCAGACACGGAAGGTGGAATCTTTTTCTTTGAGGGGTGTGGGAGGGATCAGGAGCGCAGCCAAGTCGTGATGTGACAGAAGGGATGGAAGCCTGAGAGAAGAGGAGGAATCGGGAACGACGCAGCGGGGAAAAAATCCTTTTCTTCTTTCGCGCAGGAGCAGCGAAATGGCGCAGAAGGTGAGAAATTGTCACTTTTTTGTTCCTTTTTTTTTTTTTTTAATTCTCGCTTTG